>NC_085024.1:5612633-8012633 GCF_963692335.1 Osmerus eperlanus
GCAGCTACAGATCTGGGATACTGATTACACTGACACCACTGAAGGTGAGAATGAAAGTTGGAAGCCCCTGACCCAACCGTAACAGTGCAAGACAGATACGTGACCTTGATCGGGTCACGAGCAGACACCAGTTAAACCTTGGAGGGATTATTAACACAGGTTTCATTTCACAAGCAAAGTCCGAATATCTAGCTCCCGATGGTAATCTGGCCCAGTTATCAGAGGATAATCTCAATATCCCCTTCTTACCCTGAGATATTACCTAAGCCCTGATCTAAACAATCACATCACTTGATGATGGGAATCTATTTTTATGAGATCTCTACAGTATGTGGCTCGTGGAAAATGGTTTAGTCGACGGAACGTCACCTCTCCTGCTTACTCTGGACGGGGCTTGACTAACCAGTCTGTTTGAAAAAATTCCATTCAAGGAATTCAAATGTCAACTGACAAAAATGGAGCAGGAAATGAGGTTTACTTTAGGAAGGGCAGGATGACAGTCATTGTACTGGCCACTTCCACCTACGCCACACTTTCTTTTGTTGTCCATGCTAAGTGTGTTCTCCTGCGGCCGTCTCTCAAAGGTCTGAGACACAACAATATATTGAAAAAACAACTCCGCCTCCGATGACCAAAACAACACGAGATGTCAGACCTCACACACGTCACAGTAGCAATGTTACAGGAGTCAGTCTGGCTTCATACAGTATGCAATAGGGTTGGGGGGAAAAAATCTATTCGCATTTGAATCGCGATTCAGTCTTCTAGCGATTCATATCGATTCCCAACTTTCAAAAATCCTTTTCTTTTTTTTTTACAATGAGTTTACTAAACTGCAAGAAAAACAATACATTTCAAGGTTTTGATGCAGTGGGATTTTTGTCTTCAACACTTAACTGCCTATCATAGTCAAATAAAAAACAAGTAAAGGCCAAATTATACTTCTCCGACTCCGTTACGGACAGACGGACGTACGGAGTCGGACGGATTGGTTGAATTTATAGTACTCCGAAGGCTGTGGGTGCTGAAAACACTTCACTGCCAGAAGAGTAGGTGGCGCTGCACTGCGATGCTAGCTAGGTTATCGAAAAGTCAAACAAAGTCAGACAAATTTACAAATTAGCCGTTTCATCAATAAAATACGCACATTTTAATTCAGTTGCTGATTTACATGTACTGTTTAGCTGAAATATGAATTGTAACAACTTACAGCAATGGTGGTCAAAGGATTCTGTTTGTCCTGTTTATCACGGCAACCCCGCCCCCGCCCCTGACGCAAGCGATTCTTAATACGGACCAATCACAGCCAAGGGGTTTCCGTAAAATGACGGACGGACAGACGGATAGTCAGGAAAATCAGGAGGTGCACGTAGAGCTCTCCGAGGGGCTCGGAGGATCCTGCAAAGGTGACCTTGTCGATGTTTACTTTATCGCACACAAAGACATCCAGACAGAATTTTTTTTTGCAACAAACTTACAGTAAATGGTCTTTCTGAGAACTGCCTGGAAAGCTTTCTTCTACAAGGGTGCCTGACCATCCATATAAAGAGCATATACTGTGTAGCTCGTAACTTTCCTCTCTCCCAAGAGGCTGAGAGAAAGAGTTCAGAGGTCATCCCACTTGTTTGGTAGAAAAAACAACTGTAGCTCCTACAGAACATTCCAACTTCCAACACTGATGAGTCCCTTGTGTTCATTCACTCTCCTCTCCTCTCAAAAGCACGTTCTGTCTCTCTCTCTCTCTCTCTTTCTCTCTCTCTCTCTCTCTCTCTCTCTCTCTCTCACACTCCCTCTCTCTCTCTCACTCCCTCTCTCTCTCACTCCCTCTCTCTCTCTCTCTCTCTCACACTCCCTCTCTCTCTCTCCCTCTCTCCCTCACTGTCTCACTCTCTCACGTTCTATCTCTCTCTCACCGTCGCTTTCTTTCACACACAAAAACTGAAGCAGTTTCTTTCATGTATAAACAAGCAACATATCAATAGTCAATGAGGCTAGACGACTGTGCTGTCGTACTATACCTATGCTTTGTAGCATTTGAAGTGTTTCATTATGAATGTGGTTGTGCTCATGCAACTCTGGCATGATGCAAAGAACTACACCAGAAGGGTTTGTAGTTTTAGGACACTGTCCAAATGGGGTGAAAACCCTGATTGATACCTTTGCAACAGTGCACCCTAGAGGCAGATTTGGGCGGCCTCCCAAACCTGGCAATGCACCTCTTGGCAGGGAGGGATGCACACTGCAGTTACAGTTTTTCTCGATTGGTTACACACATTTTCTGAATGCATACCTCATACTCTCAGAACTCTACACACAAATAAAAAAAACACACACACAATGGGCAAAACCCCTCACTTCTCCTGCAAAATTAAACTTAACATTCAAAACAATGTTATTTAATCTCAAAATTGTATTTTGTTTTCAAATGACAAACACAAACCATCATATGAATAGACATTTATAAGAACCATTTGAACACTGATGTGCTCAATGTAAAACACTATGATGAATGGAAAACACTTCTTATTCATTCATCATAGTGAGTTAGGCCTTTTTTTGTTCAGTGTTACATTTACTACAGACAGTACATACATAAGTGTGTTGTAAAATATTTGAGAATATTGTTTTTATACTCAGAACACAGAAATACACGGTAACAAATATATTTTACATATATGTACACAGTGTACATCCCAACCAACACAAAGTTGCACATACAGCGGTTTACATACAAAACAACAGAATAATTTACTGTATAGTGTATACAGTTACATTATTATTATTTTTCTTTGTATTTGCCGTAATGTTATGGCGTTATTTTCTAGGACCATGTTCATGATTTCAGTTTCCTGTTCAGGAGACAGAAGACGTTCCCGACCACCTTGTGTTGGTAATCTTTCAGTTCTGCCAAACATATAGTAAAATACTGTAAATACTGTGTAGGAATACAAAGTAGGAATACATTTTCCAAATACTTGAAACATACTTTATTTTTACAGTCCTACAGAACAGTCCACAGGCAATACTTTACTACTGTACTCATTGAGTACTGTATTGATATGCAGTAGGCCTACTGCAATTTTGTAGTGAGAGTAGATTTCTTACCTATTCTCATTTCGGAAAGTCCCGATGATGGATGCTACAGTGTACCTGCTCAAATTTGGCTGTACTCTTTGCCCAGCCTCCCTCATTGTTAGACCATGGTTGACTACATGGTCAACCAAAGCGGCTCGGATCTCATCAGAGATTATGGTCCTTGGCCTTCCTCATCCTCGTCCTCCCTGTCCTCCTCCTCTTACTCTCACTCCTCTGCCTCTGTTTCCAATGTTGGCATCCATTGCTCAAAAACAGAAAAGGTCACCTGTTGCCCTTTTATTCTAAAGCTCTGATTGCTAATTGTAAAACTGTGTGACAGGTGTTTGTCCATGCGATGAGTCAGTGTGCGTATTTGAATGGCAGTGTGTTCCTTGTGAAAACAAAAGATTTTCTTCATGAAAATTGTGCCAAATGCAGAGAATTGTGTGTAGTGTTTTGAAAAAAGTGTGTTTTAGAACTGCAATTTGAGTGTAAAGCAGGAATTGTGCTTGTAGTTTAGCAGAATTGGTTCATGGGGTTGGTGCATGAGTTACATGTTGTGGTCATTGTGTCTCAAGTACCAGTATTTGTGTGTAAACAATTGAGAAAAACTGTAACATGAGCAACATTCTATGAGGATGAAGCAGACTTCTCAAATATCACTACTAGTGGTGACAAGCGGTACAGAAGTTGTTGGGCCTGCTTGTAGGGACATATTAACATGTACTAATCATGAATAATTTGTATTCATTTGATATGTATAATTCTATATAGCAGTTAGAAACAATGGTATAATGTACACCATTACAAAACAATACACAGCAAATCACACACACACATACACACACACACACAGACAGACCCCATGCAGTGTCTGGGAGTGGCTGTAGCGTTCCTGACCTCTCCTTTCATCTGAGATCCAGTATCCACAGATACTTCTCTGACCTGCCCCACCAATAACACAGCGGCTAACAAGCTCTAGACAGCCCTCCTTACAACACAAGAACACTCACAGCAGAGAAAGCCATTACCGCCTTCTCACCGAGATGTGATAGCAGCTCTTAGTCAGACGATTTAGCGATGATCTACCAGTTCAGACGAATGCAACACACAAAAAACCTGTGGGATCAACAACATCAAAAAAGATGTAAGCAAATATTTGAGCTCTGCCACGGCAGAAGGAACAGTGAACCTTTAAAGCTCTCAAAATAGCTCCGAAAAAGTCAGACACCAAGAAAAAGGCAAGACATCAAAAAGGCCTTTAGTCTTATCATGTTTCGGGTCTGCTTGCTGATGTTAACTGATGTTGAAACGCACTGCATACTTGCTGTTTGCGTAAACCTTTCTTCTGTCCTTTCCAGTTATTTCTGAGGACTATAAACAAAGCTCCCCCTTCTCCAGTGTGATTGATTGACATTTTGCTTTGCCTTAATGTGAACACGATGTGCCACCCCTCCACTCCCTCCCCTCGTCCCCCGTTCCCCCCGAAACTTCCGTCCTGTCAGTGTCTCTCCCCAGAGGAGGAGCGCGCAAACGGCCCAAGCTAAAAGGGCAGAATTCCGAGTATGCTCCGAGATTGTCACCTCAAAGGCGGCGCGATTTTTGTTTGAGAAGCAGATGGGACGGTAGCCCCTTTCACACCTATCTGAGCACGCAGAGGCCTTTACAAGGGCCCTGTCCTTGGATCTCCAGCCAGTGTGTCCAATCCCCGTGTAATTCCCGGGCACGTTTGTTCTGCACATTTCACGCCAGGTGGGGAGGGGAGCACAGCCATGCCCTCCCACTGCCCCATAACTCACGGGATGGGCCGAGCGAGGAGGCAGGTACCCTGCACATGAAAGGCCACAACAAAGAGCCGTTTGGACACGGAGCACGGCAGCCCAGGCCCCAGAGGATGATGGGATAGGACGGAGTGACACCTTGTGTGTCTGTGAAGTGAGGGTCTGTTTCTGCCATCAGGGAAGAAGGTCGAGCTCCACCTATTGACACCTCGGAGACAGCGTGGCCGTCAGGCTGAAGCTCAGCTCATCCATCAGACTGGCTGTGTTTACTATGCCATCTGGGGCAAGGCTGTTCTTCAGCGTCACTTCCTGTCAATGGGCTGGCTGAGTGACAGGCAGCCCAATAAGTATGAAGGCTAGTAGCAGGACAGAGGATCCAAACGGAAAACAGCATACTGGTAACGTGTTTATGTCGATGTTTTAACAGTAAATTGAGACAAAAAACGGCACTTTCCCAACCCCCCAAAAAGCACATTAATCTAACTTAAATACTCACGACAGCCACTTTAATTTTGCAATTTTTCATCCACACAGGAGGCCTCTCTGAGACATGAATGATTCATGGCCCAGCCTGCACTTGGACGTGAAGTGGAAACAAATGGAGACAGCACACCTCCCTCCCCTCCCCTCAGGGCTGTGGAGTCCACTGTGGGCCTAGATTGACAGGCTGGGAACCCCAGCCTCAGAGGTCCAGGTTCATCCCACCAGGCTCTGCTCAGATCAGCCGCAACAGGAACCAGCAGCCCCTTGGAGCCTCCTCAGTTGTAACTCCTCACAGTACGTACAACCGGGAGACTCAAGCCCCTATTACTCAAACATGCCGTACTGTACCGCCCACTCATATCTTTTAAGAAAAAGCCAAAGTAACAGCAATGGCCCCTTTTTAAGTTATGCTGTAGAGAAATTGAGTGGAGAAGAAAATGATTTGGAATGAAATTAGGTCTGAATGACCTATGAGCTAAACATTACACAGAATGTCCTCCGCCATTGGGGTGGAAAAATGAAGCCTGTCTAGATGTGTGTGTTTTGTTATATTGTTGGACAAAATGTTGTAATCCTGAGCAGAGGTCTGTCTAATGGAGTCAGGGGTCTGTAACCAAACCCACCGCAGTGAGAGTGGAGAAAGGCTTATATAACAAACAGAATAGTTTTGTGGCACCAGGGGTATATTCAGATTGTCTGTACAGTCTCTCCAGCTCTCTCCCGTCCAAACCAGCAGCCAAGAACAGCAGAATAAGTAAAGGTGTGAACACGTCTCTGGTGTTCTTTTTCAAGACAACACACCGAGATAGACTCCAGAACAGGGCGCCACATGCTTCTGTTCAACATCCAAAAACACACATGGGCCTAAACACACCTCAGCACTCAACAGTCCAAAACTAAAAATGCATAGCGGGCATAGGAATACATATAATGCACACGCACCATTCACAGGTTTTCACAAGTCATTCATCAGTCTGGAACATTGGCGAGTGGAAACCTGGTGAAGAAACTAACCAAGCAGACGCCATGTTTGAATGAAGGAAGTTGTTCGAAAAAATGCATTTGAAGTACAGTATGCTTTGGCCAACCGTCATGTGACATGAACACATGAAGTCTTTTTCTTTTTTTTCTAAAACAAACTAGAGATTTTGAAACGGGAGAAGAGTGCTTCCAGCCCGGCCTGTGCACTCTCCCTCACCATAACCTTGTTCCGACATAGAGCGGGCCATAAACAGGACCAGACCAGAACTGCTGGATAGCTGACCTCTCTCAGCCTCTTGGTCCGTGTCCACTATTCTCTGTTGAGGCTATTCTTGTTTCCTGCTATATAACCACTTACCACTCAACCTCATGACTAAATACAAGGAAATTACACCCAAGCAGTTGGGTGCACTCTGTTGCCTGGTAACATAATATCATGCTGAGGATTCATCTTGATATAGAACACTAAACACTTGTAGCCAGAGCCAAGAATAGACATACAACAACATCCACTGGTTTGCCATTTTATCCTGCGTACATTTTATCACGCAGTCCACTCTGAAAGGAGATTAAAGGATTGATTGATGGAGATCAGTCTTACTTTTGACAATCCTATTCTTTGGTTTTGGTACAAGCAAAGAATCCTTACCTTAACATAATAAATTGACAGCACAGCTTCTCAGCGTGAAAAATACAACTAGCCAATTGTGTTGTGTTGTTTTACACTGGAGATTGGCTCCCCCAAATGTACGATTATTTTCACATCTTTTTCCATTTGCAATTTATTTCTCCAAACTGTTGTGGAAAGAGAATTAATTCAGGGACGTGAATCATCTTGTACATTACATGACCATGCACTGTGGAATTACACTAGCTTCCTCTTTCCTCTAAAATGGTTTCAGATCCAGTCATCTCTAACCACTGACTGTTCTACTCCAACTGTCATTCCTCATATAGAAGGCAAAAGAAAAAAACACCCAAATGCCCAAATGTCAATTTAGTATTTATGGAAACGACCAAATACAGTAAATCAGAAAAATACAATGATGATATCATACCCTACTATTCTATTAGAGGGGTCAATTCATTAAGAATACACACACAAAAAATCTTAATTTAAACACAATCGGGAGCAATGATCAATGGTCCAATCGTACTGTATCTCTTACTCTCTCTCTGACCAAACTCAAGCAGTCTGGGCAGGCAATGCTAATGTTTTCTCTACTGATAGTTTTAATTGAGTGGCACATTCTGCTGAGTGACACATAGTCTGCCTACTTCACACCCCAAATGTGTGAAATGGAACAAGAACATTTGAACCGAATCAACACAGCAACAGCATGTGCTTTAACACTTTTTGTATTTTATGATTAGAAACAACAATGGATTAGGCTGCTCCAACTAACAACAGTAAACTCCTTAAATGCTTCGGCCTTCTTCCTATAATGGATTGTTCTCCAAACCCCATGAGGGAGAACACCACAGTACGACCGCCTAGTCCATAACCTCACTGCTGGCAAAACATTGCATTTATAAAATAATTAAATCCACTGTCAAACGAAACAGAAACCAGGAACTATTGGTCCAGTCCAGAATATTCCTTCCAGCATGTAAGACACATTTTGTCCAGTCAAGGAAAGTATTTTATGTCCTGCATCACTGAACACAAAGTCACTGCTAGTTTCTGTTAATGCAACTGACAATGTAAATAATTCAGCAGAAACATTGTGTACCTGTCTAAAGCTGTGTTTGAGCATCTCATTTAAGGCATTCTCATTGAAATGAACAAAATATAATGTAATTACTGGCTAATTGCTCTTACTAATAAGGGCCTATGAATAATTCAGCAATGACTAACAATACTTGTGAAATAAATTCTATCACACACGATTTTATCTACAGTAATCAACACATTTGGCACTATGAAATGACGTGTCAAACACAAGTGTAAGGAGCTGTTGAAATGACTCGCTCCCTCCCTGACATAGCTCAGATGGCACCTGCCCCCTCAAGCCATCTGAGCAGTGTGTGGACATCTGGGAGCCCACGGCGTGCCAAGAACAAGTCTGATGACAAAAATTAATAAATAAAATCTATCATAAATATTCTGAAGTGGGAAGAGGACAGAAGGGGTTATCTGCACATGGCCGCGAGGGGCTTTGATGTCAAAACATGAAGCATTTTCCCTTGTTTTGCTGTCAACGTGAAAATGTCATGCGTAGACTGGCAGTTTCCTGTTATCCCCCATTACAGCGCTGTAGTAATAGTCAACTGTGTCACTATTTGACATCTCTTGGACAGAACATTGGCAGGCGTAATCAATTGGGCTTTTCCTTATAAAGCCAGGCGATAGAGTATGGCCAATGGATTACCTTTGGAAACCCTACACTGGTGCCGGTCCACCCAACTGATAACTATTGAAAACATTCAGGATTCTTTAGTTGTAACTCCAATATTTTAGTTTGATTAGTTTGAGTGATCCAATCAGTATTGTTCAGGAGATACAATTTCAGTGAACAGGGTGTATTTTCAGCCAATGCTAGGTGCTATTCCTGGCCCATTTGCTCATAGTGTTTTGAATGAATACTTTTATTTATTTATATTCCACTACGTAGTTGTTGCTTGCCTTGTCACCAAAAAATTGCATTATCCAGAATAACCTTTGCACTATACACATGATAAATCACTCTTTGACTTTGACTTGATTAAATGTTTGTTACCTTTGTCAGATGCTTCAGGATGTGTTTTCAATGATGATGTTTCACTTGCTTGAACCGCAACTGCAAAAGCAAACACAGACATACTACATCTGTGAGATTAGTCTCAGGCTTACAGAAGCCAAAACGTTTCAGCTGCTGTAATGCAGATTATTGAATATTTTAGGTGAATCTATTAATGTATTACTAATGCATAACCTATAGCCTAACCCTATTCGTGCCAGCACATCTTCTAATTTTAAAGTTGAGGCAAATGAATGAAAATCATAAACCTACGGGCCCCCACTGTGTCCTTTATTGCTTATATACCATGTCTATCTGTGGAGTGAAAGAAACTCTCCCAGCTCATTGTTACTTCTGTCACGTCTGGTGAGATCATACATGTGGGCTACAGACTATTTTTAGATGGCAGCGGTATTGCTTGGTTGGAGCCTCAATCACTGCACACTGAATTCAATCTGTCCACAAGTGTAAAACAACAGGGATATCAAGCAGGCAAATATAATAATATTGCTATCCCGTGGGATGTGACAGTTTCATTATTGTGAGAACACTTCTTTAGAGTAGTCTACGTGCAGTTTGAGAAATAGATATGAAAATAAGGTTACATTGCGATTTAGTAGAACAACGTCAGTCAACTGACTTGTTGATATGGTGGGCTGCCGATTGTTCATACAATAAAGGACGAATGCACTGGAAACACTATTTAAACACTGGCGTGAACCACGTTTCTCATTCTTGGTATAATCGCATCATTCCAAATAGCTAAGCTACCTACCTTCTGTCAAATAAATCAACGCTGTGAGTGAACTCGATTGACCAGTAACGTCGGGAGTGAACTGGTAGGGCTCAAGGCAGAGTACACGTCAGGCGCTGGCGCGGTGTTTTTATGCTAGTGAGGATGCGATCAGTGTCTGAAGCTGTATGACGAATGTACTATAAATAGCTTTGGATAGAGGGCTGGAGAGATGCCACCATAACCAAGGTGCAGGCAGACCTAGCAACAGTAGTTATTAAATCGGTTTTACTGTGTATGCGCACAGTTACATTTTCTGAACTATTAGAAACGTAGGCTTCGTAGGTAGGCTACTGGGCATATCAGTATACTCTCAACTAACCTGTGATTGATTGCTGCCAAATCTTGTCTTTTTATTGGACAGTGCATTTAACTTTATTGTAGTAAACGTATTGTATTGTAGTGGAAGCATCTCTTGTCCAATGTGAGGTTCGTGCAATGCAAGTCTCACTCTCTCTCTCTCTCTCTCTCTCTCTCTCTCTCTCTCTCTCTCTCTCTCTCTCTCTCTCTCTCAATTTCTGCGACTGTAGTTCACTTTGAGGAGGAGAAAGTGTTCTTCGTTGTCGCCAGGAACAGTTGACGGAACATTGAAGCGGGGCTGGGGAGGCTGTGGTTAGCCTCGGGGTCACTGAAAAGACCCTCCCTTCCCCCCTCCCCCCTTCCACAGACTTTACTGTTGAGTCCCCGTAGTGCGGGGGAGAGGAGGCCACGATGAGGGATGGACTTGACTTACAGATTCTTATTATTTATGCGTGTAGACCTATTCCAGCGTCAACAAAATACTTTCAAGAAGATTAAAGTGTACCTGAAGGCTTGACATGAACACTTCATTGAATCCATTGAATTATTTACACAAATGACCTGTTGTTGGAGAATAAAGGACATCTAACATTTCTGTAATGCATCATACGCAATAGAATGATATTCATAAATCTATATCACATGTTGGTAAGGGACTACAATAATAACATCTTGCTCTCAGAAGAGCCACTAACACAGGGGTCTTCAACCTTGGTTCTCAGGGCCCACTGTGCTGTTTCTTTGAGATGTTTCCCTGCTCCAACACACCTGATTCAAATGAATGGTCGTCACCAGGCTTCTGCGGTGCTTGATAATGACCCATTCATTTGAATCAAGTGTGTTGGAGCAGGGCCACATCTACAACTCATAGAACAGTGGGCCCTGAGGACCAGGGTTGAAGACTGTCGAGCACTCTTTTTTAATACCACTGGGGTCCACATTCGGTGTGAAATGAAAGGAAACAGTGCCACCTCCTGCCACAACTGAAGCTACAGCAGTACGCTGCACAAAGGATGTCCCTATCATGTCGAGAAACAAAACTGTTTTGAAGTCCAGATTTTCTCCCACTGAACCTTTGAAGTCATGTAATTTCATACAGGGATGTTTATGCTCTTCTCCTGTGTTTTTAGTGCTAGGTATCAGTGCCGAGGTCTCTTCTTGTCCCTTGGGAGAATGGGTGGTGTGTGTCATAACAGCCGGTAGCACACTTCAAAGACAGGAGGGAACAAGAAGCCGTGAGCCTTCAGCCCAAACACTTTCCCACTCTTCTGATTACATCACTGGTCATCGGTGAGAATGCTGGAAAGGAGAGATGCTTTTATCTCGCCCAGGAGCATAGGCATGTACGATTAGTTCAGATTATATGCAGATTTGTCATCGTCATAAATCCACAGCTGTCTAGGACCTCACATTTTTATTTGTCACTTCAAAGCATTCTTTGCTGTCTCCCCTTGGTTTATTGTTTGGCCCGGTGGACAAATGTCTTTGGGGTTAGAATGGAGTAAGGGCCTTCCTTCCTTGATTTGCTTCTATTGTAAATACTAACATTTGACATCAAATCATTGACATCTATTTCAATGCAGCTTTTGAGAGGGAATGCATGGCTCAAAATGTTATCAGAATTCAGACATCAATCTTGCATTCAGGACGTGGCAAATGGAGGGAACAGCCCCAGAGCAGAGAACACACAGAACTCTGCACAGCACATGTCGATGGGAAGTTTAACACCTGGAATATTTCAACGGGATTGGCCACTGGCAGCGGGTGAAAAGGTATGGGACGATGAACCACTGCAGCTCCTGTTCTTTCCAACTCTCTGCCACTGTCCTGCAACAGCTGGGAATGACCCACCAGGTCACACCGCTTTCATCCTGGGATCTCCTCTGGCCAGCTGTTCGCCATTCCTCATTCTGACTGCCTGAGAGACAGAGGCAGTGGCAATGTGTGCGTGCGTGTCACCGTGGCGATGGTTGCCACACAGGACAGCACAGCTGGCACCTGGAAACGAAGCAGCCATGGCTGAGACTTGGAAGCAGCGCCCTAAAGAAAGCCGTCACTCCGCTTTACAGCCGGCGTACAGTGTTTCTGGAACCCTCCTGACAAGTTGACCAATTGAAAAGCCATTGTCATATGAAAGTTGATGATAAAATACCCCTGGTGGTATTGTGAACAAAAAAAAACTATTATTCCATTCCACAACAACAAGAACAACAAGAACAACCTGTTGCCAGTTTACTCGTGGCACTCCGGAATGAATCCTGCAGATCTGTGGCATTAGCAGAGTAAATAACCCATCCTGGCTTCCTTGGTAGGTTAGATATGTAGTTCCTTGGTAGAAAGCACAGGTGCTGCAGGTCAGCATGCACAGTTTACAGGGTGGGGAGTGTGGGGGTGGGGGCAAAGACAGGGTCAGGCTGCTCTTTAGGAGCGTGAGGTGCGGGGGGGGGGGGGGGCAGGGGGAGATGGGCGCGGTGAGAGAGGGCATCTGTTTTTTCCATCTTGAGGTGTTTACTCGCCTCTCCCTCCACTTTCCTCCTCTTAATTCAATTTGTGGGAACCCCCCTCCCACCCAGCTGCCCCAGTGAGACTGCATTCCAGCTGGAGTTACTGGGGCCTTGGGGAGGCTTAAGGACAGATCCAGGAGGATTACCTCCAGCAAAGGGGACCTACCCACCCAAAACCATCAGCACACCATGGCCGCCGTTCCACCGTTCGCCCCCTCCTCCCCGTCTCCTCGCCTTGAAACGCGAGAAGCTGGTGACCATAATCCACCTTCTTTGACAAGGATCCTATCTTCCTGTCTTACCCCCACTGTTCTGTTGGAACTCTGCTGGAACAGTTGCTCATTTACCAGAGAGTGATAATCACTGGTGTCTCTGTTCAGTCCTCCTACACAGCCTGGGGTCAACACCACTGCAGGGTCCAAGACTTCCAGTAGCTGTTCATGCTTCAGATGTTTGAGGAGGGAAGAAATGTGACCGTATCTGTTACGACCAGTCGATGGGACTGCAGAGGAATGTGACTAGATAGAACATGTCATTATCTTTTCTGTTAATTAGGATTGTGAGTTTGCAGCAAAACAGTTTTTCCGCAAACTATTTTCAACATATCTGTCTATTATAATATGAAAGATTCTTTCCAGAAAGCTATTAATTCAGCTGTTTCAACAAGAAAATGACAGAAAACCACACATCACAAACTGCCCAATTATCAAATATCCTTCAAATTCTTTTCCCATGGACAAAAATAAGCCAACGACTATTGGGGACAGGGGTTTTCGGCCATGCCTGGAATGTGCCACGACCACTGGAATCTCCATGTACTGTGTTGGCCTGTGAGAAACCATCCCATTGTGTGCGCCGCAGAACTCCAGTCTTGTGTACGAGCCTCTGGCTCTTTTCCACACTGGCATCTCCGCCAGTCCTGTCTGTGGTATTTCCACCATCCAGAGAAGATTACGCCTCTGCATCATCAGCTGTTGTCAGTAACATTCCATGGCAAGAGACAGCCACACTATCATTGCTCCTAAGACCCGTCATCCTCCTGAACTCTCCTATTTATCAACATAATCAACATTATCCTAAACCAACCGAACATGCTGTGCTCGCTAAAAGCCCTAAGGCAATATTGATTGTTTTACACAGATGTCTGTGCTGACACTGCACAGCAGTGAAGGACTTTGGGCCTCTCCAGAACTGTGTGTGTGGTAAGCACACACAAACTGTTTATGTTTTACGAACGTTTGTTGACTCGAGAAGTGAAAGTGTTTCTTTCCAGTTGTGTTTCCATCTGGAATCACACAGAGACATCTCTGGAAGCAATGACTCCGAACTGATTTTGTACAAGATGGATTTACAGTAACAACTATATCAACAACGGGAACATATACAAGAACAACTGTCTATGACAATACATGTTTTAGGAAACAGCTCAGTCATTGCAAAGGTTACCTAAGGAATATATAATCCACATTACCTTACTCCATGCATAATGTTAATTAAATATATATGTGGGCCTTAAGAATAAATGGGTGCTGTTTTGTAATTGTCTTTCAAGGGAGTAGTCACTAGGGGGAGGTATAACAGCACAATTCAGAGTATCCAAAAGTAAGTCCGAAAATCTCGATGACTGCATATGGGCTATGTAAAACAGTAGATCTAGTCTAATCCTAATTACTGGTTATAACATTCCAGGGCGAAAGAGTATAGGACTTATTGCCCTGTTCACACCCCGGACAATTACTCATGACCAAAGCCTAATTCCTGAGATAAGAGACATTTTATCAAAAGGACAAATGGACTGCGGTTTATCGAGAGGTAAAGCTATCTTATGAATTGTTGTTAACAAAAGTTGTTAAGACAGACACCATCCTCTGACCTTGTCCAATCAGGGAACTATACGGGAAGCATTTGCAGCAGCATCAGGAGATTCCAGGAACCAAGGTCTAATTGTCTGATGGTGATTACTGTTGAGGGCTGAGTAAGCTGCCGTTAGGTGGAACTGCTAAATTGCTGTGTGGAGCTCGGATGAGTCTTCGAGGATGGGCTAGACATGATGGATGAGTTTGGCTTAACCCCCCCTGTGTCTGACCTCATACCTCACAGTCTATTACTCTTTTTAAGTCATGTTGTATCTTATATCTCATTACTAACAGTTACTTAGAGGCTGTAAAACATTTTCTGTAATGGATATTTTATGTATTTGCTCAAACGGTTCGATAAAGACAAACAAAAGAACTAAAAAATTAAGCTTTACATCAAACTGTGTTTGAAACTTGGCTTTGTAGCCTATACTGTACAAAACATAGAGCCATACTTGAATGTTCAGGAGCTAGAACATCTAGATAGCTAATGTTGCTACAGTAAGATTGTCAAAAAACTGAGAACTTTCTCACGTATGATGTTAGACTTCATTTAAAATTTCTAATTTCATACACCTGAAATTGGATCGACAAACAATGAACCAAATTGTTCAATAATTACGTTTATACAACTCTCAATAGCATTATTTTTTACAGAAGAAAT
Organism: Osmerus eperlanus; assembly: GCF_963692335.1. NCBI lineage: Eukaryota > Metazoa > Chordata > Actinopteri > Osmeriformes > Osmeridae > Osmerus > Osmerus eperlanus. The sequence continues at coordinate 5,627,791 of NC_085024.1, forward strand.
TAACCATAAAGTTGACTGATTATTGCACTTGTAGCCCAAATAGGCTCAGTTTTAAAAAACAGTGCTACATTTGAGATTTACCTCAATTAAAAGTGCAGTATGATGTAAATGATGAAAACCTTCGTACATCAAAATAGATATTTTGACCAAAACCCATCAAACATCAATTTGAGCTCATTCAGCCTGTTATTTGGTCAATGTTTACTATTCAAGGTGGAATAATTATCATCACTGCAAGTTGCATACGTTGCAAAAAAAAGAAAGGGTAACTGTAACGTGAGTACAGTTGAGTAAAGATTTCAATTTAGGCCTTCTGGAAATTGTAAGACCTCGTACTGTGTGTGCTGTGAATCCATTATAGCTTAAAAAATACATTATTCATTTCTTAATTATGTTGAAATTGTTGCACTTGGGAAATTGAGCATTAGAAGACAACAGAGAAAACGGATGACTTACGAATATTGTACAAAAATCTAAAACATCAAAGATCATTTGTTTTTCAAACTGGCATGTAGCAATATCCTATACCAGATCATATATTTGGATTGATAATGTAGTTTAAGCCTCCATTCTGTAGATTAAATCTACATTAAAGTGCTTCAAAGACAAAAAGCATAATTAATATTTGTGACATACAAAACTTGGCTTTCCTCATTGTCTATGGTCATAATGCTACAAGAAGGTAAAGAACATTTGACATCTCATCTTAATTACCCCAAGGGAAGGTAGTGCATTGTATAGTATTCACATCTCATTGTCCGGGACAGTAGTTCATCAATAAAACAACACCTTCCAACATCACATTCCGTTAGTTGGCACGATACATTCCTAAAATCCAGTGCCTTTCTGCTTCTCTGTCTTGGCTCCGTTTGCAGCCGTGGGTCTGTGGGGCTTGCCCCGGCTCAGGCCCCGGCTCAGGCCCCGGCTCAGGCCCCGGCTCAGCCTGGTAGTGATAAGCTGGCCTTGGGACAGTTTCCACAGCCTCTCTCCTCTCCTCTTCTCCGGGCCCTGGGGTGGAGCATCTGGTCTTTGTATATGTGGCTCCAGGGCCTCAGGCTCATCCGAATCCCCTCAGAGAGCGGTGTGGGCAGGGCCAGCTGTTAGCAGGGGCCTGGTGCTTTGGCTGCTCTGGAAGTCTAGTCTCCTTCTGTTGGGGATGCAGAGCTAGTCTCCTGGAGGATCCCACAGCTGCCATTCTGAAACCAAAGAAAAAAGACCCCCAAAATCTTAGTTTGACAAAAGTCTAACTTCCTATGATCCAAACTCTTCGTAAACATTTTTGTTTGAAGTCCAAGTAATACAAATGCACTGATTGTAGCAAGCCTTAACCCGTTCATAATGCTGGCCTGGTCTTTAACAAGTGTGCTACCCACCTGTATAAGGAAGGGCTGTTCTGTGCCCCTGACCAGACCGAGCACCTGAGGGTGGCTGTACGGAGCCGGGCCCGGGCTGGAGAGATGGGGGTCAGTCAGGTGGAGCTGGTACACGCTCCTGGCCTCCAGACCCCAGCATGCCTCTCCCCCATCCTGCCCCAGAGGCTGCCCTGAGTCCAGGCTGCTCAGCAGCTCCTCCAAGTCTTGAGGAGAGGCGTCCCCCACCACCCCCCGCCTCTGGGGACCCGGGGCCACACAGGTGGATAGCTGGGGAGGACAGCTCACTGACACCGTGTTCAGTTGATTGTTGAGGGGGAGGCCCGCGGTGGGTTCCCCCAGGCAGAGGTGCTGGCGATGGGGTTGGCTGGGCCTCAGCAGGCCCGGATGGAACAGCGGAGGGATCTCCAGGCTGTGGGCGGCTGATCCTGCCTGTTGGCTTTGCGAGTGGCCCTTGCTCACCTGAGCCTCGCTCACCTGCATGTGCATCGGTCTGGGACCTAGCAGCTGTGAAGGGATAGGCTGGGGGCTCCGACCCTCGACGGACCCTTGTCCGCTTAGGGGCGGCCGTGGGAGATGGAGTTCTTGGTGGGGTGTGTTCAGGGGGGATTTGAGTTTCTGAGGCCGTGCCTGGTACTGTTGGTACTGTTCCAGAGGTTGGTGGACCATAAGGGGCTGGGATTTTTGGGGCCTCCATTGAGGGTCTGGGAAGGGCTGTGGATGCTTGGCTGACGGTTGCTCCCCGGACAGCTGGTTTAGCTGCATGGGGATCTGCTGCTCCAGACAGGCAAAGCTGGGGTCCTGATCCCCTACCCTGGCGCTGTAGGACAACACACAGTCGGACCTCCCCAGAGACTGCTGCACGTAGGTCAGGATCTCATCCGTGGCGTCCGGACAGCCGCCTCGTCCTCCCAGGTCCACGTTGAGGAACACGTCGTCCTGCTGGAAGATCTCCAGGTCCTCCCTGCCGACGCCCAGGGTTCTCATGAACCTCCAGAGCTCCCCGTCCATGCTGTCCCCAGACGGGACGCCCTGGGGCTCCTGCTTGAACAGAGCCATCTCAGGCAGGGAGAGGAAGCTCTCCTGCCACCTGCTGGAGAAGATGCCCCCCCCTTCCTCCTCGGGCAGGCCTGCGGGCTCCTCCTGAGGAGAAGGAGCCCGTGCCGGCTGGTTCGCCGTGGCGACGCACACGTAGATCGATTCGTCCTGCTTCAGCAGAGAGCCCAGCAGCGAGTCTGGATCGAGGGGTTTGGCGGTCTGGCTGTTGAGGTCGTCGCTCCGTGGGGCGCCGGAGTCCCCCGAGAGACCGTCCCGGAGGGTCTTGGGGAAGGTGGTGTCGTAGAGCACGGCCTCGCCGGTGGTGAAACAGAAGGGAAGTTCCAGGGTCCGTTTTCGGAGGTCCTCCTTCCCCTCCTCCTCCCTGACATCACAAACCAGACATGGTTAGAAGTCAAATCAGGACTGCCTACTGTATTTTATTTTTTATACGTATATATATATTTCTTTTCTTTCTTTGATGCGGTTAACTGTGTGTATCAAAAGTGTCACAAAGCTACACTGAAGTGACGTACGTAAGGACTATCTGGGAAGCAATGATGCAGTCTGGCTGGCCATTCTTGTAGACCAGCCGGGCGTTGGCCTGAACCCACATCCAGCCACTGTTCTTGGTCAGCAACCTGAACACAGTCAGTCCACTCTCCCCGGTCTTCATCACTGTGCAGGGAGGGGGGAAACACAGCCAAACACACACACAAACAAACATTCAGTCTATCACAAAAACAGCTCTCTCTATCTATCACACAGGTGAACTTTATGAACTTCATGCCCAACCATTTTTGGATGATTAAGCAGAGCACACTTTGAGGATGCCCTTGAGTCCCTGAAACTCAAGCCGATGTTGTTTGCTTTGACAGCAGTTCAATGTGTTCAGCACAGGGCAGCAACATGCATATGCAACGTGACTGGAATTGGCTCGATCCACCGGTGCATGACAACGTGAGGAGAACATCGAGCTTACTTCGAATGTGGTACTCGGCGCAGTGCAGCATGTCTGCTGCGTGGATGAACTGGTACCCCGAGCCCCGTTCGCACAGCTCTGCCTCGGTGTAGCCCAGCACGATCTTGCCTCTGCAGGGGACGAGACAGAGCTGAAACCGCCTGGTCCAAAGGAAAACGTGTCCCTCGCCTTACGGATGGCATTATAAAACATCAACGATAGCAACGCAGCATACATAGCAACAGTCGCACGGCAACTGTGTACATTCGGCACGATTTCATCCTACACTTGGACGTGTTGTGTGTGCGTGGGCTTGTTTAGGGTTAACGGCAATGAGGCCCGCTGGGCAGCTACCCACCTGGCATCGCAGTCGGTAGGGGTGAAGTCCAGCTTGTGTTTGGTTCGGAAGATCAAGTTTTTGGTTCGGATTTCAAGGATGGAGGGTGGCTGCAGGGGGGTGGCCAGGGCAAACAGTGCAAGCTGGGGGGGGATGGGGGTGCCGTCCTTTGCCCTCTCGTTCTGACCGTGCAGGAACTTCAGATGTCCCTGAAGGTTGAGGGCCTGTAAAACCAAAAGCCGTCAAGCAGTCAGGCCCTGGGGATTTCGGAAAGGTCAGGGTGTCAGGTGGCTGAGCGGTTAGGGAATCGGGCTAGTAATCTGAAGGTTGCCAGTTCGATTCCCGGCAGTGCCGAATGACGTTGTGTCCTTGGGCAAGGCACTTCACCCTACTTGCCTCGGGGGGAATGTCCCTGTACTTACTGTAAGTCGCTCTGGATAAGAGCGCCTGCTAAATGATTAAATGGAAATGTATGCTCGCAGACAAAGACAATAAATGATAGGTAAACTAAGCTAACATTGGGAATCTAATTCAAATCGAACAATAGGGATGAGATGTTGAATGTGTCAGTCTGATTAGGTAACTTTGTTTTATGCAGACCATGTTTTATGTCAGTCATTCAACATGGTTCTTTTTTCCCCCAGTAGGGTTGAACAGGGGAAACTTGAGGCAATCCAGAGCACATCGCACACTTCTTCATATCGTTTCCCATTTTTAGATTTAAAAACCCGGTCAACCAGGATTGTGAGACTTTCTTGAATGGTAAAAAACAGTCTCGCCAACCTGAAAATACTGAGGTTATGGAAAAGAATAAAGATGTGCCGCTGACAATCTGAACTCTGAAATAAGTTATATCGCAGAACGACAATAAGCGAACACAATGTAGAGGTGCTGAATATGTAATAATACAATCATCTAAAAGCTGTAAAACTGAATCATGAAAATAAATTAAGAACATTCCATTTCAACCAAGTCCAAGTCAATCATTATTTCGGTTCTCTAACTCACAGTGTGAGGGAACAGAAAAGTACTACGATTTTGTGTGTTCTCCCAGCATGCACTATCCACTATCTCCATGATCTTCCAGATCTGGATTTAGCCTGTGTCCCTTCCCTGAACCCAAAGAGAATTAGCCAAGACTCTAAATGAACCCACCACATCCCCCTCCTCACAGCAACAAGAATGTAACCCCTTCCTAACTAACATGACTACACTGACTAATCCCAGACCTGGAGAGTGAGAGTCAATCCACTCAAACTAGATTACACTGCCGTGGCATCCTGTTTGGGACAAGTTTCTTTCCACCAACTTACAATGAATCCAGAAGAGTTGTCCAGCAGACAGCGTAACCTGCATACGAAGTTGCGCTCCAGGAAGGCAGAGTTCTCAGGTGGAAGGACCTCTGGGTCGTAGTATGTCAGTGGAGGCCCTGACTCGTCAGAACCTGAAAGATGGAAAAAAAAAGTATGCACTTCAGTCTTTCTTTTATTATAAAAATTGCAAGAAATTCCCATCCACAAGGAGGTCCTGTTTAAAGATGATGAATCATTATTCATATTGTTTTCATTTATAAATTATTCTGATCAGGGAAGCCATTCGAAGTGTGATCTACTGGGAGTTAATCACACAGAAGGGGCCACTGAAAAGCTGGATCTCTGCATCCAGGCTGATTATTGCCATGCATGTTGACCATCTGTACACAGCTGTCACACACACCCAGTGCAGGGGGCCTGCCATGCTGCCAGTCACTGGATCCTGTATGAAAGTGGATATGGTGGTGATGTATAAAAATGAGCCTGCTCAGGCCGCAGACTGGCTCATGTCTTCTCCCAGGCACCAGCTGTGAGGCACGGTGATCTGGGCTTGGCTGGGCCGGGCATGGGGGTGGGGGGTGTGGGGGTGCCCTGGGTTCAATAAGGGCTCAGACCCAAACAGTGGAAGTCAATCCACAGTTCCACGTGATGACATCAGAGAGTTAGGGGTTCTAGTGTCACTGAAAAGAGGACTGTCTAGATGCCAGTGATCTGATATCAAGGCTTTATTTTGATCGTGTTTTCAAATGATTCAGCGAAAACGTGAAAAACCTCGCCGGGAGAACGCTTACAGGTTCGTGTTTCAAAGACAGGCTACCGAATGGTAGAAGGGTGTGGATCAGGAGTGAGAAACTTCTCTCTTTTGGCTGACACAGAAGAGTTGAAAGTGTTCACGCATCATTTCTTTCCACACAAGTCACTTCCTTGTTTGGCTGCGTTCCTTTTCCTGTGCCATATCAGCATGCATGGCTTCGTCCCCTCATGTGCCCACACAGATACATCTGCTGCCCCTCGTATTTCTCAAAAGCAGCTCATCCATCCTGTCAACAACCGTGTTGTGCTCATGAACCAAAGTCGAGTAGAGTTCAAACAGATCACCCGTCTGTAGCCGTTTCACCGGACACTTGGCCTTACCTGTCACTAGCTGTCCAGTGTCTAGAGGGGCGGTAGGGTTTAGGGCCCAATGGAGCTGTCTCTGAAAGTCACCCCTGTCTTCAGTGTGGATGAGGTCGTAAGCACTCTGGTGGATGACATCTGACTGGGGGGGACAAAAACACATGGGACTTGAACCACATCCACATAGTGGTAGGACATGATGTTATATGTACGTTTACTTTGAATAGCCTACTGCTGTGCTTTTCACTGGCCCTTGGGTTCAACCTTAGTTTGGTCACATACCCCAAACAAGTCTATTAAACTTGCCATCTGTTTAGTTTCCGGCTTCCGTTCATGTTGAGGAAATACCACAGCAATCACGTTTGTCCGAGGGGACCCGAATTTCACACGCAAAACGTTAGGTAACACAAACAATGCGAATGATACCACCGAATGAGAGAGAGGGGTGGTGGTGGTGGGGGGGGGGTGACCTCAAGCTAATTTGGTAACTGAGGACAAGGAAGGTCTTTACCTGGTTGAAGCCGAGGTAATCCTGAATGTTTGAGGACACGTAGAACACGGTTCCGCCCGCAGTCACTACCAGTATGAACCCATTCAGCACCTGAGGAGGCAGACAGAAATGATGGGTCTGGGGCACAGGTACACGTCTACGGGGTTAGGAACCTGTAGGACACCTTTTCTTTTTTATCACAGAAATCTTTTATCGCCTTCATCTGGAATCCCCTTTTCTCTCAACGACAATGCTACAATATGTGGGTGTCATACTTTCCAGACACGGATCTTTTGAGAAGCTGAGAAGACTCAAAGTGTATGATTTACTTTGGGGATTACCCAATTTGGTAAATAAAAAGCTAAATATGTCATCTGAAGCCATGATCTAAAACTTAACTTGGTTTAAATAAATATGGGAAGGACAACATTTGGGAACATTCCTATTCCAACACAGCTCGGAACCTAGGCAAATATCACCAACCTGCAACAGAAGCTCTCCCTCGGGGAGTTCTGGTCCGACTTTTTTCAGGCTATTACCCTCTTTGGTGGTGGATTTTAGGGTCGCTGTAACACAATAGCATGCAATCTAGATCATGGTTACAGAACCACACAACAATTCACGACTATGAAAGAATGCAGACAAACCAGTTACCAGTCACAAAGACAAGCCACATGAAAACATAACAAGAATGAGAATATTAAGGCAAAAATAATTTTGTCTTTGCTTTTACGAACAATGTTGTGCAAAGATAAACGTTGGCATCAAAGGTGTTCATTGTCATCTCTATCGATAGTTAAGCTGTCTTGAGCCTGGAGTGTAGACGTTTTGTTGCATTTGTTTGAGGACTGGTCAAGCTTTCATTGCATTATTAAGGCTGTATACCATTACCAGACAAGTTGAATGAGAATTTTGATCCTACAAGCCTATATTGAATAGTAACTGCACCAGCAAAATTGTTTTATAGCTACAAATCCCCTGGCACTCCTTGCATGCAATACACCTCTATCGTGGTCCAAAGAATCGCCCCCCCCCCCAGCACTGGTTCACATCAGCCCTTGGCAAAGCCCCAAAAGCCACACTAAACAGGTCAAAGTTTGCAGTGTGAGCCAACAACTATCAAACTGTTTCATAAGCCTTTTCCAAGAGTCAAGAGTTCAACCAGTCTGCTGTAGATTACTCACGCAAGCCCCCCTTGCACATCCAAACATCCCCCCTCCCCCTAAGGAGTATGTGGAATCTGCAAAGTTCCTAAAACACATGAAACACAGAAACAAGCTAAACTCATGCCAAGCCCAATGAAAATGTGTGTGTTTAGTTCCAAACCCCCGCAAATGTAGAGAGTAAATATTAGTTCAAGTGTAACGAAGGAGGATTCTCTTTAAACAGTTATCTACAGCAGATACTAGAAAGCGTCAAGTCTTCTGCACCTTTCAGATAAATATTGCTCTGTAAACTGCAAGGGAGGATGTAGTCATGAGTACTACATGTCATTTCCCTTGGTAGAGGACCTCAATATCAGAATAACCACAGTATCAATTACAACCAATTAACTACATACATACTAACATTAATTATCAAACGAACAACACACACAAAAAATCCTTACATTTGTGCCCTTCAAGTACGATAATATAGCCTACATGCTACACCCTGGCCTTCAACCACAACAGACTGTCTACATAAAAACGTTTAGCCGAGTAGTCTCAAGCTTCGGCTAAGAAAGAGATCAGAGAGATTACACATTTATATTCTACTTTCCACAGGACTTCACACACCCTAATGGCATCCTGTTATTTCAGTGAGTTTCCTCTCCTCTTCCTTGCATAGACCATTGTCAACCCACTGTAGCACTGCAAACTGAGTAGGGGAAAACACACTGACTTGCAAAAAGAAATAAGGTATCACAATCACACTATTTAAGAGCGGTGAGATTAATCAATCTCTATGTAATTATGCTAATGGTGAGATAAGAGAATTAAGTCATGAAAAGTGTGGCCATAAGGAAATCATAGAATGCAATCAGGAGCTTACATCTATTGCCCATTGTGGCTCCTAAAAAACAAAAAAACACAACCAAACCACCATACTTTGTCTACCATCTTGTCTTACCATTAAAGAAACTCTTTGCACGCAGGTAGCTGACACAGAGCCTTAGGACAGTCAGTTTATCTAGTTTGGATATAACATCTCGAGGGAAAGGTAGCAGGTTGGCAATTCGCTCCAACTCCCCATTTAAACGATCCCGGTGTCTTTTAGAGGGATTAGTTGTAGCGCCTTCAGGAGCTGGCTTAACACTACAAGGAGAGAACGTCGTCAGTCACACTGTAGAATGATTAGTGAATATAAAGCTCGTATTTGTAATATAACATCGCTCTCTACTGAATATCTCAGACTGCACATGAAATGGGGAAAATAATCAGTTAGAAAGCTTGCCACTTCGACTATTAACTACTCCGTGCATTCATTTTTTTGTTACCCATCTTGATAATTTTGCTAGATAACTAGCTTTAAAAACCATAAAGTCAGTCTCAAAAATGCAAACCAACTTATTTATATTGACGTGGCTACTGTAGCAAGCAACTTGACAGTAGCAAGAATCCTACTTCACCTTTTCTGTGGCTTTTTCCTCTTGCGACTTGCATAAATATTGCCATTCGTATTCATTTTTCAAGTTCTACAGATGTGTCGATTGCCTCTTCCGACCTGCCAACTTTACAAATCTGTTTCCATAACACTTAACCGGCGGTGTTACATTTTACTTAGCTAATACTAGCAAGGAGGGGTTCTCGTCCTCTGCGTTTCAATACGCGTGCGTTAGTGGTGTTTACTTTCTGACGTAATGTGCAGGTGACAGATTCGCCGCGACCAATAAGTACTCGAATAACCTTGTAAATCAAAAGTGTAATTAAAAGGGGGCACAAGGTGAAATATGTTTTAACCTTGCCATATAAGATTGTTCACTATTATGTGTTAGTAGCACCATGTTAAACAGCATACAGGACAATTAGGCATTTTGAAGAAAACTTTACTAAAAAAAGCCTACTGTACAACAGTTTCCTCTGAATCCCACTGCTCCTCTAGACACAGTGAATTAAACTGTATCTGAAATGTTGTTTGTGTCTAAGAAAAAGCAATGCTTTGACGGAAAAATGAACAAATAAAATAAAAAGCAAAGCACATACAAATCCTGACATGGCTTGCCCTTTCCTCTTTAGCCCAATAACTTGTCAGTCTCGGTATTGCCATCTAGTGTCCAAATGTATTTTTTTTTCTTTGATAGAACTTAAAATAACGTTTAACAGTTTAGAATCGTATGGAACTATACATTTAGCAAGGATACATTCCTATCTAATTTTCTCTGTTCTTTTTACCTGTATCTACTACTATGGACTAATCAATTTATCGAATTTTATATATTTATTTTCTGCACAATGTAGGCTACAGTAGGCTCTACAATGTGCTTATCTGTGTTGTTTTTGTTGTGTGTGCGCTATCGAACCCCTCCTCGAATGAAATCCGCATAATGTAGGCTAGTTCCGAGATGTGATTTGACAGTGCTCTGAATTGAACACTCAACGACAGAGCTGTCAGTTGTGGGTAGCACGCAATTAACCACTAGCTGATCGTGTTATTGTGTTCCTGCCATTCTTTAGCCAATGAAATTGTGTCTCTCTGGGACGTCGAGTACGGTGGCGGTAATGTTATGGAGTTTCCTCTGCTTCATCTTCATCGTTGAAAAACACACAGCTAGCTAGCAAAGGCCTCGCAGTAGCGAACTGTTCACACGAAGAGAGTGTTTTGGGCATCAACGTACATTGAAAAGACGACGAACATCCATTTGCTCTGCATGAGATCATTTAAAACCATTGAAATATGGTGGTTCTCAAAATACGAGACCAGGTAAGTTACAAGTGTGCCAAAAGCTCGCTACTTAGCATAGCCTACTTCAACAGGAGGATGATTGTGCGACGGCTGTGTAGGGGATGACCCTACAGTACAGGGCTAGCAGACAACGTTTATAGTGTTAGCTACTGTAGCCTAGCTAAGTATCTAACTGAAAGGCAATGTGGTTACGCTAGCTAACTTGGTAGCCTGTCTTGTCCAGTAGCTAGCTAGCTAACTAGTTGCTCTAGTTTTAAGAAGCCAAGACCAGGTCATGTAATTGCGTGGCTAGGAAGCTAAAATTAAATAAGTGGATATCTAGTTAGCAACTAATGGCTAGCATAACCAGCTGTGAACTGGTAGCTAGCTAGACTTGAGCTTCCGTGCAACGTTTCAGTAGCTAGACCAGCTAGTTAGCACTGATGGCACGGGACAGTGCACAATTATTGGTAAAAAATTAACCGAATGTTACTAGTCTAGCTTGCTAACTAATAAACTGCTGAACACGAGCACTTGTAGACAGCTTTTTTTCTTCGGCCACCTTTTATAACTAGCTAGTGCCGATCACTAATGCCCACTGCACTGTCAACGCACTCTAGTCAGTTCACTAGTACTTGTGACGGATTTGTATTAGCCACCCTCACTAGTCTTAGTTGGCACTCCTGTTAATGTATTGTTACGGTCACTGAAGACTATTTTAGCTACCTTATAAATCGTGTTTATCAGTGGTGCCATGGGGCTGTAAGATACACAAATATCAACATGAGGGTATCTATTCTATTGTGTTTTACCCTCATCTAGCCTCATCTCCATCTAATGCATGAATGATCATGTGTTCAGACTCCATGAGAGAGGCCCAGCAGTTGCCAAAGAGATGTCTCCATGGTGATGGTATTAACTATGAGGTACAGGGTCGTGCTTAAAAGGCAAATACAATTGTGTACACTGATGCAGGGCTAGACCTCAAATGAACAAAATGTAGCTTTGTGTGTGCATTGCCTTAATCTGAAAGGGCTATACAGATATTTTTAATTGAAAGACTTACGGCACAACAAGCGCTTACTTGTTACACTGAATCAGCTTTTTAAGAGTTCAAACCTCAATTTTACCCTGCAGAAATTTGTGTATCGTGAAAACCGAATGAGGCATCTTAGGGACTGAATGGATTTTTATTCAACCATTGTTTGGAGGACAGTTTTCTTAGATCAAGCTGCATTTATCCTTGTATTAGATATTTGACATGGTATTGAGCCAAGTTTGTGTAGTCTGTCATGCGTAGGGTCCTCACAGCTCTCGTAAAGGAAGCATAAATGAATGTCCATTTCCTAAGTGTATGTGTATGGATAGTGTATAATAAGTTAGGGATTTGTTGTCAATTATTACAAATGTTTGTATAGTCTTTCCGTACAGGTCTAACTATAATATAAATATAACTGGCCTAGTTTTAGTTGGCTGTATTTTTTTTTGTCTAATCCTTGGGTCACTGTGAGCATGTGTTTCACAACACTTCAGTATGTCATTAGAAGCAAGCCTTCCGTTGGCTCAGATATGTGTGAATGCTTCTTTCAAATATCAGAATGCTCAGAACGTAACAGGCTCACAGTGTCAGTTTTACAACTGTCCTGCAAGGGAAGTAAAAAATGGCTGGCCTTATTCGGACAAGCGTAGAGGAGCATTGTCATATTAGGCTTGTGTATACCTTTTGATATTTCTGAGTTGCTGATTTAAGATGGCCAAGCATTTATTATTTCTTCTTCAGGCAGTTGCCCAGTGAATAAATCGTAAGCGATAGCTTTTCCCTTGTGTGTTTTCCTGTCAAGTCACGGGAGATGTGGAGCCGTCACTTCGAGGGCTTGGCTTAGTGGAAGGTTGCTCAAACAGCAGCATTAGCTTAATTAGCTGGGCTGCTGTTCAGTGAGATGTGCAGCCCTGAGGAAAACATGCCCTAGGTGGTTTGCACATTTATGTGAGTGTGTAGAAAGAAAAACAAATCCCGCTCACTGTATTGAATACTACATTGATTCAAATACAATTATATGAGATTGCTTTTTTCATTCGGGAGTCAGGTGGCTGAGCGGTTAGGGAATCGGGCTAGTAATCAGAAGGTTGCTGGTTCGATACTCTGTCATTCACCAAAAATTACGTTGTGTCCTTGTGAAAGGCACTTCACCCTACTTGCCTCGGGGGAATGTCCCTGTACTTACTGTAAGTCGCTCTGGATAAGAGCGTCTGCTAAATGACTAAATGTAAATGACTGTTAACTAACTTTCTGGCAACTTATTAGAAGTTGAATGCAGACTTAATAGTTAGATTCATGTTTTGTGGCGAGGCAGTGTTCCATTTGGCTAGATGGGGTTCCCTGCCTGCAGACTTATCATTTATGCCAGTCTCCTCTCCACCCCTTGGCAAGAGATGACAGCATGATCAGACACAAATTCTCCATGGGTGGCGTTACAGTAAAGATGCCAGAAATGACTCATAGCATTGCGTTGTGAGTTGGCATGTCCTGGAGCATCCTGGCATTGATCCTAAGGTGTCAGCATGTGAGTAGTGCAATGAGCTTCAGGCCTTTTGCAAGGAAATCATGATTCACCTTTATTCTAGGAAAAGGGCTCATCTTTGAGCGAGTTCCATTGTTACAGAGGAAAGGTTACACAAGGATTGTTCTCTGCGTTTTTTTTTTTTTGCGGAAACGTCTGGCGAGGGCATGCAAGGACGGGAAAGGGATGGTTGCGCTTGTGAAACGAAGCTTTTTTTTTCGGAATCATTTGACAATTGGCAGGGTGGGATGTTAAATATATGACCTAGAGCTCTCGACAGCGGTGGCAGTCTTTCAGCTATCTGATCAAGAGTGACCTCCTTTTCCCTTTCCCACCCCCTGTCGTGGATGCTGTCGTGACATGGGCCAGCTGGGACACAAGGTTACACCCCCGAAGAGGCAGATAATAGAACACTGTGCTAAAACTGTTCCATTTGATCAGAACTGAAGGTGAAATCCTACTCCCTCAGAGATGTTGGAGGCCGAAGTGCTTCAGGGATGTTCTCGCACCCTGAAGAGTAGGAATTCAGCTTTCTCCATCCTGACCAGTCGGATAAGTTGTGTGCTGGAGGGTAGTTCGTCAGCAGGAGGTCTGCGTGACCTCTGCTCTGTCAGGAGTCTGCAGATTGCTCTGCAGTGAGCTTGAACAGACCACAGATTTGGCCCAGTGTTTCTGCTTCCCTTCACGTGGCAAAGTGCATTTTTGTTTTGTGCAAAGAATAGCGTGTGTACTGACCAGCCTGATACCATTCAGATATTGTACTCCGTTACTCACTCTGTTGCTTCTCCCTTCCAGCCTGCTCTGCTGAAAGCCATCTTCAATGTGGACCCAGATGAAGTGCGCTCTCTCATATTTAAGAAGGAAGATGTAAATGTTCAGGTAAACCCAACAGGGACGAGCTCATCTTCCCCTGACACCCCCTCTAATCTGCTCCATTACTCGACTACCTTTCTAATGGTTGCAACATTTTAACGATAAGATCTTGTGGTTAACCAATGGATAGCATCATAAACGCCCCATGTAAGACTTTATTTCTATCGCAGGATCTTTAAGAATAGTGTTGAGGAAACAGCTGCAGTGGGCTTCTCTAATCCCCCCCCCTCCCTCCAAACCATTACAGGACAATGAGAAGCGGACCCCTCTGCACGCAGCAGCCTATCTTGGAGATGCAGAAATCATAGAGCTGCTGATTCTGTCTGGTAAGTTGTTGTTCATGAAAGGGGCTCATTAGAAGTTTGGTGACCGTTTTTTCAGAGGTCTGCTCAAATGCAACAGCCGTGGAATGTCAAGTTTGCATTAGGGCATGTCTTTTTGCGACATCATTTTTTGGTGTGGAAATGGACCCCAAATAATTAGTGAAGATGTTTTTGTTTTTTTTGTCCTATAGGTGATCTTCTTTTGTATCATTTTTTCCTCTCATTAATCTCTGTTGGAGACTCGTTAATGTGTACCCTGATGGTAGATATAAAGGAACAGTACTCGCAGTGCTTTCTGGATGTCCGTGTCTTGAAATAGGCCCATAAGTGTGTTTGTACATTCGCACTCTTTTGATATGTTGCATTATCGAGTGACATGACTCATAAGCCTGCCAGAGACTGAGGGGCCCTAATGGACTGTGTGTTCCCTCTCTTCAAGGAGCCCGTGTAAATGCCAAAGACAACAAGTGGCTCACCCCTCTCCACCGGGCGGTGGCGTCGTGCAGCGAGGTACATGGGATGGTCTCTGTCAGTCCCTCTTGCTCTGTCTTCTCGCTCTCTCTTTTGCACTCCGTTCTGTCTCTTTTGCACTCTCCGTTCTGTCTCTTTTGCACTCTCCGTTTGCTCTTCGACCATCTCCGGTCTCTCTCGCCTCTCCACCCTCTTCCTCTCCACTCTCTCTGTTCCTCCACCGCCTGCGTGCGTCTCGTGGGCCGCGCTGCTCACCGCGCGCCCCCGTCCTCTCCCCCAGGAGGCGGTCCAGGTGCTGCTGAAACACTCGGCGGACGTCAACGCCCGGGACAAGAACTGGCAGACGCCGCTCCACATCGCCGCCGCCAACAAGGCCGTCCGCTGCGCCGAGGCCCTGGTGCCCCTGCTCAGCAACGTCAACGTGTCGGACCGGGCCGGGCGCACCCCGCTGCACCACGCCGCCTTCAGCGGTCACCTGGAGGTCAGTCTGGGCCTGCCCCGCCCCCCACACGCCCACCTGAGCGCACTAGACCTGAGGGTTAGATGTCATTGAAAATGGAGAGGAAAAAAATCGAAATAAACACAGAACCTCAATAGATCGTCCATAGGGGCCAAGACGGTACCTTTTGTTATTTATCGCGGGCCGTGTTTGTGTTGAACCAAGCGCTGGTTTGCGTTGGGCGCGCGTCCTCTCACCGTGACCCTATACTGCTCTGTTGGTTTCCTATTGGATGCGTCCGTGGCCGTCATGTGTCTGACCCTGCGTCTTTACGCCCCGCCATCAGATGGTCAGGATCCTGCTGTCCCGAGGAGCCAACATCAACGCGTTCGACAAGAAGGACCGCCGTGCGATCCACTGGGCTGCCTACATGGGTAACCACCGCACACGCGTACATCCGGCCCGTACATTTTGTTCGCCTCTCCCCTCTCCCCATGAGAGGGAACAGGCCTTTTGTGTTCTTATCAACTTTGCGTCTTTGCTGTGCACACCGAGAGTCGGGTGTACTGTGTAAATGTTCTTCGATTTTTATGTGACTGTTGTAACTTAGCTGCCCCTCTGCATACCTGGGTTATCTTTTTAACACAGGTTAAAAAGATAACAAGCTGACATTCCCCTCCCCCCCCCTCTTTATCATTCTCTCTCTTCGACCTCTCTCTCTTTCTTCGGCGGTTCGCAGGGCACATCGAGGTGGTGAAGCTACTGG
This sequence comes from Osmerus eperlanus, assembly GCF_963692335.1. Taxonomy (NCBI): domain Eukaryota; kingdom Metazoa; phylum Chordata; class Actinopteri; order Osmeriformes; family Osmeridae; genus Osmerus; species Osmerus eperlanus. Next base: position 5,643,710 of record NC_085024.1, read on the forward strand.
CGTCCCACGGCGCCGAGGTGGCCTGTAAGGATAAGAAGGCCTACACGCCCCTGCACGCCGCCGCGTCCAGCGGGATGATCAGCGTGGTGAAATACCTCCTGGACCTGGGCTCCGACGTGAGTCTCTATTATATGTTGTTCATAAGAGCGTTCGCTTGCATAGGATTGGGATTGTTATCTGTGGAAATCAAGTTTTGGAACCATATAGTATTTAGGTTAGACTGCTCGGAAACAGTTGAGAGGAGCAAGAATTCCAGTGTAGCTGTAAATGGCAGATAAACTTGCAACTTGAGTTCAGCCCGCTGCGTTCCTATTGAGCGGCCTGCTATTGACCGACGGGCCCCTCTTACTGTATTAGACTGCATCAACTGGACTAAAGCACTGAAGCCCTAATGGGATAAGGAATGATTTCCTGCATTATGGATGCAGAGGAAGTGAGGCAGCTAAGGGCTCTGGACAGTCAGTTCTGTCTGCTCAGGCTGTCTATAATGTCTATAATCTATAATAACCCATGACAATGGAGACACTGCTAATCTGACCCCCGCCATCACTCCCTTCCTCCCACCCCCTCCATCCCTCCCTCTTCAACCACTCTCCCTCCCTCCCTGCCCCTCCATCCATACCTCCCTCCCTCTCAACCCCTCCATCCATCCCTCCCTCCCTCTCCGTGTCCAGATCAACGAGCCCAACGCCTATGGCAACACCCCTCTGCACGTGGCGTGCTACAACGGGCAGGACGTGGTGGTGAACGAGCTGATCGAGTGCGGCGCCAACGTCAACCAGGTGAACGAGAAGGGCTTCGCCCCGCTCCACTTCACCGCCGCCTCGCGCCACGGGGCGCTGTGCCTGGAGCTGCTGGTGGGCAACGGCGCCGACGTCAACATCAAAGTGAGGCCCCGCGTTACACACCGCTCTAGTCGACACCATGCCTGTGATATCATCCACCCCTGGATCTCTGTCAAGCTCCGGGGAGTCTGGTTGTAGCTGTCCTCTGCCCCGCAGAGCCCAGACTGAGCGTGTCCCCCTCACCCCTCTGACCCGCAGAGTAAAGACGGAAAGACCCCCCTCCACATGACGGCCATCCACGGGCGCTTCTCCCGCTCCCAAGCGGTCATCCAGAACGGTGAGGCCCTGTGAAGGGCAAAAACACCCCCCAGACTCAGGTGGCTTCTTTAGTGAGGCAGGTCTTCAACAGACATCAGACAGAAACCGGTTTCCACCTCAGAAATAGAAACCACCTCAGCATGTTCTACTCCTAGCACCCTTTAGAGCCTTTAATACCATTACATCTGGGGGGGGGGGGGGGGAGAGATGAGATCAACGTGGATGCCCCAGTTGTGACCCTGTTCTGTGTACATGCATATTTATACAAGGTTACATGAATAAACATACTGACCTTATGACTGATTGCATATTTCATGTAAAAATGATATGAAAAATATCACAGAACAAGCATAGATCAAACATCCACTTTAATGAAGCGTGTTCAGTCCTCCGTCTGCGCGTCACATGGGCACACTGCGTGTCGGTGCACGGCACCTCCACGTACGACAACCATCTCCGGACCCCAGTCCGCGTCCGGGAGAGTGATGGCGGGCTCTGTTGCGTTACTTTGGCAGGCGCCGAGATCGACTGCGAAGACAAGAACGGAAACACGCCGCTGCACATCGCCGCTCGCTACGGCCACGAGCTGCTCATCAACACCCTCATCACCAACGGAGCCGACACGGCAAAGTAAGCCAGCACACGGCCCCCCTGGGGGTCACATGACCTGCACCTTCGTCGAATGGCCTCGTGTAATCACGGGTTTAGCCCGATGAGCCGCCATCTCATTACGACATGCGGGTGGAGTGCAAAGGATGCTGGGTAAACGCGACGGGAATAACAGTCTGTGATTTGTTACCCGTTTGCAGACGAGGAGTCCACGGAATGTTCCCCCTGCACCTGGCTGCCCTCAGTGGATTCTCCGACTGCTGCCGGAAGCTTCTCTCTTCAGGTTGGCAATCTGGGACGGCGTGTTCCTGGCCTGCATGTTCCCGCCTCAAATAACATGTTCATTTTATTCAAGCTGTTTACTACGCTCCTTAACCCTGTAAGACGCGATGTAAAACATTTTTTTCAACATCACCTTTAGCTCTCCATAAAACACATTTGCAAATAAGATTTTTTGGGGAACGACCACATTTTCATAACCAATGGGTCCTATTGTCTTGCCTTGCAATGCTATTGGATAAATTTGGTCTTACAAAAAAATAAATTAGCAATTAAAGGTGACGTTGTAATTTTACAACAAGGGGTCTTACAGGGATAAATAGGAGGCCTTTGGTGTTATTAATTCCACTTTTAAGGATATTAAAGGTTATCAGGTCAGGGATTAACAGATACTTTGTGTGTGTGGATGTTGCCTGAACTTGATAATGTCAGTGTAGTTGTAGCAGAGACTCATAACTGGAAACCTTCTATGAACCCAGACCAGGAGGGTCGTGTCGCGCTCATAATCTGTTCCTCTGACGCAGGCTTTGATATAGACACTCCTGACGACTTTGGAAGGACCTGTTTACATGCTGCAGCAGCTGGAGGGTGAGCAGAAGAGCCCCATCTCTCCTCGTCACACCACCTCCTCTGTGCCTTCCTGGTCTGGGGAGCTCCTGACTTATCTGCTGTCCTACACCACCTGATTGCTAATTGTCATTTTATAACCCCCCCCCCCCCCCCAGGAACCTGGAATGTCTGAATTTGCTGCTCAACACCGGGGCAGACTTCAACAGAAAAGACAGCTTTGGAAGGTGCGGAACATCACACCCCCTCACCTCCATCTGCATCGAGCGTTTAAAATAATGCGACAAACCGGGGGTGTAGGCGTGCTTTCAAATGTGGGTGGGGCGGCTGTTTGGGTGCAGCCATTAAATGTCATTTACTTCATAATAAGCGACTGGACAGATTTGGCGTTTTCCAAAACGTTGTCCCACCCCCGTATAATGAAACCTGTGCCTCTGTGACAAACGCACCCGAGTGTCCTCAAATGGTCTTAGCGGCGGCGCGAGGTCTCACCGTGTTCCCTCGTCCTCCAGGACCCCACTGCACTACGCTGCCGCTAACTGTAACTACCAGTGCCTGTTTGCCCTGGTGGGCTCCGGGGCCAGCGTCAACGACCTGGACGAGAGGGGATGCTCGCCGCTCCACTACGCCGCTGCCTCGGACACAGACGGAAAGTACGAGTTTGGGGGGGGGTTGTTTTCATTTAGTCATTTAGCAGACGCTCTTATCCAGAGCGACTTACAGTAAGTACAGGGACATTCCCCCCGAGGCAAGTAGGGTGAAGTGCCTTGTCCAAGGACACAACGTAATTTTGCACGGCCGGGGATCGAACCAACAACCTTCTGATTAATAGCCCGACTCCCTAACCACTCAGCCATCTGACCCCCACATTTTGTCCATTTACTTGTCTTCCATGTTGTGTGTGTGTGTGTGTGTGTGTGTGTGTGTGTGTGTGTGTGTGTGGGGGGGGTTCTGTATTTTCCACAGTCAATACAGGTGTCATGGCAGAGAGCTAAGTCTTTTTTTGTCGTTGGCTGGTTTCACAGGTGCCTGGAATACCTGCTGCGAAACGATGCAAACCCTGGGATCCGGGACAGTCAGGGCTACAACGCCGTCCATTACGCCTCGGCGTACGGACACCGCCTCTGCCTGGAGCTGGTGAGACGCACCACGACACTGCGGGGGGGCCGGGAGAGGCCAGGGGACGGCCGCTCCGTTCCAACACATTTGTTGTTTGTTGACACTGGTGAATAGGATCACGTGGTCGGGGGGTGCGACCGGGGGTTAATGTGGCGTGTGGCTTTTCTTTGCAGATCGCGAGTGAAACGCCTCTGGATGTGGTGAGTGCAGACCGAAAGCGGTCGTTCTTCCTCTTACCACAGTGTTGTTTCGTCGTTGCCGTGTTCCATTCACTCTTTTAGCCTGTGTTGCGTATAGAAACAAACACATTCTTGCATGTCAGGTGTTACCTATTTTCTGAGATTAGGAAGATGACTCCTCCCACCTCTGCTCCTCAGCTAATGGAAACGTCGGGGACAGATATCCTGAATGACTCTGACGTCCGAGCCCCTATTAGCCCGCTGCACCTAGCTGTGAGTACTGCTGGAAGATTGTTCTTCAGATAGATGGACTTGTCTGTTTTGTATATACATGACCACACAAGTGTACATTTATTACATATTTTAAATAAAAAAACGCAAAACGGTTATAGGCTGTACCAAAAATAAAACGTGTTCAGTTTTCTGTCCGTGTGTCATAGTTTGGTCCTTGTTTGTGTTCAGGCGTACCACGGCCACCACCACGCTATGGAGGTGCTGGTGCAGTCGCTGCTGGACCTGGACGTGAGGAACGGCCAGGGGCGCACGCCTCTGGACCTGGCCGCCTTCAAGGGCCACGTCGAGTGCGTGGACGTCCTCATCAACCAGGGGGCCTCCATCCTTGTGAAGGACTTCACCCTGAAGAGGACCCCCATCCATGCTGCAGGTAGACCCCCCCCAGACCTCCAGAGCTTAGCAGGCTGGCCGGCTAGGAGGATCCCCCCCAAGATCCCATCTCAGTGGGGGCGTACTCCCCCATGTCCCCCTGCTCCTGAGGTTCGGCGCCGAGGCAGTAGTTAAGCCATCCTGTGCTCAACATGTGCCCTCTCTCCCCCGCCTCCTTCAGCCACCAACGGCCACTCTGAGTGTTTACGCCTGCTGATCGGAAACGCCGACCACCAGAGCGCCGTGGACATCCAGGATGGCAACGGACAGTAAGGGAGGCCTTCTGATCAGGGACACTAAAGTATATATATATATTTTTTTTTCTTGTTTACGTCTTGTTCACTATTGTTTTCCTGTCGTCCTCAGAACCCCTCTAATGCTGGCGGTGCTGAGTGGGCACACTGACTGCGTGTACTCGCTGCTCAATAAGGGAGCCAACGTCGAAGCCAAAGACAAGTGGGGGAGGACCGCTCTGCACAGGGGGGTGAGGAGGAGGTCTCGCTGGTCATGCACACACACAAACGCATAGTAGAAGTCCATCAGAAAATGCCCTCCAACAACCACACATCTGAGTGTGAATCTTTTATTTGTAGATTTTCAATCTGGTTGGACTGGTTTGGACTGGTCTGTTTTTCTAGTGTACATGGCTTGACTTAATTGAAGTCAATTACATTATTTTAAGAAATCTTATCTAGTGAAATGCTATTACTGCCGTGCCAGCAAAATGTACTTGTCTTCAGCATAAGCAAGCTCATTACAAAAAAATAAATAAAAAATTAGTACTTTGCAATGTGGTGTGTATTCAGCTCAATGACCCGGCGTGTGTGTCCAGGCGGTGACGGGCCACGAGGAGTGCGTGGAGGCCCTGCTGCAGCACAGCGCCAGCTTCCTGATGCGGGACTGTAAGGGGCGCACCCCTGTCCACCTGGCGGCCGCCTGCGGCCACATCGGGGTGCTGGGTGGGCTCCTGCACGCCGCCCAGAGCGTGGAGACCCTCCCCGTCATCACCGACAACCAGGGCTACACGCCTCTGCACTGGGCCTGCTACAACGGTAGGAGCTGGGCGGACCGCCACGGTAGCTTGCCGGATAAGCGTGTATATCATGTAGGCTTGAGGCCTCACCGCCTCAAGGGGTTCAAATCCGGCCTTGGCCGTTTGTGGCGTGTTTTCCCCTCACTCTCTGTCTCTCTCCCTACCTTTCCTGTCACACTTCACTTACAAACTATCCAATAAAGTATGAAAAATGCAAAAAAAATAAAGCCCCTGTCCAGAAACTGTCCCGTCGTGTTCAAACTCCACAGTGGGTTTTGTCGCCCTCGTTTCACAGCAGCCGTCCACGTGCAATGTCATTCACACCGTGACGTGAGAAGAGCATCTGTCTGCTCTGGAGAGTGTGCCTGGGGTTCATGCGAGCATGTGTCTTCTCCGCAGGCCACGACACGTGTGTGGAGGTGCTGCTGGAGCAGGAGATATTCCAGAAGACGGAGGGCAACACATTCAGTCCCCTCCACTGTGCCGTGTAAGGGCCCTGCTCCGAGCAGCCGTGCGGTTCCCTCGGTGTCTGGTGGGGGTGGATGCTAACGGGGATTGCGCAAAGGCTAATGGCGATGGCTGGGTTTTCCGGCGAGGCTAACTGCACGTCTCCTTTTCTCCTCCAGGATTAATGACAATGAAGGAGCAGCCGAGATGCTAATTGACACTCTGGGTCCTGCCATTGTCAACTCTGCCGACACAAAAAAAAGGTAGATAAATATTCCACTGTTCAACGCTGCGCACAGGGTCAGAGTAGACACTGGGGTAGTAGAACCAGACATGGCCACTTGTGGCACGGCAGAGTTGTACCTTGTTGACAGAGCTTACGAAGTGTAGACGACAGGAAGTGACTGTTGTCTCTGCCGTTGCGTGCGGGACCAGGACCCCCCTGCATGCGGCCGCCTTCACCGACCACGTGGAGTGTCTCCAGCTGCTGCTGAGCCACAACGCCCAAGTCAACAGCGTTGACGCGTCGGGCAAGACCCCGCTCATGATGGCCGCCGAGAACGGCCAGACCAACGCCGTCGGTACGGGCCTCCCGCCTCGCCCACTGGAAGGGTGACTTTGTAAAACCTGTTTCTGAGGTGCAGGTTTGTAACAGGATTAATTAGTGGGTTTTATTGGGGGGGGTTTCCTTTTGCAGAGGTGTTGGTAAGCAGTGCAAAAGCAGACCTCACCCTGCAGGATGCCGTCAAGAACACTGCCTTGCACCTCGCCTGCAGTAAGGTGAGCAACGTTGACTTTTAACTAGTGCTGTCAGTCAAACGCGTTATTAACGGCGTTAACGCAAACCCATTTTAACGGCGTTAATTTTTTTAATCGTGAGATTAACGTTCTTTTTGGCCTGGCAAACTTTGTAGTTTTTTTCACATGCTGTTGCGACGACTACTGACGTTAGAAAAACTACAACACCACACCGGATCTAGCTAGACCGGAAACAAAACAGGCACGCCGCACACACTCTTTAGCCGGCTTGCGAGCTGGCTAAAGAGTGTGTGCTAACGTTGCGTTTTGAGAGGATAGCGAGCGCGAGATGCCAAAATGGATGCCAATAAGATTCCGAATGGAAAGGTTACTTTTAAAAAGTTGCCAAATGGTTCCATTGACAAGACCAAATAGATCTGTGTGTTTTGTCGTTGTGAACTGAGCTATCATCGCAGCACGTCCAGTTACCACTTGATGGCCAAGCACACAGCTGATGCGAATTCTCCGCCCCCCCCTCGTGTTCCTGCGCCTTCATGGTCTCCTCCTTAGACACGCGTGTCACAATCCATGCCACAGACGTGCGGTGCTCTTCTGACAGCAGTTTCAGCATCTTGAATCAGTCTGATGTGTGTCACTCACCTTTCAAAGGGGCATGAAACCAGTGCCTTGTTGATATTGGAGAAGATCTCCGACAGGAACCTCATCAACTCGACGAACGCAGCCTTACAGACGTGCGTATCTTTTTCCCTTTGTCACGTTGGTCACCTGGCTTTTTAATGCCTAATGTCAGTTACCTTCAAGGAATTAAGTGGTAGCAGCTTGTTCCAAGTATAACATCTATTAAATGTACACATGTACCCATTCTAAATGTGTTTATTTTTTGGGTCAGGCCCTTGCATGTGGCAGCTCGAAATGGTTTGACTGTGGTCGTGCAGGAGCTGCTAGCTAAGGGTGCCAGCGTGCTGGCTGTGGATGAGAATGGTAAGTTCCAGGATTACAGCTGGCACTGTACGACGAGTTTGAAATCTCTGTGTAATACGGATACTCGGGCCCAAGCCAAGGATGCAGCTGCAGCCACGGAGCTGAGCGTACAAACGGAAAAAACAGTAAGCACGTGATCATGTGACGTATCTCCAGCCTGCTCTGACCTCTTGCTGTTACCCCGCCCCCCCAGGTTACACCCCTGCCTTGGCTTGCGCCCCCAACAAAGACGTGGCTGACTGCCTGGCCCTCATCCTGGCCACCATGATGCCCGTGTCCCCCTGCACCCCAACGCCCAGCCTGCCCTTCAGTGCCATTAACCACTACACCACCACCAGCCCCTCTAAGAGCGTGACATTCGACAGCCTGCCCGTGCTCCGCGCCGACCACAGCTCCTACTGCAGCTTCAACAACATCGGCCGCCACGACGGCTTCTACAAGGACGAGGAGCTCAATGACTCCGACTCTGAAACGTACTGACGACGGGGCGGCACCGTGGGAAGAGGCCCACACGCGCGCACTCTCACACGCATACAAACACACACACACACACGCCGTGTCTTAAATCACCACAGCCAGCTTGGGAAGGCAGAGGAGGTGAGAAGCTGCACAGGAGCCTTAAAGAGACCCAGATGGACGGAGGGAGGGAGGAGCTGCATCAGGCTGGCCCATACTCATCCTGACCTCATCCAACCCCAGGTGCCCTTCCAGCAGGTACTAGATCTGAGTAACTGCTGCTTTACGAGCCTGCTAGGTCTTCAACAGGAGAAGTGGTGTGGTGTGGGGAGGGGGCAAGCAACAATCTTATACGGCAATAACATGTAGTGGAAGGATAGTAGCACTTCACCGAGTACTAAAGAGACAGGGACCAAAAGATTCAGAAGCATTGTAAACCTAATTTGACTAGACAGTGGATCAAGCATTTTTGGTTAATCTGAAAACGATATCTATGTTTCATAATTCCGATTTTAGTGGGGAGTTCTAACTGAAGTTTTCGCACACGAAGAACACACTAAGACTCAGTCTGTAATACAAGTGGGGGGGGGGGATCATTTATTTTTTAAGAACAACATTTTAATAGACTCATGTCTTAAACTCCTTAGACTGGAGAGTTAAAAAATAAATAAATAAAAGATCATAGTATTTGCTGATATGAGTAGTTTAAACAGATTTTGAGTGTGTGCAGCAGGTCTTTTTAAGTTGATGAACGTGACATTTGTAAACTGTCCATTGCCACCTAGTCTTTTAGAAATAAGTTATTCATGTATTCTTTTCTGTTCTATTTATGTCATTCATTTTGTGCCTTCATTAGTGACTGAGACGACAAGTGTAGGGGCAGCTCTAAGACTAGAACAATGATGCACACTACAGTAAGTACTACAACATTGTGAAAAGCACTGATACTATATTAAGAAATATAAGGCTACGCTTGCCTTACTTTGAGAGGAGAAACACTGTAAACCAATGGTAGGACAGCTTTTGATTTTCATTAGTTGGAAAAAAACTCATTTTCTTTTGATCATATATTAATCAATGTATCTTGACAGGTTTTGCTTGCTTTAACTTCGGAAAATGAAACCACTCAATCCTTTGTGATTGCCTCTTTAAAAACGGCTCTTCTTGGTCTCTAAAGATTGTTTGAACTGGAAATATGTACAATATGGCCAGCTTTGTCAAAAATACAACAAGAGGTTGCTCGAACCTTTTTTTTTTTCCATTTAGAAGGATGAAACTAGCATGTACATATGAAATTGTAACTGTGAATTCGATACATCCATGAATTCTTTCTGTACCTGAGATTGCTGTATATTTTATGAGTAATAAAATAAAGAAATGAGTTATTTAATACTGAACTGAGAATGACCTGTTTTTTTGCTTTGTTTTTACAGTACATAAACCAGGTTGATTTAATGAATCTACAATAGTGGTAGGCATACACTACAAACAGGAACGTGGAAAAGTGATTATAATAAATTACAAACGATGGTACCGCGGGTACGGTTCTACATTTATTGTTTTAACTGCACCACGGGTAATCCTTTGATGCCATTGCTATCAGCCTAATTTAAATAGCTGTGGTCCTGTGAAAAAATGAAATAAGCCAGAATGGTAAATTGGGTGAAACGATGCTCTCAGCTCATGATTCGATACGTATTACGATACTGGGTGTACGATACCATTTTTTTATTAAACAAATTCAGATAAAAGATTTATTTCCAAAACATTTAACATTTTCAATAATTTTCTTCGTTGTACATACAATTTAGTTAACTCAGTTCAATCATTTCTGTGAATGCAATGAATGCACACATGAAGCAGGTGCAGAGTAGGTCACGTGCTGGTAGCTCAACCAATAGGATCAAACGGACGTCATATTGTAAAAATATTGCCATAACTCTACGATACATATTGTACAATTTTTGTATTGCGATATATTGTTCCACGATATATTGTTACACCCCTACTATTTTATTGAATGTCTAATTCAAAAACTGATTATTTTAGGTTTTTTTGCCAGTGCTAGTACAATCTGATTTGATTATTTGATATAATAATAATGATATAATAGATATTTGCAAAGGTTTTGGGGGATTTTGAATGGAAGTGACTAAATGACTAAATGTAAGTGCGTAAGCGTCCAACTGTTTCCGATTACAGATTTGAAATGTACCAAGTATGGCCTCCTATTATCATACGTGGTTGATGAGGGAAAGGAATCTTTTAAAAATGCTGTTGATTCGCAAATAGACCATTAGATATATTGAATAGTAAATGCTAGTATGCTTCTATGGTTCCCTGGCAACCTACATAAAGCACATGCTGTAGGCTACGTCAATTCTCCAACTGCTGTTGAATGACCACATTATTACTGCAGCATTTGTATAACCTATTTGAGTAATGTCACCTTTTCCTGTGTGGAGGTTTATTTCAATTAGCAGGCAGATGAGGGGCCAGTAAAAGGGAGGGAGTGATGTATAACATGATTGTATAAAAGCCAAACAACGCCATAAAGGCTGTGAAGCACAGAAGATTACATACTTTTTTACATTCACATTAACAGAAGAACGATATGTGAGATGATGCATTTGATTAGGTGTCAAATATATGAATGTTGTGACAATTCTTTTTACCCGTACACTGGTTGTTGGTGTCCTGCTAATGGGTGTGTTTTGTTTTTATTTTGTTTTAATGGATTTTTCATACTAGGATGAGACTGATTTCCCAGACAGCAGCTGCTGTGATCACTGTGTGCATCGTCTCAGTCATATCAGTGCCTGCAGCAAACATAGAGGAGTGGAAATCTCTCAGCAACCCACAGAACAGAGCTCTGGTAAGTCTTCTACATCTCACACCATTGTTGGTTTAATGATTGGAACTGTTTAATCATGTATGCATGAATGGGACTTACTCTAAATGTGGGATATTCTTAATTTGTATAAACAGAATATAACTTAATGCATCTGTTTATTTCTTTACATCTCACGGATCTTAAGTAACTTAATAATTGACTCTAGTTGCATATTAATTCATCATCATTCTACTTGTAAAATAAAATGAATGGACACCTTTAGTTTTTCCAGATTCTACAATCATATCTTGAAAGTAGAGACATGAACTCACTGGAACAGCAGCAGCAGGACTTCAACAGCAGACTCCCAGTATCCAACTTGGAAAATTACCAGCTGCATTTTCCAAACAACATATATGACGTTTAGTTAAAATCAATTTGTAATGTAGGCCTATTGTGTGTTTTTTTGTCTTGTATGATGTTAATGAAGTGTTCATTATATTTGTGCAGACTTAATAAATAATTTACTGCCATGCAATGACAATGTTCAAAATTATTATTATCATTTGTTTTTATATTGTTGCAGTAGTATTGCAATAATACTCTAGTAGCCTATGTTAAGTGCAATTCAATTTCCTGATTATTCATCATGTCAAGTACATGATATTATCATATTCTTGATATTATCAATTATATTATTATTATTTGTTCCATCCATTTTTTGCACTCTACCTCTTACTGTCGGTCTGTGCATCATCAAATTGAGAAGCAAAGTGTTTTACTTTTACTGTAGAATTATTTACTTGGAATGTTATTGTAAATGGATGCAGTGTTGCATTGATGTACTCTGGTGCACCGATTGGCTGAGAATCACCCGGAAGTGATCTGCTGCGGGTCGTCAATGTTTATTAGTTTTGTAAAGTAACTGGAGATATAAGTTATTGGTCACAACCATAGTTTTACAGAATAACGGTACATAATACAAAACGGACGGATTACATTTGCTAAACGTGGACATAACATTTGAAAGGCTAGACAGATAGACGTAATAGTGGAAGCGTAAAATCAAGGTTCGGGCACATCCATGGAAGAGGTTACTGGGGCTCAGCTTATTGCTGAAGCATTAAAAGCTCAGGTAAGATTGTATCCATTCCGTTTGTTTCGTTGAAGTTGTGATTTATTTGAGTCCTTGCAATGATACAATAAACTACGCAGGAATTAGCCTAAGTGTGCCAAAGGTCATTGAACTTAAGTTTGACAGCACAAGCATACACAATTTGTGGCCAAATGTTTACTCTGAAAACTGAAAAATGTGACATGTGAATGTAACTTTCTTTTCGGCAGAATGTAGACTATATGTTTGGAATCGTTGGTGTTCCAATCATAGAAGTAGCAATGGCTGCACAGGCTTCAGGAATCAAGTATATAGGGATGCGCAATGAACAGGCGGTAAGAATAACTAATTTAGAATCACTAAATATAGTGTGCTATAGTCCATCTAGTCCTAATATTATATCTAATAGTTCATGTGTAACACCCAACAGGCTTGTTATGCTGCATCTGCAGTTGGATATCTTACTGGACGGTAGGACATAGGATAAATAAAGTTCTTAGGTGCCAAGGAACCCAAATTATACTCAATATTTTGACATAATTTGTTTGTTTGTACATTTAGTACTGTCTCTTTTTTTCTTTTCTTCTTCTTCTAGTCCAGGGGCCTGTTTGGTTGTGTCTGGGCCTGGCCTCATTCATGCACTTGGTGGGATGGCTAATGCCAATGTGAACTGCTGGTAAGACTTTCAAAACATAATACCTTACATATTAAAGATTTGTCTTTTATGCTTCAAATCCCTGTCAGTTTGTTAGCAGGTCTCTCATTGTTTCACTCTCATTCACTGCGTCTGTCTGTGTAGGCCTGTGGTTGTCATTGGAGGCTCCTCAGACTCTAACCAGGAAACAACAGGGGCATTTCAAGAGTTTCCTCAGGTAAGTGTTTTTTTTAGCTTTTTCTAAAAAGTAGCGTCTTAGTTGAACGAGTAGTTGAACGAACACGTGTCTTTCAGGTTGAAGCATGCCGACTGTACAGCAAGTTCTCTGCCCGGCCAAGTAGTCTGGAGGCCATCCCCTCTGTTGTCGAAAAGGTCATTATATCTATCTTATTCAGACCTTCAAGGGCACAAGTTTGCAAGACTGTACTACCAAGTCACACTTAATGTTTTGTTTTTTCCCCAAAGGCGGTACGCACAAGCATGTATGGACGCCCAGGTGCCTGCTATGTGGACATATCTGGAGACATGGTCAATGCTATGGTGGACAGGGCCAAAGTCAGGTGTGTTTTTATCAATCAAAGTTGTGTGGGATTGCCTTTTCTGTTAAGTGTTGCTGCAACATTTCTTAATCTAAACTTTTATAATTTTCTTTGTTAATCATTTATTTGATCGTTTTCCTTGTTTTATCTGTGGCCAGAGTGGTATCCTGTTGTCCACCTCCGCCAGTGAGTTTGGCTGACCCTGTTGCAATCACCGAAGCACTCACTGTCTTGAAAGGAGCCAAAAGGCCTTTACTAATCATTGGCAAAGGTAGCAAACAATCTCCTATGTTTACTTAATCTGTACCTAGTCTATTTATGACTCAGGTCACTCGGACCAAAGGCAACGGCGATGGTACAAGTCATGAATGATTCTGTGTAATGGCGCCCCCTACAGGTGCAGGCCATGGGAGAGCAGAGGTTTCTCTCAGGGAGCTGGTAGAAAGCTGTGGTCTTCCCTTCCTGCCCACTCCCATGGGGAAAGGAGTGCTGCCTGACGACCATCCCAACTGTGTGTCTGCTGCTCGATCCAGGTCAGCCTAGCTCCCCTCACCAGCCTGGGCAGTATCTCCTCCTCACTCGCCACCTCTCACAGCATCTCACAGCGACGTGTGTGTTTGTTTATAAAACGAAGAATGAGTGTGGTTCCATGCAGAATTTCTCATATCGAACACCCTCTCTCTCTGTCCATTCTTTTTGTCTTTTCTCCATTTTTTTCCCTCTCTCCTCTGGTTTCTTAATGGATGCTTCTGATGTCCAGAGCTCTTCTCCAGGCAGATGTTGTGGTGCTGTTCGGTGCCAGGTTGAACTGGATCTTACACTTTGGCCTCCCTCCAAGATTTGACCCTAACGTAAAAGTCATCCAGGTAATAAAGGGCCGAACACGCCGTGTTTCATTGCAGAAGTTATGCTTGATCTTTCACAGTCCTGGACGGTAAGTGCAAGTGTGTTGTGAAGTGAAATATTAACATTCCCTACCATAGAGGTGTTATATAAAGAAAGTCTGAAATCAACTTTAGGCCCGCACATAATTTTTTGTACAGCCGCCATAGTCCTGGCTGGCCAATAGCCAGATCTCCTGCTGTCAGAATGGACTCCACATGCTTACCGCTGGTATGCTGTAGTAACATAGCATGTGTGTTATTTCTATCCAGGTTGACCTTTGTGCAGAGGAGATGGGGAACAATGTGAGGCCTGCTGCTGCTCTCCTCGGGGACATCAACTCTGTTGTTACTCAGGTAAACTCTGAAAACCCACATAGATCTCCACCCAATCCACATAACACCTCATCTTTAGTACCTTCTAAGTATTTGGGAGAGTTGCTGTTGTGTTAAACTGTTGCTACTGTCATCAGCTCCTTGAGCACATTCGCAAAGATGGCTGGATATATCCACCGGACACCGAGTGGTGGACAATCCTGAAAGACAAGATGGCCGCCAATGCAAAAACATCCAAGGTGTGAGTTACTCCTCCTAGAATTTCTCCTCCTAGAATACTCATTGAGAAGTTTCTCCTCCTAGAATAAAGTACATAATTATGTAGATATTCTGTAGATATGACACTTTTCAGGGCCACATACTGCACAATGACATTGTCTGTGTTGTCCAACTTCGAGTCGGGGAAATGTTGTCAAAATGTTTGACTTAATTCTTGCCTCTCCAGGCTCTGGCTCTCCACTCAGTCATGCCTATGAACTACTACAACGTGTTCCACCACATCGCCCAGCTGCTGCCTCGCGACTGCATCATCGTCAGTGAGGGTGCCAATACCATGGACATCGGACGCACCATGCTACACAACTACCTTCCCAGACACAGGCAAGGCATTTTGGCATTCTCAGGAAGAGGTCAAAAGTTACATTCACCTCACGTTTGTTGGCTTCTGCCCTGTTTGGTCTAGGGATGCAGCGAATCCAGATTTTTGGGGCTCGGCCGAATACCGAATCCACTGGTTAAGATTCTGCCGAATCTGATACCGAATCCTACTCCCATCCTCAGTCTATTAACACAGTAAACAATGAAGTAAACAATGTCCACAGCAGTGTTTTGTGTTTTCTGGAAAAAAAAAGAATAGGCAACATTATGCCAGGAAGACAAGTGGGAAAAACTATTTTGACAATTACCATATGCCTATCTCAAGATCCAATCAATATCCAAAATATTAGACTTTTAGATTTCTTGAATTTCTTTCGGATGTTTCATACACAAAATTTTTAACAGCAGAGATGTTGTGTATTGTTTAGGGTCGTTGCCACCACGAGACAAATCGGCATTGCAAATTGAACATATAGCTCGACTTAAATCGCCTTCTTTTGACTAAAAGTATTGCCAAACAACACTTTTTCTGCTCACAAGTTCCATTTTCACTTTCTCTCAGCCTACTGCATTGAACGGTCCACCTACGTAAACACCTTCCCGTAATCAACGGCGGCGTCATTATGTCGACCAGCGTAGCGTGTGTAGTGCAAGCATAGGGTTCGGGTTCGGTGGAAAAAAATTTGAAGGTTTGGCCAAAACCGAACCCCGTCAAAAAGCCCAATATTCGTCTGAATCCTGGATTCGGTGCATCCCTAGTTTGGTCATCGCCTTGAATACTGTTATGTCATGTTAGGTGGTTTCTCATGAATGTCATGACCCTCTGGAACTCGTGTGGATGTGTGGCCTTGTAAGCTAACCCGGTGTGTTTGTGGGCAGGTTGGACGCCGGCACGTTTGGCACCATGGGGGTCGGCCTGGGCTTTGCCGTCGCGGCTGCAGCCGTGGAGAGGGGGCAGGGCACGGGGCAGAGGGTGGTGTGCGTGGAGGGGGACAGTGCCTTTGGCTTCTCCGGTATGGAGGTAGAGACCATGTGCAGGTGGGTAGCGTTTCGCTCATCTCTCTGTCCCGCTACCTCCTCACCACATAGACCTTCAGGTCGAGGAATGATTCACACTATCATAACAAATCAAATGTTATTTGTGTATCCCTTTTTACATGGAGTGTCATAGAGGGCTTCACATTCGCTAATAGAACTGCACCCTAAATCAGCCTAAACCCTCAAGGTTCAGATTGTTACTATCCCCTCTGTAACAGGTACAAGCTTCCTGTGGTCATCATTGTGGTCAACAACAATGGCATCTACAGTGGAATGGACTCTGAGACGTGGGAAGTGATGGGGAAGATGGGAGATCTGACCACAGTGTAAGTCACATGACCCGGGTGTCCTAATGCGCTGTGCCTCAACACCCTGCAAGGATGTTCTGGAGGATTCCACTGATGGGGTTCTCAATCTGAATTTTTTTCTGGGTGCCCCAGTAGCTCACTGGATGGGAACACGTACCATTAAGGCTAATCCCAGTGTATGGGCCAGGGCTCGAATGCAGGCCATTTTCTGCATGTCTCCCCCCCCCCCTCCTCCCTGCTTTCCTATCTTTCATCAACTGTCCTATCAATGAAATGAAAAAAAAAAAAGATATATACTGATCCTGTTTTGTTGTGTCCACCCCAAGTGCCCCGCCAGTGACCCTGCTGCCAGACGCCCGCTACGATGAGGTCATGAGTGCATTCGGGGGCCAGGGCTTCCTGGTGAGGACGGAGGAGGAGCTGCGGAGGGCCCTGCAGCTCAGTCTGAGTGAGTGGGAGCGGCCCAGTCTCATCAACGTCCTCATCGACCCTGCCTCGGACAGGAAGCAACAGGTAACGGGGGACTGTGGTACGCTTGCATCGCAGGCCTTCCAGCACGCTGAGAGGTGTCTCTGAGAAAGGGGAGAAGATGGACATTCAGGGAAGAAGATAAAGTCAGACAAAGTCTGACTTTATCTCTGTATCTCTCTAGGGCTGTCTATCTCTGTAGGGCTGTCTCTATCCCTGTAGGGCTGTCTTTGTAGGGCTGTCTCTATCCCTGTGGGGCTGTCTTTGTAGGGCTGTCTCTATCCCTAAGGCTGTCTCCATCTCTGTAGGGCTGTTTCTGTCTCTTTAGGGCTGTTTCCATCTCTGTAAGGCTGTCTCTTTAACTCTGTAAGGACTGTGTGACTGACAGCAGCGTTCGGTAAGCCTCGACTCCAGGTGCACTTCAGAACCATTGTCGTCCACAGACAATCCCTCCACATCACACCGATCTGGCCTTTCTATTTGAGGAACCCCTTAATTAGAGGGGTGAACCTCTTTTGTTTATGTGGAAGGTATCCAAGCAACCCCCATGCTTGAGGATTGGATGCCATGGTGACAGTGGGACACTTGAGCTGGTCTCTGGTCTGCTGAAACACAGGGCCCACAGAGGGCACACGGGTCGCGGACACAGCCAGGGCCACAGAGCTGCGCCTCATTTAACATATAGGATAACACAGGATATTGGTTGTATTTGATCAAAATACCTTAGTATACCTTAATATAGAGGAGCTTCAGGGATGTCACATTTATTCACATGTCACATGTAATTTGTGATAGAACATTCTAGATTCTAGATTTTCAGGCATAGCAATACCTCAGGAATGTCTCTCACTCTTCCATGTTTTTGTTCTTGTTTGTTGTCTTGCTTGCTGTCTGTGTTTCTAGGAGTTTCCTTGGCTCACTCGTTCTAACCTGTAGACTGAAGAGGCCTCTGCAGCAGATTTCCTGAGACACACCAGCTTCTTCCTCCAGGATCACAGCTCAAATATCAAGTGTCTCTAAACGTTTATGTATGGAGAGATCTATGAGGCTATGTTTGTAATTTTTTATATGCAATTAACTGTTTCTATGAAATGTTGACAATAATCCATGTTTACTACACAGTAGTATTAAATCAAATTCTGTATATGATTGATGTCTGAACTATTTTCGTATAAATCTTAGCATTTCAAAATGTAAAATTCTTAAAATATATTGTAGCATTTTACGTACTTAAAAAATTTGAATTTGAATAAGCTTTGAAATAAACTTGTTGCACCCCTGACCGATATCCACATGATTAAATTAGGCTATACTCTTTCTGTAAATGCAGACAATTAATTGTGTGCTAGCTGAGGTCCGGGGTTGTTGGGGGACCAAATCGATATAACTCAAGAGAACGATTTGCTTTTCCTACTGCGTGTCAACTGAGAAGTCTTGATCTGCAACGTCTGTTGCATGAACATCAGACGCGCACTGATACATGGTAGACTGTACAGATGCTAATAAAAACGTAGGCTAATGTCTGATGTAATGCGTTTTAATTACATGTTGGAGTTATTACATGTTGGAGTTACAGAAGCTTTTTCGTAAAATAATATAAATCTCATAAACCTACTTCTCAGGATAATTTTGTATTCTATAGTTAAACGCTTCAAAGCAAGGTCATATTATAATAGTGTTGTGCAGGTATTTTGCGTTCTATTGCGAGAGTAAGCTGCGCTTAATTTTACGAGAGCGACTTGCACGTAGCCCGCCAGTGTATGGCTTGTCTCCAGCTTTCAGTGTCCAATAGCATCTCCCACAATGTGAGCCCTTCTCATGAGTATAACGAAAAACAAAGGCACCCCTGCAGTAGTAAGGTTCTAATATTGGCACAAAGGGCAGCTGACTCTTGTAATTTTAGCGCACACTGATGCAGGGGGAAAGATTTAATGGGCATTGGTTGGCATCCCCCCCCCCCCCCCCTCTGCGTGGGGATACTGAGAGAAAGAGAGAGGGAAGGAACGGTAGTGGAAGAGTGTCAGAGAGTGAGATTGGAGTACTCTGCTGTGGATGAGAATAACAAGTTACAGAGAGACTGCTGTACTGAATGAAGAACAGCATGAACCTCATATCGGTTGGATTTTATCTTTCACTATCTTTTTGTTATGTTTTATCACAGTCCTCTTTTTTGGACATTTTATCATTCCCAGCAGGTGAGTGCATGCATTTATTGCAGGTGTGTGTGTGTGTGTGTTTGTGTGTGCGCGTGCAAACCTACATGCCTGCATGTGTGTGTAGCTTTTATATGTGCTTGTGTGTGTTTGCACATGTGTACGTGTCTCAACAATACATCCCATGTCGAATGTGTCAATTAATTCTTGTATTTCTTTTCATTTGTGGACACAAGAGTGCTGTCAGAATGGAAATATCTCTATTAATAGCAAAGCCGTCTACAGTTTCTATGAGGAGAGCATATGCTACTTCATATCTGTATCTAGCCAAAACAAGCTGACTGTCTGTCTGATGTTTTGACAGTTGATGGATTTCCACTTTGTTACTTTTGCTTTTGACAGCAGATTTCAGGTTTCCCAAGTTTTGTAAATGTTCTGGCTGTGGTTGTAGTTGTACAAAAGGGTGTCTTTTGTCATATCGTTGGTACGATGTTCAGTTGCTGTGTCTGTGTTAAAAGATCTGCTTGTGTGTGAGTGGATCTGGAGAAGCCAGAACACCTGCTTGTTTGAAAACTGCCAGGCTTACATTTCTCCCAGACGAGACACATCCATGACACATTATCTGCCATATTTCATCACGACAAATCATTTAGGGGTAAGTGGAGATCTGCAGACGCCGTTGTGTTTCTCAAATGACTAACCCTCCCGTCCGTTCGCTTCACACAGGTCTCCAGCCCCCCGACCAGCAGAGAAGATTCAGCCCATGCTGCTTGCTGAGCCCGCCCCCACCCCCCCTGTTCCCACCTCCCCCAACGCTTTGGCGGCGCCACGGTCAAGTGAGTCAAAGTCATGTGACTTCTCCTCATGTGGTGTCCGATTGTTGATGTGTCCTTGGGTGATATCCCAACTGCCCCCCCCCCTCTTCCCGCCTCTCTCTTGCCCCCTGGCTGAGAGCGGTGGTGGTTTGTCATGGCATGAGGTGTGTAGGAGGTGCCAGCTTTGCTGACGGCTCGCCATAATGCTGACTGGTGTGCTTCGGAGGTGAGAAGTAGAGGATGTACTTACAGATGCCAGCCTTCCGCACGATGCTGGGCCAAAGTGTTGAAGTATCTGTGGAGAGATTACTTTTCGAAACTTGCAGATAGAAGAAAGATTTAAAGATCATTGATTGACCCCCCCCCCCCCCCCCCCCCCCCCAGCCAGTTGTCTCGTGTTACCACCAATGAGTGTGTCGTCTGCAATCTCAAATTCATTTAGTCCATCCTGTAAACAAGCTGAACATGCCGAAAAATTCATCAAGGAATTTTCGGGAAACACATCATTATTTTAATGCTTGATTTGCCTAGAACAATGAATTAATGCCAAGAAACGGATTCCATAAGGAGACAGATGTGGAGAAGGGACTTTCCTGTGCCATCGGCCCCGCCGGCACGCCTGGCCCCCCTGGCACTCAGGTAGGAGCCCAAGCCTGGACTCGCCCTTTCCCAATCCCACAGTCAATGGTACTCCAAAAATCCTATTGTGAGCTAAATGTATGAAAAGGTTTACCATCAGTGGCTAATAGAATATTCTCAGGTAGTCTATTGTGTCCTGCAGGGTTGCCTTAGCTACGGGCTTAGTTTAGTTCACAGGCGAGGGAGGTCATCTTAGTGAGGATGTGAGAGACCCGGTGCTTTCCAATCCGAGACCCGTGTGAGATCCTGCAGAAGAGGGGACGGGGATTACTCCGACCCCTGCCACACAGCAGCCCATTAACGCTCTCCATTTAGCTCCGACGCAAATAGCCTTTTTCCACTGACTGCCAGTACTCCACACACACACAAACCATTCTTAGAATCAGCCCAAACAAGAGTCTGTCCGCTTGGAAATGTGTGCACGTGTGTGCGTGCGCTTTGTTTCCGTTCCACAGCTATGGTCAATGTATTGCAAGAGAGCCTATCGCTATCCAGTTCCAGAACCCTGTCATCCAAATCATGGAGCTAGCCTATACCAGAGAGGAAGCTAGCAAGGCACATTTCCAAATCAGTATTGATCATTCAGCTCTGTGTCAGGTAACTGAAACTGTCGATGTGAAGCAGACTTTAGGGAACTCTAATGAATTGGGGTTTTAGACACGATGGGCAATACGTTGTGCAATAGCAATCCAGTCTTGTCTAAAAATACAGTTGGTGATAGCTGTGTTTGCTTCCTTCAGGGTCCCCCTGGTTTACCAGGCTTGAAGGGGTTAAAGGGAGAGAAGGTACGTTTGGAAGCTAGAGTTGCCACTCTAGGAAAATAATTTATGAAAGATATGGTCGTATTTTCTTTTTATAATTCAGGATTCGTCTGTCCACCATTAGAGGACAACTTTAATCCCTTTGGAACATTGCTTTTAAAAAGGACTGCATGTAATTCAATTTGAAATGTTATCCTTTCATTCTGTGCAGTAATACAGTTGCCCTTTCAGTCAGCATTTTATTGATTGCACGTTCATGGCTGCCATGACAGGAAAGAACCTTGGTGTAAATGTCTTGTTTCTCTCTCCCCCTCATACACATTCTGTTGCTAGGGAGAAATTGGAAGACCAGGACAAAAGGTGAGAATCACCATTAATCACTCTGTTTTCTATACTAAGTGGATTTGCTCAGAAATGAGATTGAGGGCCTGCTGTAACTCATATGGGCGCCGTGTGTGGGTGTAAGCTGCTAGGCGCGTTATGAGATTCCGAGCGTCGGCAACCTTGACAGGATGCACATCCTAGAGGACGCAGAGCTGCGGAGATGTGGAGGTGCAGAGAGACAGAAGCCCTCTGGATGTCCACTAACAGAAGGGCAGATCCTGATCACTCTCAGACCCTTTAACCCATCCAGCTCACAGCCTCCAGCATCTAACCCCCAGTCTCTAGACCCTACTCCCCGTCCTCCAGCTTCTAACCCCCAGCCTCCATACTATAGTCTACAGCCTCTAACCCCCAGCCTCCAGATTCCAGTCCCCAGTCTCCAGCCTTTGCCCATCAGCCTTCAACTTCCAGCCTCCAACACAGCCTCTATCCATCCTCCAGTATGCCTGTCTTGTGGCCCCCCCTTCCACTTTTAGAAAGACAGAAGGACTGGCAAGACAGAACCATACACACATGCATCTCAGGGCAAGGAGACAGTGTTTGATGAAGGCCATCAGGGGAGAAGTGAGGTCCTGAACGATCAGTGGTTGTGGTTTAACCGCCAAGCACTCCCGATGGGAACAGGATCGTGGCTGCTCTTCAACTGGAGGAGCCTTGCAGCATTGCAGTGCAATTTAGCTTAGTGCTTCAGCAAGGCTATAAATCATTTTATTTCCCACAAGCAGTGGGTCCTGTTCTATATTCAGCCCATCATTTAATTAACGAGAGCAAAGTGACAGGGCTCGTTAAAGTAATTCTCCCTCCACATGTGCTACTGGTGGACACACAACAGACAGGATGTCAGCATCTCCATCCTGTCCGACTAAGCACAATAAATACACACCATGTGCCCGTTTAGTCATTTAATTCCCCTCTTTTATAAACCTGGTGGTCAGTGATGGCTGTCTGCCGCTCATACTGGATCAGATCTCTGATTCCATAAGTGGTTGATTGATGCTAGGTCAGGATGTCGTTGGACAGTTCTGTCAGCTCAGCTTCTTCATCTCAGGACCGGGTTCTAGTGGTTCTGTTCATCTCCCCCACAGGGAAGAACAGGTCCGCCTGGTCTCCCAGGGCGACAGGGACCTGCTGGATGGCCTGGACCCAGCGGGCCCAAAGTGAGTAAGTCCCATATCATCTGGCGCAGACCTGTCAGTAAAGCTCACGTGAAATATTAAACTGTGCGTGTGATTGAATGGGAACAATCAGCCTATCCCTTTGTGTTTGAGGTTTTTTTGTAGAACATGTCAGATAATACTTTATAGATAAGAAAACTGTATTTTCTCATGTGTGTTTGTGGGGGGCAGGGTGAGAAGGGGGACTCTGGATTGATGGGTCTGCCTGGAGCAAGAGGGCCATTTGGCCCCAAGGTATGTGAAGGATCCTATATGAAAATCCCAACAGCATCATTAACAGACATTAACACCCCAATCTGCAGGACATATAATTAAAATCCAAATGTGTGTGTTCTATTCTAGGGTTTACCTGGATACAAAGGGGAAAAGGTGAGTGGTCGCTCCTATCATCCTGATGAAAGGACTCTGGTCCAGACATCATCGGCAGGGAGTGGGTTATCATCATTATGTAGGATTTTCCAGTGGTCAACACTGTGGTTACTCTGTCTGCTGTCTCATTAGGGTTCCCGTGGAGACCACGGGGAGAGTGGAATCAAAGGAGACAAGGTGGGTGGAGCTACGACATATCTATGAGATCACCAACACGGACACAGTCAACGTACCGTAATACTAATAGGAAAGAGACATGTATTAATGTTCTCTTCTTTTCCCACGCTCAGGGTTCGATGGGATACCCTGGGATGCTTGGACAGAAAGTGAGCAATGCATTCATTTAGGAAGAACTATCAACGCATTTCCTTCCTTTTTCCTTATTATCACCAAAGTTGTATCGCAGTGTCCGCTGTTTGTGTGGTTGTTGACCTGAGTGAATGACTTGGTTTGTCAGGGTGAAATGGGTCCGAAAGGAGAACCGGGCCTCTCAGGAAATAGAGGCCCGACCGGCCGCCCAGGGAAGAGGGGTAAACAGGTGAGGGATACATTGGATTTGGACGTGATATCATATGTTCCTTGGGCTCTGTCAGGAAGTCGTGTCGGCTAAATTTGGAACACCTTTCCCAATCCTCTATTTTAAGTTTCCCACCGTGCAGTGTCACGAGATTTCTGCGAAACGTTTGGATCTCTGGAACACTGTTGTTGTTTTCACATCCGTGCATCTGTATCCAGAGCTGAATCAGAATCAGACGAACCCATTTTGTCAGACTGACCCTGACAAATACTGTGTTAGATATGTTATCTATGTGATCGTCTGTGTGATCTTCAGGGCGGGAAGGGAAATGCAGGAACCACAGGCCCTCTAGGGCCCGCGGGCCCCCAGGGGTCCCCCGGCCACCCTGGTCCTCCTGGTCTACCAGCCTCAGGTAGGAACCTGAGATCATGGTCAGTGTGTTCTGGGATGGTTCTTTTGTGTATGGGATTGTTTACTGCTGCTGTGCAAATTCTTATATATTTTTTATATATATATATTTTTTTTTACTGTATTCTGTAATTATGCACACGGTATTACCTGAACGCTTGAAATTCATCACATTGAATTGAGTTGAGTCAGACTCTGGCCTAATGGTTTGTTGGGAGCACACATTGTGGGCTCTGTGTCTGTGCGAAAGGCCGTCCTCTCAGCGTGAAGATCTCGAGCCCCTCGTGTATTACAGCAGATCAGGAAATAACAGCACAGAGCGAATTTAGCTTCGGGGGAACTCGATCCTCCCGAGGTGAACCAGACACTTAGGGGAGGGGAAGTTGGAGTCATGACATCATGTCCCTAAAACGGATTCATAGAGGTCCACGCTACTTAAAGATTTACAAACATGATGTCACCACATAACCAAAATGACAGCTGCTGTCTTTCTGTGCAAATTAAGTTGATTGCTTTACCGTCTTGATAGATGAGACCGAGATAGAACATTTCACAGAGGTGTGGTTGTGTTTACGACAGCTCCAGATCTGTCAGTTCGGCCTTGTACCTACATAACAACCTCTCGGATCACACACTCACACCTCTCTTGTCACAACAAAACTAAGAGTCCTTAACTGATTATTGAGGTTCACCTCACCCAAGGTTTGATACAGTACATATCATTTATACACCATAAATATGAGAGATGTTTACAATCAGTATTGATTTGTTTACATGTGTAGGGGTTTACATGGTTGGTCTGAAAGGTGAGAGGGGCCTACCAGGACCCCCTGGGCGATGTGACTGCAACTCTCTAAGTGTCAAAAGCCCCCCGTTTGACGAGCATAACTCCAGGAGCAACTATCCTAAAGTGCCAGCGGTAAGCAAGCAACGGGAATAAACTTGACTCAGGAGCAAATGTCAAACTATTGTTTCTTACACACTGTGGCTCAACCTCTGATGCTTGCTTTTCGCTCAGATATTTGTAGTAGACAATGAAGAAGAATTAGACCGCCTTAACACTGACAACGCACTCGCCTTTCGGAAAGACCAAAGATCCCTGTATTTCAAGGACATTGACGGGTGGCTGCCAATTCAGGTAACTCATTCAAATGTCATCTCACCAGAGTCTGTCTGAAAAACACACATGTCATTCCAGTCCAATGACTTGTGTTGTATTTACACCATGGATGAGGCCTGTCTTTACGCAACTTGGCTTTCTCGTTTATCTCTAGATTTCCTTTTAACTCTGACCAACTTTTTCTTTCCAGCTCACACCGTTCCAGTCTATGGAGAACGCTCCGGACGACGATGGTTACTGTGGTGACGGGATTGTCCAGATCACCAACGAGGAGG
Organism: Osmerus eperlanus; assembly: GCF_963692335.1. Lineage (NCBI taxonomy): Eukaryota > Metazoa > Chordata > Actinopteri > Osmeriformes > Osmeridae > Osmerus > Osmerus eperlanus. The sequence goes on from NC_085024.1 coordinate 5,669,290, forward strand.
AGTGTGACGATCACAACCGCGTCGTCACCGACGGCTGCGTCAGTAAGTCACATGATCGCAGCTAAATGTCACAGCTTTACTGGGTCTTCTGTGGGTTCACACTAAGGACTCATGTCACAGAAATGCACACATGCACAGAGAAACATACACACAAACACACAGGCATAAAAACACACGTAAACACACTAGCAAACACATGTAAACACACTAGCAAACATGTCATCTCTTGACCTGCCATCATTTCTATTTGCAGAGTGCAAACATGCGTACTGTGGAGACGGCTATCGCTGGGAAGGGGTGGAGGAGTGTGACGGAAAAGACTTTGGCTATCAGACGTGCAATTCATATCTTCCAGGGTTCGTATCCGTGCGCCTCCTTGTGTTTTAACGCCCCCTCACAACTGTGGCTAGTCAGCTGAAGCACTGTCACTAGTCACTGAACGTGTCACTGACTGGGTTTGATATACTTTCTGGTTCCAGGTCATACGGGCGCCTTAGATGTAACGCATACTGTGTTATCGACTCTACAAACTGCAAGTACTTCACATGAGAACCCAGTGGGACGGTACGGTGGGTTCGCCAGGATCTTGTTTGCTTGAAGCAAAAAATTAATAAAAATAAGAGAGAACATAAAAAAGAAGAACAACACTGCAAACAAGAGACTTAATAGGAAGTGGCAACATACAAATCCACAACAAAATGACAAACACACTGTTAACGTAACTCCTCTGCTTTATCGCTGCTGAGAAGCCACGTAGCTACTGGGGGTGTTGTTGTGGGGTCACCCACTCACCCAGTCACAGGACGATTGCACTCTGTCTTAAATAACCCATGCAGGACTAAAGATGCACCCTCCCCACCCTGCCTCATGAGACCAGAGCCTGTCTAGGATTGGTCAAATGAAGGACAGCCAGCCAGCCAATTGGGGGAGCTTCAAGAGACGTGTGGATGGAGGGGGGGGCGGATCCACACACACTTGTACCTCGACATAGCACTGTTAAAAAGGAGACCCTTCGGGATCGCCCAAGCTTGGGTGCTGGGCACTGAATGGCGACGCTGCGCAGCACTTGCATGGGGCTGAGATTGCTGTAACCATGGCAACAGCTCTCACTACCTAACGCATGTAACCAACCACAATACTTATTATCGTCATGTAACCGCTTTGTACTGTATACCTTAAGTGTATATATATATCTCTGTAATAATATCAACATCTCTAAATGTTTGCGTGGAGTTGTCAAAAGGAGGCATATGTTAAGAAGCTGATGTCAGGACAATATAGACTGGACAGGACTTTTCTCCGACACGATGTAGAGAGAGCCTCCTCTTAGTGAGCGGATAAGACTAGAGATGGACAGTGGAAAAGTCAGCCTCACTGACAGGCCAGGAGATTTCACCATAGGCCTCTCCTCTCCTGGAAACAGAACAGGCCCTCTTCTAGCCTGTGGATGGTGCTTCACAGAGGCCGTCAGAGTCCAGACAAAGTCACCGTAGCATTTAGACATTTTATGAACTACTCAGGAACCTCCAGGTAATGTAGCTCTGGTTAGGCAGCAGGTGGTGCAGATCTGCTCCGTCACTGTAGATGTCGAGACAGATTCTGTACTCTGGTGATGCACAAAAGTTAAAGGAACTCAAATAAGTGCTTACATATGATGTTGATGTAGTGCTTTTTGGGCATGAAGTTTGACTGCAAGTGTTGCATTGTGAAATGGTGTATTACGTGACGGCTGGCGTACTGTTATTACCGGTTCTTAAGTGTTGCGTTAGCGAAGGAGGAACGGTTTATAGATGCTGCTCCAATGGAATAAGAATGTGGAGAATGTGGAATAAATCCCACATTCTCATAACTGTACTGCTTATACCTCTTCAATTGGTCCTTCTGTCATAACCTTCCCTGGAGCTCAGATGTTGAATTCTAAATGATGGAGTTCACAGTAGAGATGTAGTCTGCTGTGTCCTGTGTACTAAGTGTCTGAATGTGGAAATAAGATGTTTTCAAAAAGCAATGGGTCGCGATGCCAAATGAAACCTTTCACCGCCCTACACTGGTGAGAGGTTGTTTAAAAGAGGTCAATGTTGCTTGTTTAAAAGATGATGTGCAAACAGGCCTTTGTAATTTCAAGACTGTTCTAATGCTCTGCTTGTTTCTGATCCCTCACTCATGACTCGTGAGTTAGAAAAGCAACCAATGTGCCAAAGTAGGCTGTGAAATAATGCCCATTTCTGTAAACAAAGCTAACTGTCGACATGAGAGATGTCTTAACTTGAGACTGGAAAAACACGGACAGCTCCATTTAGTCTCAGTGCAGTGAAACGTGATATAAATGTATGTGTGGGAGCAGTAAATGTGTTACTTATTCCTCTGAACGTAAACACAAATATTGAATAATAATGTTTGGCCAATATAGTACTGTATTATACTGGTTCTGTATGCTGAACTGTCTAATGCTGCAACACATCATAGCACGTTAGTTTAAACAATGCTTGATGCCGTATGCTTTGTCCTACTAAGAGATTGAAAACTGTCTATTTCATAATCCACACATTTTATACTGTCATGTACTTGTGGACAAAATAAAAATCGTATAAATGACCCGTCCTTCCCTATCGGAACTCTGTCTCCAGACCCAGGTTGTTAGTCAGCAGTGCTGAGTAGACTTCTCCCTGTCGTTAGCCACGGACAGTGATTGGGAGGCTGTGCGAGGGGGTGGACAGATGGTGATAGGAAAGCTATTGACGTTCTCTCAGAGACAAGTCCCTGCTGCAAAACACCCGATATACTTCAAGCAGAGCAAAGGTGCTGTCAGCAAGACACCCCCGTAACGCGCTGCATCGGATGTGCTGGCATAACTGACGAAGCATAGGTCCTCCTCTGTACGGGGGCATGGACCAGGCAATGTCCTTTCCAGAAAGCCCTGATGGAGAGTTCAGGACTGAGGCAATGGTTGAGGCAGAGGGCTGAGGCAGAAGGCTGAGAGAGGACTGAGGCTGAGGGCTGAGGCAGAAGGCTGAGAGAGGACTGAGGCTGAGGGCTGAGGCAGAAGGCTGAGACAGGACTGAGGCAGAGGGATGAGAGAGGACTGAGGCTGAGGGTTGAGGTTGAAAACAGGCAGAAGGCTGAGAGAGGACTGAGGCTGAGGGTTGAGGCAGAAGGCTGAGAGGGGACTGAGGCTGAGGGCTGAGAGAGGACTGAGGCTGAGGGCTGAGAGAGGACTGAGGCTGAGGGCTGAGGCAGAAGGCTGAGAGAGAACTGAGGCTGAGGCAGAAGGCTGAGAGAGGACTGAGGCTGAGGGCTGATGCAGAAGGCTGAGAGAGGACTGAGGCAGAGGGCTGAGAGAGGACTGAGGCTGAGGTTGAAAACAGGCAGAAGTCTGAGGCAAAAGGTTGAGAGAGGATTGAGGCTGAGGGCTCAGGCAGAGAGCTGATGTAGAAGACGACATGGCAGGCAGCCTGGGGCAGAGGACAGACTGGGCTCTGCCCTCTAACTCTATTACCCTGCCATATTTCTCTCCCTAATCACATCAGTCATTTGCCTGCAGAGATGCCCATGTAAAAGCTTACATACGCAGTTTTTATTAACCCTTGTGTTATCTTCGGGTCGTTCTGACCCATCAGTCATTGTGACCCACCGTCTTATTGCGACAACTTTACCGCATACAAAAACAAAGTGAAGCATTTGCTTTTAACCGTTGGGCTGTCTCAGACCCCCCACATTGCGAAGGTTAAAAGAAAATTATTTGTATTTGTTTTTGTATTGGGTAAAATTGGGTAAACACAACGATGGTTCGTTATGAACCTTTGGGTCATGTCACCCGAAGGCAGCACGAGGGTTAAGAAGGCCAATCGGATTTTGTGGCAGGTATTTCTCCATACTGCAGCTGGATGACAGCGCAATGGATTCTACTGAGATCTTAATGAAGAGATCCGAGGTGAGCACACAACAATGTTTCATCTCTCTTCCCTCCCTCTTCCTCCACTCCACATGAGGAGCGGCACGTCCTCAAAACACCCCCTTTAAAGACAACCCACCTGGGTGACCTAAATCCCACTGAACCTGCCTGAACCACCACAGGATTTCACCTGTCAACCTCAGGGTCTCTGAAACAAAGAATTGAATTTTTTGGCAAAATTCTCTCTGTGGCCGCCGCTGACTGTACCAGAGAAACAGGATTGTTTTGGTATAGGTCGAGTGGTGTCACGTTACGGCGGCGGAGGAAGGCCTTGGGAGCTGGAATCCGCCAGGGGCCCAGCTGTCGACCCGGGCCCGGTGAAAATCCCTGACCTACAGGGAGGAATGGCCGGCATGCAGGGTGCTCCGGGTCCTGCTCTGGAAACACAGTCCTGCATTCAAAACACTCTCTTACACACCACCACTGTCAGTATTGGGGACTTGTTTCCACCCAATGCCCCCCCCCCCCCCCCCCTCACACAAACACACACACACCTTCTGTATAATGTAGACTGGGCTACAACACATTGTTTACTTGCCAAATGAGTCATTTTAGGATTCCTTCAGTGAACCCAAATAGTGTAAATCGTAAAGTGTTTGTCTTCAACACATCATGCACATGCTTGTCAGCTTGCAACGCTATATAATCCTCTTCATTCAACTGGTTCCTGAAAGTAGATAACGTTTTTCCGTCTACAGATACAGTACAGACAAGAAATGGATTCACAAAAATACCTGTACAAAAATGACAGTTTCTCACCAAGTTTAATATCACATTATGTAAAAACATCTCACCTACATCCATACTGTATATAAAAAATCTATTGGAAATATTACGTTACAATAGTGTTCCCATGATTAACATTAGTAAAATGCAACAGTAAATCTCTATTGCACATATCAGTTGAACCATTACAAAAATGGTTTTTGTTGTTCATTGCCTCTCAGTAAACTCAAGGGTGAAGAAATACTGTTAATAACTTACACTATTGGTGCTTCTGTAGATGAGAATATTAAACCTTTACTTGTAAAAGAGAATTGCTGCTGGCTTTCTTTATGGAAGGCTAACTAAGTGCTGTATGAAAGAGTAATGCCACTAGTGCATCTTTATTGTTATATGTTATTACTGCACACTATCTTATTGGCTGTTAAAAGACAGAGAGAAGAAACCAACAGGATCTTCTAATGATGGTTAATAGTATTACGCTTAGTCATTTAAATCAACGTCTTGTTATTAGCATCAACAAACTCGCCTCAAACTTTATCTCTAGCCAACAACATGCAATTAACCATGCCCCATGGATCCAAGAGTCCATGCATGTGACACAAAAACTAAGACTTAAATGATTGATATTACAACATGAACAATGAACACTTAAGTTATTAAATAATGTCACTTGGTAAACATGGATGAGAAAGGACCCAAACGGTCCATGAGGCTGTGTAGAGGATGTCCCTGTAGATGTCTAGCCAAGCAAGGATCAGTCATGAGACTGCTACAATAATGCTCTTCAGTGTGGTTGGCAGCATGAGCACATGGCCCTCATGACACATCCCTTTGGTCCCATTGGCAAGTCTATCTGGTGGAAGTTAGCTAAATCTTCTAGGTCAATGCTTGAAAACACAAATATATAAGCCCTTGTCTTGACCGGACAAAACAAAACATGTGCAGTTGGCAATCCAGAACTTAAAAAAAGTTTAAAAAAAAAGGTTAAAAAAAATGTCAGTGCTGAACTAATAAGAAACAAAACCAATAAACAATACTAGAATGCTGCAGCATGTTGAAAAGTAGAAAATGTATGGTCTCTGGACAAAAACACCTACTTTCTGTGTGTTTATGTTTATGATTTTTAAAATAATTTTAACAGAAAAACGTTTATGCCTTATCATTGGCTAGAGTTAACATGAATATCTTCCAATGAATCATTGCCAGAGGAAGACCCCAAGCTTCACATATCATACAACATAGTAACCTCAGAGACACAATCATAGACTAAAAAAGACAAATACCAGTTACAACTCCTATGTTAGAGTTTGCATAATAGAGTATTCTTCCAGAAAAGCCCTTGGATGGAATGACTCAACAAGGGTCCAAAAACCAAACAACATGACTAACCAGGCTGTCTCTCGATTTAATGTGTAAAAAGCCAGTTTAAACTTCTCAGGGTTACTGATTCTGGATCTGAAACGACTCTCGGAGTCTAAACCTTCCTCTGACACCACAGCTGGACACTATCATTCCAGTGCAGCTGTGGTGTCACTGCCAAACAGAGCCAGTTTGTCGGGCTGGACGTGTCCGCCAGCACTGGGTGAGGCCTACAGCGAGCACACCCCACGACCTCCGGCCTCTGACCCGGCCTCTCCTTCAGGGCGAGGCTCCTTCCAGACGTGGGGCCTCTCTCCGTCTGTGACCGAGCTGGGGGATGGGGGGGGGGGTGGGGGTCACACAACCTCGTCTGACTCCAGACTGTACTCGCTGTACAGGGCGTCCAGGATGGACAGCTGCTTCTCCATGGCGGGCAGGTACACCCCCAGGTCTCGGCGCATGCCCAGCGTGAAGCCGTCCTTCAGCTCGTCGCCCGCTCTGGACACCAGGGCGGCGGCGAAGCTGGCGTGCGACGGCGCGGCTCTCAGGGCCAGCTGGACACAGGAAGCACGAGCGGTCAGGAGGGAACTCTCTCACAGAGGGTCGATAAAGGGGTGAGGGAGGTGGTACTCACAGCAAACACGCCCCGGACCACCCATCCATGGTAGCGGCGCAGCGTCTTTCCATAGGCGCTGTCTGAGAAAGAGAAGAGTCTTTTTTTTTGTCATTTGGAACAGGTACAGGTTCTATGGAATTCTTTGGTCCTGCTCCTATTAAAGATAGCAAACAACCAGAACGCTGATTAAAACGTTCGGAAACGTATGCATATCCCTGGGGGGAAACGTACCCCCATTTGAGAAACGCTGGATTAGAACATAAGAGCAGTAGTTAGTTCATAATACGTGAGGTAAATCTTGTAAAAGTATGTGCCATTTTTGGGGCTCGTGCAAGTTTGTCTGCGCGTGTGTATTTGTGTGTCTGTATGTATGTGTCTGTGTGTGTATATATGTGTGTGTGTCTGTATGCATGTGTGTCTATATGTATATACATATATATATATATATGTATGTGTGTGTGTGTGTATATATATATGTGTGTTACACGGACAGCTGACTCACTGAGTGCCCCCTGGATGTCGCGCGCCCCGGCGTTGACCTCGGACAGGAACTCCTTGAGGAAGCTGAGGCCTCGTCGGAGCCACAGCAGAGCCTCCGTGGCCGAGTTGCGGACCTGGGCCACGCCCGTCTGGACCTCGTGCAGAACGATGCTCTGCAGCGTGGGGAAGCTCTCGGGGTCTGACACCAGCTTCTGATGGATCTTCTAAACAGCCACAGCACACAGGATGTGGGGACACAGTTGGCGTGAAGGAGTGGGGGATTTTGCTCTGGGATGTACTGTACAGTAAACTGTACGGGTTTTGTGCATGTGGAGTGCATACTCAAATTATTATACGTTAGTTGTGAATCTTTCCTGTAAGTTATACCAGTACAGACAACTGAGAAAGGCGGAGTTTTACCCTTCAGGCCATGAAACAATTAAGATGTGGTAACCTGTTTGCACTGCGAACATTTGCGACTCGAGGCCTCCTGACATAAAAACAGGGGCATAAGGCGCCCCTATGTGGTCATATTGAGTACTACTAAGAATGGCAACGTCGGTGAGACTATTACTATTACTATGTTCTATAAACATAACTCTTTTATCATAAGCAACAAGAATATGTGCAGGCACATCTTCACAAACTTTCGCACTCACCTTGATGTTTCCTACAAAATCCATTTTAACCGGAGCAAACACTGTGGACCCCAGCTTGTCTGAGGAGAGAGAGTCCTTTGTCATTGAGCATGTTGATCATTTAGCAGCTGTGTCACTGAGGTTATATTCCCACTAAACCATTGAGCATTGACAAGAACTTCAGAACCTGATTCGTTTACCTCAACCCAGACCACAAATAAGTACCACATGCAACCAGGCACAGTGAACTATGACAGAGCATATAGTCAGCTAGTAAGGAGAAGGCAGAGAAGGGTCCTGTTGAGAGCGGACCCCTCATGTTAGGACAGGTGAAAGGGGGAGACTGCGGGAAGAGCGAGTCCTTCTGTACGCACCACAGCTGTCGCATTGACATGCGTGTGGCAAAATAACGAGTCATACTTCTTTGTTTGGTATGAAAACAAAAGCGGTGACAGGTGACCACGGTTTAGCATGCAACCCTCCCCACACACACACGCACACCTACATACCTCAAAGGTCATTCAGTCAATTAGTAAAAGTATGAAGAAAGCCTCATAAAAGAAGTGAAAGAGTAATGACATTCAGGGAGGCTTGGGTGAGAGACAAAACAAAAGACTTGGCAGAGATAGGAACGGAGGCGCATGCACTAATGATCGGGGTGGGGTGGGGGTGGGGGTGTTTTAGAATAGCTTCCACCAGCCTCATTAAAGATGGGGAGTGACGTCAACATTGAACATCAGGCAACAGAAGAAACAGGAAGATGAGGCAGGCAGGCAGGCGAGGAGAGAGACTGAGTGTGACTGTCCTACCTAACACAGGCACTATCGCATAGCAAGAATCCAAAAAATCTTGAGTAGGGATACCACAGTCGTCGTCCAGTCTTATATCACTAAATCTAAAAATTGAAACAGATTCAAACAAAATAATATATTAGAGAATGGTGCCAGCATTTCAAACTTTTATTAGAGCCAATGAATCAAGCATAAATAAATAAATACAATCAAAACCAAGACCAACATAGAAAGGATCCACCAAAGTGCATGCAGTTGTGTCAGTGATGGAAGGGATTGTTCTAGAATCGAACTCTAAATGAAGCTGAATACAGTTGCTGTTAACTGGAATGGAAACTCCTATGTGATATGGTAACCACCTAGAATGTGCTTTTCTGTTTCGTGGCATCTGGCTGCCTAAATAACGACGTTACTGAATCTTGTGCTTCAATACTGCATCTACACTTCTTCAATACTGCAACCACACACTGCTACACAGCAACAGTCTTGCTACATAGCGACGGTGAATTCCTGATGAGCAATAATCAAACGCCATTATATGTGAACATCGTGGCAATGACAGCTTTCTGCCAAGTGTTCAGGAACACTTAAGGGGTTTAGAGTTGGGTGAAATCAAAAGAAAGAGGAAAGATGATTACCAAAAAAAACTTTACAAACCCAAACATCAGGTGAGGGCATCTCTGTGTCATGTGATCAAGAGAGAACACACTGAAGTAAAACAATCAGCATTCTCCAAATTTGATTTTCAGACTGACTTGAATTCTAGTCATTTCACTTCTTAATCTAAAGGTTTGTTCTTTGGGGGGGAAAAACAGACCTTTGCTTGAAATCCAAGCACTGTTATTGTACTCTTAATGGTTAACATTTCAGACGCAACATTAACAGAATACTGTATGAATACATACTAAACAACCTCAAGTAATAGACATCTTGTGGTACTGATGTCAGTTCGTAATTTTAAAAGACAATATGATATCAACCATTACCAGCACCTGGTAAAATAAATAAGGATTCTGTGTTCGTTCTAACTGTAGTGTTTACGAACTGTGAATTTTTGACCGCTGAGTCACCTAGAGAATGTGACCCTCCTGAGGCGTATTGCCATACCTGTGGCTCATTGTGCTGAAGAAGGTTTCCACCTGCTCTATCTCTTCCTCCTGCTGCTCCTCCTGCTGCACAGCACCCTGGGAATGTTGCTCCTCCAGCTTAGACTCAGCCTGGTCAGGGACAGCTTCCGGTTGGTTCTGAAGCAGGACATGGCTCTTTTCCTTCTCCTGGGTAATGTCCACTTGCTGTTTATTCTTCACTTCCTCTTCTTCTTCCTCCACCTCCTCCCCCAACTCTTCCCTGTCTCCAGAAGGTTCAGTCTCAGAGGGGTTCTGGGTAATCTGGGGAGAGGTTTCTGGTATCTCCTCAGGGACTGGGCAGTCCTCACCAACTGGACAGTTCTCTATGGACCACAATACACACACACACACAGACGTGCACCCAAACTTTTAGCTTGGTCCACAGCCAGACTAAGTTGAACATTTGTCATGTAGAGTAATTACATCTTGGCTTGTTAGTTAATTAGGGTCCATTAATTGAATATATGCAAATGAAATAAAGTAGCAGGAGATTCATCAATGTCCACCCTCTAAAAGGCATTACTTTAACCATGACTGTGTACCACCAATTAGCCAAGATTTCTGCAGGATAGTTCTCCTTTATGGAATGCAATATAGGTCTTATGTGTAAAGAGTCCAGATGATAAAAAATAATATCAAAATGTTACAAAGATAAACATCAGTCGATCAGGGTATTCTCCTTTATGGTGTTCAATTTAGGATTAATTATTCAGATTCATAGTGTATCCTGTGTGTGTGTGTGTGTACGTGAATGCGTGTTGGGGGGGTGGGGGGTTTGAACCTGTTGGGTGTGTTTGTGTGCTCTCTGGGACTGTGTCAGGCCCATCCAGCTCATCTGGTCTATCTGCTCCAGAGCTCAGACTCTGGTTGTCCGGTTCTAAAGCGCTGTCCAAGATTGCACTTGGGTCACCCAGTCTGAAAAACAACAACACAAAGATGGTTGAGAGAGAGAGTTACTGTATGTAGCAATGTGTTAAAGGGGGGATTATATGAAAAGCATGTTAAGTGCTGGTATTGAATTTTAGAAGAGCATGACCTACTTTCCTCCAAGGATCTGATTGGATTGGTTGACAGGTTTGACCTGTCAAGAACAAAAAACATCACATTTTATCCATGTCCCTTAAGTTTCAGGCATTAAACAATTCATTTAGGTGTGTGATTTGCACTCATAGCCTTCAGTCGGAATGACTACATTAAACTTCATACTGTTATATACGCAAACATTCCACTGTCTATGTGTCTCCTTGGTTAAAAGTGTATACTGAATGAATATATCTGCTAAATGAATACGTTCTCTCAGGGTGGGTTTGGGTAGGTGTACCTTCAGCGGTTTGACGGCTGCCACAGGGGGGGACCCAGGGGGGTTCTGTGTGGTGAGCTCAGAGGTGAAGCTGTGGTTAGCTATCTGCATGCACTCTTCCAGGGTCTTCAGGAAGGTGGTGCACGTAGACTTCAACATGTTTCCCGTGTCCTCATCCGCCTGAGAAGGTTTCACACAACCTACTGTTAAAAACTGTAGTGGCAGTGGAGAGATGTAACATGGCCGGGATTTCCCTTGTTCCTCGAGCCAGTCCCAAATTCTTGGGTTACCTCTGCTGACTCCCTTGGCTCGTCGCTGTCCTTGATCTTGTTGACTTGCTGGAGGAGGAGGTCACAGTACAGACGCAGTTCTGACATCTTGGTTTTCAGAGCCTCTGTGCTCTCCTGCAGCTCTGAGGGGGGAGGGAGAACAAAATGAGACCAGGAAGAGGGAGCTGGCCTTTGAAGTTGTTGGAGAAATGGAATGGTGCACACATCAGGTATTGGGACTTAGTTGTCAATGCTATGAAATGCTGTATTTGACGGAATCCTACAGAAATCCACCTTTCTCTCTCTTGGTTCGGTTGTCTGTAAGACAGGCTTTTGCGGTTCCCAGGGCAACCAGCCATTTCTGTCTCTCTGCTGTGTTGAGGGCTCGGAGGTAGAAGTACTGTTCTCCAGGGATGGTCAGGTCAACTCGGGTCAAGTCAGAGGGGTGAACTACGGTGACGTGAATTAGATGGCAGGAGGAAAAAAACACGAGTTAGCTAACACATTTCCTCATAGAAGGAATGTAATGAACACGTTTATTATGGTTCTATTATAGCCATTTCCCTTTAGGGGTAACCTATATCTACTAACCTTGTATTTCACAGACTGATATTTTAATGCTGCCCTTGCATCCTTTCCAAGCATCTTCTTGAGAATCGTAGTAAGACAAGGTCCCTCCCTTAAGCACAAACCATCGAGGCTGCCAGCCTGCAAGAAAAACACTCAATGAAGCACACCCCAAAAGCCGGTGACGATTGGATCTTGCTAGCACTTCTTCTCGCGAGGCAACCAGTCATTCCTTATGATGTCTTGCAAAATCATAAATTGGGGTGAATTAGCTCTCATATCATAATCTTGGGTTTGCAACTGAGCATCGTAACATAAAAGCTAGCCTTACGTTATGTTATGTGTAGTGATCATTACAGTCCCTAAGTACTATGTTGGATTCTAGCTAGCCTACCTACGCTAGCTTTCAGTATGCAAAGGAGTTCAGCAAAAGCTAGCATATGTTGAATACCGGTATACCGAGCTAGCTGGCCAACGTGTTAGTATGAAATAACCCTGTCTCTCGCTTACTTGTTAGCCTTGCCTTGCTATGCATCTTGCTAGCAGAGATGACAGTTCACACTAGTGAGCTAACACTAACCTTAGTTCATTAGCATAGCACCCATACCTAACAAGATAGCTAGATTAAGAAGACTAGGCCTACATACCACTTATGTAATTTGTCCATTTATGCAGTATACCCTCCATTGTTTATCTCTTCTTGTGGTTCATTACTTGTTATTTCTATGTAATTACAAGACGCGAGTTACAGCTGATCTCAGAGGCTGCTCAGCGTATCATTTTGGAGCAGCTGTGCATTTTCGTCATTGGGGCTGTGTAGGTAACGTACGTAGCATTGTACGTGAATCGGATGCAGTTTGATCGCGTAAGGTCCTCCCCTGCCTTGTGACATGTGAGCGCTGAATCGTTGTCAGCGCCAATGAACAGTAAACTTTTAGAAATGGGGCGCAACTTACACACATTCTAAACCAATCGTAAAACAGGAGGAGGCTCCCAGCTAAGCAAGTGAAACATTTGTTGCCACTGTCAAGTAGGCTATAGAAGTTGCTTGCCACGTAGCTACTTGTAGCAATGGTGGCTAGGGCATCCATGCAAGTTTCACGCATTGTTGTAGTTTTGTCATTTCTGAAAGTGTTGCATAATTTTTGACAAGTAGCCTAGCATAGCCTAGACTACAGTTGCTCCTGTAGGTCTACATCAGTTCATACATTAAATGCTATACTGACTGTTTCGCTTTTTTCGACTTTATCCATCAGAAAACACGTGCGACCCAGTGCACTAGTTGTATTCAAGCAACATAATCAGAGCAAAATCAAATAGGGCCTGCAGGTCTGGACTGGCCGTGTGTTATTATTATAAATAAATACAAATTGCATTATGCCGCGGCCGTTTGACCGGCCATTCGGGAAATCTCGCGACTCTCCCGACGGCCAGTCCGACCCTGGGCCTAGGTGTAGTACCCTGTAGGCTACAGCTCACCCTCACCATTCCCTACTACAAATCTGATCCTCTCTTGAGATTCAACTAACCCCTAATCTTTCTCAAAAGCCCACAAACTTGTTGACTAACTCAATGTTGTCTTAATGTGGTTGATTAAAACAGGGTTGTATCTGTATGGCTCTTGACAGCCGCGAGCCGCCACCACGGGGATAAGAACCCAGTGGTTCACTCTGGGCATCAGGGAAGTAATCAAGGGTTGGGAATCCCAACCAATTTGGGATAAGTGCTTGAAAGACGTGTTCCGGAGAGAGCAGAAGCTGATCATCCCTCCAAATCTGGTTTACAGAGTCAAAGTTAACCTAAATGAGTTCGTTCGACGGGTTCGTTTTTATGTGATCTGCAAATTCATCATGCCAACTCATGAATCCTAAGGCAAGATCATCCAGTGATGCTCCCCGCTCCATCCTCACTACTCTAGATTAAGATCATAAAAAAGTAACCAAATTATTGACGCTCAGGAGGATAATGACATATTATACTTATGGCCTATATTAAATATTATTAGATACTTTCATGATCTGCCCGGGAATGAAAATTGCAGAATGTATGGTATTTTCCCCAAATTCACAATGATTATGTTTACGTAAATTACAGGTAGCTAAATTAGATGTAGGCCTACTAATCGTGTTGCAGTCATAGCTGGATAATTGAAACAGACTTTAAACGGTAACTTATCTGTTAAATAACTTAATGTAAGCTAATTGTAAGACTAAACCAGATGCATTAATGTTAAAATGGTTAGGCCTAGGCTCTGTAAACTCAACAAAAGATAAACAAAAAATGTAGATATACATTTTCCACTTGTGCAGTCACTGATAGCTATGGCGAATGATGTCAAACGAAGTTTGCGCTTGAGAGTCTTTTTTTTAACATTATACGCAGTGGCGGCCGGGACTTTGCAGAGGCCCCCCCGCAAAGTCGCAGCTCGAGGCCCCTCCCCTAAATCCACTCAAAATGTATCTCCATAAGGGCCGGAGTGGGGCCACTTTTCAGCCCGGGAGTTTCAGGCCCAAGACCGGCCCTTTTTTTTGTATACCAAACAGTGTCAGGTGTCAGAATGCGGAACGTGTGTAGCCTACTTTAAGAGAAGATAGACTAACGTGACAAATGTCAACAACAAAAAAATCCTCAACCTGCCCAAAAGTGAAGCGGCCCACCGGCCCAAAAGTGAAGCGCACCGGCCACCGGCCCTGATCTACATCCTATCTTATACATTGTTGTCTACCTTTAAATATAGCCTATATTCACCAATGTGAGAGAGAAATAAAAAAGTTTCAAAATAACAAAAGCACAACAGCAGCCTATCTGTGTGGCGTCCTCCGGAAACCCGTCGGATGTCGAGGCCACTCATTGTTGGCTATAAGCAATGGCGGAGCCAGGGGGTGGCCGGGGGTGGCCACGGCCACCCCCCGTAGAATCTCGGCCACCCCATTGGCCACCCCAAGCACCACATCAGAGCGGTTAAAAGTTTTGACGGCTGTGGAAAAATGCGGAACCTTTCTCGCACCGCTAGTACACTGTCGGACCCTTTAGCCACGCGCAGCGCGCACACATCCTGTATTTGAATTAAACGGCTCAAGCATGGCCTGAGAATGCCTGTTACCACCTGACGCTTCGACCGGCACCTGCGGCTAAGTGAAGAAACGCAAAACAGAAAGGTATGATATCATAATGGATGTTGTTTTTGTCTTCTAATAACTGTGACTATCCCACCCATGACTATCTATTTTGCGAAGTTTAGAAGCAAGCTAGATCGGAGGAGAACATAGTAAACTGTTAAAATTGCTATATGCTATGCTGTATTTGATAACTACGTTGCCAGAACGTGTTATGATTGTGTCAGGTATATACAGTATGCATTTTGGATAGGTGTCATTAAAGAGGGAAAAATAATGAAGAGGAAGAAGGCAGACATAGCGTCCTTCTTCAGGGCAAGTGGAAAGAAGACAGCTAAGGCAAAGAGCTTGTCATATTTACATTTGTTGTAATTCAGCAAATTGTATTCAGGATGTTATTTAATTTATTTTCCTATTTCTATACATTAGCTCAGTATTTTATACTTTTTGTTATTTAAAGATAAATCCATATTGTGATCAGACTTGATTAAAAAAACATTGCACTTCTAATTTTGCATCCTTGTTTTGTATTCCTGATGATACACTGAGAGAATTGACTTGGCTTGTCGCCATAAACTGAGGACATCTCTACTATAAAATAGAGTACCTTACTGTCATTGCATATCTCTACAACCATTGTTCGACTCAGTCGTACAATACAAAAAAAAACACAAATAGCAATCGCTAAATCAACACAGTTTAAAACCAAGTATGAATACAGAATAAGTGTATTCTTTTTTTTCACCTGAATTCCGAATAATGTTGAGATGTTTCCTATATGTGTCTAAAATAGCTCTGCATCGCCTGGTGAGACACATGCTTGCCACCCAAAAATTATCACTGGCCCCATCCTGGCCACCCCAATGGAAATTCCCTGGCTCCGCCACTGGCTATAAGCCATAAAAGATAGAAACTCGTTTTCTGTCAAAATTTATATTTTTGTTTTTTTCTATAGTTAACACCCTAAACTTCATTGTAATGTACAAAAAGTATATAATTACTTATGAAAAACAGTTAATTTCAACGGTTTTTAGACATGTCAGCTAGCAAGATTTCCAAATAACTTGCTGAGAAGTTATTAATGTAGCCTATAGCCTACTTAAACCTACATTTACATTCACAACGTGATTATGAACAAAATGATTTCCTTTCCATATTCGCCACAGAATTAGAATGAAAGTGGAATCTTTGTGGAATTGTGGAATCTTTGACTGGAATCTTTGTGGAATCTTTGACGGCAATTTTCTCCCTTATCACTTTTTGACACAGATCAACTTTAAAATTATGTAACTTCAGTTGTGATAAAGATATTGTTGCCAGATTCAGGGATTTTGAGACTATTTAGCCCATGTAAGTGGATGAAGATCTGTTACGTTGCTTACATTACGGAATTACTTTACCTGGCAGTTTAAACTTGGGGCTCTCAATGAGCGCCCTCAAAGTGTTTTCCTTTTTTAATATATTTTTTAATATAGGCCTAGGTTTTTTGATATGCAGGGCGGGGCCCTTGGGGATTCGGGGGCTTCCCAGCCGCCACTGGCTATACGTTAGTCATCCACTGAAATAAAAAATAGTTCAATAATTCTTCACTAGAGGGTGCGCTTTCCTTGTCCTTGCCCCAAAAAGTGGGGAGTCAGGTGGCTGAGCGGTTAGGGAATCTGGCTAGTAATCTGAAGGTTGCCAGTTCGATTCCCGGGCGTGCTGAATGACTTTGTGCAAGGCACTTCACCCTACTTGCTTCAGGGGGAATGTCCCTGTACTTATTGTAAGTAAGTAAGTTCTCAACCTTGAACTAAATGATACAATCAAAGCCTTTGATAGTTTAGCAATGTCAAATATGAATAAAACACATGAGAAACTGTAAATCTTTGCTGTTCTTTTAAATATTAAGTAAAACAATAATGATGTAGGGCCTACATTCCATGTGAATTAAGTATTCTGTAGATATGTTATTAAACTAATTACTGACAATGACTACTTCATGTACCTGAGTCTGGTGTGACAAAAACATAATGTCAACGTGTGTGCAATTTGTACGTGCTTGTGAAAGAGAGCGTTTGAGAGAGATAGACGTGCGTGCATCTGTTCAAAACAAAGGTGTCAAGGTAGTGCATAGAAACACTCTAATCACTTTGCATAGGCCTACAATTTAGAATTAAATATATTAACAGGTTCTTTAGGTAAAACCAAATGACTAAACTAAATTTAAAAAACGTGTAAATTTACTTTTACAGTGTACTGCATACCTTTCTAGAAGTATAAACAAGGTAATACGTGGTATATTGTTTCAGACGAACCCACATACTAATAAATTACTAGAATATGTAAAAAGTTGATGATGATCTATTCCTTCATTTTGATCCCACCTATTGAATATACTACATAATTAAATCATTGACAATGAGTTATTGTCCTCTACTAGCAGTAAGTCCTCTCTGAAGTGCCCATTAAACAAGTAAATGTGAAGCTACAGGTACACTTCGTCACTTGGCAGTGATTATAGTGCATTATATTCTATTTTGCAACAACAGCCAGTCCGACATTTCCATTGTTAAAGTTGCTGTTATCCGGAATGGCCGCTCGAACTCTTCTTTTTTCTTTAAATCGTCCCGAACGAGAAATGTTGAGGTTCCGTCGGCACGTCTGTTCATTAAACATAGGCTCAAACTCTACCTCTTCAAAAATTTCCTTGTGAAATTTTCCCTTTTCAGAATCTGTGGATGGTGATGCGATGGAAGACGCGGTTTCTCCATCAGGTTTGGCATCCCCAGATTCCTCATCTGTCGATGTTGTGTTATTCTTCTTCCTCACGGTAAATGCCCGCCACCAAGGGTATCTCGCTGTCATGGCTAGGATTTTGTGGTAGCCTACCTGTAAGAGTATATGAGTTCATGTTAATTATATTCTTATTACAGGACTGATTGAATAATATGTGTGCGTCTACTGCAGTGTTGATAAAAGCAGGCTAGTGACCTGATGCTGTCTTCTGTAGTCTTGGAAAGATGAAATCCACTGTGAATTTGATAGGGTATCCCTCTTTGTATAGCAGACTTTTGTTAACATAACCTACAGGAGGTTACAATGTTTGTGTCTGAAATTGCTCACCTGACCTGCCTTTATCACCTGTCTAGCTCCGCCCACAGGGAGGCAGGTGAAATGATCTCTACAACAACAAACAACTTGAGCAATAAGACAGACAACAAACAACTTGAGCAATAAGACAGACACAAAATAGTATAAATGGAAGTTTCACATCCTTTAATAAATCATTATTTGATAAATTACAATCTTAATTGCACCCATCACAAAAATACTTTTAATAAAATTGATTTGTAAAAAGGATTCACATAATTATATCAAATTATACAATGGTTAGCTACCTTTATTACTCCGACTAGGTTGAAAGTTGGAGAAGTTAAAGTCAACTACTTTTGCTCCAGGCTGTTTGGGTGTTTCAGAAATATCCCAAACTATGTAGTCTGACTCAATTGAGAATCCTTCTGGGTATTTTAGTTTCCACAAACGTTCTTGGACGAATAACCGTATACAGCATCCTGCAGTTGGTTGGCAAACTGTAACTCCTGCATGTATTGTACTATACAGATGTATACTGAATTTGAAATGATTTTGTCTATGCATGCATGATAAGCATGTATCCATTTTTTCCTTCGTGAATATTTATAAGGATGAACCATTCTGACTTTGCCTAGAACATTCAATAATAAAATTAATAACACACTAACAATAAAAACAGATTTTCCTTGAAGGGTATGCTGTTTTACTTGTACAGTAGTACACTTTTTCAACTTTGCATTTGTAAATGAATGCTACGCTAAACCACTCACACTCTTGACAGCCAACATTATGTACATAATATTACACAAAAGAACATAATGAAGAAAAATTCCACCATAAAAACACATCTGAATAAAATAAATTCACCACACTCTTTGCAAAAGAAAAAGTGCTTTAAAAGCTACCAATGATCTTCATTGTCATTTAATTTTGCGCATAGTTCTTAATGTGTTCCCACTCGAACCAGATTTGAAAAGTAACAGATCTTGGATTCAAATTGAACCTGCATTCCCTTGTCAAACTCATCACAGTGTGCACAAATACATATGATGCATTTGACCAGCCAATCAATATGGTGTCCCCTATTGATTAAAGCACTATTGAACCCAAGCCACTGTAATGTGCTAATGCTACGAGTGGCTTGATTCATGACACAGTAGTTGCTGAATGTTGGGACCTTTCCCCCAGTACCTCATACAGGAACACAGGTGTGGTGTCTGACCTAACTTTGCCAGATACACTGTAGCCATGCTTATGAGAGAAAAGCACTGTAAGCTCAAATCGGACCACACTATAAACATGTTTCACATGTTGTTTGAAGACAGAATCAGGGCTTGGCTTGGTTTCCTCGGATACAGAATAAATAAAAGTCATTTGTAAATAGGCTCCAGTCCTCAAAACAAGACCTCTTCGTTCTCTATCAAGAGCTGCACCACCAACTTCTGCTGTCTCATGTCGTTCAGGGTGGTCAGGGCACTCTGCTCAGGGGGCTGCATTAACGTCGGCCCAAACACGATACCAAGGTTCTCAGCATTCATGAAGTTGTCCTTCTCGAACATTGTGACCCTGTGGGGAAGACAGGCACATGGGAAAGCTCTGTTAGGAATGTTCTGAAACTACAGCATAATGTTATGTGCCATGATACTGAGGGCCGGTGTCTGGAAGCTCACCTCTTCAAATGAGCCATCAGGAAGCGCAGGGTCTCATGGTGGGCTGGGGGCAGGAGCAGTAGGCCCTCATGGATAGCCTCTAGTCTGGATTCAGGGTTGGGGATTTCTGTGGGAGGAAGTGGTATTATGTCATCATTAGCATTATGCAGGTTGACAAAATTGATTGAGAATAATGGGGATTGGTCAGGTTGGTCTTGATGTGGGAGGTCTTACTTGCTGCTTGGACGAATTTGGAGTACAACTCAAATGTTATGACCGGGATGGGGAGATCTCTAAGGTAGAGCTTCAAAACTCCAGCGATTATGTTGATATCTGCGTACGTATCCGCAGAGATGTCTGCCTTATCACCATCTACACAGACGAGACAAGATTCAACGCTGTTTCTCCCTTTATTCCATTACACAAACATCGTTTTTTCCAATGTCAATACGCTCCAAAATATGCTTTTTATTCAAACTTTTGTACAAACTCAGGTCCTGGGAGAAAGAAAGGAATTTTCAGACAAACCTCGGTCAAAGGCAAGCCTCACATCCTCGATGTGCTCTGAGAAACCAGACACGCGGTACAATCCTCAGACCTGAGATCAGGAAAGCGTGAGTTTTAGATACACATTTATGGGTGCTTTTCCCATGCTTTATTGAACTTTTTTTAAGTGAAGTGTGACAGGAAAGGCAGAAAGAGAGACAGAGAGGGGAAGACATGCAGCAAAAGGCCGAGGTGGGATTCAAACCCAGGCTGCTGAGATAAGGTAATATGAGTTTTAATATTCACTCAAATTTATCAGTTTTATTCATGTCATGGACTCAAGTTAGTTATATTTAGGTCACCAAGCAGTCAGTTGTAATGAAACCACTCAGACAAAATCGACATATCGCACAGATCAACGAATGTATCCATACCTCTCAGTTCAATCTCTCGGATGCACATGTCTACCACCATGGGTCGTGTTGTGTTGTGGGCCTTGACCAGCGTGGTGAGGTCACAGCTGAACACCTTCTTTATCCTGCGCAGGTCTGGCTGGCAGTCACTAGGCACCAGCTTGGAGCACTGCTTATGCACGTTCAGCCCGCAGTCTAGAGGAAGATGTTAGGAAGAGTTAGAATGTGATACAGTAGCAAAAGATTACACAGCTCCATCTAGTACCCTGAAAAACAGCAGTCAGTCAGAGATAATGAGTCAGGGAAGCACACCCAGCTTGGATATATTGGACAGGCTGTTTCATGGCACCTCAGTGGAGGATCACAGAGGATATGGCCCTGGGGGATGGTGCTGGCTGGGTGTCAGTGTTGTGGTTTTAGTCACGGAGAAGGCGTTGGACAGCTGCGAGTGAGAGAGCTGAGTCTGTGTGGCATCACTGGCTGTGAGAAAGACAGAACAAGCAGTCTGGGAGATGCCACAGGAATGTGGGCTTAGGTGGCCTGCCTGTCTACATATTTGGTGAATAATGGGGGGACGGGGGACGGGGGGGACACAACATCCAGCTGAGTCATTTATCATCACGTATAGCTGGCACTTTTACAGCCACAACCACATTGTTGTTGGGGTCCGCTGACTAGGTCCCTTCTTCTCAAGAGTACTAAACCACACAGAGAGAGAAGGAAGAGGAGGAAGGGGAGATGGAAAAACGGGACAGGGGGCGACCGACTGAAAGAGAGAAAGCAAGCGTGAGATGTACTGTGTCTCTGTGTTACAGTCAAGTTCTAGGCTACTATGAGATCAGACAAAGAGAGACCTCCTGATTGCCACAGCACAAGGGGTGTCTGATGACACCAGCGTTAGCCCGGGGTCTACTAGCTCGGCTAGCGGATAAACAACAAACATCTGTCCGAGGAGCAAGCAGCCATGTTTGTCCGTTACACACGTCAATGTCAAGACTGTATCAGAGCTATAATGGAAACTTGTGACTCCAGCACGCACATTGTGGGAAACCCCATTTCCCTTGTTTAATCTCACTGATTGTGAGAGAAAAGAAACCGTAGAGACTGATTATAGCCTACCCGTCTATTATGAGATGTACTGTAGAGAGACAGAGTGAAAGTTACTTTATTTCTTTCGGCTGTTTATGCTGTTTATGTTTATGTTGTAGACAAAGTAGTGTATGTTGATTTTCTTGCTTGACTGGGACGTTCTCATAGCATAACTCTTATCGTGTCTGTGGATACTGTTGATATCATTCCTGCAAGGGGAACCAAACTGGTTTGTTCCCTGATCATATTCTGTAGCAATGTTGGATCTCTGCTGATTTGGGACGAAATAAACAGCATTTCCCGGCTCATGTCACACTGGAGAACTATGTGCTGTGAAGCGTAGCATTGGAATTGACCCAAAACTGTTCTGAACAGAAGTAGGAGTTGTCTACAGGTGTAACTAAAGTCCCCATGAAAGGGCTTAGTATCAGTTTCAGTCTGAACAGATGGAATGCACAATATGCTGGGTTAGTATGGCTGGGTTGTTTAATGTAGGGGACGGTTACCTGAGCAACGAACGCCTTGGGCAATGAGACCCCACATGAAATTGGCACAGTACTCGCACCAGTGTGGCCCCCGAAATGTGTGAACCTGTGGTAGGGACAAAACAAGAACAGGCGATGAGTTCGACAGCATTACGCCAGCATTAAAGGTCAACGTTGTGTATCTAAAGCCTCAACGTTGAGTTCGACAGCATTACGCCAGCATTAAAGGTCAACGTTGTGTATCTAAAACTCAGAAGAACACACTGTCGTGTTCTTCTGAGTGGGAGGTTATTTCGTTTTTTATCTCGTTCATGCACTCACATTCTCAAGGAAGAACGGACCTGTGCTATTACAGTGCTGTGTGGCATTTAGTACAACAATACACAGATTTGCTTTGTCGCTACTCTCACAACAGCCCAAAGAACACAAGCGTCTCATAGTGAAGGGAAGGGCAGACACATCATCCTGTAAGACACACACCTGACTCACGTGTTACTGTAAGTCATCAGAACTTTATCACATCAACAGAGCTTTTTTCTTCGGGAAACCAAAGAATTTCTGTTCCTTTCTTATCTGTTATACTTACTACAGTACTTACTGCCCTATTTGGATGTCACATTAGATAAAAGCATCTGTGTAATGAAAAAATATGAAGGTAAAATCTAAAGGTCATATAGTAGGCCGTGCTCAGGGCCAATCGCTGAAGCGAAGGATTAGCTCCCTCTGATCAGGGGAGGGGAACCCCCCGACCCTGATGAGGGCATTTGAATATTCAAGTCAGATTAAAAGATTTAGAATAATATGTCTGACATCTGTTACTGGGCTAGTGGACTGATAGATATTTGCAAACATACAAGGTAGCATGTTAAATGACACAGACACACGCAAACAGACACACACAGACAAACACACATGTCCTACACTGGTGGAAACAATTAACTAAATGCTGCAGTTTCTGGAACGTCAATTCCTTCACAAAAGAATGGCATGTATTATTAATCCCTATCGGCTGTGTTGATATAAACTCCATAATAAGCTCATTCAGTGTGTGGGGAGTTAATGGACGAGCACAGATTAGGGAGACAGGTGTTGAGTGGACAGTTTGTGGCCCTAGTGCAGGGGGAGCAGATAGTATGCTGAGGGCTATTGTAACCTGGAGGTTAACTGAAACCTGAGATACAATGAGAACAATAGCAAGGAAGTATTCAGGTGCCCACCTGTATCTTCTCTCCTTCCTTCCATGCCCACCCACCACACCCCTCTCTCTCTCTCTCTCTCTCTCTCTCTCTCTCTCTCTCTCTCTCTCTCTCTCTCTCTCTCTCTCTCTCTCTCTGTCTCTCTGTCTCTCTGTCTCTCTGTCTCTCTGTCTCTCTGTCTCTCTGTCTCTCTCTCTCTCTCTCTCTCTCTCTCTCTCTCTCTCTCTCTCTCTCTCTCTCTCTCTCTCTCTCTCTCTCTCTCTCTCTCTCTCTCTCTCTCTCTCTCTCTCTCTCTCTGTCTCCGTCTCTCTCTTTATCAATCCCCCGCCTCTCTGTTGTTTTTCCCTCTATGGTAAATAGCATACATCAATGTGTCCCACTTTCAAGTTACGTATGTACAGTAGAGGAATAGAAGAGTAAATCATCGATTGAACTTTGAATATTTTTCCTCCCAACGGACACATAGGTTCAAGAGCTTGAAAATCAATAACAATCAATGTTTTCTGTAGTTAACGGGTTACATGATACACTTTTCCATTAGGCACGATCAATATATTCAACTTTAAGCACACAGAAAACAGCTGCAAGAATTCTCAGGACCAGATCAAACTCACATTCTGCATTCCAGTACTGTACCCAGATAACTGCCTACATCTTACTGTACCCAGATAACAGGTACCTATTAAGGTAAAAAAAAAAAGGGCTCCAAGGGCTATTTTCAAACACGAGAATGTAAAGTGACTTTAAACTTTGTAATACTCAGGTCAGAATCATAATAAAAATAAAATCAAACAACATAGTATCTACAGAGAAGCAACTTGCTATTTCGGAAGGCTTGAGACCCCCCTTCTCCCAGCCAGCCTGCCCACCTCCCCTCCAAGTCCACAACACAAACAACCGCTCACCTTGAAGTTGTGGATCTTCTCATAGGAGCACTGCCTCTCTGGGCATTCCTTCAGGGCGCTCCTCCGCAGCAGAGGGGAGGAGATCTGTGGACAGGAGGCCAACAGTTTTAGCGGCTTCCAGAGCAGCGTTCCTCTGCTCCCCAGCCTCACCCCCAGCGCCAGGGCCAGCAGCTCCTGCCGCTTGCGCTCCTGTCTCTTAGCCTTGTGGGCCGTCAGCTCTCCTCCCAGCCCTCCTCGGCTCCCCTCCTCCGTAGGCATCTCGCCCGGCTCCCACGGACCCTCCATCTTCTGTGAGGACGCGGTGGACAGAGACACTCGTGCTGAGCAACGGCACGCCGGCAGCAGCACAGCGCAGAGACGGCAGCTGCACTCCACTCCCCTCCGACCCAGGAGGGCAACTGATGACAGCCAGGATGGGGGCGGCTCTGCAACTGATCTGGGTCCAGCGGCAGCAGTGAGAGGAGTGTTGGGGGGGAGGGGGCGGAGGCTGAGGGGATATGGGGGGGGGGGGGTTTGCAGCAGTGGGCGGCCCCAGGGCAGGAGTGTGCCTCACACAATGGCCCTCATTCACACAACCAGAAAGGAAAGGGAGAGAGAGAGGGGTCTTGGGTATCGAGGTTGGGGGTGGGGTATGGGTGGGTCGTTTGTAGGAGGGTGTGCTGTCAGCACCGCTCAACACGGCTCAGCAGATCTCCAAAGCAGGATCAATGGTCCATCCAGACTCTCTAAAGCACAGAGCGCACTCCCCATTAGCGCTCTGCCTTGGGGACAAGCACTCCCCTCAGTAGGAGATGACAACACTTAACTGCTGAGAACCCCCAGGACCACGTCTCCAAACGCACTCGGAAGTCCTCACGTCGCCCCCTCACGGAAGCCTGACACAGTCAGCAACTCAATCCAGACCGTCCCTGGCCCTCTAGCACCCGTGCCGCGCCCTCTTAAATCAACTAGATCTTGACCTCCGCATATCTCAATCTGCTGGTGGATGACCTCCCAGGGACCCAGGCCCCAGACGCTACGACTCCTGCCTGCTCCCGCCAATCACCCTTCTCTCAGCACAGCCACGACACAACCTCACCCTCCACTGAGATTGGGAGGGATTACGGCCATAATCCTCATTGAGGGCGTAATCCTGTGGTGCCCAAATCCTTATCAAATCCTGGGGGGGAGATCATTTGCAAGCCTGCAGCCATGCTCAGTGCCAACGGGGGGTTGTTGCTGACTCCAAAGCACTTTGGTCCCTTTTGAGCACCCCCACCCTTCACCCCCCACCCTCTAACCTCACCACCCCCCACCCCTTATCCTCACCCCATGCCCGGAAAACATCCCCAGCACCAGGAGGCTCTGCTACTCTCCTGCAATCAAACAACATCTAAATGGTCATCAGTGCAAGTAACAATAACATCATTTAATCAAGCAGAAGATAACTGAGATATACGACTCTATGCTGGAGTGTGTTCAAAAATCGGAGAAGAATGAGGGGGGAATAGTGGAGAAATTATAGAAAGAAAGAGAAGATTGGCGGCAGTAAAAGAAAAGATCTTGAACAATAAGTGAGTCGAGGAATGGAAACCTAGAGGGAGATGGAGACTGAAAGGGAAATTGAAATCTGAGATTAAATGAGGAATATGCAAAAGCCCCAAAGCTCAAATGGGAGGTTTGGCAGCTTCAAGCTCTGACAGACACAATAGCTCTGTTTAAAAATGGCTTCAGGCATTTTGCACACCTTCCAACCCTGAACCCTTCGACCCAAAGACTAAGAGCTGTAGCCATAAAAATAATGGTGGAGGGCGGGTGACAGAACAGGTGGAGTCATTTGTCGTGTCTGACATCCCCCCCCCCTCCTCTGAGGGAACTGGCAGTATCTGTTTATGCCCAACCTGACCAGAGTAGCCCTGATGAAGGATTGAAACGTGAGGGAGGAACTCCAGTGGATAATTTTACCCCTTGGAGGGAGAACAACAGTAACAGGCGGGTAAGAGAATGTGAGCCACAGAAATAAAAGGGGGGGAGAGAAGAAGGAGGGGGGGGGGTGTGTGTTGGTAAAGTGTGTGAGTGAGGGGTTATGCTCTTTGTGCCTGGGCAGATGGCTTCTCGTCTCTAAAAGAACGACCTGGAAGAAAGGACACAAAAGGGAGCCGGACAAAAACCCTGGTCTCTTTTCAGTGGCCAGGCTCTTTTATTCTCCCTAGACTGTGTGAGGGCGCAGCTGAACAGACAGCAGGGCATCATGGGAAAGTAACACTAGTGTTTTTGCGGTGGACACAGACACAGCAAGGACAGCAGGAGGAAGCCACACACATTCCTACACAAAACAAACCAAACAGTGTCTCAGACAAGCAGAAAAACAGTGGTCAGTCACTGAATGTTCTTCACTCCACAGAATTTGCAGATGGGTACTTTAGTAAAAAAATAAATATATATAAAAAAGTGAGTAATACAGGGTTTAGCTAGTACTGAAGCTCAGTGGAGTCCGAGGATAAATATATAAAAGCTGTCGATGTAAACAAATGCTTCCAGTAATTCTGGCCAATCATTTTCATGTTTTCAGCAAGCAGATATTTATGGCAATTTCCTATGCCTACAGCCGATACTGTAGGTGGTGTAAAGACAAACAAACCATATTTACACAACATTTGTCCGGGTTGCACACAATACCGGGAACTAAGAACTATTTGTTTCGTTGTTGTTACTAAGCCCTGCAGAGATCAAACCAGTGTGGTGACTGTCTCTCAAGAACGGGCTGTTGTTACCAGGAAACTTGCAGGCGTCTGGACACTGTGGCAGCTCCAACACACACAATAGGCAAGGCGTGTGAACTGAAGAGGCTACATGGAAGGTGGCTGGGCAGGTCGAGTGAGTCAATCTCATGGGAGGAATTTTACTCGCCCAACCAAACACACCCCAGAGACCACACACGGGCCTCAATAACAGAAGCACAGAGAGATATTTGACGAGATGTGCAAAGAGAGTTTAGAGATGAGAGTGTATACTCAGCAACAACTTGGCCTCCAGCCCAAGGGGCTGGTAAAGCTTGGGCACCGAGGTCTAAGTGCCTTCAATGGGAGCCATTAGACGAGGCCTCCTCAGGGACATGTGTGGGACGGGACAGGATGACAAGCACTCCTGTCTCTGGCATTCGATTGGATGTGACTGACAGGTCTTCTAGGTGGATGCTACTGACCTTTTGAGCCTGCCATCATCAGTCTTGAGGCTCTGTACATTATATAATGTCACTCGAGAAATAGGCATTATCCAGATCCTGGACTGGACAGTAAGCTTACAGAATAGAGGTCCTTTGCTGTAAAAAAACTAAACAAAACGACCCATCTTCTTTCCTAACAAACTTGCTCGGAAGACGATTCAGTATGAGATTAAGCACAGATTGTATGTTTAGTGGATACAAAACGCCTCTGTCAAAACTAAAGGACAAACACATTAAGAATCTGGTACAAACTAAAGGA
This sequence comes from Osmerus eperlanus, assembly GCF_963692335.1. NCBI lineage: Eukaryota > Metazoa > Chordata > Actinopteri > Osmeriformes > Osmeridae > Osmerus > Osmerus eperlanus. The sequence goes on from NC_085024.1 coordinate 5,696,993, forward strand.
CAAAGACGTTAAGAATCTAGTACAAACTAAAGGACAAACACATTAAGAATCTAGTACAAACTAAAGGACAAACACATTAAGAATCTAGTACAAACTAAAGGACAAACACATTAAGAATCTAGTACAAACTAATGGACAAAGACGTTAAGAATCTAGTCAGATTTTCTGCATTGTAATGATATTGAGGAGAGTCTCCCTGGAAGAAGTTGCTGTTATTCTGAGTGCTAATATGTGCTGGAATCCCTGGAGTTTTAAACTATTGACCAGGAGTGGTACTACATCCCTAACATACCAGCATTAAGGGCTAACTGTGTGTTTCTCCTAAACACTGACAGTGACGTTAATCACACTGTCGTTAGAGGGGCATCATCCCCTTCTGTTGACATGGCACCAGACAGACGTGTCTCTGTCAGACAGTGAATGGCGTTCATGGCGAGCTAGTGGACACCTCATACTTCCTCAGCAGAACTAATGCATTTGTTCAAATTCCATAGATTGTTCCATGACATAACAGCTACTTCCCTAGCGCATGGTCCGATGAGAAAGCAGGGTATAGATATTCATCCATGGAGGAAAAAGCCTTGCCTATCTATCACGACAAACACACAAAAGTGACAGGAGAGACGTGTGAGGGTAGCTTGGTCTGGTCGCCATCTAGTGGAGACACAGGGAATGGCTTTGGCACGTGCCACAGAATGCACAGGGACGCCTCATTTCTCATCGGTTAATTAGTCATTATCATTCCACCACAGTTCATAAAAACAATCAGCGGCAAAGTGTGATTCACTCAATACCAGCCCTGTGTCTGAGACTGTGGCCTTGGAGGAACCAACCCCCAAGTCCCCTAGGTGATCAGTATCTTTCAAAGAAGTCAACGAAGCATAAGAGAACACACACCCCTGCAGGGATAATGCACTTCTCCCAGGACAGGCTATCAAAGCATGAAATACTCTGTTATAACTTGATGCAGTAGACACACCAGATAATGAGGATCCCTGGGTAGCATATTCTAGTCGTAGACATAAGCAGTTAGCAGTAGAACTGGTTGGAAAGGGGGGAAGTAAACACAAATAATATAATAATCCAATAATATTCCCAATATTATTGCACAAATCTTGCTTGTAAAAAACAACACACACATGGTTAATTAACGCAAACCGACCATCATCCAGAGACCCCAGCTCACCTTGTCATCCCTCTGGAAGGTGACCCTGCGTTGCTCCGACCGCCCTCGGCTCAGCCGGCTCACCATCTTGTCCTTGAGCAGCGAGGTGTAGCCCAGGTGTTCGTAGATGGGGTTGGTGGTCATCTTGGCGATGTACTCGGCCGCCTTGGTCTCGATGTACAGGGTGATGAGGCCGTCGGTCACCAGGTCATGCACCGATTCGAACCTCTTCTCCCCCACAAAGTGCTTCCCGTCATAGAAGAGTCTGTAGTTCAGGGTCTGGCGGCCAAACCTGGGGACGCATTGGAAGAATGTGAGGAAGGGAGGGAGGGAGGGAGTGAACAAGTGATTTAGTGAGTGAGTGAGTGAGTAGGTAAGTGAGTGAATGCGCGAGTGAGTGAGTGGGTAAGGGGGAGCGAAAAAGGGGGCCACCAATGGCAGCGGCCGCCTTGAACATGACATGAGTGTGGTACCTCAGGGCCAGGGTGTACGTCCCTGGCTGCCGCTGGCTCTCTCTGATGAGGTAAGCCCCCTCCGCCCCCCCCAGGAGCTCGTCTGCGTACTCCCTAGAGACCAGGCCGTGGAACCTGTGAACATCCGCACGTCCCTTGTCACTCCCGCGGCCTCGTCTCTCCGCTCCCACAAGTCTCTCTTCACGTCACACCCACATCTCTAACACGCACACACAATCAACCCACGCTTGAAGGCCCAACCACATCTAATGCAAGGCATCAATGACAAACGACACCCACTCAGCCCACAGCTGAGAGCCTTATTAAAGAACAGACAACAGCGATGACATGAACAAAGTCACACTTACTCTCTGCCGTAGTATTTCGGTCGGCTCTCCATCTGTAAGCCAGAGAAGATATATGGTCTGACGGCGTGATGTCCAGTCAAAGCTCATTTTAATGGCTTTGCCAGGCATTCTAACAGCCTGTGTTAGAGATAGGAGTCTCTCTCCCACAGCACACATATCAATGCCTGTCTAAAGTCCCTGCCTCTGTCTAATGCTGCCAAACCACTGTCTGCCATGTTGGAGCTGGATTAGACAAACAATGTTAAAACAGCTGATGATTAATAGCAAGCTCTAAGGGCCTAGTTGTTAGGATGTTATGGATGTGGGTTCGTAGAGGCTGCAGTGTGTGTCATTGGAGGACGCCGGTTCATCCCGCTCGTGTCGACGCGCGGACAGATGGACTGACCTCTTGAGGACATGTGATCCTCTTGGGCCTGGGAGTCTCCTGCTGGAGCTGATACACTGTGGGGGGAGAAACACGGACACTCACACTGGGCTCTGTTCCACTGGTCCACTTATAGCCACAGCTATGTAGCGCCCTGGGCTACGTTCGTCCTGTTCTAACACATAGCGCCAGAGTCACAACACTGCACATGCAGGCCAAGACAGTGTGTGTAGTGTTAAATGGAGTGGAGGTAAACAAATCTAGGCCGTGTGGGAGGAGTCATTCACTGGCCACGGCGAGGGCATTGTCACGACACGTCGCTGCGTCTCCTTAAGGCTGTTTTCACTCGAACTACCAGTGGTTTGATTCAGAGAAAAGCCAACAAGGTAGACCAAGGGCCATTAGCTAAAATGGGTATGGCTAATCTCTCCGGTGTTTTATATGACAGCGGCCATAACTCTCCGAGCCCTCTGAGTGAATGGATGCATATTTCACAGCGTGCGACTCTAGGCCTAATGCAGGATGTTTGCCGGTGTAAATTAATCCTGTTGACTGGGATGGATGGAAGCACAGCAACACATATTGTAACGGCAGCGCTGGGCCGCTATAGATTAGACATACTTAAAAGAGTTGTGTAAAAAAGTGTAAATCTGTAAAAACAGTCGAAAACTGATTGGGGGGGGGGGATTTTGTCTCTGAGCAGAACAACAAGACACATACCAGGCTTACCTCAGGGTATTCGACTGAAGAGATCAACGGAATGTATGTCGTGTCTAGTCCCTTTTCCTAAGATGTTAAAGCCATCCATTTTAATCTGCTTTTAATCCCCCAAATGCACACGCTGTTGGCCTGTTGCTTTACCATCTACAAAACAGTCAATACAGCTGTTATCTAAACCTGGAGGATGAAGTCAGTGGGGAGGTTGTTATGTTTGGTGGTGCGGAATGTGAAACTGTGGAAGTGAGGAAATACCAGGGAAATTGTCATATTGTCAAATGCTGTATGTGTCATGTCCTCGTGTAACGTACAAAACAGCAGCACTGGGAGTGGTGTAAAAGGGTGAGAAGCAGGCTGAATCTTAACGGCGGCAGATTTTCCACGCGGGGGATGGAAGACTCCTGACTGTGAGTTTTCTTTTTTTTTCGTCATGGAGACTCAAGTCAAGCAGCACGAGCTGGACTGCATCCACACCCATGACGGAGGACGTGGTGAGCTCTAAAAATACACCCCCTGTTTTCTCTCAGCGGAAAAGAAGATTGGAGAAGTGAAAAACGTGGAACTGTATGGATGGGAAGAACCACACAACACATTCAGACCAAACAAAATCAACATCGGGCAGGCGCAAGGGGCATCCAAACACAGTATACTGGAAAAACACATTGATACCGTATATGTCATTCCTTTTACAACAAGAATCCCGCTAATGTAAATGCATAATTTGCTATCCGCATTCAGTGCTGAACATGAGACAGCTTTTAGAAGACGTTTACGATGTATTACGACATCCACAGTGTAGAAATGTGCAGCATCCAATTACAGCACTGCACTGCACGTTCATTTTCGGATAGCACTTTCTCTCTCCAACCCCCCAAAAAGAAATCCCGATGGCCCTGCTTCTCTGTCTCCAGCAGATGCCAAGCTAATATGATGAGGAGCCACGAGGAGCCAGTTCCGCTCCACTCTGACATAACAGTGCATAATGAGGAGTTCTGGAAAGATCATCATATTTTAGCTAGACTGCTTCCTCCAGGTAGAAATAAATGTCCTAAAGGACACAAAATTCTGCTCCTGTGAGGGATGGAGCTATGCATTGCTAGCAGGGACGTTTGTGTGCGTGTGTACGTGCGTGTGTGTGTGTGTTGGGGGGAGTACTAGTTTGAAAACAAATGCAGCATTATGCATTGCAACTTACACCCTTCAGAAAACCCTGACAGGGCTTAAGCTTAAAGTATTTATGCTTCTGCTCATGAGATCACACACTGTACAGATCCTTTGTAATGTAAGCCAGGGCCAAAGGTCCACATTCCTAATCAACACACATGACTTCACAGATACTCACAGTAAGACTTCCATATGGGCGGCTGGTAGTCCTCAGGATCTGAAAACAACCACACAGGACATCGGTCAGATACTCATGCATGTACAGATGTTTCTAAAGATGTTTGGAGGCCGTTTCGAGACTATGTCATCTCCAACATCCACCTCTCAGGGTTCCTTTAACCTTCCCTCCTATATCGGTCTGGGAGCTCATCGCCATGGTGATGCAGGTGTTGTTTGTTTCTTCAATGGAAAGTAATTGGGCACAGGGCCCCACGCCGAGTTGCAACATGGCGAGGGCTGATGAAACCAGCTTGATGCCATCTCCCTGCTCCAAGGACAATCGATATAGATGTCCAGATAGTTATTCTACTTAGGGCTGGCACACAACAGATCTATACCAGCCGGGGAAATGCTGCTTCGCAGACACGTCTAAAGAAATTTACGTGGTGGCGCTGTCTGATGATATGCAGTGTTCATTAAAGCAAACAGGGAAATTAAAAGAGTAGATATATTTTTCCATCTCAACCACCCCCAAGGCGATACGTGACAACATGAGGGAATCTGCACTCATTTAATTGCACGGGTGAGGTGTTTTGTATGAGCGTGAGATACTTTAATCAAATTCAAGGCGTTTCTACTGAAATTCATCAAACTGAAAAAGTTGCCTGCCTCACCCAATCTCAAGACAGCCTTCTGCTCTGTCTAAAGATCCTAAAGGTATTCCAACATTACGCAAGCGTCATAGGTCAATTGTTTAAAATCTGTGTGCCAACTTTATCAGCACACTGAGGGACATCAACGGATTCCTCTGTGTCGCAGAGATTCTTAGCGTAACGTCAGAAGACCAAATATGGTCAGACTGAAACCACAGGACGTGTTCCTGATGGATCACAAGACTCACATATATCTCACGGCTTCCCGACTGGAGGATCAATCAGACAGGGGGAGTAATTGCGTTTAAGAACAATGAATCACATTAAGCCTGAAGATCAACTGTCTTCATTTAAAACATCCCTGCACATTCCACGGTGAATCGATAGTGTGACCCGGACCTCCTCCGCGAGAGACGGGCTGAATGTTAACCACCCTGAGGATACACCTGGCACAATGTGGATGTGTGTGCAAGACAGAAAGACAACATAGACACAGAAAGAAAGAGACAGACAGAAAGAGGGAGAGACACCGAAAGAGAAAGAAAGAGAGAGACATCGAGACAGACAAAATCAGAGAATGAGACAGAGAGAGAGCTAGACAGAGAGACAAAGTCCGAAAATGAGACAGAAAGATGAGACACAGATGTCGCCTTGAAACATCCTCTCTGTACCTCCGGTCCCAGTCTCTATAGATTCATGTCTTATTTCCGCCAGGGTGAGTCTGTCTGACTGTCAGCACTTTGTGAACTGTCTGACTCCAGGAGGTCAGCACATTGCCTCCGTACTGCTACCTACCGGTACTGTGCTCACACTGGCACAGAGGCACAGAGGAGCCAGACCTTGACAGGGGCCACATCCAAGCATCATCAACCCCATAAAACGCTCGCTAGCTATTACTCTAGCTGGTAATCACTGTCGAACCGAGAAAGACACAGAGACAGAAAGACAGAGAGATAGAGGGGGGAGAGAACGAGAGAGCGGGAGGGGGTTGAGGGAGGGAGGGAAAGAAAGAAAGAGCCAGAGGGCGACTTTTTAAGGACAAACTTTGATGGAGGCTCTTAGGAGCAGCGACCACGCTTGGTGTCCCAGGGGATTGATTAGTCTTCAGGCTCCATTTGCTGATGTGTGGTTACAGCACTTTACTTTGGAGAATGTATTGTCGTCCGAAAGTCAGGAGCCGCGCTAGAAAACAATCCCAACAAACGATCTACTGTGGCCCGTTTGAAGAATGGGATTTATTTTTTGGTCATCCGCCAAAAAGTCTCTTTTGAAACGTATTCTTTTTAATAACTGATGCCATTGCTGTCTGTTTTTGTGCACTAGTACTGTCTGGGGAGGGAGAGTCTTGTAGGCAGGCTCGGAGCTGACTCACACAATCCACTCACACATATTGAGTTTGAGATCTAAAAAACATCTTAAAGAATTTCAAATTTAGAATGTTGAGTTTGTGCTGTGCGCGTTGATCAGTCGGAATCTGGAATGTGAAAGCTGCCGGAAGGTTGCTCCCCAAGAGAAGACTGCTATTAATTGTGTTGCCCTCCATTACTCAGCAGACAGACGCATTCGATAACATAATTACTGTTGGGTGTTTGCTTGGAGACGAAGAGAATATGTTATGAATAAAGATCAAGCTGAAGATCAAGAGAAGATAAGCTCAAACTATTTTGGACAAAAACACCTTTCACGCAAGGCTTTCGGACGTTTCAGAATGTAACACAAGCGCATCTTTTGAGCTATTGTTAAAGTTTGTGTAACATCCAGGATGGTCTATTTTGCATAAATAGGCACAAACAAAATACCATCTATGAGGGAATACGAAAGCTATCAAAGTCCTTTGACCACCCAAACATCCAGGTCTTGCACCCTACTTAACACCCTCCCAATTCCTTTCCACAGCTAGACCCAACAAAACATATGGACACACACAGGGATGGACACACACACACACACACTGCTGATCATCGTGTCATAAGGATGAAGCACGGCCCCTGTAGGGATACCATCTGTGCATCACACGCCTCTAAAACAAGCAGCTCCAATCCTCCCCGGTCAAACCAGTTCTCACATACCTCTAACGGTATCACTCCATCTCCGACACTGTATCCATTCTGTGTAGGAAGTGATGCAAATAGTAGAGCTGAGATGGACTTTTCAAACTCGGGTCATTAAACAAGGGCATGTGAGAGGAAAAAAAGTATGTGTGTGTGTATGTGTGTGTGTATGTGTGTGGGCGTGTGTGGGCGGGTGTGGATCATAATGTCATGTCAGTGCCCAGTCTGTGTGTAGTGTGTGGGCTGCAGCACCAGTTAAGGGAAGAACACACTGTTTGGTAATGTGATTCAGGGCCTGGCTTGTGCATGCCACAGAGGGGGCCTGTGCCGGTGATTAATAATGAATGAGGAACCAGCAGATGCACCAGCAGCACTGGTTAGCGGGGGCAATATGACGCCCCCGTCCCCCCACCACGCAGGAACAATATCATTCCTCTTCTAAGGTTGACATCCAGATCTTCCCTTGCCCTGCTAATGGATGTCTGTCGAAATGACACCGAAATTACAGTTAGCAGTTACAAATGACTCAGGTACTCAGGTTCAGCCTCACTGCTGTGATTGCACCCCGCAGTGTTGAGACAGATACATGTGTAGGGCACTCTTTACAAAACAGCTTCAGGACACACTTCTGCCTCCCAATCTAATTCCGTTGGCACGGGCCTAAGGCAGGAGACATACTTCCATCCTACATCCCATCATTTATTTTCAAAGCGTTCTCTTCCTCAGAGCTGTCTGGCGAACAGGATTCTGGTTCGTGCTTCTGAGTCTGCCTGAGCCAAGAGAGGGTGTAGGAGTCTCTGAGATCAGCACTAACATGGCCACAAATGACTCTACCAGAGGGAGAAAATTACAGCAGAACGTATTACTAATTCTGTTTCAATTATAAAGTACTAGTCAGTGCCTTCGAGGGAATAGGGGTCTCAATTATGTTATTTTTCTCGTTGTGTTATAACCCCTAATGCATTTGGATGCACTTCTACGACTCCATCTCTCCCACCTCAGTAGATTAATAAAGCCACATCGCATCAAAGCCCAACCTTGATTGGCCAGACCAGTGTAATCTAATCTGATCAGTGAAACAGAGGAACACAGCAATACCAAAAGTGATTTTGTTAAAGTCCATATAGTGTCATTTGGAGCACAACGTAATTTATTTGTCACCGTAACATGCCTCATAGACGAGATTATTCAAATGTTGTGTCTGCCAAAACGCTCCTTGACAAAAATAATGATACCCGTGTGACAAGCACTCCATCCCTGGCAGAAGCATAGCTTGTAACGTTTGATAATTATATCGAGGGCCCAGCAGTAATGACAGCTCTCCAAGCCACAGTAAGAAAAGACTTTCCCCTAAAAGAACCAGTGGTCACACAGTAAATCCACTCATTTCGGCAAACATACACATGAGATAATGCTGCCTGAAGTATGTGGTTACCACAAGCTATATCAACTGGGAGCAGTTGTCTCCTGGCTCTCATGGGCAGCGCCTTGGGGAAATATGACTCTGTCTGTGTGGTAAGATTGGAGGGTAAAACGAAGCAGAAAGAACTGAATAAACACAGGATATCATATCTCTTACTGTGATGAAGAGTCAGCAGCAGAACGGTGAACACACTCACACTTGGGCTGAAATGGGCCACACGCTCTGTAGACGTAAGCAGGCTACATCAAGCTATGTGTATGTATACTTTATTACACTAGTGTATGCTATTGCAGATGTTTATGTAAGCCACAGCTTCCCCAAGGGCAGAATAGAGGTATAAAAACACCACAGATACAAACACACTCCTTTGCCATTGAGCTAGGACTTAACTACTTATTCACGAGGTGACTTATAACTACACATATGTGAAAATAGACACATTCTCATTACACACACACACACACTCACACATAAAAACAAACACACACACACGTGTCCTTTCTTGCAGTCTTTGGTGTGGTCACCACAGTCCGGAACTGGGATAGTGCATGCTGCACTTTATACCCTGGCAAACACGGGCAACATCCAGTGGTTTACCTATTAAGCTTTGGTAGAGGAACTCGATAGCCAACTCTTATTTGCCTAGCTGTATCAGATGACAAATTCCCAACGTTTTTTGCCTTATTTCCTTGTCCCTGTCACGCGTGAATAGTACAGTATGGGTTGAGGCTTTCAGCGGATTTCAGAGGGTAAACTTCCTGGTATGTCAACTATTGTATCAATACTGTAGCCTACAGTATTACTGGAAAATCGCAACCTTTAAGAAATGTCATAATGAGCCCTGGTCTCATTTTCATTCATTTCTTTCATTGTCATTCTACTGAGTCCAACATAGCAGAAAATGGGTAGACTCCAACCAACAGTGTACAGTGAGAGCTATCCTACAATTTCTTAAACAAAAAAAGAAACACTAACCCATGTGAAATGTAAAGAGAAAAAGACCAGAGATGGCAGAGAGATTGACACTCGATCGATGATCAACAAATTATTGACAGAAATGCACCGCCAGCGGTGCCCAATAGTTGGGCGATGCCTATGTCAATTACGCACTGATCGGAGAGAGATGGGAAAAGTTACGTATCCAAGCCAGAAATTACGACACTTACATTTGTGCAGCACACAATAATTCACCCTTTCACGGCACGCTAGACAGTCGTCTATACACACACTTCACATGTTCCTCACCTGACGAGACTGATGAACCTGAGAGACTTGAATTACTAGATGCTGCCATCCCAATCGCTTTGAAGATCGGTTACTCGCGTGTGGTCAAGGTGCGCTCCCAGCAGGTCTCCGGCGGTCCGTCCATCTCAACCGGTCACGTCCCCTTTCTGTCTACGTTTTCCCGAAGTGTCAATTATTTGTAGTGTAAGTCTTACTAAATTGCTCACCTAGTAGACCAGTTCCCTGCTACTACTTTTAGTATGACAGTGGAACGTGCTTTCACTTATTCTCTCCTTTCCCTAGTGCTTCCCCGCGCGCTGTATGTTGCCGCATACTGTTGCCACTCACCGCTGTTAAAAATAGTCAGGCAATGTACAGCAACATGGATTATTCGATCGTAGCCCTAGAATGTACTGATGCATCAGACCCACACAAAATTTGAAGTGGATGCGACATTCTCGACCATGCATCCTACTAAAGAATTAAAATACTTTGGGTTTGCCTACAGGACTCTATCATTTCCATGTGCCACTTTAAGGATTGTAATAAACACACTGAGACGTTGACGCCTTCTTAAAGTGAGAGTACAGTATGCTACTAAAGTTTATCGATTCATTCAATAGCCTTGTAGTGCTCCCTGAACCGAAACCAGTTCTCTGCAAATCTCAACTCTAGTTCCATTCAGCTTTTTTAACGGTCTAGATGTTAAATGTTATTAAATTATAGGCCCGCATTTCCAAAACTAAAACACAAAGTAGCCTAGAGAGGCTATATCATACAGGCCTAATAAATATGTGGCTAACGAGCTTTTAAGCATGCAGATGTACGCTCATATGGATGTCCAAAGTTGTCAAAATTAATTAACTAATGAAACAGTGAAGTAAATAATTACGAAATGCATTAATAAATAATAAGACTTTATTTATATAGCACATTTCATACAAGAATTGCAGCTCAAGGTGCTTAAAATCAATAAATCTCAACCCGCAGTCTGGTAGCCTATCTCGAGCCACAGTCTTTGTGAAAATACCTTGACTTCTTTAAATAGCGTCAGGTAGGCCTGCACATCCATCCATCATCTTCCGCTTATCCGGGGGTCGGGTCGCGGGGGCAGCAACCTAAGCAGGGAGGCCCAGACTTCCCTCTCCCCGGCCACGTCCCACTGGGAAGAGGCCCCGAGGCGTTCCCAGGCCAGCCGAGAGACATAGTCCCTCCAGCGTGTCCTGGGTCTTCCCCGGGGCCTCTTCCCAGTGGGACGTGCCCAGAACACCTCACCAGGGAGGTGTCCAGGAGGCATCCTTATCAGATGCCCGAGCCACCTCAACTTGCCCCTCTCGACGCGTAGGAGCAGCGGTTCTACTCTGAGCCCCTCCCGGATGACCGAGCTTCTCACCCTATCTCTAAGGGAGAGCCCGGACACCCTGCGGAGAAAACTCATTTCGGCCGCTTGTATTCGCAATCTCGTTCTTTCGGTCACTACCCACAGTTCGTGACCATAGGTGAGCGTAGGAGCCCGCATCACTGCGGACGCCGCACCGATCCGCCTGTCGATCTCACACTCCATCCTTCCCTCACTCGTGAACAAGACCCCGAGGTACTTGAACTCTTCCGCTTGGGACAAGATCTCCTCCCCGACCCAGAGATTGCACTCCACCCTTTTCTGGTCGATAACCATGGCCTCAGATTTGGAGGTGCTGATTCCCATCCCAGCCGCTTCGCATTCGGTTGCGAACCGCTCCAGTGAGAGCTGAAGGTCACGGCCCGATGAAGCCAACAGGACCACATCATCTGCAAAAAGCAGCGACCCGATCCTGAGGTCACCAAACCGGACCCCCTCAACGCCCTGGCTGCGCCTAGAAATTCTGTCCATATATTTATTTTTATATTTATATTTAGTCATTTAGCAGACGCTCTTATCCAGAGCAACTTACAGTAAGTACAGGGACATTCTCCCCGAGGCAAGTAGGGTGAAATGCCTTGCCCATGGACACAACGTCATTTGACACGGCCGGGAATCGAACTGGCAACCTTCTGATTACTAGACCGCTTCCCTAACCGCTCAGCCACCTGACTCCCTATAAGTTATGAACAGAATTGGTGACAAAGGGCAGCCCTGGCGGAGTCCAACCCTCACCGGGAATAAGTTCGACTTACTACCGGCAATGCGGACCAAACTCTGGCACCGGTCGTACAGGGACCGAACAGTCCCGATCAGGGAGTCCGGTACCCCGTACTCCCTGTAGCACCCCCCACATGAGCCCCCGAGGGACACGGTCGAACGCCTTTTCCAAATCCACAAAACATGTGTAGACTGGTTGGGCGAACTCCCATGCACCCCCCAGAACCCTGCCGAGGGTATAGAGCTGGTCCACAGTTCCACGGCCAGGACGAAAACCACATTGCTCCTCCTGAATCTGAGGTTCGACAATCCGACGGACCCTCCTCTCCAGAACCCCTGAATAGACTTTCCCAGGGAGGCTGAGGAGTGTGATCCCCCTAAAGTTGGAGCACACCCTTCAGTCCCCCTTTTTAAAGAGGGGAACCACCACCCCGGTCTGCCAGTCCAGAGGCACTGTCCCCGATGTCCACGCGATGTTGCAGAGTCGTGTCAACCAAGACAGCCCTACAACATCCAGAGCCTTAAGGAACTCCGGGCGGACCTCATCCACCCCAGGGGCCCTGCCACCACGGAGCTTTTCAACCACCTCGGCAACCTCAGCCCCAGAGATAGAAGGGCCCCCCCCAATGTCCCCCGACTCTGCCTCCACGTCGGAACGCGTGTTGGTGGGATTAAGGAGGTCTTCAAAGTATTCCTTCCACCGATCCAGGACGTCCCGCATCGAGGTCAGCACCGCACCATCCCCACCATATACAGCGTTGACAGTGCACTGCTTCCCCCTCCTGAGTCGCCGGATGGTAGTCCAGATGGAAGTCCTTTTCGAAGCCGTTCGGAAGTCATTCTCCATGGCCTCGCCGAACTCCTCCCACGCCCTGGTTTTTGCCTCCGCGACTGCCAAAGCCACATTCCGCTTGGCCTGCCGGTACACATCAGCTGCCTATGGAGTCCTACCAGCTAACAAAGTCCGATAGGCCTCTTTCTTCAGCTTGACGGCTTCCCTCACCTCCGGCGTCCACCACCGGGTCCGAGGGTTACCGCCGCGACATGCACCGACCGCCTTGCGTCCGCAGCTCCGGTCAGCCGCCTCAACAATGGAGGCCCGGAACATGTCCCATTCGGACTCAATGTCCCCGGCCCCCCCGAGACATGATCGAAGCTCTCCCAGAGGTGGGAGTTGAAGCTCCTTCTGACAGGGGATTCTGCCAGCCGTTCCCAGCAGACCCTCACATTACGTTTGGGCCTGCCAGGCCTGACCGGCGTATTCCCCCACCATCGTAGCCAACTCACCACCAGGTGGTGATCAGTTGACAGCTCCGCCCCTCTCCTCACCCGTGTGTCCAAGACATTCGGCCTCAGATCCGACGACACGACTACAAAGTCTATCATCGAACAGAGACCTCAGGTGTCCTGGTGCCAAGTGCACATATGAACACCCTTATGCTTGAACATGGTGTTCGTTATGGACAAGCCGTGTCTAGCACAGAAGTCCAACAACAAAACACCGCTCGGGTTCAGATCGGCGGGGCCATTCCTCCCAATCACGCCCCTCCAGGTCTCACTGTCATTGCCCACATGAGCATTGAAGTCCCCCAGGCGGACGAGGGCATCTCCGGGAGGAGCGCTTTCCAGCACCCCTCCCAGAGACTCCAAAAAGGGTGGTTACACTGCGCTGCCGTTTGGTGCGTAAGCACAAACAACAGTGAGGACCCGTCCCCCCACCCGAAGGCGGAGGGAGGCTACCCTCTCGTCCACTGGGGTGAACCCCAACGTACAGGCGCCGAACCAAGGGGAAACAAGTATTCCCACCCCAGCTCGACGCCTCTCACCGAGGGCAACTCCAGAGTGGAAGAGAGTCCAGCCCCTCTCAAGGAGACTGGTTCCGGAGCCGATGCTGTGCGTTGAGGCGAGGCCGACTATATCTAGCCGGAACTTCTCTACCTCGCGCACCAGCTCTGGATCCTTTCCCTCCAGCGAGGTGATGTTCCACGTCCCAGGCCTGCACATTATTATGAAATCTTTTCAAAATGTCTTATAAGTTATAATGATGTTATCATATTGATTTCAAAATAGTCTTACTAATTATATTTCTCAATCATGTATTTCTTCATAGCATTTCACATTCATGAGTCATGACCTATGACTACCTCGCCCACTGACATTACATGCCGTACTGATAGTGTTTCTCAACAAAAAAAAGTAATGATACTATAAAAAAAATACTATGAAATTCAAGTCACACGGACAGCTAGGGTTGTTAACCTAGTTATCTGTGTTGCAAGCGGCATGCAGACTATGGATGATTCATATCTAATGAACCTAATTTTGTGAAAACACCTAATTCATATCTCGGTTTATTCCGTAGTCCCGTGAAACTGGCGTTTATAGGCTAATGTGGCAATTATTCTCACATTGTTTATAGGCTACATAACATCGAAAATTCATGTATTTCTGTTTTATATTTACGTGGAGTTATTTAATCTCGAATAATTTGGTATACCAGTCGAATAATACTTCAGTCGTCAATTTTTTTTTATTGATAGCAAATAGGCTACAAGCTTTACAAAAATGTGGAAAACTCTAATACTGTACAAAATGTACGAATAAACAGAGAATTTAGAACTTGTAAATAACCCAAGTTATAAGTTTTCTTGCAGAAAGGTGTGTATGCATAGCACAGAGTAAGGGCATGTGGAGGCTAGACATTTAGGAAGCGGAAACGCACCAAATAAATGTGGTCCTCCAATTGCGCAAGAGACCATTTGTCACATGACTTTTAAACCATCAATATGATCATGTGACACAGGGAAGTGTTTTGCTTAGCCGAAGATCCTGCAGCTGAGCTAGATCCAGTTCATAAGGTATTTACATTCCTGATATATGCTGTTCATTCACTAAAGGCAAACTAACCCATTGCCAATTTCAAATGAAAAACAGAATGGGATGGTTTACACAATTATAACGTGGTCTTGGCTCGGTAAATGAATGCGCAAAGTAACAAACTTAGCATCGCCATTGAATTGTGTATCGAGCACTGTTTTCTAAAACACAGTCTCCATCTGTGCTGTTAATGAACCCCAGTAGCATTTTGTCAAGACTAGTGCCGCCAGGCTAGTTTGGTCATATGATCTTCAATGTTTAAAACAGAAACGACATACAACAGGCTCTGTAACTTGTCTCCCGTTACTAGTCTGTCAGAATGTTGAAGGAAACGCTGAGGTTTCTCCTGCTGCTGACTGTCCTGGAGTCGACGCAGTCAAGGGGATGCTCGAGTTTTTTCTGCCGAAAATCTCACCGTGTCAGCGAACACAAAGGAGCAGACCCTGGATCGCCGCTCTTTCTCACCCCATACATTGAAAAGGGAAACATCGACGAGGGTATGCTGCAGTAGACTGCCAGAACAATTAAGCTATAATCTCCAATAGTTGTACACTGTCTGTTGTACAGTAACCTCCTCCATGTTGTGTCATGGTTGTTATCAAGCTCCTTACAATATTGAATTACAAAAGTGTGAATCAAATGCAAGACCAGCAATATTTGATGCATCATACACACTGGGGTAAAAACATACATTTATTATCTGACTTGTTTTGTTCCAGCCAGGAAGTTGAGTCTTGTGGGACCTCTGCCTGGAGCCAATGTCAAGAGTTATGCTGGATACCTCACCGTCAACAAGAAATACAACAGCAACCTCTACTTCTGGTTCTTCCCTGCACAGGTACTGTACTGTAACATGTGTACTGTAGATCCACTGTAAATACTGATCTGCACTGGATTGTAACATGCTGGTCTTGCTGTACTGCAACATATTGATCTGTATTCTTCTATAAGTTACCATACTGTAGCATACTGATCTGTAATCTACCATAATATACTACTCATCTGTACTGTACTGTAACATACTGATCTGCGCAGCTGCCATTTTACCCAGGCCCACATGCCTTCCAACAGTGATAAGGAAAAACCAGTTTGTCTAGCTTTCACTATTTTGTGAGGAATACTAGTGTACATTGGTGTTGTATTATGATTATAAATCTGAGTGTTACAAAGTGCCAAGGTCCAACCACTGTCAGTGTGAGCATGTTTACAGCTATAAAAATGACTCTTTCTAGAACTCATAAACAGTGACAGGACAGACTTGTCTGCACCTCTCTCATTTCACCACAAGATGGCAGTGTTCCTCTAATCCACTCTGTGCCTGCTTCCTTATAGGAAACACCAGAAACGGCCCCAGTCCTTCTGTGGCTACAAGGAGGTCCAGGGGGCACCTCAATGTTTGGACTCTTTGTTGAACATGGACCTTACATGGTTCATAAGAACCTTACAGGTAACATAATAGTCTTACTACCATATTTACCATATGCTGCTTTTAATACCAATTTATAACAGTTTGTTTTTGGCTTGCCATGGATTTTACAGTGGGCTTCAGAGACTATCCTTGGACATCTAGATACTCGGTTGTGTACATTGACAATCCAGTGAGTGTCTTACATTGCAGTACTGCTTTAATAAGCTGTGGTGTAACACAGCTCTCCATAGAGTGAACCTTGTTGGGGTTTTTTCCAAGGTAGGGACAGGCTTTAGCTTCACGGACGATGACAGAGGCTTTGCCCAGAACCAGGATGATGTCGGCAGAGATCTCTACAGGTGAGACCAGTTTAGATGCATCTGTCGAGGCCCAAGCTGTGCTTCTTGTATCACTGATTGTGCATTTGTGTCTTTTGTTGTCCCATCTCTCTTCCTCCTTCAGCGCATTGACCCAGTTCTTCCAGATCTTTCCAGAGTATCAGTCCAATGAGTTCTATGCCACTGGAGAGGTAATTATTGCCTTCTTTGTCCTACTACTTTATTTCCCATTATTATTACATTTAACTCTTTTATTTGCTCGCTTAATTTCATCAAACATAATTTAATGCCACTCCATGTTTGTAGTCCTATGCAGGAAAGTATGTTCCAGCCATTGGTTACTACATCCATAAGAACAATCCCTCAGCTAAGGTGAAGATCAACTTTAAAGGTGTGGCTATCGGAGATGGTCTGTGCGATCCTGAGCTGGTAAGATTTAACAATCCCAGCACTGAATAATCTGATTGTGACCTGACTTGATCTGACTCTTCACAATATCACGAGGCGTGTCAGGAAACCGAAGTACATGCTTTTGTGGTCTCAGATGCTGGGCGGCTATGCAGACTTCCTGTACCAGACAGGCATGGTGGACCAGCTGCAGAGGGAGTATGTCATCCAGCAGACAGACAACGGGGTGCAGTTCATCCAGCAGCAGAAATGGGTCGAAGCCTTTGAGGTAGGAGACACTTTGGTGTCTCTCTGAGTCTGGGCGTGTGCCACACAGAATGTCAGATGGGAGTCAAATACGACAGGATGTTTACGCGTGTTATGTGTCCGACCTCGCAGGTCTTCGACAGCTTGCTGAATGGAGATGTGCAACCTTACCCCTCCTTCTTCCAGAATGCTACGGGCTGCACCAACTATTACAACTACATGCAGTGCCAGGTGAATACAAACCTCCCCAGACTCTGTTTCTCTGTCTCTCTAGACCACCCTTGTTTCCATCCAGCTCACCACACAGTCAGACTCCACTACTCTGTGAGGGTCTCACACGCACGGTTATGTTGTCCAGGAGCCAGAAGACCAGGAGTATTTCTCCCAGTTTGTGACGCTGCCCGCCGTGCGCCGTTCGATCCACGTGGGGAACTTGACGTTCCACGACGGCTCCCTGGTGGAGAAACATCTGCTGGAGGACGTCATGAAGAGCATCAAGCCCTGGCTGGGCGTGCTCATGGACAACTACAGGGTAAACACACACACACGGGCAGGGAAAAAACAAACTTCAAATGCATATCTCCTAGGAATGGACTGTGTGATCCAGAGCTGCGATATAGTGTGATGCAACTACATGAATGAATTGAGCTTTTATCCCAATTAACATTCATCCAACTCATCTATCCTACCAATATGTGCTTTAGGGTGGAAACTGACAGAAATTACAGCCACGCCAGATAGGTGATACACAGTAGGCAGAGTCACACTGCGCACTGAAAATGGCTCGCGAGCCATATAGCATTAGCGGCTCTCTCTCCAGCTCCTCCGAGTCCAGAGACCAACCGCGACCCGGCAGCATCACTGAAAGCCCCCCTGCATTATCTTTTGTCTCTACCCAGGTGCTGATCTACAGCGGCCAGTTGGACGTGATCGTGGCGGCCCCCCTGACGGAGCGGTTCCTGCCCACGGTGAACTGGACCGGCGCCGAGGAGTACAAGAGGGCTCCGCGTTTCCACTGGAAGATCCAGCCCACCGACACGGAGGTAGCCGGCTACGTCCGTCAAGTGGGAGAGTTCTACCAGGTGGGTGGATGTGTGGTGTTTGTAGCCTGGCTTGGTGCCTGAGCCACCAGCACTAGTTTATAGCGTCGTCCGTTCTGACCGTGACATCTGGCGTCTCCACGATGCTCTCGTCTCACAGGTGATCATACGCGGGGGAGGACACATCCTGCCGTACGACCAACCGGAGAGGTCGTTCGACATGATTGACAGGTTCCTCTCGACGCAGGGCTGGTCCTGAGGTGGGACTGCACAGGAACACGGTGGATCTGAGTTCCTCCCTTAATTAAACGCCATGTCAGGAAGAGCAGTAGCACATGATTTCGTACATTGTCATTTCACACCCAAAATAAGCGTGGTGAATCAACACATCCTCCTTTGCCTCCAGATTGAGAAATCAGTAAATGCTGTTCAATGGCCTGTTCTGCAAATTAACATTTAGGCTCTCTGTTCTTTGGATGTGCCTGAATTGAGTACATTTTGATTGTATGTTTTAAAAGGGTACTGGGTGGGGAAAGACTGTTGCACATGATCAATATATTTTTTAATGACAAGGTTGACATGCTTTGTTATCAATAAAATAAAAGAACACATTTATCAACGCTGAACAATTAAGTTCTCTTTATGTACACCAGAGGTCACTAGTGATCCTAGTATGGCAATGCACAAGTATTGATACTGTATTTGCTATGAGCAAGTCAAGACACTGTAGAGCGTGGTTGTGAAAACCATAACAGTATGCATTATTAAACGTTATTCCTGTGTAGACATACACTCTCTTATCACTGTGCTGCCAGTCTCCTGAAAATAGCATCATGTATATGAACCCAGGATGCAGCCCAACTGAGGCATTCTACTGCATCATTTAGAACCTCCCTATCTCCCTAGAAACTCCTTTTAATCTTTGGAGATCATCTCTAACAAAGACCTTAAGTCAGTCAGCCCACTACAGGATACTAGACTGTTCTCAAACACAGGCTGGAACACTGTTCTATTATCTGGGGCGGTTTGGCATTGTGACATCGTCTGCTCCACATAAATGTTGGGACTGTGTCCAGTACCATGGTACACCACCTTGTTATTTCATTAGGCATCAATTTAGGAGTCTAGACAATTCAATATTTGATGTGTGATATAGATCGTTTAAACAAACAACATTTTAATGAACAATCAGAGATCTGTGTTGTATGAAAGAATAGGTGGATCATTAATTTAACATGAGGATTGTTTTTCTTGCATTCAGCACATACAGCACATTCTTACCTTAGACTGTTGATTCAGCAACATCCACAATTGTATAATTATATTATGACAATTTCTAATCTATTATAAATAATTGTATTAGTTAGGTTGAAACATGTCGGTTGTGTTATTTTACAGAACAAGTGCTTTATTTTCATACTGTAAAGTAGCTGCAGTGATATTTCACATCTGTACAAATGCAAAACAACAAAGACAAGACAATGCTGTAAGAGACACAAAAATGTACAAAGTTTTGCAGGCAAGAGTGCTCTCATCAGTTCATGACATAGAACAGACACAATGTATGCAAGCGCCAAAATTCTCCTTGACACACAATGAAAGGATGCAAGTGCTATGCAAACATTATTTACATACATGTACCAAACATTTACTCCTTTCAAAAAGAAAGGTGGTTGCCTTACATGTACAAGATTACAGAAATGAATTACATTCTATACAATATTTATAGTTTTATATTCAAAATGATACATTTATACTTTCATTAATGTGTAGGCACACACACCCACTTAGTTTCTCACTCCCTCAACCTGCCCTGAAAGTGTCTTTACAGTAGACAAAGCTCACGTTTCCTTATCGCACAACCTGTGTCTACTGTCAAAACCAAAGTCTAGATACCGTTATGCCTAAGAAAACGTTTTCATAAAAAATTCCAGTTGAATACGCTTTGAGGTCAATGTCATATTTTCCCATGCATGCATGTTTGATTCAGAAGAACAGTTCAAACGTTTTCTGAATAGGAGCCACAAGTTGACGAAATAAGGCAAGCGTTTTGAAGGTGTTTTCCCAAGGTTCTTAGAAGGAAGCCCTTTTAAAGAGAATCTAAACCTTTCGTTCCCTCAGTAACACAAACACTTCGGCCCGAGAATTACATAAGACCTTAAAATTGCATTTTCTAAAACAATGTTGCAACACCCAGAGTATAAGAGAGAGTCTCCAGTTCACCTAATGCTGTCGATCAAACGTCACACAGTGAGCAAAATTGACATTTGGGATTTTGCCTTGTGGTACAGATTAGAAGGACAGGCAAGAACTGACAGATCACTTTTTAAAGCTTAAGAGTCTCTTGTTGAGCCTATCCCAAGGACAAAGGCTACAGTCTGGGATTTGAACTCCGGGCTCTCTGCTTCTCCTCGTTCAGGTACACGTGCGACACACATTAGGCACAGTCAAGGCAAAGCAGTCTCTACAGAGCTGACGACGGTCAGTGTCTCGCTGGTGTGTGAATGGGGATCGCTGAGATCTCTGAGACCTCAATATGGCTATTCTACCCTCTGGCATCCCAGAGGACAAAGTGCATAGACAGCTCCGTGGTCTCGCTTAGTCTGAAAAACACAGTGATCAATGGGAACCTACAAGTTCCAACATTCTCAGCTGTAGGGATCCACACAGAAGAAAGGATGCAGCTTCACTGCTGGAAGAGTTTAGTCAAAGCATGCTGGGGTTAAGAGAGAGAAGGAGATGGAGAGAGAGAGAGAGAGAGAGAGAGAGAGAGAGAGAGAGAGAGAGAGAGAGAGAGAGAGAGAGAGAGAGAGGGAGTGATGCATCGCAACCTGCTTGAAGGAAAGCTACGTGGACAGACAGGTCAGAGGTCAAATAGGGGGGTCAGTATTTTCCTCTCTGGTCAGCTGGCTCTGCCTTTGTGTGAAAAACAAGAACTGACTGAAGCTTCAGCTGACACACTGTGCAGATCCATGCAACGCAGAGACTTTGAAACAACATGTTAGGGGTTTGTTTGTTCAATGGTTAAGTCAATAGTAAGACAATGTACAGTATGAAACAATTAATATACTCTTGCATATGGTAACACATAACATTGAGAGTAATTCAGGCACTATGTGACATTTGGAAAGCGTACAGTAGGCTTGAGCTGCAGATATTTTAGAAATAGTACAGTGCTAAATGCCAATGGTGGGATAAAAAAACAACAAATAAAATCTCATCATTCAATCTTTCTCCATTACACTGACAGACTAACTATGCTATCGGTCAAATCTCTGACCTGATATTCCAGCTCATTTCTCTCCATGTCTGTCTGCTGCCTGATCTGAACTCCACCACTGAGGTAGAACAGGCAGGAAGAGGACAGAACACAGACACATTGGAATGTTATGGTTGTTTGGAATCTGCCACTGAATCCTGAGAACTGGATCCTAAAAGCAGTAACACACACAGAGAGAGAGAGAACAGAGGGAGAGAGAACACAGAGAGGAAGAAGAGAAAGAGAGAGAGAGAAAGAGAGTGAAAGAGAGAGAGGCCTCCTTCAGATAAAGCTTCTATTGGTCCTGAAGAGCAGAAGAGTTTGGTCTAACCCGTTCAGCTGCCTAGGTGATATCACAGTGCAGAGCAATATGGCTGTAACAGCAAAGCACATCCCAACAGTATACAGCCACACTGGCTTTGCTATGCAGTGCTGGTTCTGTATGGGACATGATCAATACTGAGATGTCGTATTGCTTCCATTTGATCATATGGTATATTTTTTTAGCATCATGTTTTTTGTTCATTCAAAAGACTCTCAGAATACCAATGACAGTTAACAGTCAAGAACCAATCTAGAAAAAAGAGCTTAGTTCAATATAAAAACGCCAGCCTGTTTTCCTGTCATTAAAAACATATCATGGCAACAGTTCAACTCGGTTACAAAACCAACAGCCCGGAGGCAGAAACCTTCATATACTCCCTCTGATAAACACACATTTTATGACACCTTAAAACAGTCAGAACACCGTCACACACATTGTGATCAGCGCATCTGACACATACTGGGTCTATGACACCCATGCTTCAGTCACACGGAGGAGTAGGTGGCGGAGGGGTGGGGCGGGGACACGGAGGGTCAGCGTTCTGAGGCTCGAGCTCCTGCCGTGGTTCCACCAGCTCGGACGCCTGTTCGTCTAGTACCGAAGGTATTACGCAACAACAACAACAGCAGGGTCACACGGGTTAACGCTGCGCAATCAGCCGAACTCCCTTTTTAGCGAAGTACAAATAACAACCGACGCAGGATACAAAGTAGACAGGACAACTCAGAAGACAAAAAAAAAAAAACAGACAGACAAACAAAAAACGGACATTAATGAGTTAATAAGGTCTATAAAAATACATAGCTACTGTATAAAGAGCAGCCTCGCAGGCTTCCGAGGTTTTCCCTTGATGGGTCCTGAAGGAGGAGGCAGCGCATGGCCGAACAACAGCCTCGGGGGGGGGGTCGGGGGGGGGGGGGGGGGGAGTCTCTCTGGTCCCTCGTCTCTAGTGGATGGGGTTGATGTCTGTGCGGTGGTTGGGCTGGCCGTGCACACCACCGCCCCCTACTGCTGTGGTGGAGGTGGTGATGGTGTTGTGCTGGATGACCTGTTGCTGGGAGCACGCAGGGGCTCCAGGGCTGCTCGCCGGACTGCTCTCTGGACCTGAGGACACAACCACACAGATCACTGAGGAGGGGACCACCTGCGTATGTGTGTGTGTGTGTGTGTGTGTGAAAAGTATGTGTGTGAGATAGGATGGATGAGAGAGAAAGAGAGAGGATGTTTGTGTACTCAAAGTTGGTCATGGTCATTTCAAACTATGGTACATGAATGACAACAATCTCAAACACTGACATCTTTCTGATCAAAAACATTATTATTATTCTAATCTAAAAAAACACTCTCCAAATTAGTCACAGTTAAAAGACATTTTTATTATTACCAAAAATATATTTGTTACATTTGTATTTGTACAGTATAATACAATGGATTTAGTCTCACATACAACGTCAACTTCTATGTAAAAAACCATCAACGACTAATAGAAAACTGAAAAAGTGAATCAGTCACCCCTGAAAGAAAAAAAAAACTTTGATTGATTTCCATCGTGCTAGCAGTGACAAGCACACAGACAAGGCCCACCAGAGTCTGAGTCCCTCCCAGGCCGGTGGCAGTTCTGCCCTGTCTCTCCCCTATAAAGGAGCCTTTCTCTCAGGGGGAAGTGAGCCTGATTTTCCTTGTCTGAAGCCGCACAGGGAGGGGCCTTGTCCTAATTACATGGAAATGTCACATGTCGCCCATATCCATATCTGAGGGGTGTGGCTCTGATGTAATCAGCGGAACAGTCCAATAACCAGCGGGAGCCTGGGAAGAACACGGGGAGTTTGGACGGGCGCCGTTCGGTGATGTCTTCCGCCCACGGAAGCCGAGCATCACCCCCTGCGGTCCGCTCCGCACCCCTCTGGCGGAAAAAAAACATCACAGGGCCTCGTGTGGGGACCCAGAGGGCCAGCTCCCAGCCCGGGTCCAGTCCCACCGTCCCCACGGCCGCAGAGCAGCGAGGGTCCAGCCTGGCCACGCTGGCTCAGTGGGTCCCTCCATATGTCAGGAGGACGTGCCTGCGGAGAGCGAGAGAGCCAGACCCGGGGACAGGGCAGGGCGGCCAAGGCTGGGCTGCCTCACAACTGCCTCCCTCGGCCAGCCTGACTCTGGCCGTCTCCTTTGAAAGGAGGAACTAGTGAAGCACCCATGCAGGGTTGTCTGCATGGTGGTGACACAGCAAGGCACACTGATGAGAGAGTGCGTTCGCCTGGCTGAGTGTGTGTGTGTGTGTGTGTGTTGAGGCAGCGGGCTACTCACTGAGGTAACCTTGGGAATCTTTCTGCATAGTGGTGATGGGACAGTCCTTGTGTGTAAGGAGAAGCTGCTTAAGCTGGGTCACCTCTGTCTTCAGCATGGTCACCTCGTTCTGAAACACACACACACACACATCACAACTGGGTTAAGAGGAACTCATGAGCAACACTGAGCAGGACTGCCATCAACACACGTGAATGATGCGGTTTTACAGAGTCGGTTTGGTTGGGAAATTTTGGTTGATGTTTTTCTTGCCAACCTCATGATAATTTGTCTGACTTCTGACTACATTTAAGTAAATTACAAATGCCATACGACTCATACCAGAGATTGAGATAAGATATTTATCAGAAATGTATTTTGAAAAAAGTTAAACAAAAAAAGTGAAACTGTATGGGTTCAAAGCTTTTGATTTCAGCATCGCTACAGTGGGTGAGCTGTCTCTGAACCAATGCAAGCCCATTCACATGACTGGGACAGTGCCAGAGAGCATTCATTTATTCTCTATCAAAGACTAAAAGAACAACAAACAAATCAGGAACATTTGTGAAAATCTCTGTGGGTTGTAGATGAACGGATACAAAAAAGAAACACTTTGGGTTGGAAGGTGTTTTCCAAGGTAGGGGTGTCAGTGGAAGAGGGTGTACTTTCAGGAACAGAACCCTCAGAACATTCTCTCTACTTCTTCCAACGCTGATAAGATCTGAATCAGAATCAGAATCAGAAGAGCTTCAAACCCAGTGGTTCTATACCTGGAGCTGCATGTTGGTCTGGGTGAGCTCCTCAGCCTTCTTCTCCAGGGACATCACCCACACTTTCCTCTTCTGTCGGCACCGCGTGGCCGCCGCCCGGTTCCTCTCCAGAAACTTCCGTCGCCGCTCATCTGGATCCTCGTCCACCACCCGTCTGCGGCGCCCACCACTGGGGGGTGGAGACTGCAGGGTTTGCGTGGGCTGCATCTGCTGTGCTGCCGGGGACATCTGTAACCCAGGGAGACAGAGGTCACAGGGGTCAAGCTCACATACACGTCTCTGATTGGGCTCTGTTGTACATTCCAGAAAATGCTTGAAATGGAAATTTGTATTATAATCAAATCAAATTGAATTTGAAAAGCCTCTTTATATAATTAAATGTCACAGATGGCTTCACATTTGCCCATAGAACTGCACCTAAACCAACCCACAGCCCTCATTCTTGGATAATGTGTCAAATTTCCCAGGTATCTGATATAAGTGTATACAACATGTTACAGTAAACAAACCATTTGAACCATTTGGTATAGGAATATTTGGCAATCAAACTCAATTCATCTGGATGTTCATTCCATGGTGTGTCCCTAACATGGTCTGGTCTGCCTTCTTTATGCCTCCATCTCCAGCCCTGCAGCCAGACACGCTCTCAGCCTGACAGGCCTGGGGAGCAGCCAGTCACCTGTCCACCGAGCCCCCCACTGAACAAGCATCCATACAGTCCAGTACCTCCTGCAGGCAGCCCCTCCGTGTCTGGACTTCCCTAAAAACAACACCTGCCCCAGCCCCGCTCCCCGCTGGCCTGGTCTGTGTGCGTCGGGAGCCAGAGAGAGAGAGGGCTGATTCACTGGCCTGCCCGCCTTGTTAAAGAGGTGTCAGGGCACCGTTTTTCCACCGCCCACTTCCACTCAGACTAACGCTCCAAGACGCCCAGTCAAAAGGCCCGTTTCTACAGCCCAATGCCCGCTGACTGATCCTGACGTTTACTTGGCAAGGTCAAGTGTTTTCAGGCTTCAGATCGTTACCATTTTTTTTTTTTTTTTTTTTTTTTTTTTTTACGAGGATCTGGAAAACCCAAGCTGCTTTGATGGCTGCTGTGTATACACTGGGTGTTATTCCAACGCTTTAATGGTTCATTTGGAACGCACATCTAGATCCTTCGTGACTGTCAAGTCCTCAAATACAAACGGGGGATATTAGAATTGACGGACCTCAAATTGACCGTCATCGGGATGTCTGATAACTTAACGCAGCATCTATCATCAGTAGATGTTGACTCATATCACATTGTCAGTTCTAAGTACGTACTGCAGCGACACCTTAAAAGACTCATTGAGTACAGTGTGAGGCTGCAGTATAAAACTAAGGCTGACCACTCACCAGAACCACGGCTGTTAAACCCACCCTGCCCTGAGACACCTGGACCATGTTGTGACCGCTTAACGACAGCCAGGCCGAGTCGGGAGGAGTCAGGGCGTGGGTCGCACTTTCCAAATGAGAGCCCTGCAAACCTTTTACAGCCGGCAGTTTACGACCTCTCTGTGACCTTTGCGTCCATGGCGGGCCCCTGACTCTGACCCGTGGCTGACCAGCCTAACAGGAAAAACTGACCCTAGAGCCCGCTGCCAGGAAACCACTTGGCAGTCCGGCCATGGCAAAGGAAAGTGTGTTTGACCAGTGTTTTACAGTGAATCTGGAATGTACGGCCATATCCACCGCTGCCCAATTGACTTTAGACCACTAATGACTGTCTGTTTGATGGTCTATGTAAGAGGCCTCTGAACCAGTGTCTGCCCTGGGTCTTGGTAGAGTAGAGTAGGCGATTTGGACTAAACAAGTGGTTTTAGCGGCTACCGATTTGTAAGCTGCGAAACATGGGGTGGTTTTGGGTGGGAAGAGAGCAGCTCCTGTCATCTACTTGTGGGATGTGATCCTCTTTCCTGATTGGCTCACCTGTGATCCTCCGGAGTGCATCCCATGGTGGGGGGAGGTCTGGTGCGGGTGGCCGGGGTGGAGGTGAGGCTGGTGGGAGTTGTGGTGGGGGTTGTGTCCCTGGGGGTGGTGATGGTGCCCTCCCTGGCCGTGCCCCTGGGGGTGGCTGTGGTGGTGGTGGGCGTGGTGCTGGTAGCCGTGGGGAGGGCCCTGCATGTGCTGGTGAGGGTGGGAGTGCATGTGGTGGTGGCCCCCTTGCTCCTGCCGCGATGACATCATGTCCATCATGTGACCCATGGTGTTCATGTTGCCGTTGGCGATGGTTCCCGGGTGGTGCGCGAGTGCAGCTTTCAGCCTCTGTGGAGAGAAATGGGGATCGTTTACCATCTGTCACATTCGGCGTCATTTACTACTGAAGGAATAGGTTGGTCTGTTTCTCATATAGATCATAGTGTCAGTTGGCTGCAGGTAGAGTGGACCCGACGCCTCAATAAATCTACGCAAATGTCAAAATAACAATAAACAGAGAATTCGGACTGACCTGACTTCCTTTCTCCTTCCCTGCTCCCTTCTCTAATCACTCGCTCACTCAGTCCTTCCCGTCTCTCACTGCTGCAGCCCCAGAATCAGCCTCAGCCTCTGTTCCAGCCTCTGCCTCTAACTAAGCCTCAGCCTTGGCCTCCCCAGCCTCAGGTTGGCTCCCCTCTGTTTACTCGGAGGTTTGTTGCTTTAACCGTGTGGTCACCGAGGACTCTGTGAGGAGTCGTCTCTGGCAGGGAGACCACGGAGGGCAGCGTTTCTCAAGGTGCTGGCTTGTTCCCACTGGGTTTACCAGGCCCACCACTCCTCAACTGTCTGTTAGTCTGGGCATCACTTGAAGACAGACCCCAGGACTGTAAAAAAGCCATTACCCAAACACAGCAATGCCAAAATATGTCTGCAGGCCCGAGATGTTGAAAACCGACTCAGACATAATAAAAAAGCTATGTCTGCACCCATTCATTTTTCTGTTCCGATTTCATTCTGGAATAACATTTGGAGAGAGTGTTGAGTCTGCAACAGCTACTATGATTGATGCCGTTTGGTGCTGCTTCTTTCTCAAAGGTGTGCCGTTCTGCGTCAATTTCTTTGAGTCGACGGGCTTCTCCTCAGTGGACTCTCGTGTTCTGAGGTGTTCATTATAGCTATAAAAGCACACTTACTAATCCCATCAGTCTATTCAGTTCAAAGGTTTAGTTGTCTGCCGCTCAACCATGTATTCCATTCTACTTTGTTTTCCATTCTCCTCTCGTTTTCCTTTCCGTTTCCAGCTCGCTCCCTTTCCCTCTCGCGTTCTCTGTCTGTACCTCCCTCCTTCCCTCTCTCCATCCCCCACCCCCCTGCCCCCCCCCCCCTCCTCCTCCTCCCAGCTGCTGTCAGTCAGTCCAGGCAGTGTCCAGGGCTCCATATCTTTAACAACCTTCACATTCATGATTACCACAGGGAACGGCAGACAGCTGGCCTGGATCACCGCTCTGAACCAGAGCAAAACATCAGCCGCCCCGCCCCTCCCCACCACCCCACCCTCCTCTCCCTCCCTCCTCCTCTTCCAACCCCGCCCATCCCTCTCTGTCCTCTCCAACACCTCCCTCTGCAGACCCCCCCCCCCACACACACCATACCTCCCTCTCTACTTCAGTGGAAACCTGTCCAGGATAAAGGATGAGGCATCAAGACGGAAAACAAATAAAAAACACATTCACACTATTTAGGCCATACATCTGTCAAGGCCTGACGCAGAGCAGAAGGAATGAGGGACAAGAATTTGCCGTTCAAACTGGCCCAGTGATACAGCGAGTCTGACATGAAACCAGCAAAGTGAAACCATCACCCTGTCGAGCCTGTTTTTGCCAGATTGCAGTTTCTGCTTCTCAAAATAGCACTGTAGTCCCCAGGTAGAAACAATGTCCTCATTTGTGCTGGATACTCTTTGTTTATGTTATCTAAACTTAGAATGACACAATGGAGACAGTATTCTTCACTTCTACACAACGACTAACTTCTACAACTTTTCCTCATTCAAATCCACCACCACTTTAAATCCACCATACTCTCATACCCTCCCCACCCACTCTGCTTCACAGTATAAACACACTTTCATACTCCAACCACCAACTCCTCACAGTGCCTCCATCAAGCTTCACAGTACAGTTATCATCCTGTCATACTCTGACCACAGTCCCAGTAGCCTGACCCTGTGTGACCACGGAGGTCGGGTTGGAGACCAGACAGATAGCTCCCTGACCCCAAGGACGGGGGTCTGGGGGGGGGGGGGTGGCAGGCCTGCTTCTTCCCTCCTTCCCTTCCCCTGTCTCTCTCAATACGCAGATTTTTTGGGGGAATCATCTACTTACAGACATCACGGCGCAACAACAAAGCAATAACGTGTCGAATCGGAATTATTCCCACACTTACTGTACTGCAAGACAGACAGGAGCCAGTATCAGAGCTCAGCCGTGTTTCCCCGCGCTGACAGGGACATCTTCCATGTGTGTGTGTGAGGGTGTCATCTGAGTCTGGGCGAGCCATACACACACCTCCCCCCCCCCCGCCCCCCCGGAGCCTCCCATCTGTCAATCAACACCCAGCTGTGGGCCCTCCCCTGTCAGAGACAGCCAACCAGGCTCTGCAGCTGTGGGGCTATCTCTGGGCACTCTGGGTCACAGCAGGCAATCTACAGACTGTTCCCACCAGCCACGACAGAGCAGAGGAGAGCAGACGGGAGGAGAGGAGAAGGGAGGAGAGGAGAGCAGTCCAGAGTAGAGCAGAGACAAACTGAGCACAGCACAGCAAAGCAGCTCGGAGCAGGGCAGAGCAGTTGAGAGCAGAGAAGACCGTGGCAGAGAAGAGGAGAGCAGTCCCGAGCAGAGCACAGCAGAGCCAAGCAGGCCAGAACAAGAGCAGTTTGGAGGAGAGCAGTACACAGCAGAGCAAGGCAGGGCAGGGCCCAGTGGAATGTGCCAGCCCATCCACCACCGATGTCTGCTCTGCAGCCCAGCTAATGTGTTCTGAGAGTGGGTGAGACGGACGTCTGGGGGCTGGGGGCTGCCTGGCTCCATGCCAGCCAGGCGTCAGGGGAGTGGGGGGGGGGGGGGGTTTGGGGGTGGAGTGAGAGCAGAGGCTAGTACGGGGGAGTAGATGGCTCCCAGTTTCTCTTCCACACAGCCAGCCAGGCCAGAGAGCTCGTTTATCACCCTGGCTCTGAGGAGTCCAGCTGGCCAGGCAGGGCTATCTGTTTATTAATTAAATTAGACTGCATCAGAGGAGGAGCGCAGTGTCACAGCCCAGCAGCAGGTCAGAGGCCCATGGGCCCCTACCCTCCTCCAGGCTCCAGGACGGAGACAGCAGTTAGCGCCAACAGAAGGTTCAAGTGTGTCTCTGTCAGTATAACAAACTGTAGCTTTCAACTCAGCACGCCCAAAAGATATTTATTGGCAGCGTAACACTAAATCCAACAAGTTGCTCCATAACATATGGTATGGATAGAATCACGTCCGGAAAAAAAACGATAAGCCTTATCATGCAACAAACTGAGTAGCAGACATGTTGGAAAACCATTGCGGGAAGACCAGCCAGGGAACAACAAACGTGAGGATCGACCACAAACTAAAGCTGTCTCGATGCAATGTTTCAATCCAGCGTTACGGCATACTGTCCAACAGCACAACTGTACAGCTCCAGAACTACTCAAAGAGAAAACATTAGCCAACACCGTCCAGCCAGATAGGGGCGGCGAGAAGGGAAAAAGAAGGAGAAAACAAAGAGAGAGAGCTTCTCACCGTATCAGTTTCCTCCTCGGGGTGACTGTTCAGGACAGGTTCCTGCTCGGCCTCTACCTACAGCCGGCTCAGCACCCCTCCAGCAGGACTTATGTCCCCCGCGTCAGGAACCACAGTGACGCAGGCGGAGAGGGCTCGCAGGACCATGATAAGCAGGCTGCGCTCTTCAAACACCTTCATCAGGATCTCTAATGTGTCTCTAACTCATGGTTGTGTTTCTGCCCAGACTCGGCTCATCATCGAGGCTTTAGCACCACCCTGCACATTAACCTCTAATGACACACTGGGAACTCACACGCGCGCGCGTACACTCGCGCACAAACACACCACACGCACACACACACACACAAGCCCACGCAGACCCACCACGCACACAGACACCATGCACACCACATTCACAGACACACACACACACAAATACACCACAGACATAAACACACCACACACCACACACACACACCTGCATGCAACACACACACACACAAATACACCACAGACACAAACACACCACACACACACAAACAGCTCCAGGGCTACATTGATGCCACAGTAAACAGTCATTATGTCAGCACAGGTGTTAGCTGGTGGTGGCACATCACAGCTCTCTCCCTGCTCTCTGCTCTCCCATGATAGGATGGTCCACTGTGACCTATGACCTGCAAAGGCATGCCCCGTCTGCCCTCTACGCCGACTGTCTCCACGGACACTGTTACCACGGAGCAGAAAACATGTTTTTTTTTACGGGACTGGATGTGGCTGCCTAAGAGGGTTGCTAATGAATATGTCTTGCAATGCAATAAAGGGCATATGAGGGACGTTTTTTTTATCCAACGTTTTTGACAAATCAACCACGTTAATCTCTTTATTGGAACAAGGCTTTTAGGGGGGAAAGGCATCAATCACCAACGTGTCTTCCTCACCCCAGCCGTACGCAGTCACAGACAAGACAAGTGCTAACAATGCATATCGATCCCCATAGATAATAAACGCCTTGGAAACGCCAGCGCTGATTCAGTCTGCTTTCGCCTCAGAAGAGAGGGGGATCCACCGGACCTCTGACCCCTGACCCTCCCTCTCCCCGCGCCTCCCATCCAGGCCCATTCAGAGACGCCAGGTTGATCAGCCATTAATGATATTTATGTATGTGGGTTTCCTCTCTGACGCTGGGTCCCTTTGAGTGATGTTCCTGTGAGTGCCCTGGGCTCATCCTGAGAACACACTCGGGTTTCTCCTGGACAGATGACTTCATATCTATTAATGGTGCTGGGAGAATGAGAGGGCGAGGAACAGGTACAAAAGGAGGAGGCCACGCCCGCCTCAGGATGGGTAAATCAAACCCAATGAGGTCAGGGTGAGCACTTTTATTCCCCTTAAAAGTGGAGCAGCGGGCGATCGGGGGGCCGGAGGCATCTTTGGCGCCTCCGAGCAAAGGAAAGAGTCTCAGGTCTGGGAAGTCAGCGCCAAAGTGCTACAATATGGGAAGAGTTTTTTAATGGAGAGACACCTCTTCCTGTATGGATGCGAGGGAGAAACGAGTGGCGATGTTTCAGAGCTAAGCACGGGGCAAACCGGTGCCCCGTCGCCGTGTACGGTGCCTCGCGTGCACACCGTATTTATAATTGCATCATAAATCAACGCTGTAACTTTCCTGGCAGTGGTCTTTGTGGGGCCCAGCCCCCTACACCCATCAACCCACCCCCCTACCCACACCCAACGTTTACCCCCGGCTCCTAAACCCAGCATGGGTTCACCATCTGCGGGAGAGGGGCGGGGAGTTGGACTGGGCTGTGCCAAACACTAAGAGTCCTCTAATCCCCCCCTCTGTGTCCTCCACCAGCACTACCCACCAATGCCTCCCCGATGTACCCTCTCCACACCCCCCCCCCCCACACACACACTCCCCCCAACCCCCCATTAGATCAGTTTATTAGATTTCCCTCTCGCCCTGAGAGGCAGAACCCCCCCCCCCTTTCCAATCCCCCCCATTACTCCGCCCCTGCCTCCCTCGTTCTCCTCCATCTCCCCCCCCCCCCCCCTGCCCTAACCAAGAGCTGGGGACTGTTAAACTGATTTCCTCAGGGACCACAGAGCCAGACAGCCTGATGGGAGTGCAGAGCTGCAACGTCTCTGTCGAGGAGACTCTCCCTGCTCAGCAGCTCTCGTTCTGGGGCCGGGCCTGGGCCTCCCTATGGCTCCTCACAGACATAAAAAAGGTGGGCCGGTTCTGCCGGGATCCTGTGTGGGACACGCCCACACAGGAGAGCGCTCCAAACGTGCGCTCATGCTCTTGGCTGAGGCCCCTCCTCCCTGTCAGGCTGATAGATGGGCCTCTGACTCCGCACTGGGTATCCACACACTGTCTCCCCTTGTAAAGACCGGCTCTGGAGCAACATACATGGTTATCACCACAGCACCATCGCTATCAGCATGACTGAGGAGGGCGAGAGAGAGACGGAGAGACGGAGAGATAAGGAGAGTGTGGGGGAGAGGGAGAGAGAGAAATAGAGAGAGAGAGGGAGAGAAATAACCAACCCTAAGTCAGAAAAAAGACAGGGAGAAAGAGAGAAGGAAAGAAAGAAACGGTTTCCCACGTTACCCAAGCAGGAAAATCTTAGCAGAGTGTATCAGAAGTTATCCCCCCCCAACCCACAAACTAGCTGATAGTCATCCAGAGTTCCTCAGACAGCAGGATGGATCTCCTGGAAGGAGTACCACTAAAGGTTCACTTTCATCTGACTTTGATAGATGGCTGGAACAACAGTAAGGTCAACAGAGTCTGTGTTTTTCCTGTGGGTAAATTGCAACCAGTAAAGATGACAGTAAGGATAACAAGGAAACTCTTTGGTAATAGTGTTGTAATTGCATTTTCATTCTCAATGTGTTTGTCTTGCCAAATGTATTAATGTGTCACGTTATACAGCTTAGTTTTTTAGACGTTTTAGACCATTTCTAAAGAAGCTATGATGTTGTAATCCTGAGAAATCCACACTCAGTCTGGTGGTTAGTATGTGTATACGGAGCTAATCAAAAGAGTGTCATCCTCAGTGTATCAACCATTCATCCACAAACCAAGTTCCATCTACAGTATTTGACACCCACCCACACACACACACACACACATAACAACACACCCACCGCATGCAGTCGGTGGCCCAGTCCATCAGGCGAGGGGGGGCTCTGTGGGGGCTGGCGGGGGCTGGCCAGTCCAGTCTGGCTCCTCTGGTGAGGCGAGGCTGGTTTACCCAAGCTTGGCCCTGCCAGAGCACTGGCCCCATTCACAGGCCCTGAACCGTGCCCAAATGGCCTTCACACACATGCCTCCCACCAGCCCAGCTAAAACAACACGCAGTCACCCAAAGACAAACAGCCGGGACCCTCTGCTCCAAGCCCGCCTGCCTGCCACCCTCACTGCCCTCTCCTGTCCATACCCCCCACCCTCTCTCACACACACACACACACACACACTGGTCCCACCCATCTTTGAGACAAATAAACTTGTGACGGTTTAAATTAATCTACTCACATCGGTCTCACCATGTTCCGATACATCTAACGTCATGGTCCTTCCCTACACCACCTGCTTCTCTTTACAAAGACATCCTCTTTGGTCACATCCGGCACAATGCTCACACCCTTCAGACAAGGATCTCTGAAAATCCCCACACTGTGGAAAAAGCAGAACGCTGCGAAGATAGGCCTCACAGCTACAGTGCACCAAAAGCTCAAGTCAGTGCACCAAAAGCTCAAGTCAAGAATTTAGGTGAAGCACCCGGTGCTACAGTAGGTGTAGATGAGTCACAGGGAGTCACAGTGGTGCTGTTGTCATGGCTTCAGACAGACAGACAGACAGACAGACAGACAGACAGACAGACAGGGCTTCTGTCTAAGCCCCCGCCTTTGGCACCACTGTTGAGGGAGAGCCCCCCTCGCCCAAACCCACCACAGATAAGCTAGCAGACACACCCGGGGAGCTTGCTCACCCCTCATATACTCTACTATCCTCTGACTCTACTTCCTGGACTGTACCATACTATAAATCCATACACCTTCCAGCCTTGGGGGGATAATGTGAACCACCTGGAAGAGCTGCTTTTGGCAAGACACAGAGACATGGACCCTCCCCTTGGTGAAATTATTTCTGCATCCTTTTGTCCCCCATTTAACCCTCCCCTGCTCTCACTGAAACACACATGCATCCTAGACGCACACACGTGCACACACACGGGCACACACCCTACACGCATGCGTTCACGGGCGCTTTAACCCCGCGCGTCGGAGCTCTGTGGAGCAGTGTTGCAGCCCGCGGATTCAGCTGTGCTCTTAGCTCACCGTCTCCCCGCGATGACATCATCCTCTGACAATGCCACCATTCATGCAGATGTTGCTTCTAAAACCTGAAGCTAGGGCCCTATTGTGAGCTGCTCCTCCTAGCAATGCCATGTTGAGCCAGAGGTGCTCATCTAGTTGAGGGGAAGAAGATAAATGGAACACGTAACAGGGTTAACTGTTTTAATGGAGTGCTTCCTTACTGTATAAATGACTTCACACTAAGCAGTGGTAGTTGACATCTGCTCTTGTTGCTTTTTGACTGTTAGTGTCGGTTTAGGAGTTGGCATGTCTTCCTAACATGATTAAGATATCATGACATCGATATTTTTTTTAAGTTGAGTTTCAGGAAAACGTATTTCTTTTAATGCTGGACCCATTCCAATCCGAATTTTGAAATGGAAAAGGATAACATCGTAACACTAAAACTCATGCTGACAAAAAAAAAAGAAAAAAAAAAAATAGAACTCAAGCTGCATTCTTTGATTTTGATGGCGGGTCTCTGTGTATTATGAAATGTTTCTTTAAGAGGCGCTCCGGTTCCCCCCACCCCAACTCCAGTAAAAAGGAGTACATTTAGAGCATGCCAAGAATTATGTCACCATCCCATGCTGCGCCAGCTCCACAGCCAGCAGAGCAGCGGTCTAGGAACATATAGCATTGTTTACCTCATGAAAAACTCAGCACCTAGCCTGACGCTTAGTGACACATTTATTGTCCTTAGTAACAATGTAAACAAAAGATAATTACGGAGATAATAAATAGCACATTTTCATACAACTGCTCACCAAACCAGTCCCTTTATGACTTTGCAGTCGAAGCCAGGGAAACAGGACATAAAAAAGCAAGATAAGAGCTTTATAAAATCTGGAGATTCTTCTCCGTGGCAGCCAACACCACTTTGAAATCTGACCTGCTCTGACTACATTTCTGACTTATGTCTCGTAGTTGGCACAACAAGACACATTTTTTAAGAACTTGATAAGAGTTTTGTTTGGGCTTCCCTTTCTGCAGCAAGGAGAAGTGAAAGTCTTTTGTTGTGCGAATACAAAATACCCCCCCCAAAATTGTGTATGTGTGTGTTTTTATATACGTGTGTGTGTGCGCGCATGTTTGTGTGCGTGTATGTGTTTGTGTGAGCATGTGTGTGTGCGTACGTGTGTCTGCTTATGTGTGTGTCTATCTGTGTGTGGGTGTGTATGCTTGGCTGAGTGAATGCGTGTGTGCTTGCGTGTGTGTGTGCACAAGCATGTGGCACCATGCTAGGACGATGACGCAGGCTTGGAGCTGGCTGGGGTCTTAGGAGCGCTGGCTCGCAGTGATGATGTCATGCTGTGTGGGACTTGGCCTCCTCGCCGCTGCGTTTCCTCTGCAGTGCAAGAGTCAACTATCCCGTCATCCCTAACGCACAACACACAGCGCTCTGTTCCCAAGACACGGCGCAGCGCGACCACACCCCTCGCCATGTCGCACGAGGCACCCTGACCCCAACACATAAAAACCACCTCAACCAGAACTTCTCAAAACACTCCGACAGCAAACACCAGAAAGACACGCGCCGTTAGAGCCAGTTATGACGCCA
This sequence comes from Osmerus eperlanus, assembly GCF_963692335.1. Classification (NCBI taxonomy): domain Eukaryota; kingdom Metazoa; phylum Chordata; class Actinopteri; order Osmeriformes; family Osmeridae; genus Osmerus; species Osmerus eperlanus. The sequence continues at coordinate 5,733,458 of NC_085024.1, forward strand.
TCGCTGGGCTACGCAAACCCACAACGGCACTAAACGAGTGAAGGGGATAAAAGAGAGAGAGAGAGAGGTAGAGGAGATAAGGGGGCCCAGAGAGCACAAACACAGCGCCCGGTGAGAGATGCTGTGATATGAGTCCCCAAGGGGCCCCCAGCGGCCCCCAGCTCATTAACTATTTACACCAGAGACAGGCCTCCCAGCAGCTCAGGCCCACCGCAAAATCAATTAGCCTTCATTAGTCCCGGGACCGGGTTCTTCAGCACACTCCCTCTGTGCAGGAGAGGGTTAAGTCTGCCGAGGGAGGGGGACCTCCAGTTACCACAGCATAAACACACACATGCACACACACACATACAAGCACAAGAAATCAGGCCCTGAAGAAACACACACACACAGGCTCTGTCTCTCTGTCTCTCTGTCTCTCTCTCTCTCTCTCTGTCTCTCTCTCTGTCTCTCTCTCTCTCTCTCTCTCTCTCTCTCTCTCTCTCTCTCTCTCTCTCTCTCTCTCTCTCTCTCTCTGTCTGTCTCTTTATCTCTCTCTCTGTCTCTTTATCTGTCTGTCTGTCTGTCTCTCTCTCTCTCGCTCTCTCTCTCTCTCTCTCTCTCTCTCTCTCTCTCTCTCTCTCTCTCTCTCTCTCTCTCTCTCTCTCGCTGTCTGCCACTCTCTCTCACCCTGTCACTCTGTGTGCGCTATCGCTCTTGTTATCAATATCATTTGGAACTGAAAACTCTCTCAGCCCTCACTGTCTCAACTCCTTCTCTCTATCTCTATCCATTCCCCCCATGTCTGTCAAAGTCCCAACCCCCACCACCACCCCACACCCCCACCCCCCGTAATGTAAACGTTGAAAAAAGAGAGGCCGTTCGGATCCGTGCCTCGCTGGGTGTGGGGTTACGGTGGGGAGATTTCCCATTGGCGGAAAGTCAACATGGTCTGGCTAATGCGATTAGAGCCGGATCGAGCCCGTCGCAGGGGACACATGGGCCTGATCAGGGTCCGGTCACCCGATAGCGCGGCCGTATTTATCGACCCGACCCGGGCGCGGATATTACAGACATTAGAGACCCCCGTCCGCGCTTATGAAAACCACGCTGGAGATCGCTGCCTGATAACACAATTAGAATCTCACTTTCTGTTCCACAATCTCGGAATTCCATCGGAGCGTTCAGTTATCGAGGAGCGGGATCTTAATTGATTTGCATTCGCGCGTCGCATTACGAACGCTGCACTGAGCAGCCATGTCTGGTCACTGGCTCTTCTGCCCTTCACAGACTGCATATGTTTACTGGAGCCCTAACAGTGCATTTACAATTCAATTATCCTGATAGGAGGAGGAAAAAAAAGAGCAAGATGTGTCTGGATGACAGCCAGCTGAGAGATAAGCCCTGTACACTAATATTGTGTTACTGAGGCGTGTTGCCATAGGAACCGCAGAAGAGATCCAAAAGACTACAAAGACGATCAATCTTGAGAGAGTGAGAGGAAGAGGGGGAGACTTAAGAGCCCCGAGAATGCAGCCGCTCTCCTCTATCAGCGCAATCACTCTTATAATGACCTCTGCTATCTCCCTCCCTCCCCCTCTCCTCTCGCTCTCTTCCCCTCTTCCCCTCTCTCTCTCTCTCTCCCTCTCTCTCTTAGTAGAACCGTAGCAAACATTTTAGGAGCCGAACCGTATTTTGGTCTTTGTCATTCGAGAACACAAAGTTGTGACAGTTGAGATCTGCACAACCGCGTTGGCTCAAAGAGCACACATGACAAAGAAAGGTCATATTTCATGGAAACAAGTATCAGAACCTGACTATCATATCATCAGGATGTTATCTCTTAGCCTATCTGTTAGTAGCAGGATTACAACCAATCAAGTTGTGGGGATGTCTCTCAACACCCCGTCTCTCTCGCCCTCTCTCTCTCTGGCTTGTCTGTCAGCACTCTCTCCTCTTTTCATTTCTCTTCTCTCTTTCTATTTCTCTTCTCTCAGCCCTCTCTCCTTCTCCCTGCAAGCTCTAACTACCAACTTTGTGAAGGATGAGGTCATCCCCCCCCCCCCCCACTGTGTTAAACTAGTGCTAACAAGTTGCAGGACCTACAGACCATGTTCTGTACATTAAGATACACATCAGGCAGTCGGTGGGCAGCCCAGCCACATAAAGGGCTCTTTCTTCCAGCCAGAGTCTGCAGCAATGCTCTGGCAGGTTGAGGCGCAGCTTTGATTCCACACCAAATGATGAAATCCTCACAGACTTAAGAGCACAGCTTTGCTGGCACAGGCCAGTGGAAAAGAAAGCTGGAACATATTGAGTGTGTGTGCGGAGGGGGAGGTGTGTGTGTGCATGTGTGCACAACTGTAAAGGTTGGCAGGCCTGTCAGCTTGTGTGTGTGTGTGGGCGCTCGCGCGTGTGTGTGTGTGTGTGTGAGGACTCACCAGTTTGGCCTCTGAGTGCATGGAGGGCATGTGCGTGGAGGAGCAGGATGTGCTGTGGGCTGGACCCTGCATGCTCATCATACTGGAGCCCATGGACATCTGCCTCTCCATCTGAGGAGCACAGCAACAAACCGTCACACACCACCGCTGCAGCACACACACACACACACACACAAGTACGCGCGCACACCCTCAAAAATGCACGCACATGCATGCACACACATGCACACACACATGCACAAAAACATACACAATCATGAATGCACACACACTCGTGAATGCACACCACAAACCCACCCAAACACAGGCACATATGCACACATTCACACACAGACCCCCATATACACATGCTGACAAGAACACAGCCTTAAATGGGGTTGAAGACCATGCATACATAACTTTATTACCATTCCAATCTGCTATGAACCACAAGAATGATCTGGCCGACTAGATGCAACTAAATTCAAATAGGATACTGATTTGACACTGGAACCTGCCCATTGCACAGCTCTGCACAGCATCCTAACAGCTAGCTTCCCCCAAAACAGGAAGCTGAGGGGGGGAGCACAGGAAGCTGTGTAAACCGGTGTGAGTTTCTCATAATAAATGTGGACACATATAGACTTCTTTTTCAGGCCCAGCGGGTGAGAATGTGACTGGGAGTGGGTAGGTGAGAAACTTAAATGATCTTTATCAGTGTGTGGTTGGTTCTGCGTTCTAAGGGACTGGCCAGGGTTGAGCCACACTGGAAATGTCAGGGTAAAGGTGTCAACTGAGTTGTGTGTGTATGTGTGTGTGTGTGTGTGTGTGTATATGTGTGTGTGTGTGTGTGTGTGTGTGTGTGTGTGTGTGTGTGTGTGTGTGTGTGTGTGTGTGTGGGGGGGGGGTGCAGGTTGTGTCAGGTGCTGGGGTCTTCCAGCTTTCTCTAGTATATGTGTGTGTGTGAATGTGAAATGTGTTGTTTTTTGTTATAGTGCATGGATTTGGTGTGTGTGCGGGTGAGTATGAGTTGGACTCCTAGCTCTCTCCAGGCCCCAGTCTGGTGGTCTCCATGGGGACCAGCCCCCCTCCTCCTCCCTCCACAAGGCCCCTGTCTACTGAGAGCCAGGCCAGGAAGGCTACACACCGCCGTAATTGCACTAAGTGTGTTTTGTGTCAAAATATCACCCAAACCTGCACCCCTTTCCTGACCCGTCAATCTTCTCCAAAATCGCTTAGCTCTTAATTTAATAAACATGGGACTTTTTTTCCTTAGCATAAACATGGCTTGTCTTGTGTTACAATGAGAACATATGTTGTATCATTAGAATTCTGATAGGGGGAACTTTCTCATGCCTTGTTATCATTCCCTGCCTCCCACTACAATTCCTTCTAAATCATATTGGCTTTGTTACAATAAAGTCTTCACTGTGGAGTCTTACATTAAGTAGAGACGATAAAGATGAGGTCACTTTAATAGAGGCTGATTATAATGGTTTTAAATATGCAAGATAGCTACTGTTGACATTACAGCCAGTGTGCAATAGTGTGTGCATGGACATTCGTGAGACAATGATTATACATGTACCGAAGAACAAGGTGTGTTTGTGTGTCTGTGTGTGAATGTGTCGGTGTGCTTGCATGCACACTTAAAGATGCTGTAAAGCAAATTCCATTATTTGCTTCTCAGTACATTATATACGTGTGAAATGAGTTCCTGAAAGCTTGTGCAAAGCGCGAAAACTTTGTCGCACTGAAATGTGGAGTTAGACCGTTGAACAGTGTTTCTCTCCCGTTTTCAACTCAGTTTTATATGCGGGGCAAAAACTCAACCTATCTACGTCACAGCGACTATCTACAACAGATCACAGACGGTTGCATTCTGTTACTCTGGTTGAATGCTGGTACGATGCAAAGACAAGTGATTAACACATAAAACACTCAGAGACTGCAGGTAGGTCTGTTCTGATATCTGCAATTGATTTAGTGTTGCTGTTGTTGCTAAATTCAATAAATTCGAGGGGGCGGAGCTTCAGCTCCAAAAGCCTAATTTAACATACTTGTCAGTGGTTTTTTTCATTCGAATTTGGATGGGTAGTTAACAACACATTCTTCTGTGGTGTGATGAACTTAAAACTAATTTTCAATTCCCCTTTACAGCATCTTTAAATGAGGGTGCATGTGTGTGATTGGATGTTGTGTTTTTGTGTGCAAGCCTGTGTGTGTTTGTATGAGCTTGTACGGGTGTGTATGAGTGCATGTCTGAGAGTAAGCATGTCTGTGCGTGTGTGCATGTGTGTCTGTGTGTGTGTGTGAGAGTGAGAGCCTATGTGTCTACGTGCCTGTGTGTGTGTGGATGTGTGTTTGTCTGCGTGTGTGCTTGCCTGTGTACGTGTGTGTATATATCTGTGTGTGTCTATATGTGCCTGTGTGGGTGTGAGTGTATGCGTATCTGTGTGTGTGTGTGTGTGCCTGTATGTGTGTGTATGCATGTCTGTGTGTGTGCGTGCCTGAGTGTGTCTTTGTGTACTCACGGGCATCAGTACAGCTGAGGAGCCAGGCATGGTGGGGTCTGGCAGGGTGCCAGGCATAGACGCTGGCAGTGGCTGTCTCTGTCTGTTCCGTAGGTGCAGTAGTGAGGACAGCGAGCCAGGGACAGGCCTAGACACACAGACACACAGAGTACTCTGGTTGGTTTCATGTCACAGACACATTTCCGAGAGACAGCAATTTTGACAGTGCGACGACGAATGAAAATCGGACAATAAATCTAGGGGAATCTGTGCGTCTGTCTGTGTCTCGATTATCTCGAGAACCGGCCGCTGTAAGAAGTTAACATTTGCCAGCTGGATCACAGCTCACTGACATTTTTTTTTCTCACGTTGCCATGAAATGAGAGCAACGTGGGGGGCAAAGAGTCAAGGATTGGTTCCTGTCATGTGAGGAGGCCAGCATGAGAGGCTTAAAGTGTGGGTTAGCTTTAAATCCATCATCCTATAGCACTAGCTACCTAGCTATATAGCCTGGCTTTCTGCAGCTAACATTAGCTAGCTAGCTACCCACATGACTTATAAGTTGTTCAACCAGTTCACTGAAGTAGTGGCTAATTGACAAGCTTATGCTTTGTATTATATTATTTGATTAGAAATAGGAAAATGCACAAGAGAAAGCACATTATGTCTGACTAGAAGAACTAGCAACTAGTCATAGTCTGACATGTATATCACAGGCACTGCACTAGTATGCAGTCATAACACACATGCTCTGTACGGTATATTTCACACACATACACACACAATGACTGTTGCTGATCATTTACATTCTTTAGCAGCATGAACCCTATTCATACCATGAGTTCTCAGTAAGAGACACACACACACACTTTATCAAGCAGGTCTTTGTAACACAGTGCAGAGTTCTTCAGCTCAACAGTTCAACCACATGGGTGTCCATTGTGCAGTGCCATCCCTCAACATACATCACTTGAGTTAATGGTCCATCTATCCATCTCAACTCCTCTTTAGAAAGTCATAGTGGTACTAACAAAACTTGACCAGAATCTAACTAAAGGTTGAGCAGGACACATCGGGCAAACAGCTGTTTTCAGAAACAATGAGAATCGGTCTGCTTCATGTCAATCGTATTTCCGGAGCTCAAGCCACAACAGTGAAGTGAGATGTTTTTAGAAAGCGCTCTGGTGAAGCAAAGCTTTGGAAAGTCTCCCCTTTGCCACTAATCCAGCGTGCGGATTGACAGGCCAATCCACACTGGTAGCCACATCAATAAATGGGATTAGGACTGGGCTCTGCGGTCGTTGTATGAGCAGATCCAGTCCTGTTTCAGCAGACCTGGCTCAGGTCTACTGCTCTGCTTATACCCAGACCACTCCATCTGGCCTGACTGACATCATTTATACAACTGCCACCAAATTCCCCTTATGTAGGAACACAGAGTCCCAGCTGCCTATGCTTAAACTGTACACATACATATACACACATACACCTACACACACATGCACAATTATATGCACACATACACAGAGACAGACAGACACACACACACACACAGACACGTACATACACACATAATTATATATGCACATATACACAGAGACACACAGGGCCTCATGTAATAAAGCTTTTGCGCCCACTTCAGGCGTATTTGTTTCGCAATTTGCGCGTAAAAGCATGGCGAGGTATGTACAAACATGCCGCACAGAGGTAAAAGCGCGGGAAATGAAAATGGTAAATTGCGCTTTTCCGTATCATGCATATACATTCACGGGAGGGTCAAGGGGAAAGTGGGAGTTTCCCATAAATAGATGGGAGGGGATGCGTAAATTACGCCTAATTATGTATTCCGCGGTATGTACAAAAACCGCCTGTGAAAGCGCACCTCTATTTTGCGGTGAAAATTCTCGCCTGTTAAAAGCAGGCGTAAACCAGGATGCGCATATGCCTCCTGGTGAAATGGCAGCTGTAACCCGAGAAAGACGAAGACATAGGCCAAAGGATTTTTTGCCACAAGGATCACACTTTTTGAGTTGAATGAACACGAAATCATTACGCGTTACAGATTAAGCAGCCATGCAATATTACAGTTACTGGAAGAAATCAAAGATTACATCGAATCTCCGACTCAGCGTTCACATTCCATTCCAGCAGTTGTTAAACTCCTCGCTACATTACAAATATTGGCATCAGGATCATTTCAAACAGTCATCGCTGTTTTGACTTTGGTGGCTGATCCATGATAGAAAGAGAGAAGGATCGAGGTCCATTCAATCGCGCGTTTGAATGCTCGCAATGTACGGTATAGTGGGCAGAGAAAGGCGCTGATTACCCGATGACCTGCAGGTTTCGTAATTACGACGTAAACTGAAGTATCACAGCGTGCGCAATCTGCGGGTTGACCATGGCGCTAATAACGCTACGTTTGCAAATGTATTTACATGAGGCCAGGGCCGGGGTGGGTAGTGATGGGAAGTTCGGATCATTTTACTGATTCGGTTCTTTGAATCTCGTTCAGTAAAATGAACGAATCTTTGTTCGAGTCATTCGTTCATTTCAGGGGGGAGGGGGGGGGGGCTATCCGTCCACTGCAAACACGTATCATATTCTCATGTAGGTTAGTGCATGATATGTGCACCAGCAGATACTATTTTAAAAGAAATTCCTGCATTAAAATAATGTATCATGACAGCTTGTATTATTTGGTCATTTATTATCACACTAGCATTTAATTATCACAGCAAACAATTACACTGCACTAAACTGTAAGTGTAAATGTAAAGTGAAAATAACTAAACCAGCCAGTATGATGACTTGAGCGAATATCATTCACGTCTTACTAAAGCAGCGGCCACGCGAAAGGGAATGAGGAAACTGTTTCCTCTACTAAAAAATACAATGCGGGTCACGTGAAAAAAGGATCCAAAGACTCGTAGAAAGACCGAGTCGGGAAATGAACGAATCGTTCGTTTCCTCTAGCTACCACTACAGAGCCTATGCAGGTCGCGTGAAAAATGATCCAAAGACTCGTAGAAAGACCGAGTCGGGAAATGAACGAATCGTTCCCTCTAGCGTTTTCTCTAGCTACCACTACAGAGCCTATGCAGGTCACGTGAAAAATTATCAAAAGACTCGTAGAAAGACCGAGTCGGGAAATGAACGAATCGTTCCCTCTAGCGTTTCCTCTAGCTACCACTACAGAGCCTATGCAGGTCACGTGGAAAATGATCCAAAGACTCGTACCCGAAGACCGAGTCGGGAAATGAACGAATCATTTCTGTTTACTTGGACGAGCCTATGCAACAGTCCCGATGCGCGGCCACGAGAAAATGAACAAATCACTCTTTGAGAGGACTCGTTACTCCCGAGTCCTTGTAAGGATTCGTTCAAAATGAACGAATCGTTCACGAACGACACATCACTAGGGGTGGGTAATCGGGAGAATCGGGAGAGTTCCCAGTGGGCCGCTTCACTTTTGGGCCGGTCGAGGATTTTTTTGTTGTTGACATTTGTCACGTTAGTCTATCTTCTCTTAAAGTAGGCTACACACGTTCCGCATTCTGACACCTCAGCCTCTGCATGGGTTGTACCATGTGAGGGAGTTCTCCCCTCCCAAATTGAGTTGGTTGGGTCCATAGCCCGTCAAAAAGTTTTCCCAGATCGGCTACCGATAGCTAGGACGGGCGGCCGTAACGATACGCATCAGGGAGGATGGATGGGAGCAGGGCCGGAGTGATGGCATCGCTAGACAAGATTTTACCAATTGAAAAACGTCTGTTTATTTTACATAAAGCTCAAAAAACTATTTTGCGGTCAAAGCGCTGTGCGCGCTCGCATTAAGTGTAGAAGTCCCTATCTTGCATCACATCAAACCCATACGCCCTAGGTTGGGGCAAAGCTCCTAATGTTTACAACGTCTGGCTCCGTGCCTGATTAACACTCGGATCGTTAAGCAGTCTCAAAAATGGTATCAATATAAAAAATAATACGATCCCTTTCTGTAATCATGATGCCCCCCAGAAATGTTCACTGCACCCTCAGTCAAAGCAGGCTGCATCCGGCACTGTTTGGTATACAAAAAAAAGGTCCGGTCTTGGGCCTGAAACTCCCGGGCTGAAAAGTGGCCCCACTCCGGCCCTGCATGAGGCCCACAGACACACAATGGCCTGTCAGGCCACAGTGAGCTCCGTCCTACGACTTCCTGATCACAGATCATCCAGATCTGTTCTGCTGCTCATCGCTCAGAACTGATCCATGGATCAGTGTACCCACTAATGCCAACCAGCAGAGTCTGGAACAGGAGGGCCTCAGAGGGGTCACTGTAATCAAAGGGTCACATCACAGCTGTGATTTTGCTGAGAGGAGAGGAACGAGAGACAGCTGGGGGGGTGAGGGTGTAGCTGACGACTCCCCCCCCCCCATCCCCCCCCCCCACCTGAACAAACACCTGTATTTTCCCAGACCTAAATGTGTGCATTTACGCCCCCAGACTGTGTTTTTTTCCTCTTTTTTTCGACGACTGCACACAGAGTCGCGATGGAGACAAACACCCCGGGCCATTACCTTCCCCGACTCGGTGTCATTTCTGTCCGGCGTTCCAATTTATCACAATCATGCTCATTCAACGGCACGTGTGACATGGGCAGCGAGCGCAGCTGAAGGCAAACATTTCCACATGGAGGGGAAAGCTGTGTAAGTGCAACCAGGTTAACATCATGCATGCATTCAGTGTGGCTGTACAGCACACAGGTCGAACAAGCCCTCTCTCTGATTCTGCTCTGCTCTGGAAAGCAGGATGCCAGGGCAGGGTGAAGAAAAGGGGTACACTAATCAATACAGGCAACACCGTGTAACAAAGCAAGCCTCTTTTCCTAATGCTAACCCAAGTCAGCACAAATGAACCGGTGGTATTTTGGACATTTACATTTGACCTTTTCCAAGTGACACGGCCAAGGGTTCCAAGTGCTAAGAAGGGGCTATGGCTGTGTGCTCTGTCCCAGGGAGCCTGGGTTATCAGGGAGCCCGGGTTATCAGGGCCTGGGTCCCCCTGACAGACACCCACCCAGGATCGGTGTGCTGTCAGAGGCTATAATCTACTCCTGCTCTGCTCTGACTGGAGCCAGGGGCCTGTGTGGTTACTGGCCTGGCCAGGGCTGTTGGGGTGGGGACCCAGGGCATTGGTCCCAGGCCCAGCTCTGGATCCACTGAGAAGAAAGGCTCTTTTGAAGAGATGCAGGTTCCCCTGCCGACTGCCTTCCTGCCAGCCATGCTCTGCTCTGGGTTGCCTGCCTGCAAGTGCGAACAATTCTCAGGAGTCGGTCTATCTTTTTCTTTACTGCCTTTTTCTTTTCATTTTCTTTTCGTTCGTCATAGAGGCAAAATCTCATGGCACTACCCTGCAACCAAAAACATTTCCAATTCCTATGGACGTTCAAGATCAGGTGCGCCCTCCCTGCGCCAACCAAACTTCCCTGGTCCACTTTGAGCGTGGCTCTTGGGAATGCACACTTAAGCTAATAGGCAGTCAGAACAAAATAAACACTACAATACAATTCTAAACAAATAAATATGGCTTTTCCCCCCCAAAAAAACTATTAGACTATATTATTCAAAACAAAATATGATTATAGGCTGTAATGTTCCCCAATAGATTACTGGAAAAGTCTCAATACTGCCTGCCGGCCTGTCTGCCTGTCTGTTTGCCTTTCTGTCTGTCTGTCTGCTTGTTTGCTTGTCTGCCTGTCTGCCTGTCTGCCTGTCTGCATCACTGCTCACCTGCAAGACAGGGCACACACGGCTCAGTGTCTGCCACAGGGGAATACCACTCTGCACTACTCCAGTTCACTGGAACACCAGCGGACCCGCACGTCCAACAGGAGAGAAAACATCGACATCTCCCTGACAGGCCTTCTCCTGCAGTTTGACTCCAGCTCCCAGCATGCTGGCCTGATAGATGGAGACATGTTCATGTTCGATGGAGGCAGGCAGTCAGGAAAGGCAGGCAGGCAGGCTGTAAGGCAGGCTGGCGCTAACCAGCGAGCCTGTGTGTCTGTGACTGTGGGCATTGTGCATGGCTGTGACAGGGTCTAGTGTGTGTGAGCATGTGGTGAAGTGTGGGTGCTGGGCACGTGGACACATACTGTATGCATTAGCAGTATTGAGCTGTTGCATGTGTATGTGTGTGTCTGTTCGGGAGAGGGCTGGGTCTGTGTGTATGTATGTGTCTAAAAGGCTCTTCAGCTCACCCTGTGCTAACCTAACTGGAAAAGGTACCTGTTTTTTCCTACTGCATGTTTGTTGACATGTCTGACAGGCAGTCTGTGTGTGTCTATGAGTCAAGTCACTGAATTTTTCTGTGAGCCTATATTTGCGTGTGGCTGTGTGTGTGTATGTGTGTGAGTGATTGTGTGTGCGGCTGTCTGCCTGTGTGTGTATAGCGTCTGTGCATGTATGTGTGTGCGTACTTGTGTGTGTGTGTGTGTGTGTGAATAATGACAGGCTGCGGCCCCACTGAGGGGATTGATAATAGCTTGTTCTGCCAGCCTCGAGGGAGAGCAGGTAGACGATCCGCAGTCCTGACCCGGCACTCTCACATTACTGAGTGGCTCACAGACCCACTCCCCTCCCTCCCTCCTCCTCTCTCAGTCTCCTCCAGCCCCGAGCCACCACCCTCCTCTACTCCCCTCTGCTTCCCTCCATTCCCCTTGCCCTCAACTCTTCTCTGCTCCATTCTCCTCTCCTCCCTGCCCCCAGTGTCCTCCACTCTCCTCCATTCCCCCCCCCATCTTCCCCTCTCCTCCCTTTCCACCAAACCTCCACTTGCCTCCATACTCCTTTCATACACCCCCCCTCCCATTTTTCTCCCCTCTTTCCCTACCCTGCCCCCCCCCTCCTCTCCTCCTCCCCACTTCTATGTACCCCTCTCTCATTCCCCTCCACTCCATTAGAACATCTCTGCTAGCCTCCCCCCCCTCCCTCAATGCCTTTCTCTCTCTAATCTGCCACTCTCATCCTCTGTTTCTCCCTGGTCACCCCCTTCGCACTTCTCTACCGTTCCATCCTGATCTAAAACACAGCCCATCCTTGTACGGCACAGCCTCTATCACTCTGCTCCGGGCGCAAAGCGTAGCCTACACCCTAACCCCCTACTTACTCTAAGCTACAAATCCCCTGGTCTGCACATACACTTAGCTTTACAGTCCCAGGCCCAGAGTCCCAGCTCCAACTCAAGCACTTGGGACTTGAACACAAGGGGCCTGGCAGCTGTCCAACTGGAGATGGGGGAAAGAGAAATGAAAGAGAGGGAAAGAGATAGAGAGAGAGAGAGAGAGAGAGAGGGAGAGAGAGAGAGAGAGAGAGAGAGAGAGAGAGAGAGAGAGAGAGAGAGAGAGAGAGAGAGAGAGAGAGAGAGAGAGAGAGAGAGAGAGAGAGAGAGAGAGAGAGAGAGAAAAGATAGATGAGAGAGAGAAAGACTCGGGAGAGAGGGACGAGAGAGAGAGAGAAAGAAAAAGAAAGACGAGGGCGAGAGCAAAGGAGAGAGAGAGAGGGAGGTGCAGCCAACCCACTGACTCATATCCTTCCCTTCTGACTCTGCTCCAGCAGTGATGTAATGCTCTTGGCTTCTCTATCTCCCCCCACCCCCTGCCTGCCTGCCCCTAACGCCCTCCCTTCTCTCCTCCTCTCTCTCTCTCTCTCTCTCTCTCAGTACCTTCTCCAGCAGCACTGCATTCTCTCCTCTCTTATTCTTTTCTCCTCTCCTCTCGTCCATCCTCTCCTCTCTTTTTTCCCCTCTCCTCTGATCTTATCCTTTCCTTTCCTCTGCTCCCCTCTCCTTTACCTCTACTCGGCCCTCCACCCCTGTCTTCTGCACTGCTCTCTTCTCCTCAAATCGGCCCTCGCTCTGTTCTCCTTTACCATGCTGTCCACTATTCTGATCTCCTCTGCTCTGCTCTCCAATTTTCTGTTCTGTTCTGCTCTGCTCTGCTCTGCTCCACTCTGCTCTGGGTGAAGTCACTGCTAGCTCTGGGTAGACACAGCAGCGAAAAAAGCGTTCAAATGTAACCAAAACAGCCCGGGGCCAAGTTCCAGACGCTCGGGAGACGGTGGTGCAGTCGCCATGGGAACGGAGGTAAACACGGCAAGAAACAAGGGCCTCAAACAGCTTGCAGCTGCCGGGCTGACTGAGTAAACACTAGGCAGGACCTGGCCCTGATTTACTGCCTTTAATCACTGGTGGGAGGAGAGAGCCATGGGGTTTGGACGGAGGAAATAATACGAATCTGATCAAATAAATCAGTCCTAATGGGCTACGACACAGGCTGACTTTTATTAGTGGGAAGAGGGAGCTAGCACCAGGGATGCTGGGAGGCTGCTCGGGATTGCGGGATGGATCTGGGATGGAGTGTTCGCCGCATGCTGGGGAATGAGGAGCTGACTTGATGCCAGAATATAGATGATGGATTTCCTGGAAAGCCCATGAGGCCCCAGTGTAAACTCCCTCTTTGTGCATGGTGTAAAATGCCAGAAGTACAGTACAACATCAGGTGGTGCGGAGAGTGTCACAGGTGTACAGGGTGATGTCATCTCAAAGTAGTCTGGAGAATTCTGTCTGTGTTCCACCACCCCCTCTTCTTCCAGGTGTTGTTCTCTTTTTTTTTTGTTGAGAAGATTATGAGTTATGAGTATTAAGATTATGCCTCATTGACCTTGAGTGCCTTTCTTGTGTCTTATTCTTTCTCTTGTGACTCACCTCCAAACATCTTTGAATTGAGATTATTCTCTTCCTTTCCTCTATCCTGTTGATCCCCTCTTCCTCTCTTCCCCTCTCTCCTGATCCCTCATTTCCTCTCCATCCTCCTCTGAGATCCCTCTCTTCCTCTCCTTCGTCCTCCTCCTACTCCCTCACTTCCTGTCCTCCAACCTGCTCAGGTGTCCCTCTCTTCCTCCTCCTCCCTCACTTCCTGTCATCCAACCTGCTCAGGTGTCCATCTCTTCCTCCTCCTCCCTCGCCTCCTGTCCTCCAACCTGTTCAGGTAATCCCCTCTCTCTCGACCTCCTCCGGGTCTTGAGAGGCCTGTGTTCCCCGGAGCTGTGTGTTGGAGCAGGAGGTTGTGTGTGTGGTGGCCCCGGGGCAAGGATGACACAGCCCCGCTGGAATGAGAGGGAACAGAGCCGGGCGTTCCTCTCCGAACGCACTATTAAACCCACTGCAGTACACAATGAGCTCATCTTAATTCAGGTCAGATGTACATCCTGCGCTTTTTTTGTGTGTGTGTCTCCATCCCTTCTCTCTAATTCACTCTTTCCTTCTGTCCCCCCCCCCCCCCCACACACACACACACACACTCTCCATCTCTCACTCTCACGCTCTCATTCCCTACCCCACTCTCTCACGCTCTCATTCCCTCCCTTTCTCTCTCTCTCTCTCTCTCTCTCTCTCTCTCTCTCTCTCTCTCTCTCTCTCTCTCTCTCTCTCTCTCTCAAACACTGTGTCATCATTAGGCTCTTTCTCTCACCTACGTTATCTGGGGTCACCACCACCGCTGGCATGTGGCTCCAGGGCTGCCTGTGGAGTTAGAGGAGCAGGGCAAGGCCACTCGCCGCTGCCACTCTGCCCTCCTGGTGGACCCCCTCCTCTTATCTCCCCTCTGTAAACGCTTTCTAATCATAAACAATAATAAAGGAAGTCGGGTTGAAGCGGCCAAGGTCATTAGGTCAGGCCTCGGCCATGGAAACATGAAAAGCCCAACGCTCTGTGGAGCAAGGCCACTTCCCCCCTCCGACACAGTCTAACAATGGCGAGCAGAAACACAATGGACACCATCTCTTCATCTACAGAGAGATGTGTTTGGAAAACTGCAAACAGTAGCGTTTTTTCATAGTTTTTTTTACACTTGATAAGTTAGGAGTTTGAGTTCACCCCAAAACCAACAGGAATATGATCTCCTCTTGTCTTAGTGAACCTTTATACTGTAACTGAAACCATTGTTCAGGAAATAAATAGTTATGTTAACTTAGGTAATATTTTCGAAAAGAACTATGAAACTACGAAAGAACTACAAAAAAAAGATTTGGCATGGTATTAATAACCGCTACTGAACACCTTGATGAGGAGCAGAAATGAACATTGACTGCAAATACATGCAGCCTCTGGATCATGTGTGGGTTTTTTCCATTCGAGCAGATCTGGACACATCATCAAACGCCAGTGCTGTGTTCTGTGGTAAAAATGTGATGAGATATTTTTACAGAACAAATCAACATGCCAAGCCAAAGCCACACTTCCAGTCAGACCGACCAGTGACACATTCTTTATTTGGTGATCTCTGCAAACTGTCAAAGTTTCACTTCTCTTCTGGACCATGAAAAAGACCACAAGCCACGGAAGATCCTTAGAGGTGTGCAAACAAGCATGTTTCTGATACTTAACACACCACACACTTCTTTCAGTCTACTTCCGTTTCCCCCAAAAAATAATGACAGCCTGAATGAGTTCAGTGAAGCATAGAGTCAAACCTTGAACGTGGCCATTTCTGATCACCTCAGTAAGACACAGCACTGACGACATTATGACGACTGATTGCATGATATGACGCCTCATACAATGCCACTATCTTTCTGGGTGAGCCTCAAAGGGCTGACACCAGGCCTGGCATCTCCTTCTCCCCAGGGGAGGGAGAAGGACCAGCCAAGTGGCCCACCTTTCTCAACCTATCCCTACTCCAGAAAACTCTGGATTAAACAAAGGATTTATCCAAAACAGACATTTAATGGATTTACAAACATCTCTCAAAGACAATGCTGTTTGTGGACATAATTATTGGAATTTGTGTGTGACAATTTATGCTTTCCCTTTAATGCTGTGTTGATGTAATTTGATGTTTTAATGTAACTTCCTTTCCTGTTATGATAAGCCAGTCAACCTTGATATCAAAATGATTTTAATCTACAAACCAAACCATTTATAAATGTTGTGTACATATATTATGAAGTATATGCAAGGTATGAACATTTCAAAGAAACCATCCAAAAGTAACAGCCTCGTCACACATATCTGTGAGACAGTTTGAACAACACCCGTTGAATCGTTTTACCTGCCACAATACACTTCCCTTTTATTCTGATTATAAATACCAACAACAAATAATCACTCGCTGAGTCCATTGATGCAGCAAGTCCAGACAACGGATAGGCCTTCAAAAAGGATCTTGCCAAGGTCCTGGGATTCAACATTATAGTGATTGCAACACTTTCTGGACAATTCTGCAGAAGTAACCAAACGTAATTTAAAATTGCGAAACTGAGATAACCAAACTCAATCTCACCACGGATTAAAAGGAATACTTTCACGAAAGACTCTTTTGATTGGATTACACAGATTAATTTACTAAAGCCAAAA
Source organism: Osmerus eperlanus (assembly GCF_963692335.1). Classification (NCBI taxonomy): domain Eukaryota; kingdom Metazoa; phylum Chordata; class Actinopteri; order Osmeriformes; family Osmeridae; genus Osmerus; species Osmerus eperlanus. The sequence goes on from NC_085024.1 coordinate 5,749,765, forward strand.
TTAAAACAGACTCCGCTTTAGACCGACAACTTCAACACAACGGCGAACGTAAATGCAACTAGCCATATTTCTTACCTTTAACATTGGCATGAAGTAATTTATATTGTGTGTGTTTTGATTCAACCTACACGTAAAACTAACTACCGTTAGTTTACCACCAGACATTCCAGTTATTAGACCTTATTAGGCCTTAATTGATTATTTCTCCTCCCCCTTCCCGCTCTTTCCATCTGGCCCATTGTATGTTTTGTTTCATGTGTTAGCCCATCAAACTCTTACTAAAGCCAATAACATATTTCCATTACTGTTCATTAGATTTCCATTTATTCCAATAAATCATTAGGTTTAATTGTAACTCACATATTCTGATCCCTCATGTTATTTGCTCTGCTCTACACTTAGAACTAATTCATTACTTAAGATTAGACTGATTATTACAAAGGCTATTATTAAACAAGGTTCGGTAAGGTTGCCTCAGCCCCTTTAAACAATTTCTGAGGTGGTGCCCCAAAACTAGATACTTTATTATAAAAGTATTTTCTAATCTTAAAGGAGTAAACCCCGCGACATCAGCAACCGAAGGTCTGTACCAAAGTGGTAAGGAGTTGAGGAGTTTGCAAGTGCATGAGGAACAGCAGGTTAAGTCTAAATGACTCGTGGCTTCCAACCAGTGCACTGCAATGTTCAGTATTTCTGGGAAAGGTTTCGCAATCAATTTTCATTCCAACGAGAAACCTGAGTAAGATAAGACTTTTATTGTGATTATCCATCATTTCAAGATAATCACTTGAGCTCACTGTTTCTAGTTTCAGATCTTGCTTTCTAGAACAATGATTGAATAGCGCAACACCCATCAATAAATTTACCAAGCTCAATGCTCAAAAAGCAGCCTTATAATAAATAATAATAGTAACTGGAAGGCATAAAATATAACCCTAGTGGTGTGTTGTGGAGAGCAAGAACAATACAGTATCAGCTTGCTTCCTCACGAGTATGGAAAAACCCCACAGCAGATTTCAAATCTATTATAAATAAGCAATTGATGAGCCTAACACCACGTCTGAAATCAGAGCTGGCCAGGAGCCCAGTGGTGTTCAGGTTCACTGTGTTCTGGACGATGATAGCTGTGTTTCCTCCCTGCACTGAGCCGCCAGTCTGGATGCTACAGTTGATGCTGAGGCTGCGACCGCCCATCTCCAGTGTACCCCCCCCTTCCCCCTTTCCCTCCCTCCAACCAGCCCTCGCCCTCTCTACCTACCCCTGCCCCTCGCCCCCCTCTTTTATGAGTCAAAAGGTGGAGGTCTCCACACAATGTTGTATCTCACTCGGTTGACTAGCTATGTCTAACACATTTAGCCCTGACACTGCTCAGAACCAGATGTTTATGATTCAAAGGCAGAGAGCATTCAAATCCGTTGGACACCCCTTTTTCCTTTGTATGATAACGATAGCCATGACATTACAGTAAGATCTGTTGGCATTTTCTAAGGCCTGGTTTTAACACTGGTTCGTGTCAATGCTGCTCCCTGAGGGCACTGCTCGGGGACTCAGGGAGCAGAGAGAGAAAGAGAAAAATAGTGAGAGAGAGAGATAGAGAGTCTCTGTGAAAGAAGGAAAAAGAGAGAATTCAAGAGAGAGAAAGAGAGGTAAGAAGACAGAGTAGAGACACTTGGTGATATATAGAGAGAAAGAGTGATAGAATGTGTTTGAGAGAGAGCAAGACAGAGAGAGAGTCCTCAGGTTTCACAGCTGTGAGCCCCAGCTCAACCCTAAAGTAAATGGACTTGGGGAAAGCCAATCTTAATTGATTCTAAGCCTCAAAGCTCTTTAGTAAACATTGTGGAGCAATGAAAATGACTTGTTATCGTAATTCAGTGGACGCTCTCTGCCTCGCGTTTGGCAAAGCCAAAAACCCGGGAAACAGATGGTTGCCTGAATTTAAACTCCTCCTTTCGTTCAGGGAGATCTCAGCTCTGACGGAGGGGCGCGGCGAAGAAAAGCATGTCCGAACTTCTCAAAGCTCTACGGTTCGCAATAAACAACAAAGCTCATAAACATGGCTCCTTTAAGGTGAAGCAATGTGGAGAGAACTGCCTCTGAGCAACAGAATATACGTTCGTAAACTGCTCTGCCGAACAATAGTAAAAGGAATTTAAAAGGTTCTAGAGATCGACTATACAGCTCCTACAAGTCTGCCAAGATAGAGAGTTAGGTAGATAGGTAGGTACGTAGGTAGATAAAGACAGACAGACAGAAATAGAGACAGACAGAGAGACAGAGAGACAGATAGATTCATCCCTCTGGGGAAATGTGACCTCTTGTACTGTTGCTGATCCTACAAGTTGCCACTCATTCACTCACTCAGTGCAACTGAGCGTGATCGGCGTCACGTTGACCTTCAGTACCATGTTTTTTTGCGATGAAACGTTGACCTTTGTCCCTGTCTGTGTTGCGGTGGGGCTTTGGGGGCAGGAAGTTCCTGTGGAGAGAGCCCGCGCACGAAGCCACTTGTTGGGTCCTAATGGCTTCCTGTGGAAGCGCTGTTTCTCAACAGAGGGGTTTCCTCTGCCCTGCTTGCTCCTGCTGATGCGAACATTTCCATGCGGCTCCCCACTCGTGTGAACCAGCCCGTCCAGAGAGCGTTCCGATACTCACGCCTCATTCCATCGCCTGCCGGTAAACAAGACACGTCGCCCTGCACGGTTCGATCTGACCCGCTCTGTGGTCGTCCCATGGTCTAAAGCAGGTCAACCCTGCACTGCAGAGCTCAACGTCTTCTGTCGCCCTCGCTTTCATCCCTTTTACCAAAGGCAGTATATTTATAAATATATCCAAATATGTATAAATACATAGTTCATTAGAAAGTAATTGGTGTCTTGTCAGTTGACCACAGCTTGGCTTGATGTAAATATCACTGAAACAGCTGAACTCTGTTACCATTTTAGATAACAGAGTGGCAAACCATACAAACAAACACCAAGTTAGGCCCCAGGCCCAGACTACCACAATAACCTGGCATGTGCCGACACCAGTACCAGCGCCAGAATCAGATTCTGGCAGGGCTATATGAACCCAATTAGTAGGGCCTTATGTCATACTGCAGTTATGTTTAGCTGTGACCACATGTTATAATACAGCTGATTATAAAACGTTTAAGACAAAAACCACAACCGGGGGGGCTGATCGGAGCCCTAGTGCATGGCGGTTGACTACGTGGTGAGGCGGTGGAGAGACCCAGCGAGGTGCGGAGTCTGAGGCGACAGATAAGCCCAGGTGAGGCAGGCCCTGCGATGTCTCTCTTACCGGCAGTGATTGCTACTTCTCCAGGGGGATGAAATTTCATCTGCGTCGAGGACAAAGAGCCTGTCGCCCTGTCAGTCAGGCTTAGCCATGGCTGGGCCTCCCATCTAATATTCACCAGCTCCTCCTGCTGTAAAGTCATTCAGCACCAGCTTCTCAACACCAGGCTGCCTCAAAGCTATGCTACGCTAACACTATTCCCGCTTCACACACCAACGCACACCTGGGTCAAGGTGGGCCAGACCGACTGACACATTGCTTGGGCTGAAATCTAAACGCTGCACTCTGTCATCTGGAGGTGACAGTGCACTCGGAATGAGAGACACTCAGAATAACGTATTCGTTGGTCTTTATCCAAAGAGACATACAGTACATAGGGGTTATTTGAACAAACCCTGAAGTGTTTGTGCAACCAAAGGCGTTACCCCCAAAAAGCTGATATCCCCACAGGGGTCTGAGAGCTTGTGACATCATAGCGAGACACACCCACACCCGGAGGACCTCTAGCGAGGGGCGGAGAAACAGCAACCAACCAATGCACACGAACTGACAGAAATCGCAAAAAAAAAAAACAGTCCGTCCGTTTTACAGTGTAGTGACAAAAGGGTATCTTTTCTGTCACTGGAATCCATTTCAGATTCACACCCCATCGAGATGAACCAAACCCTCTCGGTCAGTTTTACGACGACAGACCGGCCTTGTTGCAGAAAGCTGTTCAGCATCCGTACAGTACGAGCAAAAGACGTGGAAAGGTCCTGCGTTAGTACCCGTGTTTAGAGGGACTATTTTGGAGCGTGAAATGCAAAACCTCTGTAAAAGCAGTCGAGGCAGAGGCCTCAGTTCAGCCATGACCTCATGTCGTCTCCTGGGACACTTATGACACGCTATGCCTGTTAGGACAATACTGAGCCAACAGCAAAACATGAATCGCCTGTCACCGACACACACGCACAGCACGCACGCAGCTCCATATGTAACACAACACTGACATGAGCTCAGAGACGACAGAGGGGCAGTCAGTACAAGAGGCAGAGGGACAGTTAGGGCCCCCCTAACTGTGGTCCTCAACACACCACACTGCGCTAGGAAACAGATTCCCCCTCTGTCATGTACTGTGAGAGCTGTATGTGATGTGGTGGGGTTCTATCTACTGGCCAAGTTGAAAGTAACTCACATCACCTCCAACCGCTATGCTCGGTTAAGTTTTGCAAATGCTGTGGCACAAACACGCATGCGCACACTCACTCACACACATATACTGTACTCAGAAACACACACAAGTGCATACACACACATACAAATGCACACAGACACACACACACACACACACAAGCACGCACAAACACACAAACCAACGCAAACAGCAAACTTCTAGGAGTCTGAGGAGATTTGAGAATGTTATGAATTCTGAAAGCCAGCCAGCCAGCCAGCCAGCGAGAGTCCTTGACAGATTGAACAGCATTTTGTTGAGAGACAGGCCTGTCAGTTTTACTGTGTGTGTCGGCGAGGTTTGGTGGTCGGTGGCGGTGTGGGGAGGGGGTTGCAGCACTCACCCGATCTGTCTGTTCGTGGAGGGGGCCTGGGTGATGACAGAGCTGGACTGGGGCGAGGGCAGGGCCTGCTGGATCACAATGCTGCTGTCGTGGTTAGCCATCCGGGAGTGAGACTGCTGGTGTTGGCCTGGCTGGCCATGCAGGGAGATGTTCTGGACGGAGGACAGAGAGAGACAGGGCGACTTAATGACCATCACATGCCCAACTGTCAATCATTGGAATGATATTGAATTTTCTAAAGTGAATGTACGTCGAGGGTTAGGGCATCAATAATGCTGTTAGGGTGTTCATGCCTTTGAGTCACTTGAATGCGTTTGATTGTGACGCCCTCAATAAAGCTGTGCGCTGTCAAATGCTGAGCACTCCAACAGTCGTTTGACTGAGTAGCCTGTTCAGTACACACTGTTCAGTACCTAGGAGGAACTGCGCAAACTGTGGTTTCATCACCGTCTTTTCACATGGGAAGTGTGCATTTGTGTGCGTGTGTGTATTTGTGTGTGTGTGTTTGTGCGTGTGTGTATCTGTGTGTGTGTGTGGTTGTGTGTGTTTGTGTGTGTGTGCGTGCATCTGTGTGTGTGTGTGTGTGTGTGATACAGGGCTAATGAGGGTCTGGTTTTCATACCATTATTTGTCCAGCAACTATGCTTGTTTATATAGTCTTAGAGGCATGAGTGTGGAGACTTGAATTTAAAATAACTTGTTATACAAATATATATCCCCCACTTCACTAATTTGGCAGGGCAGACACACACGCACAGGCAAGTAAAAATTATTTGCATAATAAGATACTTATAGAACAGAAGAGGCGTTTCTAAACAGACTAACAGTAAAATACACACATTCATATGCGCCGTAACTCTAACTGTACTGTTTATCCTTTGCTCACCTTTTCCTCTGCAACTTAACACAGGTCTTTGAGGCACTATGTATAGACACCCAACGCCACTTCCAATATGCTGTGCAGTCTTGGTACTGTAGGTGTTTTATGGCAAGTCCCAGCACTAATGTTAAAGTGTGACTGTCCTCTGTCTTGCTTACAGCAGGACACCACTGCTATTTGAACTTCCACACCCCGGTTGTTCTCTTCTGATCTCTCTCGCCTGCGCTGGGCTGTCCCATTCCTGCTGCAACTCGCCTCCTGCTGACTTAGCGCTGCTCCCCAACCATAAACCACCCGCGCTGGGGGAGACGAGACGCGGCTGACCCCAGCTCAGACAGCCTGCTCGCGCAAAAACCTCCCCAGACGTCAGCTGGGCTAGATGTTGCCTGCAGAGCAACTCATTCCAGACATGAGATAAGCAGTCTGCGCCGCGGCTAGGCTACGCTAGAGCCGCAGCCTACAGGTATGCAGTCAGTGATCACCTGTCAATCACAGCACCCCACTCTGAGGTCACAATGAGCAGCTGCCAGGCCACAGGGGGGTGGGGTGTCTGGCCTGGCCCAGTCTGACCTGCAGGGAGTGGCTATGGCAAGCTTATCTGTGGGCGCTGGAGGAAACCTGATCCTCTCTATCTGCGCCCTGACAGGTGACTGTCTCTCTGTTTGAAGTACAGGTGGAGAACATGATCCCCTGCTCTCTGCTCACCTGTTGGAACTCCCAGACTTCTCACTGCCTGGCTCAGCCTGCTTGTCTATCTGCAAATCTAGCTCCCTGAATGCATGGATTTTTGAAGGCCTTTCTGAGTTATTGTGACAGTGATTGTTACAGAGAGACAGGAAATGCAGGCCATTTAAACCCAGGTGTCTGCAGTAAGGCCTCTGCGGTCAACCTATGTGCTCTATGTGCTCTTTAAGTGCTCTACCCGGTGAGCAACCAGGGCAACCCACCTGAATGTCTTTCTGTCTACCTGCCTGCCTGCCAGTCTACCTGCCTGCCTGTCTGCCTACCTGCCTGCCTGCCTGTCTGCCTACCTGCCTGCCTGTCTACCTGCCTGCCTGCCAGTCTACCTGCCTGCCTGTCTGCCTACCTGCCTGCCTGTCTACCTGCCTGCCTGCCAGTCTACCTACCTGCCTGTCTGCCTGTCTACCTGCCTGCCTGCCTACAGTCGTGGCCATAAGTTTTGGCAATGAGAAATATTGTGTTTTGCAAAGTTTGCTGGTTCAGTATTTGAGAAAAATATTTTCAAGTTTCTATAGAATACTGGAATACAATAAGGAACATTTCATATTTTTGTAAGCTTTTTTGGGGCGAACATTTTTAATATATGCAAATAGTCCCCTCTTTAACAGCAGTCGATCTGCTCTTAAAATACAATCAGAATGATAGAGTGATTTCACCTGGCTAGAACTAGTTCACACTTTCCCCTGTGCTAATGATATGACTTACAGAAATTATTTTAGCAGTCATTTTATGCCAAGGCCCAGCAAGCTTTGCAAACACAAAATGTGTGCACCCGTCTGACCTGCCTGCAGCAAAAATGGCAAAACAGCTATATGTTCACCTGGTTTCCCATGCCTGCCTATCTACTGTACTGTACTGTACTGTACTGTACTGTACTCTACTCTACTGTCCACATTCTACTGAACACAGCACTTCTACAGAACACTGCTCTACTCTATTCTACACAACTCTGCTCACTGTACAGCAGTCTACTGTGATCTGACCCAGTGTACAGCACTCTACTGTGATCTGACCCAGTGTACAGCACTCTACTGTGATCTGACCCAGTGTATAGAACTGTACTCTACCTGTTTGTTGTCCTCCTCCTCCTGGGCCTTGCGGAACTCCTGCTCGATGGAGCAGTCCAGCTCGCTGAACAGCCCCACCTCCTCACAGTTCTTCAGGAAGCGTGTTGGGGTGGGCGTCTGGTCTGGAACAGAGAGAGACAGGTTGGAACCCAACAACGGCTTAGAATTCAACGCAGTTGGGACTGGAGCCTACAAATCGTTTGAACGTGAGTTTAAGTTTGAAGATGATACCGTGTTTTTCAACAAAATTCCCTGTGCTTTTAGACTGCTGTGATACGGAGCAAAAAGAATAGCAGACATTGGCATGGCTTTCACCAGCCATTCCAGTTAACAAAGTCCAGATCCCACCAGCAAAGGGGGGCTCGTTTGTCAAGCCAGGTCCCCCAGCCCACCTTCAGAGGGGCACCAACTGGATCTGGTTTCCGATAGGCCGAGGTGAATTGAGGATCAAGTTCATTTCAAAGGCTAAAAGCATACTTTGACGTCTGTTTATCCATTCTGGCTAGACTGGGGATTGACTTCAAAACTTTCTTTGTGACCTGTAGGACCCAAAATACAGTTTTGACCAAAGGCAGTTCAGCTTTCCCCACGGGGTTGAAGTTGAAGTCTTCCATTAATAAAATCAGCAGAGCGCGGTGTCTGTTTTCACCACAGACGCGCTAACTCGAGGGGGATGTTAGGAGCAGGCCAACCGCGAACCCAAACGAGCTAAGTTGCTTTAGTGTCATAGATTTTTAAGGTAAAGGGCAGGCGGTTATCAAATCTGTCTGGTTGACATGTTGAAGTTATGTTAACCCCCAAAGGGGAGTCCGGCAGAAATGTGACTTATGGACATTGACTCTCCCAGCCTGAGGGGCCAAGGTCCCAGTAAGAGAAACGATCGAGCTGTACCTCAGAGAGGGAGGAACAAGGACACGCGGCCTAGAAACCCGATCTGGCTGTCCGCTGAGTGTAAATAATAAACAAGACACAATCTCAGCAACAGCTTCGACGTTGCAGCTCCACACACTGCTGCAGCTGCTCCTGCAGGGTCATGTCTAGGCACGAGGAGCTGGGAATTATGGTGTGCCCTTGAGGTGACGCTTACAGGTGCTGTACACAATCTATAAATCAGATGTTTCTTTGAACGGTAGATCAATATGTCACCTGAGCCACTCCCTGCTCCCTCCCTGGGCATGAAACCACCCACCCTCTCTCTTCCTCCCTCCCTCCCTCTCTTCCTCTCTTCCTCCCTCCCTCCCTCCCTCTCTTCCTCTCTTCCTCCCTCCCTCCCCCTCTTTTCCTCTCCTCTGTCAGGGAAAGACTAATGCGGGGTCGAAGGACGAGAGGAAGTCGGCAAAACACAAAGAGGTGAGGTGGAAAAATGCTGTCTTTGACAAAACATTTATCTTCACTTGAAAAAGAAGCCCCATTCATTTGGACGGTTATACATCATTGTCTCCTTGTCTCCGTTGAGCTTAGCAGATTTAACGCCGGCTAAAGACAGGCTGCAGACCCAAGCTCAACTATACCCTTCCATACGCATGGACACTAGATACACAGACAGCAGAGATGAGGAGAAGGCATCAACAGTAATGAAAGAGGGGTGGGTGAACATGACAAGTCTTGATTTACATGACTGTAAATAGCTCCGTACAGATACACCATAAACCCAGTGGATGACAGACAGCACTGTGGGATGAGTTTATGTGGGACTTCATCCATGCACGCAGAGGCGGGAGACCGCCCCAGAGCCCTCAGAGAGAAGCTACAATCCGGCCCCCGAACACGGTGTCAGGACGGTGCAGAGTAATGTTTGCCTAATCGATGGAGCCGTTTCTCACCTGATAGCATGTTGTCGTTCTTTATGGAGGGGAACTTCAGGGTCATCTCATGCTTGTGTCGGTGGATCATCAGATGGTCTTCGGTGGGGAACCGCTGGTGTGGAGGGGTGAATGGGATGGAATATGACAGATCAGCTCTCCAACATACATACACACACACATACACACACACACATGGATTTGCTTTCCCTTTATGTTCTGCAACTTTCTTACTGTAGGGGATTTCATATATTATAAAAACATTTCACATTAGAGAATTCTGCCAATATTGAATATACATAAACCAGTATCAATGGTTTATGTAGTAAACCAATATTAATCTCCACCTTGGCTTTAAAGCCTTAAACCAAATGAATACAATGCAAATGTTACAATTTTTCACACGCAGTGTTTTCGAACAAAAGAGTGACAGGGTTCCTTTTGATTCCATAACTATTTTAGAGTAACATATTTACACCTGCAGCAAAAAAGCACCTTTATTTAAAGGTAGTGTTTCACTCCTGTCTGTGAGATTATGTTTCCTCTTAATGTGTGAGGGAGCAACCTACTCCCTAGGCCTGCTCAATGTCCTCGTCTTCATGTTACATGCAAATACACGCACACGCACATGCACGAAGACACAAGCACACGCGCACACACACACACATCCACACACACACCACACACACACACCAGGCCTTGTGTCGACACCCACTCACCTGAGAACAGCCAGGAGCGCTGCACACGTACGGCCTTTCCTGCTCTGAGTTCATCACTCTTGCCGACTCCTCATAAAACTACAAACAAAAAAAATAGGAGAAAAAGGAGGGAAGTTAATATTTGTCACCCCCCCCCCCCCCCCCCCCAGCAGATGCAGAAAACGACTTCATCCCTCTCATTGTGTCAACCGAGATGAAGCGGTTACGTCGTGCCTGAAAATAGCTTAACGGTTTGCTTTCAGTCATAAACATATAGTGTTCCCTGCCTGCAGTGGTCTGCACTCAGGTGTTTACAGATGGAGGAAGTGACATCAAGGGCAGAGCTGTTAGGGCTGGGAGGCAGGGCCTGGCCGGGTCTCCATGACACTGGTGATTACTGACCCTCGGGTGTCAGACTGCCACAGCGTCTCAGCGAGAAGCCGTATCACTGACCACAGCGCAGCAGTGTCAGCTATCCATGTTGGAGTGGCACACAAGAGATAGAGCCCTGGTCTCTCAGCACAGAGGTCACAGCAGCCAGTGGTCACTACCACAGAGCTTTACTTGTTCAATGGTTACACTCAATAGGCATCTGCAAGAACGCAAATCCTCTCTTTAAAATATAGGACAGTGTTGTTCTTACAGCACGTTAGACAGAATGCTAACTGTTATGCTTTCCACTCTGGGCCGCCCTCTCTCTCTCTCTCTCTGCCCAACTGTTGTTGACATGTATGGTGCAAATCAGTACATTTTCCAGGGTGGTGTCACCCTTCATAAAGAGTTTATAAAAGATCAATGAGCAGGTTCCCAGGGATCAGATCCAATGGCGGGGGGGGGGGGGGACGAAGCCCCGGGGTGTTGGGGGGTGAGACAGACGGCTAGGTGCTCTCCATGCCTCTGACCGGTCCCTCCACCTTGGCCTCTGGGTCAGGCTCAGCGGCCTCCAGCCTCGACCAGGCCACATCAGTGAGAAAGACTAACTCTATTTGAGCGATTTTGTGGCTCCCAAAAGAATTGATACTCCGTTATAGTGTGTATGACCGAGTGTGTAATTTTGAGGGAAAGGAGACTATAAACTGTATAAGCAACAGGCTACATACACAAAAGTGTCACTTTCCTATCCAATATTTGAATAAGTAAAATATTTAAGACCAGGCCACACATGACGTCTTAAGCATGAATACTTTCATACATGATTTGCATGCGTGATTTTCTGACAAGTACAGACCATTTCCTCTGGTACAGTCGAAACATTCAAATAAGTTAAGTTAACCAGACAGACCTGTTTTCCTTCCAGGCTATACTTCTGCTGCGAAGTCTGCTGGAAAGGGCCTGGACAGGGTCCCTCTGTCAGAGAGCGATGAGGGCTGCCACCTCCAACCCCCTCCCTATCCCTAGGCTCCCCAGGGCCCTCATCCTTCACCTGGTCTATTTCACCACAACAAAGCCTCCGAGAGGAACAATGTTAAGACCACTCCATCTCTGAGCAGGGAAAACAGACAGGAAGTAACGATAATACTGAATGTTGCCGCTATTGATCCCAAACACAAGGATGTGTGACATCCACAGCGAGATTTTTCAGCGTCAACAAAATGGTCACTTTGTTTTTCACAGTGACTGACAACTCTTCAGGAGCCGTCACTGGATAGTTCTGTCTAAATTGAGGTCATATTTTCACTGCTACTCACTCCTTCTGATACGATCCCAGATCCAAGCAATCGCACCTAGTTAAAAAAAGGCTTGGTTCCCAAACCTTTTAAAAACAATCAAAACAATCAACTTCTTGGGGCACTCCCCTGTTGTAATCACATAGATATATCCTCATAATTACAGGAACAGAATATATTGCTTATTTTTACATTGTTTCCTTTCACCAAGACAGACATAAAATCAGCACGTCCAGAAGGAAATTCAAACCATAAGACATATAAAACACTAAAACATGAGCTCCATATAAGCCAGGGTGAACGTTCCAAACGCTCAAGCCCCCTAACCCGACAGTGCTCAACGCCCTTTCCTTCAATGGGCCACTTGGCTCTCATTTGGCATAGATGTTTTAGTTTAGCAGAGGAAATTTGGTTACACTTTAAATTAACTAGGTCCCGATGTGAGAGAGGGGAAGGATTAGGGTCCGGAGATCGGTTTCAAGAGGAACCAGGGAAGGAACTCTCCAGGTAGACCGCATATTCAAATTCAAACAGCATGGTGAGGAAACCGGGGATTGGGGACAGGGGCGTCCAGGGTTACGGCAAGCACAAACTTGCGTTGCAACTCGAGTCCCTTCGGCAGCGCAGGTTCAAGGTAGGATCACAGCGAGCCCCGAGGCAAGAAATACTGAGCTTTCCCACAATGCATTGTGAGCCGTGAACCCCAGCTCAAGCAGGCCTACACACACAGGACAAAGAGGCCCGGCAGAGGCAAGTCAGGCAACCCTCAATCAGTGTCAGTCGTCACGTCAGCCTTAGTGTGTCAACTCACATCGGCCACAGAGATATACAACCGCTCCAGCTTCAGTAAGACTGACAGTTCTCTTTATACCTACAGCCGAGCTTACCAGGTTGCGAGGTCGATATGGCCCATGCAAATTTGAGTGCACTGTACAGATAATGTACCGTATCACCACAAGCAATTAGCTTTGAGTCAAATCAGATCGATAACTGTGAAAAGAGGTTTTAGTCAGGTTTTTGTACCACTACTATTTAAGGTATGAGTTGTTTAATATTGAGCAGAACATTCAAGTTGTGATAGTTATAACAACTCCAACAATACAGTTCAATAAATCTTTTTCATTGGGATGGTCAAGGTCATCTGTGTAATTTAATAAGCACATTAAAAATTCAATTAGTCTGATTAAATTAATTTGTTTAAGAACTTTTGCTTTTATAGTTATGACTACAAAATAAATGTATTCCTGCATAACCACATTAATACTATAAGAAAGAGCAGAGACAAACAATGTAGCTGACATAAAATTATCACTATAAGCCATCTTACAGACGAGAAATATTTTAGGAAGGATTTAAAGTTACATCTCATGATGAAACATAGAAACATAAGAAAACTAAGGAAAATTGTGTTTAATTGTAAGTGGTAAAACAATCATTAGTTCTACTACAGCTTTTGAAAAGTTTGCTTGTAGTATTGTGTCTTTAATTTTCAGTAGCCTATGGATTCATTCTTCATTCAATCCAGTCATGGCAACCAATGACTCCAATTAGGCTATTATACATTTTATAGTTATCATCCTAAACCTCATGGAGGCTTTGTCAAATTATCATTCACTCTGCGGTATTAAGCGAACAGTTTCTTGGTTGAAAACAAGTGGTTACCGTAATGTGAACACAAAGACAATAATATTAAAGCATCTTTTTCAGTCCGCGGGCACAAGTGTGCCTCGTCAGCACAAACCACTGAAACCTTCAATATCTCGTCGGTTAATCAAATACCGACTGGCCTGCAGAATGACGTAATGTTTTTTCTCTATTTAAAACGAAAAATGAATACTTAAGCAGTATGAAGCAACTAATTGTATTTCTTTAAAAATAATAATAATGATACAGTACCGTGACCCATTATATCGTTCTTGAGATGACTGTAAAAGAATCCCGCAGCTCACCGAAAAGACGCAGAAGTCTAGACGGCCTCTACAGTCACAGATGGGACAGGAGGAGAATTGTGCAAAAATATCTTAAGTTTTTTGTTCACAGTAAAAAATATATAATTATAGCAGTCTAGAACATTTTAATTGTGAAGTCTCCAACTAACACTTTAACTACGACTGTTAAATAAGTTACTTTCTTATTTGTACATAGAACGGTGAACTGTCATTCGTATACGATTCAATTCCACAACCCAGTGTGTTACTGTTACTTAGCGGGAGCAGCCTGCTTGACAGACCACGAGCACCGAGCTACACTTGCCTCTCCGCTGTGAACTTCAACAACAGTCAACAGCGTGGACTACGCGCGCGTCCAAATACTAGGCTGTTTTTCATGATGGTGAGATGGAAACCAATGCATAAGAAGCAAATCGAAGGGAAATAATAAAAAGTATCTTCAAACCGAAATATGCACAAAGCTTAAAATATGTAGGCTGAATAAATCTATTTAAATGCAATATAACTTGCCACTGTAGTTGTCACATCAACACCAGCTAACAACTAACGGTTTCCTAGTCTGACAGTACATACTCGCAATTTCAAGATAAACTATGATAGTGGAATAACTTTAACTTACCAAACAAGTGTATAAAATGTGCAGCAGTCTCTCTGAAGGAACCACGTTGGACTGAGAAAAGATTACAATACATTCTATTTAGAGAAGCATTACCTCACCCATAAGGTGACGTCACGTGGGATTCCTGAACTTCTAAATCATTGCGGTCCGGCTGGAGGCGGGGCAAGCGAGGAGGAGTTAGCAACAGTAGGGCCTACGGAGCGCTGGACTTATGGTGGGTGCGGTGCGGTGCGGCGCAAATCTTCCACTATCGAACTTGTGTCTGTAAGATGCATTTAGCAAAATGCAAGATTTTCACCGAGGTAAGAGCAGGTAACAGTCTAATTTAAATGTAAGTACTAAGCAGTGATATGTTTGGAAATACTGACAATATGGCTATTCTGTTTTTAAGAGCTCGTATATCTACAAAGTACTTTTTAAAGCTATAATAATGTCCGTCGCTAACTTTGTTAAATATATGTCATATTTATTGATTCACTTTGTCACTTATCGAGTTTTCTGAAGAATGGAAAATGAAAAATATTGTAAATAACCCTAATAATAAATGTATTAATATCATAAATAACTCTATCCCTAACCCTATAAAAACTCGAGGTCATAAAAGCATGGATCTTTAAAACAGGTATGCCCAACCATGTTCCTGGATCCTCCGAGTTCCATCTATGAACCAATTTACTGTATGTGAGAATCCAGTGCTCTAGGTTAAAGTTGGAGCAAAAACCACCAAGACAGTATACTTTGGGAAACAGGATTGGACAGCCCTGCTCTAGAAAGATCCCAGAGCTGCCCTTGTCTATACGAGAGTGCATGCCTTCTTAATAATGAATAATCAAGCAGCCTTGAGTAAATAAATAATTGGTGGCATTATATGGACGTCTAAGTGTTGGATTTAAGGGATGCTGTTACAGGGACGAAGAAGTGAGATATTTGTCCTGCCGTAATTGCCAGGTAGAGGTAATTTGATGCAAGTGAAATCAAAGGACAGACAGAACATCACGGCAGTCCATCAACCAAACAACTCTCGGCACTGCAACACATCCTTCCTCCTGCACCTCAAGATGTTTACATCTAAGAGACGTTTATGCACGCATTAAAATGATTGACAAAGTACTGTACATCAGTACATAGGGATATGCAGTTATGATGTGCTTGTCACTTGGATGATTACCATATGTCACTCATTGTCCCCTGCTTCTGACTTTGAGGTGGGCTACAGCATTCTCTAATGATATTGTTATATTTACAGAGCAATGCGTCATCTCCAGTCTGGTGTCATGCAGTGATGATAAAGTGACAATGTCTGCCGGAAAAAAATCTAATTAATTCTGAATCCAGTTTGTTACGACTTGGGTTAAAGCTTACAGGATGTGTGCTTTGTAAACTGGTGGCAAACTATTTAAAAACCACCGTACATACATAGAGGACAAAGAAAACCTGTCTCAAAAGGTATCCTTACCAGCGTCTGACAGCTTGACAGTTCATGAAGTACACTGACATGTTGACTGTCAGCAACAGAGTCACCAGAACACAACCCTCTTTGTCAACCCAATAGACAAGAATTGTAAAGGAATATGATGCAAACGAAACAAGTCCTTCCTCCATACCCAATATTATTGATGTCTGTTTTATTGCACATCAGTGGCTCCTGGAGTTGTACTGAGAGGAGCAATCCTGGCGGTCTGCTAGGACTCAGTCTGACCCGTTAGTGGCGTCTGGGTGGGATTTCTGGGTCCACAGGCACCAGACGTGAAGCCTCGCTCCGGCTCAGGGATTAATGACTGTCTCCTCACACTGTGAGAGATGTTTACCGCCTGCCCAGCCAGTCGCACTAAGAGCTCTGTCACTGGAACGGTAACACAGCCTGGAAAGCTGCCATAACTCAGAGGCTCTCCGCCTCCATCTTTTAACCTGGGCTTTAATCAACGTTTATGACATCCTTTTGTCCCTTTATTGCCAATATATTTCTCAACCAATCCAAATATTATGTTCCTGGAGAACTGGACTATTAATGGTAAAAGAGACGGTATAGTTTGGGGGTCAGTGGTCCCCACTTAAAGAGATCCATCTTTACTGTTGCAGATGTTTTATTCTTGTGCTCTTCTTTTCCGCAGTGCTTTTGTACAAAAGGATCACCTTGGAGAGATGTTTATTATGCACGGCCAATGAGGCCAGGTTCCTCTCTGTTAGATCTTGTATGGAATGTTACTGTCTCTGTGTTTAGCACTTGCCGTACCTTCAGCAGGGATGGCTGTGCCTGCAGGGGTGGAAATGTTGAGACATCACGCTTTATGCAATACCACATACCTACCCCACGTCCTTTATCGTGACTCCTGATGTCAATGAGGACCTAAAGGCAGGCCAATTGGAATCGTCATCCATTGTTATTTTGGCTTATCTGTTCTTACGGAGTGTTCTGTGCTATAAAGGAATTCCTAGGATGGGATTAATTAAGTATGTCGAGATATCAAGATATTCAACATATCACCATAGATCAGATGTGCTTGTATGTGTGAGTGAGATGGGTGGGGGGCGCTGGGGTACTGTTTAAGAACTACAATATGATGTCAACATTGAGAGTCTTTGGGGAAGCCTTATGGGTAATGAACGGGTAATGGTATCCAGGTACTCACATCATGATGTCATTAGCACGTTGCAATGGTTTGTTTTTGCTTGCAGTTTCAAGAGATCCAATTTCACGCGAGGACACATTGAAATTACTCCCTGCACTGCACAGTCAATATTTAAACTTGGTATATAAACTCTGAATGGCTCCTCTGCTTTGCTAACATGCCATATTACAATTGATAAATAAACAAAGTAAGGATTTGGAATTAAAATAAATACTTAAATCCCAAGAGAGATTGGGGGGGGGGGGGTGTAGAGGGGTTGGGAATGGCAGGTTGGAAGTGAGGTTCTTTTTATCAGAAGACTCTGTCCAGGCCAGGCATGTTGGTTTGCTTGAGTACGGTAGATAGATTAGTTGGGCGATGTCAACTAAGGGACTATGATTCAGTAAATGACATGGAAGTCTTTGAAATGTAATTCTCTACACTGTGCACGGGTTGCCCGAGAGGGCCACTAAATCTGAGGTTCTGAAAATCACACATACATCTATTACCTCATCTGGTTTTATGGGCTATTATGAATTGAAGAGTAGTGATTAGTAGCAGCTTTACTCATCAAGAAACAGCCATCAATAAATAGCTACGGATAGCCAGCGGCAGCTTTTCAAATGAAAGCCCTGGACTCTCTCAAACAGGGGTTCAGTGTGATGTCATGCTTTCTCAGTTATACACCACACTGCTCCCCAGTAGGCCTACCCCTGGAAAAATACAGTTTACCAGCGCTGGGTAGCCTGATCTGACACTGGGCTGGGCCCAGGAGTCAGACATCTCACACACCAGCAGGCATAGAACCAAAGAACACCTATACTAGTGCCAACAGTCATGGATCATTTGCCTTTTCCCCTCTCCCCTTCTCAATATAATGTGGATTGGTGGAAATTGATATATTTGGGGAAGAACAGAAAATATAATTCCTAATTTTTACAATGTTATGAATGCAAGGCAGAATTATACTTTCACTGTTTTATGAATTAGAGAAGGGTATACTTATGTCTAGATACATTTTAAGATATTTGATCCTTCAAGTCAGTTAGACTATGTCAGTTGGCATATAAACTGATTTATTCATGATAGTAGTTATACATGTTCTCTACAATAATAACTATTTAGTAAAAAAAAAAAAAAAAACTCAATATTGGGACTAACAGGTGAAGATTTGTCTCATTGAACAGTGGTTTCACTTCTCTCGTTCTTTGGGGTTACAGTGCCACACTGTGGCTATAGGCAACACTGAATGGTCAGACTCCGAACTAAATGAAAAACGAATTTCCACAAATCATTCACTCATTGATACAATTTAGCGAGTTAAACAAAGTCACCAACAAAAACAACTTGTATAGGCCTACTTTATGGGGAAAATGCCTATATTTTACAATTAACTAATAGAGAATCAAGATAAACATGGTGATAAATATCAGGTAAACATCCAGGCTTCTGTTCATTCTCCCTTGTTACTACAAGTCTGTCAGCAGATGACTTTTTTGGTCATAATGCACACTGACTGCTGTCTACTTTACGTTCAACAGGTAATACGGATGATTACAGTTGCGCAAATACTTGGTCCCTCCTCTCCTCCGTCCTTGCCTTGCAGAGTGTGCGGTTCCAGCTGCTGCCGCCGCTGTCTGCCTGCCTGCCTTCTAGAGTCTGAACTGGCTTCTCTCTTCGCCGCCGCTCCCGCATATTCAATGCAGTAGAGACCATGACAGGCATCGCCGCTGCCTCCTTCTTCTCCAATATTTGCAGGTTCGGGGGCTGCGGACTTCACTTTGAATCCCTATCCGAACTTATCGTACACATTGAGGATAACCACATTGGTAAGCACCGTCGAACAGAAACAATCAGTGCCGCACATATACACAATGGCTGGGGTTAGCACGAACCAGGGTAAAGTGGCTAGGTTAGCCGTCTACCAGCTACTTCCTGCGTCCTGGACAGCGCTGTTGCTAGGTGTGGTATCGATGGGACCTCTGCCTGTTTATTCGGTTTAGTTACTAGTGAATCATCTAAAAGTACATATTTTCTATATTTGCAAGTTACATATATGCATATAGTGATTTAGGCACAATTACTAATGCATTTAGTCTTTTACGCACATAGCTGTCTCGAGCTTATGCTCGCTCAAACCATTGACTGCAATTCTGCGCTAGGCCCGTGTGAGCGCTTGCTGAGTAGCGGAACTAGTACATGCGGAAAAACTCGACTTTGTAAACAAAATTTGAGTTGTGAGCTGATAGAAGATACTAGTTTTACGTTACTTAACATTAAAACATCAACGAGTTGTTGAGGATTATACATTTGGAAGCTCTGACAAATGTTAAACCACTCCCCCCTGTTGAATGCGGTTCTGAGACTCAATTAGAATCAGATGCATCATAACCCATGGAATTCATTAATGACTCCTATTATAGGTATGGTATAATACTTGTATAAAACTGTATATGCTCCATGTATTATTCATCACATTTATTATGTGACCCACTGTGTTGTAACTTGTTCCCAAAATTGTCTGCATTTGAAGGGGTAACCATTTGACTCCAGACCAAAACTGCTATTTTAAGGAACAGTAAAGTGCATGGTATCTGAAAATCCGGGTCATTGTGTTTAGCAGTAACACTGTCTGTTAAATATTATCATGACAATAGCTTTCATATATATATATATATATATATATATATATATATATATATATATATATATATATGAAAGAAAAAAAGATTGCTTTCAGAAAATTGCCTTGTGAATTCATGTTGAGTTTCTGACCCATACCGTCGCCGAGAATAGATCAGTGGTCTTCAACCCTGGTCCTCAGGGCCCACTGTCCTGTTTGTATTAGATGTTTCCCTGCTCCAACACAGCTGATTAAAACTAATAGTCGTTATCAGGCTTCTGCAGAGCTTGATACACCAGGCCTACATGTGAATGTGGATCACCTTG
Organism: Osmerus eperlanus; assembly: GCF_963692335.1. Taxonomy (NCBI): domain Eukaryota; kingdom Metazoa; phylum Chordata; class Actinopteri; order Osmeriformes; family Osmeridae; genus Osmerus; species Osmerus eperlanus. Next base: position 5,769,599 of record NC_085024.1, read on the forward strand.
CGTCTTGAATTGAATATTTATACATCTGGATATGGGTCACAAAAAAAACGCTCCTTCTAGCACAGCAGGGTTGACAATGCTATCCTCGCAGACATGAAAAGGTCAAATAACCTTCTCAAGTTCCCCTATTGGTTTGAGGTGTCCTGTGCCCATAGGGCTAGAGGCTGCCTGGGGAGCCCCACAACAGTTTGTGTGCAGAATAAGAAATCAGATTAGGCCCAGATGAGTGACTACCGTGAAAACACGACCACTCCTGTAGGAATTGTGGTCTTGTCCTCTTAGTGTCGTCGTATCTTCTCTGCAACATATAGACCAGACCTCAGCCCCCAACCCACCAGGAATCAATCATGTCCCTTGTGTGAACCCTGAGCTTCAATCAGCTACACCCCTGGGGAGCTCATGTGGCAGCTAAGTCCAGATAAAACCCTGTCATTGGCTGGTATGCGGGGATCATGAATCATGATTGGTGCATGCTGAGCAAACTGATAAGTCACCCTTGTGGTTACCATGGGGATGCGTAGGCCTGCTTTGGTGGTGCTGTGGCTAAACTCTTTGAGTAGATGATCGGCGTTGTATTGCATGGCAACAGCTCACTCACTCCCACATTGTTGTGGAATTGTACGTTGGGTTTTGTGCGGTGGTGCTTTTCTCACGCAAGGCTTGACTTCCACACCACCATGTTTTTGTTGTGGTATCCGTAAGTGCTGTTAAATAGCTTCCTGCAGAGGGGTTGGGTAATGAGAACTCCACCTGCTCTGAGAGCTGCAGCTGATAGTACCCCCTCCCCCGACCCCCCCCCCCCCCCCCTCTACCTCCACCCAATCCCACCACTCTGCTGGTTAACTCGTTCTGCAGAAGCACGTGCAGATCTTTCAGAGCATGGGGGTCAGGCGCTGTGGGAGTGCAGGGATGGAGTGCATCTGGAATGCAGGATTATTCAAGTGCTTCTCTTAAGGTAGGACTGAACAAGCCCAACCCTGACCTAATCATCTTGAATGTGCTTGTAGAGGGAAAGGGAGAGAGGGGGGACCCGGGGGTGATCGAATGAAAAGGCATTTGCCTGCCTACAATGCTGTCCCTGTGACTGTAGACCCAGACTGGGAGTAATGGGTCAGTTGTCATGGTTTCCTCTTCTCTCCCATCAACTCTAAATCTAGAGCCATTGGAGTTCCTCACCTTTAACCTCTAGAATCACGCTTGTATACCACTGTACAAAAACATTCAAAGCCTGAGCTACTGCAACCCTGATAGTAACAGTGTTTTGTTACTTCTTCATTTCTTATGCTGCACAATCAAGGCCTTGTTTCATGGACAGACCTCGTAGAGACATGCCTTTGTCCATGGTCCAGGGAGAGTTCCACTGTGTATCTCTGCCTGTGTCTGGGTGATGTGTGTCCAGTCAGGGGAGTGGGACAGGGAGCTGGGGGTCGCATTGATGTCACCAACAGAGGGAGCTGTAGCCTACCCTAGGATGTTGTCTGGCTGGTCTGTATGGATTTTGTACCTGTACAAGTACACCTGCCACTGAACAGGTACCATGTAATCCCACTGCAGACAAGATGAGAATGAATCCGAATATACATTTAGTCATTTAGCAGATGCTCTTATCCAGAGAGACTTACAGTAAGTACAGGGACATTCCCCCCGAGGCAAGTAGGGTGAAGTGCCTTGCCCAAGGACACAACGTCATTTGACACGGCCGGGAATCGAACCAGCGACCTTCTGATTACTAGCCCGATTCTCTAACCGCTCAGCCACCTGACTCCCATGAATATAAGAGTTGTGAGGTTCACGAGAATATTTACGTAGTTTGCAAAAGCAAACCACTAGCTTGGAGTTTTTCGTCACTAAAGGAGATTTTGTTGCTTTTAAATTCCATGGGATTAGTGCTGGAATTTTAAATATGACCTCACCTTACAGGTTGAGAAAAACATCATGTAACACTGTTGGCCAATACACTGTGCAACTAACATACGCGATGGAGGTCCGACAGTTAAATGTTCAGTGAAGCAGAATATCACTCCTGTCACCCGCACTGTGAAAACGACTGCGACACTTCAGTCACTCTCAAAAGTATGTGAGGAATACACAGTAGATCCATTAAGGTCGATCCATCCACTGTGTTGCACGTCGAAAAAATACACACTCTCTGCAGTCGACTTAGTCAACAATTTCAAGCTGGTGTTGATGTCAACTGGGCCCAGCTGTCTCCATTATTCTTTTTTGGTTGCATGACTTCCTTGCTTTAATCTCCTCTTCTTCCCTCAGAGTGAGAGCTGAACGTGTGTCCGAGGTGTTAGCCCAAGGAGGAACACTCCCAATGACTTATTGGGGAATAATGAGCCAATTAGTGCACCCCGAGTGGAAAAACTGTTGCCCCCCCCGCTCATGTCCCTGGTCTGCTGGCCTGTGCCCGCTTGCAGAAGTGCGAAATCTGGCGCGTTCTGCCAAGCGCCTGTGAAGCGTAATTACAGAGAGTGCGCTTGATTTGGCCTCTCTTCCTCCTCATCTGGTGGCCTGCTGCTTAGAACACATTCTCATTTATAATTAGAGGCCCGGAAAACAAGCTCTGCATTCTTGTCCCCGTATCCCCCCTCCAGCCTGCTCCGTGGGCTGCAGGCCAGTAGGTGGCGCTGGATTGTTGTCTTTAGAGAGTCGTGGTGAAAGGAAACCTGTCCTTTGATCGTAATGCAGAGTAGAACCATTAGATCTACAGTTGTTTAGACAAGTTTGAGAGTGAACAGGGTTAGGGTTAGTTTTGTCCATTCTCTTAAACCTAGTCCTGGGAAACATTAGCTCATGCCTTCATATTGAGATTGATAGCAGACACATAAATCTGACAAATAACTTGTATATTAAATGTAGGCCTTTTGTTCTAAAAATAAATTAGGCCCCATCCTGTCTTACTAATGCGATTCCATATTGCTTATCTAAATCTCACTGGGCTTTTTAAGAACAGGTGCAAATCAGACCTGGAAAGGGACTGGAAATCATGAAGGGTTAGCGATTTAAGATCCCCATGCCAACACACTAGGCCACTGGTTAGTGTGTTGTGTTGTGTGTAAGACAGAGTTTCTCCTACAGTAGGTTAGATCCAGACCAGTGTTAAGCCATAGAGAGTCCCCATGGCCATGGTGTGTGACTGTATGCAGGTCTACATGTCCCTGGGCTGGGATAATGATGGTCTTTAGTGTCCAGGCCCTCTAACAATGGCTCAGTGTAGCTGCTCGACACAGGGGGCTCATTTAGGAGCTCTTGGAATGCACCCCCAAAATGTGAGCGGAAGTCATAAATTTGGGAAGCAGTAACTGGCGCCCCGTTCTGTGCACCTGGTGGACCTAATTACATTTCCCCATCCCCGACACCAGTTCCCCAGGCCCCGCCCCTGCTCCCGGGCTCGAGTGCGGGGAGGAGAGAAGCCGCTCAACACAGCAGCCTTTATGAGACAACCAGGCCGACTGTGTTGATGTTGCATGCTTCACATCCAGGGTGTCTGGTTCGGTTTGGGGGCCTATGCTCTGTGGGGGTGTGTCGGTCTGTGTTTGTGTAGTGTTTCAGTATGAGCCTGTGTCTGTTTAATGTATCTGGATTAAGAATAGGTCCATCCAGCCTTGAGAACCAGGGGAGGAACAGGCAGGTCGAAGCAGGACCCACAGTAGCATGCAGATATGCTACACGTCTGCTGCTGCTGCTGTTGTTGCTTCCTGGACTCTAGTTTAATTTCCTCCGTGGAAGTCCTGCCTTAATCCATTCACTGTGCCGCCATCCCAGGAAACATTCCCCTGCAGCTCGGCCCCACCATAAACATGTCACCATGATGCTTGCCACTCTGCGCCACCCCACAGCGCGGGGGTGAGGGGGTGGCCGGGAAGGGGGCGAACAGGGGAGAGGAAGCAGGGAGGTGTGACCGTGTCTGGGGGAAGGAGGGAGTAATGAAGGGGTAGCAGGCGTCACTTCCCCCCCCCCCCCTTCTTGCCTCAGGAAGGTTTGGAGTGCGTAGGCCATCCCCTGTTTCCTGTCCCTGGGTGCTGGGCCCCATGCAGACTGTGTGGTTGACATCACGTCTGTTTCATTATGACATGGGGACAATAAGCTTCCACGGGGACGATGAGCCATCTGAGAGCCAACACACTGGCAGGCTCCTCACAGGGTTACCTAAACGAGACCCACACAAACCCACACTCCTTCCCATACCGAAGCTCAGGGTGGAGTTTGTTGATCTCAGCATCTCAGCATCAGATGAAGAGAGCAAACATGCTAATATCTCCCAGAAGGTTCTCGACGGTCTAAAGACCACCGCAGCGGACCACCTGTGTGGTTCGCTCAGGGGGACCCCCATTCTCCTCTCCAGGGGCCCAGACCCTGGTCCTAACAGGGGAGGTGGGGGGTGGGGAGGGGTTGTGGGTCTGTGCCGGTGGCCCCAGCAGAGTGCATGGGGCTCTGGGGGATTGGGGTTTTGGCTCCTGCCGGCCTCCCTGTTCCCTGGCCCCCACCTGAGGTGTGTGTGATTTACAGTGTGTGGGAACAGATTGATCCAGAGCTAATTGAGCGGTCGGTGAGCAACCTTCCCCCCCCCCCCCCCCTCACGCTGCTGCTCCTTTATGCTCATTAGTGATCTTAGGGAGGATTTCCCCTCTCTCACATACACACACTCAATCCCCTCACCAGCACCTCCAAGTTCTGGCAGGAGAATTAATATGGTTATTAATGTGCGTTTCTTTATGTCTTTGTGCTTGTGAATGGACAAGAGAGGAGGAACTGTGTGTGTGTGTGTGTGTGTGTGTGTGTGTGCGTGGGGTCCTCCTTAACACACGGTAAATCACGGCTAATGAAACACTTGGTCAGCAGTGGAGCCATGGGAGAAGCCCACCTGGCTACAGAGGTACCATACCTGTCAGAGCGAGCACAGAAGAACCCCCACCACCACCCTCAGTATAATCCCCGGCCTCAACCCCCTCCCTCCCTCCCCCCCAGCCCCGACCGATCTGCCTATCGGTGGGGTTTCTGTGGGTCATAGTTTGGCTCAGGGTCTCCATGGTGCTGTAAACAAACAGCGGAGTGGTAGAGCCCGTGTTGTCGTTTAATCACGAGGTGTTAAAGTCTTACGGCTCCAGGCGCTGGCCAAAGCCCCATATTAGATCCACCATCCCCTCAGCCGGTGAGAAATGTTGACTTTTCATGTCCTCAAAAGAGTGTGGCTGAGGTGGAGGTGCTCAGGAGTCCCATAGCAGGGGGGGGGGGGATTCATTAGAGGTGAGATGAGGAGGGGAGCACTTCTTTTGTATTCGTCTTATGGAGGGGTGCATCTGCAAACCATTACCTCGGTGGGGCTTTATTGTGGGAGTGTGGGAGAGTGTGTGTTATGCATGAGAGCTGCATGGAGAGATGACGGCAGGGTTTGGAACAGCGCTTGATACCATTCCACGCCACACAAACACGGCACGCACGCCCCCGCGCTGAAATGTCCGTCCTCTCCCCAACTCTGGGAATACGGCAAGCTTTGGATCAGATGCTAAGATGGGCAGGAATCAGCGTGGCCTCAGCATGAGCCCACCCATAGAGAGCGTTCACTGAAAAGAGTTTGAGAGAGGTTACGAGGTCACATCTCGTGTGAATCTAGGACAAGCACGTCAGTGATGTGATTCAAAGTGCTCTTGCCATAGGCTGCATGAATAAATCATTCTGACCCTAAAGGCAACTGTTTATTTCTGTCCTCAGTCTGTTGTCAGCCTCCTCTACATTACCACAGAATACAAGCCCTCTACACTGTTGTTAAGAATGATCATTTTGCCTGCATGCATCTATGAAGGATCATTTTGCCTGCATGTGTCTGAATATCATTGTGGTTTGTTTGTATCCTCATATTACGGCGTGTTCATGATATACTGTAGCAATGCATGGGTGTACATTATTGAATGTACGAGAATTGTTTACGCTCGCGTTCCCTGGTATGCCACAGCTGCCAGAGATTCTCTTAGCCACAGGGGGGCAGCACTGTCCTTGCGTCCCGGCCCGAGGCACCAGGCACAGCTGGTGAGTGGCAGAGGCAGCGGGGGTTTTATGGAGCGTCTCCCTGCTCCCACATGCATGGCAGTGGGCAGGCTTTTTGAAGTGAGGCCTGGTTCACCTCAGGGTGTGGATCTTAGCCATTGTAGTGCTGCAGAGCAAGCCAAGCATCTGGAGCCCGGCATGGGAAAACGCAGTGTGTGTCGAGTGTGGTCTCCACGCAGCCAGTAGGGTGGCTGCGACGAGGGCCATTTAAAAACGGAACGAGGGAGCTTCAGAGAGAGACACGGCACCACGCGTGGCCTTATTACGCCGTTTGTAGGCAAGACCCTTTGCTTTCGAGTTGGAGAGATGTTTTATTAAAAAGTTCATTCCCAGAGTCGAAAGAGACTGGATACGAGGTGGTTTGTGGAGAATCTCCAGCAGTGATTTGCTCAGGACCAACTGCCGTCTAGACAGTCAATGACATAATGTCGTATTCCTAGTAGACCTGCTACGGTCCAAAGGGCTGCAGTGTCCCAATGTTCAACAGGGACCCTTGGACTGTCATAACAGGCGTTACAGTAACAATGCCATGGCCCTCTGTTCTGTGTGTCCGTCTCGGTGTGGTGTAATTTGACTGCTGTCTCTCTCTCCCCCCCCTTTCTCCCTCTCTCCCCTTCCTCAGACACAGACCCTCGTCTTCTGGAGAAGCAGGAGCAGCAGCAGCCCACCTATGTTGCTCTCAGCTACATCAACAAGTGAGGACGAGCTGTCCCGACCCTCACAACACATCCCATAATACCTGGCCCTGGGAATGTCTGTCTCGATGTAGTGTGCTGCGAATTGACTGTACAGTATCATGCTCTCTTTAAGGATTTGATTACCACTTAGTTCCATGAGCAAATTTGCTTCGGTAGCCAGTCTCATCTGGTGTATTACTCCATATTAATTAGGTTAGCATATGGTAATTGGATTTTATAAGGCCATGGGTCCTACAGAAATAGAGTTAGATGACATTGCAGTTTAACTGGGGCCGTGTTTGATATGGTGTGTGAATGGTGGGCAGCAGGCCTGCAGCAGGAACCAGAGAAGGAGAATCAGCCTGTCTCCCTGGGCCTACAAACACATCTTGATGTGGTTTCTGCTTAATCTGTTAATTCCACTTTTGCTTTAACAATGTCTGTGTGAACATTTCATTTTTATGACATACATTCACCCCAAGACTTTACTGTCCATCGTAAAGTTCAGGTCCTGCATTCGCCGTTGAAAATGGGAATGGCTTCAGTGAATGACGGTGACAGAACATATGCTTTCCACTGCCGGTCCAGGTCAGAACTTGGTCCTAAACAGTGTGTGTGTTCCTCGTCCTGACAGGTTCATGACGGACGCGGCGCGTCGGGAACACGAGACCCTGAAGAAGAAGGTCCAGCCCAAGCTTTCCCTGTCCCTGACTGGCAGTCTGTCCCGGAACAACGTGTCCACGCCTCCACGCCACAGCAGCGGCAACCTCACGCCCCCCGTCACCCCGCCCATCACCCCCTCCTCATCCTTCCGCAGTAGCACGCCCACGGGTAACTATGGCAACGGCCCCCCTCCCCCCACCCCGCCTCAGTGTGGCAGCAGGTCCTGCGAAACTATAGTAACAGCCCTTTGATGCTTGTGTTACCATGGTAACAGCCCTTCACCGCTAGCGTAACCATGGGAACAGCACGCACTCCTTGCGTGGTCGCTGTTGAGCCTGCTCTCATGACTGGTTGGGTAGTTTATCCACTGGGAGTGCAGAGAAGCTGCATCCGGTCGGACAGTATTACAGTGGTTATTTCACACAGAACGACTTCCTGGTTACTGCTTGTTGTTTTCCCATGTTCTCAGACGGTTTAAGAATATTCAGCATTTTTGTTAATTGCTTTTTTCTTGTTTGTTTGGATCTTGTGGTTGTGAAGCTAAACCTGGCTGCTACGCTGATAGCTGATGCAGCATTTACATGGAGTGTATTAACCTTAAGACCTGTTGAAATGGGCTAAATACTTTCCCACAAACGAGCGTGTTTTAGGCGATCATCAAATGTGGGTTTAGTAACAAGGGAAATGCAGAATGTGGGAACTCTGCTTCAGAACACATGTGGATGGACGGGCTCTGAGACTCTGCCTCTCTCTGCACAGTCCCAGAGAGTAGGGGCCTGTGCCAGACCTGGGGATGACTGTCTGATCAAGAAGACTTTCTAAGAGGATTGAGGAAGTGTAAGCACATACAAGGCTCTGGTTCTAATCTGACTGTGTGTGTGTGTGTTCGTGTGTGTTCGTGTGTGTTATCTGTGCTTCGCCCCATCCAGGCAGTGAGTATGACGAGGAGGAGGTGGACTACGAGGACTCGGACAGTGACGAGTCGTGGACCACGGAGAGCGCCATCAGCTCCGAGTCCATCCTCAGCTCCATGTGCATGAACGGAGGGGAGGAGAAGCCCTTCGCCTGCCCCGTGCCCGGCTGCAAGAAGAGATACAAGGTAGGACCCACCTGCGAGCTCTTCCTGCCGATGTTTGGCTACATCGCTTGATGCTGTTGCAAAGGTTTCGATAACTACCCACCCCCACCCCCCACCCCACCATGTCAAAACTAGAAGGGAACAGAGATGTTTGTGTGGTCCCACAAACCTAAATCTCAGATGTTGCATTAAGCTGTGCGGTAGAACCCGGATGAGACAGATGTCTGAGAGCAGGGTGCAGTTAGTTAGTTAGTTGAATGTTACTACATGTCAACATCCTTTAACGCAACACATACAGTCCACTTCAATGATTGACGGTGTTTCACTAGATTTTTCCATTTACATCTGGGGTGTGTGGTCAGGGTAAATTAGGTGCAGCTTGAGAAAACGGTTCAGCTGATGTGAATTTCAGGGTCACGGTTGATGGCACACATGGTAAAGCAGTGGGCCACGTCCGTGACGTTTCCATAGAAGGACGTACGATGTCGTCAGGTTGATGGTGTTGGGAGCACCAGTGTCCTGAAAATGTCCTGTCCTGTGTCCCCTCCTCCCCCCCCCCCCCCCCCCCCCACCTGTGCAGAATGTGAACGGGATCAAGTACCACGCCAAGAACGGCCACAGAACCCAGATCCGCGTGCGTAAACCCTTCAAGTGCCGCTGCGGGAAGAGCTACAAGACTTCTCAGGGGCTCCGCCACCACACCATCAACTTCCACCCGCCCGTGTCCGCCGATATCATCCGCAAGATGCAGCAGTAGGGCGCCCGACCAGCCCCCCCTGCTCCCCCCCGTCCCGTCCTACCATCACCAGCAGTGGCTGAGTCCTTTTTAACACCCCCTTTTCCCCCACCACACCCCTCATTACATAGGCACACACACATATTCAAACATACTTTTTTTTCTTCTTCATTACACTACTCTTTTATGGCATGCTTTAAATGTATTACTTTTCTCCCGTTTTTATTTGGGAATGTATCTCTGTAGTGTTCGGTTTTGTACTTTTGCACATTTAAGCTATCATTCACCTTCTTGTACTTTCTGACACACGGTGCTTATTGGTCCAACTTGTTGCAGAGAAAGCCAAGTCCCTGATATGGAGGGAGACAGATACAAAACAAATACAAATTGAGATTGTATGAGAAGATAAAACGACTTTAGAGTTAGCTGAGGAAGAAAAACGTTATTTCTACACGGAAATCAAAGATCATCACATCATCATCATTCAAACCACTTCTCTCATTTCGGCCCACTAGTGATACACTTTTCTGCTGCAGTGACAATTCAAAGACAATGTTTGTAACCTACTACCCAATATATAGAAAATATATGATACTGTACATTTGTGTACAGTATATACATTCAGTGTATACATACCGTATAGAAAATGCACTTTCATATTGAGATTTTGAAAATGCTTCGACAATTTATTTTCCAATTTGAACTGACGGAAGTGGAAGATCCTCCTATATAGACATCTTTTTTTCTCAGAACCTTTTTTTTGTGTTGGCACCAAATGTTAATCTCAGGTGACAATTCGCCAACATTTCAGTACCATAATCCTGCCCAACTAACAGGATCATGGAGTCAGCTGTTATCGTTGTTCCCTGGAACTCCAAGACTGCTTCAAGAGTTCCAGAAGCCTTTCTTAGGGAGCTGATTGGTCCTGTTCACCAGAATCTGGTGAGGAGTTTAAAGCACTTTCTAGTAACCTGTTGCCAACCAATTTGAATGGTTTATTGTTGGGTTGCCAATGTCTTGGTCTGCGATGATATTTAGTCTCCGAGAGTAGCTAAAGGAACTCTGAAGGTACTAGATGTTCCCCTCAATTTTAAGGGACGTTATTTTTTTCACCAGACCTCCAGCATTTCCTGTTTGTTGTGAGATTATGTATATGGTTGCCTTGAACTGTAGACCACAGCATTCCAATCCAGTATATTTCTACAGCCTCGTGGAGACGATCCAAGGAGTTCAAGCCTAGCCTGTTCAAAACGTTCCTGTTAGACGTTCTTATAAAGATAGACTGGTCCAGACTGTCTGCGATTCCTCCAGTGTAGACTACAGCCCAGTGCAGTCTCTAGAGACCTCTCCTAGAACAAGAGACCTCCAGTCGAGTTTGGCACGCGTCCTTTATATGAAATCATTGAATACCTCCTGTTTGAGTGGAGCACATTACCAACTCTTCTTATGTGCCATGCAAAGGGAAGTAAGAGGCGAAAAATTCCAGCAGAAAACAAGACAAAATAGAGGCTATTAATGACTCATTCAAACATCATCACTGCATGGAAGTTAATGTTGCTATGGAACCATAGTTTATATTTAGATGATAACAGTGACAGTATTATACTGCCAGTGAGGAGGGAAGTATTTGAAATATTGTGTATAGTTAATGTATTGTCATGTTATCAGTGTAAGTTCATTAAATTATATTTTCGTATGTTTCTGAAGTGACAATGTACGTATGTGTATCCAGAGGTTGTGACGGACCTGACGGTGATGTACTGTACTGTCTCCAACAACAACAAAAAAAGAATGCTGCTTCATAAATGTAAACTTGATTACATTTGAAAAATACAAAATGCCTCTGACATGTGTCTCAAGTGAGTCTGTCACAAAAAACACTCGAAACAAAACATTGTTTCAAACTGACACTTTTTTATTGAGATTTTATTCATTTGATACATGAGTCAAACACGCGGGGAAATGAACGGCCTCTATGACAGGAATAACTTAAGGAAGTAAAGAGAGAAATAGATTTAACACAGGCCTGACATGCACTGATCAGCAGAGCGTCAGGCATGAGCTGTTTAGCCAGACACAACACAGTAGAGTTAAAATAATAAAACAAGCAGAAGAAATCAACTTACACTAATGTAGAACATGTCTTTCACGATACACCATATTGCGAAAGACTTTGTGCAATATCATTGGCCTTTAAACTTAGTTCTAAAATAGATTATTTCATAATATGATCAGGTTTGGATTTAAATCACAGAAGCAATGCTTTCTTCCTGACTGCATCAAGTGCAGCATGGCTGCTTTCTATAAAGAAGATATCTGACAAACAAGAAGCCCAGGGGAAGCATTTGGTTGAAGGGTTCAATGTATGTTTGGTAAACCTGTAACTACTGTCCCTGATTTCTTATTCTAGTGTTCATGTTTTATCTTTTAAAAGTGGTTTTGGACAGAGGTGAGTCAATAGAACAGTCGTTTTCCCCCAAAGTCTCTTCAAACGAGAACCAAGAGGACCTTTTCAAGAGGTCTGTTTTACTCATAAACCCATAGCCCTCAGTTACACTAAAATCGAATGACATCGTCCTTTTTGGAGAATCGCAGCACCTTTCACTTTTCACTTTCACAAGAACGGTTCTTCTAAGTAAAAGTTACAAACTGCAAGTCGATAACAATCCTAAAAGTGGATCTTCACACTGTTACATGCGGAAAAAAGAGTGCAGTGGGATTTACTTCAGAGGCGAGAGAAGCTGGCGGGACCTCGGACGCGTTTGCACACCTCTGAGGCGTCTAGTCGAAGTTGAGCACGTTGCCGTCGAAGTGGGTGAGCACGTGGTTCTCGAAGATCTTCTGGTCGCAGTCCAGAGGGAACTGCTCACTGCACATGGGGCAGATCTTCCAGTGGCTCTCCACATGCTCCTCAAACTTACTCTGGTCATAGTTGGGGGGGAAGATGACGTCGCACAGCGGGCAGCGCTTGTGGATGTCCATGCTGCAGAACGGAAAGAGGGAGGGGGGAGAGGAGGATAGACGCGGGGAAAAAGAAAAGATGGAAAAATTGAAAAGAGTGAGTTTGGGATAACGAGCAGCCAAGTGATGATGTTGGCAAACCAGTGAGAGCGGGCTAATAAGGAGCATCTGTCAGTGAGTCAACGTGGGTGGGCCCTGTGCTGCTCTACGCCTCACAGCAGGACTATGGTGGCTGGGGTGGGCTGGGGGGGGGGTTCCACGCACAGCAGAACAAACACTTTACACATGTTATTATGATGCATAGGATGATGGGAAAATGCTGGGCTGAGACAAACTAAACCACTTGTGGGGGCGTGTTACCTGGACTCAAAGCAAAAAGTTGTCTGTCCCTCATTTAAGACAGGGCTGTGGGGTTCAGTGGCTGCAGGGTGTTCGCTGGCATTGCCCTGAGAAGGGAATCACAGAGCAGCTTCAGAAACACACTCGGAACAAAATGCCACTACAACACATAAACAAGTGTACGCGAAACTAACAAATGGTTGGAATGACACTCCCTGAACGAATGAGTGCACAGGAGCTACAAATGCGACGGGCAAGGGGAGGGCGGGGACTCACGTTGTTGTTGTTATTCACCTGCTGCTCCTCCGGGTCCTCCAGGCCGTCGGGCCGGCTGAGGTTGCGTGCCGGCTGGATGCACACCACGTTGCTGTCCCAGGACGGAGGGCCCACGGGGGGCAGGCGCAGCACCTGGTCGTCAGAGAACTCCCCGTCCGCCCCGTCTGCAAGGGGTCGTTCATTTACTCTCTATTTCTTTATTTACATACAAATACACCGTTGTTGTCGTTGTCGGTCCTGCTCCACTAAACTCTATATCATTTGTACAAAGATTCATTTGAATCCCACGTGAAGCACAGGAGTCATCCAGACTGTATGTTTAATATCCCCAAGCTACTGTGCTGTGTGGCGAGTTAGTGTCGTTGGTAGAGAGAAAACCCCATCCATGTCACGGTACAGAGAGAGAGCCAGCTGTGTGCACGAGACATCGAGGTGAGGACTACCTCTGGTGTCGGAGGGGGAGTAGGGGTTCCCGAAGTGCAGCTGTGTGGGGGTCTGGGGGACCAGCAGGGGTGTGGGGGTGTCCTGGGCGTAGGGGAGGGGGTACTGCAGGAACAGTGACTGGACGCTCTCAAGACTGATCTCCTCTTCGTCTTCCGACTTCCTGGGGCTGCCGTTCTGGAGCTCCTGGTGGGGACAACAGCAGGACAATGAAGGTTAAGAACATCATAACAGTTCCATTCGTTTGACTCCCATTCAATCTGTGGTGCTATATTAGTTTTAGGAGCTTTAAAAAAAAAAATATATAAAAAATATATATATATCACCCACATCTGACGTGTGTAATTGCGGAACACCATGAGACGTCAGAGTGCTTAAATGGATATTGACGTACGTCTCTGAGAGTTAGACAGAAACTACCTATCAAGTCTGCGTCCCTGCGTCAGCTACGAGACAATACTTCACCAGCCACAAGCTCCCAGAAGTTCTGAGGCTGTGGACTCGCTGCTAGCTCTTTCACACACACACACACAACAGTTTAATTAGCATCTTCATTAAAAAGAAACTCTTTGCGTTTTCAAAGGGAATGGAAGGCTGTGTTTTATTGAAGTTTGTTGCAGGCGCCAATTTAATTTACAGTCTGAACCTCAAATTGGGTCATTTTGCTTCTCTGAGCTACAACTGCATTACCCCGTGGCAGCTTGTTTGGGTCAGTGTGGATCTAGCTGTGGTCCAGAGTAATTGAATGGAAAATAAGAACTCACTTACTTTGCTTCACCAATTAGAGAGACATGTTAAACCCAAACCAGATTAGGAGCCGGAAAAATTGCAGCTTTCGGGGGCATTTTTAGCTTGGTAAGAAGACTTTGAAACGAGAAAATGAAAGCTGTCACTAACCCCCTCGAGTTTCTCCTTCTCCTTCATCAGAACAGCAAGAGTGCCTTTCAGTTCCTTCAGCTCACGGCCCTTCTCTGCCACCTGACTCTGCACACAAACAGGAAATGAACTTTTTTTGATCCAATGTCAAAGGAAACTCAGTCTAGGAAAAAAACTAAATAAAATGAAGCTTTATCTCTGACATTTAAGACAGCGAACTTCTCCAGAGAGTCATCTTAATTATAATAGGCCTAAAAAAGGCTTTGGTAGTTGCTGACTGCTGATTTACGTACTGTAGAGCTCAAACCAAAACAACTTGTTGGAACCCTTCTGAGATGCTGAACAAATATCCGCTAGCCCCGAGCCAACCACTGCATAAGCCAGACAGCAGGAGCGGGTTCTTCTGGAGGCAGGCTTAGCTGTCTCCAGCGCTCACATAAACAGCAGTAAAACGTCCTCTCTGAACAGGCCTGCTCATAAACACCACTGTCACTCGTTCTGTGTTCCATTGGAGATACCATCAAGGGCTGAATACTTGAGTTAGACCAGCTATACACAGTAATAAACAGCCAGCTAGGATGTACAATCCAAAAACTGTTCTGGGTTTTCACCAACAAACAACAGTGGTACACAATTGTCTTCTAGCCAAGTTTTTACGTGCAGTTGAGAGTGATTTATGTTTCTGTTCTCTAGTAGTAGCTCTGTGATAGACAGCAACTCTGGTGAAGCAGCGCCCAGTCAAAAGGATTGCAGGAAACTGGCATTGGCACTAGCCTAGCTTTAGCTTTAACCTAGCTTTAGCCTAAACCTTAGACTTAGCTTTAGCCTCTCTGCTAGCCTGTCCTGCCAACTGACCTTGTAGCGGTCCTCCTCTGCTGCCAGCTGCAGCTTCAGGCTCTCATTGGTCTTCAGCTGCTCCTTCAACTTCACTTCCATCTTGGCAAGCTCGTCGGCAAACATGCAGCTACGCTCCTTCTCCTCCTACAGGTAACAACACAAAACTGCTTCAAAACACCTATCTGGGCTCTCATGAGGACAATCACACCGAAGCGGTCTCTCCCTACTCTGTTTCGACTGGTTGGCGTAGGATGGTGAAAATGTCCAAACATGACACCGTTTTTGCCTGCCAAACAGCTACTTACACTCAGCATCTGTTTGCATTTCTTGTATTTGTCGCTCTTGTCGGAGGCTTCTCTGTTGATGCCTTTGAGCTTCTCCTGGAAGATGGCCTCTAGCATAGGGTCAGCAGAACCTGGGCTACCTGGAGGCCGAGAGAGGAAGACAGAGGTAGAAAGAGAGAGGCAGAGAGAAAAATACAAGTAGAGAGAGAGACGTAGAGAGAGAGGAGACATAGATAAAGAGGCAGAGAGAGATCGAGGTGCAGGGGGGTGAACAGGGTTAGACTTCCAGAGAACACCGAGTCAATGAGCAAACCACTCACACCTGTGCCCAGGGTCAACATTGAGAGGAAGTGAGTGTATACCTGGCACTGATGTGTCTGGGCTCACAGACAGAGGAACCGTTATGGCCTCCGCCGCTGGGTTTCTCTTCAGTTCCTACCAGACGGAAACAAACACATTTTTGACTTTGATTCAGTGTAGTCTGGTTCGTGTGTGTGTGTTTGTGTGCGTGCATGCGTGTGTCCAAGACTCACCCCCTGCTGTTCAGAGAGCTTGGCCACCTGTCTCTGGAGTCGCTGGCATTCCTTGTACTTCTCCTTGTAGTGTTCGGCGGCCATATGCAGGCGTAGTTTCAGGTCCTCCACCTCTCGCTGCAGCTCTACGACGGTGGCAGGATCCACGCCGTCCTCCTCCGGCCGGGCCTCTGCCTTAGCCTGCAGGCAGACAGGAGCCCACGGACTGAAGACCAGCTCATACCTTGACCTCCACACTTCTTGTATAAAACTGAGCAGTGATACTATTTCTAACTGGTTCATCGTGAGAATACAGACTGTTCTTTGACACGAACCACTGGAAATACTGTTAGAACTGTACACTTTTAGTCCTAGATTATTTACTTACAACGTGCACTATTTGTTGGTGCTTTGGGTAAAAGCATCTGCTAAACTAACTAGATTTTCACATGAACAATGTGTTGTCGAGTACGCATATCCCAGAAGCTGGATTGCGCGACAGGGAATCAGAGTGGTAATGCTCCTTACTGCCTCGTGCTGGGCTTCGACCTTCATCTGCTCCACCTGGCGCTCCAGCCGGGCACACTGGGCCTGGACGTCGGCCTTGTCCTGGCGCAGGGCGTCGGCCTCCAGCCTCATGCGGTACAGGTCGGCCATGCTGCGGTCCCGGGCGCTGGAGGCGTCCCGCAGCTCGGCGCCCAGCATGGAGGACTCCTGCTGGGTGGCGTGGAGCTGCTCCTCCTTCAGACGCAGCTGCTCCTTCAGGGCCTTCAGCTCCCCCTGTCGTGGACACCAACACACGTTCAGAACGACGACACGAAAGACTGAGGCGCGCTGCGACGATCGGTGACGAGGAAGAGGATATCGGAGGTCGAGTGTGTTTGCTGGTGGCTGGTAGTGGGTGTGTATTGGTGAGGGGGGGGGGGGGGGTTACCGATGGGGAGGCCTTGGCCAGGACCTCTCTGTGCTGCTTTTCCTTTTCTGTCAGGCAGGTGCGCAGACAGCCCACCTCGTCCTTCAACTGGGCGATGGTGTTCTCCTTGTTCACGTCCACGCCCTTTAGCATCTGCAGCTCCGCACTCAGCTTGGTGTTCTCCAGCTCACGGTTCTTCAGGTGAATCTGCAGCACGCGTGCACGCACACACACACACACAAAACAAATGACCAAACACAGGGGGGTTAATCATCAAAAGAATTGTTATAATCCAGCCTGGTCTTTTCTGTGTAGCCCTCTCTGTGCAATATCGTCAAGACGTGCCCATCTGAATTTCTACAGTTAAAATAAGTGTTGCGTGACCTTAATTACATAACAGAGATTGAGGTGAGCCCATAAAGCTGGCCCTCCAATCCTGCTCTGCGATGGCCAAGTTAAATTAGGTGCAGGTTTGACTGCGTTTCCGCAGAGACTATGCGAGTGCCACTCCTAGTTCCTGAGCCGAGCCGGCCACAACAGAGAGCCAGGGACCGGCATGCGGACCAGAGGCAGCCGGAACAGGGCCTGCCCTGTTTAGGCACAACGCACAGAGCACGCACTGTGCACCTTCACCAAGTCAGGGCTCAGGACGTAAACAGAACAGGAGTGTTAACATACAGGTTCAGGGGCCCCGGGGTTGGGGTTAGAAAACGGCAGGGAGCCACAGGAAACACTAACCTTGTACAGTTCCTTCTCATCCTTCTCGTTCTTCAACTGGGACTCCAGCGCTTCCTTCTCCACTGTCAGCTTCTTCACTCTGTCCTTCAGGCTAGGGACCAAATCAAAACAGCAGGACTTTCATCACCTGAGTCCAATCCTTAAAGAGACAGCAAATGAACCGTAGTCTATGGTGGCTGGCTGGTTGGCGACCCCTTTGTCCAAGACTCACCCGTCCAGCTCAGTCACTCTCTGTAGCCCCTTCTGGGTGATGCCTATGAGGTCATCCTCCAGCTGCACAACTCTTGCCGTGGCCTCGTCCAGCCTCCTCTTCACCTCCTCTCGCTCCTCTTGTAAGGCCTGGGATGAGCTCTGCACATCCTGGAGGAAGGAGGGGGGGTGGGGGGGGGACAAGGAGTCAAACTAAAAATGTGGTATTCTGCGGAAATATTTTGTAACACAACGAGCTATGAGGGGTTTGCTAGCCTATTATGGAACAGGACAAAATGATTTCTAACTACATTGTTTACAACTATTTATATTTTTTAAACAAATAATTTTATGAACTGTGTTGAAAACATGGACTCATTTATTTCTGCCCCCATGCTGTTGTTTAAGAGAACCAAGTGTTCTTGCAAGTGTTATATTCATTATTTGGCCACAAACTTTCTCTCTAGGCACAACGGTTTTTAGCTCTTTTCCCAGTTCTCTTTTCCTTCTACAGTCAGAAACTGAAATGGTAGACTGTGCTGGCTGCTAGCGGCTCTCCCTGGCCACTCCCCCTCCTGTGCCAGACACAAATCCAGACCTTTATGGATTAAATCACAAACAGGCAGCTAATAATGCAGGTCTCTAAGGAAGTGCTGCTTTGAATCTGCCTGTGGCAAGGGAGGCTGAGGAGAAAACTGAGGAGACATTTTTGAGGGGAAATTGTGACTGCAAATACGTTTTGTAATGAAACATTAAGTTTGCACGGTGATTCATGAGCAAAAAAAAAAAAATCTTTGTACAGTATGTTTATAGGCAGGATTTTGGAATCGTTTTTTAGCAGCACATAAAAAAACATACGAAACTTTGACCATAAAATTAACAGCCGCAAAAACAGTAATCATGTTTTCATCTAGAGGCCATTTTAAACCTAGCAGGATTTATGGCGCAAAAGAATTATATGAATCATCATTCACACTATTTCATAAAACACATTAAATATGCCTAATGTTGCTCTATGAAAAATGAATGACTTCTAAAGATCCTGACTGTCAAGGTCAGATTTATGAGTTGGATCGAGCTTGTGGGTAAGTCTGTTGTTTCAAACTGAGGGTGGAATGAAGACTCACACTAGGGGGTGCTGAGAGACTGTGAGGCCAGACCAGAACAACAGCATCCAACATCACAAGATCTCCTCCTTTTAGAAATGTACGATATTCTGCCATCCAGTCTGAAGAGACCTTATTAAGTCTCAATCCCTTGCTTATCCATTTCTACTACAATTTCAACCCATTTCCACATCACTCGATCAAAGTAACAAATTCAGATCATCATTTCACTCCCAGTGAACATGAGTTATAGAAGAGGAACAACGAGGCGATGGTCTTTTCTCCACTCGGAGTTCCAGAGTTGGACTGCCCGCCTGGCTCTCACCTGATTCTCTCGTCTGAGCTGGGCACAGGTCTCCTTCTCCTCCTCGCACTCCTTCTGCAGGCTCTCCTTCTCCACCTCCAGCTGGTCTCTCTCTTGGTGGAGGAGGGCCATGGTCTTCACCAGCTCCTCCTTCTCTCTCTGGGCTTCCTCCAACTTTTGCTGAAGGGATGAAAGAAAGGTTACTGACTTTTTGGAAAAGTTAGCAAAACCCTAGTTTGACAATTTGACAACCTTTAGTCAACAATACCCTAGTATAGAGACACCTTCCATTTTCTCCTTGATCTCATGAAGCTTGATGTTTAGTTAGCGTATAGTATGAAATTACGGTGGTGAGACTATGTAATGCAAGTGATAACATATGTCATGGAACTTTCCCCAAGTGTCCAGGTGCCACTTGGGGTGTCTGGATGGGTGGAGGGCAGGACTGTACCTCCAGGAAGCAAGTCTTGGTGGTGACCACCAGGATGTCCGAGTTGCACTCATCCTCCACGGTCAGCAGCTCGTCGTCGGAGGGGCTGTTGGCACGGAACTGGAAGGGCGTGCTGGCGCCACGGATCTCCCCTTTGTGAGTCACGTAGCAGAACTGGTAGAACTCGCTGTCATCATTGGGAACGTAGTATCCTTAGAAAGAAGAGATTTGTCAGCCAGACCATGAAGCAGAAGTGGACAGAGCTTAACCTCGGTTCAAGACACTGAATAAAGGTTTTATGAAAACGGCCTTGTTAACACCAGCAGAAAGCCCGATGGCTACAGTTTCATATTTTATTGGTGTTCGCAGTTTTGGTATTAAAATCCCTTTAACGGCCCTCAGAAGGGCAGTGACAAGTGGTAACCCAACGCGGTTGAGATGTCTAAAAACGTGGTTGGGTTGTTTACCTTGAAACACCACAGCCCTGTTGACCGCAGTGCCCTCCTCGTAGGTGTCAGGAAGAGGCGACCACAGGAATGTGTAATAATCGCGCGCTGTGCTCCAACCAACCTGCGAGGCGAGAGTGGGCTCAGATTAAACAGCACTAGTACCACATACTGACAATAACAACAGACCAAGCTTGATCGCGAGGACAACCATCGTAAACCCACAGAAACTGCTGCCCCACACCACCTGGCAAAAAACAGAACTGTTAAGATTAGGCAATGTACTTAGAATAAGTTGTTATTATTTCGTGTTTTACTATGGAATATCATAGCTGACATCCTTGCCTGCAGCCTATGGTGAAAGTCTATTGGCTTTCGAACCGTGAACAATGTAGCAACATGTCAGAGATGACATAAGGCCCACTTATGTAACCAATCCAGTTTCTGGCTGCCACGTGTATGAGGCCAATGCTCGTGAACTGGTCCAACTGTGGAAAAACAGCTACAACTCACCTCAAACAGGAAGAAGAAAATAGGTGAAAATTTTATACATACTTCAAAATGAAAACCAAGATGTAATTATACGAACTTTATGTGTTGTTAACTGATGCCTGATGAGGGGGGAGTACAGAAAATACATCCATAATTTCAGCCCACTGCCATAAAACTGTCAAACAAAATCAGACTCACATTGGGTTGGCTGGCTTTCCAGGCGTACACGCTCAGGCACACACACGCATCCACAACAAGCCAAACTCAATTCTCACACAGTATAACTCTCACACGCCCACAACGGAATGCAACGCTTATAAGATGCAATGCAAGCCTGAAGTCACCCCGATAAAGAAGCGTTTCCAAAACGCTTTCAGATCAACCGACACTATGTGACCGTCATGTTTTTACCCGGGGGTATTTGAAAGGTCTGAAGCAACAACGATGTTAGTGTTGATCTGAGACACAGATAACATGGCTCTGGTGTTGATAATCCCCACGTTGTCACCGGGGGTGTTCCCACCTCCAGCAGGCAGGAACAGGAAGCCATTAGAGTGTGCACATAGTTAGAGACTGTCCTCGCTAAGGGCTAGGAGCTCACCGCTCCGCTCATTAGCGCAGCTCAAGGTGAAAGGGGTGACAGCTCTCTGTGAGTAGGTCTTTCACGTCAGCCAGAGGTCCTGGCTGAACCTCCACACAGGACTGGGAGGGCGCGACAAACTCAAAACATGGACACACACATCCAACTGACAGCACAACCCTGGAATCAGCATCATACCCTAGAGGCAGGGCTCGACAATAACGATGGGCCGATGGCCCGGGGCCAGTAAAAAGTAACTTTGGGACAGTTAAACTAGCAACTCACTGTCCCGATCGGGCCACTGCAAAGCATTGATTGGAAAAAAAAATAGCATTGCAAAACTTAACATCCTGCATGTTTTGCTATCTGCTAAATGCATAAATAACTTTATTTTAAATAACGTTAAAAGTCAATTGTTTTTCTGATCGTTACCTTTTTATTTTTTATCACTAGAAATGTGATTTAATTTGTGTTATTTTTATATCCAGGATGTGTTTAGTAAATGGCTAAACATGTTAACACAATAACATAACTTATAAGTCTTTTGGTAACAATGATAAATTACAACTTTAGGAGGTGGGGGCCTGTAAAAAATGGTCTTGGGGCCAGTAAGTTTCAAACCCACTAGCCCCCATAAATGTTAACGTTCAGCCCTGCCCTAGAGGACTGCTCTCAATCCGAGCCACCATTTTCGAATCCCCCAGATGCCAAACAAAAAGCTTTTTAACCTTATCTAGCTTTGTCCAGAGCCTAATTTTGCAACCGTTGCACCCTTAAAACTTGCCCTCAGAAAACACCTACATTTTTCACAAACAGGCCCTTCTGCAAAAGAGCTGCAGGGGCCTAAATTCACAGAACTGCTAATGCTGGTAGTCTAGTCTATGTTGGAATCAGGCTCTATTAATCAAACAGGCAGGACAAGTTGTCCATGAATCACAGAGCAGGGCTGTGCTCTGAGACAGGTTAATTATAAAGGTCTATTTGCCATCTCCTTGGTACCTCTGACAACCTGTCCCAACACAGCTCCGCCGTGCTGTCTACAACACCTTCAATCACAACTCTCGGTAAATGTTCAAACATCAAAGCCCCCAGAGTCTGCGCTTGTGCATGTTCAAACAAGAGGATATAGGCAACCTCCCCTGACAGTACATAAACTGTGGGGTGGGAGATAGGGGTTTGTTTGCCCCTCGCCAAGCCAAACAAACCCCTATCTAACCGCCAAACAATTCCAGCATTTGTAAACAACTTCAGAGAAACACGGTCCAGGCTTGAAACTTGCAATCGAGAACATGTCTCTCTCGTCTAGAAGTAAGTTGGATATTGACATATTGACATATTAAGACGAAGAATCTTGTTCTTAGTCTGACCTCTGATCTGTCACCACTAGGCTGCAATATATTTACATTTACATTTAGTCATTTAGCAGACGCTCTTATCCAGAGCGACAGTAAGTACAGGGACATTCCCCCAAGGCAAGTAGGGTGAAGTGCCTTGCCCAAGGACACAACGTCAGTTGGCATGACCGGGAATCGAACTGGCAACCTTCGGATTACTAGCCCGATTCCCTCACCGCTCAGCCACCTGACTCCCTATATATGGAACAGAATGAAGAATGCCTACATGCCAAAATCATTTAGAATCAGATGGAGGGCTGAAGAACAAAATTCTGCATTCTTCGTTAAAAGTAATGAGACCATTGCAGCCCCGTGTCTCTAGGGGGCGATAGCAGCATAATGTCTATGGCGCTGTGTCGGGCCAACAGAGAGCATTGCTTCAGGCCCTGTGAGTCAGAACGCAGGTATCTGTCCTCTTCCAAAACTTGGGAGCTTGGCACCAACACTGCTGTCTGTCAACACAGCCAGGAACATTTGTACAATTTATGATCCCATGCTCAGCTTTTTCCACCTTCACTCTGTGTTTTAGAGGCTATGGGAATTAGTGCTTGTTACGAGACACACTTGCTTGAGGGTAAAACCCTTTTTTGTACACAAAACTGCTATCGAATGTTGGGCCAAACACTGTAAACATGCCCCAGACATTTCTTGATCCATCTCTGGCAACATAACCCTTACCCCTGTCTAACTGAGGCTTTCCCTACCAATCCACAACTTTTTGGACACAGAGTCTAGAATTAAGTTTATGGTTTTACAGTTTAGACTAATTTGTTCAATGAGATTCAGGTTCACAATAAGTCTTTATACAGTACGCTCACTTATAATAACACATTTTGCAATGTCATAAAACAGACTGCTTCTGTTTCATGGCAATGTAGAATTTGCTCTTGTAAAAGAACCGGAAAAATGTTAACCGTGTGTGTGTGTGTGTTTAATCCAGCCCACACAGATGGGGAATGGAAAGAAGAATTGCACTGTTGCTTTGATCTGATATGTTCTGAACACAGACCGCAACTCATCAGTTCACACTAAAATAAAAAAAACTTCTGTCTCCACCACCCCCCCACCACAGACAAGGCTCAAAACAATTACTGCTGGTGTATTGAATTTAATGTGCTCCTTTAACCAGCCCCATCTGGGACACTCCAGTATGCAGGGGGGTCAAACCTCCACTTTCTCACGTTTCTCAAGAACGTTAATCACACGATAAAAAAATTTACGCCACTAAAATGGGTTTGCGTTAACGCCGTTAACGCGTTTAACTGACAGCAGTAGTTATGATGTTACAATCCTATGTTATCATCCTAACAAAACGGGCCTACATCCAAGTTGTCCCATTCTACTTACACCCCCATCCCCAAACTGTTGTCTTAACTTACATATGGTTAGGTTTGCATACAAGGCTTTTACAACAGACGGGTGCCGGTGACTTTCAGGCTTTGTTTGAACTGAATATGGGACACGGTACACGTGAAGAGGGGATGACTCACCTTGAATATGCCAACCCAGTCCTTCTGGTGAGGCTGGATGAACTGGGTGAGGGTATAATGGCACTCCAATGCAGCGTGAGGCAGGTAGCTCTTCCCCACGTTCTGGAAGATGACGTGGGCAAAGTTCGAAGTGTCCATGGTGTTGCCTACTGAGGATGCGTCCAGGAATAGCGCCATCTATCACTCAAAACTGGTTGCAAAGAAAAAATGGATGTGAGGAAAAAAAACTATTGATTCTTTCAACTCATGATTATCTGCATGATTATCTACTTGCAATGACACAATATTGACACAGATTTTTTTTTTTTTTTTTATAGATCACATATTATAAAAGTCATAAACTCCATGGTGGTTTCCATGTATGACCCATGTATGACTCACACACACACACACACACACATCATCAACTCACAAAGGGATGGTCTGTTTGTCTGCCCTAAACTATGCTACTGACAAGTATCCCTGGAAACCAGAGACAGGCTTAAAACGATCTGTTATTTAGTAAGAATGGATCAAAACATAGGCTAATATTGCTGGATGTGTTTGCATAGTACCAAACTAAAGGTTGTTATTGTTATATTTAGACTTGCCCGTGTTGCCTTGGAAGGCCCTGTTTTAAGAACATGAGACTGTTTCTGACAGTGGTTCTCAACAACATTTAACATCCCTCCTCTAACCTAAGCATAGATAAGTACATGTCTTGAGCTGACTAAGAGGTTTCACAAGTGAAAGGCCTCGTTACATATACAGTTAGGTCCATAAATATTTGGACATTGACACAATTTTCATCATTTTGGCTCTGTATACCACCACAATGGATTTGAAATGAAACAATCAAGATGTGCTTTAAGTGCAGACTTTCAGCTTTAATTTCAGGGTATTTACATCCAAATCAGGTGAACGGTGTAGGAATTACAATACATTTTATATGTGCCCCCCCCCTTTTTAAGGGACCAAAAGTAATTGGACAATTGGCTGCTCAGCTGTTCCATGGCCAGGTGTATGTTATTCCCTCATGGGAGTTCGTTATTTCATTGACAAGGAGCAGATAAAAGGTCTAGAGTTCATTTCAAGTATGGTATTTGTGTTTGGAATCTGTTGCTGTCAACTCTCAATATGAAGTCCAAAGAGCTGTCACCATCAGTGAAGCAAGCCATCGTTAGGCTGAAAAATCAAAACAAACCTATCAGAGAGATAGCAAAAACATTAGGTGTGGCCAAATCAACTGTTTGGTACATTCTTAAAAAGAAAGAACGCACTGGTGAGCTCAGCAACACCAAAAGACCCGGAAGACCACGGAAAACAACTGTGGTGGATGACAGAAGAATTCTTTCCCTGGTGAATAAAAACCCCTTCACAACAGTTGGCCAGATCAAGAACACTCTCCAGGAGGTAGGCGTATCTGTGTCAAAGTCAAAAATTAAGAGAAGACTTCACCAGAGTAAATACAGAGGGTTCACCACAAGATGTAAACCATTGGTGAGTCTCAAAAACAGGAAGACCAGATTAGAGTTTGCCAAAAAACATCTAAAAGACCCTGTACAGTTCTGGAACAACATCCTATGGACAGATGAGACCAAGATCAACTTGTACCAGAATGATTGGAAGAGAAGAGTATGGAGAAGGGAAGGAACTGCTCATGATCCAAAGCATACCACCTCATCAGTGAAGCATGTTGGAGGTAGTGTTATGGCGTGGGCATGTATGGCTGCCAATGGAACTGGTTCCCTTGTATTTATCGATGATGTGACTGCTGACAAAAGCAGTAGGATGAATTCTGAAGTGTTTCTGGCAATATTATCTGCTCAGATTCAGCCAAATGCTTCAGAACTCATAGGACGGCGCTTCACAGTGCAGATGGACAATGACCCGAAGCATACTGCAAAAGCAACCAAAGAGTTTTTTAAGGCAAAGAAGTGGAATGTTCTGCAATGGCCAAGTCAATCACCTGACCTAAATCCAATTGAGCATGCATTTCACTTGCTAAAGACAAAACTGAAGGGAAAATGCCCCAAGAACAAGCAGGAACTGAAGACAGTTGCAGTAGAGGCCTGGCAGAGCATCACCAGGGACGAAACCCAGCGTCTGGTGATGTCTATGGGTTCCAGACTTCAGGCTGTCATTGACTGCAAAGGATTTGCAACCAAGTATTAAAAGTGACAATTAGATTTATGATTATGTTAGTTTGTCCAATTATTTTTGGTCCCTTAAAAAGGGGGGGGGCACATATAAAATGTGTTATAATTCCTACACCGTTCACCTGATTTGGATGTAAATACCCTGAAATTAAAGCTGAAAGTCTGCACTTAAAGCACATCTTGATTGTTTCATTTCAAATCCATTGTGGTGGTATACAGAGCCAAAATGATGAAAATCGTGTCAATGTCCAAATATTTATGGACCTAACTGTAGTTCTCATCGTGTTTTATGATAAGCTATACAGTTTAAAGGCTCTAGGGAGGTATGCATGTGCATAGGATGGAGCAGGACTTTCCAGTTTATATGCATTGGTATGTTCTAAGCAAGTCTACATACGTGACAGAAGACATTTCAAAGAGACAACACTCATAAATAGACACTGGTTCTTGTGTCTAGTTTTAATTCCAGCTCCATTTCGAAAATAATCGGCATACACGATATCTTACAACCAATTCATTCAAAATCGCCATTCTAGAAAAGACAATAGCATGCGTATAATCAGCAACTTCTGTTTATTATAATCTGTCAATTGACTGGCTTGCCTACTTTCCCATGTGTTCAATTTGGTCTTAGAATACTGTGGGTGAGGCTGAGGCCAGTGTAGTGACAACCCATTTCAAGCTAACAATATCAATCTATCTACGTTTAGTTTCTAGGGACTACAATTCATTGTTTTGCCATTTTGTAGTAGACTGTGGTCTATCTATCGTCCTCTTCAACCGAACAACCGCTTGAGTGATTAACGGCGTTGGCTAGCTAGCCATATTATTCAATACGCTTGAAGAACAGGCCCAGACCTCTGCTCTAGACTCAAGTCGTCTTTTCACAACCAACCAAGCTAAGCAAAGATAGCTAAGAAGATATATACTCCGATGATTCAACAACAGTAATGATCCTCTGGCAACTTCGTTCCTTAAATTAAACATTCTTTAGTCAACCGTCCTTGTACGGTGTCCCCTTTGTAGCTAGCTGCATTAGTCTACGTTGTTGGAATCAGATAACGCACATTATTACTAGCCTGCTGACGTTAGCTAGCTAGCTATTCTGAAATGTTATCACAATTATCATAGCAAACCGAAGAAAATTTTCTTTTTTTCTTTCTTATATCGATGACAATTCATTAAAAGACGACAACGTACCCATTTACCATGCTGAAGTGCAGATAAAAGCCAAGACGCCCGTCAAAATATTTATTGACGCAGTTGCTGTGTCAGTACATTCCCCACGTTCTCTCTTCCTGGAACAAAACAACAACATTCGCTCGCTACATCATTTCCTGTCAAATGGGAATTCCAGAAGTTTCATTTGACAGAAAAGTGACTGAGTACAAACTGTGTACAGTAATCGTAAAACGATTATTCCTCATTCATACATAAATTATCAATTGATGTACCATATTTAAACCGTAATAAGTAGCTGTTTTTTGTTTGCATGTTTGTTTTTTTTGTATTCCACAACGAGATGAAGATGGACCTAAATTGTAAATATAAAAAAATGAAAAGACTTTTGCCACAGACAGTTTTATTTCATAGTGAAGACAGATCAAGTGAAAGAGATCAAGAGAGACCCCAACTGGAGTAAAGTACATGTGTAAACAGTTCAGTTAACAATGGATAATGTTTTTGAACAAATTGTGTATACAATACAAATATGCAATTGTATGTGTGCGCACTGTATGTGTATAAAAGTATTTTTTAATGATAATTGAATAATGGTGAAAGTGAATCTCAAACTAAAGGTCATGTCAAATCAATCAAATCAGTCAGTATTGTCAAAGTTTGAAATAGATCGTCAATTGCAGTTGGAAGGTGGATCACTAAATAAAAACACCTTTAAAATAGTAGTGTTGTGACAATCTGTGATGAATTTTAATTAACAAATGTCCGTCCTTCAAAACACAAA
The DNA here is from genome assembly GCF_963692335.1 of Osmerus eperlanus. Lineage (NCBI taxonomy): Eukaryota > Metazoa > Chordata > Actinopteri > Osmeriformes > Osmeridae > Osmerus > Osmerus eperlanus. Next base: position 5,797,513 of record NC_085024.1, read on the forward strand.
ACCTTGAGATGTCCCGCCCTGTTAATTCTCATTGGACGCCGATGCACCAAAACTGCTCTACGAATGGAGAGAAAACAAATCAATCACAACCCATCCAATGCCGTCACGGCAAATCGGAGGTCAAGAGAAAAGAAGCATGGCCGCTGTGTTAAGGGGGTCTCGAAACCTATTGGGAAGGTGTTATAAGCATGTTGACTTTGCTTTCGGTAAGGAGTTTTTGAGTTTTCAATAGCTCTTTGATTGGCTTGCTCGCTCTTTTTCGTTACTATTCGACAGGATATGTCTGAGTAAAGCCTTCGGCATTATGCTTAAAGATCAATGTTGAGCTCAAATCAGTCAGCTAATCTGCGTTAGCAAAGCACAGGTCCCCTTTTTGGTTTGCAATATGGCGAGGAAGCATTGGAGTTATGTTGTTCATTCAACAATCTCGGAATAAACCCTCTACACGTCTGTTTCTGTTTAAAACTGTTTAACTGTCAAAGCGTAGCCGGCAAGATACAGTGGATGAAAGATTGCTATGTGGTCATTTCAGGAAATGAGCAACAAGTTAATGGTCAAAAGCACACCTCTCCATCTATAAATGGATCAGCAGTATATTGATAATTTATATCAAATGATAAAAATGCTCGAGACGCAATTGAATGCTTTGGAGAAAGTCACATTACATTGATCCACGTTTCTGTGAAGTTTGTATATGCATAAAGACGATCACATGATTTGTGACTTATGTGATTAAATGTTATGTTACAGGATAGTGTATTTCACGTATTCAGCATTGCTTCACATAATGATGCCCATGACATCTCAAGGCAAAAGTAGGCTAAGTAGCCTCAGTGCTGCCTGGTCAAGAGTTGCAGGTGTCTTGGCAGACTCTTAAAAATGGCTTATGCGAGGCGTGTGAGACCTGGCTGACGTCCATACTCCTTGCTACACATGCACCAGAGAGTGGCTACTTATTATATGCCCTGTGGCTGTCTCATAAAACTGTTCAAAGAAACACATTTTGATGACCTGTATGAACGTGGTTATTTAGCCCACAGTCTCACTTATTCATTGTGAAACTATGGCTCTCAATCCTTCTCAGACATGGGAGCAAACCTGTTTGAAACTGTCCCCACTGCAACATGATTGTGTTGTTGAGTCTAACTATGACTCAACAGATGCTAAAGCAATTTACTACAAAAGTACATATAGATAGGGCAAGTATGCTTTATGTGACATTGAATTTGAAGGGCATGAGACTAAGACTGTACTTTTTGTGACAGCTTTTTGTGACACTTCATTCCTGTAATCAAAATGATTGTTTCCATTTTCCTAGTCTCTACCAGGTCTATGGCCTCAAAGACCCATGTGGGGTTCATTGGACTTGGGAACATGGGGAATCCAATGGCAAAAAATCTGCTGAAGCATGGATACCCAGTATTGGCAACGGATGTGTTTCCAGAATCCTGTAAAGAACTGCAAGAGTTGGGTGCCCAGGTGGGAACTGAATACCCTAGCACAACAATACATCATAAATACCACAATTGTTAAAAAGAAAATAATCATTTTAATTTTATTCCAGTTCAGTCAGTTTGGTGATCTGATGTTTCTCTGTGTTTTTAGATTCTTGATAATCCTGCCGAGGTGGCAGACAAGGCCGACCGCATAGTCACCATGCTGCCCTCCAGCCCCAACGTCATTGATGTTTATACTGGTCCCAATGGCATCCTCAAGTAAGTACATCCATATTTATCCATCCACCACCTCCTTCCTTCAAGGCACTCTGAACATCCATGCTGTCATGTTTTATTGTATTCACAGAGATATTGAGTACTGCATAAAGTGTGTTTTCTCCCCTATAGGAAGGTGAAGAAAGGCTCACTGCTGATTGACTCCAGCACCATTGACCCCATGGTTTCCAAAGAGATGGCAGTGGCTGCTGAAAAAATGGGGGCTGTGTTTATGGATGCACCTGTGTCAGGAGGTAAGGACTGGTCAGGCTTTTGTTTATGATCAGTCATTTACAAAGACCCTATGTGGCCCCTAAATAGCCAAATTATAACATACTTTACTACTAATTTGATAAAAATGATACAAGCCCATTTCCTCAAACTTTTTTTATATATGAGCATCTGGGAATTGATCTAATGACCTTCACACTCACACATTCTTGCTAACATCCCAGCAGTTCCCCAAAAGATGGTGTATTTCCAGTGTAGAGTCATTCTGCTTTAAAGGTGAACCCCCAATGTATCCTTTCAGTATCAACCAGTAAATCTTTCTGTGAACAAACAGATTTATTCCTTCCTTTTACTCAGAGAAGCCTCAAACACAGTGTGTGTCTTTTGTCATGTGTCCATTAAGTGTTTTTGGACAGAACTAAGATACTCTAAGATACTCTAGAAAGGATCGAGTTCAAATGCACCATCATCACTTTTGAAATTAACATTCATTCCGCCTTGCTACTTTTCATGTAGGTGTAGGTTTGTGAAGAGATGCACCTATCTCAACCTCAGTGTGTGGGAGGTAGGAAATTTGAGGGAGAACAGTATTGGCCTACAGAAATGTCCCCAGCCGTAAAACTCTCACTGCCAGGCAGTCTTGGGGGTCTACACACACACAGTTTGTTTGAACTCAGCCTTTCAACTTGAGGAAAGGCACTTTCTTTGAATAGAAGTTGACTTATTTTACGATCAGGTCCTAAAGATTAGCAGTGATTTATAAGCTTCCTTCCTGTGGCAGTACATATGGATTAAGGCTGTCCAGCTTCCCACATTGAACTTGGGTGGCTGTAGGTCAGTGGATGAGTGTGAGTGTATGGTTAAAGCTAAATATTCCAGCATGTACTACCCTACACTGTGATGTTATCCACCTAGCAGGAGATTTGGAATGTGCGGTTTAGCCTTTTATCAGTGTTCAAAAGAGGCTATGCAGATTGACAAGGATAGTGTCTTAATGGGGCCAGCTTGATTCATTGAATCAGTGTGTGCCAGCCTCAAAAAGGAGGTATGTTTTTGCATTGGTGCTAGAGCTCAGTTATGACTGGTTGATGTTGGTGAGTTGATGCATGGTATTGGAGTTCATGGATGACAGTGATGTTAGCAATACCCAGGAGATGGCACTGTAACCAATACTTGAGCCTGTGGTTAGAAGACAACACACACATGTTAATATAAAGGACACGTTAACCGAGAAGTTAATTTGTGTAACTACACCTACAACAAGCCCTGTCCCATAAGCACATGAGCTTCACTTGCATTAGATAATCTGTTCAGTACCACAGCACTTGGTGCCAGGTATTGTTATATATGTATTTTTTATTTTTTTAAGATTAATACTGGTAAGCAATATTTGTGACACTACTGCACAAACCATGAACCATACTGTGACTGGATTGTAACAATTTTCTGTGGCTGCTTTGTAGAATGGAAGAACTTGAATAGGACCTTTTTAATTCTCTGTAATTGGGTAGTTCTTCTTTGTTCTTTCTGGAACTGTAAACAACAATGTCCCACTAGTTTTGTTCTGTTCTTAATTAGTTGCCTCTCCCACCTCGAATGCGTCACAGAGATTTGGCAGCTGCGAATTTAAAAGGAATGCTTTTCAGCAGCAATAGTGCGAGATCCACAAACCTGCCCTATTTGACAGTCTTCATACATGCCACATTAATACACAGAAGTTTGGCGTGACAGAGTTGGATAGGGAAGATCCATTATTATTTGATATTGTGTATATATGTGTGTGTCCTTATGTATATTTGTGTGAGGTGTGAGTGTATTTTTGGGCTGGTGTGTGCCGGTAGAGCAGAAGCCTTTCACACACTGCTCATTAGTAGAGTCATGTGGACTAAGAGCCTGCAACTTTGGCAGCATAAATGAAGAGGTTGCCTTTTTATGTACGCACTTTGCCACTTTCCCTAGCTTGTTTAAGATTTTAATTCATTCTGCAATTCAAACCAGTGGCTACCCAACCACATTTAGGACAGAGAGAGAAAGGCCCTTTCGATCCAGAGATTTCTTCCAGCTCATTGTTGCCATTAAACGGCACTTCAATAGAGACAGATTTTAGTTATCAAGTGGGTTTTTTCACGGTAATATTAAATAAGCAAATTATTAAGAAACTGTTATTTACGAGAAGGAAGAAGTAAAAATTAATCACATACTTTTTAAATGTATTATTACATTTTTGCAAGTTAGCTTCTGTGTGTGTTTATTTTTACGTATGTCGTCATCTGAAGGTGTGGGGGCTGCTAGCTCAGGGAAGCTAACCTTTATGGTGGGTGGAGCCGAGGAGGAGTTCACTGCAGCTAAGGAGCTGCTCAGCTGCATGGGAGCCAACGTAGTGTACTGTGGCCAGGTCGGGACTGGACAGGTATGTAGAGAATACACTTACCGTATTTCTTCTAATAAACGCTGCAGCGTTTATTAAATAACGTAAATTTTTGGTGCGCCGTTTATTCGAGGGTGGCGTTTAATTAGTAAGAGAGATTTTGTGAATTGTAGCTGCAGTGCAACCATAGACAACTTCGTTGCTGGCATTGTGACACATGAATCATGCAGCTAAAAAGCAGGTTTCATTTACTACCGCTGACCTTAACTATTCTTTGTTTGTCTATGAGTGCGGCAACTCCCTTTCTCATTGGCAATCAATTAGGTGTGCGTTGGTAGTACAACTGTCTCAAGTACAAGTGTTCTACATTGTGTAGAAATCTGAAGCAGCATGCCGAAACGTTCATACACGTTAGCTTTCAAACAGAAAGCTGTGCAGAAATATATGTACATGTGTAATAAATACTGGGCAAAAATGTAACCAATTAGATAACCGTTTTAAGATGTTTTTGGTGCAGCGTTTATTCGAGGGCGGCGTTTATTACACAACGTTCATTTTTGGTGCGGCGTTTATTCAAGGGCGGCGTTTATTCGAGGAAATACGGTATTATGGCTGGGCTATACATGGTCTAATGTTATGGTGTAATGATTCTAAATGAGCAATAATCAATATGGTGTTTGTTATGAACTGCTAACCAATTTGGTTGTTTTTTGTCTGCATTGCAGGCAGCTAAAATCTGCAACAATATGCTTCTAGCCATTGGAATGATTGGAACATCCGAGACAATGAACCTTGGAATCAGGTATGTGGTGTTCTCGGAAACATTACAACCTCTGTTAACATAGTTCATAATCGTCTACAGTAGCTGGCACAAAATAGGCAGAAACTTTATTAATCCCAAGGGGAAATTGCATACAAAATAAAGTTATTGCTGAAGACTGAGAGAATGTTTTCTGTTCTGCTGACAGACTAGGCCTTGATCCCAAGCTGCTGGCCAAGATTCTGAACATGAGCTCTGGAAGGTGCTGGTCGAGTGATACATACAACCCTGTGCCTGGGGTCATGGAGGGAGTGCCATCTGGGAACAACTACCAGGGAGGCTTCGGTACCCAGCTGATGGCTAAGGTAACTCAAATACGTCTGTGTATTACTCTGCATAAATGTTTTCCTTAGAACTCTTGACTATACTCTTGACGATTTTATCTGATTGTCGTTCTTGAACGGGTAAGAAAGTTTTTAGTTTGAGAAATTGTCTATGCTGGGATGAGGTGACTAGAGTTGACATTATTTGATGTGACTGATGTGTCTCCAGGACCTGGGACTGGCGCAACATACAGCCACAAACACCAAGACCCCTGTGCCTCTGGGCTCCCTGGCCCACCAGATCTATCGCATGATGTGTGCACGTGGCTACGCCGGCAAAGACTTCTCTTCTGTGTTCCAGTTCCTTCGTGATGAGGAGGGCCAATAGGGGGCGCCACTCCTCGTCCTGTCCACAGCCTTACCAGGCTTTGTCCTGATCCACACAAGGCATGCAGTTCATGCAGTCCCCCACCCCCATTTCACAAAGACTTCAAAAGGCATATTAATTTAAACAAAGCTAGTGGGGAGCTTGAATCAAAAGTATAAGATCATGTTAGCACTGTCTCCTGCTGGGAGTCATGTTATCCGTGTGATCCTGCCTTCGTTAGAAAAGCAGCACTTCTTTTTCTTTCTTTTTGTTTTTTTATTTTTTTAGAAGCCACGGTGTCTTTCGAGATGTGTGGAGAATCTCAGAAGACGCTGTTTCGTAGGCTGACTAACTAAGACCCTCCCTGCCTAAGGTGCTGCCTAAGGTGCTGCCCAAGGAACTCCTCAGAGTGGAGCCGACTTGGCCATCGCAGAAATGATTACTCACCTAGAACTGACTAACCACCCTGGCAATGGGAGTCTTTTTAGTCACATAGTCTGATCTGTTCTGTTTGATTGTGATTTCTGTTTGTAGAAATATTTCTCTTCCTGTCTTTTGTGGGATACACTCTCCCGCCATATTGGGATGGATTGTTTGCCGTGTTATGTCATATCCCTAATTCACTCTTATATCTTTGATAATAAAGGTGAAGGAGATATTTTGCTGTGTGGTTTTCATGCAATTGAAGTCCACTAACAGGGTATGAAAGCATACATAGCCTATATAAATACTAAAATAAAGACGATGTATAAATCATTTTGCAAGAAAGATTTCAGGTCTCAAGTCTCACGCATTCACCGCAAGACTCAGGCATGTCAGCCATTTCTCACGCAACACCGTATTTCTCACGCATTTCAACCATTTCTCATGGTGAGAAAAAAGGGATAACTTGTCCCATGTACAATTAATGGATGAGGCGCAGGCATACTGAGATGATAGTTGTCACTTCATGACTTTTGTTAAATAAACTTTAACCAAAAGAATTGAGTAGTCACGGTCCACAAAAATGATTTACTGTCGGTACAGAACGTTTAGGCTATATCATAATTATTATGACCGTTTTTAATTTATATTGTAAGTGGTTAAAAATAGTTAAAACGACATGTAGGCATGTCCATATAGCAGGTGTCATGACTTTACAAATGCTTATAAAGCGCACACCAATTGATTAAAGACGTGTTGCCTAGTTCATTGAAAAATATCCCAGTTTCAGTTTAACTTATGTAAATATATATATAACCAATATATACAAAATATAAATAATTATATATTTTTTCACTCGAATTATCTTTACACATCCATGTAGCCTCGTTTTTAGGTTTGGCCTACTGGTGTCTCCACTGAGTCTCTTAGCTTAAGATGCACTTTGCGATCTACGACTGCTCTGGAACTCTCGTTAATCTACTAGCATTTTCAAGAGCCTCTTTAGCTTTGAGAAACGGCCCGTTAAACAAAGATCCATCGTACGATGGATTCTACGACCAATTTAGCCTTAGGGTTAGGGTTACGATGCTTTTGGGAAACGCAGTCCAGCACTGTCAGTCAAGTGGCCTATAGCGATACAACCTATAGGCAATCTATCTATGAAGAGCCAATTCAACGTGTAAGTTGGTCTATTCATCAAGTGGTAGGCTGTCAAGACCACAGTGTGTTGGCCACAACTAAGATAAGTCAAGGACAGCCTGTCGGGTCTTTTTTGGCACCACCAACGGCTAAATGTATTTAACCACCTGCAGAAATTCAGTAGTTGTCGTTCACTAATGGTTTTATGAATCTAGGCTTAATTAAATAATGCGCAGATGCCTGCTGGATTTTAATGAAATGTCATGCGTGGATGCTTTTATAAAAACCATGGCCAGATTTATTATTTTTCTCTCTCTTTCTGTAAAACAAAGAGGGGCGGTATGTTTCTGATCTGGATTGCCAAGAGCCACTGAGAGGCCAAGATGCCATAGGTCACGCGATCACAAGACGAACTCATAAAAAGTCCATTAAGCACTGTAGACTAAGTGCTGTGTTGTTATCTACTTGGCAGGTATTACAAACATAGCCCTTTGGTATAATGTCCTGTAGGCCTTTCCTGAAAGATCCCCTTGCCCGTTTCCTTGAGCTTGGGGGTTCTATACGGTCAGGGAGACACGACAGACCCAAGATACTGACTGACTGGACTAAGGTTCCACCCCCTGCCACTCTCTCCGAACCCAGACACTCGGTTGAGAGAGGATGGCACAGACATCTACATATTGATTAAGTGGTAGACCTAATCAGATTGAATTTTATGAAAAAGCATGTTGACGAAAGTATGCAAACAAATAGGCTACTACTTTCGCTAATCGAATACTCTTTGATATGAAATGTCAACTATGCGCCACAATGTTAATTTCTTCGAATTTCCATGTTCTTATAAAAAGCGTTGAGGTCAAATTAGGATAGTGGAGCTTTACACCACGTCAAACCTATTCATTGATGTCACCCAAGTAAAAGCCAGCGGGAAAAGAATGTAAACCTACCTAAACTGAATGTAAACCTACCTGATATGAAAGAAATCCCTGCTGAATAAAAGGTCGTCAAATATAACACGATATTACGATATTCCTAGATCTGGGCACAGGAGGAGACAGACAATATTTTGTTTTTAATCAGACAATATCTTATTAATTTCTGATTAAAAGTCTCACTAATTGTAGCCTATAGGCTATTGCAACTCCACGTCTGGCCATAATCTGTGTGCCATACGATTAAAAGCTACTTTTTTAACACTTTCATGTCTTTCTAAATCTTATTTTTTAAGTATCGGTGGTAGGCTTTTACGCTACTTAATTACAATAATCAAAAGTTAATTGATCAGTTTGAAGCCCCTTGAAAATACAGGAAAACGATTAATCTGTTGTTATTTATAATTAGGCTAATAATCGTACTAGTTATAGCTTACAATTACTAGGCTATATCCACTTGAAAAACATGACATCTTATTGACAATAAATGAGAAAATAAAGATATTCAGCATACCGTTATGTTACTAAACGAAAAAATGCCTTTGTTTATTTGTATCACGAACATACAAACAATCTTTTATTTATTATACCTCAATTGTCGTTGTAGTTTTTTTGTGTAAGCAAACACTAGCCTACGTCTTATTATTTTACCTTGGAAGATATGTGTTATATGTTTTGAATTGGATGATTATAAGATTGGTTCTAAAACTATAGCCAATGGCAATAAAAAAAAAATCTTCTTGCAAAAATGTTAAATTCATTTTAAGCCCCTCAATAGACAAAAATAATTAAATGAGTGAACTTTTATTAAGACGCATGTTCATGTCAAATGCTTATTATTTCATGCAATCTCGATTCCTAAAAATACCTTTCCCTATGATTCTTCTGAATTGTCAATATGGCTATCGTGACTTTCGCATGGTCTGCGATCCCTGGCACAGATAGGTCGGAGTTTTGCTCATTTGACCTTTATGAGAAGTCTCACACACCTCGAACTTTGTTTCTTACGTAGGCCTATTGGGTGTTTTGTGCCAGTAGTCCAACCACTCGTGCCTATTTGTTGTATGGATAAAATTAGGCTTTTCCAATGAGGACAGATTGTGGTAAACATTTCACATAACACAAGGCATGGTTAATAGAATGATATCATGCACCCAGCGCCAGTGCTCTAATGGGAACAAATACTGAGCAACTATATGGCTGAGATGTTTCCTGCCTACTCTGCTGGAACACTTGGTAGCCCAAGGCTGGAACTGAAAAGCTTCAATTGTCTGTCTTATACATACGGGGACAAGTATAAAAACGTGAGCTTTCTAATCTAATAATGTTTGATGTCAGTTGAATAGCCTACAAAGCCAAACAGCTACAGTATAGGCCTAATAATTGTTTGTAGGCTATATTTCAAATTTGGCTAAACCACCAAGGATTTCAAACATTAATATGGTTGCTCTTTAAAACAAGTAAACATTGTCAATGATAGTTCTGTTGGAGTTAAGGTATTAAAAGGTTCAAGTATGCTTATATGTATTGTTCCCATTTCTTGTGTGTGCGTTATAACTTCGGATTTAATCAAACTCCGCAAGAAGTAACATTTCATTTCTACACCATTACTGAATGATTTAACGCGAAATATTACGCGTTATAATATAGGCCTATGCCCCTGTGTTCGGCGCAGTACATATTCTCTTTACCTTGAATTACATTTTGCTATATTTGCTTTGGGCTACCATTCAAGAAATGTTTAATATTTTCAGTATCATTTAGACCTATGTCGCCCAATTATTTTTTTGTTGAGCACATTTTCAAGATTCAGAGCTATTTACTGAAACACGATTCATTACACGGATAACAGATGGAAAATATGATCATCTAGCCTAACTTGTTTTTTTTCAATATATCATTACATTATGTCTTTTTCTGTATTGTCTGAAGCGCTGTGAATAGTGTTTTGGCTAGTTTGAACGGAAGTCCTGTTTTGTGGGTGAAAGCTATTCCAGTTCTAAGATCCTAAGATCCGTCGGGATTCACTCAGACTAGCTTTCTCTGTGCAAACATGAATTACACATTTTGACCAACATATACATTTAACCATGCACTTCACAAAAATAAAATAAATCACCAAAGTTATTCAGAAGTTACCTTAATATAGAAATGTTTTCGTAACTTATTTTTCTTCCATGTTGACGTTTCCTCGCCTAAAGGAATTTAGCAGACGGACAGCTCATTTAAGACGACGGCGTCTTTGGCTAGACAGCAACTTTCAACTTGACCTTGGCCTCTAGTCGTGTCTAACCCGTATGTAAAAAAGATCTGCCAAATAGTGGGCTCCTTCCTTTTGGTCCCCTAAATTGGAAACTGAAGTGTTAAATACAAAACTGACAGCACGTGTGTATGTTCCAGCAAATTGTGCTTTATGTTTGTCCTTTACGCGTAAAACAACTGATTGATAAAATCATTAAATGATTGATTTCTTTAGGGAAAATCAGTGGTGATTGAAAAACAAATTTGAGTTTAAATGCAAGTAAGGTTATGTGATATGTGTAGGCCCTAAGTGTAAAAATAGCCCTATAAAAATGTCTAGGCTAAATGGATAGTGTAACCTTATCAAAAACGATTGTTTTACTAACCATACTCATAATAGGACCATGAAGTGATACAAAATAATTGAACAGGCAAATAAATAATTTGTATCTGAAATAATTCGAAGATTATCATTCTTTAATTATGCATGTCATCCCAATAGGCTACAGCACAGCTGAGGACTGCATTTTGATGTATTTAAAAGCCTACGATGTTTGTCGATGCTATGAATTGATCAAGGCTAATGAATCAAATCAAACTTGGTCACGGGATGTTTCGTAGTAAGCTTTGTCACTTGCGCTACATCGACCACGGTGTGCATTATCTGCAGTCTAGACGTTTATCATCTCCTTTGCATATCACGTGGCAGAGTTTGGCCAATAACCTTGCGATCTCTGCACCAAGGCGCGTTAGTATCGGTTACTCTCTCAGATTCCGTATCTTTCTTCAGTCGTGGGGATTTTGAAAAAGAGCTGGTTGCCTCGATGTAGGGCATGCTATGACCGCGTCATTACTACTCCATTCACGCTGGATTGACCCGGTGATGTTCCTCTACGACAACGGTTTGGATGAAATAGGTAAAAACATGGAGGGGTTTGCTGGTGGCAATTTTGCCGCGAATCAGTGCAGGAATTTGTTGGCGCATCCAACGTCCTTGGCTCCAACCACCACCTACACTCCTAGTGAGGTGCAGGTTTCTGGCATGGGCGAACCTGTCAAACAATGCAGCCCCTGTTCTGCCACACAGAGTTCGCCCAATGCATCCTTGCCTTATGGATATTTTGGCAGCAGCTATTACCCGTGCAGGATGTCACATAGCGGCGTCAAGTCTTGTGCGCAGCCCTCTCCATATGGGGATAAGTACATGGACACATCGGTTTCTGGAGAGGAATTCCCGTCCAGAGCTAAGGAGTTTGCTTTCTACCAAGGGTATTCACCTGGTCCTTACCAACCTGTCTCAAGTTATCTGGACGTGCCAGTCGTGCCAGGTCTAAACGGTCCTCCAGAGCCCAGACATGAATCTCTTTTGCCAATAGAACCATATCAGCCATGGGCTATAGCCAACGGCTGGAATGGTCAAGTGTACTGCGCTAAGGATCAGCCACAGTCAAATGCTCTGTGGAAATCGTCCATTCAAGGTAGCTTCATACTTATTCTCGCCTATTCTCAAATTTCAGTTCACATTTAATGCATCAGTGTAAAATGTAGACTATAGCCTGATTACAACGCCTGTCGAAATAGTCACATTATTTTAACATTGTAATATTTGTTATGACATTGCTTCTGAGTAATCAGTGATATAGGCGACATACCTGCTTATATTGAGCAATAATATTAAAAAAATATGTATATTTTACACAATGTATTTAATTGTTGTAGAAAGCATACAAACCACCTAAGAAAGGAAATAGCCTGGACAGACCAGAGGCGTGTCATTTCCAACAATTAATTCATCTTATTATTTACAGATTCTTTATCTGGAGGAGATACCATTTCGGTTCGACGTGGTAGAAAGAAGCGCGTGCCATACACCAAGGTACAGCTCAAAGAACTGGAGAGGGAGTATGCCACGAATAAATTCATCACAAAGGACAAACGACGAAGGATATCTGCCCAAACAAACCTGACAGAGCGACAAGTGACAATCTGGTTTCAAAATAGGCGAGTGAAGGAGAAGAAAGTCGTCAACAAGTTCAAGAGTCCGAGTTAGCCGTGGAATTAAAAGGATGAAAAAAAGACTTGAATGTTGTTCGATTAAAATGAACTGTAATTTATTAGCCGTTTCCCTCTCTTCATGGGTTGGCTTTCCTGCTCCACTTGTCATGTAGCCTATTCCTGCGATGTTGCGTGAAAAGTACATATGAAATAGCCTTTTTAAGATGAGGATATTCATGATCATATTTTAGTTGGTGTAATTAAATGTAGCCTATAGTGATTTTGATATATATGCTATGTTTTAAATTAAAGGCATATCCCAGCTCAAAGCTAGTTTAAGGCTCAAATCGTTCACCAACAATAATTTGGAAGGAAAAAAATCTATATTTGTATGCCTATCAACAATAGCCTATTAACCGTCAACTTTAAGAAAATGTCGGCCGTAACAATATGTATCCCCGCATTACGCACATCCTCCCAAGTGCAATTGAAACACAGCTTAATAGTTGTTAAGCCCTATTCAACTTTCTGCTTTCAGTTGCTGCTGTTACAATAAACAAAATGCTGTATTTACTTTTCCTTAACTTGTAGGCTAAATGAATCATAAAAGACTGCTTCGACTCAAAAGACTATTCAGAGTTCGATGTTATGTAGCTATGAATGACTCGTCTTGCTTCAGACAAATAAAGGACTTAATTAATTAAGTATATATTTAGGCCTCCATGATAGTAATAAACAAAACAAATCGTGGAATTGCTATTGGTCACATAGGTTCTAATGGCTCTAGCAATGTAGGCTAGACAAATGAAGGCCCGAGAACTGGAGATGATGAATATGTTGCCACCTAGTGGCAGACATACTGTTGTGCCGCCTCAGCGCCGTAAGTCCAATATCAAAAAAATACTGCATGTATAGGCCTAACATCCAGTATACAGGAAAAGGATATACTTGCTTCTTTATGCTATTGTTGGTGCTAATGGAATAATATGGAACATTTTAGCGGAGGGCCATTGTAACAACGACAACATGCACTTGACAACACCTACTATATTATGTCTTTATTTCAACATTAATAGATCGCACATTAATTTTACGTTGCGTGTGTGTGTGTGTGTGTGTGTGTGTGTGTGTGAGAGAGAGATGGAGAGAGACAGTGAGATACATGGGGGTGTTGGGTTAACCCGTTTTGGCCTCATCGAGGTTATTTGCATGGGAATGAGGCATGTGGGGCGTATGAAATAGTAGATGACTTAGCCTAAGCAGCAGTGGCGATTTTAGACCCTTTTAGGGGTTCTCAAACACCCCTAAATTTCATCTCAGAACCCCTAAAAATAATAATTATATATAAATATACTTTTTATTAATGTTTATTATGATTTGATGCTGGTAGTTCATGAAGAAAGGGACATCCTCAGTTTTTTCATTCATTCAATATTTTGCATAATAATAAAAACATGTATTAATTGATATCCAGTAAAATTAAGGATTTATTAGCAAGGGGGTTTAACACATTTGCAAGGCACTGTATTCATGTCACATTCTCATTGGGGGCTGAGCACCCCTAATGGTCTGATCCTAGAATCGCCCCAGCTAAGCAGAGTTACTGTATTCTCCTGTTTCCTGATTTTCTGTTGCAAATTCAAATGAAATGGTCTTGGCTCATTGGCAGAGAAACAAAAAATATGGTACTGGCCTCTTCTATTCTGGACGGGAGCCCCAATATTACTCCAAGGTGTCTCACTCAGTGTCTGCTGCCACCCAAAGGCAATGTTGATAACAGCACAAGTGCATTAAGATTCTAAACTTCTGCATTCTTACTGTATAGTTAGTAAACCTAACACTTTGCGCTTGGTTCCTGTTCAGTCCGTTTCTGTCGACAGAAACTTCACTTTTATGCAATTTCCAGGTTATGGATTAATGTGATTTAGCAACTTAAGAAAGGACTGCCCTGTTTTGTAATGTTAAACTAGACATAATTGTTAGAATGACGTCAGGTGAATAGGCTATAGTATGATTACCTAATTTTATAAAGTCCTATCTCCTATAGAAATGTGTCTAGACAACAATTTTCTGTAATGCAATGCTGATGACAATGACCTAGGGTAATCAGTAGGGGTGATATAGCAAGAATACTGCAAATTGTCTTGTTATCAAAGTTGGTGATAAATGCTGTAGCAACCATAGGATAAATATTTATGAACCAATATATTGCTGTTTTAAGGCTGATAATTCCACAAGAGTGAAGCGTTCGTTCTGTCGGACGAAAACTTTTGGTTTCATGGTTTCATATCCAGGAACTGCTGCACCTCTATCATTTCAAACAATATCAATGCTTTTGATGAATCTATAGTTGATATGTGATGTTTTCTTATGTGTTCATTATACTTCCTTATGTCAACCCTTTTTAGTTTAAACTGCAATGCCCATTGCTTTCTCTCATCCTCTCATCATCTCCTCATCCACAAGATTACTTTAACATTTGTATTAATGAATGTACTAAATGGTTTTAATGGTTTATTGTATTATTACCACATTATCACAGAAACCCTGCGCTCTGATACATGAATTAGAAAATGGCATGGCCCCTTGAATATTGGTTTATGAAATGAAGTGGAAAATAAAGACTATAGCCTATAGTTGTTCAGTCTCTATTTCTCGCCATATGTGTTATTTCATAATATTTAAAATAAGAACAATGAAGGTTATATATTATAAACCTAAGATTCCATACAAAGGGTGAACAAAATAAATAATGCAATCCTTTAGACAAATATTCGTAATTTTTATAAGCCTAGTCAAAACTATTGGAAGGGCATTTCACGTAGGCCTACACCCCACACGAGACTGATGAATTCAAAGTGATTCAAGGGCGAAGATGAGAAAAAACAAGCAATTCCAAAGAATTAGGCAACAACATCATCACCACCAACAATGGTGACAACACGATCCACATTGCATTAAAGCCTTTTCTTTGGTTTTATTTAAACAAACTTGAGGCCACAACGGCTCAGTAAACTCCGATGCATTCATTACTTCAATAAGACAGCGTTGACATTGACCGTTGTTGACATGTTATATTCGCTACATTTTAAGCAGATTGGCTACTTGCAAATCTAAATAAACTCAGAATAAAAATATTTCATTTTCTATTACCCCATGAACTCCTTGACTTAAATAACGACATATTTAAGACCCCACGATATTTTGAACTGTTAAAAAGCAGACCTTAAACATAAAAACGTTAACACCGACGTTAACACCGTCGCATCATACAAATCAAGTTTCTCGATATTGTCCTCCATTATGATTATTTTCTTCCACTCATTTTTTACATATGTAAAGCCTGAAAAGTTACGTTTACTCAAAATAACTGGATCAATTTGAGGAAACTAGGCTAGGGCCTACATCTCAATATAGGGGGTCGTGTTGACGTGTAAACTATAGTTTACTCAATTGATCTTCGTGTTCTTCGACTTCAACTAGCTGGCAATTCACTTCATCAATCCATTTGAACTTAACTTTTCAGGTATTACGCACGCAGTTTTAAGAAAAAGCTGATAAGCATGGTGTAGGCCCTCAAAGATTACATGTTTGAAAAATATCTGTAGCCTACAGGCAGATATCGCCCTCTATTTATATTATGAACAGATTTTGCAATTTAATGTTTCTTTAAAAGTCATTTCAGGCACTATTAAAGCCTATACTCACCAGCTGCATTATTTCGAATGTCGTTTCATTGAACTTCTCAAAACAATGACGTGTTGAGCACCCGTCTGCAGCCTGTGTCTGTCTCGACAATGACCACAGTTAACTGTAAAGTAGGCTACAATAAAATAATTCTCCTTGCAGTATTTTGAAGTGCTATAACTTATCCTGAACTATTGTTGGACAGATATCGGAGCAAAAAGTTTGATGGTATTCACATTATTATTCTTAAATCATTATAGCCCGGAGAAAAAGAATACTCTCATGTCTTATTTGGAAAGTTTTCCACAATAGGCATTGCCTGTAGGTTTCCAACAAGAGACAAGAATGTATCAGTTCAAGTGCAAAATCAAAATTCAACTTTAAAAGCACAGCTTCACCTGATTTTTTTGTATGACTGATTTATTTTGTATGAGATGAGATGCAATTTAGGCAT
This sequence comes from Osmerus eperlanus, assembly GCF_963692335.1. Taxonomy (NCBI): domain Eukaryota; kingdom Metazoa; phylum Chordata; class Actinopteri; order Osmeriformes; family Osmeridae; genus Osmerus; species Osmerus eperlanus. The sequence continues at coordinate 5,814,146 of NC_085024.1, forward strand.
TTGAGGTCTGTGAAAATGATCTCCTTCCTGCACCTTGTGCTTGCTTTGACATGCACCAACTACGGATCTTTAATACAAGTGCTAGTCCTCTGACGAGAAAGCTACTTAAATAGCATAACATTATCTGCGGAATAACTAGTTATAAATAACTCTTGATACTCCCTTATTTTGAGAAGATGATTTGCATGATGCCAGTCCTTTATATAACGGTTTCAAATATACATATACTTCCTTCATATAGTCTGCTAGGGTCTGCTGTGATAGGCTAAATTCGCATCATTCTCATGTCACACTCCTTAACACGCGTATTCACTCATTGGCAGCATCGGTTGAACAGGCGTATCTGTCAATTTCTGCCCTTGGTCACATGGTTGGCGCCCCCAGGAATGGATGGAGATAGATTTCCACGTCAGCTCACGTCTAAAAATTTCTGCTACGCGAATCTGCTTCAAAGTGACTGGGTCAAAGCAACGCAGAGGAACTATGCGAGGACTGGTATAGGATACAAAGTAGAATAATGGATTTTGATGAACGGGTCCCTGTTGGGTCTAATATGTATTTACCCAGCTGCACGTATTATGTCTCCGGGACTGACTTCTCAAGCCTCCCTCCTTTTTTATCACAGAGCCAATCTTCTTGTCCCATGACATATTCCTACCCATCCTCATCTCTGCCACAGGTTCCGTCCGTAAGAGAAGTAGCCTTCAGGGACTATGGCATTGATACCTCCAGTAAATGGCACCACAGAGGAAGCTTATCACACTGTTACCCGTCTGAGGACATTGTGCACAGGGACTGTTTTACCAGCCCGACTTCTTTAGGGGAAATATTCGCGAAAAATACCTCCAGTGTTGTCTACCACCACTCGAACTCAAATCCAACGACAAGTCTCTCCGGTAGCGTTGGTAGAAATGGAGTGCTACCACAAGCATTCGATCAGTTTTTCGATTCTGCCTACGCAGAAAAGACATCAAACGAGCATTCTGCAGCCAAACAACCTCCAGTTCCTTCATGCGGCTCCGACGCGTGCCCGGATACAGAGGAGAGAACGCGGCGCGAGCAGAGCTGTAGCCCCTCGTCGTCTTCCTGCAACAATGAGGACAGATGTAGTAGTAGTAAGTATAGAAGCGCACCAGTTATGTGTGAAAGTTTGCAATCTAACGGTTTGCTATTAAAGCTTTTATATGCTGTTTTATAAGCGCCGAAGGTTTATGGAGGGCCTGCAGATTTACCCCAACAAAACTTTGTTATAAACGACAAGATCACGTGCTTGAGATTGAAATTGGCCGTGAAAGACCCGGCATTTGCCATGATAGAATTTTTTCGAATCCATTATAAACTAGTCATAGGCCTACCAGTTGTCTTCATGTTTTTAGACTATGCCTCTTATAGTGTTTCAAACCACTGGAATGATAATAAAAATGTCTTATTACTTTCATAGAGTCTCTATGTTTGCTCATTTCCAAATCATCCGTTTCAAGGGCTGCTAGGCTCATTTGGCTTTACTAGTCATTACAACTCGAAAGTACATCTTGGAAAATGTACTACGTGTTTTCTTTAGTTTATAAAGATATTAGACTTAATGCCTTTGAAATTTGAGAAGCTTAATCACGTATAGGCCTATGGACAGTTTTGACTTTTCCCTTGTTTGTGTTTCAGATGGTCAGAAGGGACGCAAGAAGAGATGCCCTTACACAAAATACCAAATAAGAGAACTCGAGAGGGAGTTTTTTTTCAGTGTTTACATTAACAAAGAGAAACGTCTTCAGCTCTCTAGGATGCTCAATCTCACTGATCGGCAAGTGAAAATATGGTTTCAAAACCGGAGAATGAAAGAGAAGAAACTTAATAGAGACCGTTTACAGTATTACACCACGAACCCTTTGCTATGACAGTAATGTGTGCATATTTTATTTCAACTTCTTGCAGCAATTATAATTAATTAATCAATACTGTTAGGTCTTGTCGTATGTTTGTAGTATTTATTATTAGGCCAGTTTGTCCACAGCAGTATAACCTTGCAGACTTTATTATTATATTATTATATGTGTATCTTTATCATGGTATATTTGTAATCATTAGTATAAATATGTATTCATTTAGTTGCCATTTTTTGTTATTTTTATGACTGAACCAAAATATACATGGTGGATGCGTGCGTAAAGTGCGCGTAAAGCGAGAGTATTTTAATAAGGGTTAAGATTCCAATCTTAAGTGTCTTTTACATTAATGTATAAATGTGCACCTGCATTGGGAAACCCGCAATTACCTTCTTCCTTTATTTGGTTGTTTATTGTGTTATGTGCCACGAAATAGATACATTTGTTTAAGAACGGAATACACTGAAACGTTTAAAACAATACTTATTGTGAACTTATTATTCTGTCAAAATACAATAATTATTTTAAAAGTATAGGAAGTTATCAAAATATGTATAAAACTTATGTCTGGGTGTTTGTAAAATTCTGGATGAATATTCCTATAATTTCGACAAACGATCCCCTTGTAGTCTTTTGTCCCCACATAAAACACGGGTGGACGTGGGTAGTATCAAATGTTTAATATATTAGGGTGCTTATTGCCACTGAGCTGCAATAGGATCCCATACAATTAATATTAAATATCCATGACCAAACTTACAACCTAATGTTGACTAGCATGTTGGTTAATGCAACTGCATGTTCCAAGCGCAAATCCCATTAAGATATTCCATGGCAGAATAAATAATGAATACATGTTGAAATATGGTCTTTATGCAAGATAATATTTCTCATCCATCAGTTGTTTACCTATTGAAATCTTGGACTTGGTTCTTTGCTTTGGGGTCAACAAGATAAAGTGGATATTATTTTACAGATCATACTGTAGCCTAACCTTTACTTGAATTTTACTTTGAAATCTTTGTTTTGTTGTGAAAACCCTTTACCGTGAATGTTTGGCTGCTGAAAACAACTATTAAGAAGGGCTGCCATAAGCTGATGTAAGGTCTACTTGTGATGGCCTGTGTTGTGCATCCTGTTCGGCTTCTCTGAATTCCTTAATTACGGCACATCCTCCCTGTTGCTGTAGTAACTTTGCCATAAAACGGGTATTTGTCTGGAGCATTTGGAGAGTAGTGCAATAAACCGTCTGAGACCAAGGTTATTAACTGTGACTAAGGGGTTGAAGACAACGACGAGGGACCATTGAAAGCTTGTGTTCGCTGGGTATTCCGGCTTCATTTGTCTCGACGTCTCACCATAGCAGGAATATTCAGGAATCTGCTCCAACGTCGATGTTTGTTCCACTGGGTGGCGCTCCTCAGATCAATGTCATTGCCGTGGATGTAGAAACTGACCGGGCCTTCCTCTAACATCAAAAACATCCAGAAATTCAGACCATCGTTCCATTCGGCTTCAAGATTTCATTGTTAAGGTAAATATAATTGTTGAATTGTTTAATCCAGTGCAATTTTACGAAATATACTTGAAACCGCATGTTGATCATTGCTTGTGACACACTTTAGGCAGTAGAGGATGTGGCGCGTTTGTGTGTTGGTTCTAGTTGTGCTAAAATCTAAATAATGCTTAATGCGTGTTCTAATTAATAAACTGCAATGGGAGATTTTATTATTCTCATCCAAAGTATGACCTATTCATTCTATGCTGGGAGAAAATCCAGCCATTTCATGCGCATATAGCGCTAGATGTTGTGGCTGTTACAAAAGTGCACTAAGTGCATTTAATTAATGTTTCCAAAGTAATTCTCTAGAGCCTATCTTAAATATATTATGTGTTATACAACAAGGTGTTTATTATATTCATACTTCAGTTGTATACCTGTGTCTAGTTGAGGTGGGAACATTAGCAGAAATTAAATATGAACATGGTAGGCCTAAATACAAAATCTAAACAATATTTGGAGGGAGAAGATTTCGCGTAATGTTTCTTATATAACTCAGTATTAGAGAACCCATTATTAAATATATGAACATAGTACTTGAAAATCTTGAAAAATGTAAAGTATCTGTTCCTAAACACACTACAATTGAGTTCTGTTTAGAGGATGAGCATGCCTAATGAGCGTAGAAAAAAATCGAAATATCCTATAAAAAAATACATATCTGATTCCAAAATCAACGTGAATTAAGAGACAGTTTACCGTTGCAAAGACAACAGATTTTTAACAACTATAGTTATTGGCTTACAAAGGTTACACATAGTCATATTTTAAGTTGCATACCCTAAAAGCTGTGAATTTTTGCAAAATATTGTTTTCATTTTGAAAATGCTATATGGTGGTAAGCCTCACTCAATGCGTAAAATTATGTGGAAAACTGGTCTTCTTTGGTGTACAAAACTAAAATTACAAGTGTAATAAGCTGAACACAATGATTGTGGGACACAGATTTTATTGGAGTGCTCATTTCCTGCGTCAAGAGTAGGTAAGGCAAGTGGGCCTTGCTAACGGAGCACACACACAACAATGACATAACAAGGAACATTACACCACATGTTGAGGTATTTCAGATAATTTAGAAAGTTCAGTTAATGGTAAAGGCTAATGTGCATTTCACTCTGTACCTTGTGTGTGTGTGTGTGTGTGTGTATGTGTGTGTGTGAATGTGGGTGTGTGTGCGCGCGTGTGTGTGTGTGTACGAATGTGTTTGTAAAAACGACATATACTACACTCAAGATAGGTTTACAGTAAATGTATCATTCAAGTGGGCTAATGCATGACTTATCTCTGTGGATTTTCTAATTTTTAAAACAAAACGTATATGTCATACTGGTATTGCGTGTTGGAAATGGGAGGAGTCTATCGTCTTCTTGTGTTTTAATTGGCTGTCAGCTGAAGCACTAAGAAGTGTGAGTATCAGTAATTATATTCAGCATGTTTTGCACAAGAAATGTCAGCCGGAAAGCGTTATCTTCATCCTCAGTCAAATTACACTACAACGATGTCATGCTCCGACAACCAAGCTGGGAATTCGTTTTTAGTGGACTCCCTAATCAACGTGCGCGCAGAGAGCAGTGCCCCATACTACGAAAGTAACAGCATATATTTGCAACCAGCTTCAGAATACACATATGGACTCTCCCACGGCGCTTTTTTCTCTGGTCTTGGAAAGCGAGACGAGACAAATTCTCAAACCATGATACCTTCCTCTGGTACGTATATTCAAGGGATGCAAACGTGGTTAGAGAACTCGAGATCTTGCCGATTAGATCAGTCTAGCAACCAACAAACTGCTGCGTGTTCCTTTTCTCCCAGCATCAAAGAAGAGAACGCATATTGCCTCTATGAATCAGAGAAATGTCCTAAAGGGTCAACGGTGAACGACATATCCTATTCCCGGGTAACAGCCGGATCATGCCCGGTTAACAATAATGGATCAGTGCCTGTTCCTGGGTACTTCCGTCTGTCTCAGACATACACGTCTTCCAAGGTTTACCAAGATGTTCAGCCAAATCCAACTCACTTTACTTTGCAACGTCCTGCCCGTTTCGGTACCACACATCCCCAGAGCTCCTCGGTCGATATAGGCAGAAGGGAGAGTGAAGCAACGCCTGCCACTACGCCATGCCATCCACAAGGAGACGAGGACACACGGCCATCGTCTGCTGAAGGCTCTTCCTCCCCAGAACCACCAGACACCTGCGCAGAAAGTCCGAAAAAAGCCACTAAAGGTGAGTTTATGGATTACACTTACAGAAACAGGCTTAATACAGTGTTATGACAGTGTTCACACGCGCTAGGAATGTCAATGCCCGTGGTTACCTAAACATCACGTTCTTAACTTTGGGTTGTAAAATGCCTACTTCGGTGTTTACTGTGAACAACGCTTAACACATATAGTCTGTGTTATGCATAGCTTTGCTTTAACTGAGAGGCCACGGACTGGGATTTCCTCTCGTGTTTTTATTATTTTGTGACGATGAGCGGCAAGGCCAATCCAGTCCAGTCCATCTGTCCAATGCAAGGCGCTGATGTCCTCGGTTGTCCCCTCGTAAAATGCATATAGCCATAATTTCAGCAGGCTAACGTGTAGGCCACGTTTTATGTCAAAATAAAGGTATCATGTTACAGTGAAAGATCATGTTACAGGGCAATCAACAGACTGCAATGTCTCGTCCCTAACTAAAGTGAGATTATTTTGTGAACTGCTGTACTGTATGGGCTATACCTTACTGTCAAATATCCACTGCATTTGACAGTATTGTGTCGTTTGTTTAATTAGTTCAGTTGGTCTTCAAGCATAACTGAAGTAGGCTATACAATCTTTTTAAAGAATCCATGGGCATCGTTGTCTTTCCAACCCAATATGTTTTAGCAGTTAGTAGGCCTAAATATTGCAGAATGTGGAACCTATCATAGGAAGGTGTGCGAAAATCTCGCCTAACTTCTGACCTCTATTTCATATTCATGCAGGAGACCAAAAGATTGAGAGCACGGCCAACTGGTTGACTGCAAAGAGTGGTCGAAAGAAGCGTTGTCCCTACACCAAGCATCAGACTCTTGAGCTAGAGAAAGAATTTCTCTTCAACATGTACTTGACTCGCGAGCGTCGTCTTGAGATAAGCCGCAGTGTACACCTCACAGACAGGCAAGTCAAAATCTGGTTCCAGAACCGAAGAATGAAACTGAAGAAAATGAGTCGAGAAAATAGAATACGGGAGCTCTCGAACAACTTCAATTTTTCATGAGACACTCGTGCTGTGGTCATTGGCGCCATCGTCCATCAACTGCAAGTGCGTCCTCCAGAAACCCTACTGTTAGAATATGGACAAACCTACTGCTAACTTATTGTCGTTTTGTTGAAATGTTATCTCTTCACGTCTATTTTTTTGTGGTGGATTTGTATTTATACTGTAAGTATATGGTTCTGGTGTGTATAGTAAAATTAACAAGGGACAACATAAACTGCAGATTGTCGGCTTTGGTTGTACAGCATAACCCAACAATTGAATCTGCATGCTGGACCTTAATCAAAGGTTTGCCTTTATTTCTTCATTGCTTAAAAGTCCCAACAGGTTTGATTGATGTTGCACATTTTGCTGGTCAAATATAATAAAAGCATCCTACAATATATCTACATGTTTTTATTTGTATTGTAGACCTACAACATTTGCGTAATCACAATGCTAAATTAAAATCATTGTCGATAATCAATGTTTCTCCTCTGTCTCCTGTCACAACAAATAATTTAAGAAATAATTCGTACAATGTGTGGATTGGGATCATTTACTAAATACAAACATTAACTATATCGTGTACATATTATGATTAATCTCTTTAATCTATTCTACGACTGGGTTTGGTGCGTTTTTAAGCATAGCCCAGGCATTTAGATTTAGTTTGTTAAATGTAGGATGAAAAAAGTCCCTGGACAATGGACATCCATTTCCTTTATATTGTGCTCTTTGAAATGGATGACCTTGATATCAAACCTTTCACAAGCCAAACCCGCGTTATTTTTTAATGGTTAATTAGATTATAGAGATTGCCTGGGTAAGAGATGGGGCCAAAATGTCACAGAACACAATGTGTTCTCAAGGACATCACTGAAAGGTAGAGTAAAACTACCTTTAGAAAATAGGTAAAACTGGCACGATTGCAGCCTTTATGGTTTCTGAAAACTGAGCAGATCAATAAATGTTAATACGATGACCATAATATTACATCTATTTCCTTACACTGTTCGGTGTGCATTGGACATGGGGTCCCATGTCATTTCGGCTTTCGATTTGCCTCAAACAACACGGCCCTTGTTGCCTCAGTAGCGTAAACGCGCATTTTTGGAATTGACTAGGCCTACCCCATTTGTTACCTCTTTTGAATGTCACTAAAGTAACAAATGTAGCCTAAGTTTATGGCAGTATATAGGTCTACATCTCTATATTAGGACGGCATAATATGTTGCTCTATAATCTTACAGCGAGCAGGCCACTATCAACTTTTGATATTTTAATTGAACACAAATTAATCTGTTTAGTTTGTCAATTGAAGGCTATATTAGAGTAATACACTGGGAAATTCAAAAAATGTAAAAGGAGGTGGATTAAACAAGAAGTGAAACGTGTACGTCCAGGAGCAGTTGCGGACAGTCCTTGCAAGGCCTCGGTTACGATCATTGCAGTCTGGCCAATGCCGCGTGCGCAGCAGCGTTTCCATTGGCACGCCTTAAGTGCCGGATGCGTCTGCTCCGTCAGAGAATGGACACAAAGGATGAACTTTATTGGCGATATTTAGGCCAGACAGTCAGGTTGTAACCTAAAGACAAACAGCTAAATAGCCCCGTGATAAAAACAGACTGTTATTGCACCCATCCTTTCCCTACTTTCCGTTTGAGAAAACCTACGCTAGTATAATGTGAGCTCGATCTTCATAATGGTCCATAAAAGAAAGCTGTTTGTTGCGGTGTATAGCTACACGGACAGACACAGTTGCTTGGTTCTTAATTCACGTTTTGCACGTTGTAATTGTGAAGGGTTGTTTGATATCCCATAATTCTAAAAACATCAACATTGGTAGCCTAAAGCAGAATTTGGAATAATGGAATAGTCTACTGGGTACGATAAAAAATAAACGCGTGGCATTTAGTTTACTTTGGCTTCAAGTAGCCTACGCTCTCTTGCCATCACATACAATTTATCTATTTAAATGAGGTATTTGCCAAATTCCTCTCTGAGATGTTTGTAAGGCCATTTAACAGAAAACCAATGGAACTGAGCAATGTTGGAATATGTCTTATTAGTTATGCCACTGATATAAACATCACACAGCAATTGAAAAATGCCTGACCTACTGCTAATATTTTTAAATGTATTTTTTGTATGGTCTATTTGGGTATAAATTATTACAATGAAAACTGAAATGGTTTAGTTTTATGAAACAGACAATTAATGAATAGAACATGCTTCCTTCCATCTGAATCACAAGGCCCTATTGACATTTGTAATCTGAATAACTATTTAGAGTCAGCCAATTCTTTGAACAACGAAATGAAGTAGGAAAAAAACAATGACTCATTTACGTTCATAGTAAATACAATACGTTGAAACAGGCTTTATCCCGTGCTCATTTCGTAACATTTCATTATATAATCTAAATAAAAGTAACTTTGAAACTGCATGGGTTATAAGTAGTCCTTACAAACCTATTTATTAGTCTATTGCCTACTTAACGTAGTCTCGAGACCAAAATCATAACGTTTACTGCTTATAAAACGAAATATCTGCCAATAAAGGCATATGGTTTTGCTATAAAAAATATGACGAGGAAAATGCTGGCAATTTAGTTGAGCAGGCTGATTTATTATTTATTGTTCTGTCCCACGATCACGTGTTTGAGTCACCCAATCCAATCATGGGCAAGGTTCAACTTATTGGACGCGCTGTAGTGCTCTTGGTGCATGAAAGCATCATGATACTGCTTTCCTAAATATTTTACTGCAGGGTTTTTGCGATCCATTGTGTGTGTTTTGTCATGTCGACATTAGGTGCGAGTTACTATGCAAACTCGCACATTCCTCCGGACCAGGAGGATGTTATGGCACCCAGATACTCATCCGCACCGGGGCTCGATCAGGCTAGCCCGGCGATGCTGACAGAATATGGCGGGCAAGAAACATGTCCTTTACAGGCGAAGTCTTTCAGCGGATCTTGGAGTCCCATTCCTGCTCAGACTTCGAGCATCGCACCCATGCACCCGACCTATATACATTCTCATTATCCAACTGGAGATGTCGATGGAATGTTTACGCGCTCGTGGACGTTGGAGCCTCTTTCTGCGCCCGTTTGCTTAACAGGATTATCGTCGAGCATGCACTATGATATAAAATCTGAGCCTCTGATTGGGAGTGGTGACTGCACTACGTTGGAAACGCACACACCTCTCGTGTCCGACATTGACGGAACGTCCCTCGCGGAGAGTGAACCCATTTGCGATACAGTTATCTCTAAACCCAACGAAGAAAGCAAGTCATCCGAAGAGAAAAAAGACATAGACACAAGTAAGAGAAAATTATGTAACTCTAATGTATTCTAATGACAATGGAATATCTGAAGCATACGACCTATAATACTTTTCACTTTAAAACACAAATCTAAATTAATATTACCTCGTGCATTGTAATACGTCATCCCTAGGCTTTGCGTCAAAACATTGGAAAAGGAACGAATAGACATTAATCCGGTAGTTTGATTAATTCTGCAGGGGATAATAGTGTACAAATACCCGATGACTTCCACACAATTTGTAGTGGAATGTTATATCATAATAGCGACACATTAAAATAGTTTTAATGTTAACTTGTATAGTGTATAAGCAGGGTAGGCCAAAAACAAAAAGGACCACGCGTCACTGTAACCCCATTACCCCAAGGCCTACATTTTTGATGCGCATTTCATGTTTTAGTGGCCTAACGTGTATACTATTTTGGGGGGATTGATGCTGGTTATGAACTAAAGTAGGCCTAAATTTAATTGAATAGGCCTATATACTTTGTATGTTTTGTTTTCTAAAGGGGTATATTATCATATGTTTATAACCAGCCGCAGCCCACCAGCAGGCCTTTCCATTGGGTGCACCATTGCGCGTTATACTGAAATAGCCCTAAAATACACGTTTTGAGTAATTTCAGTCTCTACTGTAGCCTGTTTAAGATTCATAATTTGAAATCAATGTAAATGCACTTTGAGCTCACCACTGAGGTCTGCCTTTACACTCATTTTCCAGATAATCCGGCATCCAACTGGCTTCATGCGAAATCGACAAGGAAAAAGCGGTGCCCATACACTAAGCATCAAATTCTCGAACTGGAGAAGGAATTTCTGTTTAACATGTATCTTCCCCGTGACCGTAGGTATGAAGTAGCTAGACATCTTAATTTGACCGAGAGACAAGTAAAAATCTGGTTTCAGAATCGCAGAATGAAGATGAAAAAAGGCAATAAAGACAGGCGGAGAGATAATTAGGCGTAAACTGTGAACTGTTTCGGAAATTGGCAGATTTTTGATAAAAATAAATACTGTTAGTCTACCCCATGATGTCTTGCTTGTACATATTCTATAAGTCTTGTGTTGTTGTTGTAGAAATGTTATGTCCATTGTTCTGTGTTTGATATTTGTAAATGATTGGGCATAGGACATCAATATTGAAAACTGAATTCATGCATCGAAATTATGTTAAGAATTGTTTAATGTTCGTTGCATGTAATATTTGATAATCGACTGTGACCATAAATGACGACTACCTAAATGTCTTTATCTAGCCTATACCTTTTTGCGTAATATTAAGTTATTGTTTTGTAGATGCTGCGTAATTATTGTGTACATTGAGAAAATGTATGTATTTTGTTAATGGAAATATGCACACGCAATATACCTCGTTGTCAAGTCTTCTTACACGTTCTTAGTTTGTATTTGGATAGCAAATAAATTTCGACGGTAATTTCTGCGTCTACTTATTATCTTCAAATGTGTGTAAATAATTCCGGTGACATTTTGGTTGAACCTGACAAATAGCATTTGCAATTCAAACCACATTCTCAGAAAAAGGGAAAACTGCTATTCATTCCTATTGATCTCCCTTTTCAAAGAGGACTTTACACGTTAAGGTAAAGGGCCTATGTTGTTTGACGATAATCCTGGCAATTGTTGCCCAATTTTCCATATCTTCTTCACTCTCCTTCATGTCTTGTTAACTGTAGCTACTTATCAATCACAATACATTAAGTTATGCCGTCCTGGAATGGCGCCTACTATTAATGCTGACAATTCGGGCCCTGGCAAACGTCGGACAGCCATACAGCAGTAAACCACAATCACTGTTTAACTGTTTATGGGGTGTAAAGCGAGTGAGGGCAGAAGGGAATCTGTATCATGGACGGCCATGTTCGAATTATGCTAATTAGGAGGTTTGTGTGTGTGAGGCATTTAAAAAGTTCAATCCACAACACAACCCATCTTTCTCTCTTTTTCTCTCCTTCTGTTCTTTCGTCCTCCTTTTTTCTCTATCTCTCTCGTGGTCTATCTTTCAACCTCTCTCAACCACACATGTAGGCCTACACAAACACACTTGTCAGTCACCAGTTTAGCCTAGCTGTGACGCAGATGGGATGGGATCTTCAAAGGTGACCAGAATGCTCCATAAAACGGCATCTCTGTGTGGCTGTCTGGTTTCCTCTTTTAATGACTTTACGACTGTCCACTAACAATTCGACTGTTGGTGCAGGAAAATTACCATTTGGTGTATTCTGACACAAAAGCCTCGTTGAGATTAAGCCACTAAAATCAAGATGGGTCATATTTTTTTACAGTTAGCATTTTGGGCATTTTTAGTAGCCTACTTGGAATATTTTGACGTAATCGAACCGTATAACCAAATGCCAGTGATAAACATGTGCCTTATCTACTGGTGGATGGTTGTAAGCGCTTTGTGCATTCAGTGTTGCTGTTGCTGTCTCATTATGACCAGTAGGTGGAGGCAACGTCTCGCCTAAAATAATTAACGCTGCATGGCCTGAACGTCGCTTCATTCGAAGAACATTGTTATCTACATATGTAGGCCACATTAAATTAAAATACATTTTTACATTTCAATAACCTCACATAATGAAGTAAATATCGTCACATCATATCACAATGTTGATTACATTGTGATATGTTTTGTACATGTCTCTTAATTTTTGAGGGGTCCACTGTCCGGGGGGGGATAGGTGGAGGCGTTCTTCTCTTGTAAAGCTTTGTTTGCACCTCTCTACATGGCTACTCAGTCCAACCTTGTCCCATAGATATCTTATCAGATCCTTACTCTCGCAAAGAGCTGATGGTTGGTAAACACAGTAAGTAATGTGCCTGAATTTAATTATATTCGGCTCTTCGTGTCAGGTTGGACGACTAGGCTGGCAGTAACGTAAACAGCATTTGGAATGCTGTTCAAACAGAGTTATCTGGGTGTTGTTTGAAATGTTTCTTTGTGACCCTCATGCATCAAGCCTTATGTCAGCTCCAGTGACAGAAGACATTTTTTGGGGCTGTAGTGATTCGTGCTGTCATGAATATCTGGTTATTGATCTGAACTGGTATAAATATATAAAATATGTATTACTAAAAGATTATTGTATTATCTTATTTATAGTCTATAGTAAATATTTGTGTTTATGTGTAGGCTATGTTAATGAATAAATGGTAGGCTACTAATGTTTCAAAGTCATATCTTACCAAAATAACCCGAAAGCACTCTTAATTTAATCCATAAATAAACTTTAGTGACCCATATGATACTACCCACACTTTCAAAGAAAAAAATGTCCTATTTGAATGTGAGAGGGCTCTGCTGCGACCAGCCCCGTACATCCGTAGAACACATTTTCGTGTCGTCATATCCGGTTTCATCATCGCCCACAATTTCTGTGTATATTCCACTCTCAACAATGAAGAGGCATATGCCCAAATGTTCAAGAGCATACACACAGGAGCCTATGTTCACTGGCCTCTTTTAAGAATTAGACTGCAATCCAATTTTGGATGAGCATCCGGAATAGAATCACGATGAGCTTTGTACGATGCTGTGAGCAATTTAATTTAATGATATTCTGCTAAGAACAGAGGCTGGGACATGGGTTTGTTTGATCCCCGTACAATAGGCGTACCTCAGATCATACTGTAGAATACATTGACACTATTGAAAATATCACCCATCAACCCCTGTATTTGTCGATCATGGGACCATCTATGTTCTACACAATTATAGTGCACACTAGATAGGCTATTATATATAAAAGTCTAATGCAGAAGTATTTTCTACGTTAGGCTATACGTTTGTACGGCTGTAAGCTATGTTCTGTATCTTCATCCTTCCTAATACCTTTTTAAAATATAGAATTATTTGCATTGGTCATTAGTCATGATAGACGTTTGAGTTGAGTTTAGCGATAACCCGTCATATTCACGGTAATAGGCTACGTCTTTATATTTTTTTTACATGATAGGCTATGTCACAAAATAAAATCCTGAATGTTTCTCAGGAACATTTTAATAATGTTTTATGCGCAGTAAAGTGAGTCGTAGGTTACACAGACAACATTAGCTCGTGTGTCAATTTGAAATAGCCTACACCCAGAGTCAACAAAAAATAGGCTATAGAATTAAGTATTTTGTTTATGCTGTGCATACGAAAGCTCTGTATAAAAAAGCAACTTCATTATATGAATGTAATCACCCATCACCCATCGTTATGACCATTGTAACACCATCAGTATCCACAGAAGTACACTATGTCTTGACAATTATCTCCTTGATAACAAATGAGGGTCTCACACTGTGGTTCTGAAGGAAAGACCTCCTGGGTCACTATTCCGCAGATCAGATTTCCAGGTGTCTGCACTTGATGGGGTAACAGCCGGTTAATAGGTCCACTATTCTTACATACAGACACTTTCCAGAAAACGTGTCTGTCTTCCATTATATCTCGTCACATCCATATAAAACAGCGCACACACACACACACACACTTATTTCGAGAAATTCGAAAAATTGACAATGAAATTGCAAAATGTTGCTTTCCCGTGTTTCATATTTTTCCTGACAGTTTTCCTTCGATAGCTAATGTTCGATAAATAAAACTCAACATACTTTGATTTTTTAACACTTCGTTTATTGTTTGCAAACACACAGTAGGCCGAGGCTACAAATGGAACATTGACTGTTTTCTAATAACTACCCCTCAATTAACATAGACCACTGAAATATTTTCAAATTGTTTTTACAAACAAGTTGTACATGTTTAGGTTACAATGCACAAAGCCAAGTGTGATATAAAGTAATCCTTATAGTTTATTTATGTGAATTTGATATGTAGTGCAATAGCCTAAAGCCTAAACAACAGGCCAAACTAAAATATGAGTGAACAAATTAAACAAATATTACGATTTGTCTTTGTCTCTCAACGAAAAGGTTTAGTCTCTTTGCTATATCAGTTCTGAAATACATTATTGTGGCTATGTTGTCTCTCATGCGTAGCCTATGTGTTCATAAAACAAGCACTGTGCGATATAATGTAATTTAAATGTTATAATTATTGCATTCGTCTAAATAGGCTATAGTGTAAATTTGTCCAGGTTACCAAATAGTGGACGTTTTAGCCCATAGGCAAAATGTGTGGGATTGAATAGGATTATTCCCAGAATACCAACACCCACTCACCTCTGTAGACAAAAGATCCTATGTAAAAACTTCTCAATTCGTTGCTCTTCCACCACATTAGTCGTCCCACTCTTCTGCCACCATTTTACGCCAACATAGGCTAGTCTTTTCCCAAACGAAACGTGTTAGAATTGCATATTTATTACTCATTTATTTCAAAAATCAAATAATAGGAAAAAGCCTCTTATCTTATTCCCCATTAGAAATTCCCACTGAAATAAATGTCTGAGATCTTGAGTTTCTTCATGTTCCCTTCTTCCTGGCCACATACGATCTAAGAGAGTGTTAGATGGTTTAAATGTGTTCTTAGGGCACGGAGCTGTCAGACCTTTTGGTGAGCAAGATTGATAGCGCGCAGGGCTCCAGGGTTCTTTGTTTGGAATATAAGCAATAAACGGCCCAAGGCCTTCCAGGTTCTCCCAGTGACGCCTGTACTGTTCAAGAAAAACAACAAATAACACCCTCTGATTCGGAATAGAATACTGATCTAAGATGGAGAATCAAAATCTTTACGTTTGATTGAAATTTCAAATAGAGAGAAAATGATCCTTTAAATAATTTGAAAATATTTAAGCTACTAACCATATGGCCTATGTGTAGGATAAAACAAATAGGCTAAATCCAGATATACACTTTCGTTTGTGACCATAATGTGAAAATGGGTTATGAAGCACACCTCTGACTTCTCTGGGTTAAAGTCCAGAGGCAAATATTTACACACCAAAGAAAATGATTTGTGTCTGTGTGTGAGACAGAGAATGAAAAATGGGAGTGAGAGAGGAGAGAGTTTGGGATGAAGAGGGGGAGTAAGTGCAGACATGAAATATTTCGAGCAATGCAAACTATTGCGCACGAATATGCAATATTAACTATATTCTTTATATATTATATTTTTGCATAATATGTTATCTACCATGTTAATTATTGTTTGTGCATTTACAGTGAGATTAGCATTTATTAATTGGGGTAGAGGGGACTAGGATTCAGAGGATGCAAAGGAGCGCGCATGCACTGAGCCATGCACGCGCACAGAATTCGGTGGCATGTAGTGAACAAACTGCCCAAAGTAGCCTACATAAAGCAGCCCCTACCCCCAGAACTAGGCGTTACCCCCTCAGAGTTTTTCGATCAATCACAGAGGACAGTGGCTTCTTTTGATAAAACCCAAAATTGTCATTGGGCAGAGGTAACCATGTGACAAGCAACACGGTCCAATTTCAACCTTGTCTCACTGAAAGCAATAGTTTAATGGAATCGCCGTCCCCACACGGCCGTAATCAGGAAAATAGTTGGGGGAAAAAAACACTTGTCACGATATTTCATTATTTGCCATCGCCCACTAAATTGTGAACGTCGAATTTCCAAGGCAAGGGAGAGGAGATGAATTACGAATTTGAGCGAGAGAGCGGTTTTATCAACAGTCAGCCGTCGCTCGCCGAGTGCCTGACATCCTTTACTCCTGTCGGTGATGCATTTCAAAGTTCATCAATCAAGAACTCGACGCTTTCTCCGTCGACACTGATTCCTCCTCCCTTTGAGCATACCATTCCCAGCCTGAACCCCGGTAGCCACCCACGCCACAGCCGCTCAAAGCAGGGCGTGAATGGCTGTAGCCCGCTGCCAGTCGCATCCCTACCTCCGGAGTACCCATGGATGAAGGAGAAGAAAGCAACTAAGAAAAACCAGAATACTGCAGCAACAACAAACGACTCGTCACCACTCTACTTCTCTCCTCAGGGTATGATTGATCACATATTCCATTCAGATTTGGTGTTGTAGATGCTGTGTTTTTGGAACGAAAATACCTGTTGCCTATATATAATATTGCTGGCAGAATATAAATGGACAACATTTAAGCATTATTTAATCTCATTAATGTGCTGTCTGATAATGCAATGAAAAAACTTTAGCGTTTGACAGTAATGAAGAGTGATAGATTACTTTTACTCCGGCCCGCAGCTGCACATTCATTAATCTTCTCCCGGCCTGCTTCACGCAGACCCATCATATTCTGCCCAGGGCTCGTAAATTGTCCTAGTCCTGTTGCCTGTTCTCCACAAATGATTTTCGTGCTGCATGCAGAGCCTCTGATTCTATAATACACCTGCGCTGAAAATCGGGTTGCCCATTAATCTCGGTCAGTTTTAAATATGGGCTATTCGACAGACATTTTTATGCTGCAAACAGTTTAATCACAATAAATATGTATAATTATTGAAATTTGTTTTAGGCTCGCCAGAAACAGTGGAGAGTGGTGGTGGGGCTTCTCGAAGGCTGCGGACAGCGTACACAAACACCCAGCTTTTGGAACTAGAGAAGGAGTTTCATTTCAACAAGTACCTCTGCAGACCCAGGAGGGTGGAAATAGCAGCATTACTGGATTTAACTGAGAGGCAAGTCAAAGTGTGGTTCCAGAACCGCAGAATGAAACACAAGAGACAAACCCACTCTAAGGAGAATCAGAACGGAGAGGGGAGATTTACAAGCCTGGAGGATGGAGAGGACGACTTCGAAGAAGCTACAAACAGTGTGTCTGGGGCGCTTTTGGAGAGAGAGAGCTATAGGCATACGTTTCACCAAAATACCTTAACTTCTCAACAGTCTCAGAATGCGCACAATGGAGAAACCCAAAGCTTAACTGTTTCGCCTTTAAACAGCAATGACAAAAATCTGAAACATTTTCCTAACCCGTCACCCACTGTTCCTATATGTGTGTCAACAATAGGCCCGGGCTGCTCATCTGGCGGGGACAATAGTAATTCCCCGGCCCTGGACATTTCTTTGCAGGACTTTCACGTTTTTTCGTCGGATTCTTTCTCCCCAACTTTGTCAGATTCCGTGGATAGCTCAATAGGTTTATCAACGGAAAGTTTTGATTTTTTCTCAGAAACACTGACAACAATCGATCTACAAAACCTGAGCTATTAAGATCTTTTCTCATATAGCGGTTTACATACGCAGTTTTTCCCATCTTACTTCAAATTATTGAGTTTGTGAGTCCGTTTTTAGATTTAATTGATTGTTACAAGGCTCACGTGAGGTAAGTTAGACGATAATAAAACAGCTAATAAATTGAAGGTCTTTATAATGCAAGAAATAGGTTCATGATACAGCAAATAGGCCTAAGGGAGAAGTTTTTGTTATTTTATTTTTGTATCCGTTTTGACCACAAGGTTATAAATGACTTATTTTCATAGAATAAAATTGTAATAATCTACCAGCATTTTTCATAATTTGTGTCCTTATTTGTTACCTTATTTGTGGATATTTGTTATTGTCTTAGCCCGATGCATGTAGGCCTATGCATTAGAAACAAAAAAACTTTGTATGAAGCGGATTCATATTAATCTATTGAATGCACTTTCTAGGAAATCATTTATTAGAAAATATCTGGATTATAGTGGTTAAGGTTGCAGTGCTTTTAGATATATTTACCTGAAATGTCACAATCATAAAAGGCTACATTCATACTTGTCGACGCAATCTAACGCATCTATTGGCCTATAAACGCCAGTATAGCCTAATAATAAAACTTCGAGGTTAGCCTATTCGATTGGTATGTTTATTATGTATCAAGCTTCCTGTGAAGTGATTAGCATTCTTTTTGGTGGAGCCTAGTCTGCATTAAACCTGTTAAATTGTTCATAAATCAAAATACTTTATGATGGATGACATTAAAAAGATAAATGTGGTAGGCATGGAAAATAATCCATGTATTAGGCCTACCAGGAGTTCGTGGCCAAAAGCTGTAACTTTGTTGATTTCAACAATTAAATTTTATTGCCTATAAAAGTAACTGCTCTGAGAGTGTGCCGGGGTATAGTTTATGTAATTCAACACCCCGTCGGAATACAGTCGCGCCTTTTCTAAATTTCTCAGCGTTTTCATGCATTCAAACTAAACAAGAACCTGTTTTGAATTTCGAGAACTTAATAGTTAATTGTGTTTGTGACCAATCAACAAATTAGACACTTTACATAATTAAAATTCAAGCCTATAACATATTTGTTAACATAAGATTCTCCATATTCCCTAACCGGACAACGTTTTTGATAGCATGGAGATATGTTGAACTGGAACCAAAACCTCTTACTGAACAATTTAACCCCTTTCTCCTATTAGACACGAATTGCCCGCATTCTCTGTGGCGTAAGTAGCTACAAGGAATTTGGTCGTATAGAATTCAGTTTCTCTTGGTGCGCCCCCCCCCCCCCCCGCCTTTCTCAGACCGCCATTTTATAGAAGCAAGCCGGCATCAGTCGCTCTTCACCTATGTAAACATACATAGGCTACTTATAGATACGTCTTCACCCCAAAAGAATAACACATTATAGCATATGTTGAGGATGAAAAATGAAGATCAATTAGAGTGACGACAAACATGTTTTAAACCAGCATTACTGTTACACTTCTAACTTATTTGCAAAATTACAATTAAAATATGTTATAATAATCACACCACCTGGAATTTTGATACTGTTTTGACTGTTGTTATCTATAGCCTATATCTATAGAATGAAAACAACACTGATAAGGATCAGTTACATGGCTTGATTGTGTCATTTGTCACACTTCAGAGAGATCTAACTTTCTCCAGAAATGATGGTGAGTGGATATGTGCATTTCTGTAAGGGGAAGTTCACAATTCTCACACCAGGTACAGCATGAGTGACAGCATTGTTATTGCCAAAGGGTGTTGTATTCTCTGTCTAATCTGCTGGATCATAGCACACCGACATCACTCCTCTTCATGATTGGTTTGTCCAAACACCTTTGAGAGAAACGCAGCTGGTGAACGGCATAGGTGAGATCAATGATATGAAATAAACTGAGAACTAATTCTGAGCCGTTTAAAAACACAACCTGAGTAGGATAATCCTCAAAAGCCCAGAAGGCAGCCAGAGTCTGAGAAAGCTCTCCCTTAGACTTGACACTGTAAATGTCACACTTCAACCCTGCAGGCCAATTAAACAGGAGCACTTCACAGCCCCTGGGAGTAGGAGTGGATCTGTGCTCCCTTGCATGAATACGCTTGTGCTGGACACCCATTGAATCAATCTTGGTTGTAGGTATGT
The DNA here is from genome assembly GCF_963692335.1 of Osmerus eperlanus. Classification (NCBI taxonomy): domain Eukaryota; kingdom Metazoa; phylum Chordata; class Actinopteri; order Osmeriformes; family Osmeridae; genus Osmerus; species Osmerus eperlanus. The sequence continues at coordinate 5,834,409 of NC_085024.1, forward strand.
CAAACATCAAACTACACCCACATACAAACACACACAAAAAATCCTTCCTGTATTTGAGAGGGTGAAGTTTGCATGGTGACCTGAAACTGAATGAAATTCAGCAGCCAATGCTTTGTGGGAGATGACATTCGACACTCTGCCGCCCCCCAAAAATAGGTCAAAGTTCAGGCCACCTTTCATCTCCCTCTGCATGCAGGATGAAACCACTACTAGGTCAGATAAGGGTCAAGTGGTGGAGAGTGACCACAAGGTGATTCTGCTTCCTGGAAAATATATTGGCTATTCCTGTCTTCTGCCCTCTCAACAGGAGAACCCATGACTCCATCTCACAACAGGCGTACATTAGGAAGAAATCTATACATTCTGTGTAACCGCACGTACACATATAGGGTCTGGTCGACAGGGACACAGTCTATACCAGACCGGCCATGATGAATCACCTGTGGTGAAGAGGAATATGGTGTTGTCTCCCTCTCCTGAACCTGGAAGATGAAAGGGTCTTTATGAATGGAAGGGTACCCCCCCCCCCCCCCGCCCTCTCTGCGACCAGTCAGGCGAGGCACATCCAACAGTCACCGCCACCTGCAGGGCTGAAGCTCCACACGCGATGATGCCTCCTGACAGTGGGAGTGACAGGTAGACAGGGTTAGTCACTTCTGCCTCCCTTGCAGCTATCTCTATGTACAGCTCTAAAGATAATTCTTTAGTCCTATTAAAATACGTCCTATTAGGTTGATTAAATAACACTTTTTGCCACAAATATTCCTTGGAAACATACACATCAATTCTCCCTCACTGGCAACAGACACACAATCCTGGTTATTGCGGTTTTATTCCTTCAATATATTCTGCCCATATGGAAAGCTTGTTGGCACATTCCCTTGTTTATTACTGTCCACATTGACTTTGACAGGAGAAAGCATAGACATGCTTCTCTTAGCATGGAGCTGCATGCCCCAATGAACGCCTGTGGCATGTGGAGACTCAACAAACTTTTGGGATTGATAACAATAGTTGTATGGATAAGCATAGGCATATGTTTATTCATTAGCATAGGCTACCATTCAGATCAACACAATCACAGTTAATTTTAAGGTCTATAATACAATTATTTCTGGTTTAGTGCAGTGCCAAATGTTATTTTTCTATTTCATGATATTTATCACAGAATGATACCTGATCCCAGATACCTGATCCCGACTGACTGACAATGACTGATGACCTGTTTTGTAAACTCAGGAGGGCTGAAGAAAAGGGTTCAGTTGACTATATCTGGGCTACATGTGTGTCCATGGCAGCATTCACTAAAATGCCAGAACGCTGTTGTTACTTTGAGTTTTAGACTATGTAGCCTAAATATATATTTTCTGTCAGTGACTCATCATCAAAGTGGGCGTGCTCGCAGGTAAAGCATGGCGTAGGCGGAAAGGGCTTGCCTTTGTGGTCTAATGTTTTAAATCGTTCAATGGACATTGGATTTGATAAGATTAGTGACACTTATACTTCCGTGTCCCTCCAAACGTTACTTCCGTATTAGACTTGCTGGACAATAGTTCTATCTACTGCCCGTATTTACATTTTGGCGACATGCGGGCCATTCCGGATGAGTTAACGACGCTTATCTCAGGTATTTAAAACAACCGCAACATTCTCACATAACTAATGTCATATGGTTAAATTTAGTCAAACCTAAACAAAATACTAAACAAAACACTCCTGAATGTTCTGAGAAAAAAGGGAAGCGCTTGTTGTTTGCAATATGGCAGAGAGAAGGCTCACATCTGTCAGGTGTACCCGAGAAGTTGACTATCGCCTTTCAGTTTTAAATATTGTAGCCAGGCTTTCCTCAAATCACTAGGCTTTAGTTGCACAGCAAGTCTTCCGAAGCCCACTAAAACGATAATGTTGGCTAATAATTTGCGTGTATTGCCTTTTAGATATAGAAACGTTCCTCTCTGATGGTCTCAAAGGGGAAAATTTGAGCAAGAAGGCTAAAGAGAAAAAAGAATCCATCATCAAACGAATTAAAGAGGTCAAAACTGGGTATGCAAAGCTTCTAGATTGGCCTATATGTACACAGTTCGGTATAATGATATTGTTCATTTTGGCGTGGGGGTGTTGTCTTTCCGTTTTACTGTGCAAAGATAATTTGTTTTTGTCTCCGACAGTTACCCTCAAGATTTTAAAGACAAAAGTGAGTTTTTGTATTCTGAAATCAGAGTTTCTATGGTTGGTGGTTGTATATGGCCAGTTCAAAAACAGTCCCAAATTGATGGCATTGAATAAATAAATAAATAAATAAAATATCTGATTAATAAGATGGCGAGGATTCTGGTGAGGAGGAAGAAATGGAAAGCAACAACGATGGGGCATCACTGCAGTCAGAGCGCACAGACAAAGATGAGGACACCTCTGAATGTAAGTACCATCAGAAGGAAAAAGTGATTCCATACAATTGTGAATACACTGCTAAGATGCCCAAGATTACTTTGGGAAAAGCTAAAGCAAACCCGAGTTTGTGAGTGAAAGTCAAGACATTCCAGTTGTAACTTGGCAACAGGCTTTGGAAGCACAACGGCTGGTGAGAAATCCCCACCCCCCCACCACCTCACACCCCTTCCACCACACAGCCCTTCCACCACACAGCCCTTGAGAATGGAGCCTGTTTTATTAGTTACAGACGCCATCACGAGACCTGGAGTTACAGGCTCTCTGTAATGTAAGAAAAAACATTTGTGGATCTACAGTAGTGTCCACCTCACATTGGCCCTGTTATATATCCTACTGTGATTGGGTGTTTAGATTTGTTAATAAGAGTATCAATATAAGACCAATGAAATGTTGGTCAGGGGTTCTTGGTTTTATTGGCTTTAAGCAGCTGCTATTTTTATGACCCCTCATTCACACAAAGCAACTTTGACACAGCAGTTGAACATTTGCATTGAAGTTGCACTCTGAATGGGCAGTGCTTACATGCAACATAACATTCATTGGTGGATCAGACTCTCAACATCAACCTAATAGATGACAAACCAAATTAGAAAAGCTACATTTTAGTCACTGTATGTAAGTGACCCTTTTTTAAGTTCTTACATTCAGAACACACTTATTCACTTTGCTGGGCCAGTAGGCCTCGAAGGGCTCTGGTTTAACTGAAAACAGTGACTTGTTTTCTGCTGTGTCAAGGGGACATTAGCCCTGTCAGCTGAGCCATAATAGTCTGCACAGGAGATGAGAAGATATGAAAACAACTTGACAGTCAAACTTGAATTCTTGCCCTCTCCAGGCACCCACCAGTCACCTCCTGTGGCAGCCCAGGACCTGCAGTTTGTCTTCAAGGCAGGGAACCTTGAGAAACGCCGGAAGGGTGGGTGTCCACACACACACACACACACACAAAAGGGTTCAAAGGGAGAGCTGAGACGGCGTACTAACTGTATGAACTTTTCACAAGTATTGTTCCTTCTGAATGCTACAGTATAGGGTCCCGCTGTCATCAAATCAAACTTTATTTGTATGGCTCTTTTGTACAAGCAGTGTCACAAAAGCTTCTCAGTTAACAACTGAAACCCTTGTGGTCTGTTACAGATTTCAGCTTCTTTGGTACAGAGTGGCAGAAGAGATGGTGTGCTCTGAACCAGCATACCTTCTATTACTATGGCAGTGATAAAGGTAAGTGAGATAGGTCCACTGGCATTCCAATGTAGAATGTTGATGGAGCTTGAAGATGGGTGAGGTTCACTCTTCATGGCATGCCACTCAAACCAACTGGGTATAATAAGACATCTGACTGGGGTCATTTGAAATAGTAGGCTTTTCATGTTGGCTTTTTCCAACGCTGTCATTCCACAATCAAAGGCACTGTAGATTTTGGGTTTAGGCTATGCGTTTAATCACGAGGATGTTGTGGTTATTGTCTGCTATAGCCGTTGATATTGTTGTGTTGGTATAACCAGACAAGCAGCAGAAGGGTGATTTTGGAATTGAAGGCTACAATGTCAAAATGAATAACACTCTCCGCAAAGACTCGAAGAAGGATTGCTGCTTTGAGATTTCGGCCCCTGACAAGCGTGTATATCAGGTGAGCATGGCTTTTGACAGCCCTGTAGTACACTGTAATCCTTGCAGCCCTCGTTACACTGCTAACCATGCTAGAGTCGAAAGTTGACTTTCAGACGTTAAGGCTTTCATTGGATACACTTGGGCTTCATTTGACAGACCATTTTGTTAATGCATGAATGCTGTGCTGTTTGTTTATGCTAATGACATTAGGTGAGACTATTTGGTGGACTGACTGCAGCTTTCTCTGCCTCTCCACAGTTTTGTGCGTCATCCCAGAAGGAGGCTGAGGAATGGGTGGAACAGATAGACTTTGTGCTGAAAGGTGTGCATAACCCACCATTTGACTACAGCAGTTGGACTGTGGAATGTAGCGACCAGTCTGTGTTGCTGATGCATTGCCATCCGGATGGACAATTGACCCCTAATTTACTCTTGCTATGGTGTGTTTGTCTGTCAATGCCTGTGCGTGTATCCCCGTGTTTGTGTGTCTGTCCATGTGTTTGCCTGTGTGTGTGTGTGTGTCTGTATGTGTGTGCCCGTGTGTGTGTGTGTGTGTGTGTGCCCATGTGTCTGTATGTGTGTGCCCATGTGTGCAGACATGACAGGGACCATCCCCCTGGATGAGGACGACCAGGCGACATACGATGACATCGATCACCCAGTCCCCCTCTCCCCTGAGCCCATTGATGATGACATCTATGAGGAGCTCCCAGGTCAGCCATTTGAGCCATGGATTTGAGATCCTGCATAAAGTATTTGCGATACTGCTTATTCGATTTGAGAACCTGCTGTAGTACTCTCTTACAATGCTGCACTCGAGAAATTATAATGATGATGTTGTGCTGCACTATCCTTTCGAGAACCGTTTAAAATTGTAGTTGAGAGGATGTGATTGTTGCACGGTGTTTTGTAAAATACAGGCCGTTCCCTGGCACTAACCACTGAAGTACTATTAGAGCTATGCACTTCATTGTCTGCTGTATATCTGCTAAGGCGTCTGCTAATCAGCTAATCAGCAAATGACCAGTACATAAAAAATAACATAAGCATGATTACACATTTGTATCCTTCCACACCAAACCCTCCAGAGGTTTGTAACTGCAAGTCTGTAGGAGCCACACGTGTAGGAACAGACCTTGTAGGAACAGACCTTGTAGGAACAGACCTTGTAGGAACAGACCTTGTAGGAACAGACCTTGTAGGAACAGACCTTGTAGGCATGTGTGCCTGTCAGAGAATGCATCCAAGAATCCTGCTGGACTAGATGGCAGTTGTTGAATGTACGCGATTCACTATCTGAACATGCTGTATTTTCTCCTTTTGTATTTAATCTTAAAAAGTTAGAGCTTTTCTGGAAGCTCACAGTATTTATAATATTTTTTGCTGTAATACTACTAGGTTTTGTTTTCCGTGCTTTGCAACAAAGACATTCGCTCTTTTCTGTTTCTCTCCAGAGGAGGATGTTGTCAGTCCTCCGAAGCCCAATGTGGCGTCCCTGAGCAAGGCCAGCCCTCCTCCTCCGTCAGGTACCACATAACCGTCCTGAACCTCACTATAAACTTATGATCCCTACATTTCCATTGTAAACCTTTATCTCTTTTACTTGGCTACTAACTTAGTTTGCACTCTGCACATAGACAATCAGTGTTAAAACAGGAGGAGATGGATACTAGAATGAGGATGTAGTCGACAATTTGTCTGTAGGCGAACTTAATACCCCGCCACACACAACACATACCCAACCTTGTGTTGTGTAAATGGAAAGTAAAGGCTTAGGGTTAGGGTTAGAGCAGGAAAGCAAAGTATGGGTTCCTTCTGAGGTCTTGTCTTTTGGAAGAGTGAGGCACAGAAGAGCAGAATGGACCCGCCTTTTACCATTTCAGGAACTCATGCACTGCAGAGGCCATAGTTTGAGCCCTTGGTCACAGGAAGTGATTTTTTTTGAGAAGTGGTTTCAGGTTTCTGTAGTGCTGAGAAAGTTGAAACAACTCTGGAAATAACAACATTGCAGATACTGTATGTCACGTGACTTATCATTTCCTGTAAAATAAAATTAAAAAAGATTGCGAAAGCTAATTGTTGCCCAACAAGACTGAATTACAGTTATACATATCCTAATATCAGGTATAATTTTTTTTATAGCCACAGTCGACCATTCTTAGATTTGAAGTTACAAGCTACCTTAGCCTTCAAGCCTTATTCACTACTCTAGGTTGGGTAATGATGTTCAATCTCCATTTAGTCAGTGGTGTGTGTGATCACTCTCCTCAATCTTCTCTGCTCTATTTTTAGCTCCCCAGCGCCCCCTGTTGAGTAAACACTTAGACCACCACATCGGTTGAGGGCCATCAGATATCCAGTATTCAGTAACAGCATCCACTCTCCCTCCCAGTGATCAAGAGCACAGACTATCCCAACTACTACCAGGGCATGTGGGACTGTACCGGAGACCACCCAGATGAGCTGACTTTCAAACGGGGCGATGCCATCTACATCCTGAGCAAGGTAACCTGATGGACCTCCGTCTGCACCTGCGTATATCCTATTTGGGTTTCTTCAGATAATCCTTTTTTTTTTGTGCTCGACCACTTATGCCGGGTGAGGGATGAGATGATGTGGTGTTAGGAGAGGTTCCGTGTGTGTCTGCACCAGGAGACTTGAGGTGAGGGGTTTTATATTTGGAGACTGAGGGGCTCAGTGTTCCTAACGGATCCTAGCAGCTCCTGGCTGCTTGTCAGGGGGTGGGGGAAGGGGTCGAATGCCTGCTGGTTAGCTGCAGTCCGAGGTGGGCCCTGGCTCTGGCCTCCGTGACAGGGATTAGTTGTGTCACGACGGAAATGGTTTTAGTGCTCTTGGGCGGAGGCCCGGCCCTGGGCTGGCAGGCTCTCTGCCATTCCATCACTCTGGAGCCTCTGGAGCGTTTCAGCGAGCTGGCGTGGCGGGCAGCGCCACGAGGCTGGCAGGCCGAGGCCCACACACGCCTCGCGGACGTCTCCCTCGGCTCGCCAGGCAACCCTTTAATTGGAATGTGTGTTCTCAGGAAACGCAGGCAGGGTCCGCCACTCGATTCAGAGCAGGTGAGGACGTGTAGTGGACGCGCAATTTCCCAGACTTCCCTGCTAGGCGTGTGTGCCAGGTGTGAGGAACTGAAGGGGTATTCTTTTCGCTAGGAAATATTTTCCATGTGAATTAGAAATTAAATGTTGGAAAGTGTGGATTAGTAAATACTGCATTCATATTTAGTCTCAACAGTTTTTTTTATTGAGTGAGTTATGCTAATCTGTGGTTTACTTTACGCTGCCTTGCAAATAATACTCTTTTTGGGTACCTTATGAATAATAATGTTCTATTATTTATAGGATTTGTATGCAATAGTTAATTGGGAGACTCTTGTTTCTTGGGCTAGCAATGAAGAATTGTGCGTTAAACAATTGCTTTCTTTTTTTCATATTCAAGTCTGCCATCTAGTGGTTGGAAAGGAATTGGCAGTAGAGAAAGTGTGCCGGTGGCCAAAACATCTATATAAATGTTTTTTTCGTCATTTTTTTGCAAATTGTTATCACTGCAAAAATCTGGAATTGTCATATATTTAGAAACTGACAATGGAACTAGTAGGCGATGTGCATAGTTAACAAACACCAACATCTTACTGCTTCTCTTCTGTGGAAAAGCCCCAGGAATCAAGTTGTTAATTTACTGAGGCTCTCGACTGGAAGTACCAATAGCTGAAACCTTGGTGTTGGGGGTTGTGGCCTATTGGGAGGGCAATGACCATAAAACCTGTCTGGACTCTGCGGCCAGCTGCAGCAGAAAGGCCAGACCTCCCCCTCCTCCTCCTTCTCCTCCTCCTGCTCTCTTTCACCATCCCCCTCTCCTCAGACCAGGAATAGCTGCAGTGTGTACCAGCTCAGCTACAACTGCCAGACCCCCCAGACTGACTGCCAGGCATGCGTGTGTGTATGGTGCTAGGCTAGCCAGCAGCCCCCTCTAACCTGCTAGACCTTGCAGGACATAAAAATGTAATCCGGTAATGTGAAGCCTCACATCTCTCGCTTGCTTTGAAACAAAGCTCAATATATAAAACCCAGAACACAGCCCACAGCGCCACCATGACAGAACGGCTTCTTCATTGCCTTCCTTGGGTCATCTCATTGGTCTCCTGCACCTTTCTGTATGGGCTCCAGTACGTGCTTTCTTATGCATCAACACCGCACAATGAGGTGTGGCCATTTCAAAGGCCAGCCACTGGAAGTCATAACCCTCCCCGCACACAACACACATAGCCTGGGCTGCTGACCTTTATCACCCTCTGGGGGCTTGGGAAACATGCCATTTTAATCATGCCACGCTTGGATGGGGTGGATGTGACATTTAGTGTTTATGCCTTGTGTAATATGTGCACAGTGTTTGTCAATTAGGCAAAGTAATTAGTTTGAGTCGTCAGTGCGTTGTCCGAGGGTGGACCAGCGACACGGTCGGCGAGTCCAGCCCTGAGTGACCCTGCACCAGCAGAAGTCCGGTGTGTTTGTGTTCCCTAATCGAACATATGGAGCATTCCAACGTGTGGAACGGTTCCACCTCTCTCCACCCACCCCTTCAACCGCTGCAGGGCGTGGGGGGGGGGGGGGGGGTTACGTGTCTCCTTCTAGGCCTTGGTGGGACCGCTAGTACTGTACCTGGGCTCCCACTCTGTGTCCAGCCCCTCTACAGTGCTGGTGGGATCATGCAGCTGTGACATCCTCCTTACCCCTACCTAGCCAACCCTCCTGTAGCCCCCAGGGTGATTCATGTGGTGGGAGGACTTTCATGTGAGGTCAGGCTGCCGGCGAGGGGAGAAGGGAGATCCTGCGCCCGTCTCGGATCTCTCCCCCTGCTGTGCCCTCCTCATATCTCAGCACGCCAGTGGCCCATTTGGAGCTATTACTCGCTCCGACGTGACAGATTTATGTGTGATGTGCTCCGAACTCGCTGAAGCTTCCGTGAGGAGGGGCGGAGACCTAGCCGGTGATGGAAGGAAGGAATGAGAGAGGGAGGGAGAGGGAGGGAGGGAGAGGGAGGGAGAGGGAGGGAGAGAGAGGGAGAGAGAGAGCACGCAGTGGTCAGACTGACATACAGTTAGGTCCATAAATATTTGGACATTGACACAATTTTCATCATTTTGGCTCTGTATACCACCACAATGGATTTGAAATGAAACAATCAAGATGTGCTTTAAGTGCAGACTTTCAGCTTTAATTTCAGGGTATTTACATCGAAATCAGGTGAACGGTGTAGGAATTACAACACATTTTATATGTGGCCCCCCCCTTTTTAAGGGACCAAAAATAATTGGACAAACTAACATAATCATAAATCTAATTGTCACTTTTAATACTTGGTTGCAAATCCTTTGCAGTCAATGACAGCCTGAAGTCTTGAACCCATAGACATCACCAGACGCTGGGTTTCGTCCCTGGTGATGCTCTGCCAGGCCTCTACTGCAACTGTCTTCAGTTCCTGCTTGTTCTTGGGGCATTTTCCCTTCAGTTTTGTCTTTAGCAAGTGAAATGCATGCTCAATTGGATTTAGGTCAGGTGATTGACTTGGCCATTGCAGAACATTCCACTTCTTTGCCTTAAAAAACTCTTTGGTTGCTTTTGCAGTATGCTTCGGGTCATTGTCCATCTGCACTGTGAAGCGCCGTCCTATGAGTTCTGAAGCATTTGGCTGAATCTGAGCAGATAATATTGCCAGAAACACTTCAGAATTCATCCTACTGCTTTTGTCAGCAGTCACATCATCGATAAATACAAGGGAACCAGTTCCATTGGCAGCCATACATGCCCACGCCATAACACTACCTCCACCATGCTTCACTGATGAGGTGGTATGCTTTGGATCATGAACAGTTCCTTCCCTTCTCCATACTCTTCTCTTCCCATCATTCAGGTACAAGTTGATCTTGGTCTCATCTGTCCATAGGATGTTGTTCCAGAACTGTACAGGGTCTTTTAGATGTTTTTTGGCAAACTCTAATCTGGTCTTCCTGTTTTTGAGACTCACCAATGGTTTACATCTTGTGGTGAACCCTCTGTATTTACTCTGGTGAAGTCTTCTCTTAATTTTTGACTTTGACACAGATACGCCTACCTCCTGGAGAGTGTTCTTGATCTGGCCAACTGTTGTGAAGGGGTTTTTCTTCACCAGGGAAAGAATTCTTCTGTCATCCACCACAGTTGTTTTCCGTGGTCTTCCGGGTCTTTTGGTGTTGCTGAGCTCACCAGTGCGTTCTTTCTTTTTAAGAATGTACCAAACAGTTGATTTGGCCACACCTAATGTTTTAGCTATCTCTCTGATAGGTTTGTTTTGATTTTTCAGCCTAACGATGGCTTGCTTCACTGATGGTGACAGCTCTTTGGACTTCATATTGAGAGTTGACAGCAACAGATTCCAAACACAAATACCATACTTGAAATGAACTCTAGACCTTTTATCTGCTCCTTGTCAATGAAATAACGAACTCCCATGAGGGAATAACATACACCTGGCCATGGAACAGCTGAGCAGCCAATTGTCCAATTACTTTTGGTCCCTTAAAAAGGGGGGGGGGGGCCACATATAAAATGTATTGTAATTCCTACACCGTTCACCTGATTTGGATGTAAATACCCTGAAATTAAAGCTGAAAGTCTGCATTTAAAGCACATCTTGATTGTTTCATTTCAAATCCATTGTGGTGGTATACAGAGCCAAAATGATGAACATTGTGTCAATGTCCAAATATTTATGGACCTAACTGTATGTAAGAGTGTGCCTATAAGAGACAGGAGAGGTGAAGCGAGAATGGGGGGATTTAGGAGAAAGAAAAGAGGGGTTGTGGTATTGTTGGAGTTCTGGCCCGTGAGTGATCTGCTCCTCGTTACATTTGACCTCATCTGTTCTTCATCTGGTGAAGAACCTTCCCACGGGCAACAGAGAGCTGGAGCTCAGAGCTGCTCTGGCTTGTTCTTCAACGAAACAGATCAGAGAAACACTTTATTTTACCCCGGGGGGGGGGGGGGGGGGGATTTATTCACGTTCACTTCTGTAGCAAACAATAACCTAACATCCCGCTGTCAATGACACGTACAGAACTCAATGATACATACTGAACACGTCTACACACACAATGTTACTTACACATAATAACTCTAGTCTAAAAATGAAATCCAGCTAATGACTGATTTATTTATTAGCTTAATTGATAACAGTGGTAAAGCATGTATTGCAGTGCATGAAACAATAACTGTATGAAATGGTTCATTAACATGAATGGTTTGTTCTGTCTCTCTCACTCACTCTGTCTTTGATTCTCTCTTCCCTCTCTTTCTCTCTCTCTTCTCTCCCCTTTTCCTCTGTCTATCCCTCTGTTTTGTGGCTCCCAGGAGTATCAGAACTTTGGCTGGTGGATTGGGGAGATGAAGGGCTCTGTCGGCATCGTGCCCAAAGACTACCTCATGGAGCTGTACGCCATATAGCTGCACCCTGGGTACGCTGCATGGCTGAAGAGCTGAGTCATCTGCCCTGCTATCCATTCCACTGCTAATGCGCATTTTACCATTAGGCTGCTTTTAATATGAAGTGGTGCATTTTCTGGCCTGTGGCGCCTCTTTTCCATCAGGGTGGTTGGACAGAAAGAGTGACTCTCCCCCCCATCGCCCCCCTGCAGATTAGCGGACGATGAAAAGTATTTGGTCTGAGCTGCCGTCTGAACATAGAGTATTTCCACAAGTTGTATGATACTTTTTATTGCTCCATCGCAGCAAAATATATCATGATTTGTTAATTCATGACCATTGAACTTAGTGTTTAAAATACAGTGGATTGGTATTGAGTTGTGCTTTAGTTAGCTATGCTACCTATTTATTTTTCTATTTTCTATGCCATGAATGTTCTAGTTGGTTTGTGACATGTGCTTCGTCTGATGAGAATTCCTAAAAACCTTGAGACAGCAAGCAAATGAATTAAAGATGTCAAAATCACTTTTCAAGTGTCAGTTTTGTGCAGTTGATCAGCCACCAGGGGGCGTTAGAGTCACTGTTAAGGTTGAGGATGACCTCCACAGTCACATCAGTCTCTACCAAACATCATTTTTGTTCATGTAGAAGGTGAGGGTCTGAGGGACCTTTTGTTATTGTGACATTTTGCAGTATAGTGTAGGCATGAGAAACTAGACAGCAGATGAACTGAGCAGGTTGTTTTGATTCGTTTTTAAACGCTGGTAAAGCTGGAGGATGTTAACCCATTCAATATAGTGCATAAATACATGGTATGCTCATGCAAAACGATACACCTCAATCTGGTAGTCAAAATGACTTTGCAGAATTAGCTGAGGTCTGCTGTTTTTCGCTCTGTGGATCCGACTTCTGATGTCATGTTTTACGGCACCTGAGATGCTGGAAGGGAGGGGGCTGGTCAGAGGAGCTGGCAGTGGCAGATGGGCGCTCCTGCTGTGTACCTGATTGGAATGGAGAGAAACATTCACAAGGCTGTCTCCCCCCCCCCCCACCCACCCCCATCAGCGAGGGAGGAGGTCTTATCACCCTCTGAGGAGCAGTTGAGCAGCAGGAAGAGTTAAAGCACGCCAGGCCTTCCTCGTAGAGGGCGCACGCAGTGTGCGCTGACGGATGAGGCAAACAAACTTCCAAACTCCAACAACGTAGTTGGAAAACTAGCGCAAAGGGAAAACAAGGAGAGGAGGCTGACTTGTACCATTGCGGCGTTGCGTAGCAGTCATGGCAATGCTGTCTTTCTCTGTCGCTCTCTTTTTCTCGCTTTGTCTATTGCGCTGCTCTTCAACACTTCTTCATTCCCACCATCCCACCCCCTCTTCTCCCTCTCTTTCTCTCACTGTTTTGTTCGTCTGAGTGATGCTGCGGCAGGCCCCCCCCGTCCTCTGGGTGACATTCAAAGTCCTCATAAATCCTGATCTTTATGGCATTGGGGCGATAAAGCCTGCTGCTAATTGGAGATGTAATGAATTACCATAATTAGTTATTGAATATATTACAGTGACTATGGAGAGAAGAGAGAGGCAGAAATCTGCTATGGCTTTGTTAAAGCGACAGGAAGGAATGTACTGAATAGAGAGGGTGATTTGGATTAAAGGGCAACGTGTCTCTGCGTTAGGTGGCTGTGTCAAATGGCTTTGGTGGATATTATGTGCTACCATACATGGTGAACCTGTCCACACAGAGCTCAAAAGTCAGGCTATAGTGTTTTTATAGTGTTGGGTTTATGATGACGTTAATCTCTGATGTGTGTCATACAGTCACTGGATTATGATCTAGTTGGTTTTTGAGCATCCAGGGTATGGCTACCGACATTTCTAATCCCATAGCAGAGCTGGTGCTACCTTTAACCCCCTACTAGGAGAGCCAGGCTATGGGTTAGGCTGCCAAAGGCAAGTAAGGCTAAATATTGCCTCTCTTTTATGATGCTAATAAAAGATTTTGTTAATGGATGTCAACTCCACACACCCCTCTGCTTTGGACAGCCATATCTCCAGAATATACACATCCTTTTATTGCAATTTAACACTAAGATATAATGTTTCATAGATAAATGCCACCGTGTCATTAATTGTGAGAGCACTACATTTCACTAATTATACCAGAATATCACTAATTAATACCTGCAACCATAAAAGTAAAGTTTTACCAGGTATTGTATGAGCCATCGAGGAATGATTGGTAAAGTATGTTGCTAAAGAAAGACTACTCATGAATCCTGCAATCCTTGATAGGTTTAATGTAGTCAGCAAAGATCCCTATCAGGTCAATAATGATTCTCACAGGTTTCTCAATCTACTTCTCCATTCATATCCTTCCTTATGGTTCTCCTATGGTTCTGGTCCCTATGACTGTGTGTAAGCAAGCATAAACTGTAGGAAACAGGCACAGTTTACTGTAGGTGGCTGGTCAACTAAGGCTTGTCCATTAATAGAAGAAGTGACTTCTCTGACCTCCAATCCCAGAAGCAGCACCTACTCTCTCCTCAGATGGAGATAACTATTTGAGTCCTTGCACTGGTAGGCTGTCATTTAAGGTGATGTATCTACCACTTTGGAGAAGTAGTCTTGAGAAAGCTGTCTGAATCTCCCGCCCTCTTTCACCTGGTTGTTCTTGCAGTAGATCACAACACAGCGGCATTGAGAGATTCTGTCGGGAATAACACAGGTTTATTTATGTGGTATCCCCAGGCTTTCTGAGGAAAACGTATTGCCTCTCCAACTGGCTCGCTGTCAGCATTCCATTAAAGCCCTTCTCTCCATGTTCGCTCCTTTTAAATCTGAGATAGACGCCTCTGAAATGGAAGTCAGTTTTAATTGAGGTCGGCTATCATAGATGCAACTCACGGCTAGGCAGACAAGTTGAGAGCGTCTTAGCCGGCTTGTGACATTGCAGAAGATGCAGAATATACAGTACAGCAATGTTAAGTGATGACTGTACATTTTTAGACCTGTGGTTATGAAGGAAGTACCACCATGATGGGTTTGCTTGTCAGGCAGCTTCTGTGCCAAAAATGGCTGCCATATTGAGGTCACATCCACAGAGAAAATTGGGGAAAATTCTGTGTCAGAGTGATTAACTCTCTGTATCCCCTGCATGGCTGACCCAACCCTATCTAATGACCCGGTCTATTTGGGATGTAACGCAACCCATCAAGGTTTAGTGAGATTTTCCACCATTTCTTTTTTGGAATATTAGAAGGGTGACTTTACGAGCTGCAGACGTGGATGGGTGGCAGGCCAGTAAATAATTTGCTTCTCTTCCCATGGGCTCTGCAGTCAAGGGACCAGACGGGTCGTTCGTTAGGATCGGCCCTATCCTCTCCCTCCTCTCTCCCTTCCATCCTCCTCTCTCCCTTGCATTATCAGTGCCTACTCTGGGCTGTGCTGTTAACCATCTGCTGGGAGTGTCAGGCTGCAGAGTCCAGGGAGGTGGGGGAGGGTGTGTGTGTGTGTGTGTGTGTGTGTGTGTGTGTGGGAGGGGGTCGCTATATCTCAGGAGCAGGAAAGAAACCTCAGGAGGAACCTCTGTCTCATGAGGCTCTGCGGTGTCCGGCTCCCACACCGACGTCAGACACCCTTCCACTGCCGTGTCCGCATCCTGATCCTGCGTGTCCATCCCCTCAGTGTTGATGTAGATCAAGTTATCCACCAAAAATACATCGCCACACCAGACAGCTTGCTGGTGTTCCCTCTCCTTCCCCTTCTCCTCCTGTACGCATCACCTTTAAATAAAACGCAGGTCTCATGTCTAGGGGCGGGCCTCGCGGAGCGAACTGTTCTCCCTGCCAAGCTGTCAGGCAACAGAGAGCTATGTGCTGACACGTCACCCAGAGTAAATCAGGTCCATCAGTGTGACAGGTGTTTGTCCACCTGCTATAAACATCTCTTCCACGCCTTGCCCCTGTGTCGACCGCTCAGGGGTTATTTACCGAGACCCAGACTCCTCTCCCTGGGCCTTCGCTGGCTCTGGTAACACACCTGTGCTTCCTTGCTGCTTGGCTCGGCTAGTTAGCGGGTTGAGTGATGACCCCTGGCTGCCAGGGTGTTGGATGGTTGGGCTGTGTTCCAGGAAAATGAGAGATGTGAGAGATGCTCTGACTGAAACTGGACCTGCCTGCCTCCACTCCTCACTGTGAAGGCCTCACAGAGCAGCTGCCAACTTGTCAATCCTCAGCACTCTGATCACCGCTCGCGCTCGGCCCGCTCGCTCTCTTTGCCCCTTTCTCTTTGCTCTCTCTCTCTCTCTCTCTCTCTCTCTCTCTCTCTCTCTCTCTCTCTCTCTCTCTCGCTCTCTCTCGTGCTCCCTCACTCTCTCTCTCTCTCTCTCTCTCTACCTCTCTTACCTGTCTTTCTTCCCCCTTCTCTCCCTGTTACCTCTCTCTCTCACCCTACCCCCCATTGTGAGTGACCCCTCACCCCCAGGCACAGGCTCAATGTCACTGCTCCTGATATAGCAACCTGACCATGAGACGGCACCTGGCTCACAGCACAGGAAGTTCAGGACCGGGAGGTCGGATTACCCAGATTGCCAGACCTTGCTGACCACATGACCATGCTCACTCCCATTCACTGTCACTGTGGGTCGGAGCATATGGCAAGGTTTACACCCTGTCAAGCTAACCTTGTGGTGATTTAGTGACGGTATACATGTGACTGGATCCATCAGACCAGGGTCAGCGTGCAGGCACTATTCTGATTCACACTGAGGGGAAGGGCAGGTCCTTCCTTGGGGGGCAGGGAGCAGAAACAACCCAGTTTAGGCAGAGAGGGCTCTTTCCCAGGCTGCTAATGAGGAGGGGGTGACAGGTAGAGACAGCAGAGCTGCAGAGCTGCAGAGCTGTGGAGCTGTGGAGCTCTCACTCTCGTGACCTGAGCTCTCTACTAAGGGGGTCCAGGAGGGAGCGTATTGGGAAAAAGAAGCTTCAAATGTCACTTCATCCACACCTACTGCAAAGAGAATTCTAGGTAAATTTATAGACTAGACACTAAGGAGAACAGTATATGTTTGACTGTGTAACACATACTGCAAAGAAGAAATAAAGATAAATCTATCTGTCTGTCTGATAGATCTATCTGTACATTATGCAATTCATTCTGATAATTAGATACTGCTTACAACACTTATCTACAAAATGTAGTCCACCATCTTATAACAGCTTTATTGGAATGCAGTTTATTTCACCTGCATATAAAAATAGTCTTGAGACAATTAACATTCCAGGAAATGCTAATTATGTGAATTTAGCATACTCATTACATATGTATTACATGAGTAGCAGGTGGGGTAATTTGAGTAATTTGTGACTAGGTGGAGACTCTGGGATGATGGACGGTGTCTGGAGTAGACAATCTGAGCTGGCTAGGATCTACTGCAGAGTAAGGAGAATTTAGGCTCATCATAAAAGATTTTTCCTTGCCTCTATTTCACCCGGACACTTTTATGCTTTTTTTATTTTCTACCTCATTGCAGCCGTGAGCAGCCTGCTGATTTACACATGCTGGCAGTGAAGCACAGAGGCCTCGAGAGATAGTGCCCTCTGGACCTCCACCTCTCCATCACTCTGTCTTTCCCTCCCTCTGTCCCTCCATACGTCTGTCCCTAACAATACGTCTTCTCTCCATTTCTTCATCCCTCTGTCCCTCCATCCCTCCGCCCTCCACCCCTTCATCCCTCGAAATGTCCACCCCCCCCCCCCACTGCTCCACCACCTCCATCCCCGTCTTCTCGCCCCCATCCCTCTTTACTCCCTCCTCCTAGCTGTGTCCACCTGCAGAACCACCTCTCCTCGTCTCTCATCTCCAACAAGACATTAGAGTGCTGGGGTGAGCCTGGGATGGGATGACACACTGCCCCCTCCAAACCTCACACAGAATCCATAAAAACGTGCAAAGAAAAGGCATATCGATTCTAGCCCTAGATAGAGTTGAGCCATATTGCAGCGCTCACATTTCATCTCCAAGGCTCTCAGAATGTTCCAGAACATTGTCCACGGATTCCCAAGACCACCCTGGATTAAAAAAAAGCATGAATTGAAAGTGTGTCATGTGATACCTATACAGATTCAACTGCACGAGTGTGTTACTTTCTGTATGCTTGACTAGTTAAACCAAACTAGTATTTAAGCTCAACGTGTGTGTGTGTGTAGCAGAGTGCACGTGCGCATGAGCCTATGTGTTTGGAAGGCCGGCCACCACGAAACATCATGTTGAGTTACACACACCCTCCCACAGTCAGCTTCAGGCCTCCAAAGACTCATGTCTGATTTCACACACCATATTGTTTTTAGGATGGAAAGGATGGTACAATGATCTCCATTTCCTTTCTCCCCTCAGGCGGCGTGCAACGTGTGTAGAGGAGGGAGTAGCGCTTCAACGGCTTCTGATTCCTCCAGACTAGCAGCCGCTGCCTGCCTGGCGGCCGCCATCACACTCGTTCGCTGTAATTGCTCCACCCGAGTGGGACAGCGTCAATGCTGTCTGCCTTGCAACAATAGAAACAGCAGGTACAGCCAGGCAGAACCGAGCAGAGAAATAGCTGGGCCTGTCGGATTTGATGAATGACAGACAACTCCCAAGTCAGTTCATTTCCATCACTGACAAGTTGACTGACTAAGAGAAATGTTGCCAGTCTTGAGATGGCAACAATGTTTTCTTTTTTTCTTTTTGTTACAAATTAGAGTGGGTGTTAGCTAGCATGCACACACATACTCAATCAAGCACATATACATACACGCACTAATCAAGCACACACAAGCACACACAAACACGCACAAGCACACGGGTGAGAGACATGGACAGATGTGATGGCCTTGTGTTGAAACCCTCTTTCCCAGTTGTCTGCTGCAGAATGTTTGTGGGCATCAGTAAATCACTAAGTGTCATCAAGCAATACGGAGGATCAATGTTCAGTCCGTTTAAGCTATAAATAATTCAAGGTAAGCTGGTGAGTTATTATAGTCCACATACAGTCATCCTGATTCTATATTTCATTAAACTGCTTTTAACACTGACCATGGTTTTCAATTGGCTGTGAGTTATCGAAAAAGAATAATCATCACACATCTCTGTCTGTTTCAGCTACATAATGTTCCAAACAGAACACTTACATGATCAGAAAGAACCTATTGTGGTTTCAAACAGCTCATTGCGGAGCTGAAATGGCTTAATCGAACACAGAACCCTTTTTCCACAGGCTGCTTTTATTGTGACAAACGGTTCTGTGTATCCCCCTTTTAGTTAGAAAGTGAACAGCAGGACACAAGGCTATAGATCCACTATGTGTGATCTGGGATTTCTGCTCATCCTGCTCCCAGACCACGGAACATCAGATTTAATATCCCAGGCCCTGCTGCACTGCTGTAGCTGCTAATGGCTCCTGTGTAATGTGGTACTTAAAATGCATGAGAGGGCCTTGATTTTTCAGTAATTCACCTCCAGCAGAGCAGATCCCGGACGCTCCATTTGTTTTAGCGTCTGCAGTGTGCTCAGTCACAACCCTGTTTGCGAATTCCCACAGTGGGGTCTGGGTTCCACGTTTTCAGCACCGTGATTCGTAAATTAGGAAAACGAGTATCTGCACACGTACATTTAAAAGTAGATCATTCATAATAGGCTTAATTTTCCAAAAGAAAATTGCAAAGTGCTAGTGATTTTCCATCGGCTGGAATTGTGTTTTTACTAGAAAAAGTCCGTTCTGATAGCACAATTGACTCACAACAATGTGGAGCAGACCACAAGTCATTAATAGTAGTAGAGAGAAGTAGGCTAGTGACTGGGTCACTGGCAGGGGGAACTCTCTGCAGAGCCCTCTCTCACTTCCAACAGTATCTGTGACAGATAGGAAGCAGACATCGGAAAGAGACAGAACCGTCTCTATCTCCAGCATCGATTGACGAGTCAGCATCATCTCACCGCTGTTCGCTATTCCGCTACAGTTGTGTGTAACGTGCCGACGTGATGACAGACTGTGTCCTGCGCACTCTGAGTCTGCACACAGTCGGTTTAGTTTTCATGGTTTCCCTCATTGGCCTCTCTGGAGGCGAAGAGACCGCTTTGTCAGAGCTGTTAACCGATCGATCGGCGCAGGTCTGAGGTGTCAGCGACGTGAGGGTGGAGAGACAGCTCTGTTACGGCGGTCCGCAGCAGCCTTCAACCCAGGGTTAAGAGCCAGCAGACCAGAGTAACAGACAATTAGGGCACATTCAATATCTCTGCTCTGTGGAACTCTGTGTCAGACTAGTGTAGTCAGTGTTACAATTCAAGGTGTAGGCTAATGCTGAACAAAAGGGAGACTGTTACGACAGAGGACCGACGGTTGTGTGTGTGAGAGAGAATTTGTGTCTGTGTGGGTGTTAAATCAAGTTCTTCTGATGGAGAAACTGTCCTACGCAGTTATTTCAGCATTACAGCATTTCGTTTTTATCTTTTTAACTGAGGTTTGGAAACCTACTCAATCACTTCAGAACATTGTTCTGAGACTTAAATCATCCTTACAGACAGTTGATCTTCTAGAAGTCATAGAGACTAAACCAGAGACAGCATGAACCTAGAGGGGAATAATATGAACACAGCATATAGGTAGTTGTGTGTGTGTGTGTGTGTGTGTGTGTGTGTGTGTGTGTGTGTGTGTGTGTGTGTGTGTGTGTGTGTGCGTGCGTGCGTGCATGTGTGTGCGTCCTCTGCACAAGACCTCAACAGTTCAGTCTTGGTGAATAATTGGATTGTTCTGTCATAAGCCATGGACAAACCCCTTTTGAATATCAAGCTGCACCACATGCAGACAGGCCCTGACAGCTTCATTACCTGTGTGTGTCGCAGTGACGGCAGGGTAATGCTAGCTGCACACAGACCCTCTCTGACAGAGGGCACACACACACACAAAGCTTTAACAAGCCTTTTTCGGGTGAGACGTCCTCCCCTTTCTCCCAGTTTGGGTTTTTCTGAACCTTCCCACGGAATGGAGCAAGTCCCCAGGTGACATCACCTGTCTGTCACGCTGCCGTGAGCCTATTGTCTTTGCTCGTTCTGAATGCATAATGAATATCCTGCTCTCCTCAGGGAGATGTGCTAATCTAATTAGCTGTACAGATGTGTCAGCCACACATCATTCTGCTTAGTGGTCATTACCTCTGCATAAGCATTGCGGCCCTCTCTCTGGGAACACGTTAACACACACACACGCTACACAATGTACACAAGTGAAAACTCACACACATACATGCACGTACACCCTAACGGGACATGCATAAATGTTTACGATAGTTGTTTGGAGCTAAGCAGGGTCTCTCACTGTCCCTGCACATTGAGTCTGCCAGGCAGTTCCGTGTCCAGGTAGGTGGACACATGACTAATGAGAGTGCATGTGCGTATGTGTGTGTGTGTGTGAGTAAAAGGGAGACAGGGAGACAGAGAAAGTGATGGTGATGTAAAGAGAGAAAGTGAGAGATAGAAAGAGAGGGAGAGATGCTTGTGTATCTCCCATAAGACACATGACAAATGAGATTGTGTGTGTGAGACAGGGACAGAGAGAGTGAGGGTAATAGGAAGGGAGAGTCGGAGACAGAGATAGACAGAAAAACACTCATGTCTATGTTCAGGAGAGTTTGCTGTCAGCACAGCTGGAAGTGCAGTCAACAGGGGGCGCTAACAACCCATCCACATGGGACCCCTCCCAGACAAGAGAAGGTCTTTGGGGGGGGGGCTGGCAAGATCCTGCCAGTCTTGACAGGGGGGGCTGGCTGCATGGTGTCTGCTGACTCCCCCGGGACCCTATTATACACAACGTCCTGTTAACCACACAGAGACTGCTGGGGCACAGGGCTCTTACAGACTGTGCTTCATGGGAAGATTAGGGTTAGGTGCAGTCGATGTGGAGATGATGTTTGTCTGTTGGGGGAAACAGGAGTTGTTCTGGAGATGTGCTCCCAGTTGGAGTGGAGGCGGGCGGTGGAAAGACAAAGGACACAAACTCTGCTCCTGTGGGCTCATTCTGTTTGCATGGACTGCTTAACGAGACAGCTGTCTCTCTGATTCATGCGAATCCATACATTAGTGAATATTAAAGCCCATTTGAGTCACTGGGAAATCAATTGGGCATTTGTTTATTGGTTGAGCCATACTTGATCCAATTACTATTCATATATCATATAAATACTGCTATTACCACATCATTTCTATGGGTAGAATGTGTACATTCAGTATTTCACAATGTGAAATGGTTGAAGGCTGTACTTGGATATAACAATACTGCCCTCTGCTGGACAGATTATAAGATCCTTTTCTAGAATAATTACTGGATTTCAGAGTGTACTGGAGATGCACAAAGAGTGAAAAGGTCACCAAAAGTCTTTATTAACACTTTGTACAGAAACACCATATATTAACTTTACACAGAAATATATTTACATGTTTGAGATATTCCCAAATTCACTCAGTTTAAAGTTGTTCAAGTGATTTAAACTGAAATATGAAGTACTGTTATGTCCAGATAGTTTTAAGATCCCATCATGAGTCTTAAGGATAGTGTATTTAATTGGTAGCCTGATTCCCGGTTCAGGGGATTAGCGAGTGTCCTCTTCCCTGTTAGATTGGGGTGCAGGATCCACAACAACATTGGTCTCTGCTCCCTCTGCAACCACACTGCTCGACTCCAGAAAGACAGGGCTTTGAAACAGAGAACACAGGTAGAAGATGAGCTGACATTAATAACAGTGTCACAGATTCAACCTAAAATTTGATTTAAAGTTATTAGACAATTAGAATAGATTTCAAACCAGGGTCTAAAGAATTTACAGTTCTGTTAAGTGTGACACTTGCAACGACGATAAAGTATCATGAATCATAAAGGGAAGCTCAAACAGGGTACAAGGCCCACCAGTCCGAGTCAGAGCAGGAGGTCTTGTGGTCTTCCGGCTGGTTCTCTTGCTGGTCATCCAGGGAGTGGAATCGTCGCAGGGCTCTGCCACAACGCAGCACGGTCTGTTCCACAGTGTAGTGCGTCCTGCCAGTGGCGCAGGCCTCCATCTGATCTATACTCAGGTCCGACTGAAGGAAGAGGTGCAGGCAGCTGTCGGACAATAGCAGAGAGCTCTTGAGTGTCCTGGAACACACAGATAACAAGCAGTAAGTCAACTAGGTCAACATGTCTTGAGATAAAAATTTAAAAAAATCGACATAATATCATGTGGTGTTGATGTATTGTTTGGCGGTAGGATTTTGTATAATGTCACCACTGAGAAACTCACAATTCCAGAAATCTCTGCAGCCCCTTCATTCTTTCTGTGATTTGCTTGGCATTGTTCAGGCTGAAGAACGGGTTCTTAGGGGGGAGCTCGGGTAACTTTACCCTGTCAAAAGAAATGAAAACATTCCTCAATCGCAGGCAGAGTCGCCACACAAGGCCAACTGAGACGCCACACGAAAGTGAAAGCTTTACCGTTTGTAAATCAGGCAAGGGATTCATTCACAATGGGACCTGACAATAGCTATAGAAACTGTACGTACATGAGCAATGAGTTTTTCTGCAGGGTTTGTCTGAGCCATACAAACTCACTGTATCTTCTTCTCACACTTGAGACCTTCCTGGTGAAGCTCAGACTATTGGTCTAACAAACGAGGAAAATAGAGCTTGCATTTAGTATGACTCATCTATAACAACTGACGTCAACCTAATTGAATCAGCAGAATATCGTACTTACGTGGAGACAGATCTCATAGTCTAAGTAGGCATGCCAAAAGTCATTCTTTTGCATCCGTGGATCCCGGACCCAGACACTGATAACCTGCTGCATTGGGAGAGGATTTGACTGGCTGAGCAATGTTGTCTGCAGCCAGACAAGTTGAGTCAAACAAGGGTGTTTTTTGTGTGTGTGAAGTACAGGAAGTGTGATTTGTGACTAAATACCACACGGAACAGGAAAAAACCCCATCAAAAATCCTTGCAGCTAAAGAAATGCAGAAGTGCCCTATTTGTCATACATTTGAAAAAGTCCCAGAATGTCAACACATTCATTTTATACTGTTTAATACTAATGTTCGTCTAAAAAAGCCTTATACATTCCTGAGATCATCTGATTAGATTCATTGACGTGTTAAAACTTACCTAGTTCACTAAGTTGTCAGCTGGTGCTCTCATACTCAAAGCTCAGACCAGAGTGGTCAAATGTGTCGAGTCATGGTTGTGGTACAGTACTCACCTCATCATTCCTGCTGTTCAGTTTTTGAGACAAAGTCCAAAGGTATCAATCCAGGCATGGGACTAAAGAGGCCCATTGCAGACTGCTGCTTAAAAAATGTCATAAAGTACTTTTTATTTGTACAGTTCAGCCTGTGTACGTTGTGATGTGCTGTTAGTTTTACTAACAGTCAGTCTATTGTTTGCACAGAGCAGGAGGAACTGTAGTCTACCAGTACTGTGATGTCACAGGTTCCTGGTATACAGGTGTTTTTGCTAACCTGCCCTGTCATATGACTCACATGGTGCAGTACAGTACAGTTCTGTACACTTACAAAAAAATACAGCAATATGTATGGAGTCAGAGGGCACCTCAGTCTAACGTATGATAGAGTTCATATAAGGTTAAACACATTCGTAACGTGTCAGGTATTTTACTATAAATATTCAGCGTGAGCGCGACTCAAACACAAAGACGCTGGAGAGCAAAGGAACCCAGGACACCATCTTTATTCACAGATTCATGGTCGACAGAGAGATGGTGAGAGGGTCCATTGACTGTCCCATAACACAGTAGTCATGGGAGACATGCAAAATCAGTTAGTCATGTATTTACCAATGACAGGTCTGAGAGACTAATGGAAGAGTAACCTCAATAACAGAGCAGCCTTGCTAAAGTGCTATCAAACATGAGCTAACTACTCACACAGTAAATATAGGAGTTAAATGCACACTTGGGATGAGTTTGGAAAGGTATTGTCTGGCTGAACATTTTAGAAAAACTAACAACACAACTGACTAAAAACATGTCATTAATAATGACTAAAAGGTGCAAAGATTTGGTTTTGAGCAGCTGCTTGGATATAACAATAAACCTAGTGTTCAGACATTCTTCATGAACCACAAGGGACATTTCCATGACATCATATTTGATTACCAAAGATCAGGTATAACTGGTTAGATTATACACACATCACAACATTCCAACAACACTATTCTACATTTAGTAGTTCAATTGTATTAGTATTAGTTAACGCACAACATATCTGCAGCACATAATCAAATATACCCAACTGGGTACAAGGACTGGAGGTATAATTATTGATGGACAGTAGTTAACTATTCAGTCTAAAGATACATATCCTACATTTCACAACCACGAACAGGCCCAAAAGGAAGAGCTTTAAAGCTCAGAGGCAGAAATACTGTAGTTGTAATATGCTACTACTACTACTACATCTACTACATGGCCTTACTGTAGTTTGAGGGGTCCATATCTACATCCACACAGAGAAGGTAACAGTAGCTAAGTCCACACTACAGAGACCCCTTGCACAGTGATTGAGTTTGTTGCTACGTGAAAACACCAAGGGGCAGACACCAAGGTTGGGTTTCAACAACAACCACCATGAGTATTCCACAAAGGCATTGTGACCTTATCAAGCACCACAGGAAGCATTATAAATATCTGCGTACTGCAGCGATCTGCCTACTGCTGTTTGTCAGTTCACCTCCTTGCTCCGGCACACACACTCCTGACACACACACTCCTTACAACTACACATTCCCAACACACATACACACACACCCACACGTTCACTCAACATGCACACACTCACCTAACAGGTGCACACGCTCTCTCAACACGTACACACACACCCAACACGCAGAGTACATACACACGCAAAAACCACACTCTTCCAACACCTTCTCTAGCATCTTCCAACACAAACACACACGCTCTCAACCAACATACCCGCATGCCCTTCTGACACACAGAATTCACTGCTCCTCCTCTCCACAGTGCCAGGTCAGCTTCTGCTCGTAGAACTTGACGACTACCTGGGGACATCTGGCGCTGGCTTCGCGAGCCGACAGCAAGGCCACCTCGTCCGAGTTCTTCCTGCAGTCACAAACAAACGGCAGAAGCCACAGAGGGAAAAAAGTGATCTATCATACTCCACACCAAAAAATGCACACTTTACATACACATACTGTGCAGTAGGCTAATTAGAGTCAGATGGCTGAGCGGTGAGGGAGTCGGGCTAGTAATCTGAAGGTTGCCAGTTCGATTCCCGGCCGTGTCAATTGACGTTGTGTCCTTGGGCAAGGCACTTCACCCTACTTGCCTCGGAGGAATGTCCCTGTACTTACTGTAAGTCGCTCTGGATAAGAGCGTCTGCTAAATGATTAAATGTAAATGTAATTAGCGAGTGTTTTGTTAAAGGTCCCATGATATGAAATGTTCACTTTTTTTAGGAGGAACTCATATTAACATTAATATGAGTTCCCCTAGCCTGCCTTTGGTCCCCCAGTGGCTAGACATTTCAATAGGTGTAAAACCAAGCCCTGGGTATTCTTCTCCGCCTTTGAGAAAATGAAAGCTGAAATGCTCGGTTTTACATTTACATTTAGTCATTTAGCAGACGCTCTTATCCAGAGCGACTTACAGTAAGTACAGGGACATTCCTCCGAGGCAAGTAGGGTGAAGTGCCTTGCCCAAGGACACAACATCATTTTGCACGGCCGGGAATCGAACCAGCGACCTTCTGATTACTAGCCCGATTCTCTAACCACTCAGCCACCTGACTCCATCCCCGTTTTGAAAATGTCCCTATTGTGACGTCACAATAGGGAGGGTTACCTCCCTTTCTCTGCTTTGCCCACACAGAGATTTTGGCCCACCAATGAGAAAATGAGCTACGACCGTGCGAGCGCGATATTGGTTTTTCCTCCGGACATCATGGCTTGCAAAGGACCGAAGCATGGCAGTTTGCCCCGCCTCTTTCTTCCTCATAGCATTTAAAGCTACAGACACAGAAACAGCACGTCCTGAGGAAAGCTCATTGTGGGACTGCTCATAGTGGCTGTAATTCTGCACCAAGGCTGAATTTCAGGAAATAAACTTCAGATAAAGTATTAGGGGACCACTAAGGCCTATATAAAAGCATCCAAAAACAGCATGTCATGGGATCTTTAAGACATTTTTAAAAGTTTGCAACATAATTATTATTACAGATTATTTGTTGCACTCGCACAAATGCTCCTTAATATATTTTGAGGTCGCACAGATACAATTTCGGGAGCGTATGCAACCAATATGGTCGCAATTTCAAGCCCTGAGCCTGTGCTTGCCTTAACCCTTGTGTTATCTTCGGGTCATTCTGACCCATCAGTCATTGTGACCCACCGTCGTATTGCGACAAATTTACCTCCTACAAAAACAAAGTGAAGCATTTTCTTTTAACTGTCGGGCTGTCTCAGACCCCCCACATTGCAATGGTTAAAAGAAAATAATTGTTATTTGTTTTTGTATTGGGTAAAATTGGGTAAACACAACGGTGGTTCGTTATGAACCTTTGGGTCATGTGACCCGAAGGCAGCACAAGGGTTAAGCTGGGATGAGGAATGAGAAAAGAGGAAAAGGCTGTACCATTTGACCAGGAACATGAGCTGTCCTTGTTTGTCTGTGGAGCCGATGATGCAGTCAGGTTCCAGGTGAGAAGTGAGGGTGTTGGAGGCTTCTAAAGGCTGTTCTCCAGCCTGCTGGCTGTCTGCCTGTGTGCTGTCCCTCTGCTCACTATAGGCCTGCTGCTGGGACACAGAGGTATTAGAGGAACACTCACATCGTACTGTCAACAGGTCTTCCACAGAATCATGCCACACTATGTCAACAAACAGGAAGACCTGTGTGTCAACAGCAGTCACATGTCACTGCAGTCTTAAATAAAGTGTTTTCAAACAATGTGTAAAAAACTTGTTAAAACACCTACGTTTACTCTTGATAAAGCATCGATAATTGAAACAAGCACTGTTTCCGTTCTACAAATCTCACTACAAATAACCTTTTACTGACTTGGAAACTTGATGTAAAAGTTCTGTGGATGACATGGAAACACTGATAACAATGATAGGATAACATACCAGGAATGCAGTAGATTCATGTCCTTTCAGGATTCTATATTAAACAGATACCGTTGTTTTCCTTCCAGACAGTGGGTCTTATGTCTGTTGGTTATATTTATAATCTAGTTTATGATGTGGGTGGACGTGCTTCATCATCACAGCAGATAGGCTTACTCACAATCTCTGTCTCCTGCTCGTCCGCTTCCTGTTTTGGGATGATATCTGGATCCAGAACTTGCAGGTTCTCTACCTCATTCTCTCCTGTCAGGTGGAGATTTTTAAGAAACTCCTGGATGAGTTCCGGGCAATCTAAATTGTCTTCAGGTTCCCAGGTGTTATCAGCACTAAAACCAAAGACGGAGCGTAATGAGATGCACTGAGTTTAACCTTATAGGCTATAGACATAACAATTAAAACGTTGTCGAATTGAGTACCTCGAAAGTTTCACTTACTCGGTGAAGCCTTTCCACTTGAGAAAGTACTCCACTCTTCCATCAAAGACTCTTCGACGGATAATTTTCTCAACCACAAATTCTTGTACGACAGTGGTCTCCTCTGGCTTCCTCTGTTTCACATTCTGTTTCTTTCTCATTGTAAGCTGTTTAAGAAAAACATTATTCAGTAAAGGATGCATTTCATTTTAGGAATTGTAGAAAAAATATGATGTAAAGAAGAAATTCCACTTCATGTAATGTGGGTCATTCCATGAAACACGTTACGTTTTCTACTACTATGTGACGCAAGATCACGGAATAATAACACGCAAAATGTTGGGGCAGTAAATTACTACTACTTAAAATCTGACTGACAGAGTGGTCTCTCCTTTCTTGCCCGTACTGTACTTCTCTGTGCAGTACTGCACATCGAGTCTACCCAAAATGTACAAGCCTACATTCATTATTTTAATGATTGTACCTGTATCCATCACAAATCTTTTACAATTCCTAATTGTAAATAGGCGACCGAACGCTTTGACAACAACAAAACGCACGAGTCTTCATTGTTAAGTATTCTGCATTAGTAGCCTACAACCGACTACTTATGTTTGAATGACTATTGACTACGTACACTTTCTGTGGTGAATGTTTCTTGCCAGAAGCTGCGTTACTTGTTGTACAGCCAACGTAATTATTGTTCCCCCAAAACTACCGCCTGTGCATCCGTAAACCTCCACGGCAATCGTTGGATTGCATAAAAATAAACTTTTCATGAATGAGAGATAACAAAGATGGCCGTGGATGCTCGGAGGAGGAAGTGGTTGCCAAGGGAAAAGGTCATGCCAGGAAAATCGGGGAGGAGACAAGCGGGCGCGTAGCCTACGCCAACCACAGACCGATCCGCTGTCCTTCGGTTAAGTCCCATCTACAGCTCTGTAAACCATTCCACCAGTACATTGATGGACATATTTAACTGGAAACAAAGGCTTTGTCCAGTAACACATTTAATTTTCTTATTTAGTTCAGATCACATTCAGGTAGAGGTGGAATTATTACATTTTCCTATTTGGTTCAGATCACAGTTAGAGGCGGAATTAATTGTAGGTAATAATAAAAATGTGTCATAACAATGCATACAATTAAAAAGTATTCACCCAAAACTTTTTTTTATAGAACATGAAAATAAGATTATTTAGTAATTGTCATAATGACTATATTAGCAGGAAGCATATCATTATTAATACTTATATATTAACAACAATTATATACATTGTGACAATAATAATATTAATAATGTAATAATGATAATAATTATTATTATAATAACAACAACAACCATCATTTTATTTTTTACAGTATTACAGAGAGGACAACCAGTAAAAACAATTTTTTTCTGGAGAAGATCCTCACTCCAAGAGTTCCCAAGATGTACTAAACCACTTCACTGTGCAAAAGCTCTGGATGCTTTGAGTGACAGTTCCTCTGTAACCAATCACAAGCGAGACAATTACTGATTGGTTGAAGAAGATCTATCATCCTTGTCCTCCTTCTACTCCTACTACTGCCTGCTAGAGCCGCCTCCTTCTGCCTACTAGAGCCTCCTCGTTCATTTTACACCTTTAAGCCACTAGATGGCACAACCTACCCAACCACCATAGAGTCACATTGATTTTGTGAGTTGAATGGTGGGTTTCAGTGAATATGACATTACAAGTTGTCACCCATCCTGGAGGACATGACACAGCGCCACCAAGGGGAGATATTTTATACCCAGGGCAGAACCAGAGAGTTGTCTCTATGATCACCCCACAGTCCCTCAGCAATAGCTCCAGCCTGCATATTGATGTCTGCTGTATTACATCCCAGTCTCTCAGGGTACATCAGACCTTCCCTGGGGGGGGGGTGATTAGAAGTGGTTTCTGTAGAGAGGTTTGCAGGCTACGGTGTGGAAGATGAATGGGGAGTGTGTCGTCTCCAGACCCAGACCATTGATCACAGCCTCACGGGGGAAAGCTCAGATTGCCAATCAATACTGGGTCATTCAGACCAACTACCTAGTGTCCACTGCAACAGCTTACTCGTATAATATGCCCTCTCTTGAGAGGATACATAACACCCGGGATGGTTTATGATTGGTAAAGATAAGACAGAGTTGAGGTTGTGTTTTTCTTTGATGAATTATTCATGTTTAAAATTCTCCACTGTACTTTGTGTTTGTAGCCAGTATCTTCTATAGCACACAAATGGCCTTCGGTACTCCGACTGAGCAGAAAAAACAAACATTGGAGCGTGAACACTGTAAATAATAAATGTGGATTCTGTGTTGATGCTCTTGAGAAGTTGTTCTTGGGCGTTTTCAGTTTGTGGGTGAAGGATTTAAGAGTGATCCATTGTGGGACTCAGCCAGGATGATTTTTGGATTCTCTTCATGTCTCTGGAAACACCCGGAGATGTCCTCAGAGTTCAGTGACATGGAGACTGTGGAGACACTCGTAGAATAGTCTGTCTATCTATCTATCTATCTCTATCTATCTATCTATCTATCTATCTAACTCTCTCTCTCTCTCTCTCTCTCTCTGTCTGTCTGTCTGTCTGTCTGTCTGTGTATCATCTGTCTGTCTATCCATTCATCTATCCATCCATCCATCTATCTAGTATGGGGAATTATCTTTCTGTGTGACTTTCCAAATAACTCTCCTTTCTGAACAGATCCCAAAAGAACACGAGAGGCTGGCCGATTGTGCTGACTGCCCTGTGACCTTCCATCACCCTCTGACCCCTGATCCTGACCTGTTGGGGCTTTGCTAACAATTGCCATGGTAACTGGTCTGTTCACGGGGCACTGTTGTAGCCGTAGGCGTTGGAATGGCGATGAGGAGTGGGTGCAAGGCAGTCCTGTCTGAGCCTGTTGCTGCTCTGCATAGCCCCAAACAGGGCTCTGTTCATGGAGGCATGATAGGAGCGAGCCTGGTTGTAATTCAGAGATTTAACAGTTCTAAACATGATTCGATCTCAGTGAGAAAATATATCACTAAAGTATTTGTGAAAGTTATACCGTACACATTTGACACATCATCACAGGAGACTAAGCCAGAGTCTGAACAGAGCTCTAATGATGGCAGACAGATGTTAATGAAATGAACAGCCCTAGTGTTCAGGGTGAAATCATAGACCGTTTTGCACAGTCATACCCCTTAAATCTGATCAAGCCCTTCTGGGAAAGCGCATTCCTTGGGCCAACTGTGAATGTGCCTCTCTCACAGAAGGCCCTAAGACCGACCCTGTCAGGCCAGAACCGAGTCCAGATGGCTGGATCCCTCTGGGCAGGGCCCTCTGATGCAGGCTGGGTGAAGAGAGGTGGTCTGTGTGGCTGGCCCAGAGCCTGACTGGGCCCTTTTCACACCCAGGGTCCCCAGTGTTTCCCACTCACACCCTGCCGCTCTCAGGTTACGGCCAGGCGCGGGGCGCTCGTGTCAGGCTTGTTATTCTTCCACAACCTCAACTGATTGGATTTTTAGAGTGTATCATTCTTCTTTCACAATTTATGGAACGGTTCTGGTCTCATTAGGGTGGTGCAAGGGCCTGATGTTGGAGAGGAGGGAGGTTTGGGTCATTATTGATTTACAGTGTTTTCATTCAGTACTGTAACTTTTAGTTCTCTGGGTGGTATTTCATTTTGAGGTTTTGTTTCTGGGGTTTTTCAATAGAAAATGTCAATACTGCATGTCAGAAGGTAGATTGTGAAATTCTACACATGTTGTGATATCAAATGATCTTCAGTACAGTTTGCTGTGTTTGGGGGGGGGGGGTGACTGAACATCATGGGGTGGCACACCAAAACCAAAAGCCATAACTGAATTTCAGAAATTCTATTATACTGTTGTAGTATATATGCTACTTTAAAACTATGTACTAAGGAATCGCATACGGATATACTTTGGTTTCTTATTTTACAATTAATGTTCTGATAACACATTTTCTGATCGATGTGCATAGACTAATATCAGTACAGTTAACACTTTGAGTAAAACCTTTACATTTGTGGGGGTTGGCGGCACCACTGGTGTGAACAGAGAGAGAGAGAATTACAATAAAGGGAGAGAGAGAACAGAGAGAGTGAGAAGGGGAACAGACCACCTGGGTTCTGGGTTGGCTTCCAGGGATGTGTCTCCGGTTTCCAGGCCCTCCCTCAGCAACATTCTCCTAGGTCATTCTATACCTGGCTCTGGACAGAGACTATGGGGGCTGGTCTCTCTTTTGTGTCTCTGTAAGTACATGTGACCTGATGAGGGAAGAATGCATCTGTTAAGTATAGGTTTCACTTGGACTTCCAATAGGATTTTCCCTTTTTTTCCCTTCTGTTTTTTCAGGACACTTTCTCAAAGAACTTTGTGTTCCATTTGATCACTTTCTCACTATGGCCAAAACCAATCTCTTTTCACATGGACATTAATTCTGACTGCATGAGTTATCTTCACACCTGCCAATAACAGCAGAAAAGATAATTAGTTGATGATGAGTAGTTTCATGAATGATGAATGTGACTTTGTCACCACATCCCTGCCTTTCTGTTTGGCTGTGAAACAACCAAGGATGTGAAGGATGAAGAAAGTGTTCCGTATTGTTGATGAGCCCACTGCACACGAGAAACATGCAGAAAATCAAGATGTCATTCGACAAAATTGAATCTGATAGAGACAAGATGTCCATACAATGCGGCTGTGAGAGAAGGCAGGACTGGGTCTGGTGCGCTAGTCAGACCATGGTGATGGCTGTGTTCCCAGAGCCAACAGGTGGAGATTTCATCCCAGATGCCTCCTGGCTGATGGGTAGTTTCCGCTCCACAACATGAGGCCCCGTCGTATCCTATGACAGTATGATTGACAGGTGAATGACACCAATGAGAAGCCAACCTTCTTCCCTTTGGGCCCAAATTCAGCTTGCGGTGAATGGAAAGAGAATTGGTGGAGGGGAAAAAAGTGTCTTTGAACCTGAAAAGAATATTTTTTCCCCCTTCTGCTTCTCCCTTTATCCCACTCTTTCTGTGTGCCAGGTTTCCTGCCCTTTGCCTGCTTTCTCCCTCTTTTCTGTGTGCAAGTGTTTTGTTCTGCTGGGGTTGGGAGGCTGATGGGGATGGTTGACTCGGGGCGCCAGGCAGAGCAGAATGTGAGGCACGTTAAATGAAGGCCCTTTTAGAGGGTGGAGGAGGGGGGATGTGTCAGTCAGCTCACAGGCCCTGTTTTGTTTGGACCTGTCAGAGGAGCTGGCAGGGGGCAAGGTGATGGGAGGGTGGAAAGAGAGAGGGGAGAGAGAGAGATAGAGAGAAAGGAGGATGGAGGCAGGGATACTGGGAGGTCTAAAAGCAGTCCCAGTGAGTTTCCCAGTATGGCTGGTAACTTCCACTATGGTGCAGGGTCACTGGCAGGGTGTTTAGGTGTCTCCGCACAGCTAGTCAAACTTGACAAACTTGGAAAAGAAGAGTGAACATTAGAATAATGTGGACAAACAGCATGGTCTCACTAAAAAGAATCATTTTCACACAGACATGGTTAAAAAACGTAGTACAGTTTTTGTAAGCTTATTCTTTTTTTTTTACTGTTGAAATGGATTGTTTAGTGATGGGATCTTCTTTGTCACTAGAAGTTGAATTTATTTGATGGAGTGCTCTTGGTTAGTCATGATCCATGGTGCCGGTCTTCCGAGAGGGTGTTTGCTTTGTGGTGGCCTGCCTTTGTGCCCCACCCTCAGCCACCCTGGCCTCTCTCACCATCAAGTGTTCCCTTTTCACAACTGCCAATCACCATCCAAGAGAAGTGACCACATCTGTGACCTGCTTAATGAGAAGGGAGAGCAATAAAGTGACAGTGAGAGAGGGGAGAGAGAGAGAGAGAGAGAGAGAGAGAGAGAGAGAGAGAGAGAGAGAGAGAGAGAGAGAGAGAGAGAGAGAGAGAGAGAGAGAGAGAGAGAGAGAGAGAGAGAAGATTGTGGGAGAAAAGAGTGAGAACAAAGAGAAAAAGATGGAGAGAAAATGTGGACAAGATACCCTATCTTTTCATAGTTGTTGTATTGTCCTTGCTAAAGTATTTTCCCCAAACCTGTTGTGGTAGCATGTCCTCATGAAGGACATCTTTTTCCCATATCAACATGAATGACCATGTAAAACCTCAGTCAGACAGTGATTGCAGCAATTATGAAAACATATGCTGTATTGTTTAAGAGCCAGACATCACGATATTGGTGTTTTTCCCAGAATGATTCATGACTGTCATAACATTTCCTTCCGTTCAGTGTCAGAACACATTAATATCAAAATAATCCTGAAATAAAAGGGTCATATAGATTTAGGCTTTCCCCTCTGAGAATCCAAATCTTTGCTTTGCACTTTGAACAACAGCTTTCTTGATATCAAACCAAATATTTTGTTGTTCTGGCTGCAGGCCATATAGTTTCTCAGTCTCCAGTGTTAGGAGCAGCCCTCAAAGCAGACGATTACACACATCAAGACAGATACATCTCCTCTCTTCGTATTTGTCCACGCTGTGTACGTCAGATTTTGTGTATTTGTGCCCACAAGTATTTCATCATTATCAATGTCACACTTAATGAGCTCTTCAACATGGAGGCAGTCCGGACAGAGATGTGACACGCTCTCTTTGTCCCATTGAGAAGACCTCTGGCTCTTGCGGCCCCCTTGTCAGTGTGCAGCTGTTAGCTGTCTCTCGTCATCGCGTGGAGGACCGTAATCTACCGAACACTGTCTGTTGACCTCTTACTGCGGCTGCCTCTCACAGCTGTACGCTTTGAACTTTCAAGCTCCTTTTAAAAATCCAAGCTTGTGTTTTTCCCAGTGTTGTAGGAGCTGTGTCGACCAGGTTTAAACCCACCAGGTTTGTTGTAGAGCAAGCATGGGGTTTCCTTTGTTGGACAAAAGTACACAGGTAACTAACTATTCTCTAGTCTGTATTATAGATACGTCCTACCAGCTTGCCTGCCCACCAGCTTGCCTGCCTGCCTGCTTATCTGTCTGTCTGTCTGTCTGTCTGCTGTTGGCCATCTGGCCAGGGAATCAGTGGGATGGATCAGCCAGCAATGACCCTCAGCAGGAACTCGAAACAAAGGGTGTACAGGAATACACCTTGGTGAAGGCTGGCTAATTGACAGAGAGGCCACATTGTTGAAGGAATCTCACTTCTCTCATCCATTGAAACTCTTTGATACGATATCCAAACAGGACAAGGTATACCCCCAGGACAGTGCCACAGACTCTGATGTTAATGCCAGCTCAATACTTTTTTGTTATTTGTTATTTTTTGTTTTTTGTTATTTATCCAAGGCCAAAAATCACAGTCCTGTGAAGCACCTCCATTTCAGCACACCATTATGACCAAAAATGCATAAATAATTACTTCACTTCTGTTTGAATGATCAAAATCCAGATGCAAGAGCTTCATTTCTAGTCAAGCAACAAAGCTTCGATGTAGGACAGGTCCTTCCAACATTGGAAAAATTCACAATTGGAAGCGAGTGGTTGCTTGGTGTGAAAATTTGTTTCCACAGACTCCTTTCATCAGCCCTGAGAGCAGAAAAAAAAACTCCCTTTGAACAACTGCCTGGAGGTGACAGAATCTGAAACTAATTTACGTTGTCTGTTCCCACAAAATGTATTTTTCAATTTTGGGCCTATCAAGGGCCAATCTGGAAACCGTTACTCAGTGAGTCCTCAAAAGAAACAATTTGCAGCTGAGAGTCCAGTGCTGGGTGAGTCAGGAAGGGAAGAAGGGGGGGACGTCAAGGGAGAGAAACAAGTGCAATTGATTCCGTTGCGAATTCCCCTCAGTGTGATGCCATGTTTAGGCTGATGCACAGGAAACAGGCTCTCACCAGCCAGGAAATGAAGTGGCAGACAGAGACCAGCTTGTGTTTCCCCTCTTTGCTTTCAGCTGGACCTTGTTAGGGAGGAGACACTGGGCTGCTGCTTTTGTTCACGTTGGGGCCCCTGGTAAACAACTCTGCTACATGTTTAAATAACGCTAAGTGCTTGTGATGGCTGACTGCTATGCTGCCATGGAGTCTTGGGTTTCTCAGACTTCCACACCAAACACCACCCCCTCCTCCTACTCCCTAACACTAAGTTAAACTTGTGTTACACATTTTCTATTTACTACCTTACTTATCTTACTTACTTAATATCTTATTTTTGAGGTAAATGTGTTGCACAGTAACCAGTAACTTTCTACCAGTTAATTCTAAAAGTAAACTTTTAGAAGTGTAATTGGATGGTCTTATTTCATCCTTATCTATAGTGTCAGTTTTTACACCACATAAGCTTCACCACTGCCGTGCCAGTGGGAGAGAGACATGAGAAAAAGAGAGAGAGAGAAAGGCGAGAGAGAGGAGAGAGAGAGATGAATAGAGACATCCCCTAGTCTTAAGGAATCTATCACAACAGGAGTTAAAATACGACTGTTTGGGGATCATGTTGATAAACGCTTATGATAGCTTTGTTATGTTAGGAATGCTGAGACGTATCTGTGACATTGATCTGCGGCTTGCCGTCTACCTTGTATGAATCACTCTGCTCTGATAATTGCTTAACCAGCTGCAGCTGGAAAGAAACTGTTGCTCTCCTGTGAACTCAAGGTGAGAGAGGATCAGAGAGAAAATGCCTGCTATGTCTTACCTTGTTTTGTTCATCCGATGGTTGCACAGCTGGCCTTCAAATCATTTTTTCCCCAGGATTGAGAAAATGGTTTTAACTCATAAACATTCGATGACAATATGTTAGGCAGATGAATGATGATTGAGGATCTATAATTGAAAATGGGAAATGTTTATTTATGTTTATTTATTTTCTCACTTCGCTCTCCAGATGAGGCTTATGACAGGATCTTATGAAACACACATAAATCAACTCCATGAATTTTCAACCCCACAAAACCAAACAAAGCCAATTATGGAATATGTTTGCATTCTAACGACACCTATGGGACCTGAGGATGGATTAGTTACCCTGCAGTCTCAACCTGAGTGTGGTCTTTGACACCCCAATACACACACACACACACACACACACACACACACAGGGTGATGACAACAGTAGCACGGCTGGCCAAGTGGAAAGGAAGTCAAACACAAGACACAATGCAGGCCCAGACTCAGCCGGATCAAAGAGCTTTCATGGAGGACTGGGCAACCTTCACCACCTTCACTCACTGTGTGAGACAGACCGAGCAAACAGTCACTAGTAACAAAACAGCCAGTCACTATTGACAGAACATTGAGCCACAAGTAACTGAACTAGTCAAGGGTGATGTAACTTAGTGGTAAAGTGTTTGACTGTAGATCAAGAGGTTGTAGGTTCAAATCCCCACCACCATGTTGCTTAAGAGGAAAGACATACCAAATTGCAGAACAGTCAGTCACTAGTAACAAAACAACATGTGTTCAATGTCGCCGTGCATCCGAAAGCTATGCTTTCCAGAGGGTTATTACACAGTAATAACAGCAACAGGATGCAATCAAATTAGAAACAGTAAATAAACCTTATCATGTGCATTGGCACAATAAAGGGTCATAAACTCGTCTGTTTCTCACTGACCTCGCCCACAGGAAAATCGAATTAAGCTGCTTCACAGCCCGGCAGTGTTTAATGTAAGTATGAGTGACTTTCCAATCTGAGGTCAGGACGGCTGACACCTGTTATAGACTGGGGCGGACAGACACTTCCTGTTTGCTGTTGGCAGCCTGAGGCTGCTGGATGTACTGAGGTCAGAGTTGACCTGGTGCCCACACAAATACCCTGTTCATACTTTGCAAGGTGAAGGGCCATCGCTGTGCGTGTTGCTCTTCCATGACTGCTACTGACTTCTCATAATGAGTTCAGCTCCATGAAATACTGGAGGTATGTTGTTTGGACAGCGAAGTAGCGAAACGGTGTGAATTTGGTGTGTTTGTTTTTGTGCTTGTGTGGGTTTGCATGCGTTTTGGTGAGTGCTCTTGTGTGTAGGTGTATGTCTGTGCATGTGTGTGCGTGCGTGCGTGCGTGCGTGCGTGTGTGTGTGTGTGTGTGTGTGTATGTTTGTGTGTGTGTGTGCATGCAATACTGTTCATGGAACATAACCCTACCCTGTTGACTGACCAAAATTGGTTGGAGAGTGGTGTACATGTTAGGAATGTTTACTGTGTAAACTTGGTTTCTGCTCAGAGGGATGACAGGATCACTCAGTGTTAGTGAAAGACGTGGAACACTGCCATTCTGCTCTGCTCTGCCCTGGAACACTGCTGCTCTGCTCTCCTCTACCCTGGAACACTGCTGCTCTGCTCTCCTCTACCCTGGAACACTGCTGCTCTGCTCTCCTCTACCCTGGAACACTGCTGCTCTGCTCTCCTCTACCCTGGAACACTGCTGCTCTGCTCTCCTCTACCCTGGAACACTGCTGCTCTGCTCTCCTCTACCCTGGAACACTGCTGCTCTGCTCTCCTCTACCCTGGAACACTGCTGCTCTGCTCTCCTCTACCCTGGAACACTGCTGCTCTGCTCTCCTCTACCCTGGAACACTGCTGCTCTGCTCTCCTCTACCCTGGAACACTGCTGCTCTGCTCTCCTCTACCCTGGAACACTGCTGCTCTGCTCTCCTCTACCCTGGAACACTGCTGCTCTGCTCTCCTCTACCCTGGAACACTGCTGCTCTGCTCTCCTCTACCCTGGAACACTGCTGCTCTGCTCTCCTCTACCCTGGAACACTGCTGCTCTGCTCTCCTCTACCCTGGAACAATGCTGCTCTGCTCTACCCTGGAACAGTAGATGTTTACGCCTTACTTACTGAGCATATTTCAGAGGATGCATCAGGCCCGGCAGTCATATTTAGCACAGTCCAGAAGGTGTAACAGTGTGTCCCAGCAGAGACAGCTCAGGAAACAGGCATATTGTAATCATCAGACTTTTCTCTGTGCAATTACAGTATATTCTCCCAAATGACTGTAGTATAGGGGTGTAATCAGGTGTGCTTCTAATGCCTGAAGGCCTGGGCTGATCGATATCAATAAATCTACCCTTTATCCACATTACACAGGCTGTAAATGGGCTGTCATTTTTGATGCTTGTGATTATGGTTGTAGACAATGCACGGCCTATAGAAAACCATCAATGATAAAATCTAAGTGTCTGTGGTACATTCTTGGCTTCAGACCAGCATTTCATGGTTCTCCAACAAGGTTGTTTTGTGACCCAACAAACTTTGTTTTTCCAACATTGTTCAATATCTAATGTAGTAGACGTAGTAGACATTAGATATTGCATATCTAACCCGTAGACAGACAAACCCGTAACCCCCTGATCTGTAACTTCAGCTCCCATTCTTGATACATACAGCTCTCGAAAAAATTGATAAACCACTGCACCTTTTTCTTTCATTTAAAAAAAAGTTGAGAAGGACAAGTTTGAGTGAGGAACAGAAGGGTAACATTTAAGATGCCATTGCAAATTCTACCCTTCTGTTCCTCACTCCAAATTGTCCTCAACTTTTTTTTCATGAAAGAAAAAGGTGCAGCGGTCTCTTTTTTGCAGAGCTGTATAATAACCAGATGGCTCAGGTCTTCTTATTCAACACTATGCATTTGAATCATTTGCTTTTTTGGTTTCATTAGGTAACATGTTTACATACTACTTTAAAACCATCCACTGCCTTTCCTCGTAATGGAGAACTGCGACCAGGTTGCTTTTAACTTGATTCCATCTGTTGGAGAGGGGTTAGAGCATGACTGGCAGAGGTCCTGCTCTCTCAAAGTTAGCAACTCGCTTGAGGGGGCTTGTTACTATCAGGGGTGAAATACCCGCCCGTCCATCACCCCGACAGGCCTGACATCCATTCAGCCAAACCAAGGGAGCCCTGCCAGCAATCAAAGGGCTTTTCATTGAAGGAATCCAGCCCTGGCCTGTCATCACAGAGAGGCGTTCCCAGCTGTCAGCAGGAGAGCTCCACCCCCCCCCCCCCCCCCCCCCAGTACCCCTATGCTGCTCTCAACACACTCTTTCCATCTGTATCCCCCCCAAAACCTTCTTCCTCTGTACCCCCGCTCCCAACACACTCTCTCCATCTGTACCCCCCCACATACCCCTCCCAACACTCTCCCCTTCTGTACCCCCTCCCTCAACACGCTCTCTCCATTGGTACCCCCCAACACACTCCACCCTTCAGTACCCAGTACCGCGTCCTTCCCCACACACTCTCCCCACAATCTCCCCCTCCCAACACTCTCCCCCTTAATACCCCCCTCCCAACACACACTCCCCCTCAGTACCCCCCTCCCAACACACTCTCCCCTTCAGTACCCCCCTCCCAACACACTCTCCCCCTCATTACTCCCCCTCCCCACACTCCCAAACTCTGTGTCCTGTTTACCCTATGGCATTAGTTCATGGCACCATGGCTCCACCCTTTCTCCTCTCTCTCTTTCTATCTCTCCCTTTCTGTCGTTCTCTCTTTCTCTTCCTCTCTCTCCCTCACTCTCAATCTATCTAATCTATCTTTTTGCTACCCACATGGAAATTAGGAAAGAAAGCTGAGGCATTTTAAATGAACACATGAACAATGTTTGTGTCATAAGAATTCCTTTAAATTGTTTTGAGAATGTTGTTGTGATTGTGTCTTGCCACTGGAGGGGGCAAATCCCAAAGATATAGAAACTGGCTTTGCAATGAATAAGCATCTGACTATGTATTACTAGAACCTGTCAAGAAACTTTACATTATAGATTCATGAGTAAACAAAAGCAGACCTACAATTACATGAAATTATTAAATAAGAGAAAATAAGTTAAGATACGAATGCAGGAAGAGAATGTTATTTGAGAAAGTTGTGAATGCTGTGAATGCTGTGAACCTCGTCAGTCCTTTCCTTTCCATTAAAAATACATGTGTTTTTTTCTGATAAAGCTGTGTAATTAGAATTAGCCCTACGGTAGTAGTAATTCCTTTATGTCACTCATTGTGATTTGCTTCTTTTAAAAACGTCTTCGTTACCAGGTCTATTAGAGATACTAGAGCCAGAAATGTGCCTGGACAAATCCCTTAGATGTACTAATTGGACCCCTAAAAAGTAATTAAATATACAGATTTCTTATGGAAAAAAAGGTTAATAGGCTTTGTGAAGTGAAGCATTAAAGTCTCGCAACCACAAAAGCAAAATCCAGGATTAAGAACGTAATCAGAGTAGCTGTGTCCCCTGGAACCAGGTTGGCTTTCTCACTCCCCCTTTCTCTTGATCCACAGACTTGTTGTTTCTAACATAAATTCAAGTGAAATGACTGCTGTATTGTTCCATGAGCTCTGGGCCAGTGTGTGTCAAAGAGGAGAGAGGTGGCTGTGGCTGCAGGGTGTGTTTTGTGTGTGGGAGCAGAAACCTCTAGCCTTCACCTCTCCTCTCTTTTCATCTCACTCAACCTCCTCGGATGCATTTTCTGACCGGGTGGGTAGTGTGCACTGTGGGCTTCGCAATGGATGCTGGGAGTCCAAGGGCTTGTTTGTGTGGTAAAACAAAGAGAGGCTGGGGACAACAGCTTCAAGAGCTTAGCCTTTGTTCCTGGTGTTTTATAGCCCAGTCAAGGCAGTGAAGACCTAAACACACAGAAGCATGCAGGAAAATGTTAAGCAATAGCATTCATGTAAACATCCGCTGAACCTTCTGGTATGGCAAATATTAGCTAAATGTATTGAGACTAAAGTTATGTCTGACTGATCACTACAACTTGTGGTGTCATTCCAGAGATTGATTGTGCAGAACCAGAGATGAAGAGACAAAGCTGATGTGCATGGCTTCAAGTTTCGTTGGAAATGGTTTACGTAACCTTTCTGTCTCTCTTGAATGAATTATTCACAGCCATGTCAGAACAGCCTGGATGTTTTGATTATGACAGACAAGCAGACAAGGTAGCATTTTAAATGGTAAAAAGAGAAAGCATGCATGTATGCATCTTCCCATAATCTCTAAACTTGATTGTATTGCAGCAGAGGAACATCTTCAAACGAGTCTCTCTTTGTCTCTCCATAGCACACAAAGAGCTTTTGAACACATGGGCCCCTGAGTGCAGAAGAGAGAAGAAGCAGAAAAAGAATGGGGATTTTTTTTAAAGCCTTTGGCATTCTGAGAACCATCAGAAGCCTGTTCCACACAGAGAATATCTAAGTCAGACGGATCTGTGGGCAAGCATCCATTTCAACATCCTAAAATGG
Source organism: Osmerus eperlanus (assembly GCF_963692335.1). Lineage (NCBI taxonomy): Eukaryota > Metazoa > Chordata > Actinopteri > Osmeriformes > Osmeridae > Osmerus > Osmerus eperlanus. Next base: position 5,876,747 of record NC_085024.1, read on the forward strand.
ACCAGGTTCAAACTCAGCCTTCATGGGAAGGATGGCCATGTTTCCACAGCCTCTGTGACTCTGGACAATAGCACTATGTTTTAAGATTACCCTGTTGGGGTTGAGGGGGCGAAGTTAGAGCCAGAGCCATAGATAGAGTTTTATCAGGAATCATACTATGTTGACCCTGTGGGAATTTCAATCATGTGCTGTCTATTGGTTTTAGGGAAACATAATATTACACATGATCCTCTTAATGTATTGTTCCATATATTACATTAAGATAGTGATACACATCCTTTTGAATATGAACTGAGATGAAGAGTTCATGGATCTGTTGATAAATCTGTAAACTATTATTTATCTAGTCTTCTCCCTTTGTGTGAGGGAAGAGTTCAGAGAGCACATGGGGTTACCATATGTAACAGGTTAGAAAAGCAGTTTGAATAATTGCACAACATATTCTGTTACGTGTATTTCAGTTTCTTTTCTTAACCTTTTATTTCGAAATCACAAGCACACGGTTTTGGGGGTCTCTGGTAGCCCTCCCTGTCTCCCCTTGTTTTGTTCCTCCTCCCCTTCCTCTTTCCTGTTTGATATATGCTGGGAATGAGGTAGGCGGTTGAATTTCAGTGGGAAAAACAATCAAATTAATATTGCCTTTAAAAATAGTCATCTATGTTATTATCTATCCTCTTACAACTGATTATTAATATGTGTATAATATATCTGAACTATTTTTGTGAAATATCCCTGTGACATGGTTTATATGTTTTTCTCTTTTGCTACACGTGGGGGCTAGCATTAAGAGTGGAGCTAGCAAACGGGAGACTCACCAAACTGTGTTTCTGTTGGTGTGCTTACACAGGTGTGATAACGTTATAATTTACCTTTCTTAATATAAATGTTACATATCTATTTCCTGTTTGATATATGCTGGGAATGAGCATTAAGAGTGGAGCTAGCAAACGGGAGACTCACCAAACTGTGTTTCTGTTGGTGTGCTTACACAGGAAATAAATATAACGTCTCAGCAACGGTTGTCCACGGGTCACATTTATTACATAACGCAGAAGTTACACCGGTCACACATATCAGTCAAGTGTATCACTGTGAAAATGTTTTAACTATGAAGTGAATATCTCTATTAAAGTTTCAGATAGACAAATAACCATAAATCCATCTCACATTTGTACTTTCATGGATAACCAACACAGAACACTGGTTTACACCCTGGTACGGTGTTCATTTTAGGACATCTCAGACTCAAGTGTCAGACTCAAACGAAAAGGCGCCAAGTCTCAGACCAAAAGTCGTCAGACTCAGGCGAAACGGCTTCAGTCTCAGAAAAACCTCTGTCATTCTCAGACAAAACGCTCTCAAACCAAACGCCATCATTCTCAGACAAAACACTCAAACTAAACGCCATCATTCTCAGTCAAAGCGCTCTCAAACTAAACGGCGTCATTCTCAGTTAAAACGCTCTCAAACTAAACGGCGTCATTCTCAGTTAAAACGCTCTCAAACTAAACGGCGTCATTCTCAGACAAAACGCTCTCAAACTAAACGGCGTCATTCTCAGACAAAACGCTCTCAAACTAAACGACATCATTCTCAGACAAAACGCTCTCAAACAAAACGGCGTCATTCTCAGTAAAAACGCTTTCAAACTAAATGGCGTCATTCTCAGTTAAAACGCTCTCAAACTAAACGGCGTCATTCTCAGACAAAACGCTCTCAAACTAAACGGCGTCATTCTCAGACAAAACGCTCTCAAACTAAACGACATCATTCTCAGACAAAACGCCCTCAAACCAAACGACATCATTCTCGGCGGAGAATTTTCACCGCAAAATAGAGGTGCAGGCGCTTTTTGTACATACCGCGGAATACATAACTAGACGCACTTTACGCATCCCCTCCCAACTATTTCTGGGAAACTCCCACTTTCCCCTTGATCCTCCCGTGAATGCATATGCATGACACGGAAAAGCACAATTTGCAATTTTCAGTTCCCGCGACAGGCAGTCTGCGCTTTTACCTCAGTGCGGCATGTTTGTACATACCTCGCCATGCTTTTACGCGCAAATTGCAAAACAAATACGCCTGAAGTGGGCGCAAAAGCGTTAGTACACGAGGCCCTCAGTGTACTGCAGACATTGTAATTATCCAAACTTCTGCTATGTCTTTTCCTCTTACGACTCACGAAGTAATACAGTCCAGCTGTGTGTCCTTGAGATTCCGTTTTCAGAATGCTTGGACAGATATGGTACATAATGTCCAGAACATCAATCTTATACGTTTTTCAACAAGCAAACTAGTTCTGTATTTGTGGTGAGTGCGTGTTATTATACAACTATTGTGATGCAAAGTAAGTGTACATTATGTACCAGCATTATGATAAATAATTATGTTGTGCTTGAAAATTGTAGAGGCTACAATGGACTGCAATCATGAACAACGTGCTGCTAAATTTACTCTATTGAGTGAATGCATGTATTAACATCAATAGGCTACTTAAGGAATTCTTTGAGAGCATTGCATTTACAAGGGTACATTTCCTATGAAAGAGTTTCTAAATATAGGCACAGAGTTCATGAATGAAAGATTTGCTAAGCAGTGAAATTAGCATCCAAATAGCCCTTCATTATGTATGTACATTATTATCCATTTGCACAGGTTAGCAGAGGTTTGTGGTGCTTTATTTTCAGTCAGTCTCGCCTTGTAAAATGGTTCCGCATACAAATATGAGTATGAATATCCTATACTCATCTGATGTAAAATTATGTTTATTTTTATCCTGTAATTTGAGTCTGTCAGATAAACCAAACACAAATGAGTGAGTGAAAGAGGAAAATAGAGTAAGTAAAAGATAGAGGGAGTGTGTGAATGGGAAAGAGAGGGAGAGAGAGCGGGAAAGAGAAAGAGAGAGAGAAAGAAAGATCAAAGTAGTTACATAGCCAGCCAGGCCCTGTATCTACAATGAGGATGGAAGACTCTCCTCCTCCCTTCTCCTTCCTGCTCTCCCCTGATCGGAGACCCTAAGGAGAATACACTCAATCCCTGTTAAATTATAGATTACAGCCCAGCTCTGGCTATGGCTATGGCTGGGCGGCTGGCTGCTAGGGTGTCAAACCAGCCCTCAGCTTCTCTCTACTGTCTCACCTCACAACCTCATTAAAAACAACATCAAACACTCTGCTGAGGAATAAAAGGCAATAGTTATAGAAACTCTATGAATATGTAAATATTGTCTCATGCATACAATATACTCCCTGCTGTACAAAATCTGTCTGTATCTCTATGGTTGCGTTCATTAAATGCTGAAATGGCTAATACAATGTGAAATGGTTTTTCCTCAAATGTAAACATATATTCTCATCTTAAGGAGAAATAATGTGTGAAACATCCTGTATAAAAGATGAGGTTCTCTGGTACAGTGTTCCACCTCAACTGAGTACTGTTGGGAACATTTGCAGACACTGTCTGTGCATCTTGTAGCAAAGATTGTTCAGAGACTGGATTTGAAGAAAAGTATTAGCACACCTCCTTCTAGACTCTTGGTCATGTTCTAGTCAGAACTCCCAGAACTTGGCAATGAAGAACACAAACAGACACCGGCAATAATTTATCAGGCAATGCAGCAAAACAAAATAGTAGAAGGTTATTTGAATCCAAAGCACCAAATCTGAATCCAAAGGCCTGCGGTATATGAGACGAGTCTCCCACCTTAATGAATGAAAAAGAAAGTTATGAGAAGGAATGCAATGCAGAAGACAATCGAGGCAGCTGTGGTAGTGTGGTCAGCTGGTGACTGACCTGCAACGCTCTGGTGGGAGTTAGCCTCTCTCCTCAGCAGCAGAGGAGGGTGGGAGTCTGCTGATTCTGGCTCTCCACCTCTACCAAATGATTGTGCTCCAGGTCTTACATCCTCACAGGGATGGAGGTCAGACCTAGGGGGGGAGTTGGTGGGATGACCCGACTTCCTGCCTGGGCAATGTGCTCCATGTTCCAGGCGACCATGACTGCTTCGGTGTTCCATGACAAAACGGAAGTTGCGTATTTCACACCCATGTTAGCTGACATTTTCTCGACCACACCATCCTCTAGTGATGCTTTTGTCATTGAATAACACTCTTTGCCTGGGCTGTTCTGAACTGACTCAACAATGTCATCCACCTCAAGAGAGGCACAGCACAAGAAGCAGTGAATCATGCACCGAAAACAACAACTCCTTGTGCCTGGTTTACAGTGAATACCTTCCATGGTGAAACAGGATACAATGAATGGGTTCAATACTGGAATGTGTCTCTGGGCATAACTAAATGTTCCTGACTTTATCCCAGGTCATAGCAGACTTTATGACATAGCACACTCTGATTAATGAGGATTAATTTAATTCTAGAATATCCATTCAATACATTCTAATTCTAGAGTAGTAACTGTCATACACTTCATACATATTGAACAAAACACACCAAACCAAATAATTTACATGCCAATGCCTTTTATTTATAAAAACAGTTGAGGAGTACTGAACTGAGATCTGTCTAGCTTTTCTTAACAAGTTGCAGTTTTTAATTTTGAACATTACTAAATAGTGTGAAAAATGCCAATCAGGTTTCCCTCATAAATATAGAGCCTAATATATGAAAAATAATGGACTTTACTTGATGTATTTCAATGTAGATCTGTTTGAAAATATAAATTTGTGTCTGACTAATCCTTAGAAAAGTATATTACTTATTCATATGCTTTTTTTCCTCTGAAACCTCGTTCACCTCGTTTCTCTGTACAAAAAGTGAATAACTAATGAACAAAAACAAGGGAAATGGATAGAAACTGTGAGTTTATATTCTAGGAATAGTTCCCTAAGTGTCATGCAACGTCAATCTCTTGAAAACATAAAAAGTAAAGACTTCTAGGCGGATGTCTAGTACCAACAACAGCAGGATCCGAACCGCAAAATGCATACAAATGCATACACAATATTAAGATAATGCATGCTTAAAATTCACAAAGCTGTCTAGACACTAGCTGAGTGCATACACATTTAGTAATCTCAAGCAGCCAAAAGTTTGTTGTGGAGGTAACAAAGCCTGATGACTGGGCCTGATGTGACAGCTACAGTACTTCAGCAGCTGAGACATTAACATTCAGGAACAAGATAATGCTCCGGTCTACATTCACGATGAAAGTCTAAGTGGTAGAGAAAGAGAATTTCACAGTGATTCCCTAATGTTGGATAAAGGCATGAAGATGTGTGTGTTGTTGTTGCTGGCCTTCTTTGGTTTCAGCAATGGTCCAACAATAGGGTTAGTTAAACAGAAGACAGCAGTTTGAGCACTTGGACAGAATTATAACATTTCTCTCAAATAGCACACTGAAAATGTTAAATAAATTGTCCTTTCTGAATTAAACTGTGGAGAAGTGACGACACCCAATATGTTCTTTAAGTTTAAACTTTAGTTGTAAAGTTTTCAACTTTTTTAAATGATTGTGACGTCAAGACGACATTACAAATCATTAGACAGGCTGAATCTTGAATTTTCAATGTTAATATAAAGCTCTTTCAAAAAAAACAAAAAAAACAGTGCAGAATAAGAATGCCATGCCGATTACAGTAACAGAGCAATTCAAACTGAGCACACACAAGCTGACCCAAACAAACCTCTCCTTCTGATGTCACCTCTGCGCCTCCTGTCTCCCCCCTCAGCCCTCCTCTCTCCTTCCCTCTACCGTCTTGTCTCCTTCCCTCTATCCACCTTTCTCCTTCCCTCTGCGCCCCCTGTCTCTTGTCCTCTCTCCTCATACTTCCACTTCCTGCTCCTGAGAAGGCTGACCACACCTCCCATTCCCCTCTGACACAGTAGCGGCCTCGCACGTCAGATCCTGATCCGATTCTGTATTGCATCCAAATTCAGGGGGTTCTTCATGCTCTTGGTTATGGTTAAACTCTGAAACCTGATTGGTTTCTCCTCTTTGTCCTGGCTCAGGGTTTGGGCTGGCTTCAGGACTCTGATTGGATTCTGACGCCGTGCGTGTCTGCTGATAGGATGAGCAGAGCTCCTCCCACTTCCTTCTGTTGGCGTCTATACCATCCACCATGGGCTGCAGCTTCCTGTTGAGTTTCACCAGGGCCTATGGGGAGACGCAGCATAAAATAACTTCACACCATCCAAAAAGGTTACGTATAACCACCCAGAACAGACATGGTTATGATCAAGGACAACACACATCTGTGCTTCTTACCTGATAAAGGGGCTTGCATATCCCATCTATCCACTCCAGTTGCAGAGCAGGAAGCTCATCTTTCCGATTGCGGTCGAAAATGGCCTATGGAGAGGCAGAGAGCTTCTGTTATGCTCCAGCATGACAGCTTGGCAGCCCTAATCACTTCCCTAGCTGCGGTCCTTCTAGCCAACAGTAGCATATCAAAAGGATTGTGCACATCAAGGCCACAGTTTGCCACCCCAAGGGGGTGGGCAAGCCGAGTCTGGTGGCTCAGCATAACGAAAGATAAAAGTCTACATGTCTTTCATGCCGCGCTAGCCGTGAGAGGCCAACACGGTATTTAAACTTTCATAACTCTTCATTTAAATGCAGGGAATCAGAGGATATTTTGGGGACTTTGAAGGGTGCAGATCTGCCCTTACCGCTGGAGTCAGTTTGAGCTCAGAACGCTCCCGGTCACCTTGTTCAAAAAACTCACTGGTCACCAACTCCGCAACCTTAACCAAATATTACAATCCATTACCAAACAATGTGTCACCTGTAAAATACTGAAAGAATAATAGCTTTTTTGACACATTTTGATGTGGGATGTTCCGAACCTGTTTGGATATCTCCCAAGGGCGAGTCACTGCACCCAAGTCGCCCGCTGTCATTAGCATAGACCTGTTATAGATATCAAGATCAAGATATCAACGTGATTTCCCAGAGAAGACAGGACATGCTTCATGCTGCAGTAGCTTAATTAGGCTTATGAAGTGAGTTAATTATATAGAAAATAGAGAACAGTCTAGACCTCAGAAGCTCTCTGTGTGCCTCATCAGTCCAGCTGAACTCTCCTGACAGCACAAAGTCGAAGAACTTGGTCCTGCGTCTTTGTGAGAACAAATAATGGAGAGGACAACAGGAGAAACTTCAGAGAAATGTAAAACTTTGTTGAGTCTATATCACTCACATGAAGATAGGCCTACAGCATTTGAAAATAATTCTCTCAAAGTATTCAAAAAGATTTGTGTGAGTTTTACATCAAAGGGCACACATTCAAACAAACCTGTCTGTACAAACGTAATATAAAAAAAAATGTTAAACAGAAGTTGCAAGAACAATTTTTATTGAGCCACTTACTGGAAGTGCAGGGTGAGGTCTGTGGATAGGATTGCCTGTTTCAGCAGCTGCATCATGCTACTGTACTCTTTGGAGCAAAGGTTGGCAAATATGTTGTGACCCTGTTCAGACACAAGAGGCAGAGTAATACTGTTGCATTAAGAGGTTCAGTAAATAAAATAAAAAACAAATTGTCCTGTACACCAGAGAATTTATTATGTCGTGAGAACACTTCTTTTTGGCAAACTCCTCCATCTTTTAGCAGTGTTAATGAGGAATGGGAGGTTTCCTCAGGGCTCTGTTAAATAAAATCAATAAGGGAGCACAAAGCTCTGACCCAATCCTGAGGGAAATGATCTTAGATTACATTTGGAGTAAATATAAAGTGCACAGGACCATGTTATTGTCAATGTGGGATGCATGTATGTAATGATCAGTTTCTGCATAGGACAGTGTACATTTAAAACTGAAATCATACACATGAAAAGTAATGCCAGAGATAGATTATTTGAACCCAGAAGTATATTTTTTCTCTGTCCCTCGACAGTCTAATTTGTGAGACCAGAGACAGAAAATATTGCAGCGTGATGACCGTTGATTGGTCAGTGCTGGGTCAAGAGTGACCGGATTGGTTGCTATACAGGATCTGGTTGTGCAGAAGGGTCCAGATCTCATGTACCTCGCTCTGCAGGATCATGACAGCGTGGTTGAAGTGGTGATGCTCCAAAGTGGCTGAGGTCCCGTAGAGCAGTGCCAAAGCAGAGCCTGTCCTGTAGGGGGCGACAGAGCAGTGAGAAGAAACTTCTGGAAGAGGAAAACCTACCGTCGTCAGACTCTCCGTGCTTACTTGGCCTGGAAGGCGTTGTTAGTGCCGCGATGGTCTAAGTCATGGCAGAGGCAGCCCACCATCAGTGCCAGGGTCTCAGCATCTGACAGAACGTCCTGGAAACCTGCTGTCTGGGGTGAGGAAAGAGGGGAGAGGTGGGGAGGTCCAGAGACGTACTCAGGTCGTTAGATGCAAGGTCGTTGTCAGTGAGGAGGCAACTTACGGTGATCATGACAAACATGCACTGGGATACGTTGAAGGCATGTCTCCAGTTATGGTAGGCCACAGTGCGGTAGTTCTTCCTCACAGTCAGGAGCCAGCGACACAGGACCTGAGAGACAAGAAACCATCATTCAGGAAAAGCTTTTCTAATGCATTTCTAAAGAATAATTAAGAATTAAAGTATAAACACTAAATTGCCTAACATAAATGACCTCACATCATAGTCAATTTTGAACTTCTGGACGGCTCCCAGTTCCAGAAACATCCGGAGTGAGGCAGTTATCATGGCATCGTTGTCCAGGGAGAAGTCATTAAAGTGGAACTCATCTATTCCCAACTCACTGCTCAGGGGGATCTTGGCAGCCTTAGGGAGAGTGTCCAGAACTGTCAATCAACCAGCCCTGGTCTGGGACCAAGTGCAGCAGTAGACACATTTTCATGCTGCTTCAGAAATAATAGTTTATTAATATTCCAAACTGCAATGAGCAACCACTGATGGATTTTTAATTACACGTATCATTAATGTACAATACCCATGGGATTTTTGTTCTTGTTATTGAGGATCCGTATGTTTAAATGTTAGTATGTTAAATATTATCAAAAGTTATCCGGAAAATGTCAGTTGTACCTTGAGTCTGTCCACCTCAACCTTGGAGCAAGTGGCGTGGTAGGACAGCATCTGCCAGAAGACAAAACGACAGTCTCTTAGGAACACTCACAATAAACTTTTATACATATGTTCGTTTTGCTTGTACATTTAATAAACCCTAGACTGCAGATGCACCATCAGACAAGATGAGTTCTCAGTGGGTAGGATGTTTTCATCTGTTCTGCCCTACATCACTATTCCCATGCCAGGGATTTTACGCGGTATTGATCCAACATATTTTTCTCACTTCTCCTGCCAGATGTTCAGGATCAAACAGTTACACTGCGTTTCATAAATATATTTTAGCGGGGGGCATGTTCTGTTTTATTTAATTTGACTGTGACAGTTAGAGAGAGAGACAGGAGAGCCAGGGGATGACAAGCAGGAAATGGACCGAGCTGCAATCGAAGCTGGGGCCCTGCAGCAATGTGTCAACCTATGTGGTCCACTGTGAGCCACTGGGGAGCCCCACACTGCACTTATTAGGGGAATTTACAGAGAATCTTTGAGTTGGCGGTCAAAATTATTTTTCCAACTCTCCGAGTGCTTAATGTAACATTCTTTGTAATCTGGTAGAAATACAAACATATCTTGGCTTTGATGAGAGGTGAGCAGTGTGAGCACACTGTATCGATCATGAATTATTGAGGATGGCTGAAATATTTATGGTAGGGAGGCAGATCACTGTTGGCTGACAATAATATGTAGGTTGAGAATTGGGCACAGGAGATTGAGACCATAGAGTCTATAGATGAATATTGCATTGTGAGAGGTGTAGATGCAACACTAGGTAAGGTTCAACAGCAACAGTGATAGTGACTCACATCCAGGGCAACAGATTGCTTGGCCCATGTCTTCTTCACCTGGTTATACATCATGGTATTGTTGATGCCCAGCCCACAGAAAATTACAAATGCCTGAGGAGGGTAAAGAAAGATGAAAATTGAATGTGCCAGATGTCTACTCATACTGACATTACAGTTTTTCTCGATTGCCAACACACAAAAATTGTTAGTGTAAGCCATCCTCAAAAAAACATTTTGCCACTTCCCAGCAGAAAACATACACCAGTCTATAAACACCATTTACCCTTTTTTACACATTTCTCTGGTCCATTCAGATTTCTTTGCTAAAGTCTAAGCACCTCTCACTTTAAGATACAATTGTCACCATGTTGTCATTTAGAAAACACTGCCGTTCAATAAGCAAACTCAAACCAGCGCAATTCAAACATCCGTAACAAACAATTGTCCGTGTGTAAGCACTAATAACCCAGAATACTCAACAAGCAATCAGGAGATTGAAATTAATAAAAAGGGCAACAGGTAAGCTCATCTTTGTTTCGGAATCATGGATGCAAACATCTGAGAACGAGCTAAGAATGAGAGGAGCTGGACAAGTGGCCTGTGATGTTAATGAAAATCTCTGGCCTGACCCTGGTGGGAGACAGGATGCCGACCCAGAATGAACTGTTACAGTATTGTTATTACAGTACTGTAGCATACTCTTACCTAGGTGCTCTATGTTTCTCTCCTTGTTTTCTTAGCCTTCTTTGTTTTCCGCAAACTCCATTTTGGCGAATTTGTGTTGGTGTCTTACAGTAAATTACCGTGATCACTACAGTGACAAGCATGATTGTTCAACAAGCAATTGCAGTACGTTACCGTAGAATGTTTGACTGGAAAATCAGCATCTTGTAAGAAGGAAACATGTGGTATTTGTGTGATTGAATGATGTTGTGTCAAACATATCTGAATTTCAGGGACACTTGATAGTTATTGGTTCATGAAAACCTTTTGATAATAGTGTTTTCAATTCCTCCTAGCAGTGTCTGAAGTATTCAGAAGGTTGATTGTACTGGATGGTTTTGTGTGTAATTTGAATGCAAAGTTTGGTTTCGACTGCACAATATGCATAATATGGTTTTGACTATAATGCTTACTTTTGGGTAAAAACTCAAGTGTTTGGCCAAAATGGTGTGAGTATCAAAAATGCGTGTTTAGGGTTTTGAGAAAACGTAGTACACATTCAAGAAATTTGTGTTAGCAATTGAGAAAAACTGTAAGCCACAGAAAGGCACTATGCTTTCCTAATAATCCTGAAACAGAAGGAAAACAAGGAAGAATAAACGTCACCTCAAAAAGTCGTTGGTCTGCATCGTTGAACGTCTTCCTGTCTAGGCGATTAAGAATCTGTGCAACCCCTGGGAGATACAGTGAGTGTTATTCTAATTGACCATCTCTTGGGTGAAGAGAGTCGTTTTGGGGGGAATAACAGATGGGTCAACGTACCAATTATGTGGTGAGTTCGATTCCAAATGGGGACACACAACACTGATCTGATGTGGAACCCCGAGGCCTGATCCGCCTAGGGAGGGTAGAAAGCAATTACTCTGAGAACCCAAACTTGTGTGTGTGTGTTTATGTGTGTGTGTGTGGACAGTTCTGAGTGGGTAAGCACCTCGGCATCAAAACGAGGGTCCTGACACACGTCACTGATGTTTACAGGCAGTCCTGTGGATGCCACCAACTCAGCTATGCTGTTATTGATGAGCCAATCAGAACAGGACAGCTTCTCCATGCTGACTTTGTCAAAGAGACAGACGGACACAAGGCTCTCAAGTAAAGCCTGATATGTGACTGGGATGAGAACAGGTTCGTATGACTTGTCCAGTAACATTTTGATCTTAACTGAGCTAGTTTACTGTAAGTTGCACATCCCCAAGAGAGGACCTCACCTGATTTCGCGGTCCATATTGCACAAAGGAGACATGAGCTCAAAGGTTTTAGAGAACTTCACCACCTGCAGTCAAGTCAAGACACAACATAAGAATGAGAGAAGGGAAGGAGGAGGTAGACGTGGGGGAGGAGGAAGGGGGGCAGCAAGTGGGCCAGACTCAAATTACTTTAGTAAAAGGATGGGTTGATAAGACATGATGAGACAGCATAAACAATCCATAGACAAACGACAAAACCCAGCAACCCAGCAGGAGAAGGAGAGGTGGGATACAGAAAGAGAGGAAGTAAAAGCAGAGAAGAGGAGATAAGAAGAGAGAAAGGAGTGAAGGAGAGAGAGAAAAAAGGAGAGGGGGAGAAAAAGAAAAGAGGAGATAGACAGGGAGAGAGAGAAGGAGAAGGAGAGAGACAGAAACATTCATTGAGAGGCAAAGAGAAGAGAGACAAGGAGAGAGAGAAAGAGACAAGGAGGGAGAGACAGAGAGAGAGAGAGAGAGAGAGAGAGAGAGAGAGAGAGAGAGAGAGAGAGAGAGAGAGAGAGAGAGAGAGAGAAGGAGAGCTGAGCTGGGGTCTCACAGGCGAGTGGATGTCCTCCAGCAACAGCACAGAGCAGCGCTCGCACTGGAGGAGGGTCAGAGCTCTCTGCATGATCTTCCTCACAATCTTCTCCAGGTCTGTTTGCTCCTCAAACAGGTCATTCACCACCTCCAGCAGAGCCTGGGGGAACAACAGCCCTCATCAGCATGTGCTTTGACCTATTGATCACAGAGATTAATAAACTATTCTGTTGAACATTATATTACGGGTGTACAGTCATATCGTAACATATTTCCAACTAAATTTGTACACTCAATTCCAAATAAATATGAACCTGTAGAGTGAACTGAAATTAACAGTATAATCCTGCTCACCCTGCTCCTCTCATACTCCTTCCGAGACTCTGAAAACAATTTAGCATTGGAGATCGATATTCCGCAGAATGGTAGATACATTTGCAACACCTGATGGGAACAGGAACAGGATTTAGAGCAATTACGGTTATGACCCACAACCAGTGAATAATGGTCATAAAATGTAAATATTTTTTTATTTACAAAAAAGGAGCAACATGAGAATCTTCCCATTTCCCCTGAGGTCGGAACCATTGAAAATTCTACATAAATAAGAAAGCCTGTTATTTGAGGGAATCTGCATATTCTTTAATCCTCTGAGCAGGTCCACCTGATATCCTCTTGGGGTTTCTCCTAACATACAACAAACATACTGTAAAATTATATTTACTGTTTGTCAACCGTACACAATGGTATTGCCTTTGAATCTTGCTAGCATAACGTTACCTTTCGGGCTAATAGCTCACTCAGCTGACGTTGACAATGGAACTATTTTTTTCGTTGCGGAGGAACAATGGCGAAATAAACATGTTTTTAATCAATAACTTCGTGTTTAAATGTTAATTGGTCGACTATAAAATTGTTTTATAATAATATAATTATAATAAATAATAATATATAATATAAATTACTAATTGTCATGTTTAACATCATTTGCCCACCAGGTGGCAGAATAAAGTATGATTAAGTAATATAGTACTCGTGCGAGTGGGGTTGGTAAGGCCGAGTGGCGTCGGCAACAACACCCGTGGGAATATCCCTTACCAACCCCACTCTCACTTGTACTATATTACTTAATCATACTTTATTCTGCCACCTGGTGGGCAAATGATGTTAAACATGACAATTAGTAATGCACATAAAAGTAAAAAGCAATGTTCAAAAGGCCAATCTGTTCAAAATAGGCCTTCAGTTCTCAAACGGAATGTATTTACATAATATCACTTTCACTTGGATTTACAATTAAAGCATTTGGTTACACAAAGAATATTCTCCTTCTGTGGAAGGCAACATGTATTGGAGGACATTCTGTATAAAAACTGAAAAGAGGTTTTTAATGAAAGATGCTCAAAAACAGACTTGGTGGACTAGAGCACAGGTTATGAAGAGATGTTCCAGACAGTGTCTGAGTTTCTCTACAGAAAGAAAGAGGAGAGGATAGTGGTAGAGCATTTGCCAGAAGATCAAGAAGTTGAAGAAAGAAAAAAAAAACGAAATAACACTTATAATTTAAAAAAGTGTCTGCTAAATTATACAATAAAAGACAGACTAGACATCGCACCGACCTTCTCATCATCCTCAGTGAAAGGAGTGCCGATGGGGTTTTTGTTGATGGCTTGTACCACACCTATGACCTCCCCATCACTGTTACAAATGGTCATACACAAAATTGACTGGGTCTTGTAGCCTGTCAGCTTGTCTATCTCATCACTGAAGCGATGGTCCTGGAGAGATGGACAAAGAGACGGTAAACAAACAAATGTGCTGCACACAAGCACACTAGTCTTATTGCTTAAACATATTTCAATCAGATTCCTACTGCTGTGATATTGTATCTAGATTTACTTTACTTATTGACAAGGACATTTGACCCTTTACATGGTTTCAATGGATGACTTGGAGGGTCTGTTTCAGTATATAAATAACTAAGTATATGAGTGCTTTCAAATTGTCAGGCAGTGAGGAGGCACCTGGCACACAAAGTATATCTATAATAATGCCAGGAATCTGTGTATCTGTATCGGCGTACATTAGAATGGGTAGTTTCTGACGATTTTCTCAAGAACCGGGGACTCCGCAAAGTATATTTCGCATGTGTCCTTTTTATAATCCATGTTGTTTGACGTTGTTTAGATAAGAATTTCGCCATTTAAAAAAATAATTCGCTGCCAGTTTTGCACAACTCTATTAGCTAGCTAGACTAATGGCTCTGGACAACACAGTCACGTTTAGTGGTTTAGTCTTGAAAGACAACAGGAATTTGATTTTCATTGGTTTAGGCATCATCACTTGCTGGACAACCTTTCAAATTGCAATACACACGTTTTGGGGTACCCTAGCCTACTGTTATTTAGAAGCTAATTCGATTTTATAGTCTAACCATTTGGCCAGGTTAGTAGCGCTGACTGCTGGCATATAAATAAGCTGCTTTCAAATGGTTTTCTTTATGGATGAAATACTGGCAAGCTAACAGAACAATATAAAGTGGATACTTTCAGTATAGGTCAGTGAATTTTGTTACATAAATTAATATGTTTACGGAAGTCAAAACTGCCTGCACATTACAAATGTGCTACGACATTATAAACACCAGCTGCATCACGGACTTGGGCACTATTCGTACCACTTTACCCTTGGTTGTTTTTTTGAGGCATGGACATAGCGATCCACAAACGGGCCTACGACAGGAACAATGTTTGTACAAATGTAATCTCCTCGGTCAGTTGTTGTGTCTTATTTATGCGAACGTGATACAGCAAATACAAGACTATTTTACAGCATTGCATAGCACAAAGGTAAAAATACAAACGTTAATGTAAACAAACACCCCGTTAGGAAGAACTGTACATGCAAGCACTGTTAACCTATGGTGAATTAGGCCTACAATCATGACAACTGGCTCAGCCATTGCGCATGTAAGGACTTATTTTATGTCGTCGGTGGTTCGTTTGGTGGTAAGACAATTTAACAAAGAACCAATATAATACATTTTGATCAACATAACATAAGCAATTGATAACGTATGAGAAGACACCGCATTATCTACCTTTATACCATGGTCTGGGTGAATACTCGATTATGATTGGCTGCAGGGGTGTACATTATGTAAGGGATAATGCCGGACGAGGTATCCAATATCACCTGATAATGGACGATGCAGAGGCGTGAACCGTCCGACGCGCAGCGGAGGCATTATCCCACTTATACCATGGCTGCAGGGGTGTCCATTATCGGGTGATAACGGACACCTACTACCTCATCTCACATCCCATTCGCTATTCACCTCGCTAGTCAACCTACTTCAGACAGGCTGCGGCCAACACGACAGTAGCAGCAACTCTACACATGGCCGATTATTTTCTTCTTAAAAATCTAGATTTTATTTGGGGACAATGACATGGCTCGATAGCTGGCTAGTCATGTTGTTAAACATACTGTCAAATTATAATTACTGTTTGGAGAAAATGTCAACTTTAATGCGGTCATCTCTCATCCATTTGTTCGTGAAAATCTTGATATTGATTTTGGTACAGTGACATGGCTGGTTAGCTAGCAAATCTTATTGTCAAACATACTGTAAAATTATATTTACTGTTTGTCAACCGTACACAATGTTATTGCCTCTGAATCTTGCTAGCATAACATTAGCTTTCGGGCTAATAGCTCAGCCAAGGGAAAGCCGGTGTTGGTTCTAAGCTGAGCGGACTATAAAATATCAGAGTTGGCTAACGTTAAAAAAAGTACATTTTGTTTTGCAAAACGCTTGAAAACATAAATTAATGTTTGTAAAAAAAAAAACTTGGCAAGTGACCATGGTATAAGCGGGATAATGCCCTTCGAGGAAGCAACCGTCCAATATCACCTGATAATTATCAGGTGATACTGGACACCTCGACCAGGTCCGCGGTTTTCCCGCGGAATTGGGCTACTTTTGAAGTGTTGCCGCGGGTTGAATTTTTTGTCCGCTGGTTCGGGTAGATCTATTTAGCATGCAAATTACATGAATATATTAAAAATCCATATTTTAAATGAAATTATTTATACCCAAATCCTACCAAACTGACTCCAGATCAGCACGTACACACATTGACATGGGACAAGCCCTCATACACACACGCACTTTGCGTGTGCACACATGCCTAATGCTCTCAGTCTCCTGAGAAAACCTCCTGAAAACTGCTTTTAATGCTGGCTGGCATACTAAACATTTGGTGTTACTTTGTAGATATTACAATACATTTGGCAATGATAGCAATTCTGTTGGACTTTAAAAGCAGTGTATATGGTTTGGCAGGGGCATATTTTGAGTTCTGATATTGGGCTGGTTTCTGGGCTGGTTTTATTGGCCATTGGGCTGGTTTTGATTGGCCATTGGGCTGGTTTTGTCACACAGACCTGGCAACCCTGTATTGGACACCTCGTCGGGCATTATCCCTTTACATAAGGGACACCCCTGCAGCCAATCAGAATCGAGTATTCACCCAGACCATGGTATAACAGGTGATATACCTATAATTCCAGGAATCTTTGTGTGTTTTTGTGTTTTCCACCAATTTTATCACGGGCACTGTGCACTATCTATAGTTCAAGAAATCTGTATTTGTGTGTTTCACTGACATCTTAAGCACCAACTGCATCACAGGCACTGTGCACTAGTCAGTCTAATTCCAGAAATCTGTGTATGTCATCGACATAATCGCGGGCACTGTGCCCCATCTGTAATTCCAGGAATCTGTGTTTGTGCCACCAATTTTATCACGGGCACTGTGCACTATCTATAGTTCAAATAATCTGTATTTGTGTGTTTCACTGACATTTTAATCACTGACTGCATCACGGGCAGTGGCGATTTTAGACCCTTTTTAGGGGTGCTCAAGCACCCCTAAAAAAATTATCATTTAATTAAAATGAATGTTTATTATCATTTGATGCTGGTAGTTCATGAAGGGACATCCTTAGTTTTTTCATTCATTCAATATTTTGCATAATAATAAATAAATGTATTAATTGTTATCCAGTGAAATTAGGGATTTATTAGCAAGGGGGTTTAACACTTTTGCAAGGAACTGTATTCATGTCACATTCTCATTGGGGCTGAGCACCCCTAAAGGTCTGATCCTAGAATCGCCCCTGATCACTGGCACTGTGCATTAGTTGCTCTAATGCTAACAACAACTGTATTGTTGTCAGAGAGGATTTGAAACATGATATGGCTGGTCTCCTGCACGCTGAGGAGAGCTCCATTAGCATCAGTTAAAATCACATGGGCCTGGTCTATCACGAATATCGTGTATCCGCTGCGAGAAAGCCCACTGTGTCTGCCGTTGACATGTATTGCAGTAATGGACGATGGGAGCACCCGCCTAATGTCCCCATGTGTGGCTCTCGCTCAACTGTGTAAGCGAGTCTGTTTTTCAGTCAATGGAGCGACTGAGTTTTTAATATTGAACTGCACTCTAACCTAATTGTAATAATTATGCAACAGTACTTGCTCTATTACATTGAGTTTTCTTAAACCTGACACCCGATGTGCATTCTCGTGCGTAAGCTTTGGAGGAAGGCTCAATGGAGTAGCCTACTGTTAAGGCAGTTTCCAAGAGACACTTGTGTCCACGTGGAGCCGTGTGTACATTACGTTAACATAAATATTTGTAATCTATGAAATAAAGGTTTTATAAATAGTATCTAAAATATATATAGTGTCAATGTTTGCGGAAAAGGTCACAAACATTTACCTCATACGCGTTAGGGATGTTTACTGTCTCCCCGTGCTCAGCCACATATCCGATTATCCCCTTTCCCCATGGCACCTGGACTTCGTTCGAGTTCAGAGTGCTCGAGGAGGGTCGTACGGTGGTGCCTGAGTGAACATCAAAAAACTTTGACACGAGTGTCCTCTTGTGCGCGGGGCCCTCAACAAGAAATAATGAACACCTGTCTGCATCCACAAGAATGCACACGTTAATCAGTATCTTATAACTCAAATTGGTCATATCCAGGTCATTGGAAATATCCTTAACCAACTCTAGGAAAAACTCTCTTTCATTGGTCTCCTTAAGTCTGTACTTATAGTCAATGGCACTGGATGCATATTGTGGCACATTGACCCTGGACTCGAGCAGGGCGCTTAGAATGTGGGCAGTGGTCGGAGGCAAGGAGCTGGCTTTCCGCAATAGTGCACGGCGTCTCATGCTGGACTGGGAATCGTGTTCACTGAGACTGACATGCTCGTCGTAGGTTCTGTGCGCGGTCATAGCTTTGGACCTGGCAAAGTTACGTCGGAGCTCCATTTGGGACGAGCGGCGACGAAGTCCGTCCGGGTTAGACGTCCAGAGAGAGTCCCTCGGAGCACGGCGCTTCTCCTCAGCTATGGAGACTTTTGACGGCTGATGCTCCTTCAACCACCTGCTCACTGTATCGCATTTTCCTTTACGGATAAGATATTCTTCGAAGAGATCCGGGTGGCAATCTAAAAAAGCCTCCACATCCGAGAAGTCAAAAGCAGTCATGGTGAAACTCAAAAGAATAGAAACATTAAATGCCAGTGCTGTGTCAGTTCATGAGATCGTCTCAGCCGGTAGTCCAAATATTGATGGTAATGCCGCTTCAAATAGTTCATTTATTCACTGTCCATTTGAGCCAATCCATCGTCCTCCTCTCTGAAAGGCTTCGAGCAGAGATTGTCAGGGAATAAAATAAATTAATAAATCCTGGTTTGTTGAGACCAAGTGGATGACGCCGTACTGCAAGCAGAGGGGGCAGCTGTCAGTCAGGTGAGACTGAGCAATAGCCTAGGGAATTCTGTAAATTCATGCAGAGCTAGAAACGCCTGCATCTAACAAAAGAAGGGAAAACTAGATACGGTTCTGTCTGTTTTATATACTCAAACGGGAGTAGAGTGAACACGAGAAATATGTCAATTGCTTCAGAGAGGGAGAGATAGGAAGAGAGAGAAAAAGATAAATAAAATTCATCCCACTATTTGCACACTAGCCGAGTTTCAGTAGCTAACACTTTATAAAACAGATAAACAGCCCCCCTTTGAGTCCCAGCTATACAGGTTGGAAGTTTGGAAGCACACTTGGTTTCTATGGCGTTTTACAAGTATGATTACTGCAGTGGCGGTTCTAGACAAATTTTACTGGGGGGGGCATTTAAACATTAAATACTTTAATTTTGCTTTACATTAAAATCATACAAACGGCTCTGGCTCTCCCTCTTCCAGCTCCTCAGCTCTCTCAATACTTTGATATGTTTCTCTAACTTTTTTATTTACTGGGGCAAAAAAAGGCTGCAATGTCCCTTCTTCGTTTCATGATGACTACTACAAGAAGAAAAACGTGTAATTTTTTTTTTTTAAGTCAGCTCAGGGGAGGCCACAGGGGGGGCCAGGGACATTTTTACAGGGGCGCTGGCCCCTGTAGGCCCCCGTGTAGAACCGCCCCTGGATTACTGTTAATCGTTTTTTTTAATTAAAGTGCCATAACTGAGATCTCATAACCAAAGGCAGCTGTTGCAACACTGCAGCACAAAAACAGATGATTGAAACCAAATTGGGTTATAACTTTTAGTTCTGCAGCATACAGCAGGTCATCAAAGTGTGCAAAATGTTTTCTTATAAAATCAATCAGTGAGATCCACTGCACAGTTTTTCAATAAAGCAAAGGCAAAAATACGTTTCAAACAATAGTTCTGGCATTCCACAGTCCATTTGAAAAGACCTACCTAAATACTTGACTTACAGTGCCCACGACATAGTATAGCATTGTATTCTTGGTGCTATTCAGTCTACCTTGCAGTTATCAGTGACCTTGTGTCGCAGACAAGCGAAACGTATTCCACAAGTACCGTAACTATTGGTTTTATATGTTCATCTCTCTCTTTCTCTCTCTCTCTCTCTCTCTCTCTCTCTCTCTCTCTCTCTCTCTCTCTCTCTCTCTCTCTCTCTCTCTCTCTCTCTCTCTCTCTCATTATGTAATTCCTCTGTCCATCTCATTCCCTCCTCTTTCTCTCTGTCATCTTCTACCCCTGTCTCTCTCTGTGTTAGTCTCTCTCTTTCATATCTCTCCATCTCCATCTCTCTCTTTCTTTCTCTTTCCCTCTGGCCTGCCACAGATTCACTTCACTAAAAATTCACTTTATTCTCCTGGAAACTAGTACAGTTCTGATGCTTTGAGCCGCCAGGTTTCTTCCACTTAGATGGAAGAGGGTACCAGGAGTGACTGTGTGTGTCTACAAACCATGCGAGTTGGTTGTTATGAGGGAGGCACAGGCTGTTATAAAATGGTGAAACATAAAAAAAATGTTGATTTTCTGCAATACGAACACTTATCGATGGAACGGTTAGGTCGTGGACCTCTATTTTCTGTTGACGATTCAAATGCACTATTGCACTAACTAGCGGGGCTGAATTTCATCATTCTGTCAAGATAACGATGGTTTTCCAGCGACCATGCATCTCAAGCATGCTTAATGAGGCCTGATAGAGAATCAGTGATGCGCTCTTGAACATTGGTTCGCAGCCCCGGAGCGATATAGTTTGACACCAGTGAGCTAATCAAACTGCCTTTCCATAATAACGGAATATTAACAAGCAGCCAGAGGATAAATCACTGCAGGCAGTGGCACATTTATAATGCAACAGCAGGAAATTTAATCCGGAGCAGCTTTTCCGCAGAGGCAGAACAGGGTAATTGGTCACTGGACTTGTTTTGGGTCTGTGATAAATCTCTGTATTTTGCTGAGACTTTGACCAAGATCCCATGAGAGTCCCAATTAAGAAAGCCAATGCTGAATACGGTTCTTGAAAGAGCCCACAAATAAGTAAAGCTGCTTGGCAAGCAGTCCATGTTAAGTCCAAAGAGACAGTTGTATTGATTCTTGTGCGGGCTAATGACGTTGTTTGAGGTGAACCTGATGGGCAGGAGTTTGACATACTCGTCCTAGCCAACGCCTAGATAACCAACAGAGGCACAAGGTGTCTAATGCGAGAAGTAGGCCTTAACGTAACAACAACAGAAGCGACTACAACCTCAGTAATAATAGCCACGTTAACGCTGGCATGTAAAATGAGTTGTCGTCAATTATCAAAATAAACAATTTACTGTTGGCGCAATGAAAAGTAAACTTTTCTGTAAATCTAACCTGCAATGACCGACTTCAGCACCATGGAGAGCAGCAGCAAAACTTGCAATGTAACGCCAAATTCCCAATGCTGTCTGTTGTAATGCAATCCATTCCTGAATGTGTTTTCCGCTGCTTCAATAACTAAAATATCCAATTGTCACAACTGGTATTCTTTTAACTGGCAATACAGCCGGGTGTAGTCACCGTATAGATTACATTATCTATTAAGACGAATGTGAGCAAAGTTCTAAGTGTAATGAGACCAGTTCCCTTTCCGTTCTCTGACCTAATTGCCTCTAGGAATAAGGTCAGTACGAACTAACCCTTTTCTGTTTTACAGCTTGATTAGCCTGTATGCATTTTAAGACACACATTCTGTGAATGGAGACTTTTGCATGCACATAGGCTACTAATGAAGCAGGTTAATCCAGGTGTGACAAGGGGACTTGGTGCCATGCATTCATACTGTAGTTCGATGCAGTGGAGGAACATGAGTAAAGTAACAAGACACCTACACTGAGGTAACTGTGTCATCAGACTCTGACCTCTGGGCCTGCTTGGGTTTCAGTCTTTGCTGAGGCTCTGCAGACCTCTTTGTGCCATTTCACCAAACTGTGACCCTCTATCATTATCATGATTGAGAGCTGATGACACCACACTCTTGGTTTTCTGCAGTGATTGCTCTCTCGGGGCTATCAAACATTTTGCTGTGGACATACGCTTTAAATCTATTTGTTCTTTCTCCATCACTTCTCTTCCATGACAGGATATGACTAATTCCTAAACAAATGTGGCATAGCTGACAGTACAACAGCAGCCGGCGTGCCTCAATGGAAAAATGTAGGGGGCCGATTACAGTGGATGCCTCACTCAGTACTCAGGGTCTCACACCCCATCTCCTACCACAGCTCCACATAAACTGTGTGCTCACACAGCCCTAATGAGCTTGCTATGGATAGGGTGTCACTCAACCAGATCCTGTTGCTTGTAGTCCAGTCGTCACAATGGCCAGTCCAGGGATCCAAGCACACAGACACGGAGGAAAGGGTCTGTTCCTGTCTCCCATTCAAACCACCCCTGATCCACGTGAACCAAGAGGACTACCTGCCCCTGCTGGAAGACCTTCTCCAGCATCAAGGCATGCTCTCCCCCTCAGAGCCCCATCACTTCAGGACTACATCTCCCTCCTCCAACGGCTGAAAGAGGAGACATCCTGTACCCTTTTACTCTGACAGGAATATATATGGGGAAGGAGCAACCATGGTATAAGCTGCACTCTTCTCCTTATCTACAACTGGCTCTTCACCACTGACACGGTAAGACAACATGGAGATGTAGCTCCCTTTGGATGACATGACACAACAGCACATTACATTCAGGTCTTCATAAAATGTACAATTGCTGTGAAAAAGCTGCCATACAAAGGTAGTCTGCCCTTGAAATTTGTACAGGTCAAAACAGATCATGCTGATTAGCCTTTGTTTAATTATAACATCCTAAGTGGTGTCATTCACAATAGCCCTAGGCATGCTTTAAGTCATATTCATCAATCAATTTATTCCTTTGACCTTTCAAAAGTAATTGTCTATTCATCACCAAAATAATACTCTAACCACTTAACAACTTGAATCCCCCTGTAAGATCATTCTCCCAAAACTTCACGTAAGATAAAACTCACACCAACAATTGATATTATGGAACTGGTACGAATTTACACAAACATCTTCAGCAATCAAATTCACAATAAGACAAATGAGAACACGCAGTCAAGGACCCTATTGGTGCGAGTCTGAAAACCCCCAATGTTCATCTCAGCATCAGAGGTTCTCATCCTTCTCCATACTGTCTTCCAGAGAGCTCAGCAGAGTTCCAGGTCTACGTTAGGTATTCAGGGACAGACAGACCTGGGAGACCTAGAAGCCAGATGGCATCCAGAAGCTCCCAGAGGAGTCATCACATCCCGGCCGTCGTCAAGGGTCATCGCCACTTCAGCTATGGAGGCGCCGCTCTACCTGAGTACTCAGAAATCCCACCACCATGAGCCTGGGGGACTCAGGAGCATTATCCAACCATCAACACACACACACACACACACACACACTTTACACCAGTGGCGGCTGGTGAAATTGGGAAGGACAGGAGGAAAACCAACCCACTGCGCCATGTTATTTTACACTATTTGGCTATTTCTACTTTCTTACGTTTAAGTTATGTCATGTTCAAGTGTAGCAATAATACAACTAGCGACCTAATGCAAATTTACTATACAACTAAGGAAAGGTAATTCACCCTAAATGTATCCCCATATTAAATCATATATCATAGGCCTGTATTACAACACAAAGGATATATTGTATATAATTATGTTAAGTTGGATGTCCAACAGGCTTGATCCTTTCCTTTGCTGCGTAATCCAAGCCAAATAATCCACAAGTGATTCTTCCCCATCCCACTCAATGCGTCAATGCCTTCCTGTGACCAATAACAGATTAACATGAAAAAAGAGAGATCTCGCCCTAGCGCTCTTAATACCGGAGGACAGCAGTAGCCTGTCCTCCTTTTCCTCCCTCCTTCACACAGCCCTTTCCCCATTGCCTGTAGGTGACAGTGTTAAAGCATTTTAACCAAAATGTCAATAACTAGTGCACAGTGTCCATGATGCAGTTAGTGCTTAAGATGTCAGTGAAACATACAAATACAGATAACTTGAACTGTAAATAGTGTACAGTGCCAGTGTTAAAATTGGCGGCACACAAACACACACACACAGATTCCAGGAATTATAGATAGGGCACAGTGCCCGCGATGATGTCGCTGACAAACATATTTCTGGAATTATAGATAGAGATAGTGCAGTGCCCGTGATGCAGCTGGTGATGACAGTTCATCTCATTGGCTTTGGTACCTATATTTCTCAGATCACAATTGAAATCCTCTGTCATCTATGAAATACTTGTTCAATCTCCACATCTATTGTAGTCACTTATGCACATCATAAAAGCTTTTTCTCATTATTTTAAACAAATTGCCAATGCTCTAGTACATTCATGCAAATGATAATGTAGCCTTCATTTGTCTGCTGTTTGCTACGTCATCAATTGCTAATGTTATCTTGATAAAAATGTATTATATTAGTACTCTGTTAAATTGTCTTACCACAACAAACATCTAGAAATTTAGTTCTTAACAGAAGTCTTGCACAATGGTTTAGCCAGTTGTCATGATTGTTGTCCTAATTCACCATTCAGCGCTTACATGTGGCTGTAAAGTTCTGCCTAAGAGATCTTTGCTATGTTTACATAAACGTTTGTATTTTTTACTTATAATCATAGCTATGCAATGATGTAAAATAGTCTTAAATAAGTCACAACAACTGACCAGTAAATTCGTACAAACATTGTTCCTGTCCTAGACATCCCAAGTCCAGACATCCCAACATGCAGAGACTCATTTCAGGGAGGTGGCTCCCCTCCCCCCCCCCCCCCCCCCAGGACGCGATACGGACGCATAATGTACCCCCTAAAACAGGACGTAACGTATTTGTGAATTGTCAATTGAAAGGTTGTCCAGCAAGTGATGATGCTTGAAATGCAATGAAAATCAAATCCCCTAACCCTAGGCTAAACTGTGGACTGTGTAGTCCAGAGCCATTAATCTAGCTAATAACCTTCCAGCTGCACCTACTGAAATAAACCTTCCACTTTAAATGTTGTCTTTTTCATAGTTAGCTAGCCAGTATTTCATAAGTAAAATGTTCTCGTATTTTCTGTATCGCATTGACATAAATAATATTGTTCATGTCTTATGCCTCTTTTTGGCTCGCTATTTCTATATAGTTTCGGCTCGAGCTAGCTCAGTGCAGCTCAGTCAAATCAAGATGGCTGAGTCCAGAGCAAAGAGAGCAAGCCAAACTGGCTGCAAAATATTTTTATAAAATGTCAAAAAACGTATCCAAACAACGTCAATCGCGGCACTGCACTCCGTTGGATTATATAATGTACACCTCCAAAATATGAATACTGCAGAGTGCCCAGTTCTTCAGATAATCGTGGGAAACTCGCTGCCCTAAAATCCCATTTACACAGATACACAGACAGATACACAGATTGACACACACATACACACCCACACAGATATTCCCTAGCATTATTAGAGAGATGGATTTTTTCCAAAGAGAGAAATTATTTGATAAATTATACTAAGATTTGGTAATGGTTTATTTCAACCTTTTTTTTATTTTTATTTTCCTCTTTCCTTAAAAAAATAGAGGAGCAACCTCCTCTGCCTCTATAGACCAGCCTCCACTGCTGTACACATAGGCAAAAAGACCTTGCATGGCAGCAGAAAATTACATTACAGTATATCCCCTTCGTTCCATGTTTCTAAGACTCTATAACTTCGGAATTTATGTCTAAAGTACATTTGGAGTATATCCATTTTATTATTCTGATTGAATTACATTTGCCGTTCAGGAATGTCACCATTCGGCAGTTCTACGACATCACTCCCACCAAAAGAAGTAACGTCCGCCTTAATGATGAACTGTAGGTAGATTTTTGCTGTTGCAGCACAGTAAACTGATTGACAATGTTTTCAAACTTTAGTTCACATATGTATGTGACACAACATACATTACACATTATTTGTATTGTACAGTTTGAAGCTAATAATGCACATTTCCATCCATAGTATTCCCAAACCGACTGAAATCAACCTTGCGTACGTATAGTATTATCATAGCATAGATAGGTCATCTTTTTGTCTTACATTGTCTTCACATCGTCTCTAACACAGTCTCTGTCTCTGTACCAGAGAGAGGATGATCCAGGTTCCCATTCCAAAGGAACATCCGTATCAGTCCCACATCTCCCGCTTTGCCTTGTTTCCGACCTTCCATTCTCCAGACGACCCAGACACGGGCGTACGAGCTGCTTCCAGACAACCCCTCAACCCCCTCATACCGTCTAGTGCTCCAGAAGTTACGGTGCTGAGCAAAACTAAAGGTGAGGATACTGTGTGGTAGAAAGAGACACACGCAGAGATAGAGACAGGGAGAGAGAGAGAGAGAGAGAGAGAGAGAGAGAGAGAGAGAGAGAGAGAGAGAGAGAGGGAGAGAGACAGAGAGAGAAATCTCTCACGTTTTAAGATGAGTACCTCATCTCAGGTGGTCCATACCGTAATGAAGTGTTGGAGGTGCCCATGACGGCGAGGAAGAAAGCCATGGCCTGGGCTGGGCAACATGGCTTCTTGGATGTGAGCATGAACAGCATCAACTGACTTAACGGTACAATAACAACCAATTCTTTCAGATTGAGGTGAAATGTCTTGTAACTTTCTCGTTCTGTCCACATATTTGTTCCTCTGGGTGTTAGCACACCAAGCCAGTGATGGATGAGAGCCAGACGTTCTACCCCAAGCCCCAAAAGACAGTGCTCCCAAACTCCATCCTGCGAGACACGGACATGACTCTGTCAGAACGGACAGCCAACATCCTCCATAATGTAGTGAAGTCACACTGGATCACCTCCTACCAGATGAACTTCACAGGTAGAGCTCCCATACAGACGACAAGGCAGAAACATTGGGAACATGGAAACTGTGGCGCTTAACAGACCGCATAACCTTCTCACGTGTTCAAGGGAATGAAGTAGAAAGTTGTATTCTGGTGATCTTTCCTTCAGGGTCAGGACCTGCAAATCCCTTAAGGATGGATGACTTCCATGAAAAAAACATTGAAATGATATCTGGCAACTTGACTCCATACAGTGCTCAGCTGGTACAGTATAAATACAATTAGAGCACATGAAATATAATGTACTATGCATTACACCCCCCCACCACCACCACCCCAACTGAGTTGGTTAAACAATATTACTGTATGCTCCCTTGTAACTCTTAACCTGTGTTTGTCTTTCTCAGAGAGAACGATCCCATCCAGTCATGTTGCCCACCATTCCAAGAGACGGCCGTGAGGCTAGAGTTAGGCAAGGACACCGTGCTTTGAAAAGCACCTACTGCCCTCCTGCCCTCACCCTTGCTGAACCCCTGAATGCTAACCATATTTCCACCCAGAACCCAGAGCTTCTGGGAGCCCGGTCACAACATCCAGACCCCATTGGGAAGAATGGCATTGCAGAGGAGATGAACGGTATACACCCAGCCCCCAGCCCTGTTAGACCTGGGCAGACAGACAGGTCCGGGATCAGGCCCAAGCATCTCCACGAGGCAGGACTGTGGTGTGAGACTTGTGGGGAAGAGAAATGTGTCTGTCAGGGCAGGGAGCCTCACGTGCGCAGGTCCGGGCCACAGAGCAGCCGGGCCACCAGAGCCTCCCTAGGAGCGGTGGAGAAGATCACAGACACAGAACGCTCTCTGGCATTGTACAGCCGACAGCTGCCACACTTCGTTCCTGAGATAGAGGGTGCCATAGTTGACACCCGTGAGGTGACACGTTATGAAGACGTTCCTGCAGGCAGGAATCACAATTACACACTGGGGGGCAACCTGTTCAGCCTGACTGACCCAGTATTAGATACCAACATAAAGGCAGTGAAATTAGATAGTGAGGGTTCTTCAAAGCAAGTTGTAACTAACAACTGGCCAGATAGAGAGTTCCCACGCAGCATCTCCAACCCTTGCATCCAACCACGACCGCCTGCTCTGGCCTCTGCTCAGCAGGGGAGGAAGACTGGACGAGTGCCCCTGGGCCGCTCCCATTCATCCCTGCTGGAGCTCCAAGACTCATTCAGCAAGACAGAGGTCCACCAGAGGCTCCACAGCACCTTCCAGGGGGCCACGGCGGACCTGCGCCTAAACACCTCCACTGGAAGGAAACACCAGTTCTACGGTCTTAATTGCTATTATTTTAATAACTGAGTTGGGTACTTGTGTCATTTAACCCAAAGAGGTCACCACTGTGGCAGTTTTTCTTCTTGTTTGGTAAACATTACCAGTATATCCACCACAATGTTATTCAGTTTCTTCTTTGCTTACTGTTTTCAAGGGATTTTCAATAAATAAATAAAGAATGTTAATGTGTTTTGTGAATACATGTAGACTTTTTGTACCCAGTGGCTACTCAAAGTTTATTGTGTACACAAACACTTCCATTTTTAAGTCAGCTTTGCTAAGCAATGAATGTCAGGAATGACGTAAAATAATGCTTCAACTGTTAATGAACCACCCGTACTTGTTTGGGAGGAAAAGATACAGCCTTTATTAAAACAAATCTACTGCAAAGGTCTTAAGACAAGGATGTAAAAAAACACCAATGACATTTCATACAGTGTTAAACACAATATATTTTTTGAAATATATCTAAACAGATGTCAAAAACGATACCACGTGTTTTTAATAAAGTACAGTCACACCCTAGAAATATTCTTAAATGAGTAGAGGATTCACATTGTTTCAAGGCACTGCAGATGTGTCTAAGAAGGAGGAATGCCTTTTCACTACTGTTGCACTCAGAGTGACTTTACACAAAAGAACTTTCTTCTTCCAGTGAGTCATCCTTGAGCTGGGCCGATGTCCTTGAGTGGTGTTCTGCTTTTCATATTCTCTGAAAGACCTCATACTCATATGGAAGACCACATAGTCATGCAATGTGCTGGGTATTGTACGCTCTTGCAGTACTGTACATTTTCTACAACTAGTATATAGAACATGTGTATTAGTCTCACTACACAATGCTCGTATGTTCTTTTGTAATTAAATAGCATATTTTCTTAAACAGTCTTTGTGAAACTATTTCATTTGATTGTGCAAGAGTCACATGTATATTTCACTGCCTGACAGTATTACATTGAGTGTGTACTTCTGGTTTAATCAATTGTTTTTGTCTGATTTTCTTCCACACAAGACCCACACACCTTTTTCCAACAATCAGCGATTTCAACGTTGTCCATTAGATGGCAGCACATGTATAAACAATGGTCATTTTACAACAGGATCTCAGCCATTCTGAGGATCTAAGGCCACATATTTCATTCTCTTCAATACATGATGTCTAATGACCCTCAGTTCATTAATCAAGTGATCTTTTGTCTTAATGAGACAGGAATCACAGTTATCCAGAGATCTCCAAAGGTTTCATGTTCCAATTATGAATAAGCTCTCATGTTCATTTTAATGGGTTTGTTATGATGTTTCTTTATGATACCGCAAAGTATAAGTATTGATTCATGACGAAGAATAGGTGGTGTGACCGTGTGGGAATGAAAACATTTAGTCTGGGTGTTGCATGATGCTTAATCAAGTCTGAATCTATACTGTTGAATTGAGGGAGTAATCAGGATGAGACTATTGTGAGTCTATGTGTTACCAATTGCCTCACATAATTTAAAATGTTCACAATTGAATGACCATTGAACTCTCAGGCTTGAGGCACGTGATTGCAAATGACAAAACACATTATCTGTGTTTAATGAGCTAATGTCACCACACCTTGACAGAAAGGTCAATGCCCTTATATAGGATACCATCACACAAGTAAACTGACACGTTGACAAAACCATAGGCTATATTAAATTTTTAGTTTTTAGTATCTTTGAGATAATTGGACAGCATATCTGAATATCACCCAAAACAGTTGAATTCTGTAATGGGTCTCTGTGTTATGAATAAACTTGTTTTTGTGTGCTTTTATTATTCTGAATCAGAATTTGGTTTATTTGCCATGTATGTTACACAAACACGGAATTTACTGTGGCAGGAAGGTGCAAACAATAAACATGATCTTAAATTAAGTAAAAGTACAATAGTTTAACTAATTCTAAGAACTAAACCAGGGATCCCCAAACTACGGCCCGCCCACGCATTTGGACCGGCCCTCTGAACAATGCCAGACACTTTTTTTTAAACTTTTTTTTATAAAAAATCAGTTCACACTGATAAGTAAATGTTTTGATTTCAATAGCAATTAGTAATAGGCTATATATCCCTTGATATGTACAGATGTACGGTTTAAAATCATAATACAATCTCCACAATAATACTGGTAGTCACTCCGGCACATGTAACTTTCTGTTACAGACCTACCTGGCCCCATATTAAAGAAAGGATATTTAGCTCATTGTGTGAGCCATAATGGTCAAAATGTTCAGATGTTTTTTCACCATGGAAGTTAACCATGGAAATGTTTGTTGTAAACAAAAACAAAATGTTCACACTGACTGATTATTGTACTTGTTCAAGAATTTCAGCTAGCTGAATGCTATTGGGTATCACAGTGTGCTTTTAAGATACCAATTTCAACTGTTGCTGGGAAAAGTTACAGTCAATACTGTACAATACTGTAGTACACACAGAAAAATTTATGTATTTTGTCTGGACATTTGTGCTACATGCAAACAGAACCTTCACATTTGCATGCACATTTTTACACGTCTTAGATGCAAGTTATATAGAGTGAACTGAAAATTGCCACAAAATGACACCCATGCAAAAAAAAGAGAAAGAAATTGGTTGATTGGTTAGGTTGTCATTTCATTAATAAGTCACCTGGCAGGTAATTTGCAGATATCACAACAATTCCATGTCATAGATATTTATGGAATATACATCTATGTCTGACAGATTTTGATTGTTGAATTAATCATTTTGCATGTGATGGCTCACACGATGAAAGAATGTTTAGAAGTTGTGAAAAGTATGACAATGTCACTGAGAATCAACTCATCAGTTTTGATCAGCATCCATGTGCATGTATACACAATAACTAGTTATTGTGCCCAATTCAAAATCAGAATCAGAATAAGCTTTATTCGACATGTGAGTTTACACAAACAAGGAAATGTGGCAGGAAGATGCGATAAACATAAGAATCCTAACAATAAGGATGGAAATTATTGAAATAATTTACAACAGTCTAAAAAACGCAGTCTAAATAAGTTTAAATTGGAGACATTTGTACTTACTCTTTTGCACACGTGCCAAAACACATGCTAATTGCTTAGATGAATAAGAAATTGTAATCTGGTGTGAACAATAAATAAATTGTTGAGAGATTTGAATTTATTGTTTTGAAAAAAATAATTCTCATTCGAGAATTGAGCAAAAGCGATTGAGGAAAAACTGCAATGTGTTCATAAAAGCTGTTTACAGTGTCTTCCCAAATGATTTCAACTTTGAAACTTTAATGCCTAAACCCAGCCGGCCAGCCCAGTAGCCAACCGTTACCTTACATTTGAAACTTTTAGGGGACGTCACGGAAAAGCTGCTGTCAAAAGGTACCCAATCGCTTTTCTACACACATTGAGGTTCACCACAGTTCTCTGTTCTGATTGGACTTTGTTCTTGGCAATTACTCATCATCCCGCCTCCCATCTGATGGGTTTAGCAATCAGAATCCGTGCACCACCATACGCACTTGAGTTGTCTGCATGATGGTAACAGATACAGTAGGCAATAGAAGAGAGTTGATGTCCTATACATAATTTTAATGCGTAGCCTACCTGCGACTTTTCTTCCTTTTTCTTAACGGGTTGCTCTTTTCTTCTTAAGACAAGCTGGCAGCTTCCTCTAGTTGAACAGCAACGTTCTGTTGACATCTGTTCCGGAATCCTGAAAACAGCAAAGCAACTCTGTAAAGGTAAGTGAATAGTTTCATTGACACCGTCATCGATGTGACTGTAGCCTAGAGTCAACGAAATATATCACATTCATGTACTGACATTAACTTTGCGGTGCACTGTAGCCTGGATGTACATATAAACAATAAGTTGAAGCAGTTTAGTTTAACATTGTAACCTGTTACACTTTTTTACTACAGTATAGCTAGCTCTATGTAGGACAGAATAAACTCGCCACAAAAAAGCATGTACAAATTGGCATGCACTTCACCACCTGTGAATTTGAAGCGTCCCTTAAAATAAAAGCCATCAAGATGTAACACCTACTGTTACAGTAGAGTATTTTTGTTTTTGGGTTTGTCTCTGGCCTTATAGTGTAGAAAACCCCATTTATCCACCCCCCACGGGTGACTAAGCAACGAGGGATTATTTGCTGTGGTTATACATTTTATTCAGTTTCTTATTTATGTTTTATTATATTTCATCAAACAGATGATTCACAGATCCATGACTGTCACTATGGCAACCCCGCTCCCCCCCCCCCCACACACACACACACTCATCTTTTTTTGGGGGGGAGAGGGGTTAACTGTAAAGATTAGATGAAGAGCACTCTGTAAACCTACTAGAGAATGTAATTAGCTATTGAAATTGTAAACTTACAGTAGGTAGTGTGAATTCATACTGTGTAGGTAGTGGGATTCTTTGGAGAGGTGGTGTTAGGATTATCAATTTTCAGACTTCCTCTTGGTGAGCCTCACACTTCAGACAAGAGCAGGCGTGTTGAATAAAATAACTATGGAATGTGTATAATGTTGTGTACCCCCCCCCCTCTCTCACACACACACACACACACTCAACACATATCAAACTAGATGCAAAGGTTTGTTGAATAGACAACTACACACGAAAGTGCCCTTTACTCGTTAGTGAAGTGCATATTAACTTCTTATGAATTAACTACTTGTTATAAACACCAAGCTTGAATAGTTGTTTATTTTCCCCAACATCTGGCTCAGGTCCACCTATGTACAGGGGAAACCTTCTCAGTAGGAGTTTTATGCTGTTTGTGTTTGCCTCGGAAGGAATGTGGGGCTGATTGAAAGGGGCTATTCAGATATTTTGGAAAAATACCTTTCATTCCATCCCAGCCAAAGCCCAGCCTAGCCCAGCCAAGCCTAGTGTAGCATTGCCCAGCTGTTCAGGTTAGCCTGGAGGTTTAGGTGCTGGTGTTTGACTTAAGGCTTTTGATCCTTCTCTCTGCAATCTCTCTTCAAAATGTTCTACGTGTATACTACACAGATTAGGACTGAAGGCCAAACCACCACAGAATCTCTGGATTCTCGTGAAAATGAAAGAAAACAAACCCTCACAGACATTCTGTGGATTTCTGTGGAAGTCGTGAAAATGACATAACGAGTGCATCTGTCCTTAAGGTCACCTTCACTCCTTTGTCCTCTAAAGGGCTTCCGATTTGCTGCTTTCCATCTAATTTAATCTTTGAATTGTGCAGTCATCATGTAATTCACAGATACCATTATATGCATGGCTCATGCACAGTCCCCAGTTCTACTTAACCTCTGATTTACTCCCATGCCCTGCAGCAGCAGGACTGAAGGTAGAACGACTGCATTTTTCCAGGTCACTTACTCCTGCATCATGCTGCATTGCCCTCTGTTCAGACCTTTCCTGCTGTTCTGTTTTAGCTGTGGTACAATGAATCATTCTGAATAGTTATATGACCAACAAACGTAATCAGTTAATTTAATGAATAGTGTCTTCATCAATAGGCAGTCACCTAAATTATAGTTATTATATTGATCTACCATGAGTCATCATGAGTTGTATTAGGAATGTGTCATCACTGGTGAGCATCAACACATTATGTTTGGAGTCTGTGATGCATATGAGAACAGGAAGGTAATGATTGTAGGTGGGTGATGTGTAGAGAACTGGGGAACAGGACTACCAGAGCAGATGGTGAAACTCGGGCAGGTGTTGCCTTCTTCTGCGAGGGCGGAACATGCATAATAGATGTGGCCTGAAATGTAAACAGGTGAGTGAGGTTTCAGGCATTCATCAATGCTCCTCAGCATATGCGATTTCTTTCAATCCCAGTTAGGTGATTATGTCACATTTAACTTATTAAAGTAAAACATATTTCACTTTAAAACAGTTGTTTTCCTTGCTCTAATCCCATTTTATCTAGCATAAGGTATCATATCCTCTTCTGTACACACTGAGAAAGGTTGCTGTCAGGCTTATCAACCTATTTCAGACAGAGTCTGAAGGCGGGTGAGACCAGTTTAATAACTCCCATCAAGACTGACTACCAGCTTTTTACTGTAAGTATTTTCACTCAGCATGAATTTTTTACCCGAGGGGTCACTTCCTGAGACTTTTAACAGAAACAATAGGCCGGCCTATGGGGAACAGAACCATGTTTTCCCGAAAGCCAGACCCACATTTTCTTGTTCTCCATAACTACTGTATCGCTTTAGGACTGAATTATTCAAAGCCTTCTACATTTTAAAGTCTTCCAACTCTGAAGTTCTTCAATAATGTAGGTTATTTTAAAAGAACGTTCCATAGACTTTGGTATCTTTGTATCTATCTATACCATGATGGAAACAGATTACAAAAGATGTCCATCTATGTTGTCCACTGTTCAGATGTTGGGTACATTTAGCCCCTGCATAGGCTATACGTTTTGTCTCAACATGGAATGGAAAAATCACTTTTACATCAACAACAAATGCATTCTGTTTTTTTTTTTAGGTTATGCTATGGATGCATAGTGATTGCATGTCTTGTGAGTTTTACATTCTTTGCATGTGAATATTTCATACTTTTCAATCTATTCTCTGGTAGTGGTATTTTTCCAAATATATTACCAGGACAATCCCTGAAGTTAGGTCATTACTCAAGCTTACTGGTCGGTGAGCGAGCAATCTTCCCCAATCGTAAATTGAATTGAGTGAAGTCTCTCTGAAAGAGGTGGGAGCTGCTCTTGCTGTCTTGTTATCTGTTGTGGGTGTAGGCCTAGGCTTTGGATTGGATTATTCAGTGCTGCTCCAATGCACAAAATTAAGAAAAAAAATTATACACAATAAAGAGAGTACCGCCATGGCTTCAAAGGGCTGTGGGTGAGAGGTGATCACCACTTCCTCAATAAGCAATTCACTGCTAATAGAATGCTTGAAAGCAGAGCATCCTAACTTGGAATGACACAAAGCCCTTTATTCCGTCGGACGGGGAAACTCGAAAATGGATATTAAACAATAGCACTCCATTCTCTGTTAGTCTTCATTAAAGGTTGTTGACTGTTTGAAAGGCTTCTTGCTTCTGTTCTGCCGTGGGGCTCTCTAGGTTTGCTCTTATTATTGGACGGGCAAACAGATGGCTGATCTCACTGAAGCCTGTGTAACTCAATTCTAAAGTGTCCTAGAGATGCTTGACTGGGTTAGTTAGAGAGTTCAGTCAGAGAGCAAATCTGACATTTTCCCAGTTGTGGGAACTTGAGTCAGATGGTTCCTGTCTAACTGTCCATAAATGGAAGTAAGTAAGTAAGTAAGACTTTATTTATATAGCACATTTCATACAAGAATTGCAGCTCAAGGTGCTTTACATAAAATCAATAAAAACAATAATACAAGTGATAAACAATTCAAACAAAAATAAAAATCCCAATAAGATCTCTGTTCAAGAGAGAAACCAACTTTAAACATGCATCTTAAAAGTAACAATAATATAATTAATAAAAGTAGGAAAACCCTTTTGAGATAAAATTACTTAAATGCTTTGGTAAAAAGGTAGGTTTTAAGCTGTCTTTTAAAAATGTCTAGAGTGTTTGCTTCCCTAATATTTATGGGTAATTTGTTCCATAGTTTTGGGGCGTAATTGACAAAGGCCGAATCACCAATCTTCTTATGACTGCTTCTGGTGACCTCTAATAGGCCTGCATTTGATGATCGCAGTGTTCTAGCTGGTGTGTAGTTTATAAAGGAGTTAGCAATGTAGCTAGGTCCTTGTCCGTGTAGAGCTTTGTATGTGAGGAAAAGGACCTTAAAGTCAATTCTGAAGGTAACAGGGAGCCAGTGTAAAGTAGCTAGGACAGGACTAATGTGTTCTCTCCTTTTAGTTTTGGTTAATAATCTAGCTGCAGAATTTTGAATGAGCTGTAGTCTTTCAGTGGTTTTCTTGGGAATACCAGTGAAAAGTGCGTTACAGTAGTCCAGCCGGCTGGATATAAAAGCATGAATTAACTTCTCTGCATCATTTTGGTTTATGAATGGTCGTACCTTTGCTATATTCCTCAGGTGAAAGAAAGCTGTTTTGGTCACTTTATTAATGTGAGAGTTGAAATTCAAATATGAGTCCAGGATTACACCGAGACTCGTCACCTCTGGTTTAAGACAGGGGGTTAAACCTCCAAGATTCTTAATAAGCATCTCTCTTTTGGATTTGGGGCCACATAGTAGGACTTCGGTTTTGTCTTCATTTAATTTAAGAAAGTTAGCGTTCATCCATTTGTTTATTGCCAACAGGCAGTTGGTAATGGAATTGATGGCCGTTGCATCGTTGGGTTCAGTGGATATATATAGTTGTGTGTCATCCGCATAGCTATGGAAATCTATGTTATGTTCTCTGATTATGTCGCCGAGTGGTAACATATAAAGAGAAAAAAGTAATGGACCTAAGCAGCTTCCTTGAGCAACCCCTTAGCAGTTCTCATGTTTCTTGGACCTATGGTCACCTAAACTAACATAAAACTTCCTTCCTGTGATATATGATTTCATCCAGTTCAATACACTATCCGTGAACCCAATAAGCTTTTCCAGTCTATTGATTAGGATGTCGTGATCAATTGTATCAAATGCTGCACTGAGATCTAACAGGATAAGGATAGAGACTTTATTTGCATCAGAGTTTAGTCTGAGGTCGCTAATTATTTTGGTGAGAGCAGTTTCAGTACTGTGATATTTCCTGAAACCTGACTGCGAGACTTCCAGGATGTTATTTTCTTCAAGAAAAGAATTTAATTGGACTAAAACTATCTTTTCCAGTACTTTACTAATAAATGGAAGGTTTGATATTGGTCTGTAATTTGCAAGTAGACTGTTATACAATTTGGGTTTCTTTAATAGGGGCTTTACAACAGCTGTTTTGAAGGCATCTGGGAAAACGCCAGTTCTAAGAGATGTGTTTATAATCTCTAGCACCGGACCTGAGACACTATCAAACACTCGCTTAAAGAATGTTGTGGGTATAGGATCAATATCTGAGGTTGTGGAGTTAGATTCGCTGACAATTTTGGAAAGTTCACTAAGTGTGATACAGGTAAATGTGCTCATGGTTATGTTGCAGAATCTACTGATGTCAGTTTCGACCCCACTAACAAAAGCAAGCTCTTCACATTTAACTACTGAGGATGGAGGTGGAGCAGGGACAGTGTTTAGCAGCTGGTCAATGGTGGAGAAAAGAACTCTGGAATTTCTGGCATTTTCTGTAATAATGTTGGAGAAATATTCTCTCCTTGCTAGACGGATGGTTTTGTTATAGGTGGTTAGTGTATCTTTGTAGATATTGTAGTGGATAGTGATCTTTGTTTTCCTCCATTTTCTCTCTGCTGCACGGCATTTTCTTTTTGTTTCACTAACATTTTTATTTCTCAGCCATGGGGAGGTTCTGCTTGTGCACTTCTTTTTGGTTTTCAGTGGTGCAACAGAGTCTAACACAGATAATAGTGCATCATTGAGGTTCTCTACCATTTCATTCAGAGAGCAATCATGGTTAGTCGGCTCATATAGAGCAAATTGTTCAGAAAATTTCATCATAGCTGTATATAATAAGTATATAATGATGGTCTGAGAGGGGTAGATCAGTTATTGAAATATTATTGATATTTAGTCCAGTTGTTATCACTAGATCTAGTGTGTTTCCGTGTCGGTGTGTTGGGTCTGTTATGTGTTGAGTTAGATTGAAACTGTCAAGGAGATTTAAGAGCTCAATAGTTCTTGGGTCTGCTTTTTTATTTACTTGGATATTTAAGTCTCCGTTTAAAACTACTTTGTCATATCTAGTGACACATAGTGATAATAGTTCAGAGAATTCTTGTATGAATATTGGCGAGTGCTTGGGTGGCCGATATATAATAACAAAAAGTATTGATTCGGTTTTGAGCTCTATAGCAAGATATTCATATGATGTGAATTCACCTAGCTCAGTGATTTTGAACAACAGTTTAGAGGAGAAAATAGCTGCGACTCCTCCACCTTTTTTTGATGTCCTAGAAACTTGGTGAAAGCTGTAATCGGGCCGACACGCTTCTATCAAAGTTGCTGTTGCCGTGTCATTGTTTAGCCAGGTTTCTGTTAGACAGATGCAGTCTAAGTTGTTTTCTTTGACCAGATCATTAACTAGAAATGTTTTGTTATTTAGTGATCTAACATTTAGAAGGGCCAGTTTCAACTGTGGGGTATTAACAGATAAAACAGGGGTAGATAAATCTGTTGGAAGAATATGGATAGTTCTGTGACTTTTAACACTAGTTTCAGGTTTGTAACCATGCATTTTACCATGCCATTTTCTGTTTGTGATGACCGGTATGTCCAATGAAATAGCATGGTGGCTGTCCTAGCGTAGCTTTTCTTTGGGAAAGTCTCTGTCACTGAGCTGTTCCATCACAAGGGAATTCATCCGGGGGGTGCAGATCTGTGCAGGGCCCATGTCCTTGCAGGAGGCTGTTTGAATGTTCTGTTCTGTTCCATGGGAGGTTGTTTGGGATGCGTCAGTCAGCTTAGACACAACAGGGATAGGGAGAGAAGCTTGATTTGTGGTCAGGAGCACGTGATTGATATTTGCTGTTAGTAGTCGAGATCCTCTACGGTTTGGGTGGAGTCCGTCAGCTTGAAAACGGTCTGCACAGTTCCAGAACACATTGAAGTTGTCGATAAACACATTGAAGTTGTCGATAAAATGGAAGAGAGCTAGTTCTAAATATATCACAACCTTAGCAACGATGTGTGGATTGGGACCATTAAAGATACATCTCCAATCTGAATAGAAGACTGCTAGATGCTTAGAGATGACAGTGACCTTCATGTCATCGAGAAATATAGATTGCGGTATTGCTTCAGGTTCAAGACGGAAACTATTATGTTCCTAGAGATCTGTCAGATTTCTACATGACCTTGTCTCCCCTCTCTCACTGCTCTCCTGTGAACAGCATCCCTGTTTTCAGCAGGGCCTGCGGCAGGCTAGTGATTGACAGCCTGATGGCAGTGTAGCTTCTGGAAAGGATCAGAATCGGAGTTCACCTCTCTCTCGATTCACCAGCCCTTGAGCAGTATGGAAATGGAGGCCAAGCTGGAGTCCCCCTAAACACTGTAATCTTCTGTTTAGAAAGTAATGATTATTCAGTTTTTCACTTAATACGAGATGTGACACATTTCCAAGAGTGCTCGCATCAAGACTGGAGTTGAGCTCACCGCTGCATCTGTGTGCTGATTGGCTGTGATCAGGGTGGATCCCACTTTCAAGCTCTCCACTGTTGAAGTTGTGCTGCGTCTCTGTCGTAATGAGTCAGTTACGATGTTGACGGTCTCCTCCACACTCTGACTAACGAAAGAGAGCACCTACCTTCAGAGTGAGGGAGGGAGAGAGAGCAATAGGGAGGGTGGGAGAGAGTAAAGTAGAGAAGAAGGGAGAAAGAGCTGTGGGGAGGGTGAAAGAGAGATTGGTGAAGAGAAAGAGAGATAAGTGGGGAGGGATGTGGTTTATCAACAGAAGGATGTGGATCATCAACAGGATGTGCTATTGTCACACATCAGTTTGCAGAGACTCTGGAGATAGTAGTTGAGAACCCCCCCCCCCCCTTCCCTCTCTGTCTCCATCCCTCCTTCTCTTTTTCTCTTAATGTCTCTCTTCCTGTCTCACTATCTCTCTCTCTCTCTCTCTCCATATCTGCTGTACTAGTTCGAAGGAAACCAGTGAGATGTCTGTTGACCGATGACTTCGGTTCATCTTCTGGATTTGGTGAATGTCTTCCAAATTCCCCAGCAAAAATGTAAGAAGCAGGTCAGATGGTGATGACCAGATGGCTCTTCGGTCTAAGCCTAATCAGATTCTTGGAATGCGTCCTTCTGGCCTTGGCTCATTCCACCATGCCTAAAAGCAGACCACAAGGAGGTACTCTCATATGTGTGGTGTGTGGTGGTCCTGTGTGTGTATATGTGTGTGTGTGTGTGTGTGTGTGTGTAGGGGGTTGGGGAAGCTGCATACTCCTAACCCACTCAGGAATGGACTAGCAGACGGCACAGTCCCCCTTGTTAAACAAGTATGTCCTGATGAAATATGTATCTCATGTTGGGATCAGACCTGCCTGTGCAAGGCTGAGTTTCTCTCTCCACTCCAGGCAGGCTCCTTGCTGTGACTTGAGACTGACTGCTCAGTGTGTGTATGACTGTGTGTGTGAGAGTGTGTGTGAGAGTGTGTGTGGGTGTAAGCAGCAGTGGTACTCAAAAAGCCACAGAGTCCGTCTGCTGTGGCCTGATTCTGTGGAGCTTTGAGCTCAGGATGGTGTTTGCTCTACTTCTCTTGGCCACCTCCTGATTTCTCCTCCAGGTGTACTGGTCTGGGCTGGGCTGTGTGCTGAGTCCTGAGGGGACAGGATGGAAGATGGAGGCGATGGAGAGGGGGGAAGGGGGGTGATTAATTACTGTGCCCAGAGGAGCTGACAGGCCAGCCCCTATGGGGCATAGAGTACTCTAAAACTGCTTTCCTCCCTGGCACACTGTATCAGTTTCCACTCACTGCATACAGTACTGGCTGTTTTCATCTATGTCAGTGGTATACAAACCTACAAACATGCTCTGTATGTTTTAGATGTTTCCCTGCCACAATACATCAAATGAATGGATGTTATCAGGAGCTTATAACAACCCATTCATTTGAATTGGGTGTGATGGAGCAGGGAAACATCTCAAACTTACAGGACAGTGGGCCCTGAGGACCAGGGATGAAGACCACTGATCTATAGCATCTTCAGGACTGCACTGATCGTACTCTCTGACTTCAATGAGATGCTGTGCTACATGTGTAATGTGGCTTTTACTCTGACTGATTGCAGCCACTGGTTCTGTCTTAGTCTTGTTCACATTCTTGTCACTGCATGTGACTGGGACAAACAGAAATTGGCTAGTCTGTTCACACGTCTTTGCTGCTGACACTTTTCTTCGTGGCCATCTAAGCTGATGTCATTGTATTTGCCCCTTATGTGTGGACAAAGAGGACAGGGTCTAGAAGCTACTGCCCCTGGTGTGTTTCCTCGACTTGAACGTGGAGGTTGCGTCATCAAGCCGAGACCCGAGAATGCTTTTTGAGTTAATGACCACTCTGGTGAAATAAATGGTACTGAGAAATCAATACTATATCTGTTTAGCAAATGGAAACGCTTTGAGTTACAGTCTGCTGCAGGTCAGGTGCACTGGGTGAGTGCAATCCTAACATAATAAGTTTTCCTGTCCTGAGTTATATTGTATTGTCTATACTTGTAGGAAAGCCTACAGTAGATCTTTGCTGCACTCCCACTCAAGTCTGTTGCGCTCCTGAAAGAATGGTTAGAGCTTCTGTACTGCCACTCAGATAATGTAATAACATAAGCAAAGTGGATATTATCCCGGCGCTGTAATGCCAGGCTAAAATCAGATTACAATTATTAAAGTGGGAACAGTTGGATGCGGCTAATGGGATAGCCAGTGTGTTCCCTTAGGTAAACCGTAGCTGG
This sequence comes from Osmerus eperlanus, assembly GCF_963692335.1. Lineage (NCBI taxonomy): Eukaryota > Metazoa > Chordata > Actinopteri > Osmeriformes > Osmeridae > Osmerus > Osmerus eperlanus. Next base: position 5,918,588 of record NC_085024.1, read on the forward strand.
AATCAACTAACGCTGGTTAGAACAGACAACTCATGGTGAAACATGAATAACAAACCTCATGTGTAGTTTGAACATGGATTAGATCCAGGCTAGCCAACGGTTGTAGCACTGAGTTCACAGTCTCAAGCAAATATTGAACTTGACAACAACCCCGAACATACTATAACTACAATAACAGCTTTTCTTTCTTTTTTCATTTTTCTTCATGGTGGCAATTTATGAAAAAATGGGTTATGTATTTTGACATACCGGTCTTGGTCAAAATACTTTCTAAATCTCTCTAAATCTCTCTCCTGCTGGATATGGGTAGGTGGACTTCAGTCAGTCCACGCTTTGTAGAAACTCAATTCCTCAAAACATGTTTACTGTCTGATATCAGGATGAGTCAGAATTAACTTATCCCTCCGCCTGCAGTGGAAGCTGAGGGGGCGATTTGTTTTTACCATGACTCAAATAAAATATAAAAGGATGACTTGCGCCTCGGGAGCTTTATAATAACAATGGGCCCAATGGGTATGTTGGACTGGACTGATGGGCTCAGAGAATGAATGGGATGTATGGAGTAGAACACTCAGTGAGAAGCCCCTGGCTTCTCACTGAGTGATTCTAGAAGCCCCTGGCTTCTAGAATCTCTCCCGGCTGCTACATGACTGTGGCACCTGCATGCTAATTACCTTCTGGTGTGGTTGTTAGGTAAGACAGGGATCTGAGACAGCCACACCCCAACTCCTCATTTAGACCACAGCTTTGTTAGAAGAGTGATGAGCTGTCAGAATAAGAAGCAGGACTCCGTAGATAAGGTGGTTACTACAACAATCCACCCTGCCTTACCCACCAGTCACTGGACTCAACGCATTGTATTTCCACACTGATTGTTCTCCAGTGACAGAGAGGACTTTGAGTTTGAACATCTTTGAGGACATTTGGATTTGTTCTCTGTTTTGACGATACCGTGTGATGAAACGTCAATCTTTTGGGAAAATGTCACACCTATTATAAATCTTTTAAGCTGCTCAAGTTAACTGTTCCCCTTTAGAGAATTATGTGTGGATTCAGATCAATGGAAACTCATTAACAGGGAAGCAGCTTTTTAATCTCTGAAAGGAAAAGCAGCCTTACTTTATTGTGTGTAACACTACACTTGCTTGGTACATGCTCTTCCTGGTTTCGAATGATAAACAGCCTCCGGCTTTCTAGCTACTCTACGATTTTACAATCTACTCTAGATACTCTCCCTGTTAGTGGATCCTACAAGGTTATTCTGGAACATTAGCCATACTTCCCAGTCTGTACCAGATGGGAGACTCCCTTTCAAGTTATTGCCATGTAAATAATATAGTCAGAATCATACATTTTTAACCATTGTCCCTTTCCTTGCCTCTCATCTTGAAAGTAATGTAGAACATGAATAGCCTAGTACATACTTAGTAGTACGGCTGTCATGTAATACATGTTGTTTGATTGGCTGTTTTTTACACTTTTCTGTTCTCATTTTCTACCCGAGAGTCGCAGGGCACCCTACTTCTCCCTCACTTATCTTACACAAGACCCCATTGAGACTGCCTCACTGAAAGGGAGTTTTACTTTTGAAAGTAATTGTGCCTTTAAAGGTCACAGGGCGATCCACGCTGCTTTCGCTTCCTCCATGATTCTCCGAGGAGTGTGGGAGTATGCTTTTAGATTCCTCCTCTCCCCACAACTGCTGTGCATAATTGAGGAGCAGCAGCTGCCAATGGAGACCAGGCACTGTCATTTTTGTAAACAATAACGCTGTCCCGCTTCCATCGGTGCTGTACTGCAGGGGTTCGTCCCAGAGTTATGGTGACTCACATCCTGGGTGTTGCTTACGAGCCTACTTCGCCCATCCCATCCCCACAGCCTCTCTGCCAGGCTCGTCACATCTCATTGGCTCTGCTCTGCGGTAGCAGCAGGGGGGGTGGCTGCAGTGCAGCATTGTACCTTTGTCATCCCCAACTCAGTTATGTCATGTAGTGTTAACCTTCCTTCACATGGAGGCTGGGCTGGAAGAGGCTTCCATGTGGTTTGAGCTGTTAGAGATATCCAGGCATTCATCTGGAACATTTTGGCCTGTGGCCTCCCCTTCCGCCCTCGATCCAAGGCAGAGGTCAGTGGGATGCTTTGAGTTGTTTCCAAAAACACAACACGAGGGTGCCGCGGAGGGACAAGGGCAGCACGGCCATTAGACTAACGAGCTGGGACTCGTTAGGCTGGGGCTTGCTCTCTTCTCTCATCTCATTTAAGCTAGTAGGCTGATTTCACATTAAGCACAGGCTGTACGGATGGACCATCCGCTATGAAATCCAATCCACAATATGTATGTTTTTCGCCGGCTGTGTCTGTGCATGCACTGCATAACCAAACCCCTCCCAGAAGTCCCTTTTCGAAGTGTGGCAATGGACGGTTAGCCCAGGGTGACATATTTCAATTCCAGTTTAATTTACTAAAGTGCTGCCATTCCTCTATATAGCCTAGCCTGTCAACCATGGGAGTCTACAGTGTACAGTGTTCAGCTATTATTCCGAAAGGATTCATGATTCATGCATTGTGTCCCAGGTCTCAGAGAGTGATATGTGTGTAGCCACAGGCCATACAACAGTGTGTTTTACTGTAATATTCCACACACATTAGTCACCTTCCCCCACATTGGTCAGGCATTGTGCATCTATTTTTGGAAGTGCATGCGAGACACGCTTTCGAAGGGACATGCTTTTGAACAGCAGTCCACATGTAATAGAGAGATTGGATTACAAGGTTTATCCTAAGGGCTAGCAGCTATTCATTTCACCTGAGCTCATAATTACTTCATTCTGTCAATGGGTGAAGTTCAGGATGGCTTACAAGTAGGGGGTGTGCTGGCTCGCTATGAGACCTTGGCAACTTTGTGCTACAGTAGGGTCTAGGGGATGGTTATTCTGTAGCTCAGTAGGTAGAGCCCTTGACTACAAATTGAGAGGTCGCAGGTTCAAGTCGTACCCTGTACTGTACATTGTGTTGGATAAAAGCGTATTTTAAACAAATATGCTATTATAATTTTTAATAGGGCAGTATTCTTTCCTTGCCTCAGTTGCATATTTCAACCCAGTTGTGGAATAAAGCCCACTATGTGCAGTGCACAAATAACCGTGTCTCCTTCTTGTAAAGGTCAATATAATCACTGTGCCTGTGCAGACAGGACTTCCCTTATTATCTCAAGTGCAGCAATCAACAGTCAAGAGTTGTGCTTGCGCGCTCATTAGTTGTTATTCTGGTTTGGTTCTCTCTGGATGTTGAGAAGATGAAGAAGATCTAATTGGATTCATGTCATTTAATGGTTGCTAAAGTTTTTTGTTGTTCTTTGCTTGGAATGATCTGGTAATGATAAGTGAGGATTTGTTTGTGTGTGTGTGTGTGTGAAGAGGAACTGTGTTCTCCCTTGAGGATAAGTTCACTTTTCCCATGAATCTGTCATCTTGACCAGCTGTCAGTGTCTATGTAACCCTCCTCTTTCCTCTCTTCCTCCTGCCATACCCAGTTGGCATGGCCTGCTTCCCCCCCCCCCCCCTCTTGCATACCCATTGGCACTGGCATGCCTGCTGTCAGCACCCCCCTCCTCAAAAGAACATACATGTCGTGCTCATTAACAAGAGCTAGAGATGCTCCTTCAAATGACACAAGTCCCGCAAGGGCGTGCTTGTCCACTATTAGGTCTGACAAGATGAGTGTCCACAAATGATTTCACAAATTGACAGTAAATTGCAGAGATGGTACGATAGGACTTCTAACTCCATGCTTTTTAACCCCACGTAGTTGAAATTGTAGATGTAGGTTTGACTCGATGAGAACATTACAATTTTTTACTTGAGGATCAATTATGGTACCATCGTCCTCATATGACACCTGATACCGTGGTTCTATGATCACATACAGTTCAGGGATCGACAATAATGATGGCCCGATGGCCCGGGGCCAGTAAAAAGTAACGTTGGGACAGTTAAACTAGCAACTCACTGGCCCGATCGGGCCACTGCAAATTATTGATTGAAAAGGCCGTTGACCATGCTGGTCAGGAATTTAAATGTAGATGCCCATCGTGTTATTGCACGATTTATAACAACGGCATATCACGTAATTAAGACGGGCCAGCCATTCGCCTCGTTCCCCCAGGCTATTGAACTGCAGCAGAAGAATGGTGTCGACTTGGGTACTTAGTATCATACTGATGAAATGCTATGGAAGCTTTTATATATTAGCATTGAGGGACCAGAGGTTTCAGTTTCAGCCAGAGTTTTCCAGAGATGGCTGTCAGCAGGGAAGAGAGCATGTCACGTTTGAGGTTAAAAGTCAATTGTTTTGCTGACTATTACCTTTTATCACTAGAAATGTGATTTCATTTTTGTTCTTTTTATATCCAGGATGTGTTTAATAAATGGTTAAACATGTTAACAGAATAACACAACTTATAAGTCTTTTGTTGTAACAATGATAAATTACAACTTTTGGAGGGGGGGCCAGTAAAAATTGTCTTGGGGCCAGTAAGTTTCAAACCCACTGGCCCAGTGGGGCCAGTGCCAAACATTTTTAATGTTGAGCCCTGCAGTTCCAGAACCTGCTTTACAAGATACTCCACCTCCTCAGCGATGCCTGTTAAGTGGTCCCCCTGGGACAACCAGGAAGTGATGAATGTATGATCAAGAAGCGTCAGGAGAAGGGAGGCTTGAGCCCTCTGGAAGCCTGATGAATGCCTGAGAGCTGCAGCTGAGGCAGATGAAGAGCTGTGCTGGCAGGAGACAGCATGCTGGGCCTGTGAGAAGGCAGAGTGATCAGTGGAAAGTAGATGAATAAATGATGTGTGAGACAGCAATAGGTAGTGGCCCTGGCCCTGTCACCTGGCTAGATGGATGTGGATGGGATGAATGGATGGGATGGATGAGTAGACATGTATGGATGTATGGATGTATGGATGAGAGCTGGTTGACTGATGGTCTTTGCTTGGATGAAAACACAGAATCTTGGAAAAACAGCAAGTGGCTCTTCGTTCTGCCTACAGCAGATACTGAAACACTCTCACATTGTAATAAACCTCACACACACATACACACACATAGTTTAGTAGACAACATCCAACACCACTGGCAGTCTGTAGGAGCATTAGTGGAATAGCTTCAATGACCACCCTGCCTCTCAGCAGAGATAAATCAGAATCTGAATTTGGTTTATTCGCCATGTAGGTTTACACAAACACAGAATTTACTGTGGCAGGAAGGTGCAAACAATAAACATATACGGATATTAAATTAAAAGTTAAAAAGTACAATAGTCTAACTAATTCTAGGAACTAAACAATCAAAAAAAAATAACAATTTAAAATATTTATAAAAATAAAATAAGAATATGAATGGGCAGCATAGTGCAAATGAGATCAAGGTGGCTTGTGCGAAGTGCAATAGGTGTCAGATGGACTTATAATGGATAATAGTTCAATGTCAGTGGGAGTCCTTGGCCTTGTTGAAGAGGCCAGTAGCAGATGGAAAGAAACGCATGGCGTGAGGTTTTGGTCCTGATGGACCGCAGCCTTCTGCCGGATGGGAATAACTGGAACAGAGGCCAGGGTGGGAGGAGTTGGCCACAATCTTCCTCGCTCGCCTCAGGGTCATCGAGGTGTGCAGGTCCTCGAGGGTAGGCAGATTGCAGCCGATCACCTTCTCAGCAGTGTGGATGATATGCTGCAGTCTGCCTGTTGTCCTTGGCAGTGGCAGCAGCGTACCAGATGGTGATGGAAGAGGTGAGGATGGACTCAATGATGGCTGTCTAGAAGTGCACCATCATTGTCTTTGGCAGGTTGAATTTCTTCAGCTGGCGTAAGAAGTACATCCTCTGTTGTGCTTTCTTGGTGAGGGAGCTGATGTTCAGTTCCCACTTGAGGTCCTGGGAGAGGATAGTGCCCAGGAAGCGGAAGGACTCCACAGTGTTGACTGGGAAGTCACACAGGGTGATGGGGGTGAGTGGGGCTGTATTCTTCCTGAAGTCAACAACCATCTCCACTGTCTGAAGAGCATTGAGCTCTAAGTTGTTCTGGCTACACCAGGTCACCAGGTTGTCAGCTTCCCACCTATAGGCAGATTCATCCCCACCAGAGATGTGCCCAATGAGGGTGGTGTCGTCCGCAAACTTCAAGAGAGAGACGGATGACTAGAGGTGCAGCTGTTGGTGTACAGGGAGAAGAGCATGGGGGAAAGGATGCAGCCCTGAGGAGATTCCGGTGCTGATGGACTCCCGGTCCATCAGCACCTTCTCCAACCTCAACCTTCTGAGCTTTGCTGAGAACCAGGGCTTGTCGTTGTTGAAGTTCACCCTAGTGCATGTCGTAATACAGCAGTCCTCACAGAAGCTGATGTACGACGTCACAGCCTCTTTGAGTTCATCCAGACTAAAAGGTGGTCTACACATCCCTGCAGCTCAGAGAGAATCATTGTCATGGCCATTCAGGCTTCATTGCTGCAGCACAGACCACAACAGAAACAACGCAAGCAGCAGTAAATTGTCTCAGCATTTAAACCACTGGTTTGGCATCCGTGACAGTGTGAGGAGGGTGAAAGTGGTCCTTTCCTCAGGCGACGCCTGCTCACTCTCCCATCCCCATTGCCTCCTTGCAGCTTCGATACCCCACAGACAGAAATCAGTCTGCCGACAAAAGCAGCAGGGCTGGTGTGTCCGGCTCTCCTCTCTCGGCTCTGTTGTCCCTGTCATCTGTGGACACGACTCTCTGCCAGCGTGGCTTGTGGCCAGCGGGGTGGGGAGGTGGGGAAAGAGAGCCAGGCTCGGCTTAAGGATGCAGCAGGTTTCAGGTGTCAGGGCTCCATTGTCTGACTGAGCTGAGTCTGTGGTTGTTGGGCCGTTGGTGCGGCAGAGCGTGCCGGAGAGGGTGGCCGGGGGGTGAGGGTAATGTGATTAACCTTGCTGCTTCTCTGGGCAGCGGCACCTTGCTGGGGAATGGTTATGTCGCTACTGGAGGAGCAGAATGACAGACTCACCTGGAAAGGACACACACACACACACCGCAGGTCTTGTGTTTCACTGTAGCTTGAGAGCACACAGTATGATTTTCTCACAGTGTGACATCATTCAGCCTCCAGCTGAACAGCCAGTGCCCGCTGACATCATGGTGATGAGGTTAAAGGTGTGCTGCTAATAACTGTGACATCACCAAGTGGAAAATCTTGGGATCCTGTCTCTATGGAGATTACCAATTCAATGTCATTTGTGCTTTCCGCAGAAGCAAGGCTTGTTGTGTGGTCTGTAAACTGTGATTTACAATCAGATCATGCCTGGCAGTTTATCAACCTCCCAACAACACTGTCACTCACACTGCATTAGCGAGGAATATGCTGAGTGGCGAGATACTGTAAAACGGGCCCTTCATTTTAATTGATGAAACCGAGATCCCACACTTGACTCATCGTTGCCAGATCCATTGACAACCCGAAGTAACCTTTACAGATCGTCGAGCTGATTGTTTTACATGCCAGGGCGCCCCTAAAAGGCCTGCAGTCGGTCCTGTCTGATGGCCCTTTAATGAAATCACCCCACTCTCTGGCTACAGTGTTGCTCTTTTCCAGCCATGAAGGGGATCATTCTATCAGATGCTATTGTAGGCTTACACTGTTCTAAGGCCTATTATTTGTCCAACACACATATACTCATTCTCATACACATGAAATGAAGCAATGCCAAATGAGAGGGAGTGTTGTTATATTGAGTGTCAGCATGGCTCACAGCATGGTCTCTAGTGGGATATTGCTTTTATACATCAGTCGTTTATTAGTTAACAGTAATAAGTGACAACAGTCACTTTATGATTTGTTTGTTTATTTACTCCTTAATTTGTCTCCGCCAACACATAATTGTGGACAACTACTGCAACGAGCCTGTACTGTTGCCAAGCAACACAAACATTTTCCTGCACAGTAGCTTACTTTGTGTAGGTCTACTCTACATGTTACTGCAGCTATTTTGCATCATGGACGACCATTCGTAATTGCACTCAGATATTATTTGTGAAAATATGTTCATCTTTGCAGGTCGAAGTTTGTAATCATCTAAGATGGATAACAATTGTAAATGTAATTAACGGTCATTAGAACACCTCTAAAGCGGAGTGATATATTTATAGTTGAAAGTCCCAGGGCTGTATACATCAGCACTCATGGAATGTCTCTTGTCCAGTCAAATTACTTCTCCAGGACTAACTGTTTGTATGAATACTGTATACTATGCACACACTCAAACACAAGGATAAATAGTGAATATAGAAGCACTCAGACTTTCCCTCGTGAGTAGAACAGAAAAGCTTTATGGGTTCTCTGAGTTTTGAATGTGCTTCACCTCCCCTCCCCCTTTCATCTTTCTCAACCTCTCCCCTCCCCCCCCTCTCTCTCTTTATCTGCAGTGAGGTGATGTGCCTGATTGGCCCCAGGCCAACTCCACGCTGACCAAGCAAAGTCCCACGGCCTGCTGGGTAATGGGCCCAGAGGGGAGGAGCTCAGCCATGTCTCAGAAGATCTCCTCTCCCTCCCGCAGCAACAGCAGCTCCTCCTCCAAACATGACAGCCGACAGGTAACGCCACACCGCCTTTTACATCACCGTAGAATGTTCCAGTCACAAACATTAGCCAGCTCAATCACACACGGCTCGGCACACAATCTTGGGCCTCCGGATCAGCTGTCTTCCATATGGACAGATCGTTTTTCAGCAACAAAGCCAAGATGGAGTTACTTTTTTGTTGTTGTTGTACTGTTGTTTCCTTACATTTACATTACATTTAGTCATTTATCAGACGCTCTTATCCAGAGCGACTTACAGTAAGTACAGGGACATTCCCCCCGAGGTAAGTCGGATTACTAGCCCGATTCCCTCACCGCTCAGCCACCTGACTCCTTCATCACAATACTCCTTTCTGTCATGTTTCCTCCGCTAGCTTCTCTCAATGGTGTTTAAATTGCCAGCTTAATTCTTTGCCAGACCTTTAGATCCAAACTGTTATGAGAGGAGAATGACCCAGGGTCAATTACTTCAATCACAAATGTTTGGGACTCGTCATTTTAGTTTCTCTCTGTCTTTCTCTCTCTCTATCCCCCTCTGCTTCTTTTTCTCTCTCTCTGTGCCCTGCACGTCTGGTCTGCTGCTAAAGGTAGATACTAGCTATGCAGGAAATACCACCCATTATCTTTAACAGGCAATTTTTGGCAGATACACTTTAACAGTGGAGATTACAGTAGTGAGGCTTAAAGATTAAATCCACACTCAAAGGTCCAGGATTTACACACACACTTACACACACAAAGACATACAGTAAACCTCAGGCCCAGACCTTTCTGGACTGCCTCCAGACTCCTTATCGGTTGCCAGCAGACTCACACGTTTTGAATCGTTAATGTTTAATTATCCAATGGGACAAAATCAACAACTTTGCTTAGAACTGGACCCAGATCTCTTAGGACTGCATGCCAATGTATGTACCTGCATCATACTGACATCATGCTGACATCACGCTGGCATCACACTCTCACACAGTAGATCATTGTCACTGTACAATATAATAACTACGATCTCGCCCATTGAACAGGTTCCAAATGAAAGGCTTGTGTCCGGATTCGATACATATAAAACCCCCATGGACTGTAAAAAGTTGTTGATCTGGTCTCACTCCATGGTTTTTGCATAATGCCCTGTGGTTACGGCTGTATGGTGGAGAGATTTGTGTTGGCAGGCCGGGTGGAAGTGTGACCATGGTGCACAGGGCAGTGTTGCCAGGTCCGCGGTTTTCCCGCGGAATTGGGATACTTTTGAAGTGTTGCCGCGGGTTGAATTTTTTGTCCGCTGGTTCGGGTAGACCTATTTAGCATGCATCCTATATTACATGAATATCTTAAAAATCCATATTTTAAATGAAATTATTTATACCCAAATCCTACCAAACTGACTCCAGATCAGCACGTACACACATGGACATGGGACACGCCCACACACGCACTGTGCGTGTGCACATGTGCCTAATGCTCTCAGTCTCCTGAGAAAACCTCCTGAAAACTGCTTTTAATGCTGGCTGGCATACTAAACATTTGGTAATGATAGCAATTCTGTTGGACTTTAAAAGCAGTGTATATGGTTTGGCAGGGGCATATTTTGAGTTCTGATATTGGGCTGGTTTTTGGGATGGTTTTATTGGCCATTGGGCTGGTTTTGATTGGCAATTGGGCTGGTTTTGATTGGTTTTGATTGTCACACAGACCTGGCAACCCTGGCACAGGGGAAGACAGGGGATCCAGCTTCTCCCTGCTCTGGACACACTGACCTGGATATTAGAACATAATCCCTAATCTCCTCATTTGGTCGTATTATCAAGCTCATTATGTTGGCATGGGAACTGTGTCCCTCCCAGTCTCCCAGCAGTACTGCGGAATGATGACTCCCTTTAGACTGGCAGATTATTTGATTTGTTACTTTCCCCATCATGGTCAAGCGACATGTCGTTGGGGATGTTAGGGATTGTTTTCTCAGAAATCTTTTTTTTTTTTGTATAGCCAGGGCCTGGTTGTTGTGGATGATGGGATTAAAGACTGGGGTGGTGAGGTAATAGTACCTTGTGTCAGCAACACCAGACTAGGCCACAACCCTAGAGTGTCCCCCGACCCCTGCCTGCCCTTCTGATCCAGTACCCAACCATGTCTGCCTCTGGGGGGGAGGGGAACATCCCCTCCTGGGCAGGATTCTCCCTAGAGTGTGTGGGGGGAGGGGGGGGGGCTGATGATGGGGGTCTAAAAGATAGCACTTCACACTAATTATGAATTTCAATATGGTTCTTGCTCTGACCTTGAGCATGACGCTGGTGGTTCACATTAATCATGTTCTCCAAGCTCCTCAGGAGAGGGGAGTGACTGTGTGTTGACTAGTCATTGTGTGTATGTGTGTGTGTCCTTTTGTGTCCCCCAGGACAGCTGGGAGATTGTGGAGGGCCTGCGAGGAGGTCTTGCCAATGTCCAGGAGCCTCAGAAGCAGGAGGGCTTCATGCTGAAGAGGAGGAAGTGGCCCATGAAGGGCTGGCACAAGGTAGGAAGCTCTCAGGAATGAGACCCGGCCCCAAACTTCCCCCAAGGTACAGCAGCACCAGATGAGGCTTCACACATGCCCTCAGGAATAAGACTCAGCCCTAGACCACCCACATTCTCTCGCCCTCAGACTAACAAGATTTACGCGTTTATAATCCCATCTCGATTCCATTCCCAAATCACAGCGTACTGTTTACAAGTCCATATTTCCTTTAAGTTTCTTCAACTTGCTGGGAAATCTGATGACATCAGTCAGTTGTGTTTTAGACTAATTGAATGATGTGATGAATTGCTTCCCCTCTCAGAGTAGCGCAGAGCATGTCCTGGGTCGATGCCTTGTGTCTCCCCCTCTCTAAAAGGGTTGCTCCCTGTGCGATGACATTGACTAGACATTCCCCAGTGTTTCTGGAAGATGCATTAGCTGATGACATGCTGGTCAGTAGTGTGCGTGGATTCCCAGCCTTTGGAGTGTGTTCTGTATGCAGTCCTTGTGTTCACAGTCAGGGCTGAGGCAGGGCCTGGACCTCACAGTGAGTTTACTTTCTCAGCCCACACTGTTTTAATACTCCCAGTGATGTGACGCCAAGGACATAAACACTAGATAGAAGCCGGACAGTGTGTGTGTGAGTGTGTGTTTGTGGGAGGGGAGGAGGGGGTTTGAGGAAGAGAGAGAGAGGGGAGGAAGAGAGAGAGAGAGGGGAAGAAGAGAGAGAGAAAAGAGAAAGAAAGATATTAATAATGATACCATTGGACTAGAGACAGGGCAGGGAGAATGACCAATGTGTCACAGACACTACACAGAGTACAGACATTAGTAGCATATTAACAACACAGGAAACTATCCATCCGAGTTGTCTGTCAGGGTGTGTTTGAGCCTGCTTGCCGAGTATGATGTGTTTCTTACCCCCATCATCTCTCTTTCTCTGTCTCTTTTGCTTTCTCCCTCTCTCTCACTTTCTTTTCTCTCATTCTCTCTTTTCTCTCTTTCCTCTCTCTCCCTCCCTCGCTCACTTGCTCTGTATCTCTTTACTGTCTCGCTCTCTCTTTTTGTCTCTACAGAGGTTTTTTTTTCTGGACAAGGGCATCCTGAAATATGCCAAGTGTGGCGCTGACGTGAGTACAAAGGTTCATGTCTTCTTGTCTAGAAGGAACTGCCAATCAGAGATAGCTAGGACAAAAGACACGATAGGTGCTGCCACTTCACTAATTTAGAAAATCTGGATGATATTGCGCTGTCATTATAAAAGCCCCCGTGCCTGTTCAGTCCAGCCACATCTATTTAAATGTTAATCACAACTATACTGTGTCTTTCGGGTTCCCTGGTTGGTGAGGGGCTTGTATATACTTGGTGATTTTATTGGAGCGGCTGTAAATCAAACATACACACACGTCAAGGTTGTCTGAAGTGTTGTTATACAAGTCAGTCAAAGATAGAGGAAACAGTGACTCAGTAATCTTTGGGCTGCAGCAGGGTTTACTAACTGTGCGACAGCAACATGGGGCAGCATGGTTTCGCTGGACTGTAAGTCGAGGGTTGTAAATGTGTTGTCTTCCCCCGACTCAGATTCAGAAGGGGAAGCTGCACGGTCGCATTGACGTGGGCCTCTCCGTCATGGCCATTAAGAAGAAAGCCAAGTGCATCGATCTCGACGCGGAGGAGAACATCTATCACCTGAAGGTAAAGAACGCGGCCGACAACAATAAAAGAGCTGACCTTTATGAGTCATAATTGTCTGTTCTGATTCTGGGGACAGTTCTTCTTTAACCCTTGTGTTATCTTCGGGTCGTTCTGACCCATCAGTCATTGTGACCCACCGTCGTATTGCGACAACTTTACCGCATACAAAAACAAAGTGAAGCATTTTCTTTTAACCGTTGGGCTGTCTCAGACCCCCCACATTGCGAAGGTTAAAAGAAAATTATTTTTATTTGTTTTTGTATTGGGTAAAATTGGGTAAACACAACGATGGTTCGTTATGAACCTTTGGGTCATGTGACCCGAAGGCAGCACGAGGGTTAAAAGAGTCCTGTGGCCATAGATATATATATAAAGACTAGATGTCTTACGGCGGAGTCTAGAATGTACGCACATGGCGGCCATCTTGCTACAGTCAACTCGCTCACCCATAACATTGTGTTGATGCTACATGTACTTTTGAAATGACAATAACTTGCTCAATTTTCAACCGATTTTGAAAGGGTTTGGTTTGTTATCAACGTCAGAGATGTCATTATGCCACTGCATACTTATGAATAATTATGTTTTTTTTTATATATATAATAAAAGTATGCAGTGGCATAACGACATCTCTGACGTTGATAACAAACCAAACCGTTTCAAAATCGGTTGAAAATTGAGCAAGTTATTGTCATTTCAAAAGTACATGGAGCATCAACACAATGTTATGGGTGAGCGAGTTGACTGTAGCAAGATGGCCGCCATGTGCGGACGTTCGACTCCGTTGTCCGGCAATGCGGATGAGACATCTACCCTTTATATATATCTATGCCTGTGTCTGAAAGTAGAACAGAGAAGAAGAAGGATCACAGTAACACTCCGACTGCAGCTTGTTTGGATTTTCCCCTCTATTTGCCTGTCCTTGAGGTGGATACTGACTACAGTCTCTGTCCCCACCCCGCACCCCCTGTCCCTTATAGATCAATTCCCAGGAGGTGTTTGATGAATGGGTGTCTAAGCTGCGCCACCACCGGCTGTATCGTCAGAATGAGATTGCCATGTACCCCCAAGAGAAGGCCTTCTACTACCCCCACTTCCCCCCCCCTGGCTCCCCCAGCAGGGTTGACGGGGCAGCTATGAGAAAGGTACCACACTGCACTACACCTGAAACAGCCTCTCTCAAACAGATGTAGTGCATTATTGGGTGTGCTCAAGCCTTCGGCGAGAGCACAACCTTTGTTCTCTCACATATATATTATTATTGGGTGTGCTTTGCCTTCGGCAAGGGCACAACCTTTGTTCTCTCACATATATATTTGGGTGTGCTCAAGCCTTCGGCGAGAGCACAACCTTTGTTCTCTCACATATATATTTATTATTGTTTATTTTCGCCCCCCTAAGGATCAGTCAATATTTGGACTACATACACAACGGCGGTGTCAAAAGGTTCGTCTTGGTAGCGATTGCGTTGGTTGTATTTTTATTTACGTTCCGTTGCATGGTTTAAGTAGAAATTGCGAAAAGTGAAGCTAACGGTGGCTAATTTGCTAGCCACAGTCACTGACGTTACTAACGTCACTACGTCACTAACGTCACGAAAACACGCGTGACTACCTGTAGCAGAACATTCGTTTCACATCTGTTAACTTGGGGGATAGCTAGGCTAACTATAGCTTTACTGCAAGGCAGCTGCAGGAACGCCACAAGCAAAGAGGCCAGGGTGATAACTATTTACTCATTTTACTTTGTGATGTGAAACACAATTATGAAATGTAATGTACAATATTAGCTGATATTATTAAGGAAGTAGGCCCACATCTACTTTTGGAAACGGTAGTCTACTATTTCACTGAAGCATTAGCATCATGACATTAGCCTCTGTTGCCCGGGCAACACATACTACAGTGGTCTATGATGCATCTGTTTTCAATCTTTTAAATAAACATTCCTCACAAATACATTTTCGTTGTAGGATTTATTATGACATTACATTACAAGTAAACGATTTGTGGGTGAAATGATCATTACCTGTGGTTTCAAACCAGTGTTGCTCACTGCAACGCTGTAGCCTACGCGAGACAAAAACATCTAGGTTACAGTACTGTACACAGCTGTAGGAAGTCAAACGGCGACAGAACATGTTCGGCATTCCCCTTACTTAAATCAAAAGTCTATCTAACTACTAACCTGAACTTCATTGCCACAGCCTAAACGTTGTCAATCTGTTCATGAAAATAATTAATTTCAGCCTAAACCGTACAACGGAACGTTAAATCCAATTCAACCAACGCAATCGCTACCAAGACGAACACAGCAGTAGTCTACTAGTACTGTACCGTAGTAGTACAATTTACCGGGGCAGCTTCTCCACACAGGGCTATATCGCATTTTGCGTTGTTACTGACAATGATCGCTACCAGTGAGCTTTTTATGAATGAGCGATTTTCCACTAAATAAATGTCAAGCTTATTTAAGTTTTGGGGGGCATATTTTCAGTTAGCAGATGGGACTGTCTGAATCGCGATTCCATCTTCTACTGCCGGGTAACGTCGTAGAATAATCTTCAAACGGGGTTCTTTATTAATGAATGAATGCAATGAGTAGGCTACATGCCTGAAAATATCACGAGAAGGGAAAAACTTAAAATGACGTTTAAGTCATAGAGATTAGGTCCATTTTTACACCGGTCTGCCAAATTTATTCGTTTTGATTCAACGATGAGGCTGCCTCTTGCAGGGGAAATGAGAAGACATCTATTTCATTCTACACTTCACTCGTATTTTCAGTTGTAAATGAGCAGCAAAAAAAATGCTTTTAAATCTATTTAATCTTTATAAATAATAAGTATGCATTTTCATATAAAATATACAGAAATCAGTTGTAAAAATGTCATTCAAAAACGGACCCCTGTGCAACCGACGCAAGCAAGCACACCCTACAATTTCTCCAGAAATTGTACCCTCTCTAGTATTTTTTTATTCTTTTTATTATTCTTTTTGCCCCCCTAAAACTCAGTCAATATTTGGCCTACATAGACAACCTAGGTGTCAAAAGTTTCGTCTTGGTAGCGATTGAGTTGCTTCTATTGGGATTTACGTTCCGTTGCATGGTTTAAGTGGAAATTAAGTTTTTGTGGCGAAAAGTGAAGCTAACGTCACTAGAGTCACGAAAACTCGCGTGACTACCTCTAGCAGAACATTAGTTTAGCAGCTCGTTAACTTCTGGGAGATAGCTAAGCTAACTGCTTTACTGCAAGGCAGCTGCAGAAACGCCACAAGCAAAGAGGCCAGGGTGATAACTATTTACTAATTTTACTTTGTGATATGACACACAATTGTGACGTGTAATGTACAATATAAGCTGATTTTATTAAGGAAGTACATCTACTTTCGGAAACAGTAGTCTACTATGTCACTGAAGTATTAGCATCATGACATTAGCCTCTGTTGCCCGGGCAACACATACTACAGTGGTCTATGATGCATCTGTTTTCAATCGTTAAAATAAACATTCCTCACAAATACATTTTCGTTGTAGGATTTATTATGACATTACATTACAAGTAAACGATTTGTGGGT
Source organism: Osmerus eperlanus (assembly GCF_963692335.1). Lineage (NCBI taxonomy): Eukaryota > Metazoa > Chordata > Actinopteri > Osmeriformes > Osmeridae > Osmerus > Osmerus eperlanus. The sequence continues at coordinate 5,934,951 of NC_085024.1, forward strand.
GAAATTATCATTACCTGTGGTTTCAAACCAGTGTTGCTCACTGAAACGCTGTAGCCTACGCGAGACACAGCTGTTTAGGAAGTCAAACGGCGACAGAACATGTTCGGCACTCTCCTTACTTAAATCAAAGATCTATCTAACTACTAACCTTAACTTCATTGCCACAGCCTAAACTTTGTTCATCTGTTCATGAAAATAATTAATTTCAGGCTAAACCGTACAACGGAACGTTAAATCGAATTCAACCAACGCTATTGCACCGAGGTGAAGTTAGTTTCATATTCGACATTCGACATTCGTCTCACATTCGGAAAACGCTACTTTGCAGCGTCAAGTTAGGGACCGGGTGAAAATTACCCATACCATTTTGAAAAATTATGACTTTTATAATGATTTTATGACTATAAAACCTCAAACAAACAGCAGAGTATTCCAACAATGTCTAGTATACTTCCACAGCCTTTAATTTTTCAATAATGGTTTTAAAAGAATGATAGAAAATCGCTAATCTCTGAAAATAGCATGAAATCCTTGCTAATCTCAATATCTTTTTCAAACTGGTGTCAAAAAATCTCAAATATACACCAGAATATTCTAATAATGTCTGGCCTACTTCCACACCCTTTACTTTTTCAATAAAACTTTTTTTTAAATGATAGAAAATCGCTAATCTCTGAAAATAGCATGAGATCCTTGCTAATCTCAATATCTTTTTCAAATTTGTTTCAATAATCTCAAATATACACCAGATTATTCTAATAATGTCTGGCCTAGTTCGACACCCTTTACTTTTTCAATAATGGTTTTAAAAGAATGATAGAAAATCGCTAATCTCTGAAAATAGCATGAAATCCTCGCTAATCTCAATATCTTTTTCAAACTTGTGTAAAAAAATCTCAAATATACACAAGATTATTCTAATAATGTCTGGCCTACTTCCACACCCTTTACTTTTTCAATAAAACTTAAAAAAAAATGATAGAAAATCGCTAATCTATGAAAATAGCATGAAATCCTCGCTAATCTCAATATCTTTTTCAAACTTGTTTCAAAAAATCTCAAATACACACCATATTATTCTAATAATGTCTGGCCTACTTCCACACCCTTTACTTTTTCAATAAAACTTTTTTAACCCTTGTGCTGCCTTTGGGTCACATGACCCAAAGGTTCACAACGAACCATTGTTGTGTTTACCCAATTGTACCCAATACAAAAACAAATAAATAGCATTTTCTTTTAACTTTCGCAATGTGGGGGGTCTGAGACAGCCCAACGGTGAAAAGAAAATTACTCACTTTGTTTTTGTATGCGGTAAAGTTGTCGCAATACGACGGTGGGTCACAATGACTGATGGGTCAGAATGACCCAAAGATAACACAAGGGTTAAAAATGATAGAAAATCGCTAATCTATGAAAATAGCATGAAATCCTCGCTAATCTCAATATCTTTTTCAAACTTGTTTCAAAAAATCTCAAATACACGCCAGATTATTCTAATAATGTCTGGCCTACTTCCACACCCTTTACTTTTTCAATAAAACTTTTTAAAAAATGATATAAAATCGCTAATCTCTGAAAATAGCATGAAATCCTTGCTAATCTCAATATCTTTTTCAAACTTGTGTCAAAAAATCTCAAATATACACCAGATTATTCTAATAATGTCTGGCCTACTTCCACACCCTTTACTTTTTGAATAAAACTTTTTTTTAAATGATAGAAAATCGCTAATCTCTGAAAATAGCATGAAATCCTTGCTAATCTCAATATCTTTTTCAGATTTGTTTCAAAAATCTCAAATATACACCAGATTATTCTAATAATGTCTGGCCTACTTCCACACCCTTTACTTTTTCAATAATGTTTTTTAAAAAATGATCGAAAATCGCTAATCTATGAAAATAGCATGAAATCCTCGCTAATCTCAATATCTTTTTCAAACTTGTTTCAAAAAATCTGAAATACACACCATATTATTCTAATAATGTCTGGCCTACTTCCACACCCTTTACTTTTTCAATAATGTTTTTTAAAAAATGATAGAAAATCGCTAATCTATGAAAATAGCATGAAATCCTCGCTAATTTCAATATCTTTTTCAAACTTGTTTAAAAAAATCTCAAATACACACCATATTATTCTAATAATGTCTGGCCTATTTCAACACCCTTTACTTTTTCAATAAAACCTTTTTTTAAATGATAGAAAATCGCTAATCTCTGAAAATAGCATGAAATCCTCGCTAATCTCAATATCTTTTTCAAACTTGTGTCAAAAAATCTCAAATATACACCAGATTATTCTAATAATGTCTGGCCTACTTCCACACCCTTTACTTTTTCAATATTGTTTTTAAGAAAATGATAGAAAATCGCTAATCTATGAAAATAGCATGAAATCCTTGCTAATCTCAATATCTTTTTCAAACTTGTTTCAAAAAATCTCAAATACACACCAGATTATTCTAATAATGTCTGGCCTACTTCCACACCCTTTACTTTTTCAATAAAACTTTTTTTTAAATGATAGAAAATCCCTAATCTCTGAAAATAGCATGAAATCCTCGCTAATCTCAATATCTTTTTCAAACTTGTGTCAAAAAATCTCAAATATACACCAGATTATTCTAATAATGTCTGGCCTACTTCCACACCCTATACTTTTTTAATATTGTTTTTAAAAAAATTATAGAAAATCGCTAATCTATGAAAATAGCATGAAATCCTCGCTAATCTCAATATCTTTTTCAAACTTGTTTAAAAAAATCTCAAATACAAACCAGATTATTCTAATAATGTCTGGCCTACTTCCACACCCTTTACTTTTTCAATAAAGTTTTGAATAAAATTCAAATTAATCGCCAATATATGAAAATAGCATGAAATCCTTGCTAATTTCAATATCTTTTTCAAACTTGTGTCAAAAAATCTCAAATATACACCAGATTATTCTAATAATGTCTGGCCTACTTCCACACCCTTTACTTTTTTAATAAAACTTTTTTAAAAATGATATAAAATCGCTAATCTATGAAAATGGCATGAAATCCTCGCTAATAGAAGACGAGTAATCATTTCATACAAGAAGACAGGATCACATCCACCACAACGGTTCCATTGACAGTCTCAGCTGTCAAGTCTTAGGTAAAACACTTTATATGTAAGGAATATTTTGAATCCAGTCAATACTGAGAGAGAGAGAGAGAGAGAGAGAGAGAGAGAGAGGTATGTGTAAGATTACTCTGATGTAACCCCTCCACACACCCCATCACATGGAGTGTCTGCCTGTCAGAAAAATTGAAGATGTAACTTTTTTATTCTGTATAAAATGATACTGTGTTCAGCATTCCTTGTGTGCAAAGAGAGGCCTACCCCCAAATCTGAACTCTGGGTACACACACAAGACCCTTATCTTGGGGCTGAGGACTAAGGGGGGTTTTGTTTGTTTTAAAGAGATACTGTGTGACAAGGGCTAGATGGAGACGCAAACTCTGGTGACCATTTGCTTGACACCTATATGGTTGAGTTTTTACGACACCAGAACCAGAGATTCAACTAGGGTTGATGACGCAAACACACACGCGCGCACCAGGTCTATGCAAGGGAGCCAATGAAAGAAGAGTGTGAAAGAAATTGTCAAGGGAGTCAAGTGGCTGAGCGTTTAGGGAATCGGGCTAGTAATCAGAATGTTGCTGGTTCGATTCCCGGCCGTGCCAAATGACGTTGTGTCCTTGGGCAAGGCACTTCACCCTACTGGCCTTGGGGAGAATGTCCCTGTACTTACTGTAAGTCACTCTGGATAAGAGCGTCTGCTAAATTACTAAATGTGACTGGAACTGCATAACTATCAGTTTAGTCTAGAAATGTGTAACTACAAAGCAACCAGATGATTGGAGAGTCTCTACATACTTTAAAAACAATAAAGACCAGGCTAAACATACAGTGATAATGGCAACATATCTCCCTCTGGCATGAAGGTCAGACTACAGTATTACAAATTGCATAGCTTGTAATGAGAAAGTATAACTAGTCTTTTGAAATTGGATGATGTTAATCCCATAGTCATGAACAGTTTTGCTATATCTTAAACACAGTTTTTATTCAGTGAATAGTGTTTGGAATAATCCTTTGACGTCTGAATGAACAACAATTGCTACTCTCATTAATACTCTTCTACTTGACATTATATAGATTGCATGCTCTGAATGCATGAGGTGGTATCATGCAGAGTGCTTGGACATGACCCACAGAGAGTTCAACGCCGCCAGAACATAAACAGACTGGAAATGCCTTGCCTGCAACAGACGGAGTGCCTGAAAATGTCCTGCACTAAAAATAATGTCTTTGTTTTAATAAATGACTAATACCACAGTAATAAAGATTAGAGTTATGATGTTTAGCGTGGATTTCATGCTATTTTCAGAGATTAGCGATTTTCTATCATTTTTAAAAAAGTTTTATTGAAAAAGTAAAGGGTGTGGAAGTAGACCGGACATTAGAATAATCTGGTGTATATTTGAGATTTTTTGAAACAAATTTGAAAAAGATATTGATATTAGCAAGGATTTCATGCTATTTTCAGAGATTAGCGATTTTCTATCATTTAAAAAAAAGTTTTATTGAAAAGGTAAAGGGTGTGGAAGTAGGCCAGACATTATTTGAATAATCTGGTGTATATTTGAGATTTTTTGACACAAGTTTGAAAAATATATTGAGATTAGCAAGGATTTCATGCTATTTTCAGAGATTAGCGATTTTCTATCATTTTAAAAAAAGTTTAATTGAAAAAGTAAAGGGTGTGGAAGTAGGCCAGACATTATTAGAATAATCTGGTGTATATTTGAGATTTTTTGACACAAATTTGAAAAAGATATTGAGATTAGTGAAGATTTAATGCTATTTTCATAGATTAGCGATTAATTTGAATTTTATTCAAAACTTTATTGGAAAGGTAAAGGGTGTGGAAGTAGGTCAGACATTATTAGAATAATCTGGTGTATATTTGAGATTTTTTGACACAAATTTGAAAAAGATATTGAGATTAGTGAGGATTTCATGCTATTTTCATAGATTAGCGATTTTCTATCATTCTTTTAAAACCATTATTGAAAAAGTAAAGGGTGTGGAAGTAGGCCAGACATTACTAGAATAATCTGGTGTATATTTGAGATTTTTTGACACAAGTTTGAAAAAGATATTGAGATTAGCGAGGATTTCATGCTATTTTCAGAGATTAGCGATTTTCTATCATTCTTTTAAAACCATTATTGAAAAAGTAAAGGGTGTGGAAGTAGGCCAGACATTATTAGAATAATCTGGTGTATATTTGAGATTTTTTGACAAGTTTGAAAAATATATTGAGATTAGCGAGGATTTCATGCTATTTTCATAGATTAGCGATTTTCTATCATTTAAAAAAAAGTTTTATTGAAAAAGTAAAGGGTGTGGAAGTAGGCCAGACATTATTAGAATAATCTGGTGTATATTTGAGATTTTTTGACACATATTTGAAAAAGATATTGAGATTAGCAAGGATTTCATGCTATTTTCAGAGATTAGCGATTTTCTATCATTCTTTTAAAAACATTATTGAAAAAGTAAAAAGTGTGGAAGTAGGCCAGACATTATTAGAATAATTTGGTGTATATTTGAGATTTTTTGACACAAGTTTGAAAAATATATTGATATTAGCGAGGATTTCATGCTATTTTCAGAGATTAGCGATTTTCTATCATTTTTTTAAAGTTTTATTGAAAAAGTAAAGGGTGTGGAAGTAGGCCAGACATTATTAGAATAATCTGGTGTTATATTTGAGATTTTTTGACACAAATTTGAAAAAGATATTGAGATTAGCGAGGATTTCATGCTATTTTCAGAGATTAGCGATTTTCTATCATTCTTTTAAAACCATTATTGAAAAAGTAAAGGGTGTGGAAGTAGGCCAGACATTACTAGAATAATCTGGTGTATATTTGAGATTTTTTGACACAAGTTTGAAAAAGATATTGAGATTAGCGAGGATTTCATGCTATTTTCAGAGATTGGCGATTTTCTATCATTCTTTTAAAATCATTATTGAAAAAGTAAAGGGTGTGGAAGTAGGCCAGACATTATTAGAATAATCTGGTGTATATTTGAGATTTTTTGACAAGTTTGAAAAAGATATTGAGATTAGCAAGGATTTCATGCTATTTTCAGAGATTAGCGATTTTCTATCATTTAAAAAAAAGTTTTATTGAAAAAGTAAAGGGTGTGGAAGTAGGCCAGACATTATTAGAATAATCTGGTGTATATTTGAGATTTTTTGATACAAATTTGAAAAAGATATTGAGATTAGCAAGGATTTCATGCTATTTTCAGAGATTAGCGATTTTCTATCATTTAAAAAAAAGTTTTATTGAAAAATTAAAGGGTGTGGAATTAGGCCAGACATTATTAGAATAATCTGGTGTATATTTGAGATTTTTTGACACAAATTTGAAAAAGATATTGAGATTAGCAAGGATTTCATGCTATTTTCAGAGATTAGCGATTTTCTATCATTCTTTTAAAAACATTATTGAAAAAGTAAAGGGTGTGGAAGTAGGCCAGACATTATTAGAATAATCTGGTGTATATTTGAGATTTTTTGACACAAGTTTGAAAAATATATTGAGATTAGCGAGGATTTCATGCTATTTTCAGAGATTAGCGATTTTCTATCATTTAAAAAAGTTTTATTGAAAAGGTAAAGGGTGTGGAAGTAGGCCAGACATTAGTAGAATAATCTGGTGTATATTTGAGATTTTTTGATACAAATTTGAAAAAGATATTGAGATTAGCAAGGATTTCATGCTATTTTCAGAGAATAGCGATTTTCTATCATTTAAAAAAAAGTTTTATTGAAAAAGTAAAGGGTGTGGAAGTAGGCCAGACATTATTAGAATAATATGGTGTATATTTGAGATTTTTTGACACAAGTTTGAAAAAGATATTGAGATTAGCAAGGATTTCATGCTATTTTCAGAGATTAGCGATTTTCTATCATTCTTTTAAAAACATTATTGAAAAATTAAAGGCTGTGGAAGTATACCAGACATTGTTGGAATACTCTGCTGTTTGTTTGAGGTTTTATAGTCATAAAATCATTATAAAAGTCATAATTTTTCAAAATGGTATGGGTAATTTTCACCCGGTCCCTAACTTGACGCTGCAAAGTAGCGTTTTCCGAATGTGAGACGAATGTCGAATGTCGAATATGAAACTAACTTCACCTCGCTCGCAATCGCTACCAAGACGAACACAGCAGTAGCTAGTCTTGTTGTAGTAGCGGCCTAGTACAATTTACCTGGGCAGCTTCTCCACACAGGGCTATATCGCATTTTGCCTTGTTACTGACAATGATCGCTACCAGTGATCTTTTTATGAATGAGCGATTTTCCACTAAATAAATGTCAAGTTTATTTACGTTTTTGGGGGCATATTTTCAGTTAGCAGATGGTACTGTTTGAATCACGATTCCATCTTCTACTGCCGATAACGTCGTAGAATAATCTTCAAAGGGGGTTCTTTATTAATGAATGCAATATGAGTAGGCTAAATGCCTGAAAATATCACGAGAAGGGAAAACTTAAAAGGACGTTTAAGTCATAGATATTAGGTCCATTTTTACACCGCTCTGCCAAATTTATTCGTTTTGATTCAGCTATGAGGCTGCCTCTTGCAGGGGAAATGAGAAGACATCATATTTAATTCTACACTTCACTCGTATTTTCAGTTGTAAACGAGCAGCACAAAAAAATGCTTTTAAATCTATGTAATCTTTATAAATAATAAGTATGCATTTTTATATAAAATATACAGAAATATCAGTTGTAAAAATGTCATTCAAAAACGGACCCCTGTGCAACCGACGCAAGCAAGCACACCCTACATTTTCCCCAGAAATTGTACCCTCTCTAGTATTGAAAAAGTGCTGTCACCGTTATCTATAATTGTCTGTTTGTGCGTTGTCTTTCTTAGTATCCTGTGTACTATTTCTAAGTGCCCTATGTAGTATATTGAGTGTAGGATTATGTATGGTTTAATTTGAGGGTGCTTAACATGTTATGTGTGGTCCAGGGTGCCTCTATAGCCAGACAGGGTTCAGCCCCTGCGCCAGGCTCCTTCCCAGTCAACAGCACCAGTCAGTCCAAGGTCGCCGCCTGGCTCCAGTCCTCCAATGACATGGACAAATGCTCCAAAGGTAAATGATGGTCTTTCAGCAGCTTTACTCATGCAGATCACTCACGCACTCACTTGACCCCCTTTAACTTTGATTTTCTCCCTTCCTTTGCACGTCTACGATATCTCTGTCTCTGATTCTCCTACCTCTGTCTCTCTCTCTTTCCCCCTGTCTTTCTATCTCGGTTTTTCTCTCCCTGACTCTCTCTCTCTCCCCCCCCCTCCCCCCTCCCTCTATCTCTCCAGACCTGTCATTGTGTGAGTCCTACCTGCTGGAGCTCAACCACCTGCTGCAGAGTATGGAGGTCCTCCATCGTACATACTCAGCTCCGGCCATCAATGCCCTGCAGGTGAGCCTTCTGCAACCCCCCCCCCCCCCCCCCTCCATCCACTCTGATCTTATGCAACCCCTCTGGTTCTATTATGTAACACCACAGGGTCAAACCCACATACTACATGAATATCATTCATGTAGGTTGTGTTTGGACACATACAATCCTCGTTCAAGGTTTCATCTTATAACTCTGATACTGGAAAACTGATTTTAGGTTGTAAATACTCCAGGCACGTTGTCCAGGTAATCTTGGTATTCTTAGAACAAATTGTCTTTAGTTCAGTTTGACAGGAATATATTTTTACACCATTTAGGTGGTTTTGTAATATCTTCCTTGTCAGTCCACAGCCAAAGATAGACCTGAATCTTTTCTCTGTCAGCCTGCAAGACACATTTCTTCAAGGATCATAATAGAATCATTGTTTGTATTTTTTCTCTACGTTCTAAAGGCTTCTACGTATGACAGCCCCAAAAAGGAAAAAAGAGCTCCAAGAAAATGGCGTGTAAAAAACTACAACAAAGATGCCAAATCAACTCTCCAGGTAGAGGAAGTGAAGCATAGAGATGCTTTCAGTCAGCTCACTCCAAACTCTGCACACAATTCCCTCCTTCCGATGTTCCTCCTTTATCATTCTCGACTACTCTACTCATTTCCTTGCCTTCTCTTCTCCTGACATTTCCCAGGTGCCCAGCTGCATCTCCTCAGGCTCCATCCGCCTGCACGCCTCCAACCCCAACCTCTCCACAGCAGCTCTGGGGAACGAGAAGACCTACGCAGAACCCCTGGACTCCCCAATCGATGTAGCCAAGCTGCAGGAAGACTTCTGTCGTGTTGCCAGCAACTGTGAGTCATTAAAACGTCATAGCGAGCTGGCCATTTTAATTGGAGTGGGTTTGATCCTGATTGGATGTGACAGTCATGTTTTTGACTGTCTGTCTGGTTTTCCTGGAGAACTCAGCTCCGTCAAAGTTCCTTCTCTCTCTCCGAAGTCTGCCTGTGTACCCAGTTTGCCTTATTTGCAAGTAAGATTACGAACAGTGTTGTTATTAATGAATGGAGCTTACGTTCAAGAAGGTGTGACAGCTGCTAATTACTTGTAGTTTGTCACACGTTCTACTCATTAGAATTCTAGGATGTGGCTTCTTCACCTTTCTACTGGAAGCGTTGCTAAGTGAGTAAGTTTTAGGCTCATAAACCTGCAGGGCTGGCAAGCAATGCCTGTTAAAAACTCAGTAAATAGATCATTACTCTGAAGGAGTGTCACCAGGACCATTTCTTTCTCTATTCCTGAGGCCAGAATGCCTTTAGAATGAACCCAATGAATTTTTATGTTGTGTTTTTTTTACTGTAATGGCTGAATGGAACAAATAATGGATATCTACTCTTTCATTTAAAACATCAACTCGGATAATATGAAAATAGCTAATTCCCCAGATATGAGAGAATGCCACTTTGTCTCAGATTGATTCCATATAATGCATGCAGAGCATTTCTGGTCCAATCACAATGAGGATTTAAGAGCTCTACTACTCGAGAATGGAGGGAATAAGGGAAGGATGATTAGCTGTGATGGACAGACAGGAAGCCCAAGGTCATCCCTGTCATACCAACCTCAGTAATAACCTGCTGAGGTACTGTAAGATACTAGGCTCGATAGTCTGGAGAAGGAACTTGACGAAAGTTGACGATGATGATCTCTTAGTTTTCTCCCTTTTCTCTTTTTCTTGCTTGCTATCTCATTATCGGTTTCTTTCTCTCTCACTCTCTTTCTCCCTCTCTATTTTACTCGTTCTCTTTCTCTCTTTTTTTGCCTCTCTCAATCTGTCTCTCTCCTAATAGTGCACAGCACTATGAAGGCAGCTCTTAGCTCTCTTACTGCAGAGAGGGAGAGGTTAAAACAAGTGCTGGACAACGACACCTGCCCCCCTACCTCCCCACAGATCCTGGGACTGAAAAACGCGCTGACCTCTGTAAGTACCAAGAAAACACTCACTCACGCACACACACACGCACTCACCAACACACACACGTAAACCACCGCTCTGTTCTCAGCTAGCTTTTCAGTTAAAGAAAATAAAGCGTTGGCCTTTAGTCGCTGTACTCTCCGTCTGACTTGAAAGGGCTCCCTAACACCTTGTCCTCCCACATTCGTTGTCAAATGTGACACACCAGTGCAAGGCTGCTGACAAACCTCTCTGTGGATTACTGGATCTTGGTGTGTGGGTGGAGTGATTTGAGCCCACCTGAACAAAGAGCAGACACACAGCTCTGTCCTTGCTGGCTTCCCTCCTCCTGCCCAGAGTCTGCTTCCAGTGTGCCTGAAAGACACTTACTTTCATGCTGGTTTGTGCTTCCCACAAGGGGGGGGGGGGGGGGGGGGGTCTGTAGGTAACCTGGTAATGTTTTACAGTTGACTGTATTTATGTACACCCTCAAATGAGTAGAACCTTTCCTCATACCAATTATTGTTACACATAACGAAATTCTATCGCTGTTCACTTTTCAAGGTTTTTGAGGATGTTCACCTTTCACATTAGCAGTGTCTTCTTTTTTAGCTGGTTGCGATACATTTTTCTGAGGTCATAGGAAACGTTCATTATATCTCATCAAATCTGTGCCTACTGCTATTTTGAGCTTTCTAAGTGATTTTTAACTGTGTTTTAAAAAGTGGATAAAAAAAGTTTGTTTACTTCACAAAGCAGGTGTAAAGAGGGAGTATGTTCACACACAAATGCAGCAGTTTTGTGGGCTTATGTTGGGTAGTTGTATGATGAGGTTGTGGGTGGACATTTTTTGTTGGCCTCAAGCAATCCATCTGAACACTGGTTGTTTTTCCAGGCCATAGCCCAGAACTCTGATCTGAGAGAACGTATGTGCAAGATTCATGCTGAGTCACGCCTCGTAGAGCCCACTGTCCATATGAACCTCTCAGATTCCCTACAGGTGGGTGTAGGAAATGCATGATGATAGCACCCTTCCCCATTATCATCATAATCACCCTCATGATCATTTTTATCATTCTTGTCGTCATGCCTTGGAAGATTGTAGAGAACCGCCCTCCCCTGGTTCTCTTCTCGCTGATGATAATATCTCCCACTCATCACAAAGTATAAATGTTTGTTGTTTTAAATGTAAAACATCCTTCCGTCAACAGTTAAGTAGAGCAGTTTTCCTCCCAGGGCAGATTTAATTCCCTTAGAGGAATCACTTTCGTTTGGTTCATCAGACGTGCTGATGTGAAAGCACAAACTGATCTGGTTAATCAAGTCCCCGGACGTCTCTTCAACACACAGGTTGGGTTTGTTGTCCTGAGGCCTGTCCTCTGAGATAAGCTATCCCCTAATTGAGGCGTCAAATAATCAACGTGCACGCAATACATCCAACCTCTTAGTATCACACTTTGCCTGTTGACTTTGGTTTCTTTGTGTTCTTTCGGCCAGTTGTGTTTTATTTATCTTTATGAGTTGCCAGACAAATGTCTCAAACGGTTGTGTGGGATGATTCCATATTAGCTAATTATGCAAAGTCTTTAAACCTATGGTATTATTTTGTTTGTCTCTCTTTTAATCCTCTTTTTATTTAGTTGAATTGCTCTGAACATAAACCTGATTGACATCTTGTCTCCTAGGAACAAGACTCAACGGATACTTCCCGCCCCCTTGTTCATCAGCTCTCCAATGAGAGCAGAGCATCCATCACAGATTCTGAGTTCTTCGATGCACAAGAAGTTCTGCTGTCAGCCAGCTCTTCTGAGAATGAGGTCGGTACTCATTCTGTTTGACTGAAAGGAAGGGGTCAAGGTTATGAGTCACGATAGGTTATGAGCGTGCAGCCGCCAGGACACCTTGTTGTCTTAAAATGTCAAGTGATTAGCCTGCGAGAAGGGGAGCTGGAGCTGGCACTGTCAGACACATCTGCCCTTGCATATGCCTTTGCCTCCAAAGATAGACACCCCCTCTAACCATAGACTTCCACTTCCAGCACACAGACTGTAAGAAGAAAAAAGAACATGCTGTTGAACCAAAATCATGTGGAGGTGTCTCATTAAGTCTGATGCGTGTCTCAGACTAAATGTTCCTCCTGTAACTCCCTGCTCCTCCTCTGCCTCTCTGCGTATTTCCTGGCCGGATCAGGAAGGCGCTCCAGCAGAAGAAATGTGAAAATAAAGTTAATTACTCCCATCTAAAAATACCTCTGTGAGGAGAGGTGGTGCCAATGTGTCCGGGGCTCCTGAGGGAATGTTGTGCCCCCCCCCCCCCCCCCCCCAGTCTCCCCACATCCCCTATGTTGTGACAGGAAGTTGAAAGAGACTTGCCAGCATCCTAGTGCCCAGTGCGTGTAGGTGGGTGGTATTGAAAGGTGTATTTTACCTGTCGGCTGATCTGCTGTAATAACACCTCATGTTCTTCAGGCCTCGGAGGATGACTCATACATCAGCGACATAAGCGACAACATCTCCATGGACAACTTCAGCAACGAGACAGAAAGCGAGAGACCAAACTTAGGTGCTTTTCTTGTGGCTCACTTTATTTCACCACGCAATCTCTTGGAACATGACCTCTGACCTCCTCCGCCTTTGACCTCTTTCCCGTCAGGCTGTGTGGAGAACGGCGCCTGTGTGAGCCAGCGGCGGTCTCGTCTCCCAGCGCCCAGCCCCGACACCAGCACCGTCAGCCTGTGGAACATCTTGAAAAATAACATTGGCAAGGACCTTTCCAAGGTGGCCATGCCCGTGCAACTGAACGAGCCCCTTAACACCCTGCAGAGACTGTGTGAGGAGCTGGAGTACAGCGAGCTTCTGGACAAAGCCGCCAGCACACAAGACCCCTTTGAACGCATGGTGAGAAAGGAACATGTGTGGTAGCATGCAGCAGTGTGTTTGAGAAAACAGGACCCTCTTCGATAATACAGATAGGACAACATAACAAGCACAATAGCAAACTGAGTGAAACGTAACCCTTTTCAGAAAACACACACACTCGGTCATGTCAAAAACTGCAAAACACTGAACTGCATAATGGCCCATTCTCCCGAACACTAAAAGCAGAGGGGAGTTTGTCAGTTAAAGAAAGACGTTGGCGTCATGTGTATGATCAATGGCATACATCAGAGAACAAGGACGTGCACAGGTGCAGTAAATAAATTGTAAAAATGATTGAATGGTTTCTCTGCCTCACCGCGGTGCATCACCAGCAGGGGAATTGGCCCATCAATCCACAGTTGTGCATTAGTAACACAGACACACATCCCCCACAATCTACGCCGGCCCAGCCCTAGCTTCTGCATCTTGTCTTCCGCATCACCCATGTTGTTAGTGGTGTGTGGTTTGTTTGTCTTGGCATGGCATGGGGAGAGCAGCTACCCTGGTCAACATCTCTCTTCAGCTTGTGGACGTGATGTTGAGAGCTCCTTTCTCTGTGCCAGTGCTGCCTTTCACAAGAACTTCCGTCCCAACATTATGTGGGGCGATCTTCCAGTCTGGTACACTCAAATGGAAGAAATGATAACTTCCTGGAAAAAAAAAAATTGAAACGGAATTTCACCCACGATGATTGGTTTCTAAGGAGCTTATCAAAAGGGCAGTTTGGCACAAACTCCACTAAGTCCTCACGACCTCCAATTCGATTTGGAGATAATGTGCTGTGCGGAGCACTTAAAGTGCACTTAAAGCTCCAAGAGTTGCTCATGTTTAATTATCCATATCAAACACAATGAGCTGTGATGTGTTTGAACTGTATGCAGGTTTACATTGCCACGTTTGCAGTTTCTGGCTATGCATCCAGCCACCACAGAGCCGGAGGAAAGCCTTTTAACCCAGTGCTGGGAGAGACCTACGAGTGTGACCGGCCAGACAAGGGATTCCGCTTTGTGGCAGAACAGGTACAGATTCCTTGTCTCCGGTATGTAATGATTTGCATGGTTTAACCAACGTTAGCTGACATTTCTCCCTCTGTGCTTTCCTCTCTGTGTGTCCTCTCAGGTCAGTCATCACCCACCAGTATCAGCGTGCCAAGCTGAGTCTAAGAATTTTTTGTTTTGGCAAGGTAGGTGAACGTGTTGCTTCTCTGCTAAATATTGATAGGCCCATTCACAAGCCCCAGGCTACTGTCTGGACCTCTTTAAAGCTTTCATCCTTTTTGTATGTTCTGTGATTGATGCCTTCAGACATGAGGTGGAAAAACAAGTTCTGGGGCAAGTCAATGGAGATTGTTCCTGTAGGCACCACCTATGTCACTCTGCCTGGGTGAGTCCACAGAGACATACACACAAAAGCCTCAAACACACTCACAAATAGACACACACTCAAGCACACCCTCATCTCTGTGTCGTCCTCCTCCAGATTTGGAGATCAGTATGAGTGGAACAAGGTGACCTCCTGCATCCACAACATCTTGAGTGGACAGCGCTGGATCGAGCACTATGGAGAGATCTCCATCAAGAACTCCAGCAGTGATATCTGCCAGTGCAAGATCACATTTGTCAAGGTGAAGAGAACACCCCCCTCTCCCACCCTTTACAGCAGCACGCCCTTTTCTGTGTTGCTGTATACACAACATTGTCCTCCTGAAGGCTTAGTGCAATTTATGTGTAAATTAGGACATTGTTGCTTAGGTCTGTGTGTCCTCTGGCAGTAGGCAAAAGCTAAACGTTCTGCTTCCATTAGCCATCACTTTTATAGGCTGTGTGAGTGTATTTTGTCTCATTCCGTGTAGAGGTCATCTCTATGTTTGGTTGAGAGGGTCTGGTGCTCATTGCCAAGAATTTGGTAATTGGTTGTCGTGTCTGGAGAGTTGAAAGGCCTCCTGATGTTAGGAAGGATACCAGGTTCAAACATCAGAGAGCTCATTACTGAGTCCTCACTCCAGTGGTTCTCTTTACACGTATCTAACCCTGGAATGTGGGTCTACAGTGCCCCCTGAGGGTCATTTTAAGACGTTGCAATCCATTCAGGAACAATAATTTCACCCTTTACCCAGAGCTTTGCTTTTGATACCTTTTCACAGAAAGTGAACCCCTGTATACCTTTTCGTCTGTTTAAACTGTTTAGACAAATAGACAAACTGTTTTTCTGTTCAAAGGCAAAGTACTGGAACTCAAGTGTGAACGAGGTGGAGGGTACCATCACGGACCAGAAGGGGAAGGTCATTCACACTCTGTTTGGGAAGTGGCACGAGGGAGTGTACTGTGGAGACCCGCCCTCAGCCACCTGCATCTGGAGAGCGAGTATGAAAACCCTCACCTTGACCAGACGCACCTGCTATACAAGAACACGACCACAATCCTCCTAACAATCCATTGTATTTTCCACGTGTGCAGATTCCGTTCCTGCTGAGCATGAGCAGTACTATGGTTTTACCAAGTTTGCTGTGGAGCTCAACGAGTTGGACCTTTCGCTGAAACTGCTGCTACCTCCCACGGACACCAGGCTACGACTAGACCAAAGGTCAGAGGTCATGAGGCCTGCAATGCTGAAGTGGTGCATCCCCCCAGCATCACCAGTGTTTTTGTCCCAGCTATTGTCTGTCGGACAGCACAACTTGCCTCTCACTGTAGCTCACCTGCGGTTGTTGCCAGTTCTTCCCCTATCATAGTTCACGCAGTATGCTGTTTGTTTGGAAATAATGACTCTTAATTATAGTTGGAGACATTCTTGGAGTTTGGGACTTTGGGGAGCAGGTTTTTTGAAATCTTAAGGACTGTAACAAGATCCTGGACGTTTTTGTGTGTGTCTGTGGCAGGCTTCTGGAGGAAGGAGATGTTGAGGCTGCAGAGGAACAGAAACAGAGGATCGAGCAGCTGCAAAGAGACAGGAGGAGAGTCCTGGAGGAGAACCACATGACTCATCAACCCAGATTCTTCCGGTAACCAACTCATTCATCATACTTTATAGGGCCTGTGGAACTTTCTACTGCATAGGTTCACAAGGAATATATTCCGTACTGTTGTTTTGGGTTATAAATGGACGTCCAGTACATTCTCGTCTCTGCCAGTGTTACATGTCTTTCTGTTGCCTACAGGAAATCAAAAGAGGATACCTGGGTGAGCAACAACACTTACTGGGACCTGAGAAAAGACCCAGGCTTCTGCCATGTCGACTGCCCTGTGCTGTGGTGACCTCATACACATCTGGACCCTGTTTCAGCTGTGACCCAGGCTGGCACTGGGGTGCCCTTGTTTCTCCATAGTCCTGCAGTATATGATGAAGGATTAGTCACAACAAAAAAAAAATTCGGAAGTGGGTTTTTTCTACACAGAAGCAGGAAACAAGCATGTTTTCTGCCTTCATCAGCATTTTTCTGATCCAAACGTCTCCATCCACTGCTACATAGTTGTTGCTGGTTTATTTATAGTGGTGGAAATATTTCTTATTATTTATCCGATGTATTGCCTTACACAAACAGTGCTTTTATTTATGTTGTGTAGCATTCTTATGCAAGCATATCATCTGAATGTAGACAAAATATGCAAACTGTGCCCTTCTTGTCCGCTGTAGGACTACATTGGGGAACGTGTACCTACAACCATTTACTGAGAATAAAGCCTCCAGGGAGCGATTTATTGACACTTCAGATTGCAGAGAAAAGAATTCCTCCAAGATAACGTAGCTACTAGACTACAGTATATTAGCACAGATATTCAATGTAAATACTGTCTTGACATTTTCTACCTCTGATATATAGCTTACCATGGTACTTGTTATACCATTGAAAAGGTGTACATGTGAAATATTTATTTTACACCAGTTCGATGCCTTAACGGTGAAACTAATGACATTTTAAACACATTTTCATTTAAATGTTTTAGAAATATGTGTATGTTTTGCAAGGATCCCTTAAAATAATGTGTCCTTAAATATTTATGAAGCTTTATTTTTGTTTGTTATTTTTCGGACTAGAAACTGAAAGCCAGACTTTGCTCTTTGTCTGCCTGTACATTGGATTATGCCTATGTATCTATTCGTACACACATTGGCACAGTATCTACTGTATCTGATCATCAATGAGACCTCTGAAAATTGAGGTATAACATTTGAAACACAAGCATAGTTAACAGGAAATGTTATTATCTACTGTAAGAGGGGCTTAATGTAGCCTTTTGGCAGATATTGAGGATATATGGTCATGAGCTGTAGGCTAATAAAAAATAACAATTGTGTATGTTTGTCTGTTATTGTATACTAAAAGTTATACTTGGTGATACAATTGTTCATAATTATGTGGGGTTTTTAGGCCCAGAAATATTAGGCCACAAGGAAGAAGAGGGACACTTCATTTGAATTTTAGCAAATGGGTGTGGAAGGTGAATGATGCATGTGTGCCAAAGATGAGAGGTCCATTAAATGCGACAACGGACATGCATCGTGCTGTTTTAATGAGTTTCTGTTCGGTATTGAGTAATGGGAAGATTTTGAGAATTCTGTTTAGAATAAATTAATCTGATATTAACAAAAGACAGGTTATTAGTCGAATCGTGTAGCCTACTGAGAATGTGAGTAGCTACTGAGCGTTGAAGTGAGATTGAAGAAGACACCTGCAGGCGGAAATCTCAAGTTCATAAATTTGATTGACGTGCATGTCTCTTCTGCCCGCTCGATTTTCCCAGTTTAACCAAAAAATAGGAGGGGCGTCAAGTAGCATGTACAGTTCTTTGTTGACTGAACATGTAGGCTACAGTGCACGCCGTTCTTGGGTCAGGTACTTTGAAATATCCTTGTTTTTATGTCTCCAGTTTTTAGAGGGGATCTACTGACGTCACGGCAGGTATTCGCAAGGGCAAAAAGGTTTTACTTTTAATTGACATTTACTTTGCCGATATAAGGGATGCCTTAGCAAGCTAGCTTGCAGCCTATGAGTATTGTTTTTCATTAATCGGGTGTCGTGACAAAAACGTTTATTTATTGCAAATAAAGGGGGCTTAGGCTATATGGCTAGCAAACTCGTGTCCTTAATCAGATGAATTACCTCTGTCTCTTTTTTTTATCAAGTCACTTTAGTCGTCCTGCACAGTCTGAAGATGTTTGCCACTGCAACAAAGAACTTTGTGGAAGAGATTGACGATGGCTCCTTGATCCCCGTGTCCAGTCTGAATGACAGCCTTGCTCCGTTGACCATGGTTATCAAGCGCAATCGTTTCTTTCCGTGGCAGAAAGCCAAATACCGACCGACTGACTTTACCCTGAACGATCTGCTGACCGGAGACAAGCCCATTAGCCCAGGTGAACTCTAGCAGAGATCTTCCTTGATATTGGCAATATTGGTGGGTCGTTCTACGAAAACGTGCCATTTCCCATACTTAATGTTCGATTTTTAAAGTACCGTTTTTAAGCCTTTATTTGGATAATGTAGATCCAATTACTTCTCAGAAAAATGTGTGATGCCATCAGTATGTTGGCAAGCACGAAATTACATGTTGGTGTGTGTTTGTTTCCTCTTCCGCACAGTTGTCGTTGAGACAGACTTCTTGAAGTTTGATGGGACTTATGGTGACAGCATAGCAGCGAACGTGGAGGCAAACCTGGTCCGTGTCAACTTCAATGTCGAGGGAAAAGACACCTCCAAACTCCAGTTATCATTTGGCACTTTAAAAAAAGAGGAGGTGGATGTGCAAAAACTGTTGGTTGACTCCAAAAATAGGTGAGGTACAGTTAGGTCCATAAATATTTGGACATTGACACAATTTTCATAATTTTGGCTCTGTATACCACCACAATGGATTTGAAATAAAACAATCAAGATGTGCTTTAAGTGCAGACTTTCAGCTTTAATTTCAGGGTATTTACATCCAAATCAGGTGAACGGTGTATTACAACACATTTTATATGTGCCCCCCCCCCTTTTTAAGGGACCAAAAATAATTGGACAAACTAACATAATCATAAATCTAATTGTCACTTTTAATACTTGGTTGCAAATCCTTTGCAGTCAATGACAGCCTGAAGTCTGGAACCCATAGACATCACCAGACGCTGGGTTTCGTCCCTGGTGATGCTCTGCCAGGCCTCTACTGCAACTGTCTTCAGTTCCTGCTTGTTCTTGGGGCATTTTCCCTTCAGTTTTGTCTTTAGCAAGTGAAATGCATGCTCAATTGGATTTAGGTCAGGTGATTGACTTGGCCATTGCAGAACATTCCACTTCTTTGCCTTAAAAAACTCTTTGGTTGCTTTCGCAGTATGCTTCGGGTCATTGTCCATCTGCACTGTGAAGCGCCGTCCTATGAGTTCTGAAGCGTTTGGCTGAATCTGAGCAGATAATATTGCCAGAAACACTTCAGAATTCATCCTACTGCTTTTGTCAGCAGTCACATCATCGATAAATACAAGGGAACCAGTTCCATTGGCAGCCATACATGCCCACGCCATAACACTACCTCCACCATGTTTCACTGATGAGGTGGTATGCTTTGGATCATGAGCAGTTCCTTCCCTTCTCCATACTCTTCTCTTCCCATCATTCTGGTACAAGTTGATCTTGGTCTCATCTGTCCATAGGATGTTGTTCCAGAACTGTACAGGGTCTTTTAGATGTTTTTTGGCAAACTCTAATCTGGTCTTCCTGTTTTTGAGACTCACCAATGGTTTACATCTTGTGGTGAACCCTCTGTATTTACTCTGGTGAAGTCTTCTCTTAATTTTTGACTTTGACACAGATACGCCTACCTCCTGGAGAGTGTTCTTGATCTGGCCAACTGTTGTGAAGGGGTTTTTCTTCACCAGGGAAAGAATTCTTCTGTCATCCACCACAGTTGTTTTCCGTGGTCTTCCGGGTCTTTTGGTGTTGCTGAGCTCACCAGTGCGTTCTTTATGTTTAAGAATGTACCAAACAGTTGATTTGGCCACACCTAATGTTTTTGCTATCTCTGATAGGTTTGTTTTGATTTTTCAGCCTAACGATGGCTTGCTTCACTGATGGTGACAGCTCTTTGGACTTCATATTGAGAGTTGACAGCAACAGATTCCAAACACAAATACCATACTTGAAATGAACTCTAGACCTTTTATCTGCTCCTTGTCAATGAAATAACAAACTCCCATGAGGGAATAACATACACCTGGCCATGGAACAGCTGAGCAGCCAATTGTCCAATTACTTTTGGTCCCTTAAAAAGGGGGGGGCCACATATAAAATGTATTGTAATTCCTACACCGTTCACCTGATTTGGATGTAAATACCCTGAAATTAAAGCTGAAAGTCTGCACTTAAAGCACATCTTGATTGTTTCATTTCAAATCCATTGTGGTGGTATACAGAGCCAAAATGATGAAAATTGTGTCAATGTCCAAATATTTATGGACCTAACTGTATGTGTGAGACTCAGTCCACAGGACATTTTTTTAAGTGGAGCAACAGTATGCCTACTGTAGGCTATCTCTGTAGACAGTCCAGATCCCTGTAGATTTAATGAAGGATCTTTGTACAACCATAAACAACCACAGAGGTAGGACACAGGTGAACATTAACAATGGCTTCTAGTAAAAGCTGCAGTGCAATATGACATCTACTGACAGTCATGTTTGTTCCCAAAATATTTCTTAAATAATACATATTTTGAATTCTGAAAACAGCTACATTGTCTACACAAGCATATTGAACATGTCATATTCAAGTGTATTTCAGTCACATGCTTAATTTGTGTGTAATTGTCAATTATCTGTACTGTGTATGATTATTGCAGGATTCTGGACATGTCCCACTGTCTGATCCAGCAAACCAGGCAGAAACACAAAGAGGTGTTTGGGGTGGTGAAGGAGAGGATAGTGACGACCCAGCCCTGTTCGGTCATAGAGGAGGTCCTGCAGGGGGGTCAGCTAGGCGGCCTTCTCAGCCTCTGTGGTCCCAAGCTCACCAAGGTATGAGGACAGCTCACAAACCATGTTCGTAGACACACAGATGACTCCGATTGGTGAATCACCGGGAATTAAATTTGCCTTCCGGCCGCACCAAAATGAACCCTGAATGCACTTATTGTTTTCTCAACCATGCTGCTTGTTAGTTGTAGGGATCACCTCCCCTTATTACACTATACAGAAACTTAGACAAAACAAGCAGTTTATGGACAATGTTTTTGCTAGTCAAACTGCCCTTCATTTGTACAATGTGTTGAGTTGAAATATTGGGTGTTGTCGGCAGGTGTCTGTGAAGGAGAACAGCAGCCTACAGACAGACAGTAACATCACCATGGAGATTCCTCCACACACTGTCCTGGCTTATGGCATCATTGAACTTGTGGTTAAATCAACTGGGAAGTACAGTGAGTATCTGGTTGCAGAGGAACTTTTTTTAGCAACTTGGGGCATTCCACAGTACAGTAGTACACCAGCCAAAATACCTGGCTCTTTGATAGTAGTTTGATAGCCTCTTTATACTAAACATTACAGCATTGTTTTTACTCTTTCCCATAGACCTGTGTCTTATGTCCAACACTTCTGGGGGCTTTGAAGTGGACGGGCCTGTAAAGAAGGATGTAGTGGCTCTTATATGTGCCAGTGGAGGCACCATGAAGAGCAGCCCCCTTAAGATAGGTAAACATTTGAGACAACTGTAAGGCTTGCCTGCTCCTGTCCTGGCATGTCAGTTATGGAAAACATTTAGTTACGTAAGTGTACAGTAATTGCAGCTGTTTTGGTCTAGCGATTGACGTTTTCTGTACAGCATGTTAGGTTATCTGTAGGAGCAAAGTCAGGAATGGAGGCCGGTTCTACCCCAGGGTTATAAAGGGTATGTTTATGTGGGTCATATACAGTATTCTTGGTAAACATTAGAGGGAGATAGCTAGGTTATGAGAGGCATCTTTCTGCATGGTGTAAAACTGGCAGGGATACCAACAAGGTTAGAGAACACATGACACAAGGGGCCATGCTTTATTCCTGCTCAGAATTTTGAATTTCCTGTGGATGATGGCATCTGTGTCTTCTGTGTTTGAACAGAACTGGATAGACTGACCGATCACTTCCAGCTGCTGGCAGGCCTGGCAAGGGCAAAACGCTCCTCTCTGCTCCAGCTCCTCAGGACCATCATGAAGGACGGTCAGGCCGTCAGCTTGCTGGAGAACATAGTGAGTGGGACCCACCTCTGACTTAGCCTGGTCCTAACCAGACCCTCTTACATTTCATTTGTACAGAGGGTCTGGGATCGCTCCATTGACAAGCGTTAACTTCCTTGAAGGCGGGTACTCTGTTGAAGTTTAAAACTATTGGATCGGCGAAGAGCCACTCTGATCTGCCATAACCAATCGCTAGCGTTCGTCTTAGCCAACTCCTTCACCACGGAGCTAGCTGCCGTAGCTGGAAAATCTAACTTTTCCCGAACCCCGTGGGGAGGAGGGCCACAACATCATGACCACCAACAAAACTCAGCAAGGATTGTTCTTGCTCCGGCTTTAACTTATGGATATTCGGCAGCGTTGCCACAACCGCAGAATAGCTTCGCTCGCATCTTTCTCTGCCGCCATTACTGAACTACAACTCAAACTAGTGCACAACATCAACGTCATTGTTCTCAGCCACTCCCTCTGTTCGCTGATTGGACCTACAAAAAAATTGTTTCTGAAAACCGACTGATGCACTGAAATCCCAGACCTAGTACAGAAGCAAAATCCAAATTGAGCGGAAGTACGTAGGAGGGCAGAGTCAGGCTACCTCTGACTAGCAGAAGACTAAGACTCTATCTGAGGTTTTTAACAAGCATTTTCATATCTAAGGCAATATATTTTATGACTTGTCTTATCATTCAGTCTATGAACCTTTGTCAATGTCGTGTTCTGCTTACACTCTTTCTTTTCCTTTTTCTCTCTTTTTTTTCTTCCTTCCTTTCTTGTCTCTCCTCCCAGCTGGATCAGATGTGCCTTGGTTTATCCCCAGACCTGGGTGATGTTGAGGATGGCTCCCTGAAGCAGACCTTCCAGGCTGTTCTGGATCTTGTTGGTCAGCCCCAGACAGACCAGTCCCCCTCTCTCCTGAGTGCCACTCACCTGGTTGTTAGTGCTTTGGATGGTTAGTCCTCCCTGCTTCAAACCCAAGTCTACAATCCTGTACAGTAGATTGTTGGAACAGTCATGACTGTTCCATGACTTTTATTCATAAATCTGTGTTTTTTATTAAGCATTTTCTAAATTGTATTATTTTCTGTGTAACGAGGGGCTTGGGTGAACACTGATATCCAACCTAAACCCTCAGACTTTCTCTGACGCTTCCTCATCTTCGAGTGATTAACCTTGACAGTGGCAGAGGGACACAGAAGGAAGAAAACATAACTTTCCTCTGGAACAAATTGGGGTGTATCTTCAAGCCACTGTCAACGTTGACAATCCAATGACTTTCTGTTCCATATAACGCGTGCGTCTCTTTTCAGAAATGACAGAAGAGGACGTGTCTGTTTTGGGGTCCTGCAGTCCTCCACTCTTACACGCCCTGGATCTCCTGGTGAGTGTGTCACGTGTGTTGCAACAGCCTCGTTTGGTGAAAGACAGTCAAATCTTGGGATTGTGTTTAGTTTATCACCCAGCTCGGTTCTTGCCATGAATCACAGACGTGGTATTGACAGTGCTGTGCTTGTGCTCCAGGTGCAGCAGAGTGTAGTGGAAGGAGGGGGCTCCTCTCTGAGAGATACAGGGCTGGCCCCCCTGACTGAGGAGCAGGGGTATGAGAGAGCACAGCGGCTCCTGGCCTCCTCCTGTGTACTTCTGAAGAGAAAGGGAGACGAGCTGCAAACAGAGATAATTAATCCCCCACGTGGAGGTCCCCCAACTATAGTCCTGTGCATCGCTGTGAGGGCATTGGCCTCTTCGGGCCATGGTATTTGAGAGAGGGGCCAGGGCTGCGCAACCATTTTCCAGAAGAGCCAAGTTCCTGTTTTCATTCCAAACCTAATTCAGCACACCTGATTATAACTAGCTGGTTGACAAGCTAAATTGTGAATTTTACAACTGGGGTTTGAGCCAGGCATTCAAAATGACCACAATAACACATTTTTGGGCTTCAAACTCAATTTAAAATGCTTTTGAAGTGTCTATACTTAAAAAAAAAATAATAATATTGGGATACTAAAACTGAGCTATTGACTTCTGGTAGACCAAGTTACTGCTCCATCAGATTCTGGCCTTGACTGAGTTATTTCACTACTTTCAGAATGAGAAATCCTTAAAAGAATTGTGTATAAAACATGAATTCCAAACTTCTTTAAAGGTATAGTATGCTATTCTGGAAAGAGAAACTTATTAGTAACTTGTAATTTTTATTAATCAATAAACATATTTGCACACTTGGCTGTAAAGGGGAAAATGTTGATTTTTTTTGCAGGAATATACTCAGACAAAGGTTTAAAGTTTTTACGGTAAAATAAGTTTGATGTAAAACAATGAGAAAATGTTTAGTTCATTAGAAAAAAAACACTAGTTAATTTATTGACACATTTGAAAATACAAGTTTTTTTCTGTTGTAACTGTAAAATATATATATATACTTGTAGGTTGATATGGCTATTGTTAAGAACTGTTAAGTTTCAGTAACATCACATCAAATGGGATGGTTCTCTGAGATGCAGTACCCTGTAAAAAATCTTCTGGAAATTGTTTTCCCAAACCAACTCAAACACAGCACCATACCTACTGTGGTGACAGTCTAAAACATACATTTACACAAAGTACTGACCCAAATGGTAGACAAAATACTGACCCAGCAGGTAGACATGCCAATGGTTCTGAAACCAGTGACAGTCTAGCAACACCAAAACATTTTAAGATATAAATATAATACATAAGCCTTGAATGACTTCTTAAGGACCAAAACAAGGTCATGTTATGATATGGTAGTTATGTATCTGTCTAAGCCCTTCAAAGTTTTGCCTTAAAGATAGAGATGTTTCAGGATATGGCTTCAATAGTTGAAGGAGGACTTGATGACAGGTATTAGATGTTTTACATGGTCGGGGTAGTGAGACAATGAGATGAAGCACTGTATGATGTCTTGCACTGTAAACAGAGTAAAACTGAGGTATCCTTCTAAAGCAAGCCCTCCTCACCTTTGCAAGAATAAATATATATAACTGTATGTCCTAAAATGATAATTAATCATCAATTAAAATCAAGTATTATATAGTTGTTAGGAGTAACAGCAATACAATTGAACATTTTAAAACACCTTAACAGCATGATACTAGTTCCTCTCCGATCCATGTTAGTGAACGGATTTTAAGTTATAAAAAAAAAAAAAAAAAAAAAAATTCAAATAAATAAGTACACTTTCTGTGTAATGTGAACCAAGTTGCATAGTGTACAGGGGGGCATGTCTGTTGGTTTGGAGCAGGTCAAGCCTGGGCTCCACAGCCTAGGGGTCGAACACCCAGTAAGTGTGCTTTTACACCCCCTCTCTTCTGGGGAGGACCCCCGTCCCAGGCCCTGCGGTCGGGGCCGTTTGTGTCCACCAGCAGGGGGGGTAGTAGCAGCTGGCTGGCTCAGTAGACCCAGCTGACTGGGACCCACTGGGGCATCAGAGACAGCTGTTCCACGGCCTCTTGCAGCTTCTCGAAGGCCTTGTCCAGGTTGTCGTTGACGATGGTCAAGTCAAAGTAGTGGCTGTAGGCCCGCCGGATCCTGGCGCTCTCGTCCACCGTCTTCTTCAGATCCGTCTCCTGGGGGACAGATGGCAAGGAGGTCTCCCATCAGTCACACAAAACAGCCACCATTTGGCTTTCAGAGACACAGTGAGTGATGTTCAGGTTGAGGACAGATGGAGACTGACCGTGAGCAGCTTGGTGGTCAGTCCTGCGTCCACCACAGCCTTGTGCATAGCTCGCAGTGTGTCCAGCTCTGGGGCAGCAATGAACACCACATATGGCATGAATTCAGCCGTTTTTAACACTTTCAGAGCCTGTGGACAGAACAAAACCACCTTCCAGTATGAACCGCAACCAAATATACAGTGTCTTGAGTGACAAGAGTTGAGTACGTGTGTGAGTGAGCGCACACGCCTCTGACCTGGGGGTTGACGTCGAGGATGCAGGTTCGGCCGGTGTCCACCACCTCATGGATGGAGTCGATCTTGGTGCCGTACAGGTTCCCGTCGTACTCTCCGTGCTCAAGGTACTGGCTGTCTTTGATGTCTGCCTCCATCTCTGACCGGGTCACAAAGCAGTACGACTGGCCGTTCCTCTCCTCCTCGCGGGGCAGACGCGACGTGACTGGAGGAAGATGGGTTCTAGCTTGAGTATAAACTCTGATCTTATAGTGCAGCAATTAAAGCATTGCAGACCTTTGGCATTCTAGCTGTTAATTTGTTGAGGTAATCTGATGAAATTTCACCCCATGCTTCCTGAAGCACCTCCCACAAGTTGGATTGTCCAGATACTCAACTAGCTCAAAGGAAGGCCAGTTTTATAGCTTCTCTTACCAGCAAAATAGTTTTCAGCTGTGCTAACATAATTGCACAAGGGTTTTCAATGGCTTTCTTATCATCCATTAGTCTTCTAAGGCAATTAGCAAACACAATGTACCATTAGAACACTGGAGTGATAGTTGCTGGAAATGGCCCTTATACACCTATGTAGATATTTCATTAAAAACCAGACGTTTCCACCTAGAATAGTAATTTACCGCATTAACAATGTATAGAGTGTATTTCTGATTAATTTAATGTTATCTTCATTGAAAAAAAGGGCTTTTCTTTGAAAAATAAGGACATTTCTAAGTGACCCCAAACTTTTAAATGGTAGTGCATGTATATATATATATAAAAAATATTTGACATCATATATATTTGATATATAAATTTAAAAAATAAATCTGTCCCACACACACAGAGGACACTCACAGGGGACGGTGGTGCCGTAGCGTAGGGGGTTGATCACGGTCAGCCTGTTCTTCAGGCTCCGCCGACCGACCCCCTGTGCTCCGATCAGAACCAGCGTCTTCCTCTGGAAAGGCGGCATCTTGGTCACCTCCTCGTAGGTCTGCAGCTCGTGCCGGTCAAACTCTGGTCAGGAACACACACAGGCTTTGACCATTAGCTTCGCTAGCTCTTCACACACACACACACACACACACACAATTGAAGGTGGCTGAGAATTGGGGCTGAGAGAATGGTGGGAACCAAATAAGTTGTGTGCCTATGCATGGCCTGGTGTCAATTATCTTAGTCCTCTGCCTGGCTGGAGAGCTTTCCCAAAGCAGAAAGGTTGTAACATTACACTACAGGCCTGGAGGGCCGATGTACACACCTGCATTCTTTGCCGTCAGGTACATCATTTTCTTTTTCTTCCTCTTTCCAGTAAGTGTCCCGCAGAGAATCCCTGTTTAAAATGAAAAACGCACCCTTAGTCCACCTGGTGGCACCAACAACTCCCTGCAGTTTCTGTATTTTCATGACGAGATCAGGTTGGATTCTCGGGCTGTTTCTTTTTGTTACTGAATGAACAGCCAGACTCAGGACCGAATGATGTATAGTGGTGAAGCTGTGGGTGAACAGCTCTCTACCTGAGCTTTCCCAGTCTCGCCGCACAAACGCTTTCCTCTTCTCCTCCAGGAACTGGCTGGGGATCAGTCCTGTGGCTCCTACTGCAAGGTTACATGCCTGGAGGGGATGGGGGGCAGAGAAGGTCAAAGTCAAGCCATGAATACAGTACATTTCAGTCTCCGAACTCCTAAACTAGCGGTCCATGTTTCCTGCCGGGGATGAGTCGTCTCACCTGCCACCAATTGGGGTCCTCCTTGTTGACAATGTGGAGGATGTCTCCTTTGGCAAACGCCAGGCCGGCCTCCTTGCAAGGGATCAGGCTGTCCGTGGCTGGGTTGTAGTTGAAATGCGGCTTCAGATAAACCTGATGGCATTAGACAACAACTGTGTCAAATGAATAAATATGGTATCTTGGGTACAGGTAGATATTATGAGTGTGACACATTTATCTGAACAACTGACACAATGGCAAGACTAAAAACGGAGAGGATCCACTATCACACAGCATCCATCACTTCCTGCAGGGTCAAAAGTCACCGTCTGCCCTGGCCTTACACAGGGCTGCTCAGCAGGTTTGAGGGCGTCTGTGTATGGATGGTTTGTTAAAAGGTACAATAGATGGGTCAGAGGGCCTTTCAAGGGAGAGTTTCAGGGGCCTGGTGGTATGTGTAGGGAGGGGGGTGGTAATGGTTGCTGCCTGAGGGCTCTCTACTCCACTACAGCCTCCCTCCTCCACTCCTCCCCCTGCTAAATGCCCCAGATAGCCTGTTGTGTGTTATTAATAGGGCGTTCGCAGGCCCGGTTTCAGTCGCCTTGCATTCTGGGTTAGCACCAGGTCAAGAGGCTCGTACCCACATCCAGGTAGTGTTGCCACTGTATCAAAATTTCAGTAGTCTGTACCAATTCCAGTGAAATTTCACGGTACTCGATACCATTTTCGATACCAAATCAAAAAACTAAAATAGTTTACTGAACAACTCTCATTTGTTGACAGTAACAGTCACCTACAATATCTCAGATGTAATCTCTGTAGTGGATCTCCACATGCTTCATTGGGCTCTTTAATTGGCTCTTCCACTTTTTTTTGCCAACAACTTTTCGTGTAGCCCCTGCAGCATTAACTGCTTGTCCAGTGTTGCCAACTTTTCGTCTTCCCTAGTCACAGAAAAACTCATCTAGCGACTTTACAGAGAGCCACTAGCGACTTCTGGTGAGATTTTTTGGGCAACACTGTGCTTGTGAGCTTCCAACTCTGCATTGGTACCGGGTAGAATCCGTACTCGGTACTACCGTAACTTCAGACATTCTGGTACCGGAGTACCGTTTTTTGTGACAACACTACACCCAGGCTTGACTGGGACAACACACACCCAAAAATAGGGGAAGAGCCATTTTGAATACACACAACAAACACAAATCAGATTAACACCTTGACAACACTCAAGTTGACCTTTACTGTATTTCCATAGGGGGTTGTGTGTGCTGTTTCAGTATTATGACACCACCTTTTTAAGTGTCTCTCTCTCACCTGCGGGGGCGCTGGCGTGTCTCTGTAACTCGGCAGG
Source organism: Osmerus eperlanus (assembly GCF_963692335.1). Taxonomy (NCBI): domain Eukaryota; kingdom Metazoa; phylum Chordata; class Actinopteri; order Osmeriformes; family Osmeridae; genus Osmerus; species Osmerus eperlanus. The sequence continues at coordinate 5,964,499 of NC_085024.1, forward strand.
ATCTTGAGGGTGATGCTGCCGCTGCTGTGCTTCAGCAGCTCCTGCAGCTCCTTGGGGTTGCTGCCCACCTCGCGCCCATTCACCTCACGGATGATGTCGCCAGCGTGCAGCATTCCCTGCCGGTCAATCATGGTGCCGTGCAGGATCCGCGCGATGACCAGTTCACCCCGCTCCACCCGGAACGTCACGCCCTGACAGAGATCACAAATTCCTTTAGGGTTTAGGTTGATTTAGGTGCAGTTCTATGGGCGTTTGTGAAGCCCTCTGCGTCATTGTCTTGTAATAAGGGCTATATAAATTTGATTATATTTTGTAATAGTTATTATATATACACAACATTTATTTAATTTGAACAGTAATTATCCCCAATCATCCCAGACTGGGCTTGTTTCATGGGACTCCCTCTGGTTTCTGTGAAAGAACACCTGGACCCAGGAACCACGGCTCTGGAACAGAATGACTTTGGGTGTGAGGGGAAACTAGGCCAGGGGGCCAGAGAGACCTCACTCACCAGGGGCTCCCCTGCCTTCTTCTGGATCCCAATCATCCTGACAGCGTCAACTGGTATGATCATGCTGGTCACCATGGCCTCGTTGTTAACTTCCTTGTGTGGCATCTCATAGCACTTAGCGGCCACCTTGTCATGGGCCTCGATCAAAGACTGCATTTGTGTGAGAGAAAGAGAGAGAGGGGACAGAGAAAGAAGGAGAGAGAGAAAAAGATCGAGAGAGAAATAGTTAGGAGCACAGCAACAGCTTTGAACATTTTAGAATAGTGACATTGAGTGACAGTACCCATTAACACTACATTGCTCAAGAACAAATTTACAACTCAGGACAGGGCATAACCCAACAAGCCTATTTAAAAAGAAGAAGAATACATAAACCTGTCACAAACAGTAAAAGAAGGAATGGCCCATTATTCTCACCAAAGCTGTCAAAAAAAATGGTTTAGTCATGAAGCTGAAAGAGCCTGTACAGTCCAGATCTAGATGTTCACACAGACACTGAGCTACACACACCTCTCCCTGTAAAATATACTAACAGCTCAGCGTCACATTGGACCAAGTCCAGAGCCCCCTCAGACCCCGGCCTCCTATTGGTCCAGACACAGGCAAGAGGAGGAAGGGGCAGGGTGATTGGCTCTTGAGGAATATGATGATGCTACTCTTAAAAGGCTTTGACATCCAGTCCACAAGACTAACCCTCATGTGAACAGTTTGTCCGTTCATCAGAATGACTCTGCTGCTTGAATCGTGTGCCCTGTTTGTACATGTTACAGCGAGTGTTTCACATATTCCTTTGTGTGTCAAAATGTATGTGTAGAGTGTGTTTCCTAATTAGTTGTGTCACTAGTTTACCTTGTGCATCAAGTGTGTGTATGTGTGCCTGTGTGGAGAACAAGTAACTGTCTTACCTGGAAGTGAGGTTCCTGAAGGATTTTGGCAAGTTCGGCCGCACCTGTGTCACACCCCGTCAACCCGCTCAGCGAGTCCAGGATCTCGGTCACCAGCTGAAGGTTATTGTCCCTTACTGCCTCAAGCTTCACATCCTCCAGACGCTCATGGGCCTGCAGAAACACAGACACACCTGTGTACGAAACCTATGAAAAAACCTTGCTCAATCCAGTGTCATAAAATTTCTACGTTCAAATTCAAAAGCAATCTTCTAAAAGCTTCAACAACACAAAGGGCTCTACTCTTGACATATTATGTCAACACCAGAGTGCGAACATCAACTCTTAGAGAAGACAAGGAATAAGTCTCTTGGCAGGAAAGAGCTTCAACTAATCACACATCCTAATGATAACATTACATAAACATGGTTTGGTGCTGTCAATTGAGAGTATTTTTTATATCTGTGAAGTGAGATATCGGTGAACTACTGTAACCATACACTGTACTGCCTACAGTAAACACCCTGCAGCCAAGCCCTCAGAGAGGAATGCAGACAGGTCTTTTCCAATCGCACCACCGAAGCACTGCTGCATTCCAGCAGGGTAGATGTTCCCTAACTTCCCATAGGTCAATGTCATAAACTCGTAACACACCGACAGAATTCCCTGACAACAGTGGCCCTGTTAATTGGCATCTGTAACCTCCTTATGGATGACATTTCGCTGTCCGTGTTTAAACATAGATGCAGCTGTTAACTAGTCAACCCTTCCTGCATTGACCAGCTGACCTTACACCTCCCTGTCAGACATCCGTTCTCAACCTCCTCTGGTCCAACTGGCAGGGGGAGTAAATCACTAAATGCCCATGACAGCGCTGCATGTGAGAACAGCATTGTAAGCGTACCCACACAGGCCTCGGATGTTTGAGAGGGGGTGCCCGCCGTGACATTTGTGATGTCACATTTTCAAAGAAGTTGTCGTCACATGATGGAAAAGGTGTTTTCTTGACAACGCTGTTGACTAGCTAACTTGGTTGGGCGTGGATGGGTGTGTGTGCCCGTGTGTGTGTGCATCTGTGTGTGTGCGTGTGGATGTGTCTGTGTCCATCGGTGATACCTTGGCGAGGGAGCGGACAATGGGGCTCTCCATGATGCCTCTGAGGAAGATGAGGTCGATGTCTTTGGCACCCGTGGTTGGGGACAGGTCCCTCAGGTTATCCAGCACCTGCTGCATGGCTGTAGGAACACACACACAGTTCAGTTTATACTCCACTCTGACACACTCATCCCAGAGGTCATCAAGACAGATGGAGCAGCAGCACGGCCAGTTAGAAAGGAAAGCACAACGCAATTATGTCACCATTCTAGAAATGGTGACATAAGTAACCATATTAAATCTAGAATGGTAATAACTGGACAGACGATGAATACGCCAATTCACTGCACATGCCCCTCATTTCCATACATGTAAACAAGCAACAATTGCCAGAGTGAATCGTTCCACTCACAGATCTCTCTCTCTCATCAAACAGTGCAATACAAAACCGAGAGGGGGAAAAAAAGTATTAGACCATAGCCTAAATCACACAGCCATTGAATAGCAATGCATCTCTCTAAAAAAATAGAGTTTGGGTTAGACCTTGATGCCATTCAAGCAGTCATTCCCAGCATGACCCCTCCTCTGAGGGAGCTTACCTGAGCCTGACTTGGCATTGGCCACCATCATTGTTTCTATGACTCAGGGCAACCTCTCCTACTGAACAGTGGGAAGCTTGTCCACCCTGAGGCAGACTGAACACAGAGGAGAGCACCCGGAGGGCTGGGGAGGGCAGAGAACCCCATGTCAGATTCGACACTTCATCAGACACAAGACAAAATCAACGTAGAAGTTGATACCTAACTAAATTCCCCCGTTAAAAGAATCATACTTGGATTTTTTTGATCACTGCAAACTGGCTTTGTATATCTGCACTGAAGGTAAAGCACCTTTACCCAGTGAGTTCTTATGAACAGAGTGACAGAGGCCATTGAACTACAATGAATGGGTTACCCCTGCTACTGGGCAAAGGTTATGTCAGTTCCACACTGAGAGGCCTCTGGGACACCCTGTACAAACATACTCTCCAAACACAGCACAGCAAAAACAACTCTGCCAAAGCCTTGCTGGGCATGCAAACACACAGCAGAGAAGACCTAATGGGCAGTGACATTTTTTAACCTGTAAATTGTTCATTATCATGAGTGGTGCCCTATTTAATTAAGACATTATTTAAAATGATCTTTCCCTTAATTGGTAAGGGGTGCAAATTAAACAGTCCCTTCAACTCACCTGTGAACTGCGCTCCTAGTCAGTGCAGCACAATTCCCCTCAGCCCTCTACTATACAACTCTCATCTGGTGACCTGGCATGAGGACGAACCTAAAGGAATAAAGAAAGAAATCTCAGTAATCGTATAACCCCCCCACACACACACACACACAAGTCATTTATTTTATCTACCTTGGGATGTGCTATTCCAGTAGTTAGGGTAGATTTAAAGGAGACACGTTTTTATATAAAACATTTTGACATTCCTTCAATTCAAAATAACCGATTCTAATTGTTCCCTCGAAAAAAAGTGAAAATTAGTCTACAATTAGCGTGACTGCAAAGACTTAATCCCATCAACTAAGTGGCAAACTTGCCGAGCTGCCAAGCCACTTGCATCCTTGATTGACCTGGCCTCGTTTCGAAGCATTACTAAACCTGTAAGCGCTGGATGTGGGAATGAAATGGACATCACAACTTTCTTCAATAATTTGTTTATGCTAAATGTCACAGGCTACTGGATGTGGGCTTATTTTTAAGTAAAGACAAACACAGTACGCTCTTTGTCATATTCAAGAGTACATGAATGAAAACGCGTCCTTCAACTGTTGATGGGTTCCCCCATTGCTGTTCCTGCCAGCAAAATTCCAACAGAGCTGAAGTTCCCAGAACTCTCTACCACCTCAATTTAACTTCGTAGAATATGATAAGCAGCGAGGAATGCGCCTCGCTATGTGACAGACAGTTGACACGCATAGGGTCTATACTACGAGTGAAAGGGTGACTTCCAAAGGGTGTCCAAAAAAAGTTATCAAGTTGTGTATAAGTTGTGGTTATTATAAACACATCCCTTAGAACTGGCGTTTTCCCAGATGCCTTCAAAACAGCTGTTGTAAAGCCACTATTAAAGAAACCCAAATTGGATAACAGTCTACTTGCAAATTACAGACCAATATCAAACCTTCCATTTATTAGTAAAGTACTGGAAAAGATAGTTTTAGTCCAATTAAATTCTTTTCTTGAAGAAAATAACATCCTGGAAGTCTCGCAGTCAGGTTTCAGGAAATATCACAGTACTGAAACTGCTCTCACCAAAATAATTAGCGACCTCAGACTAAACTCTGATGCAAATAAAGTCTCTATCCTTATCCTGTTAGATCTCAGTGCAGCATTTGATACAATTGATCACGACATCCTAATCAATAGACTGGAAAAGCTTATTGGGTTCACGGATAGTGTATTGAACTGGATGAAATCATATATCACAGGAAGGAAGTTTTATGTTAGTTTAGGTGACCATAGGTCCAAGAAACATGAGAACTGCTACGGGGTTGCTCAAGGAAGCTGCTTAGGTCCATTACTTTTTTCTCTTTATATGTTACCACTCGGCGACATAATCAGAGAACATAACATAGATTTCCATAGCTATGCGGATGACACACAACTATATATATCCACTGAACCCAACGATGCAACGGCCATCAATTCCATTACCAACTGCCTGTTGGCAATAAACAAATGGATGAACGCTAACTTTCTTAAATTAAATGAAGACAAAACCGAAGTCCTACTATGTGGCCCCAAATCCAAAAGAGAGATGCTTATTAAGAATCTTGGAGGTTTAACCCCCTGTCTTAAACCAGAGGTGACGAGTCTCGGTGTAATCCTGGACTCAGATTTGAATTTCAACTCTCACATTAATAAAGTGACCAAAACAGCTTTCTTTCACCTGAGGAATATAGCAAAGGTACGACCATTCATAAACCAAAATGATGCAGAGAAGTTAATTCATGCTTTTATATCCAGCTGGCTGGACTGGATAATACTTTTCACTGGTATTCCCAAGAAAACCACTGAAAGACTACAGCTCATTCAAAATTCTGCAGCTAGATTATTAACCAAAACTAAAAGGAGAGAACACATTAGTCCTGTCCTAGCTACTTTACACTGGCTCCCTGTTACCTTCAGAATTGACTTTAAGGTCCTTTTCCTCACATACAAAGCTCTACACGGACAAGGACCTAGCTACATTGCTAACTCCTTTATAAACTACACACCAGCTAGAACACTGCGATCATCAAATGCAGGCCTATTAGAGGTCACCAGAAGCAGTCATAAGAAGATTGGTGATTCGGCCTTTGTCAATTACGCCCCAAAACTATGGAACAAATTACCCATAAATATTAGGGAAGCAAACACTCTAGACATTTTTAAAAGACAGCTTAAAACCTACCTTTTTACCAAAGCATTTAAGTAATTTTATCTCAAAAGGGTTTTCCTACTTTTATTAATTATATTATTGTTACTTTTAAGATGCATGTTTAAAGTTGGTTTCTCTCTTGAACAGAGATCTTATTGGGATTTTTATTTTTGTTTGAATTGTTTATCACTTGTATTATTGATTTTATTGGTTTTATGTAAAGCACCTTGAGCTGCAATTCTTGTATGAAATGTGCTATATAAATAAAGTCTTACTTACTTACTTACTTATCTTCTGTGACAATTACTTTATAAAGATAGCTACCATACCAAGATGTATAACATTAAAAACATTCCAGCAGAGAAGAAATGATTTTTATTGCTCGCTACATTCTGACGTAGCCCACTAGAACTGCTTTTGTCCGCGTGCAGTCAGGTCAGACTGGAAAGTGACTACTACTTCACCCCAGGATTATGGTTGGGTCCTTCCTCAGTCTGATACTCCCATCTTTTGAACAGGTAGCTACTTTAGCTATAGAAAACGAAAACTGGCCGATTAGGTAACTAACTTTACGTTGAAAAGAGCATAATGGAATTAATTTCCTGGCAAAAAACGTTAGCTAGATAGCTAGAGCTACCCTTTCTAATAGCTAGTCGAGGTGTGTTTGCCTGCCAGCTAGCCAGCTAACCAGTTTTTAGCAGACAGTGTCGTACCCCACACCACCGCGCAAACTAACATTAGGACATGACTAGCTAGCTATAGCAAGCATGTGGGAACCCTAGCTAGACTGGCTAATGTTAGCTAGATAGCTAGCTAACACTAATAGCTATCAGCTAGCTAGGCTATCTAATTGAAGTCATGACAATCCGGTGTCAGACCGAGAGCCGAAAAAATGTACAGAGCCAGTACGAACAGTACCTTGACAAAATTACATTACCTGATGGTCTCTGTGTAATCCCGCCAACCTTTCACACCTCCATTGATTTCTCAAACCTCAAAGAAAGGAAAGGACAGACTTCTAGAGAGGGTTCAAAACCGAGCCTCGCAGGCAGGCGGGGCTAACGTGCCATGGACACGAGTAGTCAAGACAAGACGCCTTCCCCTCTGTCAACAGTTTGGACATGGATTACTTTGTGAAATGTTGTCTCAAAATCTACATAAGAAAACCAGCCTCAAAGTTACAATATACATAAAAAAAAGTTTCTGATCAAAATCAATTGTTTTCATAAGACGACATTTATAATGTTGGATGTTTCATATCCTCATCGAAGTTGGGTTAATTCCCAACAGGTCCTAAGCGCTTTAAAATGACTTACCAGAATTAGCTGTATCAAAACCTCTATAATAAACTAGACTTAATTGTTTTCAAGTCAAGGATTGCATGTCAAATGTATTGTGTCCTACTGCTCATGAATACCCATGCACACGGCCATGTACAGTGCATACGGAAAGTATTCACTGCGCTTCACTTTTTCCACATTTTGTTATGTTACAGCCTTATTCCAAAATTGATTAAATTCATTTTTTCCCCTCAATTCTAAACACAATACCCCATAATGACAAAGTGAAAGACATGACGCTTGGCCTTCAGGGAAAATAGTTTAATCTTTGTTTCATCAGACCAGAGAATTTTGTTTCTCATGGTCTAAGAGTCCTTCAGGTGCCTTTTGGCAAATCACGGGCTGTCGTGCCTTTTACTAATGAGTGGCTTCCATCTGGTCACTCTACTATACAGGCCTGATTGGTGGAGTGCTGCAGAGATGGTTGTTCTTCTGGAAGGTTTTCCTCTCTTCACAGAGCAACGCTGGAGCTCTGTCAGTGTGACCATCAGGTTCTTGGTCACATCCTTGACAACTAAGGCCCTTCTCTCCCGATCACACAGTTTGGCCAGGCGGCCAACTCTAGGAAGAGTCCTGGTGGTTCCAAACTTCTTCCAGTTACGGATGGTGGAGGCCACTGTGCTCATTGGGACCTTCAATGCTGCAGACATTTTTCTGTACCCTTCCCCAGATCTATGCCTCGATACAATCCTGTCTCGGAGGTCTACAGACAATTCCTTGGACTTTATGGCTTGGTTTGTGCTCTAACATGTACTACAACAAGTTGTAGTTAGATCTCAAGGATGATCAGTGGAAACAGGATGCACCTGAACTGAGTGTCATGGCAAATGCTGTGAATACTTATGTACATGTGATTTATTCGTTTTTTATTTTTAATAGATTGCAAAAATAAATTAAAAACTTCACATTATCATTGTGAAAAAATGCATTTGATACATTTTGGAATACGGCTGTCACAACAACGTGGAAAAAGGGAAGCGCTGTGAATACTTCCCTGATGCACTGTAAAATTGACATGTGGTTACATTGTTACAGATGCTTAACCCTGTAAATTTCAACATCACCTTTAGCTCTCCAAAAAAGACATTTGCAAATAAGGTTTTTTTGAACAACCACATTTACATAACCAAAATTGGTTATGTAAATGTGGTCGTTGTGCCTTGCAATGCTATTGGATACATTTGGTCTTTCCAAAAAAAGAAATTGGAAATTAAAGAGCTAAAGGTGACGTTGTAATTTTACAACAAGGGGTCTCTCAGGGTTAATGCGGTTGTTGAACTCAACATCAAATTACGTGCATTTTAAACTACAATGGTTGATAACAGACCGCCAGTTAATTACTTGTGTTTTACAGACAAATGTGTTTTTTTGGCTTAGTGTGTGTTTTAACAACAAACTGACATGACCACCCGGCTTGTCTGGATTTGGGCCCTGGCGGTCGCTGTGAATTTGCATGTGATTCAATACTCAAGTACAAACATTCTATAAAAATAAAATTATTTTATTTTGCAGGTACAATGCACACCAATCAACAGCAAAACTGTAAGTTAGCCAGAGTGAGCCAGAGTGAGTCAGAGAGGCTAATTTTCATCTGCTGTCCCCAGCCAAATTGAAGGCAGCCTAAAATTACAAAAATGTCAAATAACATAATAAGACTAAAATGAGTCGATAAACAGACAGTAACGTATAGACAAAACCAATTCACATATAAGCAAAAGTGTACCTGCACATATATAACACTGAGACACATAACATACATCAACACTTAAACAAGACAAATGCACATATAGGCAAACAAGCAGGACAGACAGTACATTAATGCTTGCAAACCTGATTGGCAACAGGCCATTCCTTGTTTGAATGTTTTGTACATGTCTTTTGTGCGGATGTGTGATGGCAGAGCATTCCACGGTGTGCTGAATTCACAGAAAATGCAGATTTGCTAAAAGAGCTTGACCTATATGAAATGGCACAATCACCTCTTGAAGCTAATCTAGTGTCTTAGGGGTGTAACAATATATTGTGGAACAATATATTGCAATACAAACATTTTACAATATGTATCGTAGAGTTATTGCAATATTTTTACAATATGACGTCCGTTTGATCCTATTGGTTGAGCTACCAGCACGCAACCTACTCTGCGTCATGCGTGCATTTACAGGAATCGTTTGAACTGAGTTAACTAAATTTTATGTACAACAAAGAAAATTATTTAAAATGTTTACTGTTTTGGAAATAAATCTGTTAATTGAATTTCAGTTTCATTTAAAATGTTGTTCAAAATATCCTGATACGTATTGTATTGTACACCCAGTATCGTGATACGTATCGAATCGTGAGCTGAGTGTATCGTTACACCCCTAGTGTGTCTGCTACTTTGAGTGCGTTGTTTAATAAAATCACTACCATGTAAACATTTGAATACCAGACACATCAGTGAATTTAATGAGGTTCTCGCAACTCAGGATATGGTGTTTGATGAGGATATTGCATTGATGGTGACTTTTTGGTTGCACTATGCACTAAAGCAATGGTTAAATAACTGATTATTGTGTAGGACTATCCCTAGTGATGGGCATTCCGGCTCTTTTTCGTGAGCCAGCTTGTTTGACTCAGCTCACTGAAAAGAGCCGGCTCTTTTGGCTCCTAAACGGCTCTTTAAGAAATACATGTTTTAATTATGACTTTGACTATGATAGGTGTGAAAACAATTCTAATTAAATTATTACATGAAATCATACTCAATGTCTTTAAAAATGCATTGATTTGTTATGGCTCTCCTCCGAGTGTCGACTACTCGTCTGACTGTGTGTGTGAGTTGGCTCGGCCCTCCCTCATGCAGTATAATTGGTTGACACCGCGTGTATGATTGACACGAACAGAATGTGAGGCTGATCAGACAGTCGAAACGAATGTGTGTGCGCCTTAAAGCCTATATAATAATTGTTTTGTTGTTCTTTGAATTAGTAAATTATTTTAAATAGGCCTACAATTAAAACCATTCATTATTTCATTATTACATAATTACATTTAATTTATTTCTACAGGCTATATTAATCTAGGCCTATTAAAAATAGAGTCGGCTCTTTAGATATGCGAGCCAGCTCCCGACGTTCACCTACAAGTGCCGGCTCATTCGCGAACGACCCATCACTAGGGAGCGCTAGTACGCTCAATCTTGGGTTTCGTCGAACAAAATGTAGGCTACCTGCCTCCATAACAATGTACCAGTGACTTTCACGTTTAAATTGTAATCTACGCAGTGGTTGCAAGGAATAGAAATTGGTGAGTAGGCTGTTGTAGCTGTTAAACGGAAAATGGGAGTGTGTTACCTTCATGCAGTCTTGACAGTTAGACAACTGTAGAGAGGGGTCCACCCCTTCGTTTGGTTCAGCCTCATAGTCATGTGGGAACTGTTAAAAAAAATGTTGTTTTGCGAACGGAAACTTATGTAAATTAGATATATATACACATTGCATCTTTTGCCTGTTTTCTGGAACTGTGGAATCTTGTTATTGGACATGATGTTCAGTTTACGTTGGCTACGTCACCAAATGGTTCAATTTGGTTTAGAATGTTGACATAAAATCGACATTCTTCCATAAAGAATAGTTTTGATCAAAAACGATGCGAGTAGTTTTTACGTTGCTATGCGTATAATCGTGCTGAATGATTACATGTAAATGTTTATTGTTGTGATGTGCATATTATGCTTACATAGGGTTAGGGCCTGCATCATTCACGACGTTGTCTATTTCCCTGTGTCCGGTAGAGATCATGCTGCCTTGGATCCTTCTGAGCGTTCTCAGTATCTGCCATGGTGAGATTTACGTGAATTGTAAGGTTGAAGTGAAACGTTTAACAAATGTTCTAACTCTAACTTTCTATCTCCCAATCGTTCAGCCTACAAAACTAATGTGGTGTGCTATGGACATGACGCCCTCTTCCCAGACGATGTATCTGTCTCAATGTACTTACATAAAGTGTTCTTCACTCCATCTTCTCCCCCTGGCCTCATCACAATGGTGATGGATGAGGTGAGTGAGACTGCCACAGTCTGACGGACAGACACACACACATGCAATTTTGCACAGCACAATCGTCACGTTGTTAGAATGGGTATTTGTTTAGGAGGTTTGATAATTGGCATTGTGAAAAAAGAAAACAAATAAACCACATTTTTACTCCTTTGCTATCCAAATAGAATAAACGTTCTAAGATATACTCTAACTTTGTGTTTTGAAGAGCACGTCTCTTGACCCTCGGTTCAAGAGAAGGTCCTTCTCCACAAAATTACAGGATGTTACCATGGATGATGAAGGAATATACTCAGTTCTCTTTCCAGAGAATGATAAACCTTTGCCTGTTCTCGGCATTACAGTAAAAGGTGAGACCACATCGCCAAACATTATTCCATGCAGGTTTAAAAACATGTTGTTGTAATTTGATTGAAACCATTTAGATTATCTGCCACAGAGCTGTATACCGTTAATGGGGTAAGAACGTATGTACTTATATGTCAGAATGCATTATATATGATATAGTGCTGACCTGTCCATCTCTTCATCCACTCATCTCTTAGATTGTTCAGTAGAAGCATGGCTAAAATATGGAATGAGTTACTCCTTTGAGGTGTCCAGAGCTGTCTCCCTCATCGACTACTCTCCACTAAATGATGACAAGGTTATTGTCATGTGGGACCGCACCCATCCTGTAAACACAGCCAGAGGGACACTAGAGAATGGAAACTTTGTGATGGATAATCTGACTCAGACAGACCAAGGTGTTTACACCTTGCGAGGGAGAAGAGGGAAGTTCTTTCACCGATTCCGCATCTACATTGAAGGTACAGAGCAGCTTCAACTGAGGATTGTACATTTGGGGATCAGGTGGCATTTTTATAGAGAATGTTATCTTGGTTTACTGTGCCCTTTACCTTGTAAATTAATACCCCTCCTGTTATAGAGTGGAAGCTCAGTAAGGCTGTGCAGGCAGGAGAAGTCTTTGAGTTTAGCTTCCCACTGGATCCCTCCGAGGTCAGCCTTGCATTCAAGCCAAGCTTCAGAGATGATGCTGCCTCATCATTCACTCTGATGGAGGGTGGGGTGCTGGTAAACAGGTATTCTGTTTTTATTATTTATTCCTTTTTTGTTGTTGTTTTTATATGGTAAGTGGGCTGTCACCCCTCAATCCAATTTATGATATATATATATATATATATACAGTACCAGTCAAAGGTTTGGACACATTTTCCCATGGGCAAATGTGTCCAAACCTGGGAAAATGTGTCCAAACCTGTGTCTGGTACTGTAAATATATTGTGTTTTTTAATAATGTATTTATTACATTTTACGTTTGGTAGGGGAATACACAGGAGAAGAGCAAAGGCATACCAAATGACTGGAGGCAGGATTAGAACCTTGTAAAGGGCCTTGTGTGTTTATCTGCTCTCTCACACAAAGGTGGCTGTTTAAGGAAAGGATTCACTATGTTGGCGGGCTCACAAAAGAGTTGCAGATCACAGATTTGATGCCCGAAGATCAAGGCACCTTCTGGGTCAGAGACAGACATGGGAACCTGGCTAAGGTGGTGGAGCTAACTGTTGTATCACAACATATACCAGGTTAGTCACAGTACAATATGCAGTATTACAATGCAGTTTCAGAAAAATACAAATTTATGTTATTAGTAAATTTAACATAGTTGTTTGATTCTGATGAGATATGATAAGATACAATAAGACCTGTTGGGCTACACAGTTGGTTCTTCAGTTGGTTTTTAAGAATTCCAATGATTCAAAATGTCCCCTGTAATAACTGACTAACTCTTTTCTATTATTCAGTAACAGATACAGGTTTTAAAGTCAACTATCCTGTGCTTCTTGCAAGTGTTGCAGTCAGCGTGCTTGCTACGTGCTTTGCCAAGTGTTGCTGCTGTAGGAAAAGTAGTACGAAAAGCGAATCTGATGCCAGTACTCCTGAAGAACTGGTTGTCTTCCATCATGAGGTAAGTAGAAAGGCAAAACAATCAAAGTTTGCTGTATAAAATGTATGCTATTGGACTGAAACTCATAGGATGTGAGTGTGTACCAGCTGGTAAGTGTTGATATGTTGTTTGTCCTTCTGTGTACCTGTATAATATATGTTTTGGCTACCCACAATGTTTTGGGGCTATCTCGTTGTTTACGATCATTGACCTATGCATTTTTTTTTTGTCTCTTGGAATTCGCTTTGGATTAAAGCGTCTGCTAAATGAATACATTTAAATATTGTGTGTGTTTTGCAGACCACCAATATTGGCCCTAGACCCACAGAACCGTATACTGGGATCCAACACAATCCTCCCTATAACCCTGACCATCCCTCTATCTCTACTTCCAACCAACAACCTCAAGACGCAGATGTCTTGACTCATCCAGTACGTCCAGCATCAATCTTGTTTCTCTTTTTTTCTTCTTTACTCCACAATTCTGTTCTTCCATTTTTCTCCCTTCGTTTATCTGGTTGTGTCTTCTGACCTTTTTTTCTGCTTTCACTCTTTCCCTCTGGTTAAATGAGTGTTAAACTTTTCCTTTCTATAATATGTGTCTGTGTTTATTCCATAGTTCAATGTCGTTGCTGGTGATGAGCCTCCATCCTATGAAGTTGCCTCATATTTTCAGGTATGGGATGACCTTGACTTCCCACTTCCACACGGCCTTTTTGTTCAGGGGCTAGCATCAGGACACACCACACACACACATGACTGTTCTATCCTCATTGTTCAGGGGCTAGACTTGAGACACACATGCCTGTACACACACACATCTGACTGTTCTGTCCTCTCTGTTCAGGGCATAGACTCAGGAGGCGTGGCAGCTCCATCACTCTCACTGGGTTTCGACTGCCTCTCCTCTGACTCAGGGATCCAGTTTGAGTTTCCCAGGGGGGTAGGCTACCCACTGACCTCAGACCCACCCTCCTATGCAGATATCTACACCTCGGATAAACTAAACTTTTCCTAGTGTACATACACCTCCCAGAATATACACCACTTCGACCGAGTGTGGAAGGGATCGCTAATACCTCACTTTAATATCAAAAGTCTTCTTATTCAGAGTCTTATCTTTCAATATAGGTTTTATAATATATGACAAATGTTCTATCAATAGCCTAGACAACATGAACATTTGGAGAGTTTCAGAGTTTTTAACAATCACTTAATTGTTTGTACACAATTGCTATTTGTATAATGTTTTATGGGAATTTTGTCATTATTCCACCATGTGTATCAGACCAACCACTACCAAGCTAATGTGCCTGACTACCCAGCCATAATCATACTCTGTGGATAAGAGAGTATATAGTATAGTTATTAGATAGCTGGTCTAACATGAGTGCATTGACTTACTGACCGTGAAAAACAGTGGCCTTCGAAGTGCCGGTATAAAGGCCAATATTTCTCATTTCTTTTATTGAATGCCTTGATTTGGAGTGTAGTGGAATGTGTATTGTAATGTTTCAAAATGTGTGTTTTTGTGTATGTATGTATAGAGAAAGATGAATGTATTAACAGTCTCTTAGTTTTCAACATTAATGCCATTATTGGCTCTCACCTCATTGCTCAAAGTACGGTGCTGAATATCATAGTTCTGTGGATAGGTGTTGGAGTAGAATCCTTGAAGGCCGTATTACTTTACCGACATGTAACTGTCTACTGCCATACTATCATCATTTTCTTTAATGATTACTTGATAAATATGGATTTTGGTTACAATAACCAGTTACAAATCCTGATTAATTGGGATGTTTATATTGTATGTTATATGAGTTCAATAAACAAATGTTTAAGTTGTTTGGTTTCAGTAGATCATGAAGTGCTATAACAGTAACATGACAACACTGGCAGACATACTGTAGACCCCTGATAATGGTTTTGAAATCACTAGTTTACTGTCAATATCAATCAACACTAGTATGGTGGATAGTTGCATAGTACATTTTCATTTCTGCAGTATATGAAATATGCATATGATACATCCATCATAGCAGGCAGTCTGTGAAATATACAGAATTGTAATACATTGACAGGTTTCACAGACACAGTGGCATTACCAGAGGTCATCATGTCTGAAGAAAAACATGTTATGTGCATAGTATTAAGAAAAGTGAACTTTCAGCCAAAAAGTACGCTAAACACAATGTGATAGTAATATGATCGTAGACCATCGACATACTAGAAGTCATTATGTAGCAAAATGCGTTTTACGCCTACATTAAGCTGCAAAATGGTCTGTAAAGATGTCTATTAACAGAGAACTAATATAATACATTTTGATCAACATGACAGTTGACAATGAAGGAAAAAGTAGACAACTGTAGGTTACATAATAATGTTCATGAATGTACCAGTGCATTGGCAATTTGTTTAAAATGATGAGAAATTTATTCTTTGATGTTCATAAGTAACTACATGTGGAGGTTGAACAAGTACTTATGAGAATTTCATTTGTGATCTGAGAATTGTATCACAAGCTGCATCACGGGCACTACATTATCTATAATTCCAGAAATCTGTGTGTGTCACTGACATCGTGGGCACTGTGCCCTATGTATTATATCAGGAATCTGTGTGTATGTGCCACCAATTTTATCACAGGCAATATAGTACATCTATAGTCCAAGGAATCTGTATTTCTGTGTTTCACTGACATCTTGATCACCGACTGCATCACAGGCTCTGTGCACTAGTTTAATCAATTCTACAATGATTTCAGAATGACAGACGATTACATAGCCTACATTTAACTTTTATGGTAGTTTGTGATATCATACGTTTAGGCCAGTGTTGCCAGGTCCGCGGTTTTACCGCGGAATTGGGTTACCGCTGTTGCCGCGGGTTGAATGTTTTGTCCGCTGGTTCGGGTAGACCTATTTTGCATGTAAATTACATGAATATCTTTAAATAAAAATCCATATTTTAAATGAAATAATTTATTTATACCCAAATCCTACCAAACTGACTCCAGATCAGCACATGGACATGGGACACGCCCACATACACACACGCACTGTGCGTGTGCACACGTGCCTAATGCTCTCAGTCTCCTGAGAAAACCTCTTGAAAACTGCTTTTAATGCTGGCTGGCATACTAAACATTTGGTGTTACTTTGTAGATATTACAATACATTTGGCAATGATAGCAATGCTGTTGGACTTTAAAAGCAGTGTATATGGTTTGGCAGGGGCATATTTTGAGTTCTGATATTGGGCTGGTTTTATTGGCCATTGGGCTGGTTTTGGGCTGGTTTTGATTGGCCATGGGTCTGGTTTTGTCACACAGACCTGGCAACCCTGGTTTAGGCTGATGCTACATAAAATATGTCTATGAATAGTTAACAGTACAATTCCCCCCAAAAAACGAAATCCACACTCCTATCCTCTATTTTCCTGATACAAAAACCATGTTACAAAAAGTTATTGGTTAATAGCATTTATTTAAAACAATGTCAAAAAGTAAACTGAGATGTGTTTAATAGGTGT
This sequence comes from Osmerus eperlanus, assembly GCF_963692335.1. Classification (NCBI taxonomy): domain Eukaryota; kingdom Metazoa; phylum Chordata; class Actinopteri; order Osmeriformes; family Osmeridae; genus Osmerus; species Osmerus eperlanus. The sequence goes on from NC_085024.1 coordinate 5,981,266, forward strand.
ATGGGATTTTTAATCAATCAGAATGGGATTTCTGATTCTGGTGAATGCCTGTATATCAATGAAGCAAAGGTCTGTAATAAAGGACCTCAACCTATGTATCGATTTCATGGAGTGTCATTTTATTTTGATGAGGTGGTGGATGAGGGATCTGACAGTACGCGGTTTAAAGAAAACTTCAGGGAGAGGTCACGCGGCCGTTAACATTGCTTGATGCAATGGTGGATTGATATGATCCATGTTCTACCTCTCAGCCTGCTTAAGAATAGAGTGGACCAGCAATTATCTGGACTATTTGAACCTGACTCGAATTAGTCAGATTGCAGAACAAAAATTGGCCGATTGTGAACCGCTTTATCCCCGGTTGATTTGTTAGGTTATTTCAAATCAGGTTTGGGACTTTAATCCCAGCTTTTTAAAGCGGGCTTTATAAAACAGTTTGAATCCCTATCATTATGTGTCCTGGCTTAGTGTATTTTTAGAGAAAGTTTTTTTTTATTGAGATTATTTCGGTTTAATGTGCTTTACCTTGTAAATGAATACCCCTCCTGTGACTTCAGAGTGGAAGCACAGTAAGGCTGTGCAGGCAAGAGAAGTATTTTAGTTTAGCTTCCCACTGGATCCCTCCGAGGTCAGTCTCATGTTCCAGCCAAGCTTCAGAGATGACGCTGCCTAGATAATGCTGCCTTAACTCTGATGGAGGGTGGGGTGCTGGTAAACAGGGGGATTTGTTAGTTTTTATTATTTATTCCTTTTATTTGTTGTTTTTAAATGGTAAGTGGCCCCTCAATTAAATACATTTCATACATACTGTTTTTGTGTGTGTACTTTGGGGGCAAATTGGGGTTGAGGAATACAACCCCAATTCCAAAAAAGTTGGGATGTTGTGTAAAATTAAATAAAAAACAATACAATGATTTACAAATATAATAAACCAATTATGTTATTTACAATAGAACATATAAAACATGTCAAATGTTTAAACTGATTAAATGTACAATTTTAAGGAAAAAATAAGGTAATTTTGAATATGATGGCAGCAACACATCTCAAAAAAGTTGGGACAAGGCCATGTTCACCACTGTGTAGCATCCCCTCTTCTTTTAACAACAGTCTGTATCTGTCTGGGAACTGAGGAGATCAGTTGCTGGAGTTGTGGGAGAGGAATGTTGTCCCTTTTGTGTCTGATACAGGATTCCTGCTGCTCAACGGTCCTGGGTCTTCTTTGTCATATTTTTAGTTTCATGATCCACCAAATGTTTTTAAATGGTGAAAGATCTGGACTGCAGGCAGGCCAGTGCAGCACCCAGACTCTTCTATTACGAAGCCATGCAGTTGTAACAGATGCAGGATGTGGTTTAACATTGTCTTCCTAAAATATGCAAGGCCTTCCCTGAAAAAGATCTTGCCTGGATGCAAGCAAATGTTGCTCTAAAACCTGTATTGATGTTGCCTTTCCAGATGTGCAAGCTGACCATTCTATAGGCACTAATGTACCCTCATACCATCAGAAATGCAGGCTTTTGAACTGAGCGCTAATAACAAGCCGGTTGGTCCCTCTCCTCTTTAGTCCAGAGGACGCAGCGTCCAAGGTTTCCAAAAATAATTAGAAATGTCAATTTGTCTAACCACAGAACAGTTTTCCCACTTTGACTCAGTCCATTTTAAATGAGCTTTAGAATCAGATTCAGAATTTTGTTTCATTCGCCATGTAGGTTTACAAAAACACATAATAATATATATAAAAATAAGAATATGAATATGAATGGTCAATAATGCAAATAAGGTGGCATGTGCGTAGTGCAAAAGGTGTCGGATGGACTAATAATAGATAATAGTTAAATGTCAGTGGGAGTCCTTGGCCTTGTTGAAGAGGCCAGTAGCGGATGGAAAGAAACTGTTCTTGTGGCGTGAGGTTTTGGTCCTGATGGGCCGCAGCCTTCTGCCGGAGGGGAGTAGCTGGAACAGAGTGTCCAGGGTGGGAGGAGTCGGCTACAATCTTCGCCCGCTTCAGGGTCCTCGAGGTGTGCAGGTCCTCGAGGGTAGGCAGATTACAACCAATCACCTTCTCAACAGCACAGATGATACACTGCAGTCTGCTCTTGTCCTTGGCAGTGGCATCAGCGTACCAGATGGTGATGGAGGAGGTGAGGATGGACTCAATGATGGCTGTGTAGAAGTGCACCATCATTGTCTTTGGCAGGTTGAATTTCTTCAGCTGCCATAGGAAGTACATCCTCTGTTGTGCTTTCTTGGTGAGGGACTTGATGTTCAGTTCCCACTTGAGGTCCTGGGAGAGGATAGTGCCCAGGAAGTGGAAGGACTCCACAGTGTTGACTGGGGAGTCGCACAGGGTGATGGGGGTGAGTGGGGCTGTATTCTAGCCCAGAGAAGATGGCAGTGTTTCTGGATCATGTTCACATGTGGGTTCTTCTTTGCATGATAAAGCTTTAACCTAAAGTTCTGGAGGTGTTTCTGAGCCCATGCAATGATTTCCATTACAGAATAATGCCTGTTTTTTATGCAGTGAGTGCCTGAAGATCACAGGCATGCAGAATTTATTTTCCTCCTTGTCCCTTACACATAGAGATTTATCCAGATTCTCAGAATAATTGTATTATATTATGTTCTATTGTGAAAAACATAATGGGGTTATGAGATTTTTAAATCATTGTATTCTGTTTTCATTTTTATTTTACACAACGTCCCAACTTTTTGGGAATTGGGGTTGTACACAGGAGAGGAGCAAAACCATAACAAACTTTTATGGGGATAGTTTTAAACTTCAACAGAGTACCCGCCTTCAAAGAAGTTAACGCTTGTCAATGGAGCGAACCCAGACTCTCTGTACAAATGAAATGTACAAGAGCCTGGTTAGGACCAGGCTAGGGCTAAGTCTGAATCTAGGAGCAAAACGGAGCACAGCTGCCAGCTGTAGGTATATGCAGCTAGTGCTAAATAACTATTTATCTGGTCGGCTCCATGATGCCAGGTAAGTAGGGTTCGTGAGACTGCTCACCAAAACAACGAAGGGGAAACCTACTTGTCTAGCAGATTAACATATTAAGTAGGTACATAGCGAAAAGTAGCCTCAACTTTCCTAGACTTTTAGTAACGGTACTAATGCTGAGGGCTCGATGATATCGCGGTCTGTTTTACTAGAACGTCGTATCTATGCATCCTTGCTAACGTCTGATGACGTTGTCATGTTAGGCTAGCACTGAGTTCCCTTTTGCCACCCACACAAGGCACTTTTTGCCACAAAAACGTAGTAAGCTCCTAAACCGTGCAACGGAACGTAAATAAAAATACAAGCAACGAAATGACTAACAAGACAAACCTTTTGACACCAAGGTTGTCTATGTAGTCCAAATATTGAGGGCTACATAGCCAATATTGCTCGCCGAAGGCTTGAGCACACCCCATAAATATATATGAGAGAGAACAATGGTTGTGCTCGCCGAAGGCTTGCCGGGCTAGACAGTTGGTTTTAAAGAAATGTAATGACCAAATGAACAAAATGTCCCCTGTAAAAACTGGACAACTCTTCTATTCTTCAGTTACCGATTATTTAAAGTAATCTGGTTTTATTGCAAATGTTGCGGCCTGCATGCTTGCTACATGTTGCTGCTTAAGGAAATGTACTATGAAAAGCGAATCTGATGCCAGTACTCCTGAAGTAAGTAGAAGGGCAAAACAATAAAAGTTTGCTGTATAAAATGTCTGCTATTGGACTGAAACTCGTAGGATGTGAGTGTGTACCAGCTGGTAAATGTTGATAGGTTGTTTGTCCTTCTGTGTGTCTGTATAATACTCCCTATAACCCTGACCATCCCTCTATCTCTACCTCCAGCCAACAACCTCAAGACGTCCTAACCCAAGTTCAAGTCTTGTATTGTCAGATGCACAGAACACAAGGTCAGACTCGGCACTGAAATTCTTAGGACAACACAACTCAAAGCAACCGGGCATAACATATAAGTACTCAGAACATAGATTACATCTATGATAAGCTAAAATATAATAAACCTCCTAAATATACATATATATTATAATGTATAATGTAGGGTTCAAGACTGGCCACTCCACAGAAACTGCCCTCTTGTCAGTCACCACTGCCCTCCAGTCTGCCAGACTCAAGGTCATCCGTCATCAACCTGCTGGACCTTTCTGCAGCATTTGATACGGTTAACCATCAGATCCTGGTCGCTAGACTTTCTGAGATGGGCATGTCTGGCACTCGGGGGATCTCAGCTAGAATCGAGGCCTGCCTCACAGACATCTCCGCCTGGATGACCAACCACCACCTCCAGCTGAACCTCGCCAAAACAGAACTTCTCATCATCCCGGCCAAACCCTCCATCTCCCATGATCTCTCATGGGAGATATCACCCTGGGATCTGCGACGGTGACCCCTTCATCCTCTGCCAGGAACCTCGGGGTTACCATGGATGACAAGCTCTCCCTCACGGCCCACATTGCTGCAGTCTCCCGGTCGTGTAGATTCACCCTACAACATCCGGAAAATCAGGAGATACCTGTCTGAGCATTCCACCCAGCTGCTAGTCCAAGCACTTGTCCTCTCCAAGTTGGACTACTGCAACTCGCAGGTCTCCCAGCATGCGCAACCCGCCCTCTCCAGAAGATTTAGAACTTAGCAGCCTGCCTGGTCTTCAACCTACCCAGACGCTCCCATGTTACCCCGCTCCTCATCTCCCTTCACTGGCTACCCATCACGGCCCATATCAAATTCAAGACTCTGGTACTGACCGTCCGAGCGGTGAACGGGACTGCACCCGACCACACCTTTGGTCTTCTTCTGACAACCGTCTGGTAGTCCCACCTCTCAACAGCGCCCGTTCCCAACCCAAGCTCTTCTCCTGTCTAGCCCCCCAATGATGGAATCACCTCCCCACCTCCATCAGAGACACTAACTGTCTCCCTACATTCAAGAAAAGGCTAAAGACTTATTTGTTCCGGGAGTACACCGGTACTTAAGAAAGATTTGCTGGATCTGTTGTTAGTTTCGTTTATTTCCTCCAGGAACACAATGACACTTATTGAGGGTCTTGTTGCACTTGTTTGTTAGTTGTAACTGATTTAACTACTTGTACTCCCTGTAAATTATATTATTGTTGCTTGGTTTCCTACAGGAAATCTCTTGGACTTTTGAGGTTCATGTTGTTTCATTGTAACTTGTTTAACTACATGCTCTTATGTTTCATCCCAATAGCATTTATTTGCTTTTCACAATGTAAGCTTCATGTTTTGGCTACCCGAAATGTTTTTGAGGCTATCTCGTTTATGATCATTGACCTATGCACTTTTGTAAAGCTCTCTCTTGGAAGTCGCTTTGGATAAAAGTGTCTGCTAAATGAATTTAAAGGTAAATATACAAAATAATATATACAATAGGGCTGGGCGATGTATGGGTAAAAAATTATCGATATAGATATTTATATTTTTTCCATTCGATAACGATAATTAAGACGATAGACCACAGATCCGTAGTAGTAGAATAAGTCTCTTCCTGTTTGTTTACTACACAATTTGCACCGAACATTGCTCTGCTCTTTGTCGGATTTCAAAAAGCCAAACCTATTCCAAATAGTTATTAAAAATAACGTAACCAGCCAACCAAGGTACAACGTCGCGGCAACGTTGTCCAGGGGACCAAAAAATAACGTAACCAGCCGACCACGGTACGACGTCGCGGCAACGTTGTCCACGGGTCTAAAAATAACGTAACCAGCCGACCAAGGTACGACGTCGTGGCAACGTTGTCCATGGGACCAACTGGCAACATTCCCTTTATAACGTTGCTACGACGTTGCCACAACGTTGCCAGAAGGTAACGTCGCGGGTTACCAACTGAGCACTTACTGGCAACGTTGCCGCAACGTCATGTGTTAGCTGGGTAACCCTTTTTATCAATCATTTCTTCATTGGAAGTTGCTCCCTCGCCATGGCTATCGCTGGCACTGTTTTCGGCAATAAGACTCATTTTCCGCGGTTAACATTAGCTAGAATATATATATATTGTAGCGACCCTGTGTTATTGGACATTCATTGGTTGTTAATGTTCATGTTCTTATTGGAGGGTTTGGGAGGTTGTGGGATAGCTGGGGTGGGTCATTTTTGGCTGTAGCCTATATATAGGGGTGTTTTGGCGGTTACCTCTCTCTCTGTTTTCCCTTCGTGTTTAAGGTCAACAACTGTGTGTAGGTAAAACAACAAAACCAGAGACTATTTGTATTAGTTAAGGCGTAGACAGTGGCCCAAAACTGTCTGTGTAATAAAACCCAGCACTTCACCGGTTGACCCCCGACTCCTCATTAGCATCCCGGCTAGGGGTGCTACACTGGTGTCAGAAGTGATTCGAACTGAGGTCGTGGACCGGCTAGTTTTGTCGGTGTGAGACGATGGAGGGCACGAAACCTAGGATAAAGGAGGAGAAGACGGAGGTCAAGATCGACATGGGTGATTACAGTGCATGGGGCTCGTCCTGGTGCCCTGCTGGGGATGTGGATCGGAGGGAGAGAGACGGCGGCTTTGTGGGTGGTGTGCCCGCCAAAATGGAGCCAGCACGACAGGGCCGGAGTGACACATCGCTGCCCCCACCATGCGATGGAGTGCAGACCCGGGGTAAAGTAAACGGCAATGGCGCTGCACAGCACCCAGGAGCTAATGACAGAGTGAAGACACCACGGTTCTCTGGTGATGCCGACCTCGAGGCTTTCTTGGCACAATTCGAACTTTTAGCGGACTCGGTCGGTTGGAGTGTAGACCAGAGAGCATTGCAGCTAGCTATGTGCCTGTCTGGGGAGGCTGTGGCTTGTTTGTTGTTGCTAAGCCCGGAGCAGAAACGGGACTACAGGGCGCTAGTCGGGGCACTCGATAGGAGATATGGTCGGGACAGACATCCTGAGCTCATTCTTTCGGCATTGGGTCGTAGGGAAAGACTACCGGGGGAGTCGCTTAGATCGTTGGCTAACAAGATCGAAAGTTTGACCCGGCGGGCTTATGGTCATATGACACCGGCCGTGCAGGACGAGCTAGCACGCGACCGCTTCGTCCTAGCTTTGGGTCCTCCGGAGCTGCGAGCACAGACTCAGCTGGCGAGACCACGTTCGCTGCAGGAGGCGTTCGAAGTGGCAAGACGGAACGAAATAATCTGGGGTGAGTCTGTCGGGAAGGGAGCAAGGGACTCAGCGGTGGTCAGAGCGGCGGGATCATGCACAGAGAGCGAAGAACGACAGAGGTGGGCAGCCGAAGTGACAGAGCTAATCCGTGCAGTCTCTGTAAATGCTCCTCAACAGCCCAGCGAGCCCCGCCGTCGGCGCTCTGGCCCTCTAGTCTGCTGGGGGTGCGGCCAGCCTGGTCATCTACTCCGTGACTGCTCTGTTGTCCACAACTTGGGAAACGGGAAAGGGTCCGTGCCGAAGGGGCAGGGCGGACTCTAGACACGCCCCCAGGTAACGGAGAGCAAAAGGACCAGCAGCGGGTAAACTCTATACCTACTGATATTGTGGTGGTGGGGCGCACAACAGCTGGGGACTTTTGCCACGTTACGGTGATGGTGGAAGGGACTGCATGTACAGCATTGGTGGACACGGGGTCAACTGTGACAATTGTACGGCCAGACATTGTTCCTAATAAATTGTCATGGGAGCCCACAGCGGTCCAACTGCGAACAGTTACAGGTGAGACTGCTCCAATGCTGGGGAAGAAGATTATGACATTGACTGTGGGGGGTAGAACAGTGAAACACTTAGTGTGGGTGGCAAGTGTTCAGGACCCCTGTATACTGGGCCTGGACTTCCTCAGAGACACTGGCTGCCAATTAAACCTAGGCACAGGCACTATGAGCTTTGGAGGTGGGCTCGATGTTACAATGTCCACACCTGAAAAACTGCTTAGTGGTGGGGGCTGCCGGTCAGCATCCTCTGTAGAGTCAGGAGGGGAGATGGGGAAGCAGGTCCCCGCCACATGCACCCATCAGCTGTCTCCAGTGACGCCCAGTTTCACACCTAGGGACACTACTGAACTGTCACCTCTGCCCCAACGTCCCGTGGGGGGGGGTGGATCCCACTCTAGTAGCGGTGGAGGAGGTCTGTCGGAGAAGCAGCGAGGGGCTCAGCACAGATCAACGGGAACGGCTGAGACAACTCCTGACAGAATTCAAGGACGGCTTTGCATGGAGTGAACAGGATGTGGGTTACACCCACCTTATGCAGCACGAGATCGATACGGGTGATGCACGACCGGTGAAAATTCAGCCCCGCCGCATAGCACTGGCTCGACAGGAAGCGGCAGACAGGGCTGTGGAGGAGATGGAGCAGGCCGACTTCATCGAACCGTCCAACAGCCCCTGGTCGGCCCCAGTGGTGATGGTCCCTAAGAAAGGGGGTCAGCTACGCTTCTGCGTGGACTATAGGGGGTTGAACTCGGTGACGCGGAAGGATTCGTATCCACTTCCCCGCGTGGACGAGTGCCTCGACATGGTGAGGGGGTCCTCGTGGTTCTCCTCCCTTGATCTACGCAGCGGCTATTGGCAGGTACCGCTCGCCCCAGAAGCACGAGCTAAGACCGCGTTCTCTACTCATCGTGGCCACTGGCAGTTCAAAGTGTTATTTTTTGGACTCTGCAATGCACCGGCCACGTTTGAACGTCTCATGGACCGTGTACTTTCAGACGTCCCCAGCAAACAGTGTCTGGTCTATCTAGATGACATCCTGGCTCATGGGACCTCTTTTGAAGAGGCACTGGGAACGCTGAGGAGGGTGCTGGAGAGAGTGACGGGAGCGGGGCTGAAGCTACACCCAGATAAATGTCACTTCATGCAGCGGGAGGTAACCTTCCTGGGGCACCGCATATGGGGGAGGGGCGTCAGCACCATGTCCGAGAAGGTGGAAGCTGTTAGAGACTGGCCGGTCCCAACAGCAAAGCAGCAGGTCAAGAGCTTCCTCGGGCTGGCCTCCTATTACCGCAGGTTTGTGAAGGGGTTCTCCAGCATTGCTTCCCCCCTCACGAGCCTACTGGGCAAAGACAGGGAGTTTATTTGGACTGAGGAGTGCCAGCATGCATTTGACTTCCTGAAACATGCTTTGATGGAGGCCCCGGTCCTCGCCCCCCCTGACCCGTCACAACCGTTTGTCCTGGACACAGACGCCAGCAACGTGGGCATGGGAGCGGTGTTGGCGCAGCCTGGTCCAGGAGGGGAAAAGGTTGTGTCATACTTTAGCAGGACCTTCACCAAAGAGGAGCGGCGCTACTGTGTCACACGACGGGAACTGCTGGCTGTTGTGGCTGCTGTGCGCCACTTCAAATACTACCTCTGTGGCGTAGCTTTTGTGGTGCGCACCGACCACGCAGCCCTCCAATGGCTGCTTTCCTTTAAAGAGCCTGAGGGGCAGATCGCACGCTGGCTGGAAGAACTACAGTCGTTCAACTTCCAAGTGGAGCACAGGGCCGGGGTGTTTGCAGAAATGTGCCAACGACTGGGGGTGGAGAAGACCCGCACCACCCCGCTTCACCCTCAGAGCGACGGTCTGGTGGAGCGATTCAATCGGACCTTAGCACAACAGTTGGCCATAGTGACAGCAAATCACCAAAAGGATTGGGACACCCACCTTCCCCTGGTCCTCATGGCTTGTCGGTCAGCTGTCCAGGATTCCACCAGCTGCTCACCGGCCCTTCTCATGCTGGGTAGGGAGCTTCGCAAACCAGCGGAAATGGTGTTCGGGCGACCGCCAGAGGAAACACCAGTGCTGGCTGGCCTGGACTACGCCTGACGACTGCAGGACAGGCTTGAGTCTGCCCATGCCTACGCCAGGGAGCAGCTACGGAGCGCAGGCATGCGACAAAAGCGGCACTATGATGTGCACGCGAGGGGGCGCCACTTTGAGACAGGCGAGTTGGTGTGGCTACACAACCCGGCCAGGAAAAAAGGACGGTGCCCTAAATTAGACAGTGCGTGGCTAGGGCCTTGCCTGATCTTAGAGCGTGTGGGGGAGGTGGTGTACCGGATCCAAACTCCACCAAGGAGGCGCAGGGTAGTGGTACACAGAGACAGACTGGCACCTTACAGGGGCAGACAGACAATGGGGGGTGACCAAACAGACAATGGGGACAGTCATGGGGCAGGTCAGCCAGAGGAGACCTTTACGGAGGCACCAACAGGGACCCCAGCTGCGGCTGTGAGAGAGGAGACACTCGGGGGGGAGAACTCTACTAGACCTCAGAGAGAGAGGAGACCTCCAGGTCGCCTTAATGACTTTGTTTGTGCCCTCAGGGTCGAGGGCTTGTGACAGGGGGAGCTGTGTAGCGACCCTGTGTTATTGGACATTCATTGGTTGTTAATGTTCATGTTCTTATTGGAGGGTTTGGGAGGTTGTGGGATAGCTGGGGTGGGTCATTTTTGGCTGTAGCCTATATATAGGGGTGTTTTGGCGGTTACCTCTCTCTCTGTTTTCCCTTCGTGTTTAAGGTCAACAACTGTGTGTAGGTAAAACAACAAAACCAGAGCCATTAAGCATCATTATCAAGATTGTTCAGATTACGAGACTATTTGTATTAGTTAAGGCATAGACAGTGGCCCACAACTGTCTGTGTAATAAAACCCAGCACTTCACCGGTTGACCCCCGACTCCTCATTAGCATCCCGGCTAGGGGTGCTACAATATGATTTATCGAAGTAATGACTTCCCTCAATAAACTTATCGTAACATTAATTCATTTTCAATAATATCAATAATGTCCATAGAGAATAATTAGGAACAACAGTCCATTTTATTTCTGTGATGCAGCAAGAAGTTGCTGAGAAATGGTAGCCTATGCTCACTAAAAAATACTGAGCACCTCAAGTGGAGTACTCCACATGAGGTGCTATTGAAAATGAATTGGTGCTATTGAAAATGAATTGGTGCTATTGAAAATGAATTGGTGCTATTGAAAATGAATTGGTGCTATTGAAAATGAATTAATGTTACTATAAGTTTATTGAGGGAAGTCATTACTTCGATAAATCAATAAAAAAAGATCGCCCAGCCCTAATATACAATAAAGTATACTAAACCTCTAATACACATAATAACCTAACCTTATAAACCTATACTAACCTAAAGACAAGTGTTGTACAATTAGTGCAATATTGCTGACAGTGCAACCAGTAGCTGAAAGTGACAGTGTGTAAAGTGAATAGTGAGAAAGTGTCGAGAGTGTATCAATGTCCATATCAATGTCCATTCAGAAGCCTGATGGCCCTTGGAAAGAAACTGTTGTCCAGTCTGCGTGTGCGAGACCGAATGCTTCGGTATCGCCTGCCAGAAGGCAAAAGGGTAAAAAGACTGAAGGATGGTTGGTAACAGTCTCTTGGAATCCTGCCAGCTTTCCTGAGGCATCGTGTGTGGTAGGTGTCCTGTAGGGCTCATCCAGTAGGTCCAGTAACAATCAGATTTCTCTTTTTTCCCTTTTCTACTGTCACTTTCCCTTTGGTTAAATGAGTGTAAAACCTTTCCTTTCTATAATACGTGTCCTCTTGCTGTTATGCATGGAGTTCATCTTCTCTCCTTCTCTAACTGTTGCATCAACCCTATACCTAACCAAGATCATTGAGGAGCATCATTCCCTCTTCCTAGAGCTCTATCCTCATCGGCATTTGCCGCCAAAACACCATTTCATGCTACACTATCCAAAAGCAATCACAAAGTTGGGCCTCTTGATGCAATTCTGGCATCAGAATTTGGCATCAGATGATACAGTGCTACAGTTTCTTGTCTGGTTCTGTGCTTAGCCACAATACTGAAGTTGGTCCGGGGCACTGTACCTTCTTGGCCACCTTAGACAGATTTCAAGAAATCCAAGAAATCTAACTGGTATCCCCCTCTTCAGCAAAGTTTTTGTGCCGGCCTGGGTAACCTTCAAGGGTATGGAATACAGAGCAGGCATGTCAGTATTCCTTTCCTATGAACCAGATGGAGAGCCTCAGTTTGGGCTTATAAAAAGCATAATTGTTTTGGAACAAACCACAAACACACCAACAATGTTGTATAGAAATAGGAAACTAAAGGTTTTGAGAGGCATTTCTTTGCATACAGCGTGACCCCCACTCACAGTTTGGCAGCTGTTAATGTGAAAGAGCTGCTTGATCATCATCCATTACATGCTGTTAAGTCATACAGAGAACATGATGACAGTTTCTACATCTCCCTGCGCTATAGAATCTTTTATACTTCATCAGCTGAACTGATGAAGAAAAGTTAACAATATTTGCAATACTTTACATTATTCATCAAGTCTTGCTTATACAGTCTAGCTTTACATTATTTTTTTTACCTGTTACGTAGTCATTTAAGGCTTCCAAAAAGCCCCTTATCCACAATGAGCAAGGATTGTATAGCTCTGCGAACACATAATGAGTGGATGAGTTCAATCTACTTGGCCTACCATCATAGTTGGGAAATGCTGTGCCCCCTACTGCCTCACTTACAAGCCCAGATGTGCCATCTGCTACACTTCCTTTGGAAGAAACCACCATGGTCGTGGATCAGACGATGCCACTTGTACTGCACATCATTCCAGTATTTGTAAGTCCCACATTTTCTGACTTTAGAATTATCACCTAAACAGTAAGAAACTAAGCTTTATTCTCTGCCTTCAAAATGTTTTTCAGGATATCCGCCAGATTCTTACTGCTTCACCTGAGGGCAGGTTGATTATGGAAAGCCTTGATGTGGACAATATGCTCACCATAAGACAAAGACGCTGCTTGGTCAGAATATTGGTATCACACCTAATTGAAAAAATTGGAGAGACGTGAGTAGGCTACCAAAAGATAAATGAATGATGAGTGACATGTTGACATGTTTACATTTAGTAAGTTTTCACATACCTGCTTATGAAATCTGGAAGTCTCATGATGTACTGATTATGCGTATCGCTGTTTTGCTATTTTACAGACCTACCGCAGACAAAAAAAGCCTTAGCATCAGCCTTGGTGCAAACATTCCCCTGCTTCAAGGACATACATGGCAGTGGTTCTGTGAGTAGTTGATTAGCCTCTTCTGTTTTCTAGGGCCTGTTCCATGACGCAAGTTTACCAAATAAGCCAGGCTGTATAGCTACCTTCCCAGACATTAGCCTCGCTGTCCGTAAACTTACTTTATGGAACAGCTCCCTATAATGTGACTGCAAGATAAACTGACAAGGCATTATCCAGCTGATTTGTTGCTTTTGAAATGTATCCTTATATTTCTCCTTTCTATTCTTTCTTTCTCTTGATCATAGGTTGGAACAAACATTGGAGTACCTCCAAGCGGAGATGTCAAGGCCTAAAGGCCGCAATATGCTTCTGCGTCTCCGTTTACGGATGGGCGGGCGCACGGATACGCACGGATACGGACGGATAGACTGCGTTTATGGTTCTCCGTAGGCTGTGGGTGCTGAAAACAATTCACCGCCAGAAGAGTAGGTGGCGCAACGGTTTTTTGTAAATCGTCGTGGAGTGTTTATTTACCTAGGTTATCGAGAAGTCGGAGCAAATTTACAAATTAGCCGTTTCATCAATAAAATACGCACATTTTCAGCAACTACATTGCCTATTTATCGTCACATTTTAATTCAGATGCTGATTTACATGTACTGTTTAGCTGAAATATGAATTGTGAAAACTTACAGCAATGGCGGTCAAAGGATTCTGTTCGTCCTGTTTATCCTGGCAACCCCGCCCCCGCCCCTGATGCAAGCGATTCTTAATACTGACCAATCACAGCCAAGGGGGTCTCCGTAGCTCTCCGTCGCTCACGACGGATAGTAACGCTGCGTTCACACTGCAGCGTTTTTTAACGGTCGTTTCGGCGACAGAAACGACAGAACATGTTCGGTCGTTTTTTAACGACCGAACATGGCAAGCATCGCTTGCCTTCCCACAGTACACCACGCTCGGGGGCGTGTTAGACAAGTTAATACAGAGTTGTAGTTCCCTAAGGTCACTGGTAGTCATGGCCAAGCGTGGAGATTTGGGTTCATGTACTCACAATATCGATCAAAATACCACTTTTACACAACATTTATGTAAGTGCATGATTTTACTAGTGCAAGATTACAGTAGAATACATGTTACGCCACCGGTCACTCAACCAGTCGTTTGTAGGCTGGGCTAGCAGTGGCACAGAACAGTCACGTAATGTGACGAGACTGAATTTAAAAGTAGGCTATAAATACACACTAGGAACAATGACGACATCGGCAACCATGCACCATGCATTATTAGTTTAATGTAATCTTTAAATTCAGGCTCGTCACATTAGTAACTTTGTTCTGAACAGAACTGGGTGTGCAGACACATACGAAAAGTTTCTCCTCCATCTTGAAATTGTGAAACCTAGAAATGTTTATCATGACCAAAGGTTGCTACTTTACAAGAAACAAGAAAACAATCCGATTGGCCAACGCTAGCGTTTTCACGCTCCTCATTTACATAAAGTTGAGAAAATCCAACTTGCAACGCTCCGCTCCGCTCGCCTTCCCACAATGCCCTACGCGAGCGTCAACGCCTGGTTTCATTGAAAATGAATTGGAAGCCGACGCCACGCGCCGCCCGCTCCGCTGCAGTGTGAACGCACTGTTAGAAAATTCAGGGGGTGCACGTTGAGCTCTCCGGGGCTCTCCGAGGGCTGACGGAGAGCTCCGTTACCTTGACTTCCCACTTCCACACACATTTACATTACATTTAGTCATTTAGCAGACACTCTTATCCAGAGTGACTTACAGTAAGTAAAGGGCCATTCCCCCCAAGGCAAGTAGGGTGAAGTGCCTTGCCCAAGGACACAACGTCATTTTGCACGGCTGGGAATGGAACCGGCAACCTTCTGATTAATAGCCCGATTCCCTAACCGCTCAGCCATCTGACCCTATATACACACACAATCATATACAACGCAAACAGGTCCTCTTTGTTCAGGGGCTAGCATTGGGAGACACTCACACACACACATCTGACTGTTCTGTCCTCATTGTTCCGGGGGTAGCCTCAGGAGACACGTGTGTACACACACACACATCTGAATGCCAATATTTCTAACCTCTTTTTTGAAAACCTTGATTTGGAGTGTAGTGGAATGTGTTTTGTAATGTTAAAACATGTGGAGAGAGAGAGAGAGAGAGAGAGAGAGAGAGAGAGAGAGAGAGAGAGAGAGAGAGAGAGAGAGAGAGAGAGAGAGAGAGAGAGAGAGAGAGAGAGAGAGAGAGAGAGACAGAGATAGACAGAGATAGACAGAGATAGACAGAGATAGACAGAGATAGACAGAGACAGTAATTTACTGTTACTCAACATTCATGCCATTATTGGCTCTTACCTCATATCACTAAGGATCTCTCAAAGTACGATGTTGAATATTATAGTTCTGTGGATATGTGTTGGAGTATACTGCCTTGAAGGCAGTATCACATTACCGGCATGTAACTTTCTATTTTAATGTGTGCAGTATAATGCCGTGGTCCATACTATCATCATACTACAACATACTATCATCATTGTATTTAATGATTACTTGCTAAATGTGTTTATATATGTATTTGTTTTGTTAAAAGAGTGGTGTCAAAGTCACCGATGAATTGGGATGTGCATACTGTATGTTTTAAGAGTTTAATAAACAATGTTTAAGTTGTTTGGTTACAGTGCTATAACAGTAACATGCCAACACTGGCAGACATAGACCACTGAAAACTTTTGAATCACTGGTTTACTGTCAATATTCAACAGAAGCAACAGTTACAGTATCGTGAATAGTTACATAGCAAATTTTATTTCACAAATATGCAGCTGCATGCAATATATGACATATGATATGTCCATCATATGAGCAGGCAGTCTGTGAAATACACGGAGTTGAAATACATTGATTGCACAGAAACAGTCTGGCTTTACCAGAGGTCATCATATCTGTGGAAAAAAAACTAGTTACGTGCATCTTAAAAAAAAGGTGAAACAATTTTAAAGTTTGGCTAAACACGATATGATGCTAATATGATCATAATCCATCGACATACAATTATTAGTCGTTATGTAGCACGATGCGTTTTTACGCATATGTTAAGACGAAAAATGGTCTGTAAAGATGTCTATTAAAATAATTGCCCCCACCTTCCATATGATCGTGGGATGCTCTCTGCACTCTCTCTCAGTAACATGTCTGAGAACACAGTATCCGGGCTGGATCTTTTACCATACCTAAATATTAAAGAAAAGGAAATACATTTATAGAAGCAACATGCTTTTTTATTCTTACTTTTAAACATCTTGCCAAACATACAAAGAAACACCAGTCTTCAATGTTCACGTTTTACTGTTGCACACTACAATAGCCTATGTAATACAGACTTTACAACAGCACCTATTGTCGTGGAAACTCACCGCTGTCTCGTGATGAGGTTGATATAGTGTCTGAGCGCAGAGTAATACTTTGCAAGTTCCTCTGGGGGGGCGTCTTCACGGGGGCTCGCTGGCTTGGATGGATACGCGTCAATCATGGAGTGGACGCAAATCAGCGCGCAGAGAGCCAGCACACCAAGTGCCATCGCTGCGTTTGGGCGCATCTACATCACCCAAATCACAAGTAGAAAACATATGAGCAAATCAAACAATTGATAAATGAAATTTCTCAAACTACATTTTCTATCAAAATTAAATAATGAATATTCACAAATGTATTCCGTAGCCTATACAATGAGAACCTTTTTAATATCAGCAAGGAAAATATATAGTTTTTACTCACATTTCCTTGTAAACAACGGCGTATGTACTTCACTGAGCTACTGTATCCAACTCTGTCAGGTTCCTAACATCGTGTGAGTTTTATAATACGCTGCACAAAGGGCGCATTGGCGATGAGGAGGAAGAGTGCCCAAAGAAGGCAAACGTCATCTTCCCACTTTTTCGTAGAAAGGATGACGATTTTTATTGCATCAGTAAAAGTACCTACTTGAAACTGTATTAATAATACATGGAGGGTATGTTTCAGTGAGTCAGTTTGTCACCCACAGATTTGGTTGTATGTGTACAACACGTTTATTTATTTATCACCCAACCTTTTTTGCATGTGAAATATTTATAATCACAAAGCCAATATCAAAGGCCAGCTAGGTCCCCATCGCTTCTACTTCGAGACAGATTCGACCATTTCAGACATCCCAACCTGCAGAGACTCATTTCCGGGATGAGTCCCCCCCCCCCCCCCCCCCCCGGGACGCAATCCGGACGCATGATGTACCCCCTCAACCTGCATTTGAAAACTTAATTAAACCCTTTTGAATTTCATTGTTTTTCTGTATAAAACTGTCAGAGCTTATCTTGAAAAGGGCTATGGGCAAATTTACTCATTAAACATGAATCGAAACGATTCTACATAACAGTGAACAGTATAAAGAACGTCAATCACCACAGCAGGTGGTATATAGACTACTGTAGCCTAACTTGTTTGCTCGTCAAAGTAAGCCTTCACTCAAATGAACATTTGAGACATTTCCGTAAAAATATATTGTTTATAGCCTACGTGTACTTAAGATGCATGAATAATCCTTCTCTTATCTCCATCTAACTGACTCATTATACTTAAAGACTTAAATTAGTTTCCACCACGTCCACCAAAAGGTTTCACTTTGCCAAATGTAAAACTATGTAAAAGCCTGTCATTTCAAAACAAATCAACAGGGAGAACGTCTTTGAATAGTTTGAACACCTCCTGGGTGTGTGCCTCACAAACCCAACAGACAGGCGCTCAATCTAGTGACACTGTAATGCAAAAAGTGGTTTGACACAATTCTATTTCAGACAGGGTCGACAGAAACAATTGTGTCCAAATGTCTAATGGAGTCCGGATGGTCTGCAGTCCTCTCAGAATTAGGCTAGAAATTGTTTGTGTAGTGCAATGCAATCCCAATTCCTGAAAATAGAAAGTATAGTATAGAAAAAGCATTATCTAGGGGAATGTGACAGGAGATTGGTGCCAACAAAGAACATGTCAGTCAAATCAGGAGTCAGACAGCATGTTTCAGAGGTTATGTTTAAAAGTATCCAAAAGCAAAACCTCAAAAGTCTAACTCCAGATAACTTTCTGTTTGTGGAATATACCAAGCGCTACATCAGTCTGCATCTTACCTCATCTTGATCCAGGTAAGTACACTGTGCACATCCAGGGTCGGCTTCAAGGGGCATTGACGGGGAAATGCCCCCCGCCCCCCCCCCAAAAGGATTGCTGTGCCCCTCAAAAAATAATTTTGTTAAAGTATAAATAAGAAATACTGGCATTGGCTATACATTAAATATCAAGATGGCTATACTTCCTGCAGAATA
The DNA here is from genome assembly GCF_963692335.1 of Osmerus eperlanus. Taxonomy (NCBI): domain Eukaryota; kingdom Metazoa; phylum Chordata; class Actinopteri; order Osmeriformes; family Osmeridae; genus Osmerus; species Osmerus eperlanus. Next base: position 5,999,615 of record NC_085024.1, read on the forward strand.
TGCAGGTCTGCTCTTATTTTGACTCTCATACATGCTTTGTAAATGCGTGCTCCCCTTGTGAAAATAAATGCCCCGCCCCCCCCCCCCCCCCCCCCATTTAATTTGTTCTGGAGCCAAGTCTGCACACAACATAATTTTTCAACCAAGGTTGTCAATAACATTCAACACACCATCTTTTCCCATACAAAATGTCAGAATCTTTTTTATTCTTTGCAAAGCAACTGCAGCATAAGGCAAACATAACCTGGGTGATTAAACATTCTAATTGCACATCTAAAAAGGGTGAACAGAAACAAATATGTGCACATCTAAACTCTTGACAAACAAATGTTTAAAAATAAAAAAGTATGCCATCAAACAAGTTCCCCTAATAGTTTCTCATGCCTCGTCTGACTGAAAGTAGTGGTCAGCCAGGACCTCCACAGCAGTCAGCCTTCTTTCAGACACCAGCAGTTTAGAGAGCAGAGCTTGCAGTTTCGGAACCTGACCAAAGACAATACACAACATTTACATTTTGAGTAAAGGGAAATAGCTTAAATGACTAGTCAGAGGTAGCAGATATTAAAACAGACGTTCAATAATTGGGACATTTAATCAAGTCAAACTTTTATTTCATACCAGAAGGCAACACAATGCGATTCACAAGGGGGAAAAAGAGGTTGGGGGAAAACCGACGTCACTTACCAGTTTCAGTTCATCAAGCGTGTTCAATGCACCATTGAAATCTGGGACATGAAGCTGTAGAGTGAAAAAACGACTGGTGCTTATGTGCTCATTGCATTTCAGACTGTAAAAGCATCTCTGTGTACAGTATATATTTTAAAAAAGGGACGACCAAGACTTTTCCATGACAATATTCTTTCTACAGGCAAGAGCTACCTACATCGTGTGCTCAGTGTGAGATTGTTAGACTAATGATCTGAATGGTGAGGTATCCTCTCACCCAGAGCAGGAGACAGCCAAATGAGAACATGTCACTGGCTGGAGATGGGGGAGCGGAGCCCTGGCGAAGCTCTGGGGCCACCAGGCTGACAGAACCTGCCACCATCCCTCTGCTCACCGCCCTTTGCTCCTGGAACCGTCACAAACACATCAATCTTTACATAATGGGCACTTCATGTGGGAAAACAGAGCCAACATGCTGGGGGACAGCAAAGGATCTTGAAAATCAACCAAAACTAACAAGGTTGTATTATGTAGTACTGTAATGCAATCATACATCCTTTGCACAATATCAAATGGTGAACGTGACTTCATTCTAGAAGGATATTAATCGTCCGATATTGGGCATTTTCCAAACTATCGGTATTTATAATCCCGATAAATGAATATTTATATTTTTTTAATTGTGTTTTTGTTCCAAGGACTTTAAGTTTCATATCTTAAGTTTGTATTTTTATACATTTTATTTATCAGAAACTGCATTAACATATTATTTTAGTGAGGAAATAATAACAGGAGTCAGATGGCTGTGCAGTTAGGGAATCGGGCTATTAATCAGAATGTTGCTGGTTCGATTCCCGGCCATGTCAAATGACGTTGTGTCCTTGGGAAGGCACTTAACCCTACTTGCCTCTGGGAATGTCCCTGTACTTAGTCGCTCTGGATAAGAACTTCTGCTAAAAGTGACTAAATGTAAACTACAAATAACTACTGTTAGGGAAATCAGTTTGTTTTGTTACGCGTTTCTGGATTTTTAAAATATATTTTTATATATCGGCCGATATCGGATTTTTAAATCACCAAATATTTGTATCGGTATCGGCCTTAAAAATCCTTTATCGGTCGGGCTCTACTTCATACAGGGCTATGCATTGCTAGGCTAGTCCAGCTCACTCACAGGTGTCTTGGTGAAGTCGAAGTCTCCCACCATGCCTTGCTGCCGGTTGAGGACGAACACATTGCTGGGGTTGAGAGAGGCGTGTGTGATGCCCACAGCATGCAGACTTTCTAGTCCTTGGGCCACTCCCTTCATCACCTTACAAACCTCCTGTTGAGAGACAAGCGCTTTTAGACCCAAGTCAGCTGCCTAGCCCTTTCCCGTGATGCACCTAGGATCAGAGTGGATTGGGAAGGGGCTAGTAATACATTGGAAAATCCAACCAGGCAATAAACAGGGAGGTGAACTTCTCTGAGCATTCCACAAGGGATTTGGATATGGGGCACAGGGGTAGATAAAAAGTTTCAATAAACCACAGAGGGGGACAGGGACAGTCAGTACGTCAGTATTAGGGACAACTCACTGAGGTGGACAAGGGACTGGCTGTCTGAACGGCCTTCAGACTCCCATTAGGGAAATATGGCACCATTACATAGGCAAGCGGATCAGACTGCAAGAGACAGGTAAAGATGGCACAGTACAAGGAGGCAGACATGTCATGGTCGCAGTACGGCTCAAGAGGCAACGGAAACAGTTTTGTGGACTGGTTGGGGCAATGAGATGGATCCAGTTCAGTACCTTGCTGAAGAACAGAGCCAGGAGTGAGAGGATCCCAGCGACAGCCTCACCCTGTGTCCTGGCCCGGTGGAACTGGGCGGTTCTCTCCAGAACCCTCTCCTCCACCTCCTCGTTCACGGTGTAACTCTGGGGGAAATCACAGATCACCTCACTGTTACAGTAACAAGAGTACGTTTACAGTAGCTTTCATATGGGGGCTTGGTAAAAAAATCACTTTACAAGGCCTTTATTCATCTCCACATAAGAATGGGATCATTTTACAAATATGTATTTATCAGGCACCTTTAGTATAACCCTCTGTCCCTGGAACTCCGTGTGCACCAGCGGTCTGTGGTCACTCAGCTCCCTCATAGGCTCAGCATCGAACATGTCTTTGTCCAGACTACTCACCAGCAGACCTCCAGAGCTCTGCACAAAAACACCAGGACCTCCTGTCACACCACCCAACACCTCACAGGCACCCTGACATGCTTTGTGGTGTTTGATTGTGTGATTCTGGGGGTGCGATGCAGAGCTGCTCACCATAAAGCTGTGGATGTCTGTTTCCGGGTAGAGCAAGGGAAGCTCTGGGAAGCCAGCCTCTACAAGTGCACTTAGCTTGGTCTATCAAATTAAAAGTGGTAGAAAACTTATGGATGTACTGATGTATAAAAAATGTTTTTATACAAAACAGGTCTAGCCACACATACATATTCCTCCTTTTCTCGTGCGATTTCTTGGAAAAGGGCTTTTCGGGTTTCCGTGATCTCCTCCTTCTTCTTCAAGATCTCTGTTAAGTCCAGCTCCTCACACTGCACAGGGGCAAAGCAGCATCTTTAGTGTTTACAATACCTGTGCCATCCAAAATCAACAGTCCTGTTTCCCCGTGCCTGGCATCACCTCCTCCAGAGTACTCTCTTCCACCTGTCTCCACCGCAGTTGGGACCTCAGAGTCCTGATGCGCTTCTTGATGGAGAAGAGGGTGTCTGGCGTGGGGCTGGCATTCTGCCACTGCAGCATCTCCCCCTTAAACGGAACACAGATAGGAGAGTGGGGAGCCTGTGTGGAAGACTACCTCCAAAAGATTCTTCCAAGACAATTCTGGGACAAAAACTATTCTCACACCTTAGTATTCATCAGGTACTTTTCCATCAAATCATTCAGGACCTTCTTCTCCTCATGAATGTGCTGCATCACTTTGTGAAAAGCGTTGGTCACAACCTTATTGTTCTGGTTGTTGGCTACCTAGAGACACCACAAACTTAATACAAGGGCACTGGAACTGTATGCTGGATTGGAGACCTCACTGAATTAACATTTAGAAACCATTCAAACTCACTGATTTAGAGACATCCATCTCCTTGCATACATGCAGCTCTGCCTGCTTCAGGATTTCACTTATACCACCAATTAGGTCTGTCACACTCACTGATGTATTATTGGACAGACAGAAGAACTGAACAGAACAAAGATTAACATGATCACTATGGATTGTATTACTCAACAACAACTTGAAATGCATTGTATTTTTTGATTGTTTGGCTTAACCCTGTGATGGACTGTACTGTACCTTGCCAATGTTCTCAGACCAGGTACACAGGGCACCCAGGGCCTTGTCCGTTTCATCTCGAACACTGCTGGACTGCTGGTGTGTCTGGGTCTTCCACTGGTAATACTGCTCAAAGGCATGCTCGTCCACCTCTTCTGGGGAGAACAGACCAAAGACTGCAGCCAGGGACATGCTCACCTCCTGTGGGATTCAAACATTCATGAACAAACGTTCAGACATTGGTAGATAAGCATTTGATTTCCAATTAAGTTGATCTGATTCAAAAAAGCCCATCATTTACAAACTCTTCCAGAAACTTGGATTGTTAGTTCTTGTACCTCGAGTTTCTCTAAGCGCTTTCTGACAGGCAAACTCTTTGCCTCTTCCAAGAAGGCTTCCACAGTGGCAGTCAGCACACTGCGCACCTCGTTTCTGTTGGTGATCAAATCCCCAAGCTGCTCCATCTGTGCAATTGAGGTCAAAACGGTCATTTCACACCAAAAAAAATTGTACTCTGATGGGACATGATTGCCGTCAAGATGACAACTCACCGTTTCACACTCTCTCAGCTTCTCTTGGGCCTGCATGTAATCATGCCGTGCCGCATCCAACTTCCCCATGGTGCCAGGGGCGGAGATGCTGTCGTTTATGACTGTGCTAATAGACTCCATCAGGCTGTCACTATCTGTTAAACCCGGGCTTCTTTCCCTGGTCCATCAAAATACATGAAAAACCATTCATGAAAGGCAAAGGCAGCTCAGTGGCTGCATACATGCTGTCACTTCAATATTATCGTCCTGTTAATAAATAATCGCAGCATAAGCGGGTGTGACACCTGCAATATTTTGAAGCCTTGCAGTACCTTAATCCCCTCAAAGAAATGACTTTCTCTGCCAGTCGGCAGAATTGCTCAGACACTGCAGAGTCCACAAGCTTATCCATTTCCTTCTCATTTCTTTGCATTTCTTCCCTAGCAGACTAGGCATGGGGGAGAGATAAACAAACACCAGAGTCTCATTTAGAGACCCAGCTGTAGACAAACATACAGACTGAGAAGCTAATGAGAACATCAGCCCTAGACCTTTATGTCCAAACACACAACATCACTACTGACTGCAACCCTACAGCGTCCCTCCGTCCTCATACCTGCACTACCACTGCACTTCCATACTTATGACCCTGCCAACAACAAAAAGACCACTTATGTACATATTCATTAAATGTTCCTAACATTTATGAAATCCAATTATAGAAGGAGTGTTTGGATGAACAACTACATTATTCTTTAAGCTGTTATAACTTAATAATATCTGCATATCCACATGGCTTGTTTGGTAGGCCTAAGTGTAGTCACACCCATAATAGCAAGAGTGATTAATGCACAGACCTCTCACAACCTCACCTCAAGCTCAAACTTTGCAACTCGCAGGTGTTTCTCAAGCTCTTCCGATTGGCCCCGAAGCAGATCCTTCTCCACCCTATACTTCTCGGTCTCTCTCAGGTTCTCCTCTTTCAGCCTCTGTAACAGTGATAACACACGACAGTGTCGATGCACACATCAGTCTCTCCACCCTGATCCTCTGGGCCTACAGCCCTGCACGTTTTAGATGTTTCCCTGATCCGACACACCTGATTCAAATGAATGTTTTGTCAATCAAGTTCTGCAGAAGCCTGATAACGACCCATTCATTTGAATCAGGTGTGTAGGAAGAGGGAGACACCTAAAACATGCAGGGTAGTTGGTCCAGATTACAAGGGTTGAGAAAAGCTCTTGTAGATGCCTGTAGCTGTGACTGGAGATGTCTACTTTCAGAGAACAACCTGCAGCTCTGAGCGAGTGTCACTCAGTTCCTTCTCCTTTTGCTGGGTAATCTGTTGCTGAGCATCGTGTTCTGCCTTCAGTTTCTCATTCTCCACCAAAACATCCAGTTCCATGTTTATTTTGATTGAGTCGATTGGCTGTGGGGCTGCGACAGTGTTTTTCTCCCTATTGAACATAAAGACAAAAGATCAGGTTAGCCATTAAAGGTTATAAGCCTTAACTGTATCAGTTTGAGTATCCAGCAATGAACTGTACATCAGCACTGATCACCACATTGCAAAACACTCCAAACGGTTCCCTTTAACACAAAGACACTGTACGGGCCCAGGTTTGCCCCTTCTCAACTGACTCACTTGGGATGATGAGTCATTTGTAGTTGGATTGTATTCTTCCTTGAAACCATGACAAAGTAAACAACGTGGACCTTATCACTCACAAAACCCATCTTTCCTAAATCCCAGAGAAACTTAATGGTGCCAATACTGTTTTACACTGAGAGACAACTCATTTCAAAGTGAAAAGGATGAAACACAGGCCCCTGAGGTGTTGTTGCTCTATAAACATAACCTGCAGAGCTCTGATAGTGGAGAATGGTTCCCAGAGGGAGCAGGAGACAGCAGTATCAGCCCTGCACCAGAGACAGCTACTCCAGCAGGAAGACAGACCCCCCAGCAGCTGTAGCAGGTAATCCAGACCACAGACAGAGGAAGCTAAATAAAAGGCCTCTGTTGTTCCTAGCTAAGAAAACCAAGATGTTCTTCGTCTGTTTCAAGCCATCAGACCCACATGTGGAAGTTCCCTCATTTATTGGAATGTGGGAAAAAGAAACTTCAGAGATTAATGACAGGGCGGAAAAATAAGCAAATATTTGAATTAAGAATACGTTAATACAGAATAACTGTATATATCTGTTCTCAAATCAGCTCTAGAGTACTGTGATATTGCCATGTTCTCTTAGATCGTGTCTTACTTCACTGACTGAGGTATCTGGTCACTTAAGACCGGGCGGAGTTTGGGCATGCAGACTGGTGAGGCCGAGACGTCTCCCTCTCCCTGGCCTCTCTCCAGTAGCATGTGGGCCAGCAGGGCAGGGGAGTCCTGGAGGGAGGGCCGGGACACGGAGCTCTCTTGATTACTCCCCGGTAGACTTTGCTTGGCAAACTTCATCCTCATAAGCTCTTCGCCAATGTCCAAGTTTCCCTGGAAAGCCTGAACAAGGATTGTCCCGTCGAAGCAGACTGACTTCTTCTGGATACGTACTTTCTTACCGAGTATTAAATTCTGTAAGAAGGCTTTTCCCTGAGTGCACACCAGAAAAGTTATTTTGTCACACATGTTTCTAAGATTAATGGAAAAACACTACAGGCACATCTTTGTAGTCATCCCAACACCTTAAGGACAGGCTACTGAGCAGTCTTACCTGCTTGAAATGTTGAGAGTCATGGTCACTGGACACATGGAAGCCCCAGAACTTGTACTTCTTGGCCAATGATGGGGACTGTAAATCCACTGGCAGTTCAACAACTGCTGATCGACTGACAACCTCCGAATTCCCATAGTCAATGTAGGACACATGGACCTGTACAACAACAGGATAGATTTAGTTGTTATTGTTGTCTGTGGTAAATGGTAGGCTACTGTATGGTTTCGTTTAATTTTAAATGAGGGAAATAGAAACCGCTTAAAATAAAAAAAATCAAACCACTAATTCGCTACACAACTAAATAAATATGTATGGATTTGTTTGTTCAAAATCATCAAACTCAAGGCCTTCTAAAACGGCTTACTGCTTCCTCACCTTATCATCAATCTGCTGTTGGACCTTGCATCTATACCAACAGCTGTCCTCAGAGAACATTGCCCCATATATCTGCACAAGAAGGACATACAATTCGGATTTAGTCTACTCTAGACAGTCGCATTCATCTAGGTCAACTGTAAGATGCCTTCCAATACGCCTGTTGTCCGATCATCTTACCTTCTGAGGAATTGGGGTTCCAAACAACCTTGGATATTCTGGACACTTGTGTGCCAAAATGTTGCTCATCGCCTCAATTGCTTGGTCCTCATTGACATTCTACACAGAGCAAATTATAATCATACTAAAATCATGAAAATTGTACACCGACTAGCCTACATGCCTTGATTGTACAATTATAACGTGAACCACGTGTACCTGTGCCCAAAATGTGATGGCATCCAAAACGTGGGTGACGCCAACAAGCTCCACTAAAATAAGTTAGAAATGTGTTAGCCTACAGGTGTACTAATGTTTTCAATGATCCGAAATTCACATTACTAGTTGTTGCTACTCACTTTTCTCACGGTCCATTTTGGGTTGGTCCATGACTTTTTATTGACTAGAAGTGTGACGTAGAAAACTACACAGCGAATAAATATTAGCAAGTTAAAATACAATCACAAAATTAGCGGCAAAGTAGACTCAACGAACTAGACTTGCAAACATTCAAATTATTACACTTTTATCTGGTAAAATTTAATAATTCTGGATAGAGAACTAACTAGTTAGTCAACTCCCTGTCTGAATCAGTTAGCCTTTAACAGTCGCATTTAGCATAGTTGTGACAGGTGAACACTTCATATTTCGTTTCAATGTGTTTTATTGTATACAAGTTAAATATTTAAAGATGCACTCCAAGCTGACAGTGAAGTTTGCAAGTTTAGTAAAACATTTGCTGGGTTTTAGTCTCACCTGTCCTTGATTCTGGAGGAAATTATTTTGAACAAATGATGCGCGCGTGATTGAACTCACTGCCTCATGGGAAATTATCTAGCCTACAACATTTGGGATAGCCTACAAGTCTGTAGCCTATTCACACAATGGTAATATTTTGGATTTTACCATTAATATACGTGTATGTAACATTGTGAACTGCTTACACACAACGTATTTTATTTTAAAGGGGCCAATGACCAGGTTCACTTTCACTAATTCATACACAAGTTACAAACATTATTAGTGTACAACTGGCGGTCCACACACATTGCCGCCATCTGCTGAAGGCACTGACAGTAGCGGCTACTTTATTAGATTGGTGTGCAATATGCATGCCAATCTAATAAACTTAAAACATGCCAAAACTGATGTTATTTGGTAGGCTTACTGTGAAATAGACTGCATACAATTTTCTTCGCATCTGCAGTTTTTTAATTATTATTCGGGAAGCAAATCTTTTTTAGAAAAACGCCATTTTCATATTTTGTATCAAATAAAAACACGCCAATCAACTACATTGCCCGATCCTCCACCTGTATTCAGTTTTACTTTCAACAAAAATCTAGCCTACCGTAAGATACTTCAAACAGCACATTGAAAGACAGGCAACACAGTAATTTTGTTTCCATAAACCCATGGTTTAATCTAAAATATTTTAGACTTTATTTAACCCATAACAATAACATGCTTCAGGTGTCTTTATTTCTTCGTTTTAACTCCGAGTAGCATTCATACTCCACACAATATTCTTCGTTGAGTCACTTAGTGACATCTGCCCCATACATGAAGTCGTCTGGTAACGTCTCTGGAGGGATGCTGGAGAGTTGCTCATCAAAGGAGCGGAGTGTCCACAGTTTCTCCAGTTCATACAGCTCTCTGGCCTCTGGAAGCATGAAATGGACCACAATGCTTCCTTGAGGAGACAAAAAACATTGGAAAGAATTTTTTTTTAAATCAGCAAAGAAATACCATCCCAATAGCCTGATGCTGACATTTCAGAATCCCACCATACCAAAGTCAATGCACATCCAGTCCACTGCATCCTTCCCTTCAATCCTGGCATGTGGTTCGTTGTTTTTCTTCAATAATTTGTGCTGCCAAATACATAAAACGTGTGTAAGAAATGTTTGCTATCCCCAATGGTGTACAAAATTCACAGAACCACCTAAACCACTATTACCTAAATTACAACTTACCACTTTAATGGCATAGAGAGCCATTGCACGGAGGTGTCTTGTTGAGGAACCACTGACAACAATGAAGTGGTCTGTGTACTTGACTTCCTCAGGAACTTTTATTACACAGATATCCACGGCATTCTCCTGACGGAGCAGAGACACCATCACATCAATGTTGAAATCCCGAACAGTTTCTGTGGGCAAAGAGAAACTCGGGTATTACTTCGGCTATCAAAAGGTTTGTATAGGCCAACCATCAAGACAATGTTTGATGTGGATAGAACACCCAACTTAATGACAACATGATTCTTCTCACTTTTGACGGATTCTTCCTGCGTACAAATTCCATTTTCTTGTTTTTCACATTTACCGGGACTGCTCTGTTCCGAAAAACTGTGCTCAGTGCGCTGATCGGAGTAATATCTTGATATACTGTAGTGGCGACATGGAGGCAGGTACTGTTGATGATGGGCAAGACATGTGTAAAGCCGATGTGGGAGCCCTTTCTGTCGAGCATTTGAATTCAAACGTGAGCCACTGAAATCACCAATAGACCTACACCCTAGAATAACTTTCTGTTCGAAAATTATTGAGAGAAATCCCTTCGAATAAATCCGTATATACATTATTTACTGATATCTTGTCATGGTTTGGGAACAAGCATGTTTTTTTTGGTGAAGGACTAAAAACAGGAAGTAATGAGGATTCATGAACGATGATTGGTTGGAGGAAATTACTTTGCTGGTTATTACCCTTCCCTACACGTCCTCTGCTACCACCTAGTGTGTAGGAAGACAACATGTCAGGAGACTTCAGCTTGTGGAAAGAAAATCAGTAGTTAACCCATGCATTCCCATGGGTTATGTTAGAAATATTTCTATGTGCGTGTTATGCAAGCTTAAAAGAATACTATTCAGAAAGAGGAAAACCTCATAGTTGCAACCGCAAGCTTACTTAAACATGCTGACCGTTACCTTTACTCAGCATGTAAACATTTTTTACTGAGCAAGTAAGCGAAACAGATGTCAAACTCTATATTGTATTGGAACCAGGGGGTCATATTGTAACTTTCCACTCCAAACTGAAGATGTAGTTTTCCACTCCAAGACACACGCACACACACGCACGAGAACTTTAGGATAAAAGGAGACTGACAGTTCCTCAGACAACTTTGTACCACCATAGACTTCTCTCCTTGCTGCATGCCACAAGAAATAAACTGCCTTGATATGACTCCAGCGACTCTGTGCACTACTTGATAACAGATTTTCCTGACAGACCATTGTACATTTTTCACTGCATAGCTGCTTTGAATGAGCTACTTATAGCCTACCTGTGAGCAATCATTAATCCTTGCCAATATTGCTCAAAAAAGCACACTATTAACAAATACACCCCAAAAATTTGAAAATCTGGATTTTAATATCAAGTAATGTGACTCAAAAAATTGAATAGATTTCATTTATTTTCAGACATTCACTTATGCAATCATTTTCAATTTCCGAGTGAAAAAATAAATCATATGAAAATTATTTACCATAGTAAGAAACTGTCACCATATAAAATCTACATACAATTCCTTAGCCTGACACGGGCAATTTTTATACAATATAACTTATGGAGTTACTTGGTCTCTATATTATCAGTAAATCAATATTAGAACTATCATAAAAAAGTTATCAGCATATCGCTCTGGAAAAGTGCAAGTCAGCACTCCTCACATGAGGCATTTCTATTGATCAGTTCATTTTCTCTGTAATAATCCCTGTGGAGAATGCCCAAAGAAATGTATGTACAGTACTAGTGTAATGCTGTGCATAGTTAATCTCTGTCTCACACCACATGGATTTAACATCCCATTAGCCCTCAACCATCAACACTATTGGCATCCAGGGTCACATTCAGCCTCAGGCCGACAGGGATGTGGTCAGTTAGGCCAGCAAGCTGAGTCACGAAAGTAAACTCCTCTATTTCCTAAAGAGAGCAGAGAAAAGGAAAGAAGGACAATAAAGTAATTTTATGTTATTTCTTAACAGGGCAATGCTTTTGCTATCGGTAACGGAATGGTAACGGAAGCCATATGTGTCAACCTCTGCCACAGTGTAGAAATGATTTGAAGTTTTAACAATGGGTTGACACAATATACCTTTCCATTCTATTCACGGAAAAAGACTACAGTGAAGAAGAAGATTTGGGGGGGATGAGATGATGACTAAGTGAGACACATGGGGACACGTACTGTTCCGCATTGTTTGGCGATGGAGCTCTCCCGGAACAAGATGTAGTCAAGCCGACGCCCCACCCAGGGCTGGCCCAGCTCAGGGTAGTCCATAGGGACACCAACATGGGCCACAGGAGGGGAAATAAACTGCTTTCTGAGCTCCTCCCTTTCCAAAGTCCTATGCAGGGAAAGACAACAGAGAAGACAATGTATCGATGTTTGACATACTGCTCACATCTCAAGCTTAAGGGAAGCATTCTGAAAATTGAGTCATTTCTAAAACGTACCTTTGAAGATTCTCTGGTGTCTTTACATTTTCATTGTACAATGTCGGTTGTTCCAGTAGAGTACCTAAATATACACAAGAGGTATGTTTAAAAACCTGTCTTAAAATGTTTTTTGTATACATTGACTACACAAATTATGTAGTTCATATCAAATAGTTCTCACCAATCACCCAAGGCTTCTCTTGACCAGGCCCTACCCTGCAGGGGTCTCTATAATCCTCAAATATACTGTGCGCCTGTTCCAGCCTGTCATCTATCCATGGATAAAAACACAGACTCAACAACAAAGACAATGACAGATCTAGACCTCTCCAATTACACAATGCACCATGATGAATTAATTATCTCAGTATTGAAATGTGATGTTATAAATATCAAACACACCAGGTGAGCAGTTGTCAAAGTTGAAATCCCCACAAAGCACGTCAAACAGGACAACCTCATCAGCCTGTTTGTTCATGGCTTGGAACTCGCCTATCCATTTTGTAAGCATATTGAGCTGCTCAAAGCGAATTTCTCCTTCTCCTGGTTAGATTGGAAAAGAACACAATGACACTTTATAATTCAAACTCTCCAAATGTGAGTCTAGAACAGGACAGGGAAAATAAAGAGTGGAAATAACTTACCTTCTGGTGCATGGAGATGTGTGCAGTTAAAATAGCCAACTGCTTTCTTCTCTTTTTGAATCTGACCAATCAAGACCTGGTAACCGCCAACAGCCCTTAATTAGTTACATTTTTAGGTCATACTCATCATGTCACAAAATAGTACATCAATCCACAATCACAGGTAAAATAATGTACATGTTGCATTGAATAGTAGGTGAAAGCTGTGATACCTTAGCAGAGAGCAGGCCTTTGGCTGCTAGTGCGTCCTCGCCCTGGCCATTGGGAAAGCAGTGATACTGAGCCTCTAGTACTGGGTAGCGGCTAGCCAGGAACAAGCCACTGTTCATGAACTTAAAAGAGGAGCAGCTGCCTGGCGGCTGGCAGGCGTAGACGCCCACGTCGTACAGTATGTGACCATACAAGGGTCGGAGGGCCTCGGTTAGCTTCAAAGCAGCCCTCTTGTCAAACACCTCCTCCAGGCATAGCATGTCCACATTAGCCGGAAACAGCGAAGACACATCCCAGGGCACATCGTCTCCCTGGCCCAGGCCCTGAGAATGCAGAACACGCGGAGGGTTCCGGTGGCTCTTCCGGCCCTGTTGGTTGGAGTTCTGGTTGGTGTTGATGACAGAAGAAGGCGGGTTAGGAGAAGGCATGGAGGAGGGATCCTCGGTCTCATCACAGGGAACAAACACCACATGGTTACTGGGGTTAGTTGCTGGAACCTCTACATCGGTTTGGTCCTCGTCCTGAGGGTTGGTCGCTGCGGGCTGGGTCTCTGTGGCCCCGTATGTGGAGGGGCCAGTGGCTGTGGGGAGAAGGCTGCTGGAGGGGCTGAGTGTTCCACAACTGCTGGGGGAGTCTACGAAGATGCGGATGTGCGGTCGGCTCACGCCCTGCACGATGCTCTGGCCGATGAGGGCTGCGCGGCGCTGCGTGTGGCCCAGGTTGTTGAAGCGCGCCAGGCCGTCTGGCAACAGGCACAGGTTGGCGGTCACAAACCCAAATGTAGCCTTTCCTGTCTGCTCAAAGTCCAAGTTCCTTTCCCCTGCGGATGATGATGTCACCCCCTGGTGGTAGGAGAAGGGCCTGCGGGCAGCTTGAAGCGGACCCCAGAGTAAGAACCCCAGGAAGGCCAGGGGGGCAGTGATGAGGAAGAGTGTGAGGAAAATGATGAAACCAAAGAAAACCTTTAGAGGGTGGAGGTAGCATTCCTGCTCTTGCCGCTGTGTGCGCTCCAAGGTGGTGGAGAGACACACAGCAATAAGGCGATCCAGAGACCAGAAGCAGGGTAGGATGAGGCCCCAGCCCACTGCATGGAGGCCTCCCACAAAACAGTTGGAGAACGGAGACTCACGCAAAGCCATGCCTCCCCACCCCTGTAACGTTACAGTTTTATATGGACAACAGGCATCAGGTCTCCCTGTTCACTTCACTCTGGCCACATTGTCATTGTGAGGTTAACAGCCTATAGAGCTCCAATGGAATATACACTGAAAAACAAGCACAAAAACACTTCAGGATGAAAAAATCTATTTCAGGGTGATTTGACATAATGATCATAGTTGTCACATAATTCAACTAACCAAATAGTTCGAATTTGGATTAGTGAATTCACTGAAATGGTGAAGCTATCGACTGGATATTCAGGGACATCGGGACTCCTTTTTAGGAACCCATCGGTTCCAAGTGGGTGACAGCTGGTGCGTCATTGGGGCACGCGATCAATTCGAGTAGAGACAGATTACATTGGTTTACTGCGCGCTCATGCAGGGGAGGTAAACACTTCTGGCCAGCATTGTTGGAAAGGAGGGCAAGAATGGAACAATATATGAGTTTCTCGCTCAATCGCTGCTAATCCAGCCGCCACCATCTGCACTTTTCACTAATCGCTGGATGGAGACTAGCGACAGTTGAGTGCGCTCAGTGTTACAATGGGGACCTTGTATCCCACTCTTTACATCTAAACTAATCATAGTCGGGTACAATTAATAGAACATTAACTGATTCAACTGTTCATCATTCATGATGATGACTTACTGTCAAGAACACGATACAACATATCGATTACATTAGTGCGTAGCTCTAAATTCAGTCGATATGTTCTGGCTGTGGTGAGTCCGACAACTACTACGAGCATTATCGGTCTGGGTAATCTATGTATTGTTGGGTGGAAAACGTTCACAGTGGTAGTGTGTGTCTCCTATCATCGCCTGTTTATATTTTAACTAACTTGTCAATGTTCCTTGTACTAGGCTACTTACTACAATCATTATTATGTCTTCGTAAATACTGTATGGGCGGCAGAAAAAAAATAGTAGAGCCGCAAAACACTTGGTAGATTAGACAGCTAGCCGAACGTCAGCTAGCTAGATCGGGAGGACCTACAGTAGGCTATAGTCTAATACTTTGTAATACTAGGCTACTACTATCTAGTAACAAGAAATAACAGTATTGACTTGTCAGTAACTTGTACCAACACCATACGAGCACAAAGAATAATAAATGTCAAGTAATCCAACCGCTTTACCTGGCCGTGTCACTTGCGTGTACAAATCTGACAGGTTATTAGTTCCTCGACATCAATCGTTAGCTCTCTCTTGCGTTTCTGGTAGTGTTAGTGAAGCAAGCAGGTGTCTACTGCTAAATTCGAACCCATTGACAATATATGTTAAGTCAAAATATGAACATACGACAGAAATAATGAATTTGAGTGTTCATACAAAAGCATCCCGTGTCGCAGGATGGAGGCTATTTGCTAGCTTCCGTAGCTAGTTTAGGTATGAATCTGTCTGCCTTTCTTAGGGGCTTGCACGTGTACAACCAAAGCGCGTTCACGCTGCTTCCCAAAGCGTCGATGGGGCGCTGTCACAGCTCCCAGGCGTACACCTTGTTGTGCCTCCATACGCGCGCGCGAACTTCAATCTCAAAGCCACAAACCCTCAAATCAGAATCTGAATTCGGTTTAATCGCCATGTATGTTATACAAACAGGGAATTTACTGTGGCAGGGAGGTGCAAACAATAAACATATACGGATCTTAAATTAAGCAATAGTACAAAAGTTTCACTATTTCTAAAAACGAACAATCTAAGAATAAAACAATTGAAATATAAATACATATAAAAATAAGAATAAGAATGAGCAGCATGAGCGGTCAACATGCTCACAACGTGCAATCAGATACTGAGATAAAGGTGGCTTATGCATAGTGTAATTTCCATTAGATGGACTTATAATAGTTAAATAAATGAATGAATGTCAGTGGGAGTCCTTGGTCTTGTTGAAGAGGCGAGTAGCAGATGGAAAGAAACTGTTCTAATGGCGTGAGGTTTTGGTCCTGATGGACCGTAGCCTTCTGCCGGAGGGGAGTAGCTGGAACAGGGAGTGGCCAGGGTGGGAGGGGTCGGCCACAATCTTCCTCGCTCGCCCTCAGGGTCCTCGAGGTGTGCAGGTCCTCGAGGGTAGGCAGATTGCAGCCGATCACCTTCTCAGCAGTGCGGATGATACGCTGCAGTCTGCTCTTGTCCTTGGCAGTGGCAGCAGCGTACCAGATGGTGATGGAAGAGGTGAGGATGGACTCAATGATGGCTGTCTAGAAGTGCACCATCATTGTCTTTGGCAGGTTGAATTTCTTCAGCTGCCATAGGAAGTACATCCTCTGTTGTGCTTTCTTGGTGAGGGAGCTGATGTTCAGTTCCCACTTGAGGTCCTGGGAGAGGATGGTGCCCAGGAAGCAGAAGGACTCCACAGTGTTTACTGGGGAGTCGCACAGGGTGATGGGGGTACGTGGGGCTGTGATCTTCCTGAAGTCCACAACCATCTCCACTGTCTTAAGAGCATTGAGCTCTAAGTTGTTCTGGCTATACCAGGTCACCAGGTTGTCAGCTTCCCACCTGTAATCAGACTCGTCTCCGTCAGAGATGAGCCCAATGAGGGTGGTGTCGTCCGCAAACTTCAGAAGTTTGACAGACGGATGACTGGAGGTGCAGCTGTTGGTGTACAGGGAGAAGAGCAGAGGGGAAAGGACGCAGCCCTGGGGAGATCCGGTGCTGATGGACCGGGAGTCAGAGACTTGTGTTCCCAGCTTACAGCATTGCTTCCTGTCAGACAGGAAGTCTGTGATCCACCTGCAGGTGGAGTCGGGCACGTTCAGCTGGGAGAGCTTGTCCTGAAGCAGGGTGGGGATGATGGTGTTGAAGGCAGAGCTGAAATACACAAACAGGATCCTGGCATATGATGCTGGGGAGTCCAGGTGCTGTAGGGTGAAGTGGAGGGCCATGTTAACAGGGAGTCAGGTGGCTGAGCGGTTAGGGAAGCGGGCTAGTAATCTGAGGGTTGCCAGTTCGATTCCCGGCCGTGCCAAATTACGTTGTGTGCTTGGGCAAGGCACTTCACCCTACTTGCCTCGGGGAGAATGTCCCTGTACTTACTGTAAGTCGCTCTGGATAAGAGCGTCTGCTAAATGTAAATGTAATGTTGTTCTCTCCGCCTAGGTATAAGGTATAAGCAGTTCTCACAAGTTTTTGAGCCGTTTCCGCATTCCGTTTCAACATCGTTGAAATGGTGTACACATACTCAAGGTAGGCGTATGTGTGTGTATATTATCATTTAAACATTACCCTTACGGGGTGTAACGATCACTCAGCTCAAGACTACACGTATCACGATACTCACGAACAACAATATTTCAGGATTTTATTTAAACTTTTATGTTAATTAACTGTGAATTAATTGGTGTGTCACTGAACAACACAAACTTATGTTTTACATGAAAATAGAAGAAATGCGTGAGTTCTAAATATTTCCAACGGTCCCCACAGCGCAAGTTATTTTGCCGAAACGGTAGCTAGCTAGCTAGCTTTAGTTAGCTTCCGGGCTAAGTTACCTAGAATAATACCAAAGAACTTGTTCATGTATACTCTTTGATTAATACTCGTAGCAATGCTACTACCATGCTTGTGTTAATTGTTATCCTTCTCATTAGTACATTTTGAAGCCATGCTTCAAAATGTACATTTTCTTTACAGTATTTACACGCAGTTCGTATTTTGTCTGTTTCTTTTTTACCGTCCTCTTGTCGAGTGACTGGAAAACCAAAATGCTGCCAGACGTAGGACTTATAAGTGGACGGGGCAACTTCTATTTCAGTTTCAGCCGAACTCATTTTGTCCGTGACGCAGGTGCAAGAGGTTGCGTGTTGGTAGCTCAACCAATAGGATAAAACAGATGGGATATTTAAAAGAATATCGCCATGACTACATAGGGCTATTGTTATATTTGTGTACCTCGATTTATTGTACCACGATATATTGTTACACCCCTACCGGATGTCGGTGCTCCATCTCCCAGCTTGTCAGCTTGCTGAAGCAGCCTTCGATGCAGTGATTGGAAGCATAGAAGACATTATTATGGGTAGGTGGAGAAGCAGATGGTGCAAACACAGGTTTTATTATTCGTGTGAAAGACGTTTTTGTCGGGCTAAATGTTCATTTGGTTTTTCGATGTTGTTTTTCCTTCTTGTCCTCAGGGGAGGAGTTCCAGTTGCTGCAGCAGAACTTCATGGAAGAACACTACCTGGAGTTTGAGGACTCTGAGGAGAACAAGCTCATCTACACTCAGATCTTCAACGAATATGTAAGACATCTACCACCCATCTACCCCTTCTCTCTTTCGTACTCCAATACATACCAGTATCACATTTGATCTCCTTTCCAGATAGAACTGTAGGGGGAGCAACAGCTAGCACAGAGGATTCCTGGTTTCAGCATGAGTTCCTTCATTCTGCTGTTGAAGACATTACAGCTGCTGGTAATATCCCCAAGGCCCCTAGGTGTCACATGATGCCTTTTAAACTGCTTTCAAATATGCGTCTCCTGCGCTTCTTCTCTCTCCTGTTCTAGGCAGCACAAGGATGAAGTGTCTCACGACATCTTCTATATGTTTTTGACGTTTACTGACTTTGTGGCCTTCAAGATGTTCAGTGACTATAGAGCTGTGAGTAATTACTCATCCTATGTCTGAAAGTTCCATCTCCTTGCTCCAGCTGGGTAATCACCCATTGATTCAGCCCTTTGACGGATGAAGAAATAAAACATGTATGTGTGTGTGTGTGTGCAGGAGCGTGAGGGGCGTGGGTTTGACCTTGGCCAAGGTCTCTCGGTGAGGTCCCTAAACTCTGCAACTTTCAACCGTTAAACAATAAAATTACAGGACTGGAGTGACACACACACATACATCATACAGATATACATGAACATTATGGCAACAGGATGAAGTGTTTGCAGGACTTACCAGTTCACCTAGAGGAACATGATCTCTGCTACAAATCTGCTGACTACCATTGCAGACAGCCTTGCCTTGTTCCGCCATACAGACATCTGTATCCTTACCATGGGAAAATAAAAAAACAATCTGTACATAGTAAGCGTGAACTTACTTCTTGTGCCAGTGAATGTAACTGATGTGTCTTAAGTACTTGAAATGTCTTGTTTTTTCAGATGAAAATCTAGTTATTTTTTAGCTTACTGTTTTGTAGGTAGATGGTTTGGTAGTTGGCTAAGTAAAAAATGCATGAGCATCTTTCATAGAACTATCTCTTCATTTAGAGTGCTCCCACCCAGGGGCGTAGCCAGAATAATCTTTTTGGGTAGGCCTAGAAAAATATGGATAGGCATCAGTTTTTTTTTACTTATTTACTTTGCGATGTGCACCCGGTGCATAATTTTTCGGAGATATTTTCGTTTTTGGGTAGGCCTTAGAACAAATTGGGTAGGCACAGGGTAGGCACATGCCTACCCGTGGCTACGCCCCTGCTCCCACCACTGTCCAACTAGCCAATGGAAGGCTGTCTATTCATGGTGTATCAATAACATTGATACACAAACAGTGTTTTCTACCTTTCTTTAATATAGGACATACCACTGTATGTCACTGGTTTGTACATACTGTCTGTAAATATGGTAGATGCGACGACGTAGGCTACTTATCCAGAAGTAGATGTCACACAAAAGTCTCCTTAACCCTTGTGTTATCTTCGGGTCGTTCTGACCCATCAGTCATTGTGACCCACCGTCGTATTGCAACAACTTTACCGCATACAAAAACAAAGTGAAGCATTTTCTTTTAACCGTTGGGCTGTCTCAGACCCCCCACATTGCGAAGGTTAAAAGAAAATTATTTTTATTTGTTTTTGTATTGGGTAAAATTGGGTAAACACAACGATGGTTCGTTATGAACCTTTGGGTCATGTGACCCGAAGGCAGCACGAGGGTTAAGCAGGTTCTCCATGTCATGTCCCTTTCCGTTCGCCATAGCCATACACCTGTAGCCTACATGCACAACCCTACAAAATCGTTGCCTGAGTAGGTCTATCTTTTCTTGTTTGTTTGTTTTTTACAAGAGACTCAGATCAGGGCAAGGTAACGCTACATTGATGTCTACATAACTTTCTACATAACTTTCTACATAGCTGTAAAATATACAATACTGTTTTGTGTCTAGCTCTGCTACACAATCTCAGGCATGAGTCATGAAGAGAGGGCTAGGCCCAATGGAGCTTTATGTGTGAGTGACTCACGTCTCAACAAAGACACATTTAGGACACAAGAAAAGTTCAAATATTATTGAGCAACAGCAATTGTTTTTAGAATAAAGCAGTGTGTAACAAGCCCAGGGTGTGCTTGCTTCTCCGATCTACCACAAGAAGAGAGGTTTGCCATCCTGCCTGGCCATGTAGCAGAGACAGGTGAGCAGAAGTAGCAGATCCTTCAGCAGTTTGCTGGGAGTTGTGTCGATAATAATTTTTCGAAGGTAGTCTGGGTTGTTGAATCCCAGTTCCAGGATGTTGCATGAATTGGGCCTCTGCTTTAGGATGCCGTAGGTGTTGATGATGAACTCGGTGAAGGGAGGGTGTAGTGAGCTGCAATACCCAAGCTGGTTCAGTCTGCTCATGAGCTCAGCATGACGCTGAGAGAGCTGAAGCTGATGATTTTCATTCACTTTGCCCGTCATGGGATGTGTGGTGACCTGTGTTAAAAAAAACGAGGAAGAGGAGGATTTTGTTATACTATTGATTAATCATGTCTAAACTCAAACCGAAATAGAAGGTGGTTTTCAATATTGCACACACTCTTGTAAACTGGCAATAGATAGTAAAATGACAATAGTGATTCAGTTTTTCATTAGTCATTCATGGAGTACTGGAAGGTTACTGTATGCCCAGCAATGAAAACACAGGCAACTCATTTGCGGTTCCCACCTCTATGATCTTGTCTCGTATATTGAGAACAGTGAACCCATATAGTCTGGCCTGGCCTTGGAAAACATGGGACAGAATCCTACGATCCAGCTGAAAGGCAATCTCCCCCACCAAACGCTCCTGATCTGTATTGACACATGAATTTGTTTACTTCACTTTGGCATTCTATTATATAGAATACAATTCCATTGTAATATAAAATGATCATATTTGTGAAAAAGTTAAAACAAGAAATTAACATTTTAACATATGTTCCACAGACCTGTCACTTTTTGCAATCTGTAAGTGTAACTACTGCTTGCCCGATCTTCATGTGGACTAGGGTCTGTGAACATGGAGCTGTTATTGAGAGACTTCTGGGCAATGGGAGAGGAGGTTTTATGGACTGTCCGGTTTGACTGATGCAAGTCATCTCTGAATCTGTCCTCATTTAGGCTGTCATACCACTGAAGTGTTGTTTTTCTGTCTGGGGAACAATCACAGTTTGTGCAAAACCTTTAGCTACCATTGACAGCATGGATTATGCATTATGTTGCAGGGTAGACCGAGGGACAATGCATCTCTAACACCACCTAGTGGCAGAAGATGTCAAATGCTACTAACTCATACAGTATTACATTTGATTCAACTACCTGTTGATCCCATCAGAGTATTGCTGGTTAAAGTAGAGTTCTGCACTTTGGATCGCAGATCTTGGTTTTCTCTCACCAGGCCCAACATAATTTTCAAGTTCCCATTCTCCTGGCGCAGTTTTTCATTCTCTATGTGTACTGACGCACAACCTCCTACTGTATCCATGGCCTGAGTCCAGTCAGTAGAGCCTTAACACTGCAGTCTGCAGACCCCAGTCACATGTGACTGTATCTAACCAACTCCACAACACAACCTTAGTTGAGCAAAATATAGTCTCTTTATGATGTCATAATAAACAATGATTGTAAGTCACAGAATATCATTGTTGTTATATTTCAGCATTTACAGGCATTCTGGGTATTTGACATGCCTTTCTTTGATCACTTTTATTCCACAGGCAACAAATTGCAATAAACATATTTCCATTTGACAAAAAAACCCCACAACAAATTCCTTTAGGGTTAAAGTACAATAAAAATAAGGATAACAATAAGTAAAGTCATCACATACTCTTCTGATAATAATAGTTATCCTTCTCTTACTGTAAAGCCAGGTGTGCAACTAAATTAGAACACAAAAAGAAGACAGAGAAAACTGTACATGATCTATAAATATACTATATACCTGTATATGTGTATTACATTCAAGAACTGTAGTATATCAAGACTACATTTTACATAGTGATTTGGTTAAAAAAAAAAAATTAACATCCCACTAACACCAAGTCTTACGAAGAATGTGCTTTTCCAGTAATTGAAAGAAGAGACTTAAAGATGTTGATGATGTCCAAATACAGACTAAGAGCCCCAAAGACGTACTCGTCTGGACTCAGGGACATTTTCTTGTTGCCCAACAACAGCACAGTGTCCACAGCCAAGAACTGGAATCATAAACAAATCATGTAGGAGTCAGGTGGCTGAGCGGTTAGGGAAGCGGGCTAGTAATCAGAAGGTTGCCAGTTCGATTCCCGGCCGTGCAATTTGACATTGTGTCCTTGGGCAAGGCACTTCACCCTACTTGCCTCGGGGAGAATGTCTCTGTACTTACTGTAAGTCGCTCTGGATAAGAGCGTCTGCTAAATGTAAATGTATGTTATACTGCTGCTCATTCAATTACAGTCCACACAGAAACATATTCATTTAGATAAAAGAAAAGACAACTTCCAGTCATCTATTAAAGAGTTTTGACGGGTGAAGAACTTACACAGGTAAAGAGAAGTGCACCCAATGAGGAGTAGACAATCTGCAAGATCCTGTCGTGGATGAAGATGCTGAGGATGCCAAAGAGAAGCAAGACCATCAGGCAGACAAAGAGCACGCCTTGACAGGAGGTGAAGTCATACTTAACCCTTAGTCTAGGGTGATGAAGAGGTCAGAGAGACACAGGGGTTATGAGTGCTTGATCTAATGAACCTGTTATCAACTGATCTCCATCCCCCATCATAAAGTACATACTCTAGCTGTTCTCAGACATACACAGTTCTTCCCCAGACAGAGATGTGCTACACACACCTGCAGAGAGAAGATGACCACAAAGACACAGGCAAAGGTAGTGATGCCCACAGCCATCAGGACTGCATCTGTGTCATGGAAACTGGCAAACATCCCCATCATGTAGGACATACTCAGCGTCAGGATTGACTGAAAACATCATCAATAGATATCATCAGGATGCGAATTACGGGGGGGTTTGGGGGGGGGGCTGGTTTGACCCCCCTCATTAATACTTGGGCCCCCCCAAAAGAGGTAAAAACAACAGGTCGGGGGGGTCAATATATTGTTCTTACCTCTATCGTAAATATTACTTTACGCCCTGGATAAGAAGTTGACCACCCCCGATTGTCATTGTATAATTCTCACTCTGGATATCATCTCATTAATCTAGATTCTAAAGACCACTTCCATATTTAAAAGTTACATGTTATCTTAAGAAAGTACATGTATTGATAAAAAGAATCTGAACGGTTCTACCAGTGTAACAAGGTTTCATGGATGCCTGTGGCGAATGTCTCCAAGGCAGCTCAGTACAATGAGGGTCACAAAGAATATGCCGTAGGACAAATAATATGTCCAGACATAGAGGTGAGCAAATGTCTTGATACTTTCCACAAAAGTGAAGATTGACACAAAGCCACACGTCACCATTAGTTGAACGGTCAGGATCAAGAATACCTGGTGGTGGATCACAATAGATTCTCTCAATGGTTCTGACAGCAGTTTGTACAAGCTTAAGTATATTTGGTGTTTTACATTTACATTTAGTCATTTAGCAGACGCTCTTATCCAGAGCGACTTACAGTAAGTACAGGGACATTCCCCCTGAGGCAAGTAGGGTGAAGTGCCTTGCCCAAGGACACAACGTCATTTGGCACAGCCGGGAATCGAACCGGTAACCTTCAGATTACTAGCCCGACTCCCTTACCGCTCAGCCACCTGACTCCCTCGTTTTCATATGGTTTTGTCACTTATGTTTTTTGTAAAACATTAATTGTGATGGGATGTTCCTGTTACCTTCCTGATGAAGGCTCGCCTTATGCTCTTGTCATTTAATGAGCCAAAATCAGAATTGCCTTGGATGTCCCGGTTTCAATGAAGAAATGCAAAGTGCACACTAAAGAATCTAAACAAATGACAACTTAGTAATAATAATAATAACAAACAGTAAAAGAATATATGCAAGTTTGCTTTCAATTAAAATGATATATTGTAAAATATGTTACACATATTAAATAATCAAAATAGAATATGCAAATACAATACAATCAAAATTGTTGACAATACAATCAAAATTGCATACCTTTCTCCTTGGCACGTTTCTTTTATTCTTCTGTTCTGGTTGTCTCTTAGATCTGTGTGGGACAAGAGACTATCAACCAAACAGCACACAGTATAGTTACAATCAATCCACATCTCTTCAGTAACACTTCCTTGGTGAAAATGTCTGCTGTATTAAAAAATGTGTCCTTTACTGAATCATACAATTTCTAAACATGCTCACCATTCACGTTGAAGTCCTGATCATAGGGGCCATTGGAGTTCATGGGAGAGTAAGGCGAAAAAGGGCAGAATCCTGGCTGACCCGGAGGAAACATGGGCTGTCCAAAAGTCCCTGGTGGAGGGAAAGGGAGTTCCCCAGGTCGTCCAAACATACCAGCCGGTGGCACTGGCATCCCTGGCAACCCCTGCACGGCTGGTGGTGGCATACCTGGTGTGAGCAAACCTGAAGCATCTGGGTGTGGCAACCCAGGGTTAAGTGGAACTCTTAGGGTTGTCCCTAAAGGGATGTTTTGAAACATCCCTTTAGATCTGGGTGGGTGAAGGGTTCAGGTGGTGATTCTGGGTGAACAGCACTAAGAAACCTGATAAAGGATCTAAATCTTGATCAGGTTGGATGGTAATGGTTGAAACTTCGAGAAATGGTCAGGGAGGGTTCGAGAAGGGAAGCTGGTGGGGACGAGTCAGCTTACTAGAAAGGATCGTCTCTGTCACAGCTAAAAGTGCGGACAATAATATTGGAAAACAAACACACAAACTGGTTCAACAAATGTAGGCTTTATATAATTGTCGTAGGCTACTGCATTGCAAAGTTAATTCTAACGTTAAAAGTTAACTTGTTTATGAATACGGTAAACACATTTTATGGATCATAGTAACAATAAGAAGTTAGTCGCAAAAATTTGAATAGAAAACGTATGATATTTTTCCTTGTCTTTAAATCCTAAATCCAATTCAGACCTCTTCAATTGTGTCGCACCGCTTTACCAGTGCCACATTTGTTTCTCTCTTATCTAGCATGCCACATAGGGTAAGCACAGCGTCATTTATAGAATAAATTGACTGGTGTCATCTCTGCGAAACAGACCAGGGGCTGCCAAATCACTTTTTCACTGATAGGGAAAAAATATGCTTATGATAAAACACAGTGATAACCTTGAATGATTGTGACAAGCATCCAGTTCAACACGAAAACTATTCACCATTGCAGTCACCTGTCCCAACTGAAAACATTCAGACACATTCACTTGGGAAAGACAGGTGACCTATAGCTGTATGTCCACTGGGCCTCAGCTGTCTGAAAACATCAGAACTTCATAATAAGCTTGTCTCTAAAACAACTGAACGCTTTGTAAGAGCTTGCAAAACGTACTGAATGGTTCATAACAGGTGGGGAATGGAGGATAGAGTTCACAGCTGCCTCTCTGACCTGTGTCTCTATAGGTGAAAGACTTCTAGACTAGAGGAGGGGTCAGGGGTGACAGCTGGTTTCTGAGGTTGGAGAACAGCAGGTCATGTCTGTAAGGGGCATGATTGTACTATCCCTCCCATGGGTACTATAAGGGTATAGTAACTAAACATACAGTATATCACATTTCGATTTCTGAAATAGCGGTCTGGTTGTTTTTAGTCAAATTTTCTTTAATATGATAGGTATAAATCTCCTTCATTTATTCAGTGTTCACAAAACAGTTGCTGACATTGTGTTATGAGGATGGACAGCTAAAGACTTCTGGTTCCGCTGAGAAAATTAGGGGATAGGAACTTCACCTACTTACTATTTTGGTGAGCAGGTTCATGTGACCCATAGCGGTCCACATTAATTCTTAATGTCACTCGAGAAGAGAGGAGGAGTGGGGTTAATTATAGAAATACATTTACAAGGAGAGATCAAGATGGAGTTGTAATTCTTCAGATTTAGATTTTTGTGTCATCCAGTTTTGACCAAGATTCCTCCTTCTGTTGTTTGTCCTGGCCATCGAGGTATAAATAGTAAATTTGTATCTGATTAATCTCATGAGCCCAGTATTAATTTCAACCTATTAATAGCACCACAGAAATGTATCAAAAGGGAAAAAAGTACACAATCCACATAATGATAATAACATGGAAAGGAATGTCATCACATTTTAATATTTTATACTGCCTGTCTTGTAGTCGAAATGTGATCTAGTATGATCTAACCTTTGTCTTTGGGACTATTGGGGACTGTTCTGGTTTGACACACAGAGCCTGCGGTAGAGGGATTCATTAGGGGCCGACCAGACTGCTAGCTCCTTCTGCAGTTATCACATTCCCCAAAGGTAGACATGTTTTCCCACCTGTTTGAGTTGAGTTTGCTGTGACAAAATAGTGGCTTACATATCTCTGTATAAATGCATGGTTTCACCGTTCTTTAGTTCCTCAACTAGACTGTTAGATTATATTAGCACCTGTCATTATGGTTAGATAACAAAGATGTGAAATTACCTGAATTAAGGTACAAATGATTGTGCTTATTCTAAAAGAAATCAATCCTTCGATTAAAATGGTTAAAGACAATACATATTTTATTTGTTAACCAATGAGTGCCTAGTCAGAATCACACATTTTAAAAGAAAAATTGGAGGAATATTGCACTGGCATCTCTGAGTGACATTAATAATTTCCAAAAGGAGAAACATTTTCAGATTCAGATTTTCTCTCATGAAACATTTCAAGTATAAAAAGTTCCAAACAGTGTAAAAATCCCTCTAATTAAAGGTAACAAAAGGTAGATATGGAAATGGAAAAAGGTATGTAACTTAGAAAATACTACAGCTTATTCTATTGCTCATAGTTTTACTAGCTTTGTTATTTTACCCAAAGGAATACAATTTTACAAAAGTATGGGGAAAAATAGTTTTATAGAAAAGGTATAAATCCACTGCCTTTTGTTGCAGGTTTTTGTTTTTCCAAATATATAATTATACAGTAAATTCCAGTTAAGCAATTAGAATAGCACACCTGATCCTTCAACAGCTGTATGGTACAGTACATAAAGAGGAACAAAAAGTACCCATCCATAATCCAGATGACTCCAAATTGCTAAAGAGTCTGCACAAAATGGAAAGTTCCTTAATAAATACAAGAGTACCAACATTTAAAAGGCACAGTGGGAAAACATTCTCTGAAGAACATTATTTTCAGTCTGAAAAAGAAATTCACAAAACATTGAGCTGGATTTCAAGTCCAGTGTACTCCCATCCCGGTGTCTGAACTGATCAGAAGAGAAGAGACACTGGGCAACAAACTGAAATATATCTCTGTTCATGTGGCTATCAGCTATGTGTTCTTTGGAGGCTGCAAACAATACGATCATCAGCAAATAAGTAGACGTATTATCATACCAAAGCCCCTTTGATACTTACTGAAGTTAGCATTGCATAGTTTAACATTGATCATTAAGTATGGATATGGAAACATGAAATTAGTTATTTGTACCATGCGTCTACAGTTTTATTCCTTGTTTGCAATAAGGTCTTTATTTGGTTTGTTTAGCTATATTTAGACATGTTTTTAAAAACAACCTGATTGTCAGACTTGAGTGCACTTGTGAAGGACATATAAAACTACACATTGCAATAAACGTTAACCATTTCAATATCATTTTACGTACAAAATGCATCAGTGGTTTTGGGGAGCCTGCTACTTAAATAAGGATTAATATGTTTTTTCTTACTTCTGAATAAATATTAAATATTCATACTAGAATGACAAGACAATACTGATAATTGAATAATAAGGTAACGTTTCTGCTGTTTCCTTTCCTGGTGATCCTCTTCAAGTTCTTGGGGCAGAAGAGATGACAGTGCTTCCAACAACAACCTCTCCACCATCATCATCCTCCTCCTCATCATCCTCATCATCACCCTCTCCTCTCAGCTGTCCCTCTGCTAACACTAACCTCTCCCTCGTCATGTCCCGGGGGTGTGTACTGCATGACCCACCCTTGACGGTAAACCTGCCTCCACAGTGCTTACTGCATGCGGTCTGTCTGGAGCTGCTGGGTCTGGTACTGGCCAAAGGCTGCAGCCGCTGCTGCTGCTCCTGGGGTGGCGGCGGCTGCCAGCGGCTGCTGCACAGCGTAGCCGTACCCGGCTGTGGTCATGTAGCCAGCTGGGGCCGGGGAGGCAGCATAAGGGTACTGCTCGTAGGCGGCAGCTGCAGCTGCAGCAGTAGCAGCAGCAGAGTACTGGGCATAGGCCGCGCCGGTGTAGTCCAGGTACGGGGAGGAGGCAGCGGCAGTAGCCGCCGCTGCAGTGGACTGGACGTGAGGAATGACCATGCTGGGTTGAACGAAGGCCTGGGGGTAGACGTAGTGAGCTGGAATCCTGTTGGACATAAACATACAGGAGGTTAGAACAGAAACACTTGATAGACAATCTTAAACTGAAGAAGCAGGCGCCATAAAAAAACAACAACAACCCAGTTCTCATATCATTAACACAGCAAAACCATTCAATTACAATGGAGGGACCCTACCGAGAGAAAACTATTAGCATAATATCAAAAAACGAGCGCAGCTTTCAAATTTTGAGTCAGAAAAAGCATTGGAATCATACTGGAATAAAGGCGTTAAGCGAAAACAGCCCACACCTCTGCCGGTTGTGACTGAACCAAGGTTGTCTCACACCACTTGCGAGCTCATCTCACAACACCGCAACACAACACCAACCAAGAGTAGGATGTAACTGAACGTTTACCAGTCCACATACAATCACATCACACACACAAGCATGCCCACACACAAAAATCATGGAAACACAGGAGAGAAAATTTCACTGAAGAGGCTTTGCAGAAAAATTATGGCAAAAGTGATTTTAAGCAGTTGAAATAGGCACTGTATATGTTCTAGTGGGGTTTGTGCTGTAGTCAATACCGATACATTGAATAAATTCGTGTCTGGAAAAGTAAGTTGTAGACTATGGGGCCGTGGACCATGGAAGTTTGAGTTTCTGGGCAGATTTGGCTCTATTTACCCCACTGAGTTTTAGTCCCCTGTAGCACACATGCAGAAGAGCAGGTGTTAGGGTGTTAAATCTGTCCCTAGATGTACCCTTCTACTCTCTCTGCCCCCCCCCCCCAACCACACTCACATACATACCCGTCTGTTTGACTGACAAGAGAGGCTGGAGGCATGCTATTTTTTGCTCCCCTTGTCATCCCTAAGGGACAAGCTTGAGCAACACATGGCATGGCACTCATCAAGTCTGATGGCGGACTCTGTCACTCCTCTGTCTGAATGACCTTCACGAGTCTCCTTCCCTCGCGTTCACGTAACTGTCTACATTATTAACTTGATGGTGTGACCACTTCTGTCTAGTCATAGGATATGCAAGTGGTAGCCTCCAATGTTTCCTTACATCCGAGTAAATATTTGCTATACCTGTCTAAATATCTCAATATCTTACGGTACTACCGTTACACTCAAGTTGGATAACCTTTGTTTTAGGACTAACCAAGGTTTTGGTATTGTTCACTCCTGCAAGATGTGGTTGGATCCTATTTTAGCTACAAACTCCATAGACTAGTCATCTGCAACAGGAGCCTCCGTTCTCAATTCCTCCAGACAGATATAAAAATACTCTTGTTACTGTGCTGCTGAACTGGTTCAGTCAACACAAACTATTCTGAAGGGCTAGGGCAGGGCGGCCATTTTGTGCTCCCGAATGTTCGGGGCTAAATAAAGGTGCTTTGTAAATCACTGGGACACATGGGTAATCCCTAGGACACAGTCACACTGGCCCCCGGGCACATGTCTATGTCTAGCTGCCCACCTGTTGTTTGCGGGTGAGTGGCCTTCTCTAAGACATACATTATTAAGTGCACTGTGGAGTAGAGTGACTCCCATTTTCCATCTGAATTTGAGAAGCCATGTGAGCCAACAGCTGCTGTCAGACCGGTACCACTCTGTCAGTTTCAACTGTCCTGTGCGTCTGCAGCCTGTCTCTTTGTCAGGCGCTGTCTGTCTGTGTTTCTTTTATATTTTAAAGATATTAGTTCAACACGGGTCTGTAAAATATAGGCGTTAATTTTAGATGAAAAGCTACTTATGAAAGCAATGGGTTAATGTGAGAAAATCAAAACAGAAACCACAGCATTATGAGTAAAGAGAAAAAAGAAAACAGGAAAAAAAAAGTCCAACATGCAAGCCAGGGATTGTTTTGTTGCAGGGGATGGATTGTCAAATATTACTTCCTTGACTGGGTGATACACCCCATGAGCAACAAAACATAGTGAACGTATTGTTAACTGAAACCAGAAAAATACAACCACAGGCTAAAGCACAATCAGTCATTAAAAAGAAAAACAAGAATCAACACCCCATGTCAAACAAAGTAAGTTACATCTCCCTAACAAAATTTCAAATGTCTGCAAAAAAATAACCCCCAAAATCCCTCCTAGGACCCTCCTCCCTCCCTTCCCCTCCCCACTGCAAGTGAATATAAGCACACAGTTAAGCTGAAAACCACTTCATACTGGTACCAAGGCACACACCAATCTAAGGACTATATGGAAAACTGGAGAAAAAGAAAACATCAACTTCCATGCATCTAATCACCATTTCAGCTTGTTTGTGTGTGTCAGAGTTTACTGGTAACACTTTAGTGATCTGCCCAATGCAGACTCAGCTATTCCTCAAACCATCATGTCCCTTCACCAGCTATTTTAACCGTAATCGACCCTGTCAGATCAGAAAGAAATGGACAACATTGAGTCAATTCTGTAAGAGTTTTGGACAAACGGTCACTTCCTCCAGAGTCAATAACAATAACAAGCAAAGATGTGCACACACCAACAGTCACACCGGGACACACAACATTGAATGGGTGGGTCAAAGTTATAGTTCTACAAGAACTACAGAAATGTAAAAAAACAACATTTCTAATGCTAATCATTTAGCAGATGTAGAATGTAAGTATTAAATACTTTTATACATCTATTGGTAAAAATGAGTCTGTGTGCAGAAAAATGTTCTAATACTAAATGACAAACTCTAATCTGTAGAAGATGTTTCACACAGACATGATAAAGAAAACATGTAACGAGGTGTGAGGCGACCTACCCATAAGGCCTTTGGATGAACGCCGGGTGGATCTGAGGCACTCCGAATGAGAACCCTGGAACAAGAAAGTTTTTTTGACTCGACCATCCTGCATGACAAAGTAATCAATCTAAACCACCCAAGTATGTCATACAACGTCAACTTGCCACACAGTGAGGGTTAAGGTTGCTGAGCAACACTGCGTCAGTGTCAAACACTCCAGCACATACGTGTGAGTAAAAAGCAATAGTTTCTGCTTTCATTGTTCTCCACCTTGGTCGTCCAAGTTGTGAAAAAAACCTGTGGCGCAGCCCTCAGCCAGGGCGTCCAGGCCCTCACCTGGCTGCATGACCCTGGGCTTGGCTCCCAGGTAGGCCAGGTTCACGTTGGCCTTCCTCCCATCGATGATGGGGTTGGGGTCCTTACAGGCTCTGTCTGCGGACGCCCGGTCTGCCATCGTCACCTGAGAGCAGCATACACAAATCTCCATTTAACAACATAAGTCAGTTAACTACTATCTGCCATTAAGCTCTACATAAGTACAGTTTCGTACTGTCTGTAATTGAATAAAGGGATGAATCCGCTAGTCTTTGATATTGTGAGTGCCAAATTACTCTGTACATGTTGGAACACTGAGTGCATAATACATCATAACTTTGTTCATGTGGCGTGTTTGTTCATGTAGCGTGTTTATCGATAGCCTGAAATAATTATCTGTTAAAGTTAAACTTTATCTAACCATTTGACTCTTGCCAGCAAGCGTTGACTGGTCAAGGTAGTCTGCAGCTGCATACACCAACATGTGTGCATGTGTCACACTAAAATTGATTACTTACGAATCCATAACCTCTTGATTTTCCCGTCTGTCTGTCTGTGATAACAACAGCCTCATCGATATCACCGAACACCTCAAAATATTTCCTGAGACTGGAGTCCGTGGTGTGATATGGAAGACCCCCAACAAAGATCTTCGTGTAGGTTGTGTCTTTCTGTGCTGAGTGCATCATCTGCATTTGTGCAAGGGGTTGGAAACAATGTTTCCACTATATTGAACACTGAAAAACACCAAAGTTTAAATTAAAAAAGAAAGTGTTGGTCCGGGATGCTTTTCTTTGGAGCGAAAGATTCCCGACACCTGTTTGACAGAAGATCTGTTTCAGCGTTCCGCTTCTGTGCTTCAGAGCATGTACATCGCTTTACACGTCACCTAACTCCGCCCAGGACACGCACTACGCTCCACCTACTCGACCTGGTGGGTGACTCGACCACACTTCATTGGTTTTGAAACGAACAAGTAATGTCTATTTACTCAATTTGTGATTATAGCGTAGGCCTACTGCTCCTTCACAGGAAAAATAATCTGAAATAGAAACCTTCACATTTTAATTTCTTGTCGGTGGTAATTTGTTGTTGTTGATAAAATCATATTCCTTTAGCCCACTGTGCTTCACGTAGGCCTAGAGGTGATTCGTTTAATATTTGATATCTCATTTACGCTTATGGTGTTTATCCACACATTTGTGTGCAGTCATCGTGCCCCATATCACACCTGTTGCATCACACATCATGGTCACACGGGGTCAATAGGAACAGCTGACTACCGATGTCACAACTGTAATGTCGCGATCGTGTTCTGGCTTTTGCAACAACTATCAGAATTCGGAACACCTCCAGAATAGACAAATACATCATACATTTGCTTTTACTGTTATATAGTAAAATAGAAAAGATCACCCCACAGCCTACTTTAACAACAGACAGGCAGCTCACAGTGACATATCTAACCAGCTGATCTATCGGGCTTTGTGTGATGAACAAACGCTACAGTGGCCGTGTTTGAGGCTGACGTCTGTAGCTTCTCTGTAGACCCAACACAGATGGGTCACTTCGTGTGCCATAAATCTCACAGGGGAAGGCAGCATTCCCCTGGACAAAGACCTGTGTCTATATCCAAGGCCCTAGTGAAAACAACTGCTGTAAAAACGTATGAAATAATTTTGAAAGATTGAAAGATTGTTGGGAGTCAAGAGGTCCACACAGGCTGTACATTGTAAACGTTCTGTATTCTAGAACATCTTTGTACCAATTAAAACAGTTTGTTGAGATACAATATAAATACAATTCTGTACATTATAATACTGTAAAGACTATGTTCAAATACATTTCTATTTACAGCTCCTTGTGAGGGAGAGCAGCTTTGATGTCATCTTTAAAGTAAGGTCTTGGGTTTCTTTCATTTCCTTGAAAATACAGCACTTTAAAACAACAATATATCAGTTCCACAGCTCACCACATCTATTGCTTCCATAAAATATGATCATTCAGTTTACAAAAATCACTTGTTACATCTCTTCCTGATATTGTCAATCATCCTTTTATCATCCCCTCCCAGTAAAAAAAAAAAAAAGTTCATTTATTGGCATTACTAAGTACCTTTACAAATACTTGAAATGTTACTTGTCAAGTCAAATGAGAATAAAAAACGCGGTCAAAAAAATATCTTAAAAAAGAAAAAGATACTAAAGGCGTTACCAAGAGCTATTCAATCAAAGAAGGTTGGGTGGCAATTTGAAATGCCTCAAGGGCATCACGTCATACACAGGCTTCAGATCCACACACATTATTCTAGTCAGCACATCCTTTGTGAGGATTTAGGAAAAGCAGTCTGTCATGGATATTCCTGCCCATCTTCACAGAGACAGGGCAGTAAGGCATCAGGGAGGCCGCCAGGTCTTAGTAAAAAGCCTAGCCTGCTTCATACTGATCATAGTGTTGACAGACCTCAGGTCCCTTTGGGAATTTCCCTCAGTGTCCTGCCCTTCCAGACGCACCAAGCAGCAGGGTCACAGAGGAGCAGTCACGGGATCCGTTTGCTTGTCCCACACGGAAGACTACATGATGAACTCCCAGGGAGGTCTACTCCAGTGCAAGCAATCAGACGGCAATGGCGATAGTCCCAGCTTCAG
This sequence comes from Osmerus eperlanus, assembly GCF_963692335.1. Lineage (NCBI taxonomy): Eukaryota > Metazoa > Chordata > Actinopteri > Osmeriformes > Osmeridae > Osmerus > Osmerus eperlanus. The sequence continues at coordinate 6,034,153 of NC_085024.1, forward strand.
TAGGGGCTAACTGGTCATTCCACAGTGTTACAGTACTCCAACAAAACTCATTTAACAATAACCGACAGCTGAGCTGACTGCAGTCATAGCTTCAAAGCAGTTGCGATTTGCAGGTGGCCCAATGTTCAAAAGGGCTTGTGGTGTTAGTCATGTGGCACTGCGCATTAACTAGACACATACAGTATATATGTACACACAAATACACACAAGCAAAATATGAGTTATATTCAGCAGATATGAAACCCTAGTTCTTTGGTTACCCCTGACATATCATCATGACTTCAATAACAAACTGTCATTTGTTAGTGTATCAACAGTAGTACATTCTTCATCAAAATATCCCAGATTATATCCCACTTTGACCCAATAGGGAGGATATGCATGGTGTTTGACATAAATATCACATAATGAACAAATTTGATTATACAAATGTAAGAAAGAGTGTCGATAAAGGTACTTATCTGATGACTCAGTCAAAGGCTTACCTTTCTATCAAAAAATATCAAATAAAACAAATAAAAGCATGTGCATGTGCATGTGTGCATAGTGAACGTTCGGTGAACAATGATAGACATAAACGTTAAAATACACTGGTCAGCCACGCTGAAGAGAAACAGTAATTTACACAAAAATTGGTTTGACGGGGAAAGGGATGAATTATGAGAGAGAAAGAGTGAGAGAGAGATAGGAGTCAGCGGGGTCTCTGACCTGGCCCCTTTCTTGGAGGGTTGTAGTCCAGGACCCAAGCCCTTATCCTGGAGGGTAGTGGCCCAAGACCCATGCCTGTATCCTGCGGGGGGTGGTAGCCCAGGACCCTGGCCTGTATCCTGGGGGTGGCAGCCCAGAACCCTGGCCTGTATCCTGGGGGTGGCAGCCCAGAACCCTGGCCTGTATCCTGGGGGTGGCAGCCCAGGACCCTGGCCTGTATCCTGGGGGTGGCAGCCCAGGACCCTGGCCTGTATCCTGGGGGTGGCAGCCCAGGACCCTGGCCTGTATCCTGGGGGTGGCAGCCCAGGACCCTGGCCTGTATCCTGGGGGTGGCAGCCCAGAACCCTGGCCTGTATTCCAGGGGGTGGCAGCCCAGGACCCCGGCCCCTATCCTGGTGGGTGGTAGTCCAGGACCCTGGCCCCTATCCTGGGGATGGTAGTCCAGATGGAGCAGTGTCTTCCAGGGTCCTAGAGAACCAAGGTCTGAGGTTCTGAGTCCATACAGGGGGGGCCTCTGGTGAGGCGAGAGGGCTTCACAAACACCCCGTGGCTAGGAGCACAGCGGAAGTACACCCTCCCTTGGACGGTTCCATTGTGCTTTCCTGAAGGGAGAGAGGATAGTAAGCACAGACCTATTCACACACACGAACACACACCCTAAAACAACCACACACGTACCAATACACAATGGTATTTACTGTTTGGATTTTCTCCCTCACTCACCCACTGCCAGGTCCAGCTCCACTCCCACCCAGATCCCCTTGGCAAACTCCACTCCCCCCACGTAGTGCACCGTGCCGCTCCTCTTTCCTACCCACACCTGCTCCCCGGGGGCCATCCAGTCGGGCAGCTGGGCTGCGGGCGTGCTCTCGTCCCCGCTGGAGTCCCCCGAGGGCTCAGCACTGCTGGGGTTGGGGCTGGGGCAGGGGCTGCCATGGGGAAGATCTCCCTGGGTTGGCTCCTGGATGGGGGGTTGTCCTCCTCCTCGCTGGACTTGGGGTGGGACTCGGACTGGGGCAGGGGCTAGGACTGGGGCTGAGGCAGGCCCCGAGGCTGGGGATGAGGCAAGGGATAAGACTGGGGCAGGGACTGGGGTGAGGCCTGGGGCTAAGGCAGGCCCTGAGGCTGGGGCTGAGGCAGGGGATAAGACTGGGGCAGGGGCTAGGACTGGGGCTGAGGCAGGGGCTGGGGCAGGGGAGGAGGCTGGGGCTAAGCCTGGGACTGGCCCTAGACATGACCCTGAGTCTGGGTCTGTGGATAAGACCAGGGATGGAGCGGTGGACAGGACAGGTATCCCACACTCTTTACCATTGTGATGATTGCAGTTAGAGGCTTGGGTGTGTCCCAGATGAGGTGTGTGAATGATGGCCGAGGCATGCTGCTTGGTCGCTTGTTGGGCCTCATGCCCTCTCCTCGGCTGGTCGGAGGGCAGGCGTGAGTCCTTCTGCTGCCACTCCTGCTGCCAGTGTCCAAGATCGCCATCTCCAATGCCGTCGTCGGCCCCTTTAAAGTCTGTGAACTCCTGGCTGACGCTGAGGGCACACCTGCTGGGCTGGGGGGAGGCCTGCTTCCCTAGCCGAGCAGGAACACTGATGGAGGAGCTGGCCAGCGACTGCACAGGGGTGTGGGTCTCACCCCTTGCCGAGGCACTTTGGGTAAGGGTGCCACCTCGCCCCGGGGGGCAGGAGGGGGGATCCTGGGGGTCCCGGTCAGGTTCTCTGGCTGTGGAGCTGAGCTGGTCGGAGCTGTCGCTGGTACTGAAGGGCATGTCGGACAGCGTGGCGTTGGAGGCGCTGTTGGAGAAGTAGCCACTGGTGCAGCTGCTGGCCGTGGGGCTGCGGGTGACCTCTCTGTCCCCTCCTCCCCCGCTTCCACCACCTCCTCCTCCCAAGCCCCGGCCTCCCCTCAGCTCTGAACGTGCACACAACGCCCCCTCCTGGCTATCCAAGGTGGCGTTGTACACGTCAAAGTTGGCAAAGTCCTCTGGGATGTAAGGCTGGTAGCGGTGGAAGTCCTGAGAGCCCAGGCCCAGACTCATGGCCATGTTTAGGTCCGTCTCCTCCTCCTCCGAGTCCTGACCAGAAGGACAGGGGCGGACACAACACAGAACCCACCGAGGACAAGGTCAAACTTCTCCTTTCTGCGGTGGAGCCTACACCTTCTCTCATAGACCACGAGGGTAGACTGATGACAATGGATGTTTTGATGGGTGTTGAGATGAATGTTGGGCAGAAGGCAGGTAAACATGCGCTAATGACATAATGCATGTGTGTGTGTGCGTGTGTGTGAGTATGTGTGTGTTATTCACAGAGGGGCCTCCGGTGTTTTTTGGGTGGGTTTTCGGCCAGAACAGTGTGTCAGTGTGTGTGGCTACGTGTGTGTGTGACACTTACAGCCGTGTGTGGCAGTGTGTGGCTGAGCGGTCTGCTGATGGAGGTGGGGGTGGGGGTGGAGGTGGAGGTGGAGGGGGTGCGGTGGCCCTCGCTGCCCGCCCGGGGCCGGGGCCAGGGGCAGGGAGGGGGGAGCAGCGTGGGGCTGTCCACACATGAGCGCATGCTCTGCAAGGTCAGAACAACAGCACACACTTCACACAAACAGGCATGCATGGAGCAAGGCAGTTACCAAGCTAACAGTCCAGTGCATTCAAGTGTTTACAGTTAGTTTATGGCAGATGGCACACAGACATGCAGACGATGTTGAATGGAACACACACACTTTGGTTAATTTACATTGTAAGAATAGCCACAGTTAACCCAGGCTTTGTGAGGATGAAAACAATAAAAAGTTAAATGTAATAGTCTATATTGGAACGTACACACAACATTAATGTAGGTTGGCTGGATACACCATTTGGTTGACTGTAGCTATTCCTGGGTGAAGTCATGCTCCTTAACAATGAAGGATGCCTGTCTGGTGGAACACGGCCAGGTGTCAGAGAACATGAGGTTCCCATTCATACAGTAGCTAAGGCATTATAGTCCTCACACAGATTTAGTACTATTAGAAACCTGTCACAAATGTTGTTTCATGACAAAACATTGTCATATTAATAGATAGTTATTTTCAGAGAAATACTGCAACATGAAAAGAGTGACGTTTGTTTGAAGACAATGCACATACAAAGTGCTATCAAATTGCAGAAGTAGAAAAGAGTGAGATGAAAAAATAAAAAATACAAAATGGACAAATGTGAGGAGGGGGGGACAGTTCTCTGTCCCTTGCTAGCAGGGTGACCTTACCTCCTGGCCCAGCAGGGGGCGTGCTTCCAGGGCTTTCCTGGCCTTGTTGTTCTCCTCTCTGACTGGCAGCAGGGACTTGAGGAACTTGGGAGGCTGGGGAGAAAGCACCTTGAACGGGCTGGAGTTGAAGAAGGTAGGGCTCTCTGGAACCAACCCTGTGTAGAGATCCAGATGAGGGGAAGTTCATCTTGAGAAAGACCAACCATCACAATGTGATGGTTGTGTCTGTCTGGGATGATGATGTCTGTCTGGGATGATTGTGTCTTCTGGGATGATTGTGTCTGTCTGGGATGATTGTGTCTGTCTGGGATGGTGGTGTCTGTCTGGGATGATTGTATCTGTCTGGGATGATTATGTCTGCCTGGGATGGTGGTGTCAGGGATGATGGTGTCTGGGTGGGATGATTGTGTCTGTCATGAGGTTACCCTGGTTCTCCTTGTTTTTGAGGGGCGTTCCACACATAAAGCCTTCTTGGGTACTGCAGTCAGAGACGTCTAGATGACTGTCACAGTGGCCCTGCACAGGAAAACACAGGTGTCATCTACTGTATATCTACAGCTCTTAAGAAAAAAAGTAGTATATCTACAGTATATACCTATATCTAAGTGAGCAGTCATCCATTTGCTTCTCTAGACTGTTTTGAGAGAGTGACGAGCCAGGATACGTACATCAAGCCGATGAGCAAGGTTAACATCTCTTTGCCTATTGGCCGTTTCCTTACCTTGCAGTCGTCATCATCGCACCCGGTCAGATCCGCCTTGCTGCAGGAGGACTGGAGGACACAGACAAAGGAAGAAGGTCACCCTCGACTGACACAGGCTGGGGTTTCTTACGTTTCCTGTAATTGAGTTGGAGGCTTATTGGCTGAGGGTGGGTGAGTGTCCCTTACATGGCCCACGTTGGGGGTGCTGATGCTCCGTCTCAGGTGTCTGCCTTTGACAGAGAGAGCCTCCTTCACTGTCACCGCCTGCCCACATACAAACACTTATCAGAGGCTGTGTTTGTGTCCGGAGGTTTTGGGTGTGTTTATGTTTTTGTGTGTGTATGTATAATAAGACTGTATTTATATAGCATATTTCATACAAGATTTGCAGCTCAAGGTGCTTTACATAAAATCAATAAAAACAATAATACAAGTGATAAAAGTAATACAAAATCGAACTCAACAAAAACATAGGCCGCAGTCTTTGCGGTATCTCGAGCCACAGTCTTTGTATGTATGTATGACTAGTTGTGGGTGGTGTATGTTGTTGTATGTGTGTGTTCATATGTGTATGTGTACAGCATGAGTATATGTGTGTTTATATGTGCACATGTACATCATGTGTATAATTGACAGTATGTGTTTGCATTGCATGTGTTCCATCGACCCGACCTGACGCAGCCTCTCCAAGCTGAGGATGTTCTCCACCTCCAGAACACCTCTGGTGTACTTCTCTATGTAGGTCTCTCCGTCATGGCTCTCCTCACTCTCCCCGCGGGCCGCCATCAGGGCCAGGGTCTCTCTCTCTTCTGGCTCCTCCGAGGCCTGGCCGACCGACACACACAGGCGGACAGGACAGTAGAACAGGACATTAAGTGTAAATAGATCATTTCGATCATTTAGAAAAAGTAGGGTGGAGAATTCAAAGGCCTTAATACAAGAGCCCACACTAGTACCTTTGGTACGTTGGACACAATCTCATAGGTGACTCCACAGGAGTAAAGAGTGTTCTTCAGAGACATTCGCCTCTTTAGACTCTGAGTGAAGCTCTACAGGAGAAACACATTTGGTCAAAAACTAAACAACACAAACTCCATTACAAAAAGTGAAATACTTTGTGGTTAGGAGCAACCCTGACTGGCAGCCTGACGGTGACTCCAGAGCCTGTGGTGGTAGGCACCTGTTTGTTGTAGATGTTGACGGTGATCCTCTTGCGGACCACCAGCTCCATGGAGGCGGGGTGGCTGAGCTGCACCGTGGCTTTGATGATCAGGTAGATGCGCTCGTTGGGCGAGGTCACCCGGTTGAGGTGCACCGAGTCGTGGATGGACGAGTCCCAGGAGCACAGCGCTGACACCTGTAGGAGGACAGGGATGTAGGTCATAGGTCAACCGGATTATGCTGGTATCGGGTGACCACAGAGGAAGCTCACTGCTCGATCAAATCAAATCAAATGTATTTGTATAGCCCTTTAGACAAGCACAGAGGGCTTCACATACGCCCATAGAACTGCACCTAAACCAACCTGATAGTTTCCTGTTTTTAATGTTAATCCAAGTGCCCATGCACTACTATGCAGATAAGCATAATTTCATTGGAGAATATTCTCAGAAAATACTTTCAAAACCAAATATGTGCCTGGGACACAAAAGACCATCTTTTTTGAAGGAATGTCTAGTTTTTGCAAGTTCTTCTTTTGGCCAGAGGGGGGCAGCGGAGGCCCATTCTTACCTCATCTTCACAGTGTTTGATGATGGGCAGGTAGAAAAACTGGCTGCCGTGCTCCTTGGGCAGGATGGAGTTGACCCCGGCAGCATGGGGCCCTGTCAACTGCTCATTCACTGTCAGGTTGTCAGCTGGGGACACAGACAGACATTTCGACAGTCAGACCAAGGAGGGAGGACATCCCCACCACGTCCTTAGGGATGACGATGGCTGGGATGCTGTGTGGATGCTGGCTCATGGCTATGTGTGTGAAGAACCTCACCATTCAAGTCCAGGAACAGGACAGGGATGTGAGCCTCCATTCCAGCAGGGGGTGTCCTAAAACAGAAACAAATATGTCATGTGTGTGTGTCTATAAATATGCGTGTGCATGTGTATATTTGTGTGTCTGCATCTGTTTATGTGTCTGTGTATGCATGTGTGTGTGCATATCTGTGTGTATACATATAGGTGTATTTGTGTGCGTGTGTGTATATATATATATATATGTGTGTGTGCGCATCTGTGTATATATGTGTGTGTATGCATGCATGTGTGTATGTAAGCATGTGTGTGCATGTGTGTGTGGAGCTCACCAGTGTGCGGGGGCCCCAGGTATGCCGCTGCCAGGAGCAGGCACCAGCACAGCGTTCCTCTCCTCCGTCAGCCCCACCCACTGCTCCACCAGCCGCGCCTCGCGCTCTATGTCCTCCTCCGACTTCTCTGGAGGGGGGGGGGGACAGAGGAGAGAGGGTGAGGAAGGAAGTGGGGGGGAGACAGAGAGTGTGAGAAAGAGGGAGAAAGAGAGGGTAGAGGAGAGAGTGATTCAGAGACAGAATTAGAGCGAAAGAGGAAACGGAGGTGAGAGGGTGAAAATTGGATGGGGGCATGGGGAAAAATAGAGAGAGGGTAGAGGAGACAGATCCAGGGCCAGAAATAAAAGGAGAGAGGGACAAGAACAGGTGAGAAAAGGACAGGCGGACTGAGAGACAGGAGAACCACATCGTCCTCCACAGCTCACCATGTTTGTGGATGATCTTCTTGATCTGCTCGTCCAGATACTCCCTGCGCTTGATGAGGGCCTCCGACCAGCGCTCCCGCACGCAGTTCAGGTCCTCCTCCTGCAGTCAGTGAAACCACAGTCAGGAGAGACCAGCCTCAGGAGAGACCAGCCCCAGGAGAGACCAGCCCCAGGAGAGAACAGTCCCAGGAGAGACCGACCTCTGAAGAGACCAGTCTCAGGAGAGACTAACCCCAGGAGAGACGACCTCTGAAGAGACCAGTCTCAGGAGAGACTAGCCCCAAGAGAGACCAGCCTCTGAAGAGGCCAGCCCCAGGAGTGACCGGCCCCAAGAGAGACCAAACAGCAGGAGAGACCAAGCATCAGGAGAGACCAGCCTCAGAGGAGACCAGTCAGGGAACTCACAAGGTCAGTAGGACACAGAGGAACTTCACCACAATCAACTGAGTCCCCCCTAGTCTGAGGGGGCTAACCTGCTGCTGACACATCTTTACATGGTCAAACAGCTGGCTCCTGGAGTTAGTGCTGACATGGGCTTACTGGAAGTCACTGAGTCAATGTTAATCCTGGAGAAAGTCCCATAGATGAAAGCCTGCCTGAATTACAGCATGTGAGCCCTTATTTTTTTAGGCTTGGAAAAAGATTAGGTCGAGATTTCAGATGTTCCTCACCACCCATGAGCATGTACACACACTACCCCACCATATCCCAAACCACACACACTTGCACATTCACAGTCCCTGAGGATCCTACCTGAATGGCAGGACCGCCTCAGAAAAAGAGAACAAACAAATAAACAATCCCAATATGCACTGCACCCCTTAACCCCCTCCCACCCCCCCACCCCCACCCCCCCCATGCAAAATCATTCATGCAGCCATGCGTAAGTTGGTCAGGTGACTTGGGTGAGACAAACAGTATTGTTCCTGCAGCTTTTCAGTAGCGGGAAGCAGACAGTGGTCAGTTAGTTTGTGTAACCTGAAAGGGGGAGGGGGGCGGAGACAGAACCCCAGACAGAATACTGATTGGTGGCCCAGGAACGGCTCTTCCTGTATCTCTTTAGGAGCTGCTTCAAGATTCTTTAGGGTTCGAAGATTTTTGACACAGTGTTGTGCTACATTCAGGGAAGGTTCCCCCGTCCAGAAGGAACACAATAACCCAGGTCATCTTTAGTGAGGTGATGGGGGGCCCCTGCCTCTCTCCTCCCGCCCCCCCTGCTCCCAGTGTCTGCAAGCGCGTGATCAGCAGCTGGGTGTCTGTCATGCTTCTGAAGCAGTAGGATGAGAGGGGTACCTGATAACTATCCATATCGTCATCCTCCTCTCTCTGGCAGGAGAGAATAAAAGCACACGCTCAGTCAGACACCGCACACCTCTCCACTAGCCTCAGCTACAGGGCCACAATCACAGACACTGGAACACATGACTGTTACAGCCACAGAGAGTAGAAACAGGGATGCAACAACAGTAGATGGTGATAGGTTCACCCGAACCTGGATGTACACTAGAGAGCACAGAAACGCTGTAATCACTAAAAAATGGATCGCTCATGTTTCTGTTTCTCCGTGAACTATTCTGGCTCAGAACCTATATTCATAGAATCATAATGTCTTTTTTAAAGCCTTACATTTATATATATATATATATATATATATATATATATATATATATATATATATATATATATATAACAAATAAAAAAGCTGTAAGGACCCCTGAAACGCAAAATAATTTACTCTAAAGCCTGACACTTTTATAGTTCATTTCCAGGGTATACCGTGTAGACACATTTAAAGTGCATTTCTAGGGTATACTGGATGTGTTAGATCACTACCGCGGCTTCCTGAGTGACCCACAGCAACACAGAGCGTCCATGCTGGGGAGCTCCTGTCTGGAAACATGAGCCCAGACATTTCTCTTCATTAGATTTACAGCCAGTCAGCACATGATCCCGTCATGGCAGACAGCCCAAAATAGTCTGACCACCAGCGTGCTGATTCACATCCACATACTTATGAAAATAAAAAACACACATCCCTCTTCATAAGCAGAACCCATTTTATTGGGGCGTCAAATAAAATATGCCATAAACTGACGGAGACTTGTGGCTTGACGCTTATTATCGTGTTTGCGTTTACTCAAGAGGTAAGTCTAGGTGTGTGTGTGTGTGTGTGTTTGTGTGCGTGTTCCCACTGACCTGGTAGCTGTCCAGCGGTCTCTGTAGCTTGGTGGAGCGTGCCGACACACAGCCCATAGACACAGACAGCACAGCCTCAACCAGCAGGGGCAGAGTGCCCGAGTGTTGGACAGGCCTCACACACACCTGCAACCTGCGGGAGTGACCCTGTGAACACACACAGATGTATATGACACACAGTCAGTCAGCTGACCCTAACCCTGACAGCTACAGTCAAAGAAAAGATGAAAACAGTGAAGGAACCTGTCGCAGCTGGAAGACCCCCCCAGTAGTGATGTCCTTCACAGGCTGCAGCTCCACAGCAGCGTACTCCCCCTGCTCGTTCAGCTCCTGGATGGAGGCCCACAGCTCAATCCTACGAGACACCTCGCTCCACCTGACACACACCACAGACAGGGGAGGTGTGTGGAGCAGCATAATAATATAGTGCCAGTCTGTGTGTGTGCATGTGCGTGCGTGTGTGGTGTATCTAGAAGTCTAGAAGAGGAAAAAGAGGAGAAGTATGGTTGGTGTGTGTGTGTATGTGTGTGGGGGATGTGCATGTGTGTATGTGTGTGTCTGTATATATATATATATATGTGTGTGTGTGTACATGGATGTCTATTCCCCTCACCTGTCCTGGAGCGTGCGTGTCTTGGCCTCCAGGGCGTCGGGCTCCCAGAGCGAGCGTCCGTTCCCGGCACAGCGGTGGCCCCACACCTCGATGGCTAGAGCCCCGTCTGAAATGAACTCCAGGAACTCCTCCGTCACGTGGACCACGTAGTCCTGCACCCAGGGCCGGATTAAGACATTTTGAGGCCTGGGGCTAATTACCAGGATGAGGCCCCTATATCGCCCCGACGCGATATATATATGTATATATATATACATCATGACACGCACACAAACCCACGCCAGGTGCACTGACACATCAGTGCTTTAAAGTCCACAGAACCACTCTATAAATATGATCAGTTTAAACATGTGACTCACCATCATCACATCAATGATATTAAAAAGCCAGTTTTCTGCTCTTTCAATGCAAACTCATCAATGAGCTCTTCAAAGTCCATTTGGCGCAGTATGTCATGCTCTATTGAATAGGGATGCACCGAATCCAGGATTCGGTTTCGGATTCGGCCGTATATTGGGCTTTTTGACGGGATTCAGTTTCGGCCGAACCTTAGAATTTTTTTCCACCGAACCCGAACCCTACGCTTGCACTAAGCGCGCTACGCTGGTCTAAATATTTACTATTGTGTTAACATTTTAAATGCGTAACGCATTTATGATGAACACGTTCATCTCGAAGACGAGTTCGTTCAGAATCAGCTACGTAGCAGGTCGACTGACTGATTTCCTTCTCATACATTCCTGTAGCGCCACAGTGCATTTCCCTGTTGAAGCCCAGCTTCACTGGACTTCAATGGGGCTGCTTTGAACAGTTTTTTTCAGTGCTTCGAAACTATAAGGTCATTGGATAAATGCTGCGATTATGTCTCGCCCACGGACGCTCAGCGTCTCTGGGGTAAATGGAGGAGTGGGCTGGCCTGGACGCTGGGCTTCTGCTTGAGGGACTGGGTCTGTCGAAAGACTCCATCTCCTTTAGATTGACAGCGATTTTGTACTATAAAAAGTCGCCGAAACTATTCGAGCTCAGGCCCATCGCGGATTTTGGCCCCACTCTCGTGCTGTCTTTGACCGGACATTTTCGCACAATATTTTTGTTTTCACTCTGAATTGTTCTAATGTTATGCGTTGTGCCGTTGCCTCCTGCCTGCACCCCCCCCCCCCCCCCCCCCCCCCCCCAGTGAACACACGCAGCATCACAACTCCTGAACGGCCGTCAGGCAGTACCAGTCCTCCACACAGCAGGGGGCGCCCTCACCTTGCAGTGATCGAACCTGACGCTGAACTGGGTGTCTGGGCTGCGGGGGGAGGGCGTGTCGGGGCTGACCATGGGAGGGGCCACGGTGGGCTCTGCATGCTCCCAGAAGGTGTACTGGCAGAAGACGAAGTTGGACAGGTTGAGGGGCAACCCTGTGGCCTCTCTTACCCGCACCTGAGTCCAGACACAGACAGAGACAGACACACAGACAAAGAGAGAGTCCCAGACAGAGACACACAGACAGACACAGAGACACCGAGACAGACAGAGGGATATTTAGGGACCATTAGACATGGGTCAGCAAAGAGGCTCTTACTGACGTAAGATGACTCCATGACGTAAAGTAGTCAGTAAAGCAGTATCTGCATTAAAACTGTGTGCTACCTCACATAATCAGTCAGATGGCTGAGCGGTTAGGGAATTGGGCTATTAATCAGAAGGTTGCCGGTTTGATTCCCGGCCATGTAAAATGACGTTGTGTCCTTGGGCAAGGCACTTCACCCTACTTGCCTCGGGGGGAATGTCCCTGTACTTACTGTAAGTCGCTCTGGATAAGAGCGTCTGCTAAATGACTAAATGACATAACCACAACAAGTCAGTGGGCCTGGCCTGTTCTTTGCTGGAGCGTACCCTGCAGGTGAGCCTCTTGGCCATATGGACAATCTCTCCGTTGGTGTCCATCACCTCGTAGCAGCTGCTCTCGCTGGAGTTCTCCGACGAGTCGTCTCCACCAACCATACGCTCTGGAACTGCGCCACTCACCCTCGTCAGCTCGATGTGCAGCCTGCCGGCTACCTGTCACACACACACACAGTCACTTAGGATGGTTAGTGTACATGGTATGGCCTGTTTCTGCATGGGGCTAAACAGGTCCACAGCAGACACAGTAAAGTAATAGAGCTATCATATTAATAGAGAAGCCCGTTAACCCAGAAAACAGACTGAGACGTTCATGACGACATGGGTTTTGCTGAGTCATACCTCCCCCTGTTGGCTGATGATGGGTACAGCATACTGCAGCTTAATATCATGGAAGAGGCACTCCAGGAAGATGTTGGCCACGCCGATCAGATTGTGGTTCTCCTGCGCCTCATAGAACGGGTCTGTTTGCTTGTTGCTGTCCAGCTTGTTATACTGGAGAAGACCAGAACATAAGAACATGTTCTATATCCTGGGTGTAGCTCAGTGGTGGAACACTTGACTACAGATCAAGAGGTTGCAGGTTTTAATCCCCCAACATTTTAATTTAATGTTGCTTTGGATAAAAGCCTCTGCTAATAGGACACATTACTGTAGACTCTACACATTCCACAACCATATCCACAACATATACTACTAATTCACTATTTACTACTACTCATTTACAGTTATCCAGCTATCTTACCCTCCTTCTCCTACGCAGGTCTGCAGAAAACACTCAAATTATTACCCAGAATTCCAGAGAGGTATATCACTTTACTTCAAACTCCCCAAACTTGCTCCCTACGCCCGATTCCGATAAAGGTTTCTTCTATCCAAAGTCCCTCCCTCTCCTGTCCTCTCCTCCCTCCATCCCTCATCTGTCCTCCCCCCTCTTCTCCCTCCCCTCCTCCCTCCCCTCCATCTCTTACCACCTCCTCTGTGCCCTCCTTCCAGTCGCGGTAGTGGTCTCTCATGTCCACCAGCTTGTTCTCCAGCTTCTCGATGGTCCACACCTGGGTGCCCTTCCCTTTCCTCCGCACCTGGATTGCCGGCTCACTCACTATAGCCCCGCGCTGTCACACGCAAACACACATACAAAAATATACTCAAATAAATACATGCACACAGACACACACACACAAATACTCACTCACACACACACATACACTCACATAAATACAAACACACACATTTAGACACAGACACACGCACGAACACACACAGGTTTGTTTTTTCGATCATAGTAGGGCCCAACCATTCACTCCCATTCAAAATTGTGTTATCTCTGACCACTAACACTTAACCCTAACCTAAACACTTCATGTAATTGTAACACAAATTCTAACCCCAACCCTAAAACCCCTGAAAAAAGCATTTTGACGTTATGGGGCCCAGCAAAATGGCCCCACAAGGTCAAGTTAGTTCACTGACATTAGTTCCCCACAAGGGTAATTAAACAAGACCCAACACACACACACACAAGGATATAGACACATCATTATTTCCGCACACACACACACGCAGAGAGGGGTCAGGGAGTTCTCACCTTGCGGTTGGCACTCAGGTTGGCCGCAGGGATCTGGAGGGTGACCTGGTAGTCAGTGAGTTTGCTCATCTCCTCTGCCAGGAAGTTTGCCTCTCGCACCAAGGTGTTGGCCTTTACTACCTGCTCCCTGAGCCGAGACAGACTCTGACGGAACAGCTCGTCCCTGGACACAAACACAGACGTTGTTATAAAGATACACACAAAAGGTCTCTTCAGCCTGCTGGCATCCACCTAAACATCCACCAAACGTGTGTGATCTTAACCTTGAAGTTTGTGTAAGGCTTGGATTGTGTGTGTGTTTGTGTATGTATGTACGTTTGTATGTATGTGTATGCATGTCTGTGTGTGTGTGTGTGCCTGCATGTCCCTCACCTCTCCTCGGTCCAGAGCCTTAGCTTGCTGTTGGGCGTGTGAGTGGGGAAGGTGAGACGGTCGCTGCTGCAGCGATGATGCTGTGACGTCCTCTCGGGCGACAGCTGCTGCCGTAGCGTTTCCAGCTCTCTCTCGTACATCCTCCTCTGCTCCTCCAGCGCCGTGCGCTTCTCCTCCAGGTACTGCTTCTCCAGAACCTGGACCACGTTCTGCATGGGGTCTACAGCACACCGGGAGACAGCACATACACGTATCCAGTTCCGTTCACTTTATTTGATGCAGAAGGAAATTCAAGAATCCTATCTAGATCCTCTATATCGATGTCTTCTCTGAGACTGCCGAGTTTATAAAGACGCAGGGAGACACTGGTTTTTGGACGTCTATCTCGTCCTCGGTTTCTCCATAATCTTAAAGGAAACCCAAATTGGACATCATCTAACATTCAAATTGAGTAAAAAAAAACACAAACACAAGCAACCAATGCCCGGCTGTGTCATGTCATAACTCGAGTCACGCTGGCTTGCATGCCAATAAAATGCAATTAAAATAACTAAGCCATGACCTGCACAATGTCAGTGCTGAATCATCTAGTCTCAAGTGAGGCATCCAGTAAAAAGACCAAACTTGAACAACCCTGTTGTGGGGATAGTGCAGTGCAGAGAGAGTAACCCAGCGATGGCAGCTCATCCACACTGTAACAGGGCCTTGGGCCGCCCCCTCACTGTCCACAGGACTGGGACAGGGTCAAGAGAACCACACAGGAACAGCTTGTGCATGACATAACCATTGCATCACTCAGCTCTGTCCCAGAGCAACTCTTTGAGTGGGTAGGCAGTGGGTGTTTTTTTGTGACTTAGAACAGTAGTTGGATGCCATGGTTGTGGGGATGGAATAGGGCAGGCAGTTCATCCACAACACATCCCACTTTTGGGTCATATTCAAGACAAAACCTTCAGTTTAAGAAATTCGGTCAAGGTGGCTCCCTGTTAGAAACATGAACAGGTGGATGAGTCTAAAACCATGGACCAGAGAGAGGAGGATGAGTTTAAAGAGAGGGACCATAGAGAAAGAAAGAGGGATGAGTCTAAAAAAGTGACCAGTTAGAGAGAAAAATGAGTTCAAAAAAGGGACCTGATAGAGAGAGATGAATCCCAAGAGAGGGACCAGAGCGACAGGCAAGAGAGACAAGGTGGAATAGGGTTAGTCTTACCGTTGTTCCCCAAGGTCTTCATCATCACCTCCATCTGGGCAAACTCGTAGCTGTAGTCCTGCTCCGACGAGGCCTCGCTGGCCGTCTCCACGTCCGCCTCCACGAAGCTCTCCCTGGGGGATGCCCGCTCCAGCTCCTTCAAGCGGTCCCGTCGCTTACGCAGGGGCAGGTTGATCCTACAGCCCAGCAGGATTTACAGCTCACTTCAGACATCAAGCAACATCCCAGCATCCAGCTTCATCTAGACCAGAGCTGCCCAACCTTGGTCCTGAAGAGCTACAGTGCTGTGGGTTTTCATTCCAACCCTGATCCCACATACCTGATTCTAATTATTAACTGAGAAGATAAAGTTGAGATAAACTGGGGTTGGAGGGCAAACATATTGTAAAGGAGGGTAACTTTCCAGGAACAGGATTGGACAGCCCTCTCCAGGAACAGGGTTGGACTGCTCTCATCTAGACCCGTTCCTGTACCTAATTTCCTGTTCAAAGCTATGTCTGGTAAGAATGAGTCGAGATATTTTCCAAAACAACAGCAGGCGAGTTTCACGGTTTACCTGAAAAAGTGGTTGTTCCCCCATAATATGCGGTCTCCATGCCAGAGGTGGACCAAGGAGTCGATCATGGTTCCGTTCACACAGGTTCTGACAATGAGAAAGAAAGCAGGTGGGCCAAAGGAAAACATTTGGTAATAAGAACTGTACATCAAAAAGCCCAGGCATGAGGGTTGCAGACTATCAGTGGCGCACTGAAAATGTAAATTACAGCAGAACAATGTCTTTGTGGTGAGAGCTGTGGAGCAAGGCTTTGATATCAGAGATGCCTTCACCGTGAGCTCATGAGAAACCCTGAGGTCCAGTCAACCATGAGGACTGAGAGGAGGGGGAAGATGAGGGAGGGAGAATGAGGGAGGTAGGGAGGGGGAGGGGGGGCTGGATGAAGGAGGAAAGGGGAGGTGGGGTTGCTGGGTGCTCACCTGGCATTCTCCACTGGCATGAGGGTGACATCACCATCTGGGCAGATCTCCAGAACACAATGCTCCGGCTGGATCCCGATACCAAAGAGCTGGATGTCCTGAGACGTGTCGGCACCCACACGTGTGTGCTCCTACACACAGGAGGACAGACAGACAGACAGACAGACAGATAGGCATTCAGACAGAGAGCAGATGTATGACCACAAACCAAGGAGCTCAGAGCGAGGAGTCTCATGACTCGGGTAATTCCCCATCCTAAATCATGAGTGAATCACCTGCTTGGTTCGGAACTGTAATCCAGTGCTCATAGCTGCCCACTCAGGCACAGACTCAGTCACATGCAGAAAGCATAACCACAGCCCCTCTGCCTTCCTCAATGGGACCAAAACCAAAACAAGTGGGATTTTGTAAATTTCATACCCATTTTATTAATTGAGCACATGCTTTTATTCGAACGGTTTAACTGTTGAATAGTACAGGAGCTGAGTGGAAGACACCCGTGTGTGTCTCTCATTACTGAGTGGGCGTAGCTGGACTAACATCCCGCCACCAGACGCCTACAGCTACAGTAGCCTCTTCACATTAGCAGAGTCATTCCACCCTGGCGTGCGGGGCGAGGTTGTGGGAGCACACAAAGGCCTGTTGTTCTGTGTGCCGCGGAAGCTCGGCTGCTGTCTGGCACGCTTTCGCCCTGCCTCTGCACCGCACAGCTCTCCCAGTACCGTTGTCATACATGTGTCTGGAATTATGCGGTGTGTTTGCTGTGTTCCGGCAGTGCAGTCAATGGGAAATGTTACAAAAGAAGGATAAGTGCTGCACACAGAGAGAGAAAGAGAGAGATAGAGAGGATGAGAGAGATGATGAGAGACAGAAGAGAGAGAGAGAGAGAGAGAGAGAGAGAGAGAGAGAGAGAGAGAGAGAGAGAGTGTTTGTATGTCAGCAGATACAGTCCATGTGTTTTGAGGATAACAGTTTGGTATATGTATAATTTTGTTCTGCAGAGGGAGAGAGAGAAAAATTGAGAGCGAGAGACAAGGAGAAGGAGAACGAGAAAGAGAGAAAGAGAGAGAGAGTACAGCAGGCTGAATCTGCCCCTGGGCTCTGCTGAAGAGCTCGACTGAGCTTTATTTGCTCATGTGATTCCTGCCTGCTCTCCAATTATAGAGGCTCCCTGCAGATCAGTGCTCTCTGGTCTTCAGTACGAGCTTCACACTGGGAGAGAGCCGCTTAGCTCACAGGGCAAACACAGAGCTAATGTTCACATAATGCTTTGTTGTTTTACAGTCTTTTTTTCCAAGTGATAGATTTCCAAATTGTTCGGGTGTGAACCACAATACACGTAACCAATGTTGTGGTTGGAGGTTAAGAGGCTGGATTTAAATGGCGCAGTGTGCGAGCCAAGTCTTTCTAATCCTCACCTTCAGGTAGTAGACCAGCAGCTCGTTGAGGGCGGGATCGGCATTCAAGTTGACCAGGAAGCACTTATCCTCTCCGACCTTTATCCCTGATGTCTCCAGGGAGATGCCCATGCTCTCCAGCTGCTTCTGGCGCTCCTGGGCCAACACAAGCATGGAGACTCCAAGTCAACCCACAATATCACATGTCCTCATAAAAACTAATAAATAAACACAGACTTGTAAGGAATGGAACTTTTCAGGAGAACCTGCTGTTCTCAGCCTGTCTGTATTGGTGGCCTACCGTGGCAATCTCCTCTGTCTTCCTGAGTTTCTCCTCCCAGGTGACGGTCATCTCCTGGATCAGCTTTTCAGACTCCTGCAGTTTCTCCTTCAGCTCCGGGGCCTTGAGAGACTGGACGCACAAGGACCAATCAGAACAGCACGGATGCTCACCCGAACCCCACACCCTAGTCTGACTCACCAGCTCATTTTTCACTCATGTGTAAAGACTTAGTCAATTTCGACCATCCACCCACCATTTTAGGGGAGATTTTTTTTTCCAAAATGATATAATGGCTGGCAAGCTTTCGCAGGATACCTCATACCAGCCCTTTTCACCCTGCAGTTCCCCCAGCACTCCTCCTCAAGTACCCCAGGGGGAGCTCTTCTCACCTCGGCCTGGGAGAGCTGCACCCTCAGCTTCTCCACCTCGTCCCTCAGCTCCCGGATGATGCGAGCGTTGGGGTCCTCGTTGACCACGGCGTGGTTGACGATCCTCTTGGCGCGGTCGGCGTAGCGCAGGGTGGACAGCGTCTCCTCGTAGTTGTCGGCCGCCGGGCTCACCGTGGCGATCATGGCGGTCTTGCTGTTTCCGCCCAGGTTGTCCTGGGTACGACGGGATTGAAGGTCGACAGGAAAGGGTCAGGTTCTGAACGTGACAGCGTATGAGGCTTAAGTGGGGAAGCTTTTGAAAATACAGTAGCCAGAGACATCTCCTTAATCTATTCTCACAGCAATTTAGGATGACCAGAGTAGAGCTACTATCATTCATATATCCATGCAGTATCACAAGGGTTATAGGTGTGGAACTATGAGCATCTGTGAAGCCCTCTGTGACATTAGTGTTGCATTACTTTATACCAATACACTTTGATTTGACTGGTTGGGATAGGTGGTTGAGTGCCAGACCCACCTTCAGCAGCCAGGTAAGGACAGAGTCTCTGTAAGGCACAAACTTGGTCTTCCCTTTCCCTGCTGACTGATCAGCCAGGGCTGAGATCACACAGCCCAGAGTGGTCAGCGACCTGCACACACACACACGTCAATAACATCAATGTCCTACAACTGAGTCCTCAGCTACATGTTACAGAGCCATACGTAAATGGTGATTTGTTTTCTGCAGGTGACGGAACTGACTTGTTGATGTTGCTGCCTTCTTTCAGCCTCTCTCCTGCAGCTCCAGTCTTGGACACTCGCTCACTGCCTGCCAGGTCCACCAGACTCATCTTGCTCACCTTCTCCCCAGAGTTCTGAAGCACACACACCCAGTACAAATTTGGTGACAGTAGCAGTAACGAGTACCGTCAAAGCATTTACATTTTCAGACCCAAGCATTGGGCCAATGTTGTGATTTCTTTGCCGCTTGATGGCGTTGCATTGAGAGCAGGACCAACCCCAGACTGGCGGTCGTACAGCGTCTGTGTGACGATGATGCTGAAGACACCGTGAGAGCGGCTGCTCTCCTCGTTCATGTTGGTGGCCGCCACCGTCCGTGACTTGTTCCCCTCCGACATCAACACCTCGATGTCCTAGAAAAGGTCAAAAGTCAGGGGGCGGTTTTTACCTACGGGTCACAGTGTCCTTTTTACATTTCTTGATCGGATAGTTTGAGAGACGGGAGAGCAGGGAGAGAGAGCGGAGACGACGTACAAGATTTGGTCCTAAGTCAGATTCAAACCAAAAACCCCTGTGTTATTAGCCTGAAGTTAGGGATATTAGTGAAGCACTAAAACAGGTGCTGAGTGATCATGAGCTGGTCTCTCATTGGTCAATCTCTGAGGTGATGGGGTCAGGAAGATGAAGATGGAGAACTCTCAAAGGTGTTACATTGACACAAGCTGAGATCTGATCAGCGATTGGCTGAATGGGCTGGGTGACGTTGTGTGACGCTAGAAGAGCAGAAAACACCTTGTGACCCAATGAACATCACAGGTGTTTTTTATCGAAGAATATGAAGAGTGAAGAGTGTGACACTGTGAGGACTTACACCTCAAGGGTAGGCTAAACCTACAGGTACACCAGGACCATCGCTAAGGCAACAAAGGCAGCAGTATCTGCATGTGGCTTAGTGTCACGTGATTCATTTGGGTCACAGCAGCCAGGGGGCTTGGGGGGCTGAGCTGAGAGGGGTGTAAGACAGGGTATGACTTCCCAAAACCCATGACTAACTCGCACTACCGGTCTACATGTGTCACGTCCGTGTTGGTGAGTGAGCATATTCAACTTGACGATATTCCGATAATAGTCCTATAAATAAATGTCCAAGACAACTGTACGCTCCTGCGATGATGTGTCATTACAGCCTGGGAGTGAGAAGCAGCAGGTCCGCGACGAGGGAGAAGATGTAACCTGGGGGGGATGATACACACCTCAAAGTTGGTCACGGCTAGCTGGGAGAGCCCGTCCACGTAGGGCCCCAGGACCTTGTGCTCCCGGACCTTCAGAGACTGCCGGCTCCTGGAAACACACAGGACAGGAGGACAGGATGACAGGAGATGCGGTCAGAACAGAAAAACAGAGGGGGAGAACGCTTCACTAGAGGGTGCAGATGGACCCAGTGGACCTGAGCTTCACTTGGTTGTTTGCCAGAAGCTGGGGGAGGCGGAGTGGGTGGTGGGGGTTTGCAGGCCTATAGATCAATGACCGTTGACTCGGGCCGTTCCACGGCTGTGAATTTACTGAGGTTGGCAGACCTCACGTTCACTGATCCAACTCACTGCTCTCTACCCCATTTACCTCCCTCTGGGTCTAACTACGGGAGACAGCAGCCAGAAAGTACAGAGCGGCCACTATTTACAGTCCCACCAATGATGTCAAC
This sequence comes from Osmerus eperlanus, assembly GCF_963692335.1. Taxonomy (NCBI): domain Eukaryota; kingdom Metazoa; phylum Chordata; class Actinopteri; order Osmeriformes; family Osmeridae; genus Osmerus; species Osmerus eperlanus. The sequence goes on from NC_085024.1 coordinate 6,054,869, forward strand.
ATGCAGTGAGAATCACAGCGAGAGGGGAAAGGCAGAGGCAGAGAGAAATTATAGATAGCAGGCATGCAGGCAGACAGACAGACACAAAGACCGACAGACAAACAGAAAGACAGGGAGTCAGGTGGCTGAGCGGTGAGGGAAGCGGGCTAGTAATCTGAAGGTTGCCAGTTCGATTCCCGGCCGTGCAAAATGACGTTGTGTCCTTGGGCAAGGCACTTCACCCTACTTGCCTCGGGGAGAATGTCCCTGTACTTACTGTAAGTCGCTCTGGATAAGAGCGTCTGCTAAATGACTAAATGTAAATTTAAAGACAGACAGTCAGGCACAAAGACAGACAGACCGACATGCAGGCAAGGCAGGCAGTCAGATAGACAAGCACAAAGACAGACAGACAGAGTTCAGGCCTGAGCATGACTATATAACATGCAGGAAGTAGCCATAGAGCGGCGGGGGGGGGGGGGGGACAGGCTCCATCCTCTAACATCTGCGGCACACACAGCGATGCACTGTGCTCCGACTCTGGGGCTCTCCTCACTGGCGACACTGTCCGCTCCTCTGCTCTCCCTTCACTAACAGATGTCCCTGAAACGTTCACAGTTCTGCCTCGCCTTCAGCCTCCCTGCCAAACACACATCCTACCATGACATCTCAGAACACAACAGACCCCACCTCCCCAAAACATACTACCGAGAACTTTCCCCCCTGCAGAAATAACTGGGATGAACTCTAACTAGACTTTCTGACTTCATGTCTCTTCTCCCTTTTTAAGTACCTGGTATTCCTTTCAACATGGTACGAGTCAGACATTGAAACCCGACTCCACGGTCAACATGAGGGTCAGTGAGTTAACGTTGTGTGCACATGCACACAAAAGACTACATCAGACACGGGACATTGCACCACAGTCTAAGCGACACGTCGTTATTTGTGCAATCGACCGGATTTGAACCCACGTCAACAACATACCGCAAGACCAAGGGTATTAGCTCTGTGTTGTAGCACTACTGGTCCGACCCTTGCGCCCTTCAGGCCCGGGTCAGGCCAGGACACGTCTTGCGCTGGGCCTGTTTGCCACACAGCCGCCCTGATTCCTTAGCTCAGTGGTCCATTTGGTCTTTAACCCTGGCTTTCAGGGCCCACTTTCCTGTATGTTGCAGATATTTCCCTGCTCCAACACACTTGATTCAAATGAACAGTCTTTATCAATCCCGACAGAAGCCTCATAGCCTCCCATTCATTTGAATCAGGTGTGCTGGAGCAGGGAAACATCTACAACATAGAGGACAGTGGGCCCTGAGGACCAGGGTTGAAGACCACTGCTTCAGCTGACTGAAAACATTCACTCACCCTTTGGGGTCCAGCAGGTCGCGGACCTTCTCGTTGTAGATCTCCATATAGGAGACCTCCACCTTGAAGGAGTGGGCCTCGCTGTCCTCCCTGGAGACCCTCTCGAACAGGGTGCAGCAAAGACGTGGGATCAGACCTGGCTGCTCCCCGTTCCCCATCATGGAGAATGATTTGCCAGAACCTGGAGGAACACAGGATTGGGCACACAGAGAACTTCTAACACACTGGAAGTGAGGTGGACATATAAACCCCTGCACAGAAGACTGTAAAACAACATACTGTGTGTTTATACTACACAAATAGAAGAAGCTCTCTTGCCCTGCTAGAAGACCCTGTACCCCTGACAACCATATGAACCCGACCAGGCGTCTGACCCAGAGATGAAGGTGGAGTGAGGACAGCACTGCGGGCTGCAGGTGCCCTGCTGCAGGTGTGCTGACAATGTGCTTCTTCAGGGTTTCCACAAGAGACAGAGCCCAGTCTTGACTCTTTGGTCATGTGCCAGTTTGGATAGCTATAGGTTTTATCAGTGCTTATAGACATCAAAACAACAGAGCCAGCTTTGTTCCTCTTTCCCCTTTCATTCCTTGGGACTGTTAGTTCAGTGGCAGGAAAAGTGAATCTTTTGTCTGGTTATTTCCCTATTTTTTACCCCCCAAAACATCCAAAACATGTGACTGCCTTGTGAAAGACAATAGACTCCGTACTTCCTCTTCAAAGTGTTCCCTAGGCATGCCATTTTGACCTCTCTAGGACAGGAAGTGGGATAAAGGAGCTAATTTAATCCACGGCTAGGAAGGATACGACTTGAGCGATTCACCAGAGATTCATCAGAAACGCAGGAGCTTCCTGTTTCTGCACGTGACCAGGGACCTCCATAGAACGACCTGAGCAGATGCTTGGGCCTGCAGACTTGACATGGAGCCCCTCGGAGCCATTTGTGTCAAGAGTCAGACACCCCACCTTCTCATGACCCACTTCTTCCTTCTACAAAATAATAATGTCTAGCTCCTCCATCTCCTGCTTCATCCCACATGAGACCATCTTTATGGCGGGCCAGTAGCACAATGAGACACAATAAACAGACAAACAGCATATGGAATTTACATATGCTGAAATATCCCCCCATTCTTTAGCTAGACCCAATGTCACAATTCGGAACAATGCTTCAGTGTTTGTTTAACTGTTGTAGACTCCAGGGTTTGTTTGTCTAGCTTTTGTGTCTGTTACCTGTTTGTCCATAGGCGAAAATGCAGGCATTGTACCCTTGAAATGCATTTTCAAGTATGCCCTCGCCAAGGCACTTGAACACCACCTCTTGTCCTGAAAAATAAAGAATGGTCACCATGGCGATTATGCTAAACATATAGATAAACCATCCATTCAAAAGGCATACAGTCCGTTGTGTTTTCCTCAAATAATATGGTAGGGGAGCAAGACGGGAAAATATAACACCACAACGTTCATTTGTTAATGGTCTGTTTCAGCTAATCAGATTGGAGTACTCCCTCTGCAAAATGGCAGAAAGATTAAAATGCCAAATGCACTAAAAAACTGCATCAGGGAGGCCGATTCATGGAAGGTGGCATTTTGTTATCTAGTGATGTGGAAGTAACTGGAGAGACAGAGACAGAAAGAGAGGGGGGGGGGGGGGGGGATAATTCTCTTGTGTAGCTCAGTGCTGTGCTCCTGGTGAATGGTGCAGCTGTTTAAAGAGCTAAATAAAGCTGTGGTGGAGGGCCTTCAGGCAGCCCTCTGCTTCACAGACTGGCTTGTTGCTTGAGAACGAGGCGAACAGAAGCCCTGCCATCACAGAGTGGAAGGAAGGAAGGAACGAAAATGGTCAACACAATGTTGCTGTTGGTCCAGCGTTCCATTGACAGTGACATGCCCTGTTTCATGGGTGTCAAAATGAAAACGCCATAATCGTAACCTTCAGTTCATTTCAAATGTAGCTGAACCAATGCAGTTTTCTGTTTCCATGCCTTTCGGGGGGAAAATGTGGGTGGGAGAGCAACAACAATGGATACAAATGGTAACACAAAAAACAACACTGTTGAAGGATTCGTTTCACTTTATCCATGGTATGCATATCAGGTACTGCGATAAACACTTTCTGAACAATTTTACCTTCCTACGTGTCGAACAGTGGCACACCTTCATGACACATGTCTTGAGTTTGTATCGACCTGTCTGTGTCTCTATTTCACACTGAGTGCTCTTATTGAACATTTAACTTCTGGCGACAAGGACTTTTCATCATGCAAATGTCTCGTTTCCATTAGGGAGCGGATCCTCCCAGCTCAGAGCTGTACCTGTGCCCTCACCTGGGTGGTTCTGAATGGGAGGTTAGGTGTGTTTGTTTGGAGTTGTTAAAGTGATGACAGGAGGATTATCTCTGTGGAGCTGAACCCCTATGGGACTCACCGGCATATTTAGGGATGTTCGATTCATCCATGGACCAAAAACAGTGGTCAAAGGCAAACACCTGTGGGAGAGCAAACACGGAGGATTAGCGTACCCTGGAAGCGAAACACACTGTCAACACGTTCAAACAAATAGATTCTGAGAAACTCGCACCCAGACTAATAGGTGTCTACGTATGTACTCCACCACAGTTGTCTGGCGTAGCAAGACACATAATTACATAATGGCTTTATTGTACTGTATCACGCCACCCAACGGTACAGTATGTCAGCAAGATTGAGCTTGTCTGTGTGTGGGGAGGCATATTGTGTGAGAAAGAGGAGCTCTTCCCTGATGCTGTTATAAGGTAACTGTTGTCAGGACTATGCTGCTCCACATTAGCCCGGCTTGTTTTGTAACGCCGCTGTGAGTTAAATGAATTCATAAATCAGGGTCACAGCTCTCCGGTAGAAATTCCAGTACCTAGTGACCCCGGTCTCCAGGGCAACAGGGCTGGAGTTGTTCCTGGTGAAGCTTGCTGGCCCTTGGCCTCGACCCAATGGGTCCAGCACAGACCCTCTGTGTGTGTGTGTATGTGTGTGAGGGAGAGAGAGAGACACCTGCATGTGCTCACAGCCACCACGCATTGCATCGAACTGATGTTTGATGGCATAGCACAACAGCCTATTGCACTGAGGCCTCCTACTCAGCAAAGATAAGACAGGATAGCCCTTTCACTATTCTATTACACCAGATCTGTTAGAAAGTTTCCTTCACATACCCACATGATATATGACTACAAACCACTGCTTTGCAACATGACAACCCTTTAGACTTTCTCTCAACGCTGGAAGTCTGTCCTGTACTGTCACCCTGAAATACTAAACTAGCGTTGTGCATGCCATCTCTGCTGGCACCCAGAACACTGCTGGCCTGCCAAGAAAACTGGTCTCCCTCTATGAATGTGTGACCCAAAATGATTGAACTCTTTTCTAATCACGATAAAGGGCATCGGCCAGGGGAACCACTTGCAAAGTCAGCATTGTCAGAGCTGAGATCCCTGAATGGCGTGAAAGCAAGACCTTCTCAAGAGGCAGCAGACTAGCGAGTGGGTGTCATTCAAAGGAACAAAAGTGCCATCAGTCTCAATCAGGGTAGGGTTAGTAACCAAGGTAATCTGTGTTGGCAAGTCTCTGTAAGCGAACTATATGGTTAACTTTATGGTTAACTAAAGTTAACTCTAACTATAGGTCTGACTAGACAACAAAATTCATTTTCATTAGAAAGAAACACTCAATAAGCTTTGTTTGAGCAATTAAAGGCAGAAATCTCTTGTCTCTATGGGATTAGGACAGGTCGGTCAAGGCTGGGCTGGGTTTGGTTGAGATGGGTCAGGACCTCCCTGTCTTCCAGGCAGACAGAACTGAAACTAATTGGGAGTGTATTCATGGCTTAGCAGACAGCCATGCGCTTTCTGCTAGAGTGCCTGGCTAAAGCCTCAGCAGTAGGAGCAGCGCTGGTTAATGGACCCCAGAGACTGGGGGCGCTCGTGGCCACACACCGGTATTCCCCCAGTCAGTCAACGGGCCCCCCCACCAGCTCTACACAATGATGTCCGTAGTGTGTGAGGGGAGGCCTCGGTGTCTCTTGAGCTAGTCACCAGCGTGTCAGTGGGGGGAGCGAGGGGGAGGAGGAGGTGGGGGGAACAAGGGGGAGTAGGGGGTGAGGTTCCAACAATGCAGCTTTCAATGCGCGCACACACTGCCCCAGTGTCCCTGCTCATCCCTCTCTCATTGCCGGCCTTTGTGGGTGTTTCATGAGATCTTACAGCGCTGACACATTCACACGGACGTCTATCCGGCCCCTGCCGACCCACCAAACGACCAAAAAACCCTCCATCATGCCCCTTAGAAACCATCCTATGGCAGCGGATCAACATCGTCTCGTAGCGGACCCTGGAGGCCTGGGGTTGCTAGCGTTCCATGCTAGCATTGTGTGGTGTCTGTGACAGTGCCAAGTTGCCTGGTGTGTGTTCAGAGATAAGTGAGCTCTAGTCACTCAGGATGACCCGGTACTGTGTCTGGGCAGACAGTTGCAAGGGACGTTGGCGTCAGGGATCCTGATGAAAACCAGCACCGCAAACACTTCAAACACATACCTTGGGTTGTTTCCTGGGAGCATCATGATGTTCAGTTCAGGCGAGGGTGAGAGAGAATGCCGTTGGTTTCATCGGAAACGCAAGGAGAGAGAGGGAGGGAGGGAGAGAAAGACAGGGAAAGGGAGAGGGAGAGAGAAAGAGAAAGAGAAAGAGAGAAAGACAGGGAGAAGGAGAGAGAGACATAACACGGTTAGCATTAATGCAATTTAACAGTCAGTACATGTTCCTTTTTAGTATAGAGCAGCTGTGCTCACAGTAGGAAACCTCTTATTGTCTGTGCTGCCCCCAAAAGATCTAGATCAAATGGATATCTAAAGTAGCAGATTGTTTTGGTGACAAACACATCACAAGTCATTCTGTTGGGAGTATGAAGGTGATCGTGGAACCCACTCATCATAACTCCAAATAACGACACATTGCACTTCATAAAGGACTGGTGTACTTTTCTTCATTCATTTCTCCTATTCATTCCCTTCATTCATTCACTTCCTGTGGTATTTCCTGGTGGAGGCTGCTGTGAATGGGTTCATAATTGGTGCGCTGGAGCGTAAGGAAGGGAAGAGATTTAGGATTCAATGTCCCACTGACTCTGTTGGGTAAACAGCCCTAACGCTGGTGGACTTAACCAGAGCTGGGAGGCCAGCAAGGCTGCATTCAGTATTACCTCAGGCCTCACAAGGCAAATTTTACTCCAAGACTTGTATGCTGATTTATAACTACTATTCTGACCAAATAGAGACAACTAGAGTTCCTTCATCTCTTAACCTGTGCTGAATGTTCCCATGTGAGCACACCTGACCAGGGTGTTCTGCCCCCGACATACTCCAGCTGCCAGTCCCCAGCGGGCAGGGGCACCTCCGTGTCTCTCCACATGGCACACAAGACCTGTCAGCAGATCCGTCCTGCGGTGCACCCGCTGGAACAGAGGTGGGCATCACCTTCACCCAGTAACACAGCCTCCATCACTAGCTCTGGATGGCCTGGTGGAGCACAAACACTGGACTGGAGCCCTCCAGGTGAACTGGACTGGATGACGTCAGGGGTGCAGGGGTACAGAAATGCAGGGCAAACGGTGATGCTTAATTAAAACTATAGTGAGATATTTTGGTTTGATTGCGGTGAGAAAAAGAGAGAGACAACACCAAATGCTATCCTTGTTTAAAAAGGAGGAAGAGAAAGGAGTGGAGGGATCAAAGAGAGTCAAACACGGGAATGGGATGTGACCTTGTAGACCCACTGTCCTGCCCTCCACTAGGTCACAGTCAAGTCTTTCCTGACGGAGTCTATGTGAACATCTGCAGGTGGATCACGTCGTCACGGGTATAACCAGGACCAGGATATTACATCATGTGGCGAGCTTAGCACAGGGGGATCAGATGTGTCCAAACTTAAGCTTGTAGGAGTGAGTACATTGCCTGTTCCTGACAAGGCTAGCTATAGAGACATGGAAGGCACAAAGTTCTAAAAATGCTCTACATTAGGGCAGTTAAATTTCATTCTGATATTTAAACTGCTACAATATTAGATTTTATATATCATATTTGATATTATATAATAAAAAATATAGTCCTTATGGTATGGGGTTTTCTGATTTACTGTCTGATAAATATGCATGCATGCAGCCAAAGGCTGTTTCAAATCCATAAATATATGCAGAGCGTGTATAGGATTCATGCTTGCAGGCCACTTGCATGTTGACTTTGTGCACATGTGTGGCACAGAACTGCCAGACTGCATCAGAATACAAACTCATCCAAGGAAAATCCAGGGTGACGTCCCCATCCACCCCCCCTCCCCCAGCCAGCCTGCCCCCCTAGGAGTGTGGGAGGTTCTGGGGCATGGTTCACGTCTTTGTCCCTATGTGTGGCTAGCTGTCCTGTGTGTGTCCCTTGGTGAGGGCCTCCAGGGATCTGTCGCCGGCCCACGCACCTCCTCGTCTACCTTAAGCAGAGCCAGGACGGCCCTCTCTCACCACAACGACTCCATATGATTTAGCATGGCATAGCATGGCAGAGCACCGAGGGTGAAAACTACAATATGTCACTCCAAATAAAAAACCTTCTGATAAATGATGACATTGCATTAGTAACAGTTGTTCTCAGTGGTAGCTGATTGAGTGTATGTATTAGAAGGTGGAGGTGGAAAAGGGTTGTGGGTGAGTGAGGAGGTTGTGCCTTCTCCCTGTTCCAGAGCTGTGCGCTGGAGGTTACAGCAGGCAGGGGAAGGCTAGTGTATTTGTGGAGAGGACTAGGAGGATCTCCCCTGTGGTGGCTACACAGATTAAGGCCACTGGGTCATTATGCCACAAAAATCTCTGCTGTGATGGCCCTGCAGACAATGGCCCAGATGAAGGCATCATCAGATGCTGGCCCATCTGCTATAACAGAATGACAGGACAGACATACAAAGAAACACTAGATAATCACCACGACACACACAGCCACACCGTCCCTAACGTTGCAATAGGCCCCACAAACCACTCCTCAATGGACAGATGGATGGACAGACACTGTATCTGTGAGCAGCTGCCCGAAACCAAATAAATTACATCGCTTAAGTTCAAAGTTGAACAATCTAGAAAAGACATTCTGTAAATTCCGTTCACTATTAAGAGAACACTCCTGGGTGTTTTGTACCGTGTCGAAGCCTTGCTGTGGGAGACTGTGGGCCTTTTTGTGTGCTGGTGTCAAATTCAACACTGTGGTGCTGCAGCCCAGTGAGAGCTCACACAGCCCCCAGCATCTATAACGCTGTCCATGATTACATAATCCTACATCCACAGCTCTCTCAAATATAATATGAAGATGGATCAGCCCAGTCCCCTGTGGAGTTTACACACACACACACACACACACACACACAATGCACACATGCTCACACACGTCAAAAACATACACACACAGACATGCAAGGCAGATGAGTGATTGAAAGCAGCATGGGCAGAGGCTGGCGTGCCACAGTCAGTCCAAGAATACCCTCCCCCCTAGAGATGATTCCTGCCAAAACATGTAGCTGATTACATTACAAAATATCCCCCTCGTACACATACACACACCCTTAACATCTCTTCAACCACAAAACGGACTCTTTCTCCAGATCTGTCAACACGGTTCTGACTCTAGACAATTAGGGTCTAATAAGCTCAGAGCCAATCACAACAGCTCTCTGAGTGGACAAGTGTTGGGTTGCACATTGCTGTACTCTCTCAGGCTCTAAGCCAATATTTCAGTTGCTCATTGGTGGTGTGCAGTACTGGACACACTGACCCTCCACCCACTCAAGGCAGAGGTCACCCTGCACCCTGCTGTGCCAAAAACAGAACAGGGAAATTACATTACTGAGTTACATGGAAGGTACTCTGATCCAACCAACACCAACTGGGAACCAGCCAAGGAACTGAGCTGCCAAAAATATGTTCAGAAACATCACAAGTCCGCTGATTTGAGGAAATAATTCCAAAAGGATTAAAAAAAAAATGGGTTAATGGAGTGGCCATATGCTTGCATGTTTATGCTGGATGCCACTCAACAGACGTGCAGCCTCTCTCCGATAGCTAGCCTTCATCTCATCTCAAGAGCTCATTACTATTTGCTTGCAGGCTGCTTGATTTCTAGAGTGACAGTGCACTCTAAAATTAGCCCCTGGGAAACCTCTGAAATAGCAGAAAAATGGGTACAGTGGCTTTGGTCTGGGTTTTTATGTTGTGGGTCATCATAATTCCAGAACTATTCTGTTTCCAGGCAGGAGCTGTTGCCAAGCAACTATTAAACACAGACCCCAGACGAGTACCAGCCTCATGAGTCAAAGTTCCTATATAAAAGCCAAGCAACAAAGTCCCAAAGCAGCTAATAGCATTGCCCTCAGTAGGCATGTCATATTAGGCCTTACATGCTCCTGTTAGACCAGTTACACCAACTTTCCACAATAAAAAAAGAACATTCATTGCATAATGTAAGTCAGATGTGATAAGCTTTAGGATAGTGGTAAACCTCGTGAGTTTTCTCTAGTGTTATTCTGTAGAACAGAGGGGATACAAAGTACTTTTCCCCATGATTTAGTTAGTGACAGGAAATGAGCAAACGAAAAGGGAAGTTCATCAATCTGTTCAATATGGACCCGCTTCCTCCCCACTGCCATCCAAGTGACACATTTACTGCTGGGCCACACCCCATTTGACCTTGTCCACTTGATAGATGTCACACAGACAAACTGGATCACAGACTGGGTGATCCTGACCAACAGCCATTTTTGATGGCGCTCAAGTTAAATCTGGCCCAAGAGAAGTTACAGCCTAAAGATAAACAGTTCTTATCAGGCCAGTATAACACTTCACATTAATTTACAAATCTTTTTACACAGTGAAATAGAGTAAGAAAGTATTTGCTCAGACGTAAAAAACCATTGTACCAATTTTCACTCGTTTTTGTGTTGTCTGGCTGCACTCCACCCTCCGACAAAGTTGAGGGGAAAGTAACAGTCTGCAACAAATCTTGTAAGGAAATCCATGTAAACACAAAAGAAAGAACTTCAAAAGAAAATATGTGAATTAGAAGAATGATCTTTGTAGGAAAACCAAGTCATTACAGCAAACGATCTCTATAACAAATGTGCAGATTAACTGGGAGAAAACCAGTCAGAAAGTACAACCACAAACCCAGCTCAGACTGCCAGAATCTCTGCAATCCTGTCTCCAAGAAGTCCCAAAGAGAAAAAGAGGAGGGACGCGCCTCTTGGTCTCATTTCCAGGTCAAGATGTAAACACAGCCCCACCTCCAAAACAAACCGTGGGGAGCAGCCCTCCAGGGAATTCAATAGTTTTATCAGTACCACACCATGCTTTCCGCAGGAGGACCACTGGGGAGAAAGGAGAGAACCTCGAGTGGAGCCAAAACTCAGAGAACAACATCTTAATGAATGGAAAGGTTGATCGCTTCTACACAGCAGAAAGACCAAACGGGAAAGACAAAGGCAACATTCCTGAGGGCAGCCATTGATGGGGTGTCATTGTCATTTGGAGAGAGTTTGTTTGGAAAGCGTGATGGCACTGTCTGGCGTCCCGTGTGTGACGCCAGACAGTTGAAAGACGGATGAGACCCTTCCCAAACTGCGTTTCCCTCTCAGCCTCACAACATTCACTACTACCACCACCACCACAATGTTCAGTCAACACCCTTATCTAGCAGGGGAAAAGCTGAGTGCCTTTGACATCTCCACCATTGGAGTCAGCTCAGACTGAAGGCCTAATAGGCTTAGAAAACCAAAACAACACATGCTGACTATCTGAGTTCAGCCACAGCGGTCACATTGTGGAAGAAACAGATGTGCATTTTTTTTCTGAAACTGAAAAAAAGAATGTTTCACGTGAAATGATCTCTTGGGTTAAACCACTTCATCAGTTGACCGTTTGACGGTAGCAAACGTATTCACAAGGAGAAAAGGTAGGATCCCCTCAGGCTCTGTGTGTAGTCAGTGATGAGGAGGAGATTGTGTATGTAAGATAAAAGGAAAATCACAGGCTTGGTTAGAGTAGTCAGCCATTATCTGATAGAGACATGCTTTCACTAATCACCTTGCCCTGCAAGGCCACAGAAGTAGAAGGGAGGAGTAAGAAAACATTGTCTGCATCCTCAACAAACAGTCCTCTTCTTTAGTCAACTATGCAGGCACTTACAAAACCGTGCAATCCATGCTACAATGGTTCTCTGCCTTATAAAAAATATCCTGAGAAGATGAAGACAAACAAAAACAATACCTGCAACTTGACAGGAGTTCAAGGACCCAGGAGTAGATATGAAACGTCAGCAATTGAACTGACAGGAATAACTCGAGACCATCCTTGTAACATCATCTCTATATGAAATGGCTGACGATGTGTAATGTAGACAGTCATTGAAGGATGAAGCCTAGGCTTAGTCACACTGTACAGGGTCGGTATCACATTTGTAACTGCACTTACCTCAGTGACTGGGATATTATCACCTCAATCCTATCTTTGCAAGCATGACATTTCCATAAGACGTGACAGACTCGTCAATTGTCCTGAGCTGACGGCATGTTGGGGCAAGATAGGTGTCATATAGCTCAATTGTAAAGTGCTCAAGGGTATTTCCCTGTCATGCTGCTTCTACACCCCCTCCTTCAGACAGTTGCCTCAGGTATTTCTCAGCCTCCTCTCCCAGCCTCATTGTTTCTGAGTCTGGGGGAGGGGGTCAGACTGTGAGAATGTAAGCGTGGAGCTTGGACGAGGAAACCTAAGCCTCACCTCTCTGCAGTCCCCGTTGATGTTCCGTCCCGCCATCACAGAGATTACAGTACATTTTTGCAGAGAACCAAAAAGGAGGGATCACGAGTCACTGCACAATGAATCATGGGGGTGCAAAGACAAGGCCGTGGTTCCTAAGCCATCAAAGGAAAGTTGGTACATTTGTTCACATTCTTTACATAGCTTCCACGTTCACATGGTACCACATGGGTCTTGTAAAAATGCACCTTAGAATTTTCAATTCTAAGGTGCTAAGCTATTCAATTACCTTCAGACTTTACTTTAATAATTTTAGTTTCTCTCCTGCCGGCCCAACGTGCACATTCTGCTGTGAGATGTGGGGTTCCCATGAGTCTGGAGCCTGGGGCCATATCTGATAAATTGCTCACTGAACTTGACACATCTCCACCGCCACATGAACAGGTGTCTTCAAAACACGTAAATGCCCCAGGGACCTGGGTATCCCCTTCTGTGGCTCAGTTTACCACAGACAGGATTAGGAATGATACGAAAGGGTTTAGAATGAGTGCCAATCACTGCTAATCAGTAAGTTCTTGAGTAGGATAATCTGTAATATGTGCAGTTACATACTGCATGTTTATTCTTTTCTATTATGATATAAATCTTATGGTTAAGATACCTGGTAGCCGAGATGTGGTTACTTTACTTTGTGGCCAGTACAGACCATACCTTGTCTCTGAAACCAAAATACTGCAGATCTATGCACTTCTGATCCTAGATCTTCTGTTGCACAACACTAATCATTTGTACGTTGTTTTGGATAAAAGCGTCTGCTAAATGAATACAAAATTAAGAAGAATAATCTACAAAAATTCAAAGAATTCAGCTGGGTAACAACATCAGGTTTATCTGAGAAGGAAAGCTTACATAGCTATGCAAGCAGTCAAATGACAAAGCATCTAATGTGACCTTGGATAAAATCCAATGGTACAGCTGTTGAAGACGGTGCCATCAGACACAACGTAGCAGTCATCCGACCCTACATCCCAGTAACATTTGCTCCAATCGTTTTGAAAGTTTGAAACGTGTGGCAGACCAACGCCCTCTAAGGGATACACATACACAAGAGAGGCATGTCCAACCAGCCACAGACAAACAGTTCGACCAAACCCAAATCTTCACATGCCAAATACATGTGGCAAATACATATACAGCAGACAAAATCATATTGACAGGACAAACAGTCAACGTTAAGAGTAATTTATCTGACCTCTCACCCACAATGCCCCTTTGTGTTTCATTGTTATGTATGTTCCATGAACGTTGGCTTTAAAATTGCAATTTGTTTAATTGCCTGGAAAAAAGAGTCGTTGTGTGGCAATTTCAGTTCCGATAATTGCCTTAAATATAGGCTAATGTGCGGGCTCTGGCTGCAAGCTCATTACCAGTTGATGTTGGCTGTTGATTACAAGTAGGGCTACAGATGTAATGGTTTCAGATTAACAAACAATGCCGTAGCAACCATAGCAGGGATTGCAACTCTGGATGGATGTTTCTACTCAGATGCCTTGGTGTCCTCTTTCTTTTCCCACAGCAGAATTGTGTGTGGAGTTTCACAACAAGGAAGGATTTTTAGAGATGGAGAAACCCCCTTGCCTTGCCCAGAAAGCGTGTAGAATATGAACGTGAAGGCTATAGGGGAAAACAGCCTTGTGGTGTTTCCACAACTGAGCAGCCTTGTGTATTCAATTTGCATCCATGAGTAATCAGGTCAGATGTCTAATCAGGGATGATAGAAGACGACAGCAGTTAAGTCTAGAGATGGACCCAATCATACACACTGTTGCAGAAAACGCGGTCTACAGCTTTAATGTGGCAACGCAGAATCACACAGCAGAACAACGCTCAAGGAAAAGATTGCTTTATTGTACTGTATGTCTCTCATCCCGAAAGCCTTACATTGAGACCAGCTGCTCACCGCCTTGACTGTGTTTACAGAGGATTGCTGTTGTACTGTATGTCTGGCTCTACATACAGTTTTCTGTACAGTTTCATAATCATGTTCATCATGTTGTTGAGTGAGGGGAATCATCTGCATAAAATATACAGAGGTTGGGCTGGGGGTGATTTGAGTAAAGAATCTGCTTTTGCTTCCTTTGGCCTTCGCTGCCTCTCGCTGTGGTCTTCTGGCACAGCTGCCCAGCTCCTTTCTGCTGACCCTCACCCTTCCCTTGTTCCTCTGTTTCCTGCATGCCTGTTGAGTAAGCTTGATCCAGACCCAGCTTGTTTTCAGCAGCACTCCCCTAGCTTGTGAAACCAGAGAGGGTGCTTAGCTTACCTTTCCCTGGCGCACACCATACGGACACCTGTCTGGACTTTCACTGGTGGTGAGGCCTGTGTGTCTGCTGCATTGGAAAGGACTCACCTTGCACTGCTGTACCCTGTTCAAAATAGCCACTGTGTTTTCCACCACCGTCTGAGCTCAAACAAGTACTTCAATAAACAAACTGTGCCCATGCGCATGTCATAGGGCACGTGTCAAACTCAAGGCCCCCTATGCGGGAGCTTAAATGGTGTTTTGAAATAAGTCTACGCTGCTTTACAGAGTGCATTGACCAAAAACGACATCTCTCACAATGCATTTGGATTATGTTACGGATTAAAGTTCCAAGTTTAACTGTGGGTGAAGGCGAGCATGATTTGAATGACAGCACTCCAATGCAGCCGGTTCTGCAAACGAACCCCATGCGCATTTTCAGCCAAGGTCCTTGGGCATTCAACCCAAGTTGGTTTCGCTCTCGAACTTGGTTAGAGTACTCAGCCAAGCGATATGCATGTTTCTGCTTCCCCTGTCGACAATTTGGAGCCAGAAGCGATAAAGACATCACCTTCACTAGACAAGGTTTAACCCAGTTGAAAAAAGGCTGTTTATTTGACATAAAGCTCAAAAAGCTATTTTGCGCTCAAATGAAGGGCAAAAAAAATCAAATTAACTGTGTAAGTCCCTATCTATCATCACATCAAACCCAGAATACGTCCTAGGTTTGGGCTAATCTACGAATGTATACAACGCTTGGCTCCGCGCCTGATTAACACTGATCGATAAGCAGTATCAAAAATTGTATCAATTTAAAAAATAATATGATCCCTTTCCGTAATCATGATACCCCCAGACATGTTCACTGCACCCCCAGTCAAAGCAGGCTGCATCTGGCCCTGGATGGAAGGCAGTTTCTAGAAAAGATGGGAAAGCGAATACATGTTTGTGCTTCATGGAGAAAAAACGCTGCAATCGCAGAAGAATATGTTCACAAAAACTACAATGTTTTTACATCGTAAACATTGTTACATTGTAGTTACAACTGGCCCTTTGAGGGCAACCATAATGCGGATGTGGCCCTCGGTGAAAATGAGTTTGACACCCCTGTCATAGGGGGTCAGAGACATCATGTCTTGTTTTGATTCTACACAATTCTGCAATTGTGTACCAAATAGGACATCTTTGCTACTTTAAAACACAACTTCCTACTAATTCACACACTTTTTCCACACAACCATAAACGATTAAACTAAACACCATTAACAATTATATAGGTTTAATTTGGCTACAAACTAAAAGTATAAAGAGCACAGGTAGTGTCACCATGGAGATGTCTGTTGGTACATCTTTGGAATTTAGGCCCAGTGCCAGATGTTTGTTCCAACTACAGATTGTATTGGTTTGAGAAAAGGTTTGAGTCAAGAAAACAGGCCAACAGGATATTATGTTACACTGGGACAGAAAGACACATGTATAATCTTCATTTGCTTCCCAAATGAGTAGTTTGTATATTTGTTGCACTAGTAATTTGAGCTTTATCTGAGGCACACCAATACTGTTTGCCAGATGTTAAATGGGACAAATTGTGGGAGGTAGGCCTATTTGTATCATGAGTGAAATGAACATGAGACAGTCACTCAAGTGAGGATGTCTGCCCGCTGAAAGGACTTCAAATATCTTATCAAAATAGTTACGATTTAGAAATCTAAATGTAAAATCTGCATCTTGACAACTTCCGGAAGACTACAGCACAGCCTCCCCAACTCCGAAGAGCCTTGCAAAACAGAGACGCTCCCTAAAATATCTCCCCAAGTAAAAAGCGACATGTTCTTCAATGTTGTAGCCTACGTTCCAAGCTGTGTTCAGTTTAGCTGTCAGTAATACTACATAGTCTTTATTACACTGCTATAGCCAAATACTGATGGCGCATAAATAACGAAATCAGTAGGCTTATCTTGATAAGTAAGTAAACACACAGGCACATGACAAATTCGGTCCAGCTGTTTCTTAAATTGGCCTACCTGTTTTCTCCTTTTGTATTTGAAGGCGGTGGGTGAAGAACAGTTTGGTTATCCTCCATGTCCACCACACACTTCGTGTGCAATTCCGTTTCTGCAGAGTTTAGAGCAAACTTGAAGAAAAAGTTTCCAGAGTGGCACTACTTCACAAATCTGTTCTGATTTATAGCCCTCATTACAGGTTGAACCCTGCAGCAACCCTGTCATTTGGATGTAGCATACTAACTTTCTACCTGCATCCAGAAAAAAGCAATAGCCTATGTGACATCGGGTTGTTGAGAATTCACTATAAAACAAATCTGACTTCGCTTCACTTACCTCTGCGGTTCATTGGACGAACTCTCACAGCAACTTTTACCTTTGTATCCGACATTTTTATGCACTTTACTTCCACCCTAGACTATCACCAATATGTGTGCTATGCGCAAGCTTTCAATGTAGCCTAGGGGCTGTCGTCTATTCCAAATAATTCCTCCAGACCAGTCCAGATTTCTGTCGTTGAAAGGCTGTATCCTATTAAAACAATCCCTACCAGGTCCAGTCCAGAAGAACAAAAAACATATACATCCATCAAGTTAGCTCCCTATCCGAAGGCAGCTCGGTACTCCAGCCCCAGACAGCATCCCAACCGCCATCTTCCACTGGGAGCACGACTGACTGCTGGAAAATCCTCCTGCCGACGGGCGACGTCTGTGGCTGAGCAAAAGAAAAAATGGATTTCTCATGATACGAACCGAACTTGTGGATACTCGGGAAACGTCGCACACTTTAAGTGCACCGGCATTTGTTAATTTAAAGCGCTCTGCTTTGAAGTTAATTATTTCAAATTCTTAATTTTAAAAATGCATAAAATGAAACGCAGCCTAACTATGAGAAAGTAGGCAACCAATGGAGTGGAACTTCGGTTCATCCTCCGTTGGTTTTCAACAGCTCACTGTCTATGAAAAGGCCAGACTACTGTAGGCTACCGCCTGTCTTGAAGAGGGCCGTTATTTAGGCGCACACAGTAAAAAAAACGGCTTGGTTACCAAACATATTTATTTGCATCAAGAGCCTAAGTCAAGCAAGCATTATAAAACTTTATAGCGGTACACGTTAGGGGCCCATTGGGCTACAGAGGGTCATGTTAATTAAACGGCCCTTTCAATAACATGTAACAATTTTCAATTTTTTTATATTTTCTCAAGTGTGCGTCAAACAAGACTTTATGCATATTGCTAGCTATACATACTGCTCATAGTAGTCTACTTTGTTGAGACAGTTGTTTCTGAGCTGGTTGAATACATCTTCACTGAATGGTCTCCACTGTCTAAAACAATGAGTGAGTTCTGGGCTGTGGGCACCAGCCCCACTGGACGGACCAGGTTCTCTCTGACGAGGGGAGTCAGAATTGGGCCACTCTTGAGTTTTCCCAAACTCCAAATCATGCCCTGCTGGGAGTCAATCACAATCACATCTCCATCGATGTCAAAAGCCACAGCCGACAAGCACAGACACACCTTGGAGTCCAGACTCAGGCTGAAGCTATCTATCTGACAGAACAGTTTAAAGTCCTTGTTGTACACTTTTAACCTTGTGGGCCGACAGCCTCTTGGTGGCTGTGAGGGGTCGCCCAGTTGCTCCACCACAGCGATATTCCCTGTCACCCGGCAGCAGGCCACTGCTTTGGGCCTCTGTAGCCCAGTGACGACTACTTGGTTACTCAGAGTCACTCTACGGCCAACGTCCACTGTCACCTGGTGGAGGGAACCAATCTGAAGGTCAGTGACCAAGATGTGTCCACAGCTGTCCACGTCCACACCCCACGGCAGCTGGAAACATTCCTGGACCGTCAACACAGGACTCCCCCTGGAGGTAAACACCTTCACTGCACTGTCCCCGGCATCCGTCACCACCACATACCCAGTGGGAGTTACTGCTACATCCACTGGGTAGCAGATCTTATCCTGAGCTCGTCCTCTCTGCCCAAAACTGTGCAGCCTCCTGCCCTGTGGACCAAAGACCACAACCCTGCTGTCTCCATCCTGAACCACCACCATGGTCCCGGATGATCCAAAAACAGCTATCCCGGTGGGGTTGATCAGTGTCCCCCAACCACCAAAGACTAAGCCGAGACGTAGAACCCTGGAGCTCAGACCCCTGACCCAACTACTGCTGCCAGCCCTCACCCGGTGAGGGACAGGGGACTGGGGACTTCTGGACAACAGCAGCTCCTGGAGGTCAGTCAAGGCCTGGCAGTGGGAAATGCTGTCAACAGCACATGTCTGCCTGCAAAATGGGCACTCCAGAGTCCTGAGGAGGTGGTGAGAGAGCACTCTGACGCATTCCAGACAAAGCACATGGCCACAGGAGAGGTTTTGTGGTCGGTACTCTCTCTGTTCGGTGCTGTATTTCTCAAAGCAGACTTTACACTCTAGAAGGTTGATCTGAATGTCCCTCAGTGTGGCCTCTGCTCTGGGACTCCCATGTCTAGAGCAAACTGGAGCCTCAGCCATGATAGAAGGATCCTGTTCTTTTCCTCACCTGACTGTACCATCAGCGCCCCTGTAGCCAGCTGGAGGTATCTGGAGAAAAGGGAGTCAGGGCATGAAAACACACAGCACCGGCAAAAATTTTCACAAAGCATCCACATCTAGTAGGCCCTGAATGTCATGTGACATGTGACTCAGATGGCACAACTCATAGGGGGCAAGACTCTTTGCTGCCCTCTTTTGGATGGGATGTCAAATTTTCCTCAGCAGCATGTCAGCCCTTTGGGTTGTGGTAGGTGACATTGCACAAGATTCTGTCCTCATAATTTAACACTGAAGAACATAAATTCTTCATTACTCAGCCCTTAAGGGTGTTGTGATTTGAACCTACATAAGGCTCTATCAAAATCACACTGAAGCCTGGAAAACAATGTTTTGCTTCTTCAAACTCATTGCTCTTCTATTTTCTTGGGAACATCTTTCGAGAGTTGATTGAACGTATCGTGTTATAGGTCACAAGGTGTCAGCTATTTTGGTCTGTCTGATCTCTGGCATGCCAGCAAAGTGAAATCTGATCCGTACAAGGACAACTCCAGAGTCCTTACCCTCCGTAGCTGCAGAGCGCTCTCCAGAGGTCAAGCAAGGTGATTCAAGACTTTACTGAACAACGAAACACATCAGTGTCAGAGATATACTGTATAGATCTTTTGTGTAGGCAGAAGATGCACAAAATTGTGGATAGACGGGCAGTACGTGTACTGTAGCATCAAGTGATCATCCATTTCAACAATGCATCCTCGGTAAATCACAGGTTGCATCACATGCCAACAGTGCCGAAGATCAAGGCACCGTCTGTCCATCACGAGGGGGAAGCAACTTTTAAAAATAAATCTACAACACATGGCTAAATTTCTCAGTCACAACGCACCCCAGAATAAACAACACCACATAGATATTAAGAGGAAATGCAAAACATTTTATTAGGTACTTTTAATTCACAGTGAAAAAACAACAACACAAGTCTCTATTTCAGTCAATTTCTTTTCTTTCTTTTTTTGGCAAAATTGGCATAACCCAGAAACAATGTACCAATTACGAAGCCAGGGAGCCCCTTCCATCCCCTTTCCACTGAGAATGACAATGTCTGGATTATCTTGGATTGTGAGGGACACTTTTGTGCAGAGATGGTAACTGTCCGACAGAAAATAAATGGACTTTTAATGACAGAGATCACAAGCACTGAAACGTAACTCAAATTATGCTTGATAATACAAACTTCCAAAAAGTTAGGAATAAAAAATAAAAAGTACATGCAAAACAGGCACAAGGGGTGTTTGATAAAAATGTTAGGCTATGTCAACATTGAAAGTGTAAATACTTCTCTGTGAGAGGTGTCACTTGTCACTAGTTAACATTCCACCAAAAACACTTCTATATTTGACACAGCCATGCAAATGCCATGTAGATGAAGTCCACATAGTAAAACGAAGCTATCTCTGCAGACAGTTGAAACTGGAAAACATGCATGAAAGAATGAATGATTTGCCTTCTTGTTAAATCAGTGAAAAATAACTGGTAGCAACCACAACTGAAAAAGGAGTGAAATCACTCAAGGTCACAATGATTCACAAAGCACACCAACAACACACATTACAAATGTACAGTATACTGATCACAACAGGAAGCGGATGCTCTTGAGGAGTGCCCAACAGATTTAAAAAGTGCTTAAAACGTGTGCTTTGCTTTGACTCATGTCTAACACAAAACTCCTGTGAAAAAGAAATGATCCTTCCACGCCAAAGCTGGTTTGCATTAAAATCCTGTTCACATTTCACTCTTTGTTCAAGTTATGAACAACAAAAAAACATGAACACTTATATGGAAATGTAAATACAACAGATGATAAATTGGCCCAATCTGATAAAATATTTGTCTTTTTACAGTACCAAACAGGGTTCAATGTCTATGACATGGTCTACATGTGCGCTCTACATGAAATGGTTTGGATCTGTTACATACGTTAGTCTGATGACATCACATAGGGCTGGTGCTGTACACAGACCAGTAGGGTTTACATGAAACATGAATGATATATTGTATAGGATAAATGTAGTTTGCAAATCATGATTTACCAACTACAATGAACATGCGTTCCAACTGTGGAAGAGAAATTTTGCCCCCCCATCTCTCCCCGCCACCTCCTCCTCTCTCAGACACACACACACACACCACAACACACACACACGGTAGGGTAGGAGCAAGGCCCTGACAAGCCACCAATACCAGTGCCAGTCTCGGCAGATTAGACCCCTCTCTTTCTAACACTGTATGGACACGTTCATCCACTCAAGGGTGCCTTCTGTGCCCAACCTCTCTGTTGTGGGTGAGTGGTTCTCTGTGACGTGTTGAAATGCCCTGGGAAGTGTTAACTTCTTTCAGCCTCCTACTCCTCCTCCTCCTCCTCTCCTAGCTCTGCCATGCGAGGAGCGAGGGGCCCTACACCCCTGAGCTCTCGTCATTACTGGGTCCCTACACCGTTGATCGATTTGTTCTTTCCGGAGCCCCTTCCTCTTTGTCTGGTAGATGAGACTTCACCCACTACGTCCGTCTCCTCTGTGAGGTAGAGAGCAAAGATTTAAGATTGGATTTTTTTTCTTCCAGAATTACGTGTCGTGACACAGGAAGCCATCATTCAACTATTTAGTATGGACTATGTACTGTATGTGTGTAGGTGCATAAAATACTATCTAACCACTAGGGGTCAGGCTAATGCTAAGAAATCAGTTCACATGTTGGCTGACAGAGGTTCATAGAAAGGCAAGACATTGCAATGACGCATGTAAGCATTAACTAGAGGGTATCACAGAGGGATCTAACTGTGGATTTTTACCTTTGAGAATTTCCGATTCGTAGTCGGTGGATTCGATGTAGTTGCTGTCCTCACATTCTGAGAGGCTCTGTGAAAAGCAGAGGAGGTGTAAACACATTTCACACGTTCCTCCGACACATGCTACACAGGGGACATGCAGCAGCTAGCTGACAGAGGCACATGCTTCAACAATGGACAAACCCTCTCCAATGAAAGGCGCTGGAGTTTTACGTAATCTTCAGTCAAGCAGGTGGGTCAGTTACGGTAAATCAGATTTTACAAAGATGGCCTAACAAGAGAAGACCAAGTAGACATGGTGGCAGGGGAGGGAACGTTCGACAAGAGCAGCCAAACGCTAATGATGAGTACCTTTTCTCTTGGGCCGTAGTTTTCTGCATACCACACCATTCCGTACAGGCACAGGAACGTGATGAAGGCCTGTGAAGAGGAAAACAGTAAGAGACAATGATTAATAAGTAGGAGTCAGGTGGCTGAGCGGTTAAGGAATTAGGCTAGTAATCAGAAAGTTGCCGGTTCGATTCCCGGCCGTGCAAAATGACGTTGTGTCCTTGGGCAAGGCACTTCACCCTACTTGCCTCGGGGGAATGTCCCTGTACTTACTGTAAGTCGCTCTGGATAAGAGCGTCTGCTAAATGACTAAATGTAATGTAATAAAAGATACAATTTTATGACAACGCTAGCATGATCGCACCACGATGCAAAACAGTGTAATATCATGCTAAATGTACAAGTAGGAGGTGCAGTGATAAAAAGGTGACTGCCTCACTGCTGTATATGGTGTAATAGTCTACATTTGCAAGGTGGTTTGAGAGGGTACTGGTGGTCTCCTTACCACACACAAGAGCCAGAGGATCACATAAAGAATCTGGGTTTTGGAGAACAAGTCCTGTCCAAACTTGACACATGCCAAGGCCTCCAGGAAGGCTATTGCCCTGAAATACGAAGCCAGACACACAACAAGGTCACACACAGAGCATGCTGGGTAACCGGCTCCACGCCACACCTGTCATAGGGGTGGTGACATGACGGAGGGGAGAGAGGTGGAATGTGAGTGGGTCGAGTGAGGTGTGCAGACACATTGCCCTGATAGGGGAACTAGGTTAACATTTACAACACTGTTCTGAACCACAGGTAAATGAACACAGCTAAATGGACCATTATTTCTCCGTTTCTTACAACATGTACTCACTGACTTCAACCCTTAGGTATTTAGTTGACTATAAAGCAACCTTTGTCTACTGTTATGTTGACATACTGTGTGGTGAGGGTGGCAGTGGCTTAGCAGGCTTGCCGGCTACTGTTTTATAACCCCCACGCTGCAGAACAGCTAGCACCCACAACAAAGCTGGCCTTATCTTGGGCCCTCATCTGTCCGACCTCACACTAGCCCCCACGGAAGTTTATAAACAAATGTACAGCGGGTGTCTTAATAGTAGCTTATGTTGACTGAAAGTCAAATGACTTTGATGTGTTGCAGAGACAGGATGACAGTTGGTGAAAGACTTACCCAAAGACCCAGCACTGCGTTCCAACTCTTTTACACTGTGTATCTGTTAGGTATGCATAATATTGCCTGGAACAGACAGGAAGAAAAAGTAGAACAGTGATTGAAACATGTCTGGAGCCAGCTCTACCAACAGTCAACCTTTTCGTCACATGTGTGGAGCATTCTTTCCAGGGCAGCAGTTCTTTTCCAGGACTGTTGAAGTGGGTCCGCTGACATTCTTACCTCACGGTAGGAGCTGTGATGATGCCAACAAAGAGGATCCGACAACAAGTGAGTGCGTGGCATGCTGGGAAGACAAAGATGTGCTTCAGGAAGAACGTGTTCAACTCTGTCAGCTGTTGAGGGGGAGGGAGAGAGGGAAGGGGACAGGCCGGGAGATAGAGAGACAGACAGAGACAAAGATTATCAGGATTATTCATTAGTCTTTCAAAGAAACACATTCAGATTGGAGCACCACAGTGTCCCAGTTTAGGATAATGAGAGACTGAGGCCTGCCTCGTTACTCTCTCATTTGGCCCAAAGCCTGTGTTGATGAGCCCTCAGGAGAGGAGCTAAACTGTGGCCACTCTGGGTCTCCTAAGCCCCCTCCCCCCTTCCGGGAGAGTCCAGCCACTCTCAAAGACAGGTAATTACCATCTAAAGCCACAAGAGTGTTGGAGACAGGCAGTGGGAGGGAGAAGGGTTGGAGGGAGGAGTGGGGCTATTCTATTTCATCATGACACAAAAGGCAGAGAAGCAGCCTCTTTCATCGCCATGGCAGCCAGCATGGAGGATTTGGGAGGCGGGTGTGTGTGTGTAAGTGTATGGGGTGAGTGTTGGCAGATACGCTAGACTAGGCTATCCAGTGGTAAGCAATGGGGTTTGCTCAAGTACTCCATCCATGGTGTCCTCTATCCATAATTGTATCTTGTGTCATCCATCTTGTCTTTCACTCGAGTGAGATGAGCTTCTGACATGGAAACCATATCCCTCTAAAACATTAAATCATGCATCTTCATTGTTCAAACAACATTTCCAAGAACAGTCAGCTGTTCTTGGAACAGAACAGCTGTAAACAGAAGTATATAGTTAGTAAAGGGCTTAACTCACCTGCCAGATGATCATGAACAGATAGACCCCAGTAACGCGCTGGAGAGAAGAGTTTGGGTCAAACCAGCGTACATAGGTCCAGCTCGCGGGGGTGAACTGGAGCGCTGCTCGCTTAATCTTTCCCGTAGTGGTGTGGATGTCTCTGGACCGGAAGATAGGGCATTGATCGCAAAGGCATCACAGGCGTACATACAATAAGATACAGTTAGGTCCATAAATATTTGGACATTGACACAATTTTCATCATTTTGGCTCTGTATACCACCACAATGGATTTGAAATGAAACAATCAAGATGTGCTTTAAGTGCAGACTTTCAGCTTTAATTTCAGGGTATTTACATCGAAATCAGGTGAACGGTGTAGGAATTACAACACATTTTATATGTGGCCCCCCCCTTTTTAAGGGACCAAAAATAATTGGACAAACTAACATAATCATAAATCTAATTGTCACTTTTAATACTTGGTTGCAAATCCTTTGCAGTCAATGACAGCCTGAAGTCTGGAACCCATAGACATCACCAGACGCTGGGTTTCGTCCCTGGTGATGCTCTGCCAGGCCTCTACTGCAACTGTCTTCAGTTCCTGCTTGTTCTTGGGGCATTTTCCCTTCAGTTTTGTCTTTAGCAAGTGAAATGCATGCTCAATTGGTCAGGTAATTCACTTGGCCATTGCAGAACATTCCACTTCTTTGCCTTAAAAAACTCTTTGGTTGCTTTCGCAGTATGCTTCGGGTCATTGTCCATCTGCACTGTGAAGCGCCGTCCTATGAGTTCAGAAGCATTTGGCTGAATCTGAGCAGATAATATTGCCAGAAACACTTCAGAATTCATCCTACTGCTTTTGTCAGCAGTCACATCATCGATAAATACAAGGGAACCAGTTCCATTGGCAGCCATACATGCCCACGCCATAACACTACCTCCACCATGCTTCACTGATGAGGTGGTATGCTTTGGATCATGAGCAGTTCCTTCCCTTCTCCATACTCTTCTCTTCCCATCATTCTGGTACAAGTTGATCTTGGTCTCATCTGTCCATAGGATGTTGTTCCAGAACTGTACAGGGTCTTTTAGATGTTTTTTGGCAAACTCTAATCTGGTCTTCCTGTTTTTGAGACTCACCAATGGTTTACATCTTGTGGTGAACCCTCTGTATTTACTCTGGTGAAGTCTTCTCTTAATTTTTTACTTTGACACAGATACGCCTACCTCCTGGAGAGTGTTCTTGATCTGGCCAACTGTTGTGAAGGGGTTTTTCTTCACCAGGGAAAGAATTCTTCTGTCATCCACCACAGTTGTTCCGGGTCTTTTGGTGTTGCTGAGCTCACCAGTGCGTTCTTTCTTTTTAAGAATGTACCAAACAGTTGATTTGGCCACGCCTAATGTTTTTGCTCTCTCTCTGATAGGTTTGTTTTGATTTTTAAGCCTAACGATGGCTTGCTTCACTGATGGTGACAGCTCTTTGGACTTCATATTGAGAGTTGACAGCAACAGATTCCAAACACAAATACCATACTTGAAATGAACTCTAGACCTTTTATCTGCTCCTTGTCAATGAAATAACGAACTCCCATGAGGGAATAACATACACCTGGCCATGGAACAGCTGAGCAGCCAATTGTCCAATTACTTTTGGTCCCTTAAAAAGGGGGGGGCCACATATAAAATGTATTGTAATTCCTACACCATTCACCTGATTTGGATGTAAATACCCTGAAATTAAAGCTGAAAGTCTGCACTTAAAGCACATCTTGATTGTTTCATTTCAAATCCACTGTGGTGGTATACAGAGCCAAAATGATGAAAATTGTGTCAATGTCCAAATATTTATGAACCTAACTGTAAGTACTGTCTCAGTGCAAGGGGGAAACGCGGATGAAAGCAATACTAGGTTATTAATCATTCAAGTCTACTCCACAGTGTAGAGTTTCTCACCGTCTCTCAAGCAACAACTTTTCTTATATTTCAAAACAACAACAAAATGAGAGCCGTTTCTTTCCAAAACAAAGTCTCTAAAAATGTTACTACAGGTAAATACACTAATGAGCTAAAGGGGACGTTGACTTGAGCACAAAAGTGGACATTCTGGTTAAGAGCCTACTTGATGCTCGCCCAGTGGTAGGTTCTCATCTCCAGAAAGCGACAGACGGTCATGCCCAGCCAGATTCCCCCTCCGTTACACAGCAGGATGTCCAAGATCACCTGGTCCCACCAGCACTCTGCGAAGTTAGGCAGCAGGTGCATGAAGAACAGCTGAGGGAGGGAGGGGGGGGGTGATTTAGAGAAGGGATGGAGGAAAGATGGAGGTTCAAAACATCGGACTCAAGTGTGCACCACGTGGATCTAGTGTGCGTGTGCAGGTATGTGTGTACATGTGCGGGTGCATGTGTGTGTGTATGTACCTCTGTGAGTTCCCAGGTGATGCTAATGGTCCAGCAGAGGCCATAGCTGCGGATGAGCAGGGCCTTCATGCCCCAGCCCCAGAAGTGACTGAAGGCAAAGATGTCAAAGTGGCTCAGGATTCGCTCCCAGGTGATCACATGACAGTTTATTGCATATTCCTGGAGAAAAAAAATCAAATTAAAACGGTCAATATTTACTAAATTGGTGGACTGTGTGATACACGTACACACTGAGTGGGTGTATATTGTGAAATCGGCAAACAATGATTACTGAAGAATCTTCACTCTTACCATGACGTCAGCCTCTCTTTTGGCATAACGCAGGTTGGGGTCCAGCCAGTACATGACCTGCTTCACCTGCTCCCAGTTTAGGAAGATGATGAAGACCAGGAACAGGAAATAGAGGACACTTAGACCTGAAAAGGAGTGAAAGACATGAGAGATATCATCTAGAGGTTCATTAAATCCTCGCTAACCAAAAAATACATGGTAGACTCCCTTACCAAACACCACACGCCATATCGCTGGATGTGGTCTTGTGAATGGACCTAAACAGATGCATTAAAAGGACATTTAATCAGTAACTGGATTTAAGAACTCAACTTTCACCAGATGGCAAACAGTCCCCCTTTGGTAAAATCATTAAGGCGTACCTGACAGTGTACGATATACCTTTTTCTGTTTTTTTTTTTTTTTATCAACCATTGTCACAATATAGAGGTCTCTGCAGTGTTTGCACAGCCAACCAACCCCCAGCAGGTTAATAGTTAAACTTAACTTACCGTTGGGGAAGGCCAGGATACTGATAACCAGGAAGAAGGAGATGACTAAGATCAGACCCACCCATAAGTTACTGTCAGGGTTCCCATCATCCCTGATAACAAAACAAGAGCAACCATGAACTACACAACAGCTTCTGATGCTGACTGAGGTTTTTTGGAAGAATAACATGATGGCCTGACATAAATGCAGGTCTGCAATAGTTACTAACATCCTTTAACAAATTTAACACATCTACTGACTTGATATAATAACGAACCTCACTGCCATTCTGTCAGCTATCTTTAATGAGATTAAACGATGGAAAGGCTTCTTCACAATCAGTAATTGTTGTTGTTTAGGCTAGCTCACGTTAGCTTACCATATAACTTTCATTCTTGTCCCCTAACATTATACACAAGGAGTAGCTACAAGACAGCATCAGCTGTCCAAACCTGACGTTAACATACTTGAAAAGGAATGACAGCTTGACAAAACATAATGACAAGACTTGCTAGCTATCCCATAGCATGCTCATGAATGATGTCAACCAAGCCATTCAGAACATCCTGCTTTTTGCAGGCTAATAGTAGCTTAGCTTGCTAGACGCTTTAGGTACTGGTAGCTAGTTAATTGGCCATCTTACCTTGTAAATGCAAAATACATCAAGCTGAGCACTGTGCATGTTAACAGCGTTATTGTGTGCGGTTTGTAGAAAAAATCGATGGTGATATCTTCTACTTGCTGTTCGTTGATCATGCGGAAATGCATTCTGTAGTTCACATCATCTTTACTCAGGGTATGGGATCCGGAGTACATAGACGCCATGCTATAGTAAGAAGGAATGCACGGCAACCTCCTATGCTAGCTAGCTAGCGACGTCAGCTAGCTAGCCAATAACATTAGCGTTAGGCCAAAAGACGCAATTAATAATTTTGTTTTCCGTAAGGCTAAACAAGTCAATCATACGAACACCAGTCTAAATCATATTAGTAGAATGACTTCAATAATCCGCAAAGAAAAAAAAGAAGAAATACGTCTTCCGTTGAAAAGGCATAAACAGTGCTTTCTTTGTGCGAGCAGAGGGGTTAAATTTACTGGAACAATTTTAGGTGAACTCTGTATTTTGATTGGTGTACATGTGAGTGTCCCCCATGGAAATTAAGTAGTTCACGTCAAGCCCACACCCCAGGTCATTCAAGCGTCTTTCCTCATACCCAAAGTCCCTTGCCCCGCACGAGAGATAATTTAAACTAATGATATCTTGAACTAAAATAATATGGAGAATTTTCAAAACATGGAAATGTGACAACTTGTCATTTGTGCATAAGTAGAAATCAAGAAACAAGGCAACTTCATGTCATAAATCTAAGCAATTAATTTCTTGTGTTTCAGTGTTTCAATTAATTTATTCAATTGGTAAGATAATCATTTTGTTAGTGAATTTAATGATTCGGACAAAACACCATCTCAGAACTTTAAACCCCAGAAGATGCTAGTCGTGCATTATCTAGCCTGTTCCTGGGGCTCTGCTACCATCAAGAGGTCACTTGATCTCATGATTTACATGGTTAACAAACGGGAAGTGTTTGGGCATGTACATGTCAACTTTAGACAATCATTTTTTACTCATCAGGCAATACTGTACATCACAGACATGGATCTTCTTGTGAGCGTCTTGCACTTGAATACAGGAATTAATCTATTAGACTTGTATTGTATGACAATCAGCACACATTATAACAAGTTAATTAATTATGAATATTATTAAACCATTGGATGCTTCTGAGAAACATTACACCATTCAATTTCTCAGAGTTCTTCTTGGTCTGTGGTGTGAAAGTATCATCACGTCTGCTATCCACACATCAGCTTTAACCACAAAGGACAAACTGTACTTTCTATCAAAAGCTGAAAAAGTTAAGCCTACTTGTATAGTACACCAGTTTAATCAATATAAGAGACAGACAATTCATTTAATAGATTTGTAGAAAATACTCTTTAGTGCTACTAGTCATTAGTGCAATGAATAGCATAGCCTAATGTCTAGTTTATTAATCTAAACACGATTAAAACAAAACAGATAGGGGGTTCTGGTTAAGGCAAATACTATTGTAAAGCCTTATTTGTAGGACTGCATATTTTAATTGTTTTCATTAAAGATACAAGCCCATGTCATAATACAATTTAATTTATTTTGAGCAATGAATCCAACAGTGTCATATAGATCTCTGAAGTACAATCATCTCTTGATAATACCATAAATGTAATACAATTACATTTATATTGTAAATACCCACAGTATGACAGTAACAAACAATTAGACCTTTACAAACAAATACAAAAAAACATCGAAGGCATTGGCAAACCTACAGCCTTTTTAGAAGTTTGACATGATAGCCAACCTATTACTGTTAGTTGTTGAGCTCTTGTCAATCTTTTAGTTCCCCATCTGCTTGAGAGTGAGCACTGGCTGCAAAACAAATTGTATTTATGGCTCAGCTCTATAACACATGTTGACTATTTCTTGCTCCACATTTGAAGACATACAGTATACCTATTGTATTTATGGTCTGCGTAGAGAGAACTCTGTTGTGACTTACCAGAATGTTGAAATGTTGTCTGCAAACTGCTTTACTCTCCCAGTAGATCAAGACCATGGCAACAAACATTTCGATGATCAAGAGAGCTGCAATAATGATTTGGATCCCTTGTTCTACCTGAAAGATGAAAAAACAGAAAAAAGGCAATATGGTATAACAAATGAAGTGTATTTTCATGCAAAGGCTTCAATTATTTTCTTCGATCTTACTGTAACTATTGAAGGCATATAGCACAAAACAGAAGATAATTGTTCCTACCGCTATACGGTTTGTTGCAGAATACACATTAAGGGCGCAGAGAGTAAAAGCCGCAATGGACCAGAAAAAGCTGGTGATGTTCACTGAAAATGACAGTTTTGTCTGAAACATAATTAAGATGTAGATGTTTTCATTGGTTTTAAAGTGTAGACTGTTTCGTACCTTAGTTGAATTAAATATTATACAAGAAAGATTTAAGATAAACAGAACCTACCACACACATGTTTGGAGACTGACCAGCTACATATGTCAGCATTCCTGAGAGGAAAAACTAAAAAACATATAATTTTAGAGACCAAAACAGTAATCATTACAAAATTCCAAACAATTGAAGAGGAATTCACATCAATTGGAATGGCGTAGATCAACCAAACTGAATATCAGCATAAGACATCAACATACATCGATCATCATATAAAATGGGGAACAAATTATGGAAAATTATGAAATATTTACAAGGACACTAGGCACAGTATACAACAAGTCATGTGATTTTCCAATCAGTACACCAAGAATTTGTATGAGAACTCCAGCAATGAACTGAGCCATCTGTAAAAAAAAAAAACACAAAAACAAAACAAAGGATACATATAATAAAGAGATATACATGTACAATCTGCAAACCTATATGATAAACTAATCATAAAATATAAAAAAGTGGATGATGACTACATTTTGTAATTTGACATATCTTATCTTAAAGACAAAGTTTAAACTGTAAAAGTTGGACATACTGTACCCCCAGTGCTTTGGGCTGTCCCTTCAAGAACACCTTGTAGACATCTTTAAACACACAGTGGAAATTCTCCGGCATTAACTGGCCCTCTTGAGCATCTTTAAGACTGCCCAATGGAATGATGATAAGCATGTGCTCATCTGAATGAAATGTATCCTTCATTTTCCTGTGGGAAAATCAATCAGCTTAATAGGCTACACATGCACACAAAAGCCATCCCTCTTGACACTCTTTTAGTTTTGGTGATTTGACAAACCTGATCTTTCAAGCTGACAGAGATCACGGTTCTGTCTTCCAGATGTATAACGAATGTTCTGTAGGCCTATGAACAAATATGATACAGAAGACACAGCAAGCGTGATAAAGGAAATATAAGGGGGTGGGGGACAGAAATGGGGCCTATGCTGTGTGGTTTGTGATGCGCTCCTGTCTTGGAGCTCTGATAGATGTTTAGGGCGTAGTCGGTGCAGTAAAAGCTATATATAAGCCTGGCAAAACAAGAGCATTGAAAACTGGTCGTTTATGGTGAGATGAATAACTCCGTATGTGAAGCCAAACTATTTAAGTATATAGGTATAACCTCAAATCGCACAATAATTAATGCTTAAATGCTTATCATTCATTCAAAAGAAAAGCTAACCTAATTACTTTCCAAAAAAACGTATATTTGTTTGCTCAACAAATTTCATAAAAACGAAGTTAAATAAGTCTATTGCACACTTTTCGTCATCACTGCGTGATTCAAGAGTGATAGCATACTAAAAAGCAGACAACCTGAAACAACCCAATAGGTAGAGCGTTATTGAAGGCAACATTTAGGCTACACGCAGGTAAGTTAAACATGGTTTAAGTATTATTAACTTGTTAAAAGATATCTAGAAATAGTACCATTCAGTAGCCTATCTCGACAAGACGATCAAGGCGTGTTGCAATTTTTATTGATCATTTTCTACAATTGATTTTGTCGTTTGGCTATTTCATGATCCAATCTGTTTTATAAGCCAGAACATCATGGCTTGTGCCGACATTCCCATGGACATCCTTGGGGAGGAGGAATATAACAGAGGAGACCAGAAAGACCCAGTGATACAACATTACAAACCAACGAAATTGGTGCCTTGCGCAAAGGGTCCGTTGCATGACTTGCTACAGAAGCAACCCGCTGTCTTAGGGGTAAGAAAAATATAACATTTGTTTCATCAGGAAAAAGCAGGCGAACAAGTTATAGGCTAATATCGTTATACATTTCAATTGTATTTGTTTAAACTCAAAAGTTTAGAAAAAACGTTTTGCAACGTTGTTGCAAATTATATTTTTCTTTGTAACGCATCACAAATGATTGGCCCATTCAGCGTTAATGCTAATAACACACTACTATAGTTGAGTCAATGTATGAAAAAAATGGGGAGAAAAAGAATGGAGGAACCTTCAATTAGTTTGAAACAGGGCTTAGGTAATGAAATAGAATTGTAGCTGGTGCCTTCGTAGAAAACTGCTTCATTTGTTTATTTTAGAGTCTGCAATTAATAAACGGGTTGATGAGTTTTGGAGTCGGAGTCTTGTTCGCGGTGACCCAGGGAGTGACTCATACCCTTTTAGCGTTGTTCAGGGTCCCACTCCTGACTGGATCACTGGTAATATTCCAACAGTTATTTAAAATAAATACAAATACAAAATGTTTGTTTTTGCTTAGTGAAAGGCTCTCATTGTGCGCAACTAAATCTATACTGCTGTCCCCTCAACTTTTCAGTTTTTTATTTCTGGATTGTTGTCCAATCTTCTGTTCAAATTTCCAAGATTACTACCTGTAAGTAATATGACAACACAATAACATGACACACAGTATAATAAGGAGATACAAAGATGAGTCTCATTTACTTGCAGGTCTGCATGTTTGCCAACACTGGCTCCATAACTGTAGCGGCTGTTGGGTGTGTGCTAATTTGCATAGATTTCTTTGTCTCAGCATTCCAGGTTGAATATCGGAAGGTAACTAAGTAGAATATATATATATATCTATATATATATATATACACACACACACACACACACACACACACACACGCACGCACGCACGCACACACACACACACATACACACACACACACACACACACACACACACACACACACACACACATATATATATACAGTTCTACTTGGGAAAATCCCATTGTATTGTGTATTTGATATCCTGTGTATAGTGTATCTGAGAAAATCCTGTGTAAACTAAGTGATCCTGTACTTCTCTGACAGATGGAGGTGCTGATGCTCTGTGTGTTGGTGATGGAAATGATCATATCTACAGTTCTCACCAAATGGATGTATGTGGAACAACATAATCATTCAAAATGAGCAAAACCATTCTTAGGAGGACAGCATCCAAAATACATCTTATAACTGGAAATGTGCTCCCAGTGTATACATCTCGGAAAGAAAGATATGATGTTCTTCTTACTGTTTTAGTTCTCAGAGCTTTAGAGAAGCTGCGGTCTACATCCTTTTGTAGCACATACACTTGCTAAATGTGGAATGAGAGCAGCAGTGGGCTTGTGGTTAAAAAGCTAGTTTCACAAGGGCACACAGGCAAACACTGTTCAGTACAATTTCCTTCTTGATTTGTGGTTCCAGTTTAAGGTATCATTGTATCTATGTGCAAGGAGTTTCCATGGTAGTGAGGGTAGGGGGAGGGCAAATTGGGATTATGTACTGTAGCTTGGCTGTTATTGACTGTAGAATGTATTAGACTTAAGGCATTAGGAAGAAAACATTGTGATATTTTTTTGATATTATGGTTTATTACTTACATAACAGAAAACATAACCAACTTGAAATGCACAAAATGTTAAGAAAAGACAGACAAGACAATATTGCCTGCAGTAACAGGCTCCTAATAACGACTGTCTCCAGTCAAATTCAAATTAGTTTGTCTTTGAAAATTGCATTGTAAAAAACTCATCTACAATATACACATGAATTTCTAATCAATAAAACAAATTTACAGACCATGACGTACCAGCATTTGTGAATTTTTTTTAGTACTGCATAGCAATGTCAAATTCACAAGACATCATTATGAAATGTCATAAGACCTTTTTTTTATAATAGTCATTTCTCTCAGACATGAGTGTGTGTGTTGTTAGTGCTCCAAAACTAAGTTCACTTTAATGGGAGACTGGATTGTGGTAGCCCTCTTGAGTTTCCATTGTTGCTGGTGAAGCAACAAGTGTTTGACTTTCTGTTGCTTCATAGCTAGAAAACAGAAGAACAATGTTAGTTTATTTTGCTAACAAACTGGCAAGGCCAAGCTATGGCCAACAGCTACATCTCATGCTGATGACTATAATGACATGATTTGGTCAATTCTATCGAAGTACTTGTTTTATTTTTTGGTGATCTGCTGCCATCTATCTGCTCAAGCATTAATACGCGAGCCAATTCTCAACCAGTGAAACATTGTGTAATTGCAATTACACATTGTGTAATTGAATGGGATTGTAAAGTACAATCCCATTCAACCACGATTAAAAAAACATATACAAAAAACATGCTTAAAAAACATACAGACTCAGAATGTTATTGAATTAAAGCAAAAAGTCAACCCAGCAATTCACACATTTCAATATCAGAAAACAAATTCATGGGAAAACATTTATGCAGGAAACCAAGCATTTCACACTCATGACTCATGAACACATGTAAGCAAGAGACGTTTATAAACACCCCAAACGATCCACCATCACTCTAACATCTGATAAGAAACTGCCATCACCATGCAGCCCACCACACCACACCACAGCCACACCACAGACAGAGCTGTCAGATGGAGGCACGTTTCCACACAAATTAGTAGTCCGGCCACAGAGTTCCACACAGAGTAAGAGGAACAACATACTGCAGATGTCTACCCTGGCGAGACCAATTACTTACTGAGCTAAACCCCTCTGAGTCAGACCACTGTAGAAAGGCCTATTGTTATATGAGAGGTCTTGCTCTGGCAAAAACAAAACAAAATGGTGGTGAGTGAAAATTGAGAAAGTCGACAGTGTTGTTCTAAACTCTGCTAGGATACCGGTGAGAGTTCTTAAGAAAAAGCTTCCTTCGCTTAAAAAACAAAACATTAAAACATGAAGCAGAGGACTTTTGAACCAAATGAAAAACTACAGCCTCTTAGAGACTAATAATAGCAACAATTTCACAATTTCTCTATGGGATCATTAAAGTATCTAGTTGCCTACCTACCAATGAACAGGATTGTGGTGTATGAAGTCACTACTTACTGCTGTGATGAACTTGGTGCTTTGTGGATGGAGGTCTTGCTCCTTCTGGAACAGGGCTGGAGGGGGCATCTGGGCACGTGCAGAAGGAGGTGTGGAGGAGCATAGGTATGATGAGGACTCACTGGCGTAGGTTTCTATGACGAGACTAGTGTGGCCAGGCACGGCGATGCTGCTCAGCACTGTCCCACTGTCACTGGAGGGACACTGGGAGGACGTGTCTGAGTTCTCCGTGACTGTTGGACCACACAGATGAATCACACACAAGAAGAGTAATTATTTTGCTATTATATCACTAAAACAAATTGCTAATAGACATACATTATAACATAGATTGATTACATCATTTGAAAGGTTTTTATAAATTTGCCTTGTAGTTGGTAATTGAGTGGCAAATTGAGTGGATCAAAACATTTCAGAGTACTTGCAAATAGCGGTTGACCCAGATCTGAATGGATCCCCTTAAAACCCTTTTCCCTCATCACTCACTCATGGAAGGCTGGCTCCCTGCGTCCTGCTCCAGCTCGTCTTCTTCAATGCAGTCGTAGGGCCAGTGGCTGAAGGAGGGGACGCTGCCCAGAGGGTAGGGGTGTGGGTGGGGGTGTGGGTGGGCAGGGGAGGAGAAGAGGTGGAGGTTGAGGGAGCCCAGCAGGGAAGAGGACGACTGGCTGCTGGAGGAGGAGGTGCTGCTATTGGAGATGGTGGAGTGAGGCCTCTTGAAGGGGGTGGAGTGGTCAAAGGACGACACTGCAATGGATGCCCTGGTTCTAGACTCTGTGGAGGGGAGAGAGAAACACAGAGTACTGTCAGGCTGTGTATGATTTGGGTGGGGGTTGGAAGAACAGGATTCTTTTGAAATTCCTGTGGTGACTGCAGACAGTCATTAACGCGTGTTAGTGTTCTTTGGGAGAAATTTCTGGGCGCTCTATGAAGAAAAAGTAATTTGATTCTGAATGCTAGCAAATTAGTTTACTTGGGTTTAAGTGGTGGCATTGGAATGTCTTTAATGCATTGAATTTATCTCGTGCATCAAACTTTAAAATCTGACTTCCACAAAAACACCTGCAGAGACAAGTCCAGGCAATGTCTGTCTGTCTTTCTGCAAAGAGGCTACCTTAGCGCATGAAACCTTAGGACAATAGATAAAGTACACATCGTGTCTCTGATTATGAAAATGTTCAGATCGTTTTCTACTGAATATTTGTGTTTAAAGGAGACACCCTGAGATATAGTCATGTTTTGTTTTGCTTCCCTATAACTAGAATATGCACCCCTATCCCAGGTGTTGGTCTGACTGTATATATTGCTCTATATTGGATACCCAAGCTTACTATCAGGACTTTTAATAATCTACAGTTCTGACACACCATCATGTTTAACCAACTGAGACTGAGTATCTGTGAAAGACTGAGTATCTGAGTATGTGTGAAAAGAAGGAGAGGAGGAGAAAGGGATGGTAGACTGATGGGGTTTGTATTAGAACGGTCTGGACAGCTTACCAGACCCCTTCATGATGTAATCAATGGCTCGGTCATTAATGGCGGCATCGCTGGGCTTGATATCCATGAAAGGCTTGCTTCCTATCCCCATAGACACCATTTCCTGCATGCGCAACTCTGCAGTTGAATAAATGAACATTTTAAAAACGAGAGGAAGTGACACAGTGTGAAAGCTTTGTAACTTGTCGTAGTCACAAAAAGTGCAACTACATTACCTACCCTGCCTACTACTACTCTAAACCATCAAAGGAAGTCGTTTTCTCACCCCTGTTCCTGAGTGCCTGTCTCCAAAGGATCTTGCCAATGATGGCGGTCCACACAGCCTTGACCTCCCCCGAGCTGGCCTGCAGGATGAACGTGTCCTGGGTCTTCCTCCGACGGAACCAGATCTCAAACCGCAGGCCGCTGTCACCCACATTCTCCGTCATCCCTATCTCTGCCGTCTGGAGGCGCAACAGAGAGAGGAATCAGGTTGGCTCCACTTAAAGTTTCTACGGAGGCTTCAATGCAATTCACTTCACCCTGAAATATAAACCGACTAACACAATCGCCCCCCCCCCAAAATTCATTCAGTGGTTGTTCTACCTTGTAGGACTGCTTGTAGATGTAGATGTCATAGCCCCCTTCTATCTTTTTGGTTTTGCTGAAGAGGATAAGGTCTTCAAACAAGAAGACATGCCGGAGGTATTTCCTCCGTCCGCACCAGACAATGAACTCGTCCTGACACCGTAGTTGCCCCTGCTCTTTCAGGTTGACCTACAGAGGAAACCAGGCGGTGGACATGCGTCAGAGAGAGCACAACACAATGCCAGGCAGGATCCTTAACTCATTATACCGAATGCTTTCCTGACTTCCAATTCATTAAAACCACACTAGGTAGGTTGATACCAGTCCCCTTTGTCATTACTCAGCTTCTTTGTTAGAACAATGAATGTATGACATTATATCCTGTACTGTACTGTATATATTAGATTATGTTCACATCCTTCAAAACGACCCTTTAACACTGTCTTTACAAGTTTCGAGTCAGAGGTTTTCCTGGGAGTTTTCCTTGTCTTCCTTAAGGGTTTAAGTGGGTTTAGGTGAAGTTTTATAGGCTTAGGTGAAGCCCTCTGCGACATTGCTTGGAAAAACGGCTATACAAATACACTTTTTAGAATTTGATTCTTTACGGGTCTCCGCCCCCTGCACTGCTTACATCACAGCCTCTGATGGCGTCCATGGCAAGCAGGTCGTTTCCATGGCGCAGCTGGAACTTGACCATCTCCTCTGCGGTGCGGAGGTCACTGAGTTCCTGCTCCTGTGATTGGCCGCACTCCTTGATGAGATCTTTGAGCAGCAGGGCGTACTTGCTCATCCTCTGGATGGGCTTGAGCAGGTAGGAGGCCAGGTCCATCTTGTCCCCCAGCTCTAGCTGCTTGTTCTGGGGGAGAGAGGGAAACCAGGGGAGGGTGAGGATGGAGGGGGATGATGCTGGGGTCTCAGACTGCTGATGGAAAGCTGCGGTAACACTTCAGATCCAGGTGCTTGTAATAAGCATTAGTTAGGTAATAACAAACTTATAACATGTTTATTCAAATTAATATAGGTTAATAAGAATATATCAGTGTTGATAATCTGAGTAAGGGTTAGGTTAGTGTTATTATAAAATAAGCGTTATTTAATACTGTCGGTAATAAAGCCTTATAAGATGCTTATTAACATTAATCTGTGTTAATTACTAATTACCCCCATTACCTTTTAACTAATGGTATTAAAAGCACAGGATCTTAAGTGTTACCAAAGCTATAATTATGTTAATAATAAAGTTTTTCTCATCGCTTTGGCTCATTTTTGGAAGTCTTAAAATTCATCACAACTGTTTAATAGTTTCTCACCCAAAACATTTACACTGTAATGAAACTGATAGTAATGTTTGCTTGCAGCACTTTTTCCAATTCTTCAACAACAGCCTGATAGCATTGCTCTTATGTTAGTTACTATCAGTTCATCCTGGAAGAACTGACTCTACTGTGTCATTATTGAGGATGGAAAATGAACTAGATCGCGTTCTGGACGCACCTTAAAGAATCCGTTCCCATGGCTGGTGAGCAGAGAGTCAGACTGGGGCTTGTTCTTGCTGTAGAGAGCATACATTCCAAACTGATCCTCCTGCACACAAGAATAACAAGTTACAACACCGACTACAGTAAGAGGTACGCGAGCCAGTCCACGTGCTCGGTGAAACCCAGGGAACCCTCCAGAACTGGAGTCATACAGACATACGGTCTGGATTCTGTCAAGCAGTAATTTGAATTCCCCATGAGGAAAACAAAAACATGAAGACATGTTTAGACTACAGAGTTAGGTGGATGTCAACCATACTAAATACTGAAATGGGAAAGTTCAAACGCAAGAGCCACATATTAGAGCAGATACCCAAAGTCCCAAGTTGCCCATGATAAACATATCAACAGTACAGCATGTAGATCTTTCTGCCCCAGCAGACGAAGGTCATTGGGTTTGTGTGCAGTGTCGTTCAGCCTGTCAGCCCTGAGCCCCAGGGTCCAGACGGTCTGTGACAGTCTGAGGGTCTGTCTGAGGGACTTACGTGTCGCTGGAAGCAGCTGCTGACAGACAGGGGAGCGTGGGCGCACGCCTCCAGCTCCATCAGGAAATACTGGCTGTGGAAGTCGCACAGCTTCTCCACGTTGCCAAAGATGATGCTGCGCTTTCCCCGGAGGTCTTGGGGCAGGTCCAGGCGCTCCATCTCTGGGAAGTAGTGCTCGATAATGTAGCGGAGAGAGCGGACGTACTCCCTCTCAGTGGCGATCATCTCATCCATGATGTGCTGCACCTTACTGTCGGGCAAAGAGATACCGCAAAGCCTGCTCAGTAGGATAATGTATTATTCTTGATAATGTTGCTGTGTAAAGAACCACACACAATTTACACTCAATATTATCAAGTTTGGTCATCAGTCAATACCAAAAGGGTGTCAGTGGAGTGTCACATTCTGACCAGGCCCTCTTGGGGATATCCTTGCCTCCAGCTATGGTCTGACTGTTGCTGTACGAGACTCTTTCCGTCTCTCTCTCTCACCTGTTGCTGTATGAGTCTCTCTCTCTCTCTCTCTCTCTCTCTCTCTCTCTCTCTCTCTCTCTCTCTCTCTCTCTCTCTCTCTCTCTCTCTCTATCTTATTCATTTGTCGCTGTATGAGACTCTCCCCCCCCCCCCCCTCTCGCTCTCTCCCCTTTTTCTGTATGAACCTCCCCTTCTCACTTGTTCAGTTTCTTGCCGTCTCCGTCAGAGTGTCTGCTGTGCACCCTTGGGGGGGAGGAGAGGCTGCGACTTCGACCCAGTGTGGGGCTGGTCACGTCGGGCCGCTGCAGCTTCTTCTCAGCCGAAACATTGTTGGCCACCTCCAGACCCTTGATGTACACGCCCGTGTAGCCATGCAGGTGACTGGCGTCGGCGTGACCGCCGTCCCTCGGGGTCAACTCGTAGCTCATGGTCTTCTTCATGATCTTCTTCAGTGGCTGCTTGCGGTGGCACGAGGCCCCAGAGTAGACGGGCTCCGAGTGGCAGGACACAGACGAGTCGATGGTGCAGTCACTGTCCGTGTCGTCAAACAGCGACGGGCTCTGCCTCAGCTTCACGTCGCTGTCCGGGGGGAAGGGGAACAGGGAGGAGGAGGGGAAGGAGCAGCTCTGGGGGAAGGGCCCTGCGGAGTGGGGCTTCCTGTCCTCAAACTCCACCGGCGTGACGGCCCTGTTGACGAAGGTGGACAGCGAGGGGATGGCAGGACTTCCTGTAACAAAAGGCTGCTCTGCGTGAGAGCTCTGCCTCTCCCCTGCCTCTGCCTCTGAGAGGGCAGTGTCCGCAGGGGGGGCCACAGAGGCTGCAGCTACCTCTGCCTCAGCTGCCTCGGCTGTGGCCTTGGCCAGGGTCTCCTCCAGCTGCTGCTTGGTCTGCTGGCACTTGTGCCACAGGGTGTTCCAGTGCTTGAGCTGCACAGGGCTGCCCAGGCTCTGCACCATGGCATCCAGGGTGCTGAAGTTGTCCAGGGAGAACTTGGAGGCCTCCGTGTGGTAGTCCTGGAGGATCTGGAGCACCGCGGGGGGCAGGCTGACCCCGCTGCTCTCCAGGCTCAGCTGGCGGAAGTAGTCCTGGCAATGCTCCATCCACTGGTTAGCCTGCATGGGGGTGTAGTCAGGATGGTTGGGGACGTGCTGAGATGAGGCATGCATCATGTGGAATATGTGTTTCAATCACAGTCACAGTTAGAAGTGTGAAGAAGGAAAACCTGTACCTTCTTGACGAAATGGAGTAGAAGCAGGAAGGAAAAAGGTCACGAGAGCCTTCACTTACCGAGTCGTAGAAGTCGTAGAGGTTGGCGAGGACGTCGAGCTGGGACCGCCTCCTCTCCACCCGGCCCAGGATGGAGCACAGCTGCTGCTTGAAGTCCAGTAGAGCAGAGCTGGGGAGCGACTCCGCAGACTCCCTCACCATCCGCAACCCCTGCTTCTGCTGGTGCTGCGGACAAACCGGGATGGTCACAAGGATTAACGCAGAGACTCGCAAACTTAAAAATAGAGGGAAAGGGGTGAGAAACACGTTGACATTCATCTGCAGTGCAGAGACATGTGCTAATGAAGAACCGTTGTACCGTTGATTCTGCCAGGAACTGGTCCACACTCTGCCTCATGTCCTTGACTTTGCCCAGAGAGAGAGTGAGGGAGTCCAGAGGAGCCAGGTGCTTCTCTCCTTCCACACTGAACCACTGCTTGATCTGGAGAGACAGGTGGGTTGAGGTGAGACACATTCATGACT
Source organism: Osmerus eperlanus (assembly GCF_963692335.1). Taxonomy (NCBI): domain Eukaryota; kingdom Metazoa; phylum Chordata; class Actinopteri; order Osmeriformes; family Osmeridae; genus Osmerus; species Osmerus eperlanus. Next base: position 6,096,646 of record NC_085024.1, read on the forward strand.
GAAACACATTTTATTATTGTCATATAATGAAACATGAATTATGGTCATAATTCAAGCGATATTCATGGCTTTCACTTTGAACTGGAATGGTCGTAGACCCAGTCAAATACATTTAATAATAACAATCATATTAAATGAGCGTGTCTGAGCCCACCTGTTGTGTCTGTTCCTCAAACTTGCGGACCTCCAGCAGGCTTTCGAGCTGTTTCAAGGACTTGTTGGACAGGATGACGAGCTTGTGGACCTCCTCGTCTACCTGGTTGTAGAGGGCGCTCACCATGTCCACCGCATCCCTGCATCAACGCAACAGGTGGTTGGCAAAACATATATTCCTGACTATGATGACACTTCCGTTGTCTTGTCAAAGCATTTAGGTAATCAATGAAGAAGTGACCGTGACCATCACCAGAATCAGTCGGAAGTCGAAATGGCTAATTTATACAGAAATGCCTTTTTATGTCAGAACATTGATTTGGGTTTTGGGCTTTTAACAGATTCTAAAAAAACAAAACCTTGGCTTTCATAATCTGTATGAATTATTTCTCATTTCAAATAACCTTCTAATTAACCTAACAACTCTGCTTCCTCTGTCAAAACAGTTTCCTTCCAACAACTGCTTCGGTGACATCCGATATGTAGAAGGTCATGTAACTCGCTTGATATTTTGAGTAGAAATGTTTTATTGGTACCATTGGAAAGCAAACTTTCCCCATTCTTTCCAGTGGTGTATAAATATCAAGATGTGTTTTCAGGTCAAAGTGACTGATTCTGTGAGAGCAAGTCACATATCATTGTTGTTTCATAGGTATGCCCTGTGTATTTTATTGTTTGTGAGAAAAGTTAACATGGGTTTAGGACTTATCTATGTCACAATTAAACCATATAGTGTTTCAATTAGACGGCTAAGAAACAGGCGAGAGCAGAAGCATAAAGAATCCCAAGGGACGTGTACTTGTGACAAACGACAAATAAACGTGAGCGTTGTTCTGGTACCTGTAGTTGGCGTTGTCGCAGGCTTCCTCCTTCCTGATGCGAGCCAGCACCGTGCCTCCCTCCAGCCTCAGACTGTTCAGACACGTGTCTTCCAACACACACTTCATCAGGCTCCTCTGCTGGTCGATCACCTCCGACACCTCCTGCACAACACACACACACACACACACCAAGGTGTTAAACATCGTCACACACTACTGTCTCACGCCTCCCACCCATTTGACCATGTATTATATTCATCATTATATCTATGGTATTTACACCAGTGAACCAGTACCATAGCAGAAAATAACCCAGTTGATACCATGAGTACATCAACAAGACAGACACATAAATCCAGAGTTCCAGACCGCCAGGATGGGCTGGGCAGGACTGTAAGCCCGGGGGGCTGACCTTGGAGGTCTTTAGGTCACCACTGTTGTTCAGCGTGGTGATGGAGTCTTGCAGGGTGGCAAGGGCCACACTGCAACTGCTGGCAAACGGCTCGATTTTCTTTGAGAAAAAGAGAGAAACAAGGAGCATATTAAAGAAAGACACATTTTAATTGGGAAAAATTTAACATTTCCCAGTGTATATAAATAAACCATTCACAATTCAGGATGCAGAGTCAAGCTTGCTTAACAGATTTTCCGTTGAGAGATGCAGGATGAGCACAGGGTTTAGTGATAATGACAATGACATGGACTCTACCTGTCTGAAGTGTATCCAGTGATTGTGGTTGTACAGGAAGGAGCCCTCCAGATCGCGTGTGAGCTGAGAGGAGTCTATGTGTTTCAGCAGGGCCTTCAGAGAGGTCAGTATCTCAGTCTGGGGGCAGATACACAAACATATATCACTTATGTTTCATAGGCATCCACATGTCACTTCCTGCTTGTTACTTTGCTTCTGATTTCAAATACTGTATTAGAAAAAGTCTATTTATGACATATATGATGCCAATCATGAAAGTTTTTTAATAGAAAAAACATTAGTCTTAATAAAATGTGAGATTGAGAAATGTAAGTACTAAAAATTAATCTTAAGCAAAGCAAAAGTAGTTCCTGCTTGAAACAGCATACAGACATCAAGATCCCATGGAGAAATTCCAAAGGTAATAACTTAACTGGATGTGAGACCTCAAGTCTGATCTCATTAGATACTGTAGCACCTTCTGTGCTCGCTGCTGCTGTTTCTCTGGGCCAGACCCAGGCTCCTAATGTCCTGCATCACACAATCTGCCAGCCAGACATGTGTCTTCATGCAGACATAGCTCAGATGCTCAGACACTCAACACACCACGGCCTAACATGCTGCTCTCTCTCTCTCTCTCTCTCTCTCTCTCTCTCTCTCTCTCTCTCTCTCTCTCTCTCTCTCTCTCTCTCTCGCTCCTCTTCACGAAGGTCAATGACATGACATTGACAGACAACAACAGTACAGGAATTACATAATTTTTGTTTGGGAATAGTATTTTGTCAAAGGTTTGAGATAACCATGTATTCTTTCTACTCTAATACTGTGTAAGAGGTCCTTGAGTCAATGTGAAAACATTGTCAAGATAGGAGAAGTTACTGTAATGAGACACTGCGGAACCTAGGCTGAACACTGAACTTCCTCTGACAAGATTGGCAAAAGTTAGACACACAGAACATCACCAGATGACTGTATAGTGTATCATTAGATGTTGTCTTTACCTGTACATTGATGTCTCTTTCTGGCTTGACAGCTGCCTCCTTATCCACCAGTAACAGAACTGAATAAAGTGCATTTGGTAACGATGCCTGATGGAAAAAAAACAGTATGTCATATAAGTAGAAATAAACACACACCAATATACATTTTATGTCTTATACTTCAGTATAATCATATGATTTTAGGATTGAATGATGCCTTTGGTCAGATTTAAAGGATTTCTACAAGTGGAGCACCTTACATTTCACAACAAAATGCACATCAAATTGAGTAATATTCCTCCCCATAGCCACTCATAGATCATCATCAAAACATGCTAACTCGCTAAGCCATTTGTCTTAAACCAGCAGCCACCAAGTCCATCCCTGTGCACCTCAACAGACAAGCAAGAACAGGCATTCCCACACGTGCCCTGGGGCCGGCCCTGCTTACAAAATATGTGAGTTGGCGACTAGCAACAGCCCAAACCAAAGTACCTCCAGAAAATGACATCACGCCTTGCAAGTGAATGGCAGAACATGGGGAAACAAACATGTATAAGTACTGCTACGGCATAATCACAGTGAGAGAACATTTTATTTTTACAGCTTAAGAACTGCTTCAGACTCCTGTGAGGATCATGAGAGAGCCTGGGGCGTTTTTGAGGGTAATTACATATTTTTCTTCAGAGGCTCACCTGGAGTTCAGACAGGGCGGAGAACAGAGCTGGAGCAGGCTGCTGCTTCCTCGAGTCTACAAGGACTGTCAGGCCCTGGTCCCGCCTCTCTCTCCTGTAACCAGGAAATACATGTCAGGACTCCTGAACTACAAATCACACTGAGTTACTAAACTAAGGTTTAACAGGGAAAAGAGCAGAATTTGAAGTCTGTGGCTGTGGTAAACGCTTCGAAATGTGAGACGTACTGTATTGAGGGGTCATCTCACTGGAGTCATACTGAGCCAAAGACACCTGAGATGGAGTGACTCACTCACCGGAGCGTGGAACAGTAGTATCCCAGCAGACAGGTGAGGTCCACGGCCGAGCAGCTCTCACCTGTCCACACCCGAGCCCTGGTGCACACCTGGAGCAGCGCCCGCCCACCGCGGTCTCTGTTTCCTGGAAGAAAGAGGGACAACCGGAGGTCAGAACTCGCGCTCACCAACCACAAAGCGGAATTGGGTGGGCTCTTCAGTACAGGAATCTCAACAACCCTCCAAACACACACACCCTTTACGAGTAAAAGGCTATCCCGTAGCTTGTATTCAGTCTGTTTTTAAATACTTTGTGTAAATATCGGAAGATGATTAGGACGAGGGAGTGAATGACCTTGCTGGATTGGTTGAGAGTAAGCGGAGTAAACACGTTTGTGGATGACAGACATGTCACCGTCACTCGTCACCTACCAGGTAGGACAACAGCCCCGGAGGTGAGCAGCTCCTGGTTGACCTCCGTCACCAGCTTGGGGAGGTGGGAGTCACAGCTTGAGGTGGGCCCTGGAGCTGGGGACAGTTGAACAGGCAGCCCGTTGGCCGGTCTGGGGCTGACCCCTGTGCCCTCATGGCTGTGTCTCCTGGGCTCAGTGTTGTGGAGCCCAAACTCGTTCCCTGCAGAGAGAGACAAGGAACATTTCAATGTCAGCAATCGTTCAATTGTTAAATCAACAGCTAAAAAAATAGAGCAAACACACACCTTATAGAGTATGCGAGGTTTTAAAACTTCTACCTTGCCTCATTTTTCGTCTGTAAAAAGTAATTTGATGAACTGATGAACTGTTTCTAACCAGGGATAGGTGGGGGTCAGGGTTAGACCTACAGTATCTGAGGAGTTCTGCTGTGGTGACTGTACTCCCTGTCTCCACCGTTGAGGCCAGGTGTTTGGTCTGACTCACAGTCCAACCCTAGCCTCTCCCAGCTCTGCCTGCAAAGTCCTGATTACTGGAATGCTGCTCTTGGCATTCCCAACTGCTATTGCTGTCTACAGACTCTCTGCCATCCTAAGTCAGCCCACGAAGCTGCATGCTCTCACTGTCAGTATGTAGATTGCTCTCTCTCTCCCCCTTTGTTTTGTCTGTAATTCTGTTTCTCTCTCCAGCTCCCTCCTTTTTGATATTTCTCCCTCTCTCCTTTTCTCCCTCTGACTATTTGGTAAAGAATATGTAATAAAAACAATGACGTAATAATGACAAGTTTGAGGCAGGTCCTGCTTGTCATTCTGTGGGGAGATATGTGAGTCTCTCAATGGCAGCGTAATGTAATACCTGGCTAATGTAGACAACACAGAATACAGACATAAAGATTAACATTAAATTTGTGGGAGGACTGTGGTCAACACCTTTTGGGAATTTTTCGGGTATGTTTTTATCTCTGGCCCCCCATGTTCAGTAACAGAGACCCCTCCCAGCTCAACCACTATTGTCCTCCAACTGTCAATGCATTTCCTGTGTGACTGTGTAGCTGTGCTTCTGTTTAGCTGCAAGCTTCCTAAATTGCTTTGTTTTCAGAGGAAGTGTGAAATAGTAGAGCAAAGCCTCTCACGCTTTGTGCTGTGTGAAAGCCCATTTGTATATGCCGTTTGACACCATTTTAACCCCGGCCAAAATTGTTTGGTACAGATTGCAGTCAAACAGCAGCCGCGCTTCTACAGAAGAATGGCAAACACTGATGAAATCACAAGGGCCATTATTTGATGACACGGCTATTGCAATCTCACATCATGGGTAATTCTATCCCCTCTCAAAGCCATAGCGTTTGTCATTCCGAACAATGCCAGAGTCCGTGCTGGTGGACTCTCATGTTTCGGAGGTGAATGGATCTTGAATAAACACAGGTATAATTTTAAAGGCTTTCTGAAGCATCCCCACTGGCTAACTGGACCACAATGGAGCCTATTGTACACAAGGCAAACCATCTGTCTGGGAGCAGAGCAGTCCCCAGACCCAAACCCACTGGCAGCCATGTCAGGCTGGGATGTAAGGGGTCCCTGTGGTGGGTTACTGGATCCTCTGGGGCTTCCTGGCCACTCCAGCCATCTCAATGGCTCTAGGTTCTGCGTGTGGGAAACCGGTTTCCAATAGAAACAGGATCCACATGGTGAGGTCATCTCTAAAAGCGCCAGAGGCTTACAGTGAGGAACACTGGGCACTGTAGCTTTGTTGTGAGGGTTAAGCGATACATTTTACTGCACATATTTGAACATCTGAGATGTGTGTCTCAGTTTGCGTACACACACAACACACCTTTGTTGGACTGCTGGATATGGGTTGATTCAGAGTCAAAGCTCCCTCTATTTTCCCATTTCAATACCAGGAAGAGGTTGTGCTAAATTAAGAGGATATAATCCCCTAACGTTTGCATTGGTGCTGTCCAAAACTACTGCAGCATATCAACACAACATTGGGTTCTAAGAGGTTAAGATCTACCGTGTACCTACTACACACAAACCTTGAGCTGGGATCATCGCCTGGAGTCTGAGTTAGGGTCAAACATGTCCACATCATATGGGATCCATCACAAGTATTAAAGTCAGCACTGGAAAACTTCCCTTAGAATCAGCCCAGAGAACCAGCTGCCCCTGACTGGCCCATCCCAGGCACTAATTACACAGTTGAACCACGGTAAACCAGAGCCTTAAATCTGTCTGGAACTCAACCTGGTTTTCATGCCCTGAGGTGACATCATTTGACATTGGAGAGTTTATGTGGCATGAGCTGTTATGATTCATTCACTGATAGACGTAAACTAAAAGAAAGAGTGTCTGTCGAAACTGAAGATGTTGAACACGCCCAAGTTGAGGCATCATCTTGTGTTAGCACTACAATTATTATTATTTTATTTTTTGCAAGGATCATGGGAAAAAAATACAGCTATTTATTGTGTAGTATTTACACTTTTACCATAGCTTCTTAATCTGCATGCATTACTCACTACAAAATTAAACCAACTGAAGAGTAGTGTAATGTCCATGAACCTGCGGCCTATGCCATAAAAAAAAAAATGTTTGGCAGACACAAACATTGCTATGAAGTAACCATTATCCCTTTGCTCCAGATAGTGACTTTAGTCATCTCTCTCTGCATCAGGAAGTGACATCATTCTAATCCCAACCAATTGGCCATCTCTTCCTACCTGACTCCTCCTTAACGCTGCTCCTCCTCTCTGCGCCGGGCAAAGCTGCCTCCAGGTCCAGCTTCCCGAAACGCAGGGCATAGCCGTTCATCAGCTTCCTGGGAGAGAGGCTGGCTGAGCCCCCTGAAGACGAGCGTGCTCGGTGACCCTTCACTTGGGCCGCCTTGTTGTTCCGCTCCAGAGACTTGGAGCGCCTCTCCGCCCTGCTTTCAGCACTCCTCAGCCCCCTCTGAAGGTAGAGGAGGGGGGTGCTGGGCCTGGAGTCGTCTCCGCCCAACCAGGCCCTAGCCCCCAGCCTGCGGGCTGCGTGCTCTCTGGGAGAGGCGCGGGTGTCCGGGCTGCTGCCCGGCGTGACGGGGCTCTCCCTGGGGCAGAGACCGGGCTCCGGCCCCTCCTCCAGGATGGACTCAGAGCTGGAACCAAGGTTCATGGGGTTCTGCAGGGCCTCCATGTAGGACTTCCTGAACAGCCTCCGGGTTTCAAAAGCCGAGTCCCTGGGGTGTCGACGGCGTGGGCCCGGGTTACTGAGGTCCGTGCTGAACGACAAACTCCGGGTCCCCACGCCTCTGTCTCTGCAGCCACCCTCCTCCACCTGGTCCTCCTCGGATGGACTGTGGGTCTTGGTGCTGTGTGCGTCTACTGGAGCCGCTCTCAGTCTGGGGATATCCATCGAGCGGAGGCCCGGGTCCTGCTGGGTCCTAGTGCTGCTGGGGTCCAAGTGAACCCTGCTGGGGGTGGAGGGCTCTGAGAAGGTGGAGTCTGCCCCCTGGGAGAGCAGGGACTCCCTGGAGCTACGGTGGCTGTCCAGGGTCCCCGTGGAGCCGCTGGTGCTGCACGCGCTCAGTTGGCCCCGGAAACCGTGGCGCGCCTGCATGACGGCGTCCGCCGTGCTGCTGACAAACAGAGGGTTGACCACGTTCTTCCACGGGGTCCTGTACACGACAGTGCCGGTGGTGAGCAGGCAGTTTTGCAGAGGGTGAAGGTTGCGGTCGCGCGTTACATTCTGCAGGAAGTCAGCGGTGAAGACGCTGCCGTACATGCTCTCTGCGATGGGGATCTCTGCGATGGCCTGCCCACTCGCCGACAGGCATTTTATCACCAGTTTGGCGGCCTTGCGGCCCAGGGGAACCACCTGCAAGTAGAAGTCTCCCTGCCTCAGACGGACCTTGTGCAGAGGGGCCAGCTGCAGAACCACTTTCTCGTGGATGCAGAGGGGCCAACCCTCATGGTAGAACAGCAGGCCTCGGAACCTCACCTGACAGAGAGAAAGAGAGACCGTCACAAACCACCCACATTCACACCATCGCGCATTACTCTTTAGCGATGCTGCCGGAATCAGTTTTTAATAGCTTAGCAACATTGTATGGGGTGTGGGACTGACATACTGTATGTTTAAGTGTGTGTTAGAGACTGTGCCCTCCAGTCAGTCACTCGTCATTCTAACAAGCTGATTCCTCCAAACCCCACGATGGAGAAACCTGTATGATCAGGCCTGGTTCCTCAGCAACCACAACCACAAACCCCAGCCGTGACACTCAGGTACAAAAGCACCTAGAGCCACAGAAACAGCACCCAGGGTTCAGCTCCTCTCAGCTATTTTTTCCATAGATGGGCTTTAAAAGGGAAAGGCATGCAATGAAAACACATTCTTGTACCGAAGGCTCTCTTGTTGCTAGCAATACAAAGACTCTCAGGGCAAGCTTTTCCTCAGAGGCTAGGCTTAGGTGAAACTATTGCTGTATTGGCTATCGTTGGGAGTGTAATCACAGTGGAGATGAATACAGTGGAGTAATGTTTCAGGACTTTGGTCATGGAGCCATTAACCCACAGCAATCAAAGCTTGTGGGAGCCAATATTACATTTCAGCCTTGATCCCCGAGCCCATGGCAAGCTCTCAGACGGACCACAGTTTGCTCTCTGTTTGGCCTATTCAGACCAGGATGGCAGGCTTTCAGCTTGTTCTCTGAACAATGATCAACTCTGTCCCCCCGGCACATATTCCCCCACCTCTCAGCACAGATATTCCCACTCATCATCTCGGTTTGTACATTCCTTCCCTGCTGGTCCTGTCTTGTCTTGATCTTGGGCCTGACCACTATCTACCACAACACCACTAAACATAATAATGCATATTTATCTCATTATAAATGTGTCTTATGGTAGATCTAATCTTTCAATGTTTTTCTGGTAACAGAGCAGATGTATGAGTACATGATCTGTCTTCCTCGTGTTATGCTCAAGCTGCTGGTTTATTTCTCTCTACCTCTTCTTCCTCTTTCTGATCCTTTCATCTATCTAGCAGGTGGGTGCAAAGCCCGCCGGGGTCAGAGTTTACCTGGAGCTTCTCCCCGGCTCTGGACATTCTGCAGGAAACCTCCGAGGGGGAGGAACTGGTTAAATCTCGGCTGCGTTGCATCTCAAAAGGATTCCTAATCAGCTCATATCCGTTTCAGACCACAGTCCCTTGCTTTGGACTGGATCGGCCTCTCTCTCTACACTTAAATCCAGCACCCCCCACCCCCTCCCACCACCCCCATCCCCTCCCCCCAGCCCCTAGCCCCACTACCCTCCTTGCACCAGGTTCACTCACGCAGGTCTCCTGCTGGATGCTCTGCAGGATCCCCTTGGCAGGAAGCAGGAAGTCGACAAGGCAGCGGAGGCCGTCGCCGCGGTACTGCCTCTCGACCACGCTGAACAGCTGCCAGAGCACAGTGGCGGCGGTGGCGCTGAAGGGCGGGTACAGGGACGAGAGGGTTCTCTGGATGCAGCTGTCCAGAGACTTGGAGTCCTGTGGAGAGAGAGAGAGAGAGAGAGAGAGAGAGAGAGAGAGAGAGAGAGAGAGAGAGAGAGAGAGAGAGAGAGAGAGAGAGAGAGAGAGAGAGAGAGAGAGAGAGACGTTAGAGACCGATGCGGAATGCAAAAGGAGAGAGAGAGATAAAAAGAAGGAGGAGAAGGAGAGATGAGAAGCCTTCTACTGCTCTGTTGCTCCTTCAGTGTCACATGAAAAACTGCTTAAGGCCAGTGTTTTGCATAGAAGGAACCCTTCGCTGAACCCTTCATGTGGGAATTATCAGTGGTGAGCAGAGATCAACATACAGTATCAAGCAAGAACGATCAACACAGGACCACAGAGTCCATGTCATATTTTTGTTTGGGTTGTACTTTAGAGCTTCGTGCTGTGAGTTCCTGGTCTATAGAGACCACACACACACACTCACAAATACACATTCACACAAACACACAAGCTCACACACAGTCAGGAAGCCGTAAGGTCACAGAAAACATCCACCATGATGGTTTTTCCATGAAAGACAAGGGAAGCACCTGTATGAGTGACATCATGGACATCGAACACAAACAGCAAAGATGGAAAGTCTCCGCTCCAGCCCTGCTGTAAAACAAAGGGGCTTTTCCCTTATGGGGGGGCTGTCATCCAAAACCTTTAATAACCATGTCATTCCTAACTGTATCTGACCCCAAATAGACCTGTGACATGCCTTTACTGTCTCCCACAGGATGAATGACAGGTCAGACACAGTGTTAGAGGGCAGCGGTCCGACCTTCACCTGGCCTCAGGGACGCTTGGGTGTCTGAGGATGACCTGGTCTGGGCAGTCGTGTTCGCTGCCCTGCCTGTGACTGCCTCCCCCCAGCAGGCTCAGTCAAGGCCAACCCCCCCACCCCCCCCCCCCCATTCTTGCAGCCCTTCACCGAGTGGAACACAGCAGTGGAACACCACTGATAACCAGACGGACAGTGTGGGAGCCAGGAAGGCTGCCAGGGAAAGTCCAGCTCAGATGGAGCCGGCACGCTCGGAAGGGGAGGCTAAGGAAGGGATCGAGTTCTCCACTTCTGAGGAACACTTTGAGAGGAAGAGATTTAGGTTTACTCGTGAGCACTAAACTGTGATGATGCAAAGCTGTCCCGACACGTCTGAATAAAGAACTTAATTTCTTCAAAACGGAACATATATAGTCTATTCACAGTCTATTATTCTCCAGGTTTGTTTAAAGAGTGTATTTTCGCCGCATCATCAATTAGAGGCAGAGACTGCAATGTGTTGGTATACATGCCCCAAATAACAAGGCTGTCATTGTTCCATCGTCTGCTGTGTACCGTGCTGGTGAAACTCTGAAACAAAAAACTCCCACCTCCATTAGGAGGGCAGCTCTCTGGGCATTACTCACTCCTGCGCCAGGGAGGAGAAGAATAACATGGAGTTTATTGGCGGAAAGCTAACAATGGGAGGAAAACCCATCGCTACATGGTTTCAAACTGCCCCAAAAGAGCAAAAGTCCTTCAGGTTGCCAAGGCGGACTGAAGCATGGTATTCAGTAAAAAGTAAAAAGTCCCTGTTAAAAAAAAAGGGATTTATCAGTGCACTTTTGTTTGAGCTCCGCTATATATCAGTTGCTGATTCAAGCCGTTGCACAGGAATGACCGGCTAAAGAATTCTCACCCACAACCATGACTTAGACTGAGTCTAAATAGAGATTGTTGCACACCCTTGAGTAATGTTTACATACAGTGCGGTGGATAGAAACACAACATCCTTCACAGTAGTGATCATTACTCGAGGTATACCTGGCTATGCTGGGGTTTAACTAGCACTGGTCCACCGCCCTGGCTATGACCAGATGGGAAGTCCTGCCCCCTCTGTGGTCTCAGGTATTTACAGCAGACTGGCAGTGTGAGTGAGTGGAAGATCCCTGGGGTGCTAATGACTGGGTGAAACGTCCAGGTGGAACACTTGTTTTACTTGGGAAAACATCTGTTTCAGCAACAAGTAGAATCGAGCTCGACTGAACAGTGCAAGCACTGTGAGGTAACTGAGAGTCTAGGATGTCACGACCATGCTGATTGGTGGGGATCAGAGGTAGCCAAGGCGATATGTGTTGGAGAAGTCTGAAACTAACCAGCTACAGCTTAGAGATGAATAGGATTTCAAAATGAGTAGGAACAAGGCTGAAGTCAGAAAGTAAATCTGCTCCCTCTTACTGTAACTGATTGTGAAGCCATTAGGGTGTTAAAGTGCTCTCTATTTTGTGACAAAGACTTGAAATATGAGAATGTATGTTCTATATCTCTGCATCGACTCGTAGTGTCAGCTGCCATACTGTCAGCTGAATTACCACACAGGCCTGTAACTCTGAAATATCTCTAACTTGCACTCCCTAAAATAATCTGTGCCAGAGGGCATAGAGGAATAGAAAGGAAGAAAGAGAGAGTGCCATGAAAAAAGAGGCAGAGAGAGTGAGAGATATAACAAATTATTAAAAAGAGAGAAATAGGGGGCCAAAGAGAAAGAGAGGGGAAAAATAAAGAGAAGGATAGAGTTAGAGAGAAAGAGAAGGGGAAAATAAAAAAGAGGGGAAGAGTTTTAGAGAGAGAATGAGAGAGAGAATAAAAAGATGTAGAGAGTTAGAGAGGGGGGGACGAAAAAGATACAGAAAAAGTGAGAGAAAGAGAGAGAGCGAGAGGGTGAAGAGAAAGAGAAAAGAGCGAATGAGGGAGCCACAACCATAGAGTGGGTCAGTGACACAAAAGGAGCTACGCACCAGGCCTCCAGTGGAGCATGAAGCCACCAGGGGGGTGTAACAGGAGAGCACTGGAGCCCCCATCCAGGCAGCTCGGCAGCCAGCAACCTGCTAGCCGCACGGCCTGCAGGTAGACAAAGGCCCTGGGTTGCCCTGCTCCGGTGCCGGGGAGACAACAAAAGATCTCTACTGATTCCATCACATCAAGCATCATCCAGTCCCCATTACATGCCTCCTCCAGTTGAATCTTAACCGGGCTGAAGGATAGGGGGTGTGGGAGTGAGGGCGAGACTCTGAGAGGGAGAACAGGGGAAACTGTTTTGGCTAAAGTGTAGCTGAGAGTGCTAATAGATAGTGACAAAAGGTCTGGTGGTGTATGGGGGAGGGGGGAGACACCAGCATCCTCAGCACTTCTATTTTGGACTGTTTGACTGCTATAAACAGAGGACACACACGCACGCACACACTTAGTGGATAGCAAGGTAATGATGGATGTGCGTACAAAAGACAATGTTGTGAATGTTATCTCAACAGATAAACTTTAACCCTTTCAAAGCCACAGCCGTCGTGTGCCAAACACAACCAGTCTCAGATGAACACCTGGGAGGCAACGGAGTAACAATGACGCGGGCCTCGACCCACCTGTATCAACACAGGTTAAATACATACATTAGATGACTCACTGATTGTACAGAAAATCTGTCTTTAAAGTTATTTATATCAGGCAGTAGTTGTGGAACATCGTATGGGTCTGCCACCGTCACCACAGAGATAAATTAGCTTGGCGTTTGATTTTGGTACGCAGTCTATTGGGTTGAATTGTTTATAACTTATTTTATACATTAAATGGGATGACGTAAAATGCATGAGCGTTGAAAGTGTGTTTGTGGATACTGTACATTTACTTCGGCTTCCCATGCGGGCTATTACAGTGCTGTGTTTCCCAGTTTACCAGGCTGTTAATTACTTTGTTCTTCAGGATGTAAACACATTTGGACAAGATATTGTTCTCTGTAAACCAGAGACAGACCTCGCTGACCCTACAGGAAGTTACATCACTATGTTTTGTATTGTCTGCGTATTCACATATAGAAGGTTGCCAACAAGCAACATAAAGGACAAGACAAAGCCTTTCAGCCAATTAAACCACTAATTGCCGATGACAGGGCTGCATAGAGGCTACATTTAGCTCCGGCATTGTTTCTAAAAACACACAACAAGAAGAGCGGACTTAAAAAAATGGGGCTTTTCTTTTATGATACAATGGTACGATAATGATAGAGCATACAATAAACAGGGTGACTGTTGAAGTTGTTACAGGTGCTGAGAATGCATTTGACCTCTGACTCTCATCTATTATGTCTGCCACCCATTAGAAATAACTGTGAACACATGGCAGAACAAGGCCCTGAGGATATGTCTGTGCTCTTTGTCAAACCCATCCAATTAATAATACAAACCTATCAAAGCGTTCAAAGTAGCTTTGTTAATGCAAATAGTATGGAAACACTGAGACAATTTGATTTGATTGATTTGATACAGCAAAAACAACCGAAGCTGCCTGTGCCTGCCACAGTAACAGGACAGTTTACACCTTGGATTCCGCAGTCTGATCCGTACCTTCTTACAGTACATCTGGAGCTGCCTGTGTTGACTGTAGGCAGACAGGACAAGCCCTCACACAGACACCAAAATACCAGGTGCTCAGTAACTCTGAAGTAAAGGACACCTCCCCAGAACGTGAGGATAGGCACATCGACAACGCCTGCAAACTGGGAAGCCAACTATTACAATGTCACCAGGGAAGTCAAGACATACTTTTTCAATTCAATGAACAAGTCAAAGTTAAGCTTCACACCTGTGACAGCTGTTCTACCTACACCAGGAAAAACTGATAAAAACAGTAGTGATATTCAGCATCAAGCATAAAGCAGAAGGAAACTTTTGAAGAAACTGTTCTCCTACCTTAATGCTCAGGTAGTTGTCACAGCTCCGGGACTTTGCTCTGGAGTGCATTGTGCCCAGTGACAGCATTTAAGTTCAAGAAAAAGCCCCAGACATAAATAAATGAATAAGCCACATAAACCACCGGTAAAAATCCAGGGTAAATCCAGTCACTACATCAGCCAATCCACCGCTGCCATGCTAGTTGGAGCCCTGTCTCTGTCTCTCTCCCGCTGTCCAGCCGAGAGGGACAGCCAGAGCAGACTGAAGTCCTGTCAGAGCGTGAGAGAGGCAGCTCGCTCTGTTCCCTGCTCCCCCCTCACCTCAGCCCCCTCCCTCCCCTCCTCTCAGGCAACAACACCACCCCCGCCCCTCTGCTCTGCTCCAGAAGCCTCTCCCAGCTGGATAATGCATACTGAAACAACCCACCCCTCAGCATTCAGAAAACACACTACCTGACCCGCATACACACACACACACACACACACACACAGACACACACACACAGACACAATAATACCCCCTCCCCCTTAACTGCCCTAACCTCCCTTCTAGGGGTATAACTCCAGACCAACTCCCCCCCACCTCCACTCCCCCACCCCTTGACCCTCAATGCCCCCACCTCCACCTCAACCCCCCCTCCTCCTCCTCTCCCAATGGCACCCCTTTGTCCTGACAATACAAATGGACTGAGGTTTCAGCTTATTCTGCTGCTTTTCAAAAGAAGGACTAAAAGAGAAAAGAAGACATCAGCATAGCATTGGTGGTTCAGGTCACCCGTCACAATGGTGTTCCCTTAAATCTTGTCAGGAGAATACCTAATCCTCAAACTGTTCCTGACATGTCGCTGACATATGTAGGCCATCCCCTGTTTAGGGGAGACAAATGTGACGTGTTCAGAACTGGTTGCCTTTAAGACAGAAATGTATCGCTCTGAATGACACGCCAGTTCATTTAGCAACCGGCTGAACAACTTATGGCTCTTCGAGTGCTGTGAAGATGAACGCTCTTCAAAATGTCAACAAAATGTTTACAGTCCTTTACAAAAACCATTCCAGTCCTTTGCTTCACACCGTCACTTCCTCAGCCTTCATAACAGGAGGAAACGGCACGAGCAGGCCTGTTGTGAGTCTTTGTGCTGGAATGTAGCAACCAACAGTGTTACAAAGGTGCATATTATGTCCTCCTATCTCTTCAAACTGATCCTTAACCCAAACATAGGAAATCCTTGTTCAGGAAGGCCAATGTTGCAAGAATGGGGGCTTTGTGTAAAAATACTAAGATCATATTAAGCAGTCGTGGGTAAACAGAGAAGTGAGTGAGGATGTGTTATTAGGTTGGGGTATATTTAGAGAGGCTACTGGACACCTTTCAGACAGTATTAGTCACAGACTGATGCACAGTGGCCAAACCTGAACCCAGCATAAATACAACAACAACATGCTGACTTCATGGTCAGCCTCCATTGGGCCAGCACCTGAATCCAAACTCTGCTACGACTGACATAGCACACTGGTAGCTGATCAGAGGTTGCATGAATGGGACCCTTGTCCTCATCCTCAGATATGCGTTATGGAGATCATGTATCAATAAAGTAGTGTAATAAAAAAAATCCCATTAGGCTATTTACAGCTCAACATGCAAAGACAAATCATGTTTTCTCTTCTCCCCTTTTGCTAGAGATGGAGATGGGTTTGTGTTTAGGGGGCAGGGAGATACAGGGATGCAGAGTAAGAGAGAAAGGGAGTAAGACAGATAGGGAGATGGAGATAGAAAGAAAGAAAGAAAGAAAGAAAGAGAGAGTGGTGGAAAGAGAGAATGAGGAAGTGAGGGGGTGGGTTTTAATGCTGGCCTCTAGTGGAGGTCTCAGTCTATATGTATAGGTTCTGATGGTTGTGTGAAGTTCTGATGATGAGTTTGTCTCGTTGGAAAAATAGTCAACAGAAGCTGGGTTGAGAGACTTTGGCAAATTGGGGAATGCCTTAAGACAAACTGCAACTAGTTAACAAAGTGAATGTGGAGGGGTCTGTTTTAGCAGAAGGATGTTTTAAAATGTGCATCTGAAATACACTTGTAAGATAACTGATAACTAATAGTTCTTCTATTGACTGCATGTCTCAGACAATCATTTGAATGTTTTTCTGGTGTTTTCCCATTAGAGTCCTTAGGCTTAAAATAACTCTACTTAGGCTTCTGGTAAACAATATTTATGAGATCTAAGAAAGCAGATAGAGCAGCCCCACTGGTGCCTCAGAGACGATAAGGCTTTCAGAGGGACAAATTAGACAGATGACAAGAGAGGGAGGCAGTTTGATGATTTTTCAGCTTCATAACTTACGGTTACTGTGGAGATAAGATGATCTGACAGAGCATCAGAACAAGGGGAACTGGGGAGGCAACCTTTCCTATTGGTTGTTTAGGTTTGGTAAACAAAGTTTGTATTCATATTTTCCAGTAAATCTTCAATGCAGACACATGCCCACACGCACGTTTTGGTTTCAGCTAGGAACGAGGTTCTGTTACTGTTTCCATGCATCAAACAGATACAACAATATAAAAGCCTGTCGGTGCAGTTCCACTAGTGGAGTGCTTCCAGTGGTCAGTGGCCATTAATGGTTCCCCCTTATAAACACGCACATGCACGCACACACTCATATATCCACAAACACACACATGCACACACACACACACACACACACACACACACACACACACACACACACACACACACACATGCTCACCCAACTGTGGAATGTGTCACCCTGGTCCCAGCTCAGTGACCAGCAACACAGTGTGCCACACAGGCCACCCAACTTGCATTGTCACAAAGACTCAACATTCAACCTCACCACTTTGCTTTCTTTCAAAGGAGGCTGAACACAGACATCTCTCTCTGGATGCCCTGCATTTGAAACATTAATGCGTCGTTGTCTCCTACCCACTGTTGAGAGTTCATTCAAGGAAGTGCTGAAGTGGTTTGGCACGGTTAAAATGTTCAATCAAGATTTAAAAAATATATATATTATACATTTTTTTAAATGGGGATGAATCACATCTATACAGTTTTCTATGCACAGCATTATCTAGATATACAGATAAAGCTGTCTCTACAGAATAATTTGATTTGTCTAAACCAATGTTTTCAAAACCAGTGGAACTGCACACCAGACCAAACCCACACATTGACTTTTAAGTTCATCCAGACATGTTCTTGTTCAGGACTTAAACTCACTCTGTGATGTCATGCTATTCCACACTCCTGCACAGGCTTGGTACGAGGTGCAATTACATCATCAAACACGGACATCTACGGTGATTTAGGACAAAATAATAGTGTAAAAGTATAAAATAATTGAAAATGTAACTGAAGCATGCACCCAAGGAATGTGACAAAGTAAGTTCTGAAGTTCTACACTGTCTTAAAACATACAGTAACAATGGCACAATACAACAAGATTAACAAGTGTTATAAAAAAAATATACCCTGTCAGGTTTAGAAAAAGTAGGAACTCAAATGTACTTACAGGCTGATTCCTAAGCAGGGGCTGCCTATGGTAGTTGGATGCAGTATCAGAGAGGCTCACTGCACAGTGCACATGCAGTAAGTAAGTTATCACCAGCCCCTCAGCCCCTCACATGGCCTTGAGAACACACAAACACACACACACACACACTCACACACACAACAGCCTGGGCCCCACTCCCTCTTTCCCGTCCTCTCTGTCTCCCTCCTTTCCATTCTCTTTCACCCTTCCTATGTCCTGACTTCTCTCCCATTCTCAACTCCCCACGTCAACTCCCCCCCCCCCTCTCTCTCTCCTTCAGCCCCTCTCCCTCTCTGTTTTTTTCTCTCCTCTCTTCCCCAGGCCCAGGAGTCTGCGAGTTGACTCCACTTAGACGGGGGAGGCACATCCAAATCAGACCCTTGATAAGATATCGTGGAATAGAATGAGCCTTGTGACTCAAGGACTCCCTAACATGACTCGGTCCGACGTCCCCGCTTCTCAGCCACCATGGTGGTGTCATGTATTTTAGGAAGCAAGATCTCCTGACTGATGACCTCGCTGTATAAACACAAACAGCTATACAAACACACCCGTTTGTACCCCCCCATTTTCACACAAAAACACACACGCACAGACTCACACAGACCTTTAAAACCACATGTTGGTAGTAGGTTGTCTCCGTAGCACCAGCTTGAGATTTGATATCCCAAGAGATGTTCCTATCAAATGCTCTTGTGAGAATCCACACCACATGAACAGATATGTGTTCGTTAACTAAAACACATGAACTGAAAAAAGTCGTGCAATCGACATCCATAAGTTGACCCCAGTAACCCTAACATACGCTTGTGATGTATCAGTTATACCAAACCTCCCCAAGAGGGAGGAACAGCTGCTCTCAGAACAGCCTCTCCTCCCCTCCACACCCTCTTTCTACTGTGCTGGAAGTGTAGGAAGTGTGCGCCACCTGTCGTGACCCCATAATGTACCTTGACCCCCTGTTGTGTGGACGTCTCAGAGGCAACACAAAAGCCACTGTCCTCACGCGAACACAGGTGTCTGGAGAAGGTCAGGTCGAGTTACGCTAGCGGCTGCTCCTACTCCGCTCATCTGATTGGCTGAGGTAGAGAGTCAGGGAGACGGCTTCTTATTGGATGGAGAAAATGAGCGTAAGTTTTTTTAACTTTGCATTGTATAACATTGAATCATTTATATGGTAGAGGGAGCCTGATGAAATGGATTACTATGCTGTTTTTTTTTACTGAATTCACATTGTGGATACCGTCTACTATAAGCCTTATCAAATAGTGAGAGGAAGCTCTTGAGTTGATAAGCTGTGGGCACTTAGGCCAACAATATCCTGTTCCAACAATAAGTACAACACAAGTCATGACACTCTCATCTTTACTGTACCTGACCAGAGGCAAAGAGTAATTTTTTATTTATTATCCAACCCTAGCTCAGCCCTGTCGCTACACACGCAACACATAACACATCTGTTGTTCCTGCACGAGTCACAGTAATATCAAAATAATAACTTTCAAAGTATCAGGGCCTTGTGCAAAACTTCCAAAGGACCCAGATCAGGTATGGATGTGTACACCAGGGTTCCTGTCATCACCTCAAACAGTGAACGCTTTCAACTTCTCCTTCAAAGTGAGCGTGAGCAGCAATTAATGAGCCTTTCAATCTAATCACATGCAACAAGTCTTCAAAGGTAAAACCCAACACAGCACTGACATGAGGGTTCTCCACAGTCCAAACAACCCCAATCACTTCCACTGATTTAAGTCTAATCAGTAAGTTTAAAACTGGTCGATCCATAAAAGAAAATGACCACTCACCTTAGTCTATCTATGGGCTCTGATGTGTCAGCTTGAGACAACACATATGGGGGTCTCTGGCTGCCTTGGCTGTGCCTGCCTGACAGCTGTCTAACCTGTTGTTTCACCAGCGAGGACCAGCCCCGAGCCCTGCTAGAGCCCGGATTGTTCCGTCAGACGAACTGCTTTGTTTGCTATGTAGAATCACAATATGAAGCACGGGCAGAGGTTTCCAAGCCCCTTCAGCCCAATTCTTCAGCGGGGCGTGACCTAGCCATCTTATCTGGCCCCCATCTCCTCCCTGTGTGTACACTGTCAGAGGAATGGGGACCGGGTCTTTAATAGTCTCAGTTCAGCCCCAACAGCCCTCCAGACCATTTTACTTTTAACTCTCTCTCTCTTTACCTGTCTCTGACTGCTTGTCTCTCTTTATCCCTCTCTCTCTCTCTCTCTCTCTCTCTCTCTCTCTCTCTCTCTCTCTCTCTCTCTACATACTGTACATATGTAAATACAGTATATAGTGCTTAACCTGAATATATATACAAACATGTCCATATACATGTACACCATTCAATACATGGGCGAGCCGTGTTCACCCATTTCTTCAGACAGCACTAGGTGTAAACTCACCATGTCACATGGATTACCAGAACCACTCTGCAAACTTCTCCAGGTGTGCATTCCACACCAGGAAAGAGCAAGCAGGAAGCCCCTCCTTTATCAATAAAACCACAACACAGACTGTCCTTCCTCTGCTTCACTGGCTCTGGTCAACCTAAGAATATCCATATCTGTTGGATTCAGGTTAGGCTTCTAACCTCTCACCTGCTTCTACTTTAGCCTTGTCTGTACACAATCAGTGATGAGACGCCCCCCCCCCCCTCGCCTCCTCCCCGCCTCTGAAAAAGTGAAACTGACAAAAAATCTGTGCCACTTCAGAATATGGAGTAGCATGTGGTTTCTTTAGGTGGAAGATGAAGGGGAGCAGGATGAGGGCCTAATCGCAGGTCTGAACTGTACACCTGGTCTCAGACAGCTCTTTAATCTAAGAAGGAAGGGGCAGAAATTAGAGGCCCTGACTACAATCCTTCAGGTTAGACTAACAGCCAGGGGCGGAGAAACATTCACCCAAAGTGAATCACAAGCAGTGAAGTGACTGTGACTTTGTGATGTCATACAGGCCAAAGAGTTTTACAACTCCGGCTTTCGGGACTGTGGGTGCTTGTAATTTGGTGGGCCAAGGCTGCAACTCTATGTTTGTCTAAATTCAAACATATCTGGGTTGTTTAATGGCTATGTCATCCATCTCATTACATCCTTTCTCACGTTCATTTCATCAAGGTGGGCTGGTAATGACAGGGGTATGACTGTGTCCTTCCCTTATGACAGACAGGTTCCTCAGCTGAAGGTACTTACTGTCTCCAAGAGGTCAGGGAGTTCAGTTTCACTGTAATTACAGTAAAATGAGGCAGAAGAAGGTGTGTTCAGAGCCACATACCAGAGAAAAGGAGGAAGGATGATGGGAACTAGAGAGGAATTATTTGAAAGACAGATATTTGTAAAGCAAGCCTTTTAAGTTTCTTGTTCATATTGCAAGAAAAACTGTTTTTGTCTGGGTCGTGGGCATAAACCTTGTGTACAGTAGTTAAGCAACAGCCTGAGCACAGAGGATCCAGGTCATTCAGCATTAGGCGAAACTTAAATAAATACAAGTTAAAGATAATTAGTCTGTTTTGCAGGAAGGGCCCTCTCCTCATTTCCAGTAAGCCTATAGACGTAAGACAAGGCAAGGCATCATGGGACTCATCATAGGACATGCTCCTCTACTCCTGATTCTCCATGTCTGACTGAGACCTTATGCTCATCTGTACAAGCCAAGAGAGAGATAGGGAGGGCGAGGCGTTTCCTGTTTCCATGGGGCTAATTATACCCCTCTCCTGAGGCTGTAACAATGCAGGAAGACTGGGGGAGATGACCTACCCAGCAAAAAAGGCTGTGACACAACAAATTATCTCCACATTCAATATACAGTAGATACTTGAAGGTACTACTGGCATATACAATAAGCTAATCATAATATTATTAGGGCTAAATATTTTTTGTAAGTACACTTACAATTATATTGTTTTCAGTTTATATTCTTTCTGAACTTTTCTCGTTTTTTCTGAAGTCGTCAGAAACTGAAGTGGCAATTTGTTTCCCTGTAAGGAAAAATTGGCTAACCTTTTAACTTGTTGGTACAACACTGACAGCTGAATATGACAGTAGCATGAGTGTGCTTGGGTAAATACATTTGTTTTGAGGGTGAGAGCAAAAGTTCTATAAACTAGGTAGTTTTTTGTCTATTAAACTGAAGTAACAATTTTGTTGTCTGTAAGGAAGAAATTGCTAACTTTTTAACTTGTTGGCACAACTCTGACAGCTGAATATGCCAGTAGAATGATATGTGTGCTTAAATAAATTGGTTTTGAAGCTTAGAGCAACTGTTTTAATATAAACATAGTTGTTTGTGTGAGAGTCGTTATCAGTATAATGATTCTTTCCTGTTTTTATGACGCGTTCAAGATAGATTCAGACTTTTTAAAGCTGTTGAGTCTGGTGCAAATCTGTTTTTGAGCCAAGATGTTATCACCCAAAACCTTGACATTCCCTGGACATTTAATATTACAGGGGTTTGAGTTGGTCCACTGAGGTCAGAGCAGAATGGCTGCATGACAGGACAGGCAGCATGCAGGGTGTAGTAACACATCACCAGACCAGTACTGAACGTGGTACCATAAGCCTCTAGTGGTCAGCAAACAGAAATAACAGAACTAGTTTTTTTAACTGTCTTCGGAAAACTGCTCATACTAGAAATAGAAAGTATGTTTTATTGCTATTACTGAAGTAGGTGGTTTTCTTCAAATGTTGTATGGCTCCCACAGTTCATCAAACTGGGAAAATAAAATAAAACAGGAGAGACAGAGAGCATGAACTCAGTACTCTCAGAGCCAGACGTGGGATATTAATAAGCAGTCGGACAGACCTGATTTGTAATCAGCTTTTGGAGTCTGGCAATTAGTATGCAGAGCAGAGCAGGCAGAATAGAGAGAGAGAGAGCTCAAAGTAGAAAGACCCATCTCCTTGACTGAGTTCTCTTCATCAACCAACGCACATTGCTTGGCAACCACACCATGAGGCAGAGAATGTGTACAGTGGTCTGGAGACAGTTTTTTGCTCAAGTCTCTTTTTGCTCTGTTTAATTGTTTTAATTGATTACAATTAAAAGATAAGAAATTAGAATGGGATTGGTTACCAATGCATGTGTTGGAAACCGAAGTTTCTGTAAGGTACAGTACAATATGTTCACTGGCATCCCTTGCTGGTTTGGATATAAACTGATAACCACTATTAGCGTCCATTTAGTGTAGACTGTCTCTGGCTGATTTTAGTGTACTAATAAAAAGTATACGTCAAGTGACAGTCAAGCGAGAGTTGTCAATGCATTGTCTTCCATTGTAAAATACTGCCATAAACCACACCGGTGGTATTTCCACTAGTCCAAGAAAATGTGGTTTGTCCAATGGAAATGTCCAGAGGTCTTCACAATGACTCCACCATCACCTTATGTATTTACAATATTTGCATTTTTGTATTAAGAACATATTCACAACTAAGTAATGAGGTACATTCTTATGTTTGTTTATCTATTTGTCCTCACTGTCACTCCACTCCATCTCTGTTATTCAGACAATGAGATAGAATTCCCCAGAGGGGCCATCATACCTAAGAGCACCACGCTAAACCCCGACAGCCATGCAGGGTAATACCACTCACTAAAAACAGAGCACAGTGAAAAGTAACTGTAATCCTACTGAAGAAATGCATCTATTATTGTAAGGTTCAAGATAAAGTATTAAGAAAAACAACAATTGTTTGCAAACATATCGGTAATAATTATATAGTGGCAACAGCCTTATAACATCTGTACATGACTGCGATGACATTCATATGTGTCTGGCCCCCTCTGGGCTGTTACACGGACAAGGGTCAGAGGGTAATCTCTGTTTGGAATAACTCAGCATGACCCACATGAGCAAACCAGGGAATATACAACTCAAACATGAAAAAGCAATGTCCACTCGTTTTGTGTTTGGTTTTGCATTCACTTCTATCTCTGAAGTGCCTTTATAAGGCTCAATAATATGCTTGGACAATAAAAACCCAAGTCAGGGGGAACACTTGACATCTGGCTAAGTTTGATTCAAAATAGAGCAGAAATAACAAGTCTTCTTTCGGGTAGAACGTGAGTCTTGGAATTAGTGAAAGATTTCCCTCCAGATTCAACTCCGGGGCTTGGGGCTTAATCATGTGGAAATTAGAATAGGGAGTGTGGGGGTGGCTGAGGTTGGGGTGCAGGAATGGGGCAATTGTTTGAGAAATCCCTCATGTTGAGTCTGCTTTGATGTCTCTCTGAGGGGATATTCTGACATTTTACAGTAGCATTTAACCTCGATTGCTACTTATTTACAAAATCTTGTTTATATGAAACATATGGAAATGGACTTAACAGTTAGACGGAAGACACTTCATTGGTGATGCATTTTATTGGCATAAGGTACGTTTTATTGTACTTAAATCGGATAAACTGACGTTTTTGGACAGACCTGTGACCTCACCGTCATATATCCATACAATGATGTTTTATGTCACTCAATTCGAGTAAGCACGCTTTCTCACACACATCAATGCAGTCTCACTCCGTCTCAAGACAATATCAATATTCAGAAGAAATTCCTCCTCGCTTTCCCCATGCCTATACAAGCAGACAAGCTCCTACTGATCTATTGTGTTGCAAAGCCTTTCTCATGCGTGTCTTGAATGAAAGCAAGCGTATCGATGGGCCGAGGATAATCACGTTTTCCCGAGAACAGCTTAGCTTCTCTAAATGAAGCCGCACGGTGTTTCTGAAAAGTTGTTTCAACCAGAATTATTGTGAGGACAAAACCTCTGGCGCCTCAAATGAGATGTTTAGAATGATATCTAGCGCCTTGCCATGTAAAACCCCCCATATAAGGGTTCAAAGTTTGTCTATAAAGAAATGTATAAAGTAGTTATCTAACAAAAAACTCTTACAATATATTTAAAGGCGCGAATCTTTTGCTTGACAACCAGTTTCTTACCTCTGATATGTTTCTCTGCAGGTGCACGATGTTACGATTCTTGTCCCACGAGACACTGGATGTCACCAACTGTCCATCATCCTCCAGAATACTTTATGAAACACTTGTCCGAGTTCTTTGGGTTTAAAAAAGGAGTCTACTCGACAAGTGGTGGTTACACAAAAGTTGACATTCGGCCAAAGGAGGGAAATAGCACAACTAGGAGTGCTTTATTGGCAACTTCCAGCGTAGTTAGCCTGGAAATTGCCAGTTGTCAGTGGTGGAGGAGGTTCTCCAACCGCACAAAGTGGATATTTGCATTAGGCCGACCCTCCCCTCGCCTTTCATAGCTGCTATTGTTTGTCACAGTCGGGGCTCTGATTTGGCCCTTACACAAATCCTTGATGCCCTGAACCAGGATCTCACGGGAGGTGAATATTACGAATGAATTAGATCTTAATAGTGTATTTTAATGAAACATAATCACAGTTTGAGCTTATTTGGCACATTTAGAAAGACGTTTTTAAATGATAAAGTAATTGAGTTAGAAAGCAATGTTCATTCCAAGTTTTATACTTTACGTTTGCCTACCTTCTAGAACTTGATACATTTTTGCAGAAAAATGACTCACTTTACAATCCTCCCTGCATTTTAACCAGGCTGTGGCAGCAATGCACCATCCTCTGACTTTTATATTGAATTTCAATATAAATTCAACAACACATGAGACAATAATGCAAATGAACTATATATGGTTTATTAAAATATATAAAAGACAAAACAGAGGCCTATATGCATCATTATAATCCATGTTGAGATATGCATACGGTAGAATTATACAGTAAAATGTGTTTACATATATAGATTTTTATAGTTAGCGCATAATATTTTTTTGCATTTAAAACTGGCAGTGGTGATTTCATATTTCTCCTCAGACCTGGAAACCCTTCAGTCCACAGCAGGGTTCCAGCAGGAAATAGCCTTTTGAAAAAAGCTAGTGAGCAGCAGTACCTTTACACCTGAGATCTACGGATTAGAAAGCTCTCGCACAAAACAGCACACCCCCACCAGGACACAAAGCTTCTGGGAACAAACATAGTCAGCATGGAGGAGGACACGTTATCACATTGGATGGCCTTGACATGGCATATCAGCACCTTCTCCATTTCTGGAGATACCGTAGTAGAGAGCAGAGTAGTCTTCCAGAAAAATATATTGCTGATTGTTGAACAGAATTGTGCTGAAAATCTCTACAAAATTGCCCAGTGTCTTCATCGACCATTTTACAATCCAACGTCTACTCTCGGAACATTATGTCACCCATTGGTGAGCCTGATCTCAGGAAGTCTCAAGATAGCTTACAGCCTGGCCACAGAATGGCAAAGCAACAGGACGAGGAGGAGGAAGAAGAAGAGGTGGGGGGTACAGTTTCTGGGGACACTGTGGGGACAAGTGGGGACATTCCCATTGAGGTTGAAGCTGAGTCCTTCTGATGGGTGTGGTTTTGATTGGTCCTTAATTGTCTGACTCTCTGGCCTGAAGACAGTCATGTCTGATGGTAATGGTGGTAGTGGTGGTGGTGATGGTGTTCATGGTGATGGTGGTGCTCATGGCGCTGGACCAGAGGAACCACATACCCTGGGCTTCCGGGCGGGCCCGAAGCCTGCTCCCTCTCCAGCCCGGGCAGGGCCGAGGGTGCCGGGGGCTGCTGCTGGGGGTGTGAGTGCGGAGACAGGGGGGCTTTGGAGGGGGAAAGGGCCTCCCGGGCCTTGGCACGTAGCCGCCTGCTGTGGCTGTGCTGCAGGGGGTGTTGGTGGTGGCCGGAGGGCTGGCCCTGGGGCTGGTGGGGGAGATGGTACACATCCTGACCCCCGTGAGCTGCCGCGTTGCCCAGGTGCAGCATGGTCTGCGGAGGGGGGTAGTAGCCATGGCATTTGCTGGCCTTGCCCCCTCCGCTGCTCCCGTTGTTACCTCCGTTACCCTTGGATGTTCCTTTAGGAGATTTGAGGAACTGAGTGCCTTTGCCCCTGGCATCTGTTGGGATATAGTTCTCGCTGATGACCTGCGAGCGGCGCTGGTGAGCAGCGTGGGCCTCGGGCTCCTGGGACCTGGAGCGACTCTGCGACTGGGAGCTCCGGCCATGGGGTTCCTGCGGGGGAGGGGGAGGGGTGGTTCCTAGGATTCGGGGAAGGGAGGAGGGGTTGTGGTGAGGGGTTTGTGTAAAAAAATTGATTTACAGACAGTGTGTAGATGAGATCATAATTACCAACCTTCAAATCTGGAGGTGTAGTTCTCTATCCCGGCCAGGTCCAGGTAGTGATTCCTCCTCTCTGTGTTCTCGTCAACACAGTAATGCTGTCCTTCTGGGGCAGGGGCCTCACTGCTCTGGCCCCTGGGACACACAGGGGACCCAAACATGAAGCGTTATGAAGAAATGATGACAAAGCATGATATACTCAGTTTTATATATTGAAACTTTAAACTAACTACTAGGACTAGGAATAGCATGACTTTTTAAATATTGAAATGTGCTTCTAGAAGCCACTGTGAGCCCACCTGATGTGAGAAGAAAGCCGTCGGTCTGACGATCGCCCCTCCTCTTGGTGACAGCGACCAGATTCCCGCTCTGAAGAGAGAGAGAGAGAGAGAGAGAGAGAGAGAGACAAAGAAAAATAGAGAAAGAGAGAGACTATGTAAAGGCTGTGCATGGACATCTAACGTAGCACCATGTTGAATGTATCCTGTCCTGGGTATAGCCTTGTTTCTCCTCTCCATATATATGCGTTTATTTGAAAAGGGAGAGTGTACATTGATAAACATGTAAACATGTAAATGCACCGGAATTATCTAGGTTAGCTAGTTTTCACCCGTTGTCCCTTGGCAGGGCATGACAGAGAGATACGGAAATAAAATAAATAAATAATAATAACAAATTATATAATTAAAATAAATAATAATAAAAAAGAAAAGAAAAAGCACTTATGGTTCTTCCCTTTGGCACTTATTTGTTTTTTCACAATGTATGCTTCATATTTTGGCTGCTCGCAATGTTTGGGGCTATCTCGTTGTTATGATCAGTAACCTATGCTCTTTTGTAAAGTTCTCTCTTGGAAGTCGATTAGGATAAAAGCGTCTTCTAAATGCATAAATGTAAATGTAAATACAATTTAAAAAAGATAAGCAACAGTTTGACAAAACAGTGCAGTTAAGATAACAAATTGTAAAAACCAGACAGACATACAAGGTAAACAACAGTGTGACAAAACAGTGCAGTTAAGATAACTAATTGTAAAAACCAGACAGATAGACATACAAGGTGTTAGACATAACACAAGAGTTTGAACACTGAAATACTGGCGCACTCCCTTACATCTGTAGGGAGGGTATTCCAGTAATTAGAGGCGCGTACTGAGAAGACTGTCTGTGTCTATACTGTATAACACAGTCTCCCCTGGTGACTGCCCTAGTTGCCAAGCCATTGCCATCCTTCAGCTTTATAAACTCATTTAATGGTGGAGGTGCCAGCCCATGTAATATTTAAAAAATGAGACAGGCATCCAAAAACTGTAAGAAACCATCCTGGGTACCCTACCTGCCCCAGGGTGGGTGGCGTCTCTCCGGCGAGTGCTGGGCTCTGGAGTGACGGTCAGCTTGACACGCAGGGTCTTACTCTTACTGTGGCACGAGTGGTTGACAGATGCATCCACCACGTCGTAGATGGTGTGCATCAAACTGGACATGTCCTGGAACACAGCGGACATGGAGAATCTGTTGTTTTTGATGTTTAGGACGTGACTTGTGTTATTGTTTGTTGTAGTTGATGTTGTTGTTTGTGAAAGTTGACCTCTTTAGTAACTTTTCCACTGTTGTCGAAGTCGTAGAGTGTGAAGATCCACTCCTGACGGTTGTCTTCCTCAACAGAAACAGCACACTCCAGATCCTGTTGACACATGAACACAGCTTCAAATGCCCCATCTTACAGAGATGATTTCACACAAATTGCATTTGAGTCACTTTAAGTTGGCCACATAAAAATAAAAAAAATCCATCGCAGTCTCAGCCAACAGAGGGCAGCAGTGCACAGCTATTGTATTACTACAGCGTGCGTTCACAAAATCCACAGGTACCTTTCCTGGCTGCTTCTCAAAGCAAAAACAAAAAAACGAAGAAGAATCCTATTTCTGCAGAAGCCTGTTAGATCCCTAGATAGGGAGAGAGGGAAGAAAGTGCGAGAAAGGAGGAGAGGAGGGGGGTGAGAGGAGTGAACGGCCATGTCCTTGTCTTTCTTCCTCTTCCAGGAATACAATTTTAACCACACGTTTCAGTTACAGCTTTTTGGCCGTAACTTTGATTCTGAGGTATCTGGAAATTGGAAAAATAAACGTTGGGAGCTCTGGCTGGTTGGGTTGTGTTTGCCGTCATGCAGGGCAGCTGACGCTGAGAGGCGCCACATTTACTGATGTGAAGACCCCAAAGACACAACCTCACCATTCACAGCTCAACAATACTCCTCACCTCCTTATATAACTACAACTGAACACCATAGAGTGGATCTGAACAGGGGGACACAGGACAGACTATGCATACGTACTGAATATTTATGACTGTCTATTTATGATTGTCTCTTAATTGAACCATGAGTCAGTGCAGTCCAGTAAGATTGAAAGGAAACCAACAAAAAAATTGAGAAGAAGAAGAGAAATACCGCCAGCATACAGCATAATAGGCTACCCACAACTCCACCAAGCAGAATGAAAGATGAGGCGAGCAGGGGGAGGATGAGGAGAGTCTTACATCCAGACTGATGCGTTTCTTCCCTGGGCCTTTGTTAGTGTCCCTCAGGACCACACGCTCCCCATCCTCAGAGTGGAGGTACTGCAGATAGCTCTCACAGCCCTCCGCCTTCTCTGGAGGAAGGACCACTAGAAACACATACAGGGAGAGAGAGACATGAACAAAGGGGGAGAGAGAAGAACGATGGAAAGAGAGGGAGAGATTCTTTCATAAGTTTCAACCAACTAGATTGTCTTCGTCGTGCAGGATAGAATTGTTTGACACACAAAGTGATTTAATTCCCTGGAGGCGTCTGTGGTGTGTATGCTGCTGATGCATGCAGACTGTAGATAAGATGAAAGCTTCCAGAATACGTATGGATGTATTTCTCAACTTACCCTCCAGGGGACAGTGATGTTCTACGAATTGTCTTTCCTTCAACTCTCCATTTGCAAACTCCTATTGGGAGGGAGAGAGGAACAGAGCAATGGGAGAAGGGGAGAAGGGTAAGAGAGAGGAAGAGAGAGAGGGCGGAGGGAGCGAGCGAGAGGGGAGAGATGTAAGTGAATCTACAGTTCTTTGACCACAGACGCAGAAAAAACAAACAGCTCAAGCCCAAGCATTTCCTACGCGGGGTGGACGGGCAAGGAGATGAGAGGGAGAAGGGGCTGCAGGCTCCTCCACAGACCAACACTCTGAACATCTGCACGCTTATTGTGTTTCACCGTCTGGGTCAGAAGGAGCGTGGCCGCCGCCAAGCTTTAAAAGATCCCTCCAATTCCCTCCAAACGCTCCTACATCCATCACCTCAGCCATATGCTCCCCATCATCCTGCTCTCCTCAAGGAGAAGCAGACTGACCTGCTGGCTCTGCTCTCTGCTGATAGAGAATAGAGAAAGAGGGGGGGAGGGGGCTGTGGTGGAGGACGAGGGTTAGGTCATGGAGACCCTTGATTCGGAGGAAAAGCAGGGTGTTGGAGGGATCCTTGTTGTGATGCGAGACACATTGTTTGTGAAGAACGTCATTCTGTGAAGACATCCGTGTAGAACAGGTCGTCTGTCTGCATCGGAATAATCTATCATCTCCATTCTGAACAAAAATGAAGCATGAAACTGTGTGAACATTTTGCAACATGAGAACGTGAGTGTTTGTTTTAAAATGTAGTAAAATTGCCGGATGGAAAATTCCATGTGGAGAGGATGGGACTGATTAAAGACAGAATTCCGCAGCCATACAATAACGAGGGAGGGGTCTGTGAGGACGGGGGAGAGAGAGGGAAAAAGGGGGGGGGGGTTAAAGTCTTAAAGTTTTGCTGTCACATACTGTAAATCCACATAAATAATCCTTATCCTATATATCACAGAGCCACAAGAGATCTTTTCCCACAAACGCAGACACACACACACACATACATACATTTTTTATTATAATTGCATTGTGGAAAACATTTGAATGAAGAGTAGAACCAGCCCATTAAACCACAAGTAAAAACAAATCACTTTAATGTCATTCTCACTGCACTAAACTGTTTTAGAACAGCTTTTAAATTAAGCCTCCATAGATTCAATCAATACTCAGATTTGAGTGAAACAAAAGAACTTAATGTACCTTCGGGGGAACTGAGGCTGTGGAATCACCACATCTGTATACGTTTAGGTGAGACAGCCCCTCTCCCCCCTCTCCCCCCTCTCCCCCCTCTCTCCCTCCCTCCCTCCCTCCCTCCCTCCCACAATGCCAGAGTCTGTGGTGCCCACCATTCCTCCTCACTGCAGAGCATGAGAGGCCAGCGTATAATCAGGCCCTGACCTTGGTCTTCGTGGGGTGGACAGGGTGTGTGTCGCAATCAGAACAGGACCAAGTCATGCTCCTCCTCCCCCTCTGGACACAGCAGTGGGAGAGAAGTGGGAGAGACTGGGGGAAACTGGAGGATAACGGAGGTGGAGAAGAGGGGATGGGAGAGAATGAATGAAGGAAAGAAGGGGAGAGAGTACAGAGAGTATGTATAGGAGAGGAAGAGATTGGAGAAGAACGTGGGAAAAGGATTGGACGCAAGACAGGAGGAAGAAAAAGATATGGGGCAGAGGAGAGGACATGAGTGTGAGTAAGATAAGAGATGAAAGACGAGAGGAGGAGAGAAGATTGGTTTCCTCAGCAGGGCTCTAGTCTGGTGCCCATGTTGGTCCAGGAGAACATAGCAGGGTCTGAAGGAGAGGTGTGTATCCTGTAGGTGTCTAATAGGCTCTGGACAGCCTCTGGGAGAGGTAGAGGCAACCATTACCTTTCCCTGGGCCCCAAACAAGCAGCTGTCTTTAATCAGGACTCACAAAAGGCGTGCACACACACACACACACACACAAACACATACCAATTTATTTTTTTATGCTTTCTGTAGCATAGTTTATTTTGTTTCCTTTCCACACTGGATGCTTTTATCTCTCTTTCTGTACCTCAGTTTAATGAGGGGCAGTGGGGAAGAAAGGGAGGGAGGGAGAGAATGAGGGAGGGAGGGAGATAGGGAGAGTTCACAGCCAGATGGCTCCACTGAGGAGAGCATCAAAGAGACCCATCAGTTCAGTGTGTAAGGAACTGTAGGCAAAGGTAAATCAACTGTAGGTAAAGCAACAACACTGACAGTGAGCCACAACTAGGACAAAATCCAGTCTTGTCCTTGAACACCTCAGAAATCATGGGACGTCTCGCTGCGTGTGAGGGGGTGGGGTAGGGGTGTGGGGCACATGACATCTCTGAGCAAAGCCAGCCCTCCCTCCTCGCTTGTTACAGCCAATGGCAAAGCTAATGAGAGAACTGCTTGAATGACCACAGTCTGCAGTTTAAAGTGTAACACATGGCATCACCACCCCCCCACGCTGTCAGTCCCAAATCTGCACGCCACATGTTTAATTAACAGTGAGTTGGCATCAGGCCCCTCTCATTCCCTCAATCAGAACACTGGGCTGGTCCACAGAACCAAACTGTGTCTGAACCTTATACGCTCAACTCGATTTCAGAGACAAAAAGTTGTGAATGGAGCGATGCTCGATGCTTTATCAATTTTGGGCAGAAGTATGGGAGGAATTATGGGCTAAAACTCGGTTTACCGTAATGTTGTTTTAATACAGGAGAACAAAGGTGTTCAAATGTCTGCTGACATATAAACAGATTCTTCCAGACACCTGAACATCACACATGGAAGAGAGGAGTTGAACTAAAGCGAAGAGAATAGTAAACAAGAGACAGAGACAGAAAGAGGGAGCTAAAGACAGAGAGATGGAGAGACAGAGAAAGAATAGAGATGAGAGGAAGGATAGGGAAGGCGTGTAGAGAGGGAGAGAGAAGAGCATGGTGTTTGTTCCTGCTCCGTGCAGCAGCTCTGCCAAGCTTCTCTAAAGCATCAGCCCACTGCCAGACTTTTATGTGGGATAGAGTAACCAGGGGAAGCTTTCTTAGCTCCCAAACAGGTGACATCAGACATCCCCCAGCAGTCTCTCCTCCTGCCTGCCTACCACCCCTTTCTCCCCCTGGAAAACACTGCACATCTTTGTTCTCATCCCACACTCTCTCCCCCTCCCGCCTCTCCCCTCATCCCTAAATATAAGCACACATGCCACTTTTTGTCTATTCTTCTAGCCATGTGCACATATGATTTTGAAAGCACTCCCCCCACCCCTCATCAGAAACAAAAGACGCGAACAGGATGCTTGTTGACACTACTTCCACTACCTCGGGGTGAGAAAACATGGCAAGCTGATCTGGAAAGGAATGAGTCCAAGTGGATGCATGTGTAAATAATCACTGAAAACCCAGTGACTGAAACGTTTCTTGGCTTTGGTGTTATAATTCCCAAATAATAACAGTTTAAGTGTTGGGTGAGTGACATGGAATCATAGAAAGTTTCTATTGTGTTGCTTTTAAATGTATAAAAACTTCCTCTAAAAGTTACCCAATCTCAAAGTCTCATATTTCTTAAACCTCTTAAGCCTCCTGTTAAATGTGCCTAAAAACGCCTAAACAGCATACCCAAAGTAAATTGGAAGCTGTTCTTGAACCATTTGGAGTACATGCATGTAAATGATCTCTTTTGAAAGCTGACACTCTGAAGTTATGTCCCCTGTTGTCAGGACCCCTGTCAGTCCTACTAGTGTTGAGTAATAGAAGCTTGAACACAAGGAAAGTGAAAATTTCTATTTCCGCCTAGATTTTGTTTTGAAAACAGAGGCCTGAAGAGGCCTAGAGGTGGTAGGTATTAGCTGGAAGACTAAATTGGACCACAGGTTGAAGCCTTACCCAATTCAAATCAAAAGTCAAACATAATACCACAATATATTCATATTTGACACATGTTTTTATAAGAGTACATCCAGGCATTTTCTAAAAGGGCCTTTTGGAGACTCCAAAATGACCCTTTGTAACCAAGGTCAAATACTCAGGATAAAAAGGTATTATTTTTCATAATTGTTATCTCTAATGAAAGGTGGTACTTAGAACTATCATATACTATAATAGCTAAATCCCTAATTAGTATTACTGAAACACAAAAACTGAAGCATGAACACATTGGAGTGCTTTATCTGATTCCAAGGATTGGCGCACAAAGAACACTGATTCTGTCAACCATATTGCGCAATCGACTGTTATTTTGAAGGCTCCACAGACGCATACAAATGAGGTATTGGCATTTTCAGCTAGCTGTCAGCTACAAGGCTAACGAGCTAATTTCAGAGCCAGTCGAAGCCAGTTCGAGAAATTTGTTTAGAACGAGTGTGGGGGGGGGGCAAGACGGGGGGGGGGGGGGGCTGGGGGGGCAGGACGCACAGACCTAGTTGGCTTTAGAGGGCTGTCAACGGGGCATGGAAGCTCCCATTGGGTCAAACAAGGTGTCAATCAAAGGGGGAGGGTTCAACGGACATTTTGATGCCTTCATATTGTAAATACTCGGTTGCTAACCGGAGAAAAGAACACTTTTATGTGAACAAGTTGTTTCTTCCGTCGGCTAACTTGCATAATGAAACAAAGGATAATGGCTATTCATGAACGTAATACATTGTATTTGGACGAATTACTTTACATGGTTAGATACTTTGAACCCTTGGGACTGTAAGCAGATCAAGTTTTGATGGCATGATTTGCACACCTGGACCTATTTGAACCACTTAGGGTGAGTAAAACTTTTTTCTTTGGCATTGTTGAAGGAATGTTCACCGGAAAAAGACGTTGACTTTGCTTGCTATTGCGACTTGATCTTGAATTGGTTTATTTCAATGGAAGCACAAGAATCGTAGCTTTCCAATGATGTATAACATGTGTAGCGTCTAAAAAATATATTTGTTAGAATTTAGTGCGTCGTAACTGAGGGAGGGGGAGGCAGCATTTTTGTCTCGCGGGCGAAACAGGATGACAAAAGGGAACTGTACACAGTATGTTAGGACCGGATTCTTCAAGCTGTATAACCAGTCTTACAGGCAGTTTCTTTGCTTGAAGTCATGGAGAGGCTCTGGATAAGAAGACTCAGAGATGGATGGGTTGCAGGAGTTTCAGAACATTTCTAGAAAATCACAGTCACCTGTAACAGACGGCATGGCAGGGGCCACCAGAAAGACTTGGTGGCTTCTCCTGTCCCATCATTCCTGCAAACAGGAAGAAGCAAGCCAGAGAAGCTTGAGGCTCTTTCCTCGCTGAGGGCAGCCTGTGGATGAGGAGGACTGAGGAGTGCCCGTGTGATGAAAGGAACACCATTTTGTCAACAAACACAGTGTTCATTACCGCAGTCTGAAACAGGAGAGGGAGTGGAGCCATTGAGAAATAAAAGTTCTTAATTCCAGAAGAAACCAACCTGGCCTTGACTCAAAACCAGATGTGAGTTGTTATGTTGAAGGGAGAGGTAGAAAGAGAGAGAGAGTAGGGATGGGGGGATGAAGAGAAGCAGAGTGGGTTGTGGTTGAAAGAAAATTAGGGAGTTAAGGGGGGCGGTGGGAGAGTCAGGGGAGTTTCACAACTTCTGTTTCTTGACAGGAGAAACAACAGAGAAAAAAAACAATATGTTGGTCTCTAGTTGATGGTTGTACAGTCGGCCCTTCTCTCTGATCAGAGCCTGTGGCCTACGTGGAACACATAGAGTCCAGAGAGGATTCTGTGAGCCAGACACACCACAGCCAGTAGACACACAGTAGTATAAAGGCAGTATTAAGACATACTTAAGACAATAGTTTGTGCAAGATCTCTAACCAAGTTTCTCAAAAGCCCATTTCTGAGTCAGATGGTTCCAGCAAAGCAAATGAGCTTTAAGTGGTGTTGACTTGTTATGGAAGACAAGACACTACTCCTCAACTATGCTGTCTCCTACTATGCAACTATAAATAGTGATGACAAGTACAGATATGTGTCACTGATCTGGATTCACGTAGATAACAGTCATATCCAACAGCTTTAGATCATAATCTCACATTTTTCAATCCACTCCCAAGCTGGACAGCTGAGAATGTAGCTTTATCCATCAATTGGGTTTCTCCATGTGTCTGTCTCTGCCATGACAGTGGCTCTATGAATGGGACTGAGATGAGACCTGGATGCCACCATGGCCCTGCCCCGGATCTGGCCCTGCCAGTGCAGCAGGGGCTTCACACCCTGAGGTCAGACGGGAGACAGAAGCTCTCCACTGGCAGGACATGCGTTGACATGCGTGGAGTCACAGTGCAACAACAGCTGTGTTGAGCTAGATGAGCACGCTTGTCCGTCTCTGCGTCACAATTACTCCTCCGTCAGCCGTTTGAAGTCCTCACCCCCCCTCCCCACCACCTCCCCTGACTCGGACATCTTCGGACATCTTCCGGGCCCTAAATACCCATATATATGACCTGCTGGATGTCATAAATAAAGATCAACATAGCCGGCTGACTGGCCCGCATCAGCACTGTAATCATCTTCTCTTCATTAAAGCAGGCTTTGATAAGAGTCTGATATTACTCTAGCCTCCTGTCAGCTGTCCCACAGAGGGCACCTACAATATGAACTTGGACACCATGTGTTTCATTCCAGTGACTGCAGTGGCATTATCACCGGATGATAGGTGAGTACTGAATGGATGAGATCATAATCATTCCCCCAGCTGATCTATGACATCATGATTGATGTACTCCACAGACAGGTGGACATAACAGAACCAGATATCCCTGTGGCGGTCACTGGAAAGGCAGTTTCGGACTGCTCTCAAACATTGTAATGCTGTCAGTGAGCACTGCTGTTCAGTCTGACCAGTTCACAGGGCTTGGTTGTGTTACATGATACTCTCTCTGAGAACTTTTATGTGACCAGTGCCATGCTCTGAAGTACACTCAACATTTATTGGCCTAGTCAAGAAGGAAAAGTAGCAACATGGCTTGGTCTCGACAGAATAAAAGACATGCCTCATAGTAAACTGTTCTGTGAGATGGTGCTCCAATGCCAGACAGCTAGCGAAGCTATAGACAGACCCAAACCAGACATGACACACACACAGCACACATGGCTACACACACACACTGGCAAACATGGAAGGAGAGAGAGAGAAAACCAGCGGACGGCGTATCAAAGGATGTGTGGGACAGGCGGTTGGACTCAAACAGGATGTTCCTCTGTTTCTGGCCTCCATGTGAAATTCTGTAAGCTCCCGCGCAGGCCCCGGCCCTGCAGGCCAGCCAATAGGGAGCCCCGCCAGGACGATAAAGCTGAGGGGATTTGTTCCACATTCCTCCGACCTTCATAACAACACAGAGCAGCCGGGGAGCCAGGTTGTGGGTCAGGTGGCCAGGACATGAATCCCACTGTGATGTCTTACAAGTCCTCCTCTGACCTGGAGGGGGAAAGTCCTACCTACCAGCATCCCAGCGCAATGGGATGAACAAAAAGAAGATTAACAGATCAATGGTCACAGGAGATAGAGTGCTTTCACTCACCGTCTTGGAGCTTCACTCCAACCCAACCCATGGGACACCTTTCCCTTACGTCTCCATGAACCACAGCAAGCTTTACAGTGAGGTGAAAACCCGTTTCAACACATCCAATCCATCTGGGCTGCCAGGGTTTATTTTGAAATTTGGTTACGTGTCAAATTCCCCCCCATCGTTTGTTTGGTGTTGAAATCAGTTGCCTTTTTATTGTCCTCACCTGTCAAGGCTACTGCCCTCATCACCATACTGCCTTGGCCTCCTCCTTTGTTGTTGTTCAACAGGTATCAGTCGCGGGGCTTTGAAGGCGGGAGTGGGTAGCTGATAGGGGCTGGCCTGTGGTCGGGGGCCCGTGGAGCTGCAGTCGTTACACAGTCTCTGTGGGTGACCGAGAAATGTAAACAAAGCATCCAAGGAGGGGAGGCGGATCTGCGGGCCCCGCGAAGGGGATTAGCAGCATGTCACTGACTGGACATGTGATATCTCACGTACATGTCGTCCCACTTAGCCGATGGCTGTACTGTAGCGCTGGTGAGGAAACATGTATACCTATGAGCTTGAGCATGTGGTATACCAGCCAGGGGTTTTACCAGCCAGCCTGATGGGGCATGAGGATGGGGTTTGGCTAGGTAGGCCAGAACAGGCAGGCAGGCTGGCAGGCAGGCAGGCAGGCCCCAGCCCTCGACAGCTCCAAGTCCCAGAACCCAGACCAGCTACTCACACACAGAACAGATGCACATGACCACCAGCGATAAGGGGGCACCACCACAGCCGTGACAAATCAGCCAGTAATGTAGCGTGAACTCTCACAACAGGTCCATCTGGAAGGCACACTGAGCAGAGACAGAGGGGATTGGTGTTCAACTGTACTGTTACAGCCATTTGGCCAAAGAGGGAATCTGAAAGGGACATAAGAGACAAAGGCAACACACAAAGAAATGCTATAGGTTTGGAGTAACACAGTTCTGGGACCAATTACTGCTGACTGTAGTCAAATCTAAACTCCTAAGAGAGAAGACATCTTTTCTTAACATTGAGAAACAAATCTCTGTGGATCTGTCTCTCTCTCTCCTCTTTCTCTCTCTGACGCTGGCTGCCTGCGCTGGTCTGGAGGGACTGCCAGCCTCAGAGACTGCCAGCATTCTTGACACTGGTGCAAGAACAGGCTTAATTCCAAGCTGTGAAGTTCCTCACAGGCCTGGAACTTGACAGGGGGTTGTCTCCGGGTCAACATAGACCTTCCTGAGGATTCCTAAAAATACTCCCCTGGGCCCAGGAAGTTGAGCAGACTCCAGGTTCCTGAGGCTATGTGAAGGAAGCCTGGATATGTAAAATGGACCAGCGCCAATGGGCCACTGGCGGTATGGATTTGGCTAACATTGCATAACTTCCCATGGGAACGAAAGTGCGGTGTAGAGAGCTGAAAATGGATGAGAAAATAAAAGAGAAAGAAGCACAACACGTGAGATGTCAGTCACAAGGACAAAAACAAGTCCCTGGCTCAGGAAGTGAAAAACTCAGACGGAAGTAACACTGGTCTGAGAGCTGAAGAGATGAGAGAGAAGACAGGGTCTGAGCCTGCTCCTCTGCTGCTACCATGTGTGCACCTCAGTGACCTGAGAGGCGAGCCGTGTGTGTCTGAAACACTGTTCCCCAGTGGGAAATTCTGGAACGTAATTCATCCATAGCACAAGCAGAGATCAAAAGGCTATGGTGCAGAGGGCAGCTCCTCCTCCTCCCCCCCTTTCCTCCTTCCCTTCTTCCTCCTCTCCAGACCGGTCTCACAGCACAGTGCACTCTAGACTGCTGCTTTCAGGGGGATAATTACTGAAAACCAGGCCTGTGAGAAGGAACTTTCAAACATGGCTGAGTTCCTTCACAATTCTGACTGCTCACTTAGACTTCACCATTCTCCAGTGATTCTAATGTCAGATGCATTCATATCTGAGGTGCATCCGGACCATCTACCTACTAACGTAGGGACATACAGCCGAGAGTGGAGGGAAAGGTTAAGTCAAGGGGAGAAAGTCCACTTGAAAACACTTCAATCAGTGTGTGATAAACTGGGTGTGAGAGAGAGGAAGGGGGGCGCAGCAAAGTACAACATGATGATGTGCACAGCATGTAATAACAGCCTGAGAGTGTCGAGATAAGTGGGTGTCACCCGGAGAAGAGAGGCTTCTTCTCAGAGACGAGTGCATGGCAAAGAGGGTAAAAGTTCAGATGTTGTGATACACTGGCATTCTTGAGCAGATGGGATCAGTCAGGCCCATATCAACATGAAGGAGAGGGTGCCGCTGTGTTCCACTAGAGTGGGGGATGAAGGGAGGAGTAGGGGGGTGGGGGGTGGAGGGAGTCGTTAGGAGGGAGAGAGGGGGTGGAGAGAGGAGGTAGGCGAGAGAGAGGGGGGCAGACTCCTGCCGGGCCGGAGACGTATCCTGTCTCAACATACACAGTTTCTCAGTCTCAAGCATGGCCGCCAGTCTGTGTGTTTAATGTGTAAACACAATGCACAATTTGTGAGAGACAAATGTGCCAACTTTACCATTGCAGTCACACACTTTTTACAGTCAGGGGTCCCTATCTCTTAATAGACACCTAATTTGTTTCTGTTGTTACAGTCTTTTTAATGCATAATATTTTTTCTATTCTCTATAAATACAACAATTTCTTGGGATTTGTTCAGCTGACAATGATTTGTTGAAACTACTTTTATTCCATTTGTGAGGAACAAATGGAAAACACTCCTAAATTGGTACAGCAAACACTATTTCTGAGGCTACGCACCTTGAATAAAATCCACTTTCAGTAAAGTCTGGTCCCTTTCCAGCATGCCTCACATGGGCACACACACAAGCTCTCTGAAAGAGCCTCAGTGGCAGGCAACTCAGAGAGACCTGCTGTTTATTTGAAATGAGCCTTTAGGTAAACATGTTACACGGCACACAGGCCCAGGTCAGCGTTTGAAGTGGACGAGGACGGAGAAGAAATGGGTGGGTTTGGGAGGGCGGGGGGGTGCCTTCAGAGGAAACGAGAACAGTGGCCTCTTTCAGCCCTTTTTCATCCACTCCCTCCCTTTTTGTCAAATTGGAAAAGCACAAAGACGTATCGCTGTAGCGGATATCCACGTAAAGTTGAGAACTATTGAGTTC
Source organism: Osmerus eperlanus (assembly GCF_963692335.1). Lineage (NCBI taxonomy): Eukaryota > Metazoa > Chordata > Actinopteri > Osmeriformes > Osmeridae > Osmerus > Osmerus eperlanus. The sequence continues at coordinate 6,137,205 of NC_085024.1, forward strand.
GCTTTCAAAAATATTTATATTTCTACAGAACACATACAAAAGATAGAATTTGACTATTCAAAACAATACAACATTTCACAGAAGAATACAATGACAACAGATGGATTGAATATTACCCAACTGAATCTGTACTAAATTAATCAGACAAAGAACGAAAATCAAGACTACATTTTCTTTGGCCCATATGGAGCCTGACTCTCTAGCTGTTGATGAGGGGAGCAGGTTTGTGTCTGCACAGCCCGGCTCTGGCCTTTGAAGCTGCTAGTATGTTTCAACAGCTAACCACTTTCAGATGGGCCCGTGGTGTTTTATGAGCTGAATAATAGCGATACCTACACATGTGTTTGGGGTCCACAAAAGGGGAAGGCTGAGCGGAAGGCTGAACGCATAGAGAGAGAGAGAGAGAGAGAGAGAGAGAGAGAGAGAGAGAGAGAGAGAGAGAGAGAGAGAGAGAGAGAGAGAGAGAGAGAGAGAGAGAGAGAGAGAGAGAGAGAGAGAGAGAGAGAGAGAGAGAGAGAGAGAGAGAGAGAGAGAGAGAGAAAATATGGTCTGTGCTGGGGTTCTGTCTGAGATATCTTACACTAACATGTTATGAATTGCATTAAAGCAAAGAGGCATAGAGGTGTCTACTGAGGAGTAATATTGTCAAAATATGTATTTGTATAATGAATCATAAGTACATTCTGTTCCAAGGTTAACTCTATCATCAAATGTACCTTTGCTACAACCCTCATGGTATTGTGTCTTTGTGGGTAAATCTCTATCCAAAATCCATATAAAAGCCCTTCATCTCAAGAGACTCTTGAAGTATAAACATGAATAAGCATCACAGTCTGCAAGTAGGATGCTTGTTTTTTAGTTCAGACTCTGTGAAGAGGTGTTTTGTTTCAGCCCCAATGGGGTTACAGCCAATTGTCTTCATAAAGCCTTCAGCTGCATTGCATCAACACAATGTATAACAACCAGGCCAAAGACTTTCTCTCTCCAGCCTTCTCTGTGTCCTCCTCTGCTTCCTGGACCTCTGTTTGTTTTGTGTGCAGACAGGAAGCACAGATTTGAGGTGTCTGAAAGTCTCCGTTCCCCAGCTCAAGACCTAGCAGGACGTCAAGCTCTGGAATGTGGAGAGAGGATGAAGTTTCTAGAGCATTCGGGGGTGTGACTTGGAGGGTTTTCCATACAGGGATGACACACGCTTATAGACACACACATGCACATACACAAACACACACAGGTAATCTAGTCTATCTGGGATTGATTATTTTATATCATCATTGTATCATAATTTAGAGGATGTAGAGCAACTGCTGAACTTTATGATGACTGCATTCAGGTTTGATGAATGGTTGGTTTCAAAACTCTTGTGTAATCTGATTATGGTATTCTTATCTGTTATCTTTTACCAAGTAAATAAGCAAAAAGAGAAAAACATATTCTCTAAGTAAAAAAAGAATGGAGGGGAGGGGTTTCATGGAGGGGTTTTGGTTTAGCCAAGCGTTCAAACACAACCTTGCGATGACTAATTAAAACCATATATTCAATTAAGAGTGTCCATAATGACACCATATAATAACACAAATTACAACCGTGACTGAGAAAATTAAATATTCCCTTGGCTGCGCTAAGGCTGGCGAAATGAAGTCCACTTGGAAAAGAACTAAAGCTTTCTACGAGGGAACAGGGGTTTATGTGGAAACATACCTTACACACTAAAATGTAATAACCTTTGAGTCTCCCGGTGTTTTACTTGGCCGGGAGAAGCACAAGATCAAACACAGACTTGGATCCAGCAGACTTAGCCAAAAATGTCAGCGCTAAGCACTGGGCTCCGGCTCCAGGTATTTTCTTTCCTCTGGCAGTGAGAACAGCAGAAAGCCCAGGCAGCGTTAACCCTCCCTGGGGCAGCCCCCTGACAGCCACCCAGCCACCACCACTACGTCCTGGGTCACTCTGCTGTAGTCTGTACCAGCCTAGGGAAGCCAATTCTCTGTGGTCGCTGGAGCTATGCCTAATCAGTGATCACTCAGTGGCTTAGATCAAGATTTGTTGAAACCTCATGGTGTCAGTCAAGAGAAACAAAAAGGGAGAGGTGTTTCTGACATACTTTAGAATTAGATAACCAATTACTCTGCGGTTGTATGTCAGGAGTGGGAATTACATCAAAAATGTTGCATGCAGCCAGTTCATACAGATTCCAGGGTAGAGAAGACATAGCAGTTGGCTAATGAGGTGACTCCAATGGAGCTCTAGAGACGAATATCCTTTACTGCATGTCCATAGATAAGACACCAATTTAAAGACAGCAAGGGGGATCGGTTACTCAGTTTAGCCTCAACCCACACTGGGACTATCTTATACCACAACACAGCTATCACATGGCTGAATTTGGACAAGCAAATTCTCCAGGGTGGTTGTCAGAACTACAGATAGACAGAATGTTCCCAATTACTTGTAGTGTTACTATCTTCTCAGACTCCTTTAAATAGATTTTCTTTACCAATCAACCCAGGTGCTGTTGACCATGGTGCTTGCAGAATAACGGACCTATAGACTTTGCGGAAACAACCCATTAGAGGGTGTGTGAGCCAGGCTGGTGACACCTTGGTTGCTCCTGGTGCCCTGTGCTGCTCAGTCTCCCTCCCAGGCAGTGCTTGGAGGGGGATTAGGTTGAAAGTGAGCAAACAGCTTCAAAGGGCCTCCGACAGTATAAATATCCTCAGATAAATAAACATTCAATCTGCCTGTAGTGTTCTAATGTCTTTTTCCATGAAACACAGGTCATGCAAAACGCACACACGCACGCACACACACGTACGATCACACACTCACGTTCTCTATCTCCCTTTACCTCCTTCTTTGTCTCTCTCTTCTCTCTCTTTCTCTCTTTTTGTCTTTGAGTTTCTCTCTTAAACTTACATCCACAAACACACCCACACACACAAAGCCTATCACTCACTAATATAATGATAACACAAAACGAAAACACCAGTATCACGCCTCAAGTCCTAGTCAAACAGGTGTCAAAGTCAACAATAACAAAGGACTCAATGCTTACTTCTGACATATGGGACGGGGGGATAAGTTTGCCTTTCAAGTTACAAGTCAAATGCCTACTAAAGATGGTCAAGGAATCACTATCCATCTCCTGCCACTATAAACAAAGCCCCAAAGGAAGTTGATAAGTTTTTAAGTCCTGTTCCTTCCCCCTCTACCTCCAAACCTCCTCAAACATCTCCTTGAAAAAAAGAACAGCACCCACCACCCACCCTCCTCCTCTTCCTTCTCTCCTCCTCCCTGCCACCTCCCCCTTTCCCACCACTGCCCCTCTCCCTGCTCCAAGATTTTGCTCTACAAACCAGGAACAGATGTCTGCCGGGGCCGTGCTGAAAGACCCCGCTGTTCTGGACTACAGCCACATGCTTTTCATTCAGAGATGAAGGCTCACAGCTCGCCTTCTTGTGAAGCCAATTTTTTTTAAATGAAGGGGAGAGAAAAAATTGCCTGCAATGCATTCAAGTCCCTTCAAACATGATACATACTGTATACACATATACGAGCACACCTTTATCGCATCCTCCTCACCATGGCTGTGGCTGGTGTCACATCAAAGGGACACTCTTTCCATTCTCTATTCCCGTAAAGAGCTAGAGCAGATGTAATCTGAATTTCTGTACCAATAGGGAAGTGATGAAGAGGAGTATAAATATCTCGAGTGACATGTCTGTGAACATGTCTAAAATGAATACAAGGACTATAGAAACAATGGCTACCCTCACTCCACACTATGCAACTGCCACTCAGTTGCAAGTGAATGACCCAGTTTGGACTACAGAGAGAGAGTTCAGTGTGCAGGTAGGAAAAAAACAGATGTCACTGAGGGCCACAGCCTTAAAATTACCCAGATATCCATGCACCATGTCCAAACCAAATACCCCTCAGTATAAAAATTTACGTTTAGAGTATAAGATATACGCAAATGCCTGAAGGCTAGAAGGTCCAAATTAAACATCCCTTTTCTTGAGTGAAATGAAGAAAAAAAACATATATTTAAAGGGGAAGGCATATTCAAATCCTTAACGATACCTGTATGTCCTTACTATAAAAGTCTTATTTTACTCAACTCCAAAACCCTTGACAGTCATAATATTTTCAAGCGTCTTACAGATTTTGGCACTGGCTTATGGGGTCATCCCTAACAACATCTACGTCCTTTTGGGACAGTGTTAACCTATCTGGGTGAGGTGTAATAGGTCTTTGTTACAGGGTTCGTAAAGTTGACACAATCCCTCCTAACGGCCCTGGACTCTGGGAAGCTTGAGACAAAGATGGTGCTGAAAGGCTGATTTAGCCCTGTCATTATTTAGGCATCCGAGCGTGTTTCTGTGTGTGTGAAACATGGCGGAGAGTGTTGATGTTTCCAGAGGTGAGGAGGCACAGTGACCCTTCACAGAGTCCTCCCGACTGGTGAATACACACTGCTCTGGATAAGGACAGGGTTGAGGGGAACTGGCCCTTCTCCATATAGTATGCATCATTTACAGACTGGGCTTATTTTTCAAGGGGGGATTGTTGGGTGCTGTACTCATTGCTCTTATTTTGGCTCTCAAATTTGGCTGTCACTTTGATGTTGGCTGTGGTGAAATTTCCACGCTGCACCAGGTGCTTGCACAGGTATGACTTGTCTTGAACACCTGCAAAGGAGTTCATCAAGATCTAGTCTACTTGTCACAGGCAGGGCCAAGTCATCTTGCTGAATCACATGCCCTGTCCTCCCACTGTGGCCTGAGGACAGTATCAGCTTACATCTTCTTGGGCCGCAAGCCAACTACAACTTATATCATCAATCAAAACCAAACCTTATGGGTTGTTCATAACCAATGTAGTGAGGTCCACAAGACCACACGGAGCCAACATCTTGCCACACCTGAAGAGTGATTCAATCACATCAGAATTAGCCCTTGTGACACCCTCAGTATGCTGATTACCCACCAAACGCCGATGCAAAGGAACCATAGAATGGGGGGGGGGGACCTCCCCAATCTACCAGATCAGCCCTCCTGCTAGCTTGCAAGCTTCAAAGGGCCTGATTTAGACAACACGTCTCCAGGGACCATTTGCTATCCGTTTCGGCGGCGATTTGAACAAAGAACATACCTTGATCAGAACTTTTGAGGAAAGTTCTTGAGACTTTACCACAAGAGTACAAGGTGGAGAATTATGAGAGGGATATTTGTGTTATGTTTGTTACTTTGTTTTAATGTTGTGTTCACTGAAATCTTGATTCTAGTAACAACTCCTTCTTCCTGAAAGATAACCACGTCATTCTTGGTATCTACACGAAGCTATCATAATAAAACAATCATTCAACTATATTTTGTAACTGTACCAAGGTGTCCAGAACAATATTTGAACCATCGAATGATCAGCCAGAGATCAGATCACACCTTTGGTAGGTGTGAAGGAAGGAGGGGGGAGTTGAGAACCCAGCTTCCCCCAATCCACATCTGACCCCAGACGGGTCCTCCCTCGAACTGTATAAAGCCCTAAGATGACCATCAATCTCAGACTCCAGCGAAACCGACCATGGCATGAACGCCATCAGGATTGGCGTTCCAAGGACGTCGCCAAGCTTCTCCTGAGATTCAACTTTATAGTGATCGCGACACTATCTGGACGTTTCAACAGAAGAACCAAAAACGCAATTCCAAATGCGACTTCACTGAGATCCCGCAGACTCAGTCACATGACCCAGCGCAGCCGCGCTGTGACTTCAGATTCTTCAAATGGACCTTTGGCGCAAACCGCCCTCAACATCATTGATCAACCCCTGATCAAACGTAACTATGGCTAACGCTCTTTCCTCCTCGACATGGCATTGGCGTGAGCTCTGTTTATGATTTGTAAGGATGTAATCACTGACTGTACAATTTCTGCCTTTCTTTAAGTTAGACCATTTCATTCTGTTCATTGAAACCAATCTCTCATATCAAACCCATAATCCAACTTTTCATAAGATCTGTTTACCTTACTTGAATAAATTCATTGTAAAGATATTTTGACGTGCGTGTTCACTGATGTTACGATTGGCTCTACTCTTAGAACGAATTCATTCCTAAAGATGAGACTGATTATTACATATTAAACATAGGATTCCCTAATGTCCTAAACCAATATTAGGGTGGTGCCCCAGACTTTATGATAAATTAAGTATTTCTATCTTTAAACGAGCAAACCCCGCTACATATTGGCGCCCCGTGTGAGGCTAAGATAGATTGAAATGAGCAAACGTAACTTTTGTGAAACGAACTGTTAAAATAGAGCGAGCTCTAACTGTATGTAGCACCATGTATTTAATACTACTGTGCCTAGGCTACAGTGGCTGTGTGCGTATTCAATTGTTTTTCGTGAAATAGCTGCTAGTGTGTGTGTGGGACCAGCTAGCTCAAAGGAAGCAGCTAGGTTTGACCGGAGGTACGCGCGTGCTCAGAAACACCGCTTCCCCGACATTTACGTTGTAATCTGCCTCGGCCAGCTCTTCACGGAAAGTAGCATAAGAGCCTTTATTATAGCCTCTATTTTAATAGTGTAGCTATTTGGTTAAGTGAATTAACCAACCAACTAATACGTTGGTGCACATGTCTAGTTCAGGGAAACAGACAGTAGTGCTTAGTCCTGAAGGACTTTTGTTTAGAAGCAACTAAACAACGCAGTTCTGTACACGTAACCTACCGCCACCACGAGTGTGTGTGTGGGACCAGCTAGCTCAAAGGAAGCGGCTAGGTTTGACCGGAGGTACGCTCGTGCTCAGAAACACCGCTGCCCCGACATTTACGTTGTAATCTGCCTCGGCCAGCTCTTCACGGAAAGTAGCATAAGAGCCTTTATTATAGCCTCTATTTTAATAGTGTAGCTATTTGGTTAAGTGAATTAACCAACCAACTAATACGTTGGTGCACATGTCTAGTTCAAGGAAACAGACAGTAGTGATTAGTCCTGAAGGACTTTTGTTTAGAAGCAACTAAACAATGCAGTTTCTACACGTAACCTATTATGCCGCCACGATATAGCTTGTCGAAAAAAGCATTGACTATTCCCGCAGCTGTGTTTTAAAATAACAGTGGTTGCCAAACTAAAGTTACATTATTAGATGCAGTTCATCAATGTGGTTTAGTTACGTTGACTTCAAGAAGCTACTTAGTAACTATAATTGTGTAAAGTATGTACTATAATTACCTTGTACCTTTATTTGTTATTTGTATACGTCTTTGGCAGTCAATTGTAACCATAACCTAAATGAGTTTATTGAAACTAGTTTGATTTAAAAAGATTGGAAAGCCGACAACTTTTCCCTCATCTAGACCCCTAGTCACAAAGCTTCAATTGCTACGGCCATTGTAAGCCACTTCAAGTTCCTCTTTTTGTTTCAATAATTTCCTCTCAACCTTTTTCCTATGTCATGTCATAGCTTAATCACTCATAGCCATGCCAATGTCTGGGGAGGGGGGGTGACATGCTGTTACGCTGCTGTGGTCTTTCTTCTCTTGTCTTCATGTCAACAGTTTCATCGACGACGGTCTATGAAAGTTGACATCCGGGGGGATGTAGTGAGGTCCACAAGACCACACGGAGCCAACATCTTGCCACACCTGAAGAGTGATTCAATCACATCAGAATCAGCCCTTGTGACACCCTCAGTATGCTGATTACCCACCAAACGCCGATGCAAAGGAACCATAGAATGGGGGGGGGGGACCTCCCCAATCTACCAGATCAGCCCTCCTGCTAGCTTGCAAGCTTCAAAGGGCCTGATTTAGACAACACGTCTCCAGGGACCATTTGCTATCCGTTTCGGCGGCGATTTGAACAAAGAACATACCTTGATCAGAACTTTTGAGGAAAGTTCTTGAGACTTTACCACAAGAGTACAAGGTGGAGAATTATGAGAGGGATATTTGTGTTATGTTTGTTACTTTGTTTTAATGTTGTGTTCACTGAAATCTTGATTCTAGTAACAACTCCTTCTTCCTGAAAGATAACCACGTCATTCTTGGTATCTACACGAAGCTATCATAATAAAACAATCATTCAACTATATTTTGTAACTGTACCAAGATGTCCAGAACAATATTTGAACCATCGAATGATCAGCCAGAGATCAGATCACACCTTTGGTAGGTGTGAAGGAAGGAGGGGGGAGTTGAGAACCCAGCTTCCCCCAATCCACATCTGACCCCAGACGGGTCCTCCCTCGAACTGTATAAAGCCCTAAGATGACCATCAATCTCAGACTCCAGCGAAACCGACCATGGCATGAACGCCATCAGGATTGGCGTTCCAAGGACGTCGCCAAGCTTCTCCTGAGATTCAACTTTATAGTGATCGCGACACTATCTGGACGTTTCAACAGAAGAACCAAAAACGCAATTCCAAATGCGACTTCACTGAGATCCCGCAGACTCAGTCACATGACCCAGCGCAGCCGCGCTGTGACTTCAGATTCTTCAAATGGACCTTTGGCGCAAACCGCCCTCAACATCATTGATCAACCCCTGATCAAACGTAACTATGGCTAACGCTCTTTCCTCCTCGACATGGCATTGGCGTGAGCTCTGTTTATGATTTGTAAGGATGTAATCACTGACTGTACAATTTCTGCCTTTCTTTAAGTTAGACCATTTCATTCTGTTCATTGAAACCAATCTCTCATATCAAACCCATAATCCAACTTTTCATAAGATCTGTTTACCTTACTTGAATAAATTCATTGTAAAGATATTTTGACGTGCGTGTTCACTGATGTTACGATTGGCTCTACTCTTAGAACGAATTCATTCCTAAAGATGAGACTGATTATTACATATTAAACATAGGATTCCCTAATGTCCTAAACCAATATTAGGGTGGTGCCCCAGACTTTATGATAAATTAAGTATTTCTATCTTTAAACGAGCAAACCCCGCTACACCAACATAAATACTTGTTTAAAATACATTGCTTATGTATCTTAGTGTATGTACACACAACACCTTGTAGTGAATATACTTCATGCACACTAAAAAACACATTTGGTCAAAAGGGACCGAGAAATAGAGATACACTTCAACCATGCACTCTCATATTATGAGATGACGCCCAATACAAATGCCCCAAGAAGGATAATCGATGCTAAGATACACAGTAATACCAGGATTGTGACAAACATTCCCTCCTGTTCCTGCCCCCTGGCCCTCCAACCATCCCCCATCCCCCAGGACAGAGCGAGTGGGGGGATGGAGGGATAGAGTAGAAGAGGGGTGAGGGCTCGGAGGCACCAGTGATATCAGAGCCCTTTTATAACTCCCAGCTCAGCTCTTTGAAGTTGAAGCCAGACAGCTCAGGAATCCCACTCCCCCCAACCCCTCTGACAATGGGGAGGGGGAAGGGGAGGAGGGGAGAGCCTAACAACACGTTAGGCCGAGCATCTCCCAATATGGAATCATAAGCGCTTCTAACTGTTCCAAGTACCTTCAAGCCAGGTCAGTGCTCTTTGGGGGCATTAAAACATGGATAAACATGGCAACGGATCTGTTAATCCATTAGTCAGTAATTAGCTAAGGCAATACATTGCAGTGATGCAAAATCAGATATGACTGTTTTTAAGACGTGACTTGGAAATATCATTCATCTGTTTCAAACAAGATCCCATTTATGGTGGTTAGGGATTCTGAATCTCCATCATTGCAGCCTGATTTGCAGCCAAATCTGACTTTTGTTTCAGTTTATTTAACTAATAAATGAAAGTCATGTAACAGATAATAAATCCAAAACTTTGATATGAGAGGTCCAAAGAGCCTAAATATTTTATCCAGTATGTTTAAAACCAAATAATGCAATAACAAACCTCACTGTATTTAATCACTCTAGCCAAAATTCCTACACAGAGCAAATTCAAAAGCAAACAGGAAAAACAAGTCTTAGCTAGATGAGCTTAAAAACCGATATTTACTCAGTTTTGGTCATAGTGTGAAAGTTGCTTTAACAGCCTGCATCTGAAGAAAAAGAAATCAAGGCTGACACTTTGATTGAACAGAGAGTGGGACCCACCTACTAATAACATCCAAGCCTGAGCATTTGGTGGTTTTCCCCTTGGGGGAGTGAGAGCTAGAATTCCTCTGAAGCCGAGGAAAGTTCTCTTTTAATTTGCCAGGAGTGGGCGGGTAATAACCCTGATATAATCCATAACTCGTCCAGTATTACCGCCACACACCTCCTCAGAGCCACCAACACCCCTGGGTGAACTCCTCAGCTCTTGCGCCCTTCAACATGACATGCTAAGTCATGTCATGTTATGCTGCAGAGAGGTGTCTGCTCAGAGCTGGACTAGAATAGGAGACACAGTCCTCAGTGATGCTGCCAGCAGACGCAAAAACAATCTTACCATCCCACAGTCTCGACGACAGCTACCTTTCCTTTCAGTTGCCTCTGATGTAATGTTGCCTGTGTGTGTGGGTGACTGGGTGACTTTGTTTGTATGACTGACTGCGTATGTGCATGTGTGTGTGTGTGTTCTGAATTTCCAAACCTCCCCTCAAGCCTCCTGGCTGTCATAACTTATCCAGCTTTCTGGAGGATAACCACAGTACTGTTGTCCCACTGCCAGTACTGAGGGAAATAACAACAAGCCAGGACTTCAGAGAGACATCAACATGTTTTTGCAAAGGTCTCAAAATACAATTAGTTTCACTTTTAAGTGTTGTTAAGAGACAATTTGATCTTGCAGGTAAAAGGAAAAGATTTTTCCTGCCAACGTTCAACTGACACTTAAAACCCAGATAAACCAATAAGTGATGGACCACAATCAATATAAGTCCACACACTGACTGTCTACATGTGCTTGAACAAAGCAAGATATTCATTAGCACATTGAAACTTACAGTAGTTAAACCCAGATAATACATTTTTCTGTTAACTCCACCTACTCTCATTAATGGACATGGGGATCATTTTTGTACATGACAGTATACATATTTAACATAATATTAGCCATTGTAGGATTGGTAATTGATAACATGACAATGAAAGTATTCAGCATTAAGGAAAGGTGGGACATTTTTACCTGGATGCTCTTCAGCTTGTCATCTGACGCGGTGTACCTCTCACATTCCTCCATCCCTCTTCGGAGGAAAGCGTTCACAACAAAACTGTCTCCTGAAAATCGGCACCAAACGACAAATCAGCGAGTCTTGATGATATACCAACACAAAACACAGCTATTGTTACTGATTAATTAAGAACGATTGAGGTTTATTCTCACCTTCAGGGTTTTCCCTGCGTTTACACGCTGGTTAAAAACAACACATGGAAGGACAAATTTGAAATTAAACGTAAACTTAACAAACATAAAAGAAAGAGGAATTTACTATTTTTGAATTTCTAACAGCCTTATAGCAAATACATCTTACCATGTTTTGATTGAAGTTTTCCCATCCTAACGTTCCTTTCCTTAATTAATCACACTTCTTTAGCAATCCGTCATGGATTACATTCAATGGGTAGAAAATGTTACATTGTGTCTTTTATGCAAGAACAGGTAGATTCCAAAGTTTTTCAATGGTTTTTCGAAAGCCATTCAAAAGTAATGAACACTCCGATTTTCTGTCTCAACGCGGGGGAAACGCTCTCTTGAGAAAATAAAGGTCTTCACAGAAAGAGACCGACTCTCACTTGGTCAGGCTCTACATCAGAATGGTATGCAGTCTAGCACACACAGCAGGCGCGCTGGCAGGGAATACAACTGACATAGTTCAACTGCGCCTCCTGTTGGTGCCAATAAAAAAAACTTTTGTAAGTTTTGGACTGTTACAGTCAATAACTGGAGTATTACTGTTTCATATTACTAATGGGGGAAATTGGTTCATATTACTAATGAGATGTTTCAGATGTGCCTGTAAAGTGCGATACACACAGCAAGGTGAGAACATCAATTTGTGTCACTTATGTTTCATCCCACATAGGGTGTTACGGAGCATATCTCTCTAATAAGGACAGGAATATGTGTGTGTGTGTGTGTGTGTGTGTGTGTGTGTGTGTGTGTGTGTGTGTGTGTGTGCAAATTAGAATGGGTTTAGTTTCCCACGATCATAGAAAGAACGGCCACTCTGCAAAGTTCATATGTTGCAGATGTCTTAATCCGACGGAGTAGGCTACAGTAGTGAAATCGGTTGTAAAAGCGAATTCGCTTCTAATTAACGAAACAGAATTTTCCTTACTAACCTACGCTTAGTTTCATTTAATTGCGAATGATTTGTTAATCGCATTAGTTCAATCGCGGTAGGCTAGGCAGTTTTGGTATCAGGAAACATTCATTTATGTACAACAATTTACTGATCTATATGGCCTACTGGAAGTATATCCACTATCCACACATTTTCGTTCTGTTAATGCTCTTTTGAAAGGGCATTACATTTAGTCATTACTAGCTCAACCATTGTGCATGTAATGACTTCTGTTATGAACTAGCCTACATTTTTAGATGTGGTTGTAAGACAATTTAACAGAAAACCAAAGTACATTTTGATCAACATAACATAAGCCATTTATAACGTAGGAAACAGCAGACAAATGAAGGCTACCACAGCATTGGCAATTTGACTAGAATAGATGTGGAGGTTGAACAAGTACTTCAGAGATAACAGAGAATTTCTATTGTGATCTGAGAAATAGGTACCAAAACCACTGAGAAGAACTGTCATTACCAGTTGCATCACGGGCACTGCACTAGGCGATCTATAATTCCAGAAATCTGTGTCTCCAACATCATCTCAGGCACTGTACCCTATCCATTGTTCAAGGAATCTGTATTTGTGTCACTGACATCACCGACTGCATCACGGGCACTGTGCCCCAGTAGAACAAAAAGAACGTCTGGTATCAAACAAACACATTTGCATGGATTCTTGTTGGTATGCAGTTTTTGCAGTTATCTTTATCTTTATAGATCACTGCCAAACATTTCAACTGTAGTCTGCACAGACAATTGTTCTACACACAGAACCAGGAAGAAAATTGAATTCCTGGCAGTCATCATCAGAGCTCTCTTTGAAGTTTTACTGTTTGCTTACTTCGGAGGTGTTGAACCAGGCCAGGGTCACAAGACAAATGTGAAGTTTTCTGATTATACATTTGTTAAGGCACTCCTTTGTTCAACAGGTAAACAGAAATATTATATCATCACTGTCAAGTTAAACTACATGTGCACCCTGAAATACATGTTTAGCATGTTTATATTTTTGCACTTCTGCTAATATACACCTACTGATTTAGTGAAGATTGCTATATATTATGAGCAAGTTTGTCTTTGGTCTCTAATATCACACACACACATACACTCGCAAACACATGCACACAGACAGACACAAATATTTTATTTTCTATCCCTCAAACTTCAATGTCTGTGATGGTAGAGACAGTTATTTGTTGTTCAGCTCATGTATCACCGTTGCTGTTTGAGGTGATCTTTCTCTCTCTCTCAAGCTGCCTGACAGAGGGAAGCTCTCTCTCAGATCACTCTCTGGGCCTGACAGGATGAGCAGACATTTGCATAGCTCATTGATGGCTGTTCTCTTTGATCTTAGTAGCAGTGCCTAATTATCACTGTTCCTCTATGCATGTCTCTTTTTAAGCTTCCTCTCTGCTCTCTTCTCCATCTCTTCTCTCCAGCTCGTACCTCCCTCATAGCTGGCTGTTTCAATGAATGACAAACATATGGGAAATGAAACCAACGTACTGAACAGCACAATCAACAACTGTTTGAAAAATAATGAATGAAAACAGAAGTAGCTTTAGCGTGGCAGTTGTCTCCACACCTCATCTCTCAGGTTTCTCTTAGGGGAGACACTGAGAATTATTATCAAAGCCTGTCACATGGATGAAAGGGAGTGAGGATGAAACAGCTGTTCTGACACTGTTAACGTTGGTTTATGCATTGCTGTGAAAGATTCTCACAGAGGATGGCATCATTATTGGGGTTGTTTCAAATTGTTAGCTAGTGCCCTCTGAACTCAGGTAGTCCATTAGTGAAACATGATACATAGGAATATAGGTCCAGTGGCTTCAAAGGAAATAACTATGTCATACAAAAACGACACCCCTGTCAAATGGACAGATAATTAAAAACACCGCAGGCGGCAATGATAGAGATAGAAAATGATTACTGTGCTATTAGGCATGTAAACAACGTAGCTTTGGGAATATCGGCCCCCCAAAAACAAAAACTATATGACAAACAAATGTGCCACTTAATGTATAGCTGGAGTGTGACAAAAGGGGTTGCTCACTTAATGGAACTGACGACCACTTTTTCTTAAACATGTTGTGTATGTTAAGTCTATCCCCTCCCTTTGTAATCATAATTGGCACCTGCCCCCTGATCTTCCATAGATTTCAACCATGTTGGGTAGAGAACAGTGGTTGTGAGGATAAACATCAGTCTATTTGTTTTGTCAGGAGTTTTCTGGCAGTTTCTAAAGACTAAGAGCAACAAAAAAGCCTTGCAACAATAAGCCCTTTGACTTTTTTTCTTGAGTCTTGATTGCATTTAGACAGCTTTCTAGATGTTTTGGACAAGTAGTAGTCAAGAGAACAGAGCCTCCAGACAAAGCAATTATGGTTTTGTTTATCATGCCTGATTCTGCCCGAACTTCTTCTCTCTGCCTCCAACAACTTTTTAATCGTTAGTCAAATGACAGGAAAGGAGAAGTGGCACACCAGTGGTTATCAGGTTTTATTTGCAACTAAATTATAAATCTGACATCAAGGAATGCGGTGACAAATGAGGCCAATGAATTATAATTATCCGAGCTTTGGAGTTAAACAAAACAAGCAAGCATAAGACAGGTGCAAGAAGAAAAACTGTCAAAGCGAATGACGACCTTTTGCCAAACACCGTCTTAGTCATCATGAGCTGGTGAAACGGCAAAATATGATATTCTCAGAGCAGTGTGCTGTCACCTGCGGTTGGTGCCTCAAGGTATATCATTGTAATAATTTGACATCTGAAAGAAAGCAAAACAGATGAGAGGCTTTTACAAAAGCAAGTTACCTGTAACCACTTACACTGTTCCAGAATCCATCTTTAAAGTAAGTTTGACTGTTGGCCAATAACAAACAAAGCCCTCATTGTTACAGCTCTGCAGCTGTAACATGCAAAACAGCATTCGCAGAATGCAAAACATGCAGAGGAAATGGGACTAAACATGGACCTGACTCTTAAAATGTGACTGTCTAGACTGTATTTGGTAGTTTGTCCCCAATATATAAGATATTGTTTATATCAACTAGGTTGTTGATGTCAAAGTAAATGTTTCAATGTAAATCATCGAGACATTGATCAACAGCAGGCTGATTGCCAATTCAGTTGGAGCTTCTATATATAATCTAGGCTACTGATTGAAAATGCACTTATACTTCTAATACTGTCACTGATATACATCAGTTGAAATGTTTGTGATAGTATTTAATCTATATACTGTACCTGAACACAGAACAAAAGGACTTTTGCTTGCATCAATGCACCACCATGTGGTCATACACCAAAGGGCACCTTTTAACAGGTGCTCTCAAAGCACTCAGAGTCCAAGGGAGTTTAATCAAGTACATTTATAAACATGTATAAAACCGTAATGAAGATGAATCATGAACATGAGTGCCAAGATCATATGATGGGCTTTATTCTACAGATAATGGCACATTATTGAGAATATAAAAACAAAACAAGTTCACTTAAATCAGAACATATCTCTATGCCATTTAGAACATAGCGATAATTCAAAATCCTAGAAGCATTTACCCCTTGTTATCAACCAAACACAAAGAAAACAGCATACTCAAGTTTAATTAACAGAAACTTACTCTCTCATCAATAGATCCATGAGATCCTAAAAAATCTTGACACAGGTTCTGATGGACATTAAATAACAGATATTATAAGACACCACTACACAAAGACAAAAGTAAACTGATATATGACTGTGTGGGTTGTAAACATATAATTATGATTATTTAACAATACAGCACACAGCATGTAAAAATACTGCAATCTTATGTATATTTTATTAAACTTTGAAGTTAGAGAAATAAAAGCGTTCCTAGAGGTACAAACATATTGTAGCTTTATTATATTTTCACATAGTCTTTAAGCACCACATCCATTCAACCAATGAGCAGTGGAAGACCTGAGTAGCTCATTCCAAATCACACACAATTCACCATATCTTTCTTCTCCTCCATCTGTTTATCTACTGCTTGGTCCATGGCCTCCAGGAAACTCTCCAGAGTCACTATAGGGGTCTACAGGCAGAGAGGACAGTTAGGTAAGAGACTGGTACCTCAAGGAGAAAGACAGTTTATTTTGATTATCTTTGTATTCTGTGTGTAGAACTATTTACCTTTACAAAAAGTGCATGGGCCAAAAACGGCAGTTTCCGCAGAACTCGTCCACTCAAGCCTTTGCTCTTCCTGTGAGTCATCAGAACAACAAAGCACCATGAGCAGACGTTCTACTCTGCGTTATCTTTCCACTATTTGGTGTTGGCTCTCCATGGGTGTGGCATAAGCCAAGTAGGAGTATTGAAGTATATACTGCTTATTTTATATTCAATTAGTATTCAGTATTTTATTGCTTCCTATGCTACTGTTGTATAGGAACAAGGTAATAATTTCCAATTTCACCCATGAGAAAAATACAATTCTAGTGTCTACTACTAGACTACAAGTAAAGAGAGCAGGGTACTCACAGTGCAAGTCTCCAAAGAACCAGACTGTGCACAGACACCTCACTCTCTGCGAAACCCATGGTCTCCAGCTCAAATACGGTGAACAGTTGTTGCCGGGGGTACACAATCTGACACTGCACACAAGAATCAGGGTCAAACAAAACAACTGCTATTAACAAGCAGACTCCTCAAAAATCTCAATAGGAAATTGCAAGATAATGCTTTGTAATGTACAATGTGGATCCAGCTATCCCTGATCCTATTCACCAACTGCATCTATTAACTACAGTGCACAGTACAGGTTTGCTCCAAGTTAGCGATGCAAAACATCCAAACTCAACCCACGAGTACACCATGCAGGTCCAAACCATCTCAGGTTCAGTCTGACCTTCATGAGCTCCTCCAGGCAGGAGAGATAGATGTTGTAGATGCCCTGCTCAGACGGGGGGCCGATGTACTGCTTGATGTCTGCTCGGTCCACAAACGCCAGGTCTATCTTCTCAGTCACATTAGAGGTGGTTAGGATCACAACATTTGGATGTCTGAAAGATAAAAGTAAAATATACAAGTGAAAAATAAATGTAGGAAAAATATAGTACGGCCCAAAAAACAGAATCAAATAACTTGAGTACAGATTAAGATTCGTTACTACACCTTTTGTAATTGATGGGGTTTAAAGTAGTAGTATAAATGACATAGAAACAGTGTAAGCCTTGGGTTACTGTTAAGTGTTCCAGATGTGAGCATCTCTGACCGTTTTATCTGGTCCAGTTGTGTGAGGACAGAGTTGACCACTCGGATGGCATCTGAGGGTTCAGTTCCTGCTTGGGAGGCTGTCCTTGCTGCCGTCAAACTTTCCACCTGGAGACACCAAACACCAGCCTATCAAAACAGCTATGCTACCAAACTCCATTTGAACTACCAAATCACAGGAAAGATAGGTGAAGGACATTGGGGCACACTTGTTCACCTCATCAATCAGGACAAACACAAGAGCTTCTTTGTCATCAATCAGCTGCTGAATCTTCTGGAACATCTTAGTCACCAGTTTCCCACTCTGCAATGACAAGACCTTCCTGTTAAGAGCCAACTAATCAAAAACACAGCCAGATCATACAAGAATCTACAGCCTCTACAAAGGTAGTGTTAAAACCAGCCATCTGTACCTCTGAGAACCACTTGGAGAACAAACTGTGACTGTTTATCTCCACAAACTGCCCATAGGAATACCTGGCGGGGGATAGGAGATGGTGAGATACTACAGAATGTGAACGGTAGGGTGTGAAGGGTAAGGTTACTGCCAAAGTTTCAGACTGCCAATTTCCTTTGTGAAGGTTGCCTTACCTGTTTGATAGTCTGATTGACAGTTTCTGGGAAAGGGCTTTACATAGAGATGTCTTTCCTGTGCCTGGGGGTCCTAGATGTGGGCATAAATACAGCAAGATATTCATCTCTGTCAAGTGTCAAAATACATAAGACTTCCAGAGGTGTCATTCATCATATAGAACATACGTGCACTGAGGTGCGAATATTAAATTTACAATCAAATTAATTGGATTTGTATAGCCCTTTTTACAAGCAAAGTCACAGAGGGCTTTACATACGCCCATAGAACTGCACTTAAACCCTGTAGGAAGACAAGGAAAAACTGCTAGAAAAACTAGGATGGAACAATGTGAGTTCTCAAGATTCTTGGATTATTTACCATGAAGCAGCACGACACGGTTCCATGCTATTAAGTTGCTGTCTACATTTTTGTCTGAGAAGAAGAGTGTTGTTGAGACATAGTCCAAGAGCTGGGGAGAGGTAGCAAAACAGCAATGTTTGAGTATTAGTTCTGTAAAAAGATGCTTGACTTCTCACTTCTATAAATGGAGTCAGAGCAGTGTTTTCTACCTGTTTTTTTACACCATTTTCATAGACCAGACTCTCCCAAATTCCATGAAATTCAGCTGCAAAACACAAACAGGTCAAGTGAACATTTGCCCATGCATTGGCCCAAACTCCTGAAAGTTCTGGATAGAGTTCCAGTTCTGGTGGATTCAACTCACCTGCTGGAAGGAGCCAGTGATTGGCTGCGGATAGTTCCTCCTCCTCCTCCAAGCTGAGCATGCTTGGTCCGTCATCATTAAGAGTGAAGATGTAGATGGACAGACTGCAGTTCTTTAGGTCCATAGGCTGAATGTGGGTTCCAAATAATGCAAGACGAGTTCAGAATCAGTAAAATAATGATTAGAAGACTATGCTAGACTATCTACTGTTACAGAAGCATCTAAAACTTTACCTGTCTCTCTGAATCCACTATGGCCACCGATGCCACATGTTTGCTGAGGAAGTCTTCATCAAACTCTGACCATTTGTAATTACCAAAAACCATGGAATGGCGGTTCAGCAAAGCCATAACGTGTGTCCTAACGTCAGATTGCTTTGCAGTGCTGAAATCAGTGAGTAAGGAAAACTATTCAGTCAAGGCAATCAGTGAAAAGCTCAACATTAAGTTAAGGTAGAAAAAAGGATGGTCACCCCAGTTATAGATTGGTGGACTGATAGTATGATAAAGCTGTAGTAAAACGTGCAAATATTTGCTCTCAGACACCTGTGAGGGTCTTTGTTTGTCACTTGTTAAATAGGTGCTTCATGCTTACAATCAAACTGTAAGTTACAGTATAACAGTACCCTACATCTGTTTGTGACCACCAGCGATAGTTCTTAATTTTTGTTGTGAGTTGAAGTTCAATATAGCAACAGTAAACGACGGTAAAATACCTTTGAGATTTGACATGAACTTCTACATGGACGTTGACAAGGTTGTTGGGGTTTTGCTTGAGGTTGCCAACCTCCATCCTGTCACCCTCCATTTCTTTCAAAACATTGAAACGCATGAATTTTATGAATATTCAAGTTAGTAACATATTACATACATATTATGTACATATTACATGTAACATTCAAATAACTTAGTTAGACTCGCTAGCTAATTTACTAGTTATCCAAACTACATAATTTCACTTTCTCGCTTTACTTACGACGCTATTGCTAGCTAGCACACTAAAATGAAACTGCAATATTCAAATCAGAAGAAATCTTACGTCCTTACAGTACCAATGACAGAAATGGTTTGCTAGTTATGCGTCGGTTGACTTGCTATTTGCTTATTAATATTTCCTTTTGTGAAGTTGTAACAATCTAACAAGCTGTCTCATTGAATACCTTGCATGAATGCGGTTTAGGTAGCTCTAGCTGTCAACAAAATCCAAATCTAGCGGGCAGTGTGGCTCACGCGGATGTGATTGAATGTTCTGACGACGCGGCTGATATAGTACTTCCGGTGCTTGCTAGCTTTTGAAATGATTATTGTTTGCTAGCTAGCTTCAACATCTTGGATTGTATAACTGCATTATCTATCAATTAATCAAATTTCAATTCAAACGCTAGAAAATGGGGAAGAAACACAAAAAACACAAGCCGGAATGGAGAACAGTTGACGGTAAGATTGCATAAAAATGAACGGGTAGTCTTTGATTAATTGTTCGCACAGATAAGATTAAGAAGGTATATAGCTTATAGCTATCTTAGCTAACCGCTAATCAGCTCTCACAGCTGATGATGGTGGGTTGGATCAACCAGCAGCATCATCAAAACCATTACTACAGCAGCCTACACGACACATATAACAAATGGTGTAAGTACAGTAACTTAATGAAGTTCTAAACTAGAATATTGACATAGGTTCATACAGCCCATGATCAGACATGGCACAACGCCTCAACGACAAATTACGGCATTCCAGTGATGCTCATCCTTGTATTCATCATCCGTTATTACTTTCAACACACAACACTGTCCTGTACAATATAGATTTTTTTATTTATTATCGAAGGCACATCATCTTTACTAAGCATACTAATACATAGGCTACATATGGACGTGCTACTACTGTTGGCTATGTTACTGAATGTTGGTGGTTTTAAGTGTGGTTTCTGGTTTCAGACTACGAAGACAAACCTCTGGAGAAACCTCTGAAGCTTGTACTGAAAGTTGGTGGAAGTGAAGTCACAGAACTGTCAGGCTCCGGCCATGACTCCAGTTTCTACGATGACAGGTCAGACCACGAGCGAGAACGCCACAAAGACAAAAAGAAGAAGAAGAAGAAAAAGTCTGAAAAGGACAAAGACAAGCATGTGGATGATGAGGAGAGAAGACGCCGGAAGGTGAGTATGAGGAAAGTGAGGGTTGCAAAAAAAAGTGTGTGTGCCGGACGCAATATAATTCTAACATCTCTGTTCATTCTGGTTCAGGAGGAGAAGAGGAAGAAGCGAGAGAGGGAGCAGAATGAATTAGACGCAGCTGCCACCGCTGCTGTCTCCACTGCCCCTGCCTCTGGCACTGGTGTGGCGGTCGAGCCCTTCATGCTGCCAATTGTGCCAAAGAGCATCAGTATCAGTATTGGTATGGAGGTAAGACATTGAATTAATCTGAACAGATCAAACAGATCATGTGTGCGTAACAGTTACACTATGACCATTTCAACAGGACCGCTTCCAAGTCATTCTGCGTATGTGTTTTTTTACAGCTGGAGGAAAAGAAGAGGAAGAGAGAGAGGTTTGAGATGGACCCTGAGATGGATGAGTTTCACCCCAGCATAAAGGTGGAGGTGGAGCAGCAAGGAGACAGACCTGTGCGGTCGTGCAGAACACAGCAGGGTAGGAGAACACCTCAACTCTGCCACAATCGGGTTTATAAATCTCGAGTCGGCTGTGTGAACTTGGGGGGGGGGGGGGGGGGGAAACGCAGTTTATCACACCATAATGTGTTAGTTTAAGATGGTAAAATGTACCATGTCCTCCTGGTTGTGTGTTTACAGAGCTATTCTGTCTCTCTTTGTCTCTTTCCTCAGAGAGCGAGTGCACTCCTCGTCAGCAGTTGCTCGAACACTTCCTACGACAGCTTCAGAGGTGCAGACTAAGGAGAACCGAAACACTCTGAATAGTTCTTGTTATGGTAGACGCTAGCCAAAATCCATATCTGTTGAGAATCCTGTCCTTAATGTTGATGTTGTGCTTGTCCTCGCAGGAAAGACCCCCACGGGTTCTTCTCCTTCCCCGTGACAGATGCCATTGCTCCTGGGTACTCCATGATCATCAAACACCCCATGGACTTCAGCACCATGAAGGACAAGATCACAACCAACGAGTACAAAACCATCACAGAATTTAAGGTGAGGGGGCGATGTTGAGTAGGTTGTTCTTGACCGAGAACACCCAGATTTCTGTGAGTTGATTACGTAATGGGAATATGTATTTACTTTTATACCTGATTGTGAGGGTTGAATCAATTCACAGATTTTAAAGCTTATTTTCTATTTTGGGTTTTCAGGCTGATTTCAAACTGATGTGTGATAACGCCATGATCTATAACCGCCCGGAGACTGTGTACTACAAAGCTGCCAAGAAACTTCTCCACACGGGCTTCAAGATGATGAGCAAAGTAATGTGTGCCTCATGGAGGGACTGGTTTCACGTGTAGCCTGCATGCTGACTTTAATCTGTCCTGTTTAATTTGACCATTTTTACAGATGCTTCTGCTCTTGCAGTACCAGCTTGGCTTCCTATTTAATATTTTGCTGTACCTATCTTTATCAGCAATGGTGTAATTCCATCTGCTCACTGGTTTAGTGCATCGATTTGGCAATTTAGATTTTCTATTTAAGTCACGGACATGGGTAAAGTGGGTAGGAGAAATGTAGATTTGGTATTCAGGGTGGATCTGTGCTTCAGGAAAAGTTTGCCTTGTACTAACCCCCTTTCCCCTCCAAAATTCGCCTCATTATCATCATCGTCGTCACCGACTCACCACCATCCCATCCCATCTATCTTACCACTCTTTCGCGAGTTCTGCAGATGTAGTAAAGCCCTGCCCCCTGGCTCTCTTATCTGTGCTCTGTTTGCAGGAGCGGCTCTTAGCTCTGAAGCGCAGCATGTCTTTCATGCAGGACATGGATTTCTCTCAGCAGGCAGCCATTTTGGGGGACGAGGACATAACAACAGAGATACCGGTCCCTGAGGTCGTTCCTCTTCCTTTGGAGTCGGCCAAGAAGTCCAAAAAGCAGCCTGTCAAAGACATGAAGGAAGTGATCAGGTAAAACAGATGCAGCATATCCCAAATCTGTCTTACCTCCGAGTGTCCCTGGCTGTGATCACTGCGCTCAAGTGAGATCCAGCGGAGATCTGATCACCTCAGTGGGGGTCTCTCACAGGACACCTGTGTGTAAGTGTGGAGTAACCGTGTAACTGTGTGGCCCCAGCTACCTGTTTGAGCCGGAGGGGAACGCCTGTAGCCTGACGGACAGCACGGCCGAGGAGCATGTCCTGGCCTTGGTGGAGCACGCCGCGGACGAGGCCCGGGACCGCATCAACCGCTACATGCCCAGCTCCAAGGTTCCACAGCTCATTCCAGTCACTACAATAACATGATTTTGTTTCAAACATATAACAAAAATCAATATATAAGGAAACAAAACAAGAATAACAGCAAAGGTATACATAAAAAAGAACATAAAATAGATGAAAGACATGTAGCCACTAGATGCATAAGGGTGCATCCAACAGCATTGATTGTAATTGTAAGTACAGTGTGAAGGGTGGGTTGTCTTTACCACTCTCTTTGTGTCTGGGATTCCAGATGGGCTACCTGAGGAAAGAGACTGATGGCTCTCTGGTCTACAATGTTGTCAATCAGCTGGACCCAGATGTGGAAGGTGTGTTTTCACAAGCACAAGCTCACATCTACATACAGCGCTCCTGAAAATTGATTGTTTACAGCACATCTTTTGTATTTTTTACAGAGGAGGAGACCCATCCTGTTGATTTGAGTTCCCTCTCAAATAAACTCTTACCTGGATTAACAACGTTAGGGTTCAAAGACGACAGGAGACACAAAGGTGTGTAAAGAGTATATTCTACATTTGTATACATTTTGCAGATGCTTTTATTCAAAGCGACACAGAAAGAGGGTATGAACCCTATTGAGTCACGTATCATAGCAGGTATGAATGACAATATGGTATCGCTTGGTTGTTAACAACCAGGCAAATAGGAAAACAGTTGCACTAGTTATGGATCTCTGCTTGCTCCTTGTCTAGTGACGTTTCTTAGCAGTGCCTACAACACCCAGAGCCTCCAAAACAACTCCATCTACCCAGATCTGCTTTCCGATGAGATGGACCTGCTGTACTCTGCCTATGGAGATGACACAGGGGTGCAGTGTGCTCTCAGGTACTGCCTCACACTCTAGTCTTCACAGGACATGCTGGTAGAGCAGTTCAACCTACATGTAAAGCCCTGTCCACCTGTCTGCATCAGGATCTCAGACCACTGCATCTGTCTTTGCTCAGGAACTTTGCTCCTGTCACGTGTTTAAAATGTAGTTGCGTTCTCCATCTCTCAGCATACAGGAGTTTGTGAAAGGGTGTGGAAGCTCCACAAAGAGGTTGGTGGATGGGCTGCTGGATAAGATGACTGCTGGGGACCACTCTAAAGCGGTCTTCCAGATACGACAGGTACCTGCTTCCACACACGAGGTGCTGTGTTTACAAGAAGATCTTCTAGTTCCGACAATTCTGATCTCATAGTGTTTTTGATGTTCCGTTCCAGAAACGAAACATGGCGCTGAAACCAGATGAGACCAAGAACAGCATCTGTGACATGCAGGTACAGTACAGCACACCATGCTTATTCTGTGGTTTACTATAACTGGTTTACATAACTGAAGTCTGATAAGGTTTGTCAGAATTGCAACTCTAGCCTCAGCCTCCCGCTGACACCTGACCCATTGTGCTCTACTGATCAGGTTGCAGACGGAACAGGTCTGGGAGAGAGTGGCTCAGTGCTGGACTTCATGTCCATGAAGGGCTACTCCGACATGTCTCTGGATATTTCCATGCTCAACACGTTAGGTATGAGTCTTAAATCAGCACTAGCAAGAGATGTCTCATTGTCATTTAAAAACACCAATACCTTTTAATAGCCTGATGATCTTCATCATTTGTATGTTTAGTTTGGTCATTGGTGCTGGTCAATGGGCCTCTGTAAAGCCCCTTGTAAAAAAAATAAAAAAAGGGCTATACACATAAAAATGTGCATTTATTTAAATTTGAAGTGTGGTTTCTTGGCTCGGCAGGTAAAGTGGTTAAGAAGGAGCCGGAGCAGGAGGAAGGCCAACAGCACTTTGACGAGGCAGCCAAGCTGCTGCAGGAGTTTCAGGATGCCCAGGTGGACCGAGTCGGGTCCAGACCCTCCTCCAACCTGTCCTCCCTTTCCAACACCTCTGAGAGGGACCAGCACCACCTGGGTAAAGGACCACTCAGAGCTTTGAAAGCTATTGTTTCGTTTGGAAGATTGATAGTATTACCAGAAACAGATCTACTGAGAGTACTCTTTTTTTCCTTCCCTCCACAGGGAGTCCATCCCATTTGGGTGTGGGTGACCAGTCAGAGATGGTTCATGACCCCTATGAGTTCCTGCAGTCTCCAGAACCAGGCTCTACAGCCAACAGCTGATCCCTACACACTGCGTCGAGACCTTTCGACGTCTTGGTGTTAACCACACCGATCATCTTTGACATGAAGAGAATCTCAGACATGTAGAATAAGAAACTTATCATGATTGTACAGATTTTGTTTTTAAATGAACCTGTTGACAATATTTTATTTTAAGTATTGTATTATATGCCCTCTTGAATGTTTATTTTGTGCTTATTTTTGTGCTTTCTTTTGCTTTTTATCATACGTTTTAATATCTATATGAATGGAATTGTGGAGAGGCACTCTGTGTCAGAACTTGGTGTAACACCAGAACTCTGATTGTGCCTGCTTTCTCCCTTCTAAATCACCACTACTATCATACTGGCTGTGTTTTTACTGTCAAAACAATGGTTGCGTGGCCTTATTGTTTATTGGTCATTTTTATTAGAAAAGGAGCAAGCATGTTTGAGCATTCTCAATACTAGCCAATTTAAGGATGTTTCTTATTTGTCTAGTTATTTGTGTGCAGTTCCTAAATCTATGTACAGTACTAAACATTACAATGAAACATGCCTGTATCTGCTGTTTTGTTTTTCAACATCATAGGCAAGGGAAGTAGTTTATCTGCTATGTTTCTGAAATGGTATCTTTAAATTCGAAGATGCATATCAAAATGCAAAATTAATTTTATGTTGGCAAACAGGTTGCTGATACTAAAGAACTTAATCTTGAAGGGTTACATTGTGTCATGGTTTATGTTTGTGATGGTTAACAAGTTAATCGCGAACACAAGCTAACAGTGGAACCAATCTTTGGAAAGAAGGAAGTTTCATATCATATATGTTTCTCGTCTGATTTTAGTTCCCCAATTTTTATGCGGTGTGACGAGGATAAACTTTCATAAGCAGCTCAGCTGTGAAAATGCCTCAATTATAGCAATAATAATACAAATCCAATGCTACAGATGTAGATATTGGCCAAAAGACTGCCGAGGCATCTGAGCGGACGCGCTTGGAGACTATCGAGCATGCGCATTTTTTCCCCCAAGGACGTTTCCATAGGACTGGATCTGTACTACAGTTGAACTTCTGCGACAACCGTGGAGCGTACTGGTACGTAAAACATACAAAATTACCTAGATAGGGTAAGTAGTTGGCTTTTTTTTTTTTTTTTTTTACCAATTTCCACCCGACCCATGGACAACTAGTCTGCTTTTTCATACGTTATGATCAGAAACTAATTAGAGCTAACTGGGTGTGACAGGGCAATCAAGACATCGCCGGATCCACATGCTACAGTATAGTCTAACTGACAGCTTTGGAAGCCAAGAATGGTAGCTAGCTAAATGTAAGTAAACTTTTCTGGGAAACTTGACATGATGGTTTATGTTTTGATTGATGTTACCAAATTTACTTGAGAATCGAGTGCGATTGTGGTAGAGCTTGACGTCTCAAAAAAATAATTAACTGACGAATCAATTTAGCTGGGTCTCTTTTCCGTCACATTTCACGCTCAGGTTGTTGCATGGTCAGTTTTAGTGACAACGGAAATATGGTCACGTTATGCAAAACCTCGGACAGAACGAAACCTGTGACTGCAATGAGCGCAAACAGGAGCCTGGGGTTTTACTGCTCTTGCTAGGCAACCACATTTCACCCGTCATTATGCTCAGGAGCCAACGATTGTGTGGGTGTGTGTGTGTACACCAAAATTAACTCGTACTCTTCTAAACATGCAGGACAAATGGACTCTTGTGATGTTACAACTTTCTCCAAGTGGCTGCTTGGGAAACATCCTGCTTGTGTAACTTCTGTTTAAAGTTGAAGGAACAAACAGGAACAAAATAAGAGAGCGTGAAAAAAGGTGTGTGGGGTGTAAGCCTTTGCTTTTAATATTGGAAAGAGTTCCTGACGCCATTATTGCCTGTGAGGGATGGTAAATATGACAGTAATTTCCCTAGCAAATCAGCTACCCTAGAAGTACATTGTGGTGTCCGTTTGCTGTATGAGGAATGTTGACGATTTGTTCACAAAAGATTCCATTCTTTTCGTATGGTCTAGATGAACTGCTGTAGACGAAGGCTGAGACGCACAGCTCCTGCAGGCAGCAGGAGCAGGAATGAACTGGTGCCCGCCAGCGTCCCCAAGGTCAATGGCTGGTCATGCCCCCCACACATTTTCCAGCTGATTGGCTGGATGGTATACATCTACATGGTCATCGTGGGCTTCGGTATCTACATACCCCTCCTGCCATCTCTGTGGAAGCTGGCTGCGTACTCTGTATCCTTTCACAACCACAACAGTCCTATGGTTCCAAGTCTATGAATGTCTTTAAGGTCTCATGAGACTGTAGGCTATGAAACTATTGCAGACTTGGTTCTTTGTCTCAATTGCTAGTTGCCCATGTTGCCCATCACAAGCATCACCACTGCTCTTTTGTGTTGAATGCTGTATGAGGTCACCCCCTCCTTAACTTGACTATAGACATAGAAACAGTTGGTTTATTCAGACTTGACACTACGTCCTACATAAAGATGCTTTTGTGTTGTACAATGGTGTCTTCTGAGATAGGAGAACCAAAGTAGTTAAAACAAATTATGATATAAATGAATGTACAGTTACCACTTAATTTAAACATTGGTGTCATGGTTTGGTACTATTTGCTTCTCAGTGTGCATTTTGCTTTGACATTCTCTCTCTGACATTGTTTCTCATGCATTTTGCCTTGACATTCTCTCTGCAGGTGATTGCGATAGCTTTCACTGTTCACCTGATTGCTCACCTTGCTGCTGTGAGCATAGACCCAGCGCACACCAATGTGCGGACCAAAATAGACTACACCAAATCATTGCCTTTCTTTGACAGGAAAAAACAACCTCATGTTATCCATAACCTACACTGCTACCTGTGTGATGTCCAGGTGTACGTATCTGACCTAAATTTGTGACCTACACAACATTTTGATTGAAAATATTGACTTAATATAATACTTTAGGTCAGGGTCGGACTGGGACCGAAAAACAGCCGGGGACTTTGAAACGCAGACCGGCCCGCGACCAAATAGGCTATATAATAATAAAGTATCATGCAGTGCTATCGAAGACTGTTAACAAAATTAGATCTAATACAGTATCTAAAAATGAATATGTCAATTCTCCCTTAGTTTCTTTTTCCTTGCTTCTCTCTGTTTCTGCATCTGCTTTTAAATGTTGTAAAAGAACAATAATCAGTTAACTATAGTCAATAATGAAAATCATTCAGCAAACTAATTTCCATATAATAACCCTGTTAACATATAGTCTACTGTGTACAGTTGCATTGCTGCACCTGTCAAATTCTCTCTACTGGACCCTGTCACCACAGCCTCCATCTCTTGCCCCGTGTCACCTGTCGCTGCACAGAACAGAACAAATAAGACAATTGCATTTGACAAGCACATTTAATTTTTAAAGCCAAAAAAACATGTTGTGCATATTTAAAAGACTGCCTTTTTCTCTTGGCCATTTCTTTTCCTTAATTTAAAATATATAGCCTATATATTGGCTAACAGTAATACCAAATGTATATGTTTTTAGAAAAATGAAAACAATATGGTTTGGATATTTGAATTTTGTAAATGTCGACAATGCAGCTGCTTGCACCTGACGCCTCTGGTAGGCTACTGCCGCATCTTTGGGCTGCAGACTCTGTCTCTCACTTAGCTTGGCTTTTGCCAGTCTAAACATTTGTTCAATGTTTTTACATTTTGCAGCATTTTGCAGGAGTGCCCGTTGTTTTTTGTTTTCTTGCTTTTTCCGCGCCATGTTTTTAGCAATAGCTAAATGTTTTTAGCTATTGCTAAATATGTCTCGGATGCAAACGACTTTTAAAACACTGCACGCGATCTCATTGCTTCCACCCACTCCAACTAACTGGCCGTACTCGGAAAACGATTGATTTTTGACCAATCGCGATCTGTAAACCGGACGGACAAGTGCACCGTTCAAGTTTACACGGGGGGAATCCCCACCCCCACCCTTCGGATTTTGGATCGCTCTAGTTAAACATTTTCTTGATATTCAGGCCGTCCTCAAAAAGTTTTTGCATAGTGCCGTGGCCATAGCGGCTGTTAGTTGGACCGGCCGTTCGGGAAATCTCCCGATTCTCCCGATGGCCAGTCCGACACTGCTTTAGGTATATTATATGTCATGACGTACTACTCATTCAGGGCATAAAAAAGAGATACGTTACATAGTTTGAACTAAGGAATTTCTGTTCATTTAAAAGGGGCCCTGAAGTAAAACACTGTGGCGTTTGTCATAAGTGTGTTGAGAACTTTGACCACCACTGCAAATGGCTGAACACCTGTGTGGGTGGAAGAAACTACTGGTAGGAGACACAGTTAATTCTATGTGAGGAAGTAATATTTCTAAATTAATATTTCCTTCAGAATGTCTTAACGGCTGGGATATCCTTCTCTTTCCCACAGGTACTTCTTTGTGACTTTGCTATCTGCCACACTGGGTGTGTCTCTGCTTCTTATGGTCATCTTGTTCATATTCATCCAGCACTACATGGACCCTGCCAGCCTCCGGACGGCACCACAGTTCGACAGTGAGTCTTTGCTTAGTAATTGGCCTGTTGTTTATGGTTTCAGACATGAAAGAAATCCTATCAGGCCTTGATCTTGCTAATAGTTGCATTGCTCATGACTAGAATCATAGCAACACATTCTAAGTTCTGAGAATGCTGTGTTGTCATGTGTGCAGCTTTAGTGAATAACGGAACATGGCTAGTGTTCTTGCCGCTGGTCGCAATGGAGACAAGCTCCGTTGCTATCCTGGTTGTGGCCTTTGTCACCATCCTGATCCTTCTCATCTGTCTGCTGCTTCTTGGCCACCTGCTGGGGTTCCACTTCTACATCTGTGAGTTCAATAGCATGTGCCCTCACATACTGAGGAAGTATCTTCAAACAAATGATAGTATTTTTAGTACGTCTCCATAGGCACACTATTTGAATGTTTTCATACCGTGTATTTTTTGGGGTAATTGTCTGTGCAGTGGCCAACAATATGAGCACGTATGACTACATAATGAAACAGCGCCAGAAGGAAGCCAGCAAGCGTGACACTGAGGCAGGGATCTCCAAGCATTCTAATAACAATGGCAAGGGGGACCAGGTCAGACATCTTATCTTATCAGCCTTCTAAGGATGACCACAGATGGTAGAATCATTGATAGTTGAAAAGTTCAGTGACTGCGCCACAAAAAGTTTTGGTTTGGATTTTTGATTTTAGAATCCAGAGACTTCTGTTGACTGTCAAGCATCTTTGTCACGCAGCGTGGGGTATGGTCAAGTTACAATGGAAACACTGTACCCAATTATACCGTTAACACTACTCATTACATAATGTTGCTTAGCACCAGTTCGTTCTCTGTGTGCTGAACTGCACAAGGGCAAAAAGTCAGCTACCTTCTACATTTTGTCATCTGTTTATTTGGTCCCACAGTACCTGCAAGTATGAGGAAAAAAGAGAAATTGCAAGTCGACTCTCTGAGTCCATCTGCACTGAGGTTAGCTCTACTTTGTTGTTTGTTTTTAGTTTTTGTGTACAGCTGAATATCTTGTTTGTTTACATGTTAACTATCTCCTATGGTGCTTAACATTTAGTTGAAGAATGTTCAGAAATTGTCGAATAAGGAGAACAGTATCTTCTATGGGACAGAACTACCCATGAACGACCCACCAGGTGAGATTGACTGTAAGAGTTGAGCATTGTCACTTACACAATGGTGAAACTAATTATCAGTGTGCTGACCAGTGTAACTGAATAGATTTTCACCCCTAATTTCCTCTTTCCCAAAGTTTTAATAGTGATGGGTGACGTCTCAAGTTTTAAGCTGGCGGGTGGCCAAGGGGGCCAGTGTGTGGAGCAGCCTTGAGGGAAGTCTGTGGAGGGGGTTCCCATCGTCCAGAACTCCCTGGGGAGCTCCGTAATGGAGCCCAAGGGAGCTCATCTGTAGCTGGTCTCAGATGCACAGCACAGGGACATGGTTTCTATGATACACACCTCTTGGGAATTATTCCTGGAAATCACAGCTCTATTGAATTACCACGCACTGGACCACTGTTGACTATAATGATTATGATTTAAGACTTTTGGGACTAAAGATTTGATACGTATCGGACACAGAATTGTTTGGACCTTCCTTGAACTTTGCTGGAATGAGACAATGGGAGTTCAGCTCTCAGAATTTGCACAGGCTTTTTAGGAACATTTTAGGAACACTTTTTACCAGAATAAAATTATTTTAACATTTTAGTTGTTCAAGTATGTAATGGTACAAATTAATTGCTTTTTAAAGGTTTGTGGGAGCTCAAAAAAAGCTACTACTTTTGTTTGAATTTAATAGTAATAGAATTATGTAATTACTTTCTAAAGGGGTAGTTCAAAGAGGCTACTGCTTTTTCTGAATTTAATAATAAATATGCACATTAAATTTCTCAAGGAAGTGTCATCTTTGTTTATTTTTGTACATGTCTTTTTTGCAAGGTGACCACACAGTGGAGCTCTTGAGACTTTGAATCACAAGCAATGACTGTCATTCATGTATGCCTTCAGTAAATTTAATTGACTACCAACGTAACGTGACCTGCCTATGACAAGCACCGATTTTGCATAAAGCTATAACTGAGCGCTGTCTCATCTCTGAGTGCATACTGTATCAGGCAGGACTGGTTATATAATCGTTATGTTCATGATCATTATTACTGGTTGTGTAATACGTTAAAAAGTTACGTACCGTGGAATAAAATTGTGTAATTGAAAATGAAGGACCTTCAAGTAGCTCCACATAAGTGATATGTCCTGAGGTTAGAAAGGCAAAACGGTATGTGAAAATTACGCATGAACGTTTTGGCTACTTTAGACCAGTTTGAATCTCTTATCTGTGATTTAAATTTGCCTTGCCATGAGAGAGAATCCCACTGTTTGTTTGGTCACCAACCCTCATGACTGGAGACATCCTGTACTCAAGTTCCTGCCAAAGTGCATTTACTGCTGATAATTAATGTTATTCTTAAAAAATTGTTTTTACTAGCCTCTGACCCTGAGCTGTGCTACTGGATTTTTGCATGTAGCGGCTGTTCTAAGCGTCTACTTAAACGTAAATATATATCTTATATAGCAATTAAAAACATAAATAAATGTTTAACTAATTAATAAATAATATAAACACCAAACAAAATCATTTATGATGCAAATTAAGTGACTGAGAGAAAATGATAGTTTTTATGTTTAACCAATACCAATGTTTTATGTCAGTTTTACCAATACATATTGGTTGAGAATTTCTGCTAAATATTGTTCCATTTAATTGCATGTTGAGATTAGGGCATAACCTTTATTTCCTAAATCATAATAATCGCGAAAGCGAATGGTTGATAGAGCTCTTCCCAGCCAATCAGAGGGCTAGATTTGATATCGCATCTCTCAGGAATTCAACCATCAAGAAGATTCGAGCACGGGTAGCGGGAGAAGAGTGTTATTACCAAAGCACGCTCAACCGCCTACGGTCCGACGCCCATCGACGCGCAATTATGTTATTGAGGAATTAACATCTGATAGCAAGAAGAAGGTAAATATTAAATAGGCTGCATATATTTTGTGACACTATTATTGATTATGTAATGCATTTTAAAAGGTAATCAGCTGTGTATATTGACAGTTATTTGTTTCACTGTGTGCATTGTCTCATCGATCCATTTACTTTTCATTTAAACAATCGTCTTTTATAGAAATTGTCTCAAGGACACGTCGTTTTTATTGGTTTCGGTTGTGAAATCACGGTCTTTATGACACCGTTGTTTGTCAGTAACAATCATTAACCTTTCCGTGGTTGTTGTCAATGTAGGCTGAAATCAGTAGTTTTTCTGTAAACACGCTCCATCATTTAGGTTTCCTGACAAAACAGGAGCTGCTGCAGACTATGCTGGACAATAACAATGATCACGTGGACATGTATTCCCCAGCTTGAGCATGATTCTGGCATTTCAAGTTTATGTAACGTGTCTCGCTCAAACATGCCTTAGGTTGGTTTATCAAATCGTTCTTCTATGTAAGCTAGTAGACTACCACGACCGTGCGTATAGAATAATTTAATGCAGCCTTTATAATCATGTGCACCAGTGGCCTGCACGTTTATCACTGGCACACAGTCTGGCTATTGCAAAGCTCTGCCCTGGAGCTGCTTCCTTGTTCAAGATGCTATTCTTACATAATGGATGGAGGTTTACATTTAGTAGGTCTACAGTTAGACTAGTATAAAAAGGTGTAATATAGTAGGCTGTAGGCCTACCAAGCAGGCCAATGCAACCACGGTGCTCCATAAAGTTATAAAACGAATGGAATGTTGTCTTCAGTTTATTTGTTATATACATTACCAGTCAGTGAACCAGTGACCAAGTGCTATTTGAGCAAAACCTTTGTGCCTCAATGAGTGTATCAGATACATTATGAATACGCCTAGTGCCTGTTCATTTTCATTGCAAGGAGGTATAAATGGGTTAAAAAGCAGTTTTTCTAAAGCATGTTTGTGCATATTTGTTTTCCCCATATGTTGGATTAGGTGCGCATGAGGAGAGGATGCAGTCATTGCTTGAGTTTGCCCCAGATTTCATAGGCTGCAGTGCACTGGTTTGAGAGCCACTGGCTCTTGTCAGAAACAATTAGCTTTATTGTGTAAATTAGTCTATTTTGTTTTTCATTAGTTAATATTCAGGTCAGGGTTCAGAAATGAAAGGTTATGTTTCTGGACAAAATGGGATGGCCGTGCCTGACTCCGCAATCTCTATTGACCCTGTTAGCCTATTGATAGGAATACCATGTTGAGCCTTCAAACCTGGACATAAGGTATAATTTGCTCATTTTGTCAATATGTGTTTATTTCTTTTACATTTCTTTGCACGTGAACTTCATCATCAGAGTGACTGTGACATCAGTAGAATTTGAAAATGTAATTACTGTTTCCATAATATAATTTCAAGAATGCCAAAGTGAATCAACGTAAGCTTCATTCCTCATTGAGTTGAGGGGATATACAGCAGGACCAGTCCTGGTCCCAGTTCAAATAGGGCTGTGTCACAACACTCTCTACTCAATACTGTTAGATGAACCAAACTCTCTAAATTTGAGGCATAACAGCAACAGAACTGTCATTGGAATCATTCATCTGCTATATGGTAGTGAACGAGGATCCTCACACATCCGTAATATTGTTTTAAATATAAATATTTAATATTTAATTTAAATATTAAATATGTTTTACATTTATATGGCGTATGGTGACTATCAACAGTAACCCCATGGAAGACGCTGGTGTAACATATTGTTTCTTATCACAATGCCTTATTACAGCATTAGTGTTTGGCTGGGATAGAGGGGGATGGAGTGGAGGGCACCGAGACACTGGGATGACTTCAGCACCACGGGAAAGCATGGTGATGTCATCCTCTCTGGAGTGAATGGGAAGGAGGGTGAGACTGGCACAGTGGCAGACTGGGCATGGTTAGGGGGTTGGATCAATGGTCAGTGGTACAATGGCAGTTCAGTGGGGGGCTAGCAGGGTTTTGAGGGCTAGTATTTCACTCCTACTGTCCCCTGAGGACACGACTTTCCAGTGGAACGGCAGTCAATGGCAGACTTGGCATTGTGGCCACGGAGCCGGCAGACTGGGTGAACTGGTTAGATGTGGGGCTGTGGTGGGCCACTGGTCAGACTGAGGGTTGTGGTACAGTGGCGCCATCTCCTCAGTGGTGACTTGCTGACAAGGCTGGGTTCCAGAGCAGCTGGCTGACTGGGATAGGGATCTAGATAGAGAACAGATGGGACCATGGCAAGCTCAGTCACAGTGATGGCATGATGTACACACGCCTCCCACACCTCACAGACGCCTCTATCTGTGGGCAATATTGTCATCATTCTCACAGCATTTTTGCTTACAGCCCCAATCACCAGCCACGTTTGTCAATATGTCGGCCAATGCTCTGCTGACTGTTTGCTTTTCTTGAGAAGGGATGGAATATTCCTCACATGGCGAGGCGTTTGCTAGCTATAAATAGATTGAGTTCAAAATGGGCCAATTTATAGTTAAAGCACTCATCTGTGCAATGCATGGCCAGAAGGCGAGTAGGCCTGTATGTAAGCATGCTGTCATCCAGTCACAGATTTGTCTCTTGAGATCTGGACTCAACCAAATGGCTTTTCCTTTGTAGTTCACAGATATATGGGGCATATCAGAGGCCAAAGATTGACCTCCACAGTCTGGCAAACCCATGGTAGTTAACCTTGTACTGTAGACATCATAAAGATGATCTAATCAAATCCCCACCATGCCACCATTTTATTATTATTAGTTCTACCATAATTATTCTATACTCTGTATAATCATTACAAATATATATTAAACAGCCATGGAAAAGCACTTCTCTGTCTGCATCTACAGTATATATTCCACATCATTCAGACTTAACTGTCCACACTAGGATTGGAGACTGAATTAACTGTTTCTCACTAGTCTCTTTATGAGTTCTTGACCATGCTGTGTTTTTGAAGAGGCTGGGTGGATGAAGGACTGTGTCACTTGAGACAACTCACTAGAAAATGCAAAAGAGCGAGTGAAAGTAATTCTTTGTTCCACATTGATTTGGTTTCTCCCAACTGGGTACAAAGAGTGGCACAGAGAGCTCGGACGTTGAAATGGGTTTTCCTCCGAAAATTAAACACCCTTCCAAAACCTTAGAACCGGTAACACCGGGCAAGGCAGCTATATGTGTCTGTACATGTTGACAGTTCTAGAAAAAGTGGTGAATTTGCATTAGGTTTCGTATACCAGGTGACAGAGAACGCAAGCTGGAAAAAGATTGGGACATTTATCTGGTTGGTAAGCTATCAAAATTTATTTGGTATCAAAGTAGCATTTGTTAGACAGAAAGTCTGACAAATATTTGGGATATAATTATTAAAATGTTCTTTTACTTGGAACGAAGCTTGCAAAGTCTGCCTCAGGTAGTCTAGGGTTGTGTTACATCCCTTTGACTAGTACCATTTATCATGTTGGAAGTTGCTCTTCCATTCTGATTCTCTCTCCATGTTGGCTGAAGTGTCCTACATGACGTACGCCTCTTCAACCACCAGTATCAATAGTGTTACTCTGAGATATCACCATGCGTGTGCCTGTGTGTGTGTGTGTGTGTAGACACCATGGTTCAGGGCCAGACAGTGCAGACACTTGCGGAGGACAATGGCCTACCAGTGTCCACTGCTCTGAATGCCATGATTGATAGAGTTTAATCATCTCTTGTTTTTAAATAAGAATTGACAAGCAATACATAATAACCAAGTCAACCCTAAAGCCTTTTGTGGCCTTTTGCTTTTTCAATTGAAGCCATAGATTTCACAATTGTGGTGGGTGCTCGCTCTGGCTTGTGTACAGAAACCTATGGTGCCACCCATGTTGTGGGTATTGAAGGAGTTTGTGAGCCATGTGAACGTGAGAGTCACAGTAGAAACAACACCAGTTGGTGTAGATGTAACTCGCCTCTCCTAGTTTTGGACCTTGTGCTGCTCGCTGGCAATCTAGGTTTGAGAATCTGTTGGTTTGTACTTTGCCATGGAAACACAGGTCATTTGAGGATGCCGAGGTGGCTATGGGAGCAACTGGAAGGTGAGCATAGAGTCATTGCTTAGTGTTCAGCTTATCAACTGCTTACCAGAAGGTAATGCCCTTCTTTGAACAAAACGTTGTTTATTTCTTGATCTTCTTGAAATGTGTGGTCAAATAGTCTTGGCGGATGTAAGACCACCTGATAACATTTCTGGTATTCGAATACAAAACAAGTGATGCATATTTGATCCAAGTGTCAAACCAGTTTTTAAAAAGATAGATGCTTCTGGTCTTTCTGTATGAATGTACACAAAGACAATGATGTCTTTAAAGAAGAATCCTTGTAGTCATACTTGACTGAAAACATCTGGAGGGTGAGAGAGAATTATTGTTTAAAACAAACCCTCAACAGAACGAGGACTAAAAAAGGCAGTCCTACTTGAATGACAGAAATGACAAATGTAAGGCAGCACATATGCTTGGTTCGGAATGAATAATAGTGAACAGTCAGCTGTAGATTTGTTTTACAAAGCGATAAAGAATCTAATCTTAAGAGTACTTCTTACAGGTCACCAGATACTATCTGCACTGCCATGCCATTACAAGTTAAATACTTGATTTGATCCAGGCAGGTAATAAGCCATGGTATAATTGAATGTGTCATAAATATTGTGAGGGTTTAAGTTTGATTTATTGGGCCACACAAAGTAAAGTGTGAGTGCTGATACAGTACTTTGAAGAACAATAAACTGATGAGGTTTACTTTTCCACTTTCATTTTTGTATGCATGCACACAAACACGTACACAATCACACACTCACACGTACACAATCACACACAGACACAAACCACAATCTTTCACCAACTTTCTCACTCACTGTTTGTGTCTTATGTTCCACAGCACAAAGAGACAACGTAAATCACGTATTCCAAGCAGTGTAGAGGGGGAAACCAACTCCTACACAGGCATGGCAGCCAACCCAAAGTAAGTTGCGATCAAACATTTTTACTTTCTGTTTTATGTAAACTGGTTTGGAACTCACAATTGAAGTCAATTGTAAATGTGTGTGTGTGTGTGTGTGAGAGAGAGAGAGAGAGAGAGAGAGAGAGAGAGAGAGAGAGAGAGAGAGAGAGAGAGAGAGAGAGAGAGAGAGAGAGAGAGAGAGAGAGAGAGACTGTC
Organism: Osmerus eperlanus; assembly: GCF_963692335.1. Lineage (NCBI taxonomy): Eukaryota > Metazoa > Chordata > Actinopteri > Osmeriformes > Osmeridae > Osmerus > Osmerus eperlanus. Next base: position 6,175,296 of record NC_085024.1, read on the forward strand.
CGCAGGCTCCTGGCACTTCCTTCCTCTGCTCTTGAATTCTACTGAGATGTATTAATAGCCCCACCTTTATGCCAGAACACTTGCGAAATTTGCCCATTCAGTCAGCTTATGCCAAATAAATCACCTCAGAAAATGGTTCAAGCTTGCCCCCAGCAAGAAACTAACTTACAGGGAGGGAGCCATAGTCAAAACCTTGATATGGGTAGATGGGTCCTGGCTCTCTGGTCAGAGACAGTGCTTTCTTGCAGGATCAGAATATGACTCAAGCCAGTCCCTGCAGCTAATATGTGAGCAAAATCACAGCCTTGTTCCTGTCTTCCAGTGTTCCTACTGAACCAGCAGTTGTCCAAAAGCAACACTCTCAGAACTCTATCCATTTCTGTCTCTCTCTCTCTCTTTAGTTTTTGATCTCTCTTCTTTGAACTCTGCATGGTGCTCCCTTTTCCACTGTTCCCTTTCAAGAGTGTCGAGTTTCTCTTGCATCTGATGTCATTGTATGCAAACATTTCACATTTCCCATGACATCAGTCCAATTGAAATCGGACGTACTTAACTTGTATGTCGATATAAAGTTTCACATAAACAGAAAACTCCTTTCTGGCTGCCCTGCTAATGTGCTTTTCTTTTCTCAGAGAAAACATGCCAGAGTTTAAAGTCCAGACGGCCAAGCATCCCAACATGAGCTCAGCTCCCCTCAGGCCGCCCAGTGAACAGTCCAGGGACCGGGCAGCCAAAAGGCTGTCCTCGGAGTCCAACGGCACCAGCGAGGGTGGGGCGGGTGCGTCCACGCCCGTGGAGCTGACGGCGCTTGAGGAGTCGTTTAGACGCTTCGCCATCCACGGTGACACGCGCGCCACAGGGAAGGAGATGCACGGCAAGAACTGGTCCAAGCTGTGCAAGGACTGCGGAGTCATCGACGGCAAGAACGTCACCCTCACAGACGTGGACATCGTTTTCAGCAAAGTCAAGTAGGAGCGCTGCTTCTACTGTTCAGGGGTGTCTGGAAAGGGGCAGAGAGTTCTCCTTCACTCACAAACACTGGGATATTTTTTAGTTCTACATTTTAGTACCCTCTTGGATGATTCTATGTTCTAAATATTGTACACAAATGAAGAAATGCATTATCTCCATAGTGACTCCATAGAGACTGTTGGGAGCAGGAGTATTTTATCAAAATAAAATGCTAAAATATTAGTTATGAGCTTGCTTCAATTTGGCTGCCAGTGCATTAAGAACATTTCATTTCATAAGACTTCTTAAAATAACATGTCATTTGCTTAAATGTAGTAATTAGATGAGCCATTTATACTAGAAACAAGTCCAACTAGATAAAACACTAGATAACATCTAAAAATGACATGGTTCTATGTATTGATGTAAGGTTTTTGCCATACAATGCCAGGCTAGATTCCTCCTGCTCACCTGTGGGGGTTGCTGTCCCTCCGTAACAAGAGCACACAGCCAGGGGTCAGGATGGCTCATCTTGTTACTCCCCCAGGCCTGGGTAGTCATACCACCACAGCTTTACACAGCAGCATAGGTGAAGCTTAAAAATATGCTGTGGCCTCAATAGCCTCTCACCAATAGTGTGTCTTTTATGGCGCTGCTCTGGGTCTGTTTTGTTCTGATTGCCAAGCCGTCTAGGAAATACTGCTCTATTCGTGAGAAGGGAGCCTTTCTCTAGAGCCATCACTGTAAGGGAATGCTTACAGTAATAAATGTAAATCTTGAAGCCAACAGATTAAATCAATATTTGGAGGAAGGCTGGGTCATTGTATGACAGTCAGTTTTGTCTATTTGTTGCACACATTCCTTTTCAGTTGCTCTTTGGTCATGCAAAAAGCCACCATGAAGTGATTTGTTTCATCCTGGCTGAGCCTTGAGAATAAAGATTATTCTGCTTGGCGGCGTAGGAACAGTGGAGAGAGAGAGCGCAGGCCACTCAGGACACTGCTACAGGAGAGGATCTGAGGGCTCTCACATGGGGAAGCTCTCTCTGATTTAGAGGATTTTCCATCTTTCTCTGTACATACTTGCCTGCCTTTCTGTTGCCATGTGCAGTGCCAGGCCCAGTCAAAGTGAGTATACAGACCGCGAGTCATTAAGATCACACCAGTGTCCTGCCTAGTCATTCAGAGGGCATTTTCAGTTTCCTCACAGGCGACTGCCGTTTTCAGTGGTGTGTTCTGCCGAGTCGTTCAGCGAGACCCTAACACCTAACAGAGAGTGTGCTGTGTATACAGTATACAGTATTTCAGAGCCTGGCAGAAGAGGGGGAGGAGGAGAAGAGTAGAGGAGATGAGCGGGGGAGGGGATGTGTTGTAAGCTGTTTCTGACTTGAGGCGTGAGCTGGGGAGCGCTGCGTGCCGTGACAGAGATTCAAATCTGGCCTTTTCTTTTAATCAGAGCTGGAGCTTCTAGCGAACACATGAAGAATTAAACAGCTTTATGAGCCCTGTCTGATGGCAATAAATAAAATCTGACTCAATAAATCCTCCTTCACTCAGGGTGGAAATGTCTACTGTAACAGTAGAGTGTCTACAGTGTGTTGTTTGGTCTAAACAAAACATTATAACAACAGCCTGGATTAACTACAGTCCGTGGAATAATCATCGGCATCTTCTATTTTCATGGCATTTCTTGCCAGTGATGCCTCATTTACTCTCCTCATACTCATCCTTTGTCCACTTAAAGATGTATTGCAAACATCGACCCTAACGAGCACATATGTGTGTCTTTTGGAAAAGAGACACTCAGAGTAAACTACATCTGCACAGCAGTCTTGAACTAAACACATTAGACACAACATTTGAAACGAGCACCACCCCTACTTCTGATGTGTTTATTTGATGTGGCTCATCCCCTCGCACGCTACTGAAAGGGTGATTTACTGAGTTGCTTTTCCAAGAAAGACAGGGCCATCCTCTTCAGACAGAACACGCCAGCTGGAAGTCCGATTTCCCATCTGACATTAGACAGCATGGAACAGACTCAGAGGAATCTGGCTCAAGTGTTCACCACTGACGGATAGCCCAAACAGAACTGGTCACCAAAGGAGTCAAATTAATAATAAACCCAAACAGCGTTGTTTACTGTAGCTTGTTGCCATGGCAGCAGGTTACCCGGGAGACTGCTGTTGTTTAGGTGATTTATCACCACAGCAATAGGCCTGTTTGTGTTTGTGTTACTATGCAGTCTTCACGTGAGAGTCAGTGTGGGACACACTCTGATTAAACAAATGTCTGAGGGGGAATGTGATTTGTGAAATGAGCACCTGACTGAAAGAAAGTTTACAGTGAGCAGAGCAAGGACGAAAGTCCAAGACCTAAAAAGAAGTTGAGCTCCCACTAAGCACACTTTACAGTTAGTAAGCTCATTGGGACGTGATTCTACCTCAGTGGTAGAACTTTTGACTGCAGGTCAAAAGCTCACAGGTTCGAATCCCGCCCTGTATGTTGCTTTGGCGGAAAGCGTCTGCTAAATGAACACTTTATTATGTTATTGGGTTCCGACCTTCGAATTTCACCTTAATAGTGCTTGATACATTGGTTTATGACCCCCTAAAAAACAAAGTCACCGTTGACATCATGTAAACAAATCAAGTGACTCAGTAACAGAGAATTCTCTGTTCCTGTGCAGAGCACACATAATAGCCAGCCAGGGCCTTGACTGATCTGGACACATTCCTTTATAAGTCTCAGACTAAGATGATGAGTCATAAATTAGTCATTACTCATTAGAAAAACATTGCAATGTTTCGAAGGATGTTATTTGATGTTGCGTGCCATATACAAACTCATAGGTTGTTGCCTGTCCTCCCTCACTTCTTAGGAAGAAATCCTGCCGTACCATCACATTTGACGAGTTCAAGGCAGCACTTGGTGAGCTGGCCAGGAAGAAGTACAAAGAGAAAACAGGGGAGGAGGCAGAGGGAGAGGTCTTCAAGGTGATTGAGGGTAAATCACCGAAAATTGCAGGAGTGACGGTAAGACCCAGTGAAAATGACATAATAATCAAATGACAGTACAAGTATTGTCATTGAAGGCAAAAAAAGTACAAGTGAAAATGATCTGTCTTTCTTGTCCTCAACAGAGAGCTGTGGCCTCCCCGACAGTGTCTCGTCTCACAGACCCCACCAAATTCACAGGGTCGCACAAGGAGCGCTTTGACGAGACCGGCCGAGGGAAGGGTAAGGCCGGGCGTGTGGAAGTGGTGGACACATCCGGATATGTCTCGGGATACAAACACGCAGGGTCATATGAGAAGAAAATCACCAAACCCCCCCTAGGTAAACCCATGTGAAGACGGAAATGGTGGACAAAGCGTTAGTCCAAAAACTAGGATAATTTTCTAAGAAACTCCATGAAAGCACAAAAAGATATGATTTCCCACCCATCTGTTTTTATGTGTGCTTGAGATGTTTTAAGTTCCTCTCTTTGTAAAGTCTGAGAACTGGAAAACTGTTTACATCAACTTTTACTAAGACATCACCAGCTGGTACATTCCAAACAGAAAGATTATAACTGCCAAACACTGAATTTAACTAATAAGAGCAACAGCTAGTCGATGAAGAATGAAGATAGGGCCTTCCAATATTTTGTAAGCGCTATAACATGATGCCACTAAAACGTGAAAAAAAGGAAAGGTGAAATCAACAACTTGATAAATTGTCAACAACACTGCACTTTGCCATTGCAATAGCTCAAGGTATAATATTTGACAATGTTTAGTGAATGGGATTAAAGCGTTTCGCTCAGTTTATTGTTTATTGGGTAGTTTATTTACAAAGACCAAGACTGATGAATATACCATCCTGTTTTTCGACTCTGCCTTCCCCCTGGTCATTGAAGTCTACTGTTTGAGTCTTAATCTGTCATGTTGTTTGTTGTCTTGAGTCTATAATAGTTTACACAATAAATACATAGTTTGCCTTCAATTGTTATTAAAACCATGAATAGGATATCTTGAAGTTCTGCATCTACCTGTTTTTAGATAAAATAGATAATATAAATGATAACATTGTTTTAGTTAATCCTGTAGAACGTGTTACCTCTGTCTAAACTTCCTATCCCTATTCTTGTGAATTCTTACTTTTATAAATGTCATGTAACATTATACCTTATTAGTGCACTCACAGTATCTTTTCAATTTAACAAAGGATACCAGAATCTTTTGTCCAAATTTCAAATGCATTACTCTGACATTCAGTAATTTTATATTGGTTGTTCGAACAATGACCCTGAAATCCACTTTAATTGTTCTAATGTATACATCTACCATTTTGATAACTTTCAACTGTTCAACAACTATGTTGGTCACCCCTGAATGGGTTGTTGAAGATTGTATTTTTAATATTTTACTGATATTGTTATGCTGTCAGATTGATATAGTTATAATATATTGTTGGTGATATTGTGATATTTCTAAATCTATAGCCGCATGGCTTAATACAAGACACTGGCTGCCGTTCTGTTGTATGTATATTGCTGTATCTTGTGCATGAAGTAGTGCATTATGCATATGATTGGAAAGCAACTATCTACTGTATACATTAGTGAACATAAAAAACATACATCAGATGTCTCTTTTCAACTGTTAGGTGTTTGGGTAAAGACTGGCTCTGTTGCTGTTTTTATGTGGACAAGACTTACTTTTAGAAAAGGATGGTTTGAATAATTGTGTATGTGTGAAAACATTTCAAGTTTATCAAAGGGATGTTGGTGGCCAATGAGATGGGTTATTTATTGAACAAACAATATTAAACTTTCAGTATTACAGTAACCGCACATGAAGAAAAATACATAATATTTTGGGAAACTGAGGCATAATCCAACAAAAAATTCAGGGATGAAAAATACTGTCATGCAATATCAAGTAAGATGCTGCACAAAGTAAGATTTGTGTCTAACACAGTATTCTTTGTCAGCTACCCTGTCAACACAATTGTCGGGTAACTTTTAGTCGTAAGCACAAAACTGTCTCTTGCACTAACTTATACACGCACGGAAATTTGCTACACAAAAAATATTTCTACGGATATAATGTATGAAGAAAAGGGAAGCGCTAAAGAATACTTTTGTAAGACGTCTATTTTTCAAACATAGTGACATACTGTTCCTCTCATACATCACACTACCTGTAGCCTCAGCTGATGGAGACTCAACCCAACCAGCAGCATTGGTGTACTAGTCGCTTTAGCACCCTTCAATGGATTGTCTTGTGTAATTTAAGGCCAAATACTGTGCACCTTTTGTGTGGAGGAACAAAACTGTCTTATTTTTCAAAATAACTTTTTAATGTACTGTTGTGCCCTGGTGCATGCATTGTGTTTCTGTTGCTGTTCTTTAGATCTTGCGTGTTCCTGATTTATAGCATTATTGAAAATAAACTCCAATCCTGCCAAACAGTCTCCAAGTTTCCAATATTATAACACTTTTGAGGGAATCAAATCCATGTGAATGCATGTAATTTCTTACTGTATTCATTTATTACTCATTTTAACAAAACAATTAATTTGTTTTAATAACTTTATGTACAGTGCTATTTCCTAAATGCAAAAATCCTTGAAGCTGTGTGACTCCATTCGGTTTAGCTTAAGTGAAATTGTGTGTGAGCACAGACATGTCTATGTGTGCACACATCTCTTGACCCTGAGGCAGACATACATCCAATAAGGGCAGAGTGCAGCTGGAACGTAGACGCATACATTCCAGAACAGCCTATGGGAGTGAAGTTGACCTCAAAACAAGTGTACCAAGCCACGAGGAAAAAATGCAGTCTCAACACACTCCCCTCTCCTTGTACTCATTAACATCGACTTATCCAAATATCCTCTCCACACCGCCATTGCACAGCACTCCCAAAACAAACCACTCCCGACCCTCCTCTTTAAACAAAAACAACACTTCAACGTGAGGCAAAAGCAGCTTTAATGCAATAAATACTTAATTCATCAACATGCTTACAACTCAATAAATAGGAAGCAGGAAACCTGGAGTGCAGTCACTTTTCAAAATACAATCTAATGTGCTGACATGATACAGTAGCCATTGTCCAGCTCACATGTCATTTGAAAGGGGAACACGGCTGTTTCAAATCACCAGGTCACCTTTCTGACACCACACCAACTTCCTCCTAATGACAGCACGCCATTGCTGGCAGCAGTATAGAAGCCTAATCTGCTGTAGGTAGATGCTGGTCTGCTGTTGGTGGTGCTGGTCCTGCTGTAGGTAGCTGCTGCTGGTCTGCTGTTAGTGGTGCTGGTCCTCAGGGACGCCTGCCCGGGGACTCCAGCTCACCCAGCAGACGCTCATTAGTAGCTACTAGCGACCTGGAGTACACACACACACAGCACTTAAGTCCCATGCACAAGCAACTCTCATCATCACCCACTAGCTGTTATTCCAGAGCAAATTGTTTATTGACTGAATCTGCAGGACTGACCAAAACATATTAGCCAGTTGAGCGACCGAGATGTGGGTTTCTGACTTTATGTGACTAATTGCTGTACCTGTGGCTCTCCTGCAGCATGCCCGCCAACTCCCTGACCTTCTCCCCATCCTCAACCTTCTCCCTCAGCACCGCCACCTCCCTCTTCAGTTCCTCCACCTCCGCCAGCTTCTCTAAGAGAAAAACGAGAGAACCACATACTCACAACCTCAATCATTTAACACAATGAAAACATAGTCGTTTAATGTATTAATGTAAATATCAATGGTTTGTGCTAGTGGTTTTGTGTCTCATGTGTAGATCCTTACTCACCCTTTAAGTCTGTGTTGCGGGAGCTCTTCATCATCGAGTTCAGATACTGCTGCTCTAACTTGATCAGCTGCTTCTGCAAGGACACATTCTCCTCCAGGACCAACTTCAGGTGCTCATTTAGGTTGTCCTGAAATCAAGAGAAAGCAATGAGAAATGTTCTCTGGTCAGTTATAACTCCTGTAGTCTTATATTTCATTTCCACCCACGGTGTTGCCCTGGGCCTCCTCATGCTGAGTGGTGAGACGTTGAATCTCTGCTCTGTGATCCTGGTCTCGACTTTCTGCATTCTGCTTCAGCTCCTCAACCTCCTCCTTCAAGGTCCTGACTTCAACCTCCCGACTGGAGACGTCCTGCTCCATCATAGAGAGGATGTGAACTGCCTGAGCTGGATGAACACAACATCACACTTTTGTCACTGAACAGTAAGGCAATATGACACAATATGGACCTTCTGAACACCAACTGCTCAGGAAAAGACAAAAAATGAATTTAAAAATATGCTGTGCGTGGTTCACACTTACAGAGGAAGTTGTTGTCCTGGTGAAGTGATTTCTGTCCTGTCCAGTGCTTGTCCACCAGACCAAGGAGCATCTCCAAGGGTTTTCTGTAGCTCCCCTGTCATACAGATACAGTACTTCCATGACACAACACAGTGAATGACGGAAGATGAATTGTCAACCATGTGACAATAAAAATACAGGATTCCATCGTATACACAGGATGTGAGAGATGGGATGAATAAATGGCAGGGTAAGGTAAGCAGATATGATGTCTCTAAAGGGCGACCCTCACCCTCTGCTGTTGAGCATGTTGTTCTGGTTGAGTGGTGCCCCCTGCTGTTTCCTGCAGGCTGTGGTAGGAGAGCCTGGGAGGGTGCAGGATGGGGTTGGAGGAATCAGAGGGTTTCACACCAGGACTTATGGGACTGGGAGGACGGATCTTCATCAGGGAAGAGGCAGGCTTGTCTCCGTGATCTTTTAAATATATATCATTACAAATATACATTGTGTATGCATTTACGCTACTTCATATGAACTAACATAAACTTGAGTCATAGATAGAGTCTGAAATCCAGCTTTGTTCCAATTAACTCTCTGCAGCAGCTTGAGCAGTCTCAGCTCCAAAAATGTGTGGAAATAATAAAGTGTACTCTTTATCTTAGCCTCACCAGGATGAGGGGTGAAGTAGCCTTTGGCAGGGACTCTCATTTGTTTGGGGGGTTTCAGGTGCTTCTCCCTTCGAGAGCCAGGTCTGTGCTTCTCGACATGAGGGTCGAAGGTCACTCTAGGTCCCTTAGTCACTTTCAACGAGGAAAAACTTTTTCCATTAGATGTGCCTTTCATTCGTGGATCTTTAGATTGAATATGTCGAGCTGCTGGACAATTAAAGAGAATAACATCACCCACAACAGGAGCATATACAATTTTGGCTAGCCTACTGTAAGTAAGGCATCCAATTTGTCAATTATTATAAGAGACGATTATATTTTGAAATGCGGATTGTGTGACACAAGTTTATGTGCCTGGACAAATGTCTTCCTCTGGTGGACAGTTCCTGCAATGTCAGCAAACATCGATGAAGCAATTTATGCAGAGCAGACTAGCAGGATTGTGCTAAAGCATGCACACTCACAATCTTTGGTTAGGGAAGACCTGAGGATGGATTTGGCTGCTTCCTAAATAAAATCAAAATTAGAATCACTCACATTATGATGATGTATTTCCATACATGATGATCTAATCCTTTGTCTGAGTTATGTTTAAAATAGAAGAGCATCACCTGACTTTGAGATGATGCACTCTCCAAATTCTCCAAATCTCCTTCTACATTATGTATAAGATAAAACTTTAATATAACTGCTATTTGAAATGATTCAATAAAGCAAAAACACAGTATGGCAATCCAATGCAAGTGAATCCACCTTGCAGGTGATAAAGCTGGGACTCCAGCTCCTTCTGAAACGATCCAGAGAATGGCTGAGGTTCACTCTGGCTCCAGTTGCTCCTGGCAACAAGGTTCAGTACAACATCATCCTTGTCATCCAAGAAAGAAAAATTCTTGGTCATCCGATTCACTGAGGCCAGCCTCAGCTCACTGCTCCTGCGAGACACAACAGTGCATAAGACAAAACAGCCAGAAGATCTAGTGGAATGTGGAAGTAGAATTTGGGTTATACTATATATTTATCAACCAAGTTAGATTTTCTTTTCCATAAGCACATCTATAAATCCCCCTTGTTTATCATTAGCCTGTCACATCAGTTCACAATTATACCTCTGGTTACTGAGCTCTGTTACGTCAGTCAGCGAGGGTTTTGTCTGCAGAGGTACATCACCAGATTCAGCAGAGAAATGCATGATGGCGAGTTTTCTGTCACTGTCCCGGACTGGACAGTCATCTGGAACAAATGAGAGAGAGAGATAATGGATTCAACATTTTGGGTTGACGACAAATACAAAGATGTAAGACCACAACATGTGATGGTAGCTCCTACCGAGCTTGCGCAGGTTGGACAGTGCATGGATCAAGTACAGACGGTAGTGTGGATCTCTCTTGGTCAGAGGGTTGAGTCTCAAGTCCAAGTCTTTCAAAGTTGTCAGCTTGCAAAGAACTCTGACTTCCTCTATGGAAGGTATACGGTTGTAGTACAGGTTTAGTCTCTCCAGCATCTTCAAGTGTTGAACGCCCTTAGAAGGAGAACAATACAGTCATTTATTGATTTTATTTATTCTACAAACATTTGGCCTGCCAGTGATATAGACCTACATCGACAGAGATGAGAGCGTTACAAGAGAGATCCAGGGTCTTCAAACGGACGAAGTTCTTCAGTGAGATTCCAAGATGTTTGATTTTCTCCTTGTATGTCCCTGGAAGACTCAGAGACCTGACATCCGCTATAAATAAAAAAGAAGCGAGGTACATCTAGCGAGTAAGTTGGCTGCACTAGTACCTATTCATGTCACACAAATACTATGTGGCTGACAGAAAGCAACGCTGATTAGCTTGATATGAGCGAGATGAGCACTTATATGCATGAGCGAGATAAGCACTAGGATAAGATAGCTGTACTGACTGTACTAAAGCAGTTAGATAGCTTAGCTACAATATTGGTATCTGAGCACTTGCATGAAATCACAGGTAATCTGGTATTCTGGCAAGCAGGCACTATAGTATAAACCCTGGTGGTTACCTTAGTCAGTATGCGTTGTACTAAAAGGGAGATATATTAAAAATATTACCAAGACATTGGTGTTCTAGATTTAGTTTCTCCCGTATCCATTGCTCTGTAATCGTTGTCAAGCACTCCGCCGCCATACTTTTCGAAGTTCCCTGGCAAAAGTAGGATCATGCGCAGTGGGCCATATCCTGGTTCTCCTTGCTCACGTCACGTGTCAAAACAAATGCATGCAGTAAAGTCAGCTACATTCTGTAGCTAGGTGAGATATGCTAACTTATATTTTTGAATACAGGTCATTCTATAGAGTCTAAATTAAATTCAGTAAACAATTACATCATCAGGGATTAACTGTTCGATTTATGTCCGCTAAACGTGGCGATCATAAAAGAAAAGAGTAATGAATGATAAATGGAATATAAACTTAGTTTAACTGTAAATTCTTCCTTACAGGTCATTCATTTCAATGGCAGCCTCTATAACAGAGGGGATACTAGCATGTTCCAATATCATTCAGTCGGTCTCAGCCCTGTACACTGCTCATCAACTCTTTAAGGTAGTTTACACTGTCTTAATTAACACTCGAAACACACACACACGAAATTGTAGCTCGACATTATTGATAATCTCGTGCCATTCCCAAACCTGTTAATGTGCACCTGACTGTTACACAGTAACACTCTTCTTTTACACCAACTTATCTACCCTCTCCTTTCCCCTCTCTTTTCCAGGACCACAGAGCTCCATCAGTAGGTCTGTTCCTGCTTGGCCTCTCTGCAGGCCTCTGTGCTATACCTCTCTCCAGCCCAGTACTCATCTGTCTTCAGACAGATCTGGAGTGGGCAGGAGAGGTCCTTGCCCCACCCCTGGTCTCCTTTGGCTTCCTGTGGCTCAGCCAAGACCATGCCACTGCCCATGTGCTCCTGATTGGCTCCGGGCTTCTCCCACTACTCTGTGATTGGCTTTCTCCGGATGGACTCATGGTGATGACCCGCTGCTTGGCCCTGTCTTCTCTGTCCTGTTCCCTGACAGTGTGTCTATTTGCTGGGAATGCAACAGGGGCCCTGGGGAGTGTGGCCCTCAGCCTGCCCTCACTCGTAGCCCCCAGGGTTGTGCTCCACTCCTTCACTCCACTCATCTCTCAAGGTGCCTCGGAGGGACTGCTTAAGTGGCTGTTGAAAGGCTCCATGGCTGTAGGGTGTATCGCTTCTAAATGGGCCCTTGGTGTGTATCTGGAGGACCTGAAGAACTGGGACTGATGTTACTCATTAACTAATGATATTCCTTGACTGAGCCAGCGTTACACTGACAGAATTGATCTGTTTGCAAATAGCTAGTAACTGCGTGGGAACTGAAATGAATGATCTATTTATGTATCTTCATTGAAAGATCTGTAACAATGTCCTAAGAATTCGTTCAGAGGGTCCCACCTGGTATACCATGTCACTTTGGGACTGGAGGTCACATGATTCATAGGGACATGGTGTCTTTGGCCCATCAAAGGCCTGTCTGAATCCAAGGTATTGTTCTGACAACAAAGCTGCTTATCACTGATGAAGCCTCACCACAGGCCTCCTTTTATGCATCCCTCCATGTAAGTCACAAGGCACTGGTATACATGTCTACGTGACACATTAGGTGATACAGTTTATGATCATGTAGGCACTGATTCTGGTTTCATTTTATATTTCAATCTTAACGATTATTGTTGGTGTATCACTCCAAATACTCTTTAGCGTTTCACACCACTTGGAAATCCACACCTGTCAGTATTTATTTGGACGGCTTACTTGGAGAATCCTTGCCTTACAGCAGAATATATAAAAGCATAATTGAAGTGCCTTGCAGATATTCGTTTACCTTTTTTTCCTCTAGGTGAGCTTGGCAACATTGTGCAACAATGTGCTCGCTCACATTTCAGTCTGTACTCGTGGGAAGCCTATTGTAACTCAGAGCACGTCTGCTGGCCAATAGCTTCAGTGTGTGAGGACATGCTCTGGGTTCCAAAGCACCACATTCTGTTCATTCTGCAGCCTCAGCAGTTACAACCTCACCTAACCAGATATGTCTGCCAGATATGCTTGGGATCCATTTGGGTACATGTGCATGCACTTTGCTTTTCATTTAAAGGATACTAACAAATTCAGGCAGACATATTTTGATCTGCTTAAAGGTTATTCAGGAATTAGTCTGTAGCTGCTTGATTGATACGTCTTCATTGCGTCACCTCATTCCGTCTGTTAGAACATGGCCAAGCATTGTAATGTGGATAGACGCTGAGTGGGCACTGCAGAACTGTTTGGAGTCCCTGGATTCCCTGGACTCTTGAGCAGAGCAGCACTGATCTCAGCACTTTGCAGGCCAGGACCCTAACCCAGATCCAGGACTATGTCCAGCTCACACCTACACATAACGTCATAACACTAAAAACACCAAACTAGACATTTTGACCTTTTTGACTATGCAAATAATCTATATTAAAATGAATACCCTACCACTTTGAGACTTCTCCTAAATAGTGCCCCACTGCATGTGTCTGGGATTAGCAGAAAGATGATCCTAACTCTAATCCTAGCGTTAGCCAACCCTTACTTCTTCGAAAAAATAAAAACCATGTGACTATAAGGTATGAGAAAATGCTAGTGCTCCATATTTTTTTTGCTGTTTCCAGTGTTAAGACAGGAAGAACTGTTCAAAATTGGCACCAAACATGTACACCAGTGATAAAAACTAAATGGTTTCCTGGGGTATTAGAGTGCCAGCGTCCTGTCTACCATGGAATTGTCTTTAATTCAATAAAACAATGAAATAAAAGAACAGTAAAGAACAGTACTCACTGGCCCTGAATCCCTTCCACATGAGTGGCAATTAGATACAGTCCCTGCCTTGCCTGGCTCCCTCTGCCCTGACTGGCTTCTGCAAGGTTGATGTCAGCATGAGCACCCAAACCCAATCAATCTCCCTCTTTCCCTCTCTCCCCCCATTCCCTTCTACCTCTCTTCCCCTCTCCCTCTTCTCTACTGCAGAGAACGACAGAGATCCACTGAGCATGCCTGCTGCAGTTGCAGCATATGGATAGAGTGGAGAGGGGGGAGTGTGAGAGAATGAGGGAGAGGAAGGGGAGGAGAAAGAGAGTCTGAGAGGGAGCTACACAGGAGCAGCACAGTGCTGGGATGCTGCAGCTGAGAGCGGAGGGGTAACGCGGGGGGGCTTCGTCATTGACAGCTTAGACAGATGCGGAATGACAGAGGAATCCAGGATGTAGGAATATGGGGGATGACATCACAGAAGAAATGGAGACACATGCAAGGTAAGGACGAGCAGAAAATAATGGCTTCATAACGTGATGCACTAGGTCAGTTGAAAGTAGACATGAATTGGAGGTTGACCTCAGCAAAGATCAAGTGTAACCAGTCGTATCTCATTAGTCATGCTAAATCTGTTGCGAGATCACACTGGCTTGAGCGTCAATAGAACAGTCATAGAGGAGAAAATGGGATGTAAAGAGAAAACGACTTGTCATTCTCCTATTGTGCCTCCTTTCCCTGCAGCCTGAGGAAAGGAGCTGGACAGTGAGACTGCTGCGCTGTCACTGTCTCAGTGGCCCCCCCGGACTGGGTGGAGATGTATGCCTTTTACTCCCTGTTAGTCTACATCTTCTACACCGTCTTCAAGAAGGAGGAGGAGGAGGAGGGAGCTGAGGAGGGGGCGTGTGGAGCTGCCTCTAAGGTGTGTCTAGCCACAGCATGCTGAAGCCCCGCTGGGTTCCTTTGTCTCGTAATCAAGAGAACACTGCCGGCAGTTTGCACCCCCAGTTTTCACCCCCAGTCTCGTGACTGCAGGGAGACTATTGTGTGTTTGTCTCTGGAAATATGTCCAAAGTGATCTCATGCTGGGGCTTGAAAATGCATGTACCTGAACGCTTTGTCCCTTTTATTGTCATGCATATTCAGCAGGCAGATTTTGTTATCGAGGATACTGAAGTTCCTTGTCAGTCTTTGTAATATTTTTGCATGCTGGCAGTGTGAATGTTTGTGTTCTCTCTGCAGTGTAAATGTTTGTACATTTATCACTGTTTCTGCTTACCCCTGTCAATGGGATGTCTGTTGCTATGATCAGGAGCCAAGACATGTTTCCATGGAAACAGGGAGCAGGAGGAGAACTGGCCACATCCCCAGGAAGAAAAAAAGGGGATGTGCCCGGTTGAGTGACTCAAGTGAGGGTTTTTTTACAACAATGTTTATAAATAGAACAAGTGAAGTTGTCTCTCCCATGGTTAGATATTCTCATGACAGATATTATACGTTAATGTTAACAATATGTCATTAACTAATAGTTTTATAGACAGCCTGCTTAATTATCAACTGTTTAAATTTATGACTCGTATACACACTTATCGTTTATCCCCAGGCAGTAGCAGTGAAAGTGACGGCCTCTCCCCAAGTGATGATGACGATGGTGGCGGTGACATCCCAGATATCCCAGCATGCACCCCTCTCGCCGCTTTCCTGTCCTTCAAGCAGGAGGCGGAGAAGAGGAGGGCTTCCCAAGTTCAGCTTGAGACAACAGGAAAGGTACCGATGGTGCCTACTCTTGGGAAATCTGCACCTTGTGAACTTGTGTGGAAAAACAGAATAAATTATCATACTGAGCAGCCTCTTGCCTTTTCCCTAATGGAGCACTGTGTGTTTAAAGCCACATTTATCTTCCCCAGTTGTCAGAGTCTCCCCTGGTGGCAGTCATGTCCCACTTGCTGAGTTTTCTGGAGCAGTACTCCCACCTCCAGCAGCTGCAGCAGCAGGCCGACCAGTACCGAGTCCAGTTGAAGAGGCATCGGGCCCAGCACCGGCGCCAGATGAAGGCCCTGCGGGCCTCATACCGCCAGCGCCTCCGAGACAAGAACAGCGTCATCAACAGCTTGGAGGAAGTCCTCACCCAGCAACAGAGTCCGAGCCCAGCAAGCGAGGGTGAGGACAGTTTGAGAGGAGGGGGTGGGGAGGGGCGGGGGGAGAGATTGAGAGGAGGAGGGAGAGAAGTGGAGGAGGGGGGATGGTTGGGGAGGGAGGGGGAGGGAAGGAAAGATGAAGAGAGTAGAAGGTGAAGGGAACAAAAGAGGGAGGGTGAAAGTAAGGAATGAATACAGGGAGGGGGGAACAGAGGAAGAGGGGGAGGATAGAGAAGATGGTGTGAGAGAGGTGTGAGATGGGGGAAGGAGGGGCTCACATTTCAATCAAGGATGGAGGCTAAATGGAGAGGGAGGGGTGAGAGGTGGAGGGCAGAATAAAGGAAAAGAAGTACATGAAGAAGATGAAAAGGAGGTGTGAAAAGAGGAAGAGAGAAGTCATTGGCAGGAGGGTGTAACTGCAGTCAGATTTATTGATACATGTTATAAATGGGGTCAGAGGCAGGGGGGAGAGTCTGGGAGAAAGGCAGAACGCTGAGTAAACACAGCTGTTCTATGAGTACTTTGATATTATTAACAATTTATTTTAGTGCTGCCTTTTGTGTTACATGGTACCGTGTTTCTAAGGTTTTGCATCACTAGATTGACTGTGACTCAGTGACTGTGCAAGTCATTTCTGAAGGCGTTTCTGTTATATAAATTCAAGTACATTTCCACATAGTTGTTGAGAATTGGAGGGATGATTCATAGACAACCGAAAAAATGTCTGTTTTAAATTAGACTGTGGCTGCCAGTTTGGAAAATCCAGACCCAGAGACGATGAAGGTGATATGATGAAGGACCCTTTTGAACTTTAAAAGGATGAAAGCCGCAACAGTGCTTGTTGATTTGATTTCAGGATGTCCTTGGTGTGAATAAAGCTGGAATTAAGGATGACTTCAGAGGACTATTTTTGGCAGCCCAGCTGGTACTGACCTCAGAGTCATGGAGGGATCTGCTATCTGTTAAATAGAGGATTTGACCAGATGTACTATGGACAGGCCTCAACCTACCCAACTCTCCTACTACTATCTGTGTGTATGTGTGGTGACCAGCGTGGACCCTGTGATGACAGTGTGTCTTGACACCTAGGAGCCAGACTCGTCTGACTCACTGTCATATAGCCCCAGAGAAATGTGTCAGTTAACCAACCCAAACGAGGTTGTAGGCAGTATCACATGTGGCTCTCTAAGTGCTTCCCTCCACATGTACGCCTTCCCTTACCTTTCGGATTGAAGATATGTGGTGGGTGAGTCTATGGCACTTGGCCAGTGACTCTTTTTGACATCAATAAAACATCTGTGTAAGTGCTCCTTTTCTTCCCACAGCAAATGCACTTACAGTCCTTGGCACATGCCAACCTCCACGTGTCCCCGTGTGGAGCTAAAAATAGCCAGAGGGGACCACTTCCTAGTGTTGTGGAGGACAGGATGTTTGAGTGGTTTGTTTCTGTGTTGTGCTGGTCTGCATGATCGATCGCTGGCCCACTCAGCTGCTATCAAGGTGCTGCATTGTTCCAGCGCTCTAGTGTTTTTATTGTTCCGTTGTTAATGGTTTCTTCTCGGCTCAGTTGAATTGTGTTTGTTCTGTGAAAAGGAGAATTGGATTATCCACTCAATTGCCATTGGTGCCTGATGACAAGCACTGAATACCATGCTGCATTAGGAGTTAATAGAGCCTATGTTCTAACTGTTAGAGCTTTGTTCAGCCACACTGTACAATACAGACTGTACAAACTGATTTAACATATCTAGTTTTGAGAAAAAAAATCTAAGAGGGGAGTTCAGTTAAAATATTTAGAATGGAAATTTTCCTCGGGTTCTCTGATTGTGATGGGAAAAAAAGTGCTGAACTTTTTTGAGTAAATATCAGGGTTATCCCAGTTCCCCTTTCTCCTCAGCCTCGGTCCCCCCCCCCCACACACACACACACACCTCCTCTCTACCTCCTCCTCACCAGTCCCTGTCTGCTGCTCTGGAAGAGTGACCCAACAAAGCTGCCTTTGTAATTAGTGTAGTGCTCAGGCAAGAAAAACAACCCTGACAGAGCATGATAAATCATTCAGGGGAAGAAACTGATTAAAAAGCGACTGAGCACGAAGTGCAGCTATGGTCTTATTTGGGTTCTGCTGAAGTGAGGAAGGTTTTATGAGTCTTTGCTTGCTGGCATGAATCCTTTACTTCTGCCTGGTTCATTAAAACGCCATAGGTGAGAACCTGATGTTCTCCCAATTGGAAAGTGGAAATAACACAACCATAACGTGATCTTGAATCCTATACTATACTGTATGGATACTCTGCACGCACACGTGTGTAACCTATCCCATGCACAATGGATGCCTCTCATAAATATTTACCTACTCAAGCACAGCACATGATTCCATCTACGGTTATATTTAGTAAATAGGGCAGTTGATACAGTTTAAGCTGACCCACAGCTCCATTTGGAAAGTGGGGTAACCTGGTAAGAAAACAAGTTGGGATGCAAGACAAATGAAAAGACACAGTAGGGGTGCCCCAGTAGCTCAACAGATAAGTTTGCGTATCATGTAGGCCTTACTGCAGTGGCCTGGGTTCAAATGTGTCTGTCCCTTTCTTTCTCTTCCTTGCTTTTACTATCATACTTCACTCAAAATCTGTCAAATAAAGCATGAAAAATGCCTAAAATGATCATCTCAATTCCTGTGTGTTTGTCCCCAGGTGAGTGCAGCGCGTCCCCAGGGGCCCCTGCAGGCCTCCACAGGCTGGTGGAGTCTCTGTATGGCCTCCAGGGGGAGAAGAGCAAGCTGAGAGGGGAGCTACGACTGCTGCACTCCCAGCTGGAGCAGAGGGAACAGGACCGGCACTCACGCGTACTGGCCTTCCAGCAGCAGGTGCTGTGGAAAACATTTTACATTTGCATTTACATGTATTCATTTAGCCGACGCTTTTATCCAAAGCGACTTCCAAGAGATAGCTTTACAAAAAGTGCATAGGTCAATGATCATAAACAACACCTAAGCACTTACACATGCATACATACCCATAGACACCTACATACATACACATGCTTACACATGCTTACACATTCATGTACATGCACAAACATACATACACCACGTTGTGACCTCCCCTGTCTTCCACAGATTGATGAACTGAAGAGCTGCATCGAGGAACGTGAGGAGGAACTGTCCCGACTGAAAACTGACTCTGTAAGCATTGTGTGGACCATGTGACTCATTCGTCATCATCAGCACAGCTCCTACAAAGCAGTTTCACTGCAGCATTCTCTTCTAGAGATGGAGTGATATGGAGCAGAAATATCTGTGAGGTGTCAGCACACAATCTGCCTTCACCATCAACCCTGGAGGGAAATCTCTTACCTAACCAAGAACAGATACTACAGAGAAGAGGCGCTGACAAATTGATGACTTAAATGCTGATGTATTCATGCCAGAAGTAAGTGTTGTGTTTTTTCTTTCCTCCCCAGGGGGCCACAGATTCTGAGAAGCGTGTGGTCTGTCTGTCTGCGGAAAACGAGAGTCTAAAGCAGAGCCTGAGTGTCACCCAGGGCATCCTGCAGCAGCTGTCAGTCATCCCCTCCCAGTCCAGCTCCGTGCTCATCAAGGTGAGACGTACCTTAGCAGCACCGTCTCTGGATTGAAGCGTCTGCAAAATTAGTATGTGTACCGCAAATGTAAATGGTCATCTATGCTGAGGTGGAGTCAGGTACATAGTTCACAAGGTACAGCATAGACAGATGAAGGAGGTGCTGCACTGCACCTTTCCTGTTTCCTGTCGTTTGCAGCTGAACTTGGAAATACCCTATTAGAAATAGACAGAGGAGTGCTTCTCTACAAATGGAATGCAGTCTGATCACACCATAACTTTGCTATGAGACATGACTATGTATAGTTAATGTACTGGATGTGTCATGGACTGCTGGCTGTAATATAAACCACCCTCATGGTGGTTCATACAGACAATATCACTGTACTGTACTCTGTGTGTCATAATACACTTGTTCTTTATCATCTCATGCTTTCTTTTGGATTTCTGACACCTTACCTCCCCCACCCCCTTCCCTCGTAGGAAAATGAAAACCTGCGGAGCCGGGTACAGCAGCTTGAGAATTCCCTCCAACAGCGCGCCGAGCAGATGTCGCACCTGGAGCGTCAGAGCGAGCAGAGCGAGTGGAGGAAAGGAGAGGAGCTGAGGAGACGAGAGGAGAGAGTGAGGGAGCTGCAACTGGAGCTGGATAAGGAGAGGGGCAAGGAGCCGCTAGTCAAGGTAGGGAACTTCTGCAAAAGCATCATACTTGAAACGGAAATCTGAAGGAATCATTGCGCCTCAGATGTTGGGATGCAAGGTAGATTTGGGGCAAAAATTTAAGGTGATCCCCAACTATTCTCTCTCCAGTATGTCACTCAGACAGTGGAGGTGGAGTCTCCTTCCACACTGAGGCAGTTGGCCGAGGCCAGAGAGAAGAACGACCTGCTGTCAGAGAAGTTGTCCAATCAGAACGAGCGGTGCAAACAGCTGGAGGAGCATATCAGGAAATCAGATGAATACAGCTGTAATCTGCAACACAAGGTAACCGGGCAGAGCTCAGATCCACTGTACACTATTAGTAGTAGAAGAAGTAGGTATTATATTGACCCTCAAGCCAGAATTGCGGCAAGATAAAAGAAAATTGGAAATACAACAATAAAAAAACTGGTTACTCACAGAATACGCAATATTGAAATACAAAAGAAAAGAAAATATATACAAAAAATATATGTATCTATGAATATACAACTTTTTGCTGGAATTCCATCTTAAATAAGTTGTCAAATGTAAATAAGAAATGTAAGATCAAATCAATTTGTCTTTCGTCCCAGATTGCGGCCTACGAGAGAGAGATCAGTAAACTCCGTGAGGAGCTGCTGAAGGAGATTGGTCACCTGGAGGAGAAGAAGGAGGAGGCGGTGAAGGCAGCCGCCAACTGCTCAGCAGAACACTTCCAGAGCCTCCAGGAACAGTTTTTCAGTGAGTCCCATCAAATACTCATACTGTCCCATAGGACACAAAGTTGTTGAACCTAGACTGACATAAAATGGTGTGACAAGCTCACTCCATTTTCTGTATTAGATCTAATGGCTGGATGTTAATTCACACCATGGTGTGTCTGTTGTGTGTGGCCTGCAGGTCTGCAGGAGCGCCTCACAGCACTCCCTCCAACCCTGCGCACCATGAAGACAGATTACGCCAGTCTCAGGAGCCAGGTCCGCAACTTCTCTGACTTCTACGGAGCGGCCATCACCGACGCCAAGAAACAGGTGAGACACAAACCAGACCGGATTTGAATCCAAAGGCCTGTGTTTGCATGATGCCTGTACTGTATGTTTTAGGGAGTCAGTGCCAATTCTGTAATACCAACTGTGTGCTGAAGGGGGTGCTGCTAGATAAATGGGAGATTCAACCATGTTCCTGGCCTGTCTCCATCATAGATCTCAGCTGCTATGAGTGAAATGTCTGAAGCAAATAAAGACCTTCTGGAAAAGTACAGGAAGGAGGTGGCCCTTCGCAGGAAGTACCACGAGCAGCTGGTAGAGCTCAAAGGTATGATGGGATGCAGAAGAGGATCCTCTCCTCATAAGTCTAGTACTCAAAACCAATGTTATCTTTATGAACCAATTCATCATGTGTACTTCCTGTTTCCAGGCAACATTCGTGTGCTGTGTCGTGTGAAGCCAGTGTTGAAGGAGGACCAGCATGAGGAGGGCCAGTCAGTTGTGGTGACCACAGACCCCCTCAATGAGTCAGCGCTAACGGTGATGAACAAAGGAAAGGGCCGGATCTTTGAACTGGACAAAGTCTTCCACCCTCAGGCTACTCAGGAAGAGGTACTGAAAACAGAGGCACAGAGACCCTGACCTCCAGCATACATCCTAGTGCTGTCATATGTATATGCTACCAGGACACCAGAGAGGTTAAATGGGCCACAGAAATGATTTACACAGCAGTAGCTAGACTTTTCACCAACTCTTTTTCAACGTACCAACTCTTTTTATTTTTACTTTTCCCCAGGTGTTTCAGGAGATTGAGCCTCTTGTCACCTCATGCATAGATGGATATCATGTCTGCATCTTTGCCTATGGGCAAACTGGCTCTGGGAAGACCTACACCATGGAGGTATGTTTGTTTTCTTTCCAGCCGGTGTTGTACCACCTGACAAGATACCACACATCTAGTTAGAAATCAACTAAGTGATAAACAAAAAGAATTCTAACGGACAAACCTTTGTTTCCAGGGAAGTGTGGAGAACCCAGGTATCAACCAGCGGGCCCTGAAGCACCTGTTCAGTGAGATCGAGGACAGGAAGGACATGTGGACATACACTGTCAGTGTCAGCTCTGTGGAGATCTACAACGAGGTCCTCAGGTACTGGTCTCTAGACTCACCTGTTCTAGTGGTTCCTGGAAAAGTAGTGAGCATTACGATGTGACAGTGGATACTAGTACATCTGAAACCATGGTAATGTCCTAAATTAGAATAGAAATGTGAAATAAACGCCCCTCTTGTGCATGTCTGGTCCACAGAGACCTTCTCAGTAAGGATGGAGAGAAGCTAGACATCAAGATCAACCCTGATGGAACCGGGCAGTTGCATGTCCCTGGCCTCAGAGTCATTGAGGTCAAGAGCTTCCAGCACATCAAGAAGGTGAGAGATGGATTATATCTATAATCCGATCTATGATATCCATGTCTATAATCAATAGAAACCGTTGCAGCATCAACCCTGAGTCTCACATTCTCCGTCCAGGAATCTGAGGTGCGACTAGCTATAGTTCTCATAGAACCGTAGTTCAAGAAATGCAGTATTTTCGTCACAAGGGAAATTTACCTACTCAATACACATATCAGTGGTGCGGTCTGTGCCTATTATTCCACATGGGACTCGTGTTTTGCAGATCTTAGCGATGGCCCGTCGTAACCGGATCACCTTCGGCACCCAGATGAACCAGCACAGTTCCCGTTCTCACGCCCTATTGTGCATCTCAGTTCTGGGCACAGACCTGGCCACCGGGGCCAAGACCACAGGTCAGCTAGCGGACAATCACCCCTGCAGTCCCACCACATACAAATACATCTACATCCCTATATTGCTACACTGAAGATGTTTCCTAGAGCGATTGGGAATTCAGTAATATATAAAAGGTATTTGGGGCTCAAAGTCCGTTCATCCTGTGTTGTCTTCAGGCAAGCTGAACCTGGTTGACCTGGCTGGTTCTGAGCGGGTGTGGAAGTCTGGGGCGGAGGGTGAGAGGCTGAAGGAGGCCCAGAATATAAACCGCTCCTTGCTGGCTCTGGGGGATGTGATCCAGGCCCTGAGGGGGCGGCAAACACACATCCCCTTCAGGAACTCCCGCCTTACCTACTTGCTGCAGGACTCCCTGGGAAAAGGCAACAAAACAGCCATGGTAGTACAGGTATGGTGCACTCAAACTTTATCTCCAGAAATGCCATTTGAAACATTGTTTTATGAGTCTGGCTGGACAGAGGAGCAGTTACAGTGAATAACTTATATTGCTGCACTGCAGGACTGAGAAGTTCAGGAGATCCTTTGTCCCAACAGCTATTAGGGTCAAGGGCCATTAGGCTGTTGGGACTGTTGAATTGAATTGTTGTCTTCAATTCAATTAGAACTAGGCTGTGTGCAATTTAACTCTCTTGTGTATGCACTTTATTGTTCTTAATATGGAATTGTTGTGATGTGGATACTCTAATTTTCCTGTGGGGATGAATAAATTATGTTCTATTCTTTAAGATCTGACCGCTTTTTAAGATTTGGATGTAAAACTATTTGAGATTGTATCTTGAAATGTTGGTTGCTCTGTTTGTTTACAGGTGTCTGCTCTGGATAGTAACGTGGGAGAGACGCTGTGCTCCCTTAAGTTTGCCCAGAGAGTGTGTAAGGTGGAGTTGGGGCCAGCAGCGCGAAAGATTGAGGCTGGAGGCCATTGTGACTCCTAAATCACCCACTTCCTGTTCCCATGGATCCCCAGGAACTCCCACCAAAAAACTGACAGAAGCATCCCCAGAGGCACTCATCTCTATCAGTCATTGTCACAGCTATCAGCTCTTATCAAAAACAATCCTGCAAAAGGGCTAATGCTTTGAAGGTCTCCATAACATCAGGATTGCCATTTCAAAGTGGACACAGTTGGGATTAAAACCATCAAGTGGGAGAAAGCTCCATCTCTTTGACCATTGGCTGATCCGCCTGCTGCAGTGTTCATCTGTGTACTCAACACCCAGAGTACCAAGACAACTTCCGACTCACCAGTGGCTACGTTTGGTTCTTCCCACAAGAAATGCTGTTGCCAATGTCTACATCGCTGAAGCCCAGGGTTTTTTGACTGAAACTCCACTGAACATCACTATGCTTAAAGCTGCTTCATAATAGTTTTGGCATGAAATACATGCCACAGTAATCACTTTCATTGTGCAATTATAGCAGTATTAATTATCCAGCTACAACTATATGTATTGCGTGAGCTTTGATTCTAATATACTCAGCTGTATTTCAAATGGTAGTGTGTAGGAGATTTTGAGTGTTAGTAGTGGAGGAGGGGCAGACGTGCAGTTTCAGTGGGACTTTAATCACATTGTTGTTTGATCTTTGATGTGTCGTTTTTTCGTGGAAGTTGAGAACAGCAGTATTATCAAATGCTCCATTGTAGGCCTGTTAACTGGCTTTCCATGAGATGAGGGGAGTAGGCTGGGTAAATTAGATTGTTCTGTGACGGTACGGTAATGCCCACAGTATATGTGCAATATCTTCCTCAACAGGGAACGTCTAGGTCTATTGAAAGGACAAGGGAAGCACTTTATTGTGAAAGATAGTGTGTGCTTATCAGACTGAACGAGGTGCTTATCAGTAGATAGACAGTACCACTAGTCAAGCATTATGCCAAAACCTGCTTAGCTGTGATCTGTTCTCCATCCTAGATGTACCTCTATTTATTAGGCAGCTCTGGATTCAAAAGATGGCAAGTAATTCATGTTGCAGAAACGAATAAACGTGGACTGGTGTCACTTTAAGATATGGTTGAGTAAGAATGGCATTTACAGATTAGTACAAACTTGTGTATGTTTTGAAAAGTCTCTACTGATATAAACATCCTTTTTGAAGGAAATAGTTACAGGTAACATCCTAAAAAAAACAAAAAAGAATTTACTGGAAAGATTTCATAAAACATTATGACCATAAAGACATACATTTCTACACCTGCTTACGCAATGCATCATCGATTGTACATAAATAGCCCTTACGTCACATGACATTGATACAGGTCTGGCTCTCAAATAGCTGTTGCCAAGAAAAGATGACCCTCAATTGAAAATTGAATTCTGCATCAGTAGCTTTCATACTGTAGCTACTGCGCCCCAAAGTCTCTACCCATAAAACTGAAGTTGTTTCATGTTGTTTGGCCCCTTCGGGTGGAGCAAGCTGCAGGAGGTCAGCGTGGAGCTGGGCTCTTCCTCCCTTCTTCTGGGCTCAGTCCGAGTCTCCCTCCGTCACACCTATGGCTCCCACGGCTGCAGCAAGCTCCTCCTCGCTGCCTCGCAGACGGTCACCTGGACGCACAGACAATTGACAATCGCTCAATTACAATCCCTCACAACGCCCCCGCTGTCCTTTCAGGCAGAAGTGTGTAGTTACAGTATGTACATACAGCACAAAAACAAAAGGGTTTAGCAGATATGTGCAGATAAACCAGACTGAAGATTAGGCCTTAAGCTTTTTGATGGAATGTGTTGGCCAAAGCCAGATCTATTTTGGGAATGTAGATCACACATGATTAAAGGAAGCACATAGTGATATCATCGAGTGACAACATATCTCCTTGGGGTCGGGAATCCACAGAGCAATTACCAAAGCAATTACAGTATAAGCTCACACTGGCCAGACTTGTGTGATCGCAGAACACACCACAGTTAAGGATGCCACTGAAGAATGTATTGAATGTGGAAGTATTGAAATGTACTAACATCCAGGGTGGTGTCACAATGAGGTGACCTAATGGGTAGCATATCATTCTGTCAGGTTGTTTACAGCCCACATCCTCCATATGTGCTGCAAAACTCACGGATAAGTTCAGCGATGGCCTTCTGTGTCCTCTTCTCAAGCTTCTCCAGCTTCTTTGCGACGTCTCTCTTTAAATCCCTTCAATTAAAATGAGAACGTTAGATCGTTAACAAGATGACAGGAAATTGACGTTTGTTTTTAATAGATGATTGCAATAACAGTAATGGACACATCACTGTCAAAAGACCTACCAGTCAGGTTTCCTCGGTGCGAGGTTGGCCAAGTCCTGGGAACAGATAAGAATACTTTCATGTTTACTTTACGGTCATAACACAGACTCCCAAGACCAATAAAAAGAATAATATTTACCACTTCTTCAATGACAGGCTCAGGGTTGGCGGCTTCTAGCTGATCCTTGACTTTATCCTCCACTGAAAAAACAAGACAAGAAACGGTGAAATACACCCAATCACTCATTGGCACAGAGGTTTACAGTGTATTTGGGCTGTTTTGCATCATCGTGCTCTTCCTCACCTGATGCAGGCTTGGCTTTGGGCACCTGCCTCTCCTTCAACTCCTCGTCAGCAGGGGTGTAGTTCCTCAGCTTCAGCTCTCTAAAGATGGAGGGAGTAAGCTTAAGAGCTGCACACTTGTGTTGTCACATCGCCATGAATAACAGAACAAAGTGCATGGATTTCTATTTTTGTTCCGTCTACCTTTTTTAATGAGACAAACTTAACAGATACACAGTGCTACCTACACTCGCACGCAACACTGATGCACCAGAAGATGGCAGTGTGGTTACTCCAGAGACTGAGGAGACCCATGTCAAAGCCCTCACAGCTGCACATCTTGTTTCTAGGGAATGTTTGTCAGCTCCGGGGATAAGGACCCCCTTTATTCCTCAGGAAGGCATCTAATTAACATGTTCTCCACCTGCTGCATGGGCACGGCTTGAGGAAAACAGCTAGCCAGCAGCTGAGGAATTTCTCTATGGGTTGAATGATGTTATCTTTCATCAGGCCTCCTCGTGGTTAAATTCTCAGCGAGCTTGCTTGATGTCGGAGGGGTGTTGAGACAGTGCCTTGAGAGTTATATGTACCCTCAGTGTATAGTTGAGGGAGGACTTTGCTTGCTTAGAGATTCCTGTGACAGTGAGGGCTGATCAGGGTTGTGATGGGTGAGTTTAAGAGAGAAGGTTGAGAATGCATCCATCATGGCACACAAGCCAACCAGACAGGCTGCTGCCTTGTATGGATGTTGTTCTGGAATGTTCCATACGTCACACACAGCCAGTGCCCAGGGAAGTCAAAGCTCACTGTCTCCCCTTCTCTCTATTGCTCTCTATTGTTCTTTCTCTCTGACTTCTACAAGAGAAATGAATAAATGTCTCATTAACATTGCTTATGTTAGAAAATGTCTCTAACATAAGCAATCACTTCACAACTAAATAGCGGTCTTGGATGCCTCATGGGTTGGCAGATCTCAACTCACATTAACCTACTTTCCATGGACTTGTTAGTGGGTAGTAGAACACAGAACAGAGTTCAAATACTCTTCTCATCTTGATAATGCAAATAGTCACTTTAAAGGGTTGCTGTCTTCCGACTTGCAACCATCTTGTCCTTTGATACCTTTGTTTTGGCAATCTGATCTCCCATGCAACTTTAATACTGCGTGACTGGTCACAAGATAGGCTGTTGCACTACTGCTACAGTTAGGCCTAAATAAAATCCATCTTAAAAATGGCCTCTAACTAGTATCCGTATGAAACATCAAACTATATAATCCATTCACTTTAGAAATAAGATTTCTGTCTTTGATCTACAAAAGCAACAGCCGGCCAAAGCCAGTGCTCTCTAAACCCTGTGTGAGTAAGTGCCGGTGAACACAGTGAACAATAATTAAACATAAACAATGGAACAAGGGTCCTACAGGAGAGGGATGGCTGTCCCTTCCTGCCGCCTGAAATAAAGCCCACAATAAGCTGCTGGATATTTGTGTAGCTATTAGCACAGGGCCCTGATCCAAGCTTAAGTAAACACAGCAGACTTGCCACTGGGAATTCAGGTTTGTTTCCAGGAGATGGTGTTCAGATAGACAGAGAGTAGATAATCTGTGACATGATTGTGTCACTTGAACATGCAAAGAGGAGCAGATAGAATCATATTTACTGACTCTACTTACTGAAACTTTCATCATATTACTATCACATATCACTATCATATTTTGGAAGTCTACTTTGTTTGAAGGTGTCTGTTATGATGAACCGACCTGTGTCGCTCCTCTTCCTCAGCCTCCTCCTCCAGGGCTCTTTTCCTCTCTGGCTCTCCATCCTCTTGCTCTTGGTCTCTTCCCTGTCGGGTGAAAACAAATGGGTTGTTACTGACTTGCCATCAAATTAAAGGATGGCATTTTTTGCTTCCCTCAGGTAGCTTCACAGATACATCAATTCAAATACAGCAACGAGAACTAAACCATAACAAACAATAGTCCAAATCTAGTAAGGCTGTAGTTTGAATTGGCAAACAGCCACAACACAAAGAATTTTGAGGGTGACTGGTCATTTGGTATTCAAATAACAATATTTACATTCAGAACATGTTCATCTCAAGGTCTCAACAGTAGTGAACCAAATGTTGCAGTACAAAAAAAATACTAATAAAATCAACACAATTTCTTTGCATTGTATTTTTGAGATGGATGACAAATTTGAGAATGTTGGAAAACCTAGACTGTTCAAGTTATATACTACAACCAAGGACTCAGAACCCCTCCACACCCAATGTTTTCCTGAAAAGGTTTCCGGCCACCTGCTAGAACAATTCAGCGACTGACTCATTCTTCAAGTACAGTACCCCAGGAAAGCCATCCAATGGTTCTGGAATGTCAACAGCCATTTATCAAAATAGCCCCCTCCAACCCCAGCCAAGGAGCACATTCAAAAATCGAGGTTAAACTGCCAAAACGGTGACCTGCCCCTGGCTTGAACAATATTTCCTGCAAAAGGCCAGTTACACACAATCTAATGTTAATGACATTCAAAATACAGCAAGCTTTTTTGGGGGGGGGGTTTTAATTCAGAATTGCTGCCCTAAGCCCTGTTGTAGTCTACATGTAGGCTAAACTGTAAAAAAAAATAAAAAAAAAATAAAAAAAATAAACGGGATTGTTTTCTTTTCACTTATGTCGGCAGGCTGGATGCACTCACTACAGACATGGTAATATTTGGTTTCAGTCAACGTTCTAGAGACAACCATTGTATTGTCTAAGTTATGATTTGCCTGAAGCCTTCAAATCACGGGCCCCTACGACTTTTCCACTGAAAAAGTCGTGGTCAGTGGCACGGACACCAAACAAACTACCTCAGCTTAACTGTCCTCCTAGGTGTGAAACACAGACTGAGGTAAAATACACGTGAAGGAAGTGCCTGGGTATAGCTACGTCTTCCCTTATCGTTATGCATGAACTCTAAGTAAGAGTGATGCTTCGTCACTTAGTCAAGTGTCATGTATACGAACTTAAAGGAGTTCAGTGAATAGTAGGCTACAACATGAAGTGTCTGAATTAATTGTAATGTGGTTCAACTACAAAAGGATCTTTAATATTAATATTGAAAAGATCAAACTTATGAGCGGGACATTGAAGTTCTAGTATAGCCTAGCTAGCTAACAACGTTAGCTATAGCTATATGTAATGTAACCTTTTCGCTTGGGAAAGCGCAAATAGCCTAACTACATACAAGCAAAAGATGAAAATAATTTAAACGAGGTAATGCATAGCCATAACACGTATTCAGTTAATAAACAAATACAACATTTTCATCAACTCTATAATCCAACCATAGCGAGAAATTATAATAAATTGATAGCTTTACCATTCTGAGCTTTTCAGGACGTGAGGAAGCTAACATCAGCTAGCATTTGGTTATATAGCGTTACATGTATCTAGACAAAATACAATAGTTTATTCAAATGTATATTCCCTTTATATATATAAAAAAATACATAATGACTCTTAACAACCTGAAGTTGTCGACCTCTCAGCGCTTTCAGCCGCTCTTTCCTTTTGAGTGCTTGCTCCTGTAGTGATCCAACAGATCGCTCCATCTTGCTAGCTAGCACGTTGCTCTGTTTTTTTTTTACGACATCAGCCATCGATTCATAGTACTGAAGGGGTCTAAAGCAACCTTGGAAAACATCGATTCAAGGACTTAATGCAGATCATTAAATATATTAAAACGAACATGCAATGATCAGTAATAACATAATACAAAATTTGCCAATTGGAAATCCATCCAGATCTTAACAAATTACATACATATTTTGCAGTCTACATGATCTGCATATTATTCTACACAATTGATACACGATAGCTACTAGCTTTCATAAAGTAAATTGATAAAAACGCACAGCATGAAATTCACCACGCATTTATGTTTAGATTCATAAAACAGTAATAATTCTATTCATACTCTGTGAATATTAATCACGTGAGTGAATTCCCCTCAGTCATACACAGAAGCAAACACACAGTGGGCCACACACTGGGTAGGTCCTGGTGTGGAATGTAGGGCATTGCCATGGCAATACAGCTGCCTGGAGGTTCTCATTGGCCATCCTCCTATTGACCAGCCTAGCTTGGCCTGCAACAAAACAGACATGTGTTAACCATGCATCCACACAAAATTGTGTCCAATTAAGAATAAGGAACAAGAACAAACCCAGAACCTTACACCAATAGTCTCTATGTTACAGCAACTTAAATAATGTGTGTGCCATGCTATCCATTTCTTGTCATTTAAATTGGAAGTTTACCTATTAGCATAAGGACAGTGACAGAAAGAGCAAGAGGGACATATTTTCACAGCAGCGACCTAAAGACGGTATGAACTCACGGCCCTCCAATGGATATCTCTGACAACACAGCTTTTAACAGAACTTTCCAAACTTTAATCATTTGGCCAATGAACATTGTGTACAAATTTCATTTCAATTCCTGAGGTGTCACAATTTGTGTTAATTCTGCTTAGCTCTCTAATGCTATAAAAAGAAAGGTATTGAAAAACCCTGGAAAGCATAGATGGTATTTCACACAAATGAAAACAAATGGCTGTAATCTAATCGGATAGCTTTAGAAAATACCCAGATTGTTTAAACACATGTTCTGTTCAGCTTTTGGTGCACTTCACATTTCTCTGGAACACAGTTCAAGGCAGATTGACGGCATTGATGGGGGAGATTACACTGGACAAATGCAAAAAGACAACGTGAGCAGTGTATGAGCAATACATTTTCTGAGCACAAATCAATCTTCTATGTTAACTGTTTAATGGAAAAATTAACCAATTATATTATTTAAGTAACTAGGACAGATCCTTTGGGAGACTTTGGTATAAGGTGACAGTTTAATTTTGGTAATTAGATCAAGTTTCAAGTAAAACTGCATAGATGTTGAACATTTTAGAGGACCATATTTAATAGAGGCATTCTTACAGATTTAATGATGTAGCCTTACACTTTAGGGAGTGTCTGCCTTGCCCACTACTCGTTTACCAAATAATGGTGGATGTTTCTTTAAGAATATTTACCTGTAATGTACAGTGCGCTCCCTGTTGTATGGACTATATCAAGGGATTTGTTTCTGTATTCGGGGCAAGTGCATTTAAGCAGAATTTAAATGCACGATAAATACAATCGGCACACCTGTAAACATTGTAACTACGTTATCACATGGGTTAGTTTACAGTGTTGAACGGATCACCCGTTGCTATTGTGCCGTGGGAAGTCCTCCGTAACTGGAATAATATTGTCTAAATGCGGACATGGGTGTTCCTTTGGATTCGCATCTGTTTTCGCTGTGCTCATAATTTCTACGCAGATTAAGGCACGCATGCCATGCTTTCCCTTGTCTATGTGGATATGAACTTTCTTAGAGCTTCTGTTTCGACGATCACATGTTGGATTCTGTCACTGTTTAATATCAAGATGCTCCACGCGAACATGTTGCGCCCTTACTTTTGGAAACAACAACAAAAACCTCGGACAGAAATGTAAAAATTTAACATTTTATACTTAAATCAAGGACCACACTTCTAAACGCGGAGGAGAATGGCATCGAAAGAAAGATTGTATGAGCTGTGGATGTTGTATTACACCAAGGTGAGTGGGGAAAGATGTGACACCTGTTGGCGATTGTTGTCTTCTGCCTTACTGTAACACTGTAAGGCAGCCAATATTTATAACTGACTGCATTATTTGGTGTTGCAGTCAGTTATAAATATGGGTGAATATGTTGGTACGTTTTCAGACTTCCGAAAGAATCTACGCGGAAAGACGAGGAAGTAGCCTACTTGCATGAGAGGAGACTATTCAAACGTTTAATTGCACGAGCGAATTTGTAGGCCTATCTTAACTACTGTTCAATGGTGGTTCTAGTGTAGCCTATCCTACATTATACAAATTATGCCCGATTGAAGTGGAAGAGGTTGCCATGGTAAACAACACTCATTTCCAAATTATTTACCTGTGCGGGCAGGTGTCTGGCTACTTCCTGAATCTTCCTTCGACTTCTTGGCACAACTGGCGCAAACATTTGTTCCGTATTTGTGAATAAAGATCTAGGCTACTGGTCTCTTGCTCATTTTAGAATTGTTTTGTGAACAATGCCAGCGAGAGAGTTCTACACCTGCGCGTGCTAGGGATATTCAACCAATTTCAATTCCATTTTAGTTTCAAGCAATGGACCGTAAAGTATTTTTTTGTGTGAAGAATAGTGAGTGATAGTTATTTGCTTACTCTAGTGGTTTACATTACTCGCTGCTCAGAAAACCTAAACTATATGTGCATCCCAAATAGGGGTCTCACAAACTACTCGCATACATTTTAAATAAACATTGCAGCTATTTAAAGTGCAGTTTAGCCTACTTCCCGAGTGGGTTTTCTATAGCAGGGGGCCATGGAAACGGGAAGTACACTACTGGTGCAATTTATTTGATTCCTGTTTGGCTATGAACTGTCTGCTCGTTGGATAAAATATTTATTTTGAATTTTGTATAAGTGCCTGTCAGACCTCTTCGAAATACAACAGATTGTGTGGGAATTAATAATGCATTTTTCATTGATAATTTTTGCCATCTGCTTCATGCCTGAAGGACAATCCAGCCTTGGGCCAAACTTTTACATTTCGACATGATTAAAACCTGTCAGTGAATAGAACCATGGTCTGTAACCCAGTCTACTATACCTTTACATAGGCTATTCAAAGGCATCAGAATGAGCTGTGGTCAAAGCCAAATTACTTGTTCTGCTGACTGGTTTTACCAAACACTATATAGAGAAGCAGTACTCCCTTGTAGCCTTCAGTTTGGTCCACTGACTTGGTTGGTAGGATCCAGGAAAAGGTAATGTTAGTCACAAAAACATCCTTATCTAAGAGACTAGTTTTATGGCAAAGCATTGGTTTTTGTACTTCCTTTTGTTGTTTTTGTATTTGTTTTTGTACTGATACTAGAGTAAGGATTGTCTAGTTACCAGGAAACTTACTTTTCTTGTGCCCAGTCAGAACTAGGCTACTTCGAGGCAGATTAAAGTCAACAATTAACCATAGCCGAGTTGGGTGCACTGAGGTGCATTCATGTTGAATTCTTACAGTGGTAATAACAACAACAAAAATCACCTAACCCAAAGACTAAAATTTATATTTGTAAAAGCCTTATTAATTTAAAGGCCACAGTAACATCTTTAGTCCTAATTCTTCAATGCTAAGATCACTACATGGCTTGTGTGAGGGTGTGCCTGCTTAGCATCTGGTCATGACAGCTGTGTACCATGTCTGTGAGGCTGACCACTTCCTATTGATCTGGATATCTGCTTTGGAGGACATGTGTGATGTCATCAAGCCACTTCCTCTCCTTGTTAACCTTTGTTGAGTGACACAGCAGTCAGTACTAGGCCTCTGCTTGACAATATTGTGTTGTTTGCAATGATACGGTAGTAAGTAATTTAGCATGCATCGGAAGGCTTGTAAATGAACAGCCCTACCCACAATGCTGTAATAAAGATGAGACTGTAAGGGGGAGGGAACCGGAGAGCTTCATTCGAAGTGTTAAGTCTGGTCATACATAGGCCTTAGGTAAAAAGGAATGGCTTTGTGGTCTTAAAATAATGTTGCTGATGTGTTTTGTGGATGATTTCACAACAGGGTAATTACCTAATGTAATGTTCAACATAATGAGCTGCAGCCGTCTTAAAGGATGACAGTATAGTTACAACAGCCTCCTCGAACAATTACCTACCCCTCCTATTGACTCAAATGTGACATTTAAAGCTTTTGTTAACAACTGGTAAGGCCAGTTAGTTTGAACAGTATTTCTCCAAATTTGAACACGTGTCTTTCAGTCTCTTGGATAATCTGTTATTTGTTTAAAAATTGTTCATACAGTTATATTGTAATCCCCCCGCGACATCACTCACATAATACATCACCACAACGTTTTTGCATTGGTAAATCCACAGTGAATTAAACTATAATCAACCTTTTTTCATATAACAGTCACACACTGTTCTGTATTTAGACATTTGTTGTTAACTTTGTATCACTTTTATTCACTTCTATTATCAGTTTTCTTTGGTTCTCTGTTGACATAGCAATAAGAAATTTGGAATGAATGAAACAAATATATGTCAGTTGGTTTCTCTAACCTGCATCTCTGAACAGGGGCAAAAATAAACTCTTTCTCCAAGTCTTGAAGAGAAACACACCCATTAGGTATCCACCCATCATTAGACAGCTCATTACTCTCTAAAGCCTGAACCTTGCATTTTGTTGATTGAAATTCTTGCTCTTGCATCATGCAAACATTCAGTCAACGTTTGAAAATATTCTCTGTAGAGCTATGAACTGTAAAATTGTACACAGGGTGAGCCAGTGTCTGGGAGCCTTTCTCTGTATCTTGAATCAAAACACTACTTGCTCTGGCATGTCAGTGATTGAGGATCTGTGCTTCCTCTGATTGTGCAAGAAATTCAGCACACCCAGATTCAGGACTCACGTAGCATCATCTGCTGGGATCTGTGCCACGTCCAGGAATGTTTTGATAGTTATATTTTCGGAGAAGGATTTACATCTCAGGCTTTTGAGAAACAATTGAATTAAGTGCACTCGTAGTTATAACACAGTAGGCTACCTTCATGTTTATAACACCCCAAGGTTGCCGATCCTTTGCACCTGGCCTGGAGTGCTCTCAGATCACTTGTATGGTTAGGAAGATATACAACAGATTTAAATGCTGTGGGACTGCATGTCTGTCCTATCTGAAATATTTTTATAGGCGATCAGCACATTTTGACTTCTGACAGGCATAGACACAGGATCTGATGGCTGAAACAGAGACTATGGACTTGTCAGCTCCTGTCAGATGGGGAAAGTTGCATTTTTTTCCAAACAACATAAATACCAACCTCCCCCCCCCCACACACACACCACCACCCACACCCACGAGGTTGTAATTGGCACCCAACATGCCATGATTGTTCTTTCCCTCACTTAATAAAAATGCATTAAAATCCCAGATTGAAGACTCACAAATCAGTTTGCTAAAGGCTACCTGTTATTTGAGAGAAAAGATTGAAGTTTGGAGTACAGTATACCCAGGGTTTAACAACCACGGCACATGCCAAATAAATGAAAGCTTTAATACATCACTGATTCATTCCTTCAGCCTAAATATCCACAGAGTTTAATGTTGTCAATGCAGAATCCTCTATGCAGATGTCACAGTGAGTGTACGAGGGACGGACCCAAGTGCAGAGGAGACAGAAGCAGGGTGGCGATAGCACAGACTACTTTCAAAACAAGAACATGGCGGGTATACTCACATAGACAGATGGTACACAGATTAGAGCCCGACCGATAAAGGATTTTTAAGGCCGATACCGATACAAATATTTGGTGATTTAAAAATCCGATATTCCGGCCGATATAAAGAAATATTTAAAAAATCCTGAAAAGCGTAACAAAACAAACTGATTTCCCTAACTGTAGTTATTTGTAGTTTACATTTAGTCACTTTTAGCAGGAGTTCTTATCCAGAGCGACTAAGTACAGGGACATTCTCCGAGGCAAGTAGGGTTAAGTGCCTTCCCAAGGACACAACGTCATTTTACATGGCCGGGAATCGAACCAGCAACCTTCTGATTAATAGCCCGATTCCCTAACTGCTCAGCCATCTGACTCCTGTTATTATTTCCTCACTAAAATAATATGTTAATGCAGTTTCTGATAAATAAAATGTATAAAAATACAAACTTAAGATATGAAACTTAAAGTCTTTTTAACCCGTTAAGGAGTAGCGTCACACATATGTGATCGTTCGAAAGCGGGCCCCACAGAGTACCGTCACACATGTGTGATTCTGAACATTCCAACCGACTATTTTCCGATCGACAAAAACTATATGACAAACGATATAGTATGGCTTCAAAATTTACAATTAGGAGGCTAACAAGTAACACTAGCAGGTAGTAGCATTGCTACGAGTATTATGCTAGGTTGCTAAGTAATGGAAGCTAACTAAAACTAGCTAGCTTTCGTTTTGGAAAAATAACTCACTCTGGTGGAAGCGTCGGTAATATTTAGAACTCACTCCTTAAAAGGTTAACAAAGAAACTTAAAAAAAACAAACATTAATATTCATTTATCGGCCATTATAAATGCCGGTACCGATAGTTTGGAAAATGCCCAATATCGGCCGATATATCGGTCGGGCTCTAACACAGATACAACAACCGACAAAGACTTGACACAAAACAGGGACTTAAATACAAAACCAAACAAGACAGGTGACAACACTCAGAACGAATTAGCAAACTGACACAGACAAAATAGGGCATGGAAAACCAAGTAAACCAAAACATCTAACAGCACTGACGTGGCCGTGACAGCAGGCAAGGCACTGTGATCTGATTGGCTGTATAGACCATGACCCTGAGGGTAGGTGTTGGCCTTCCCGGCCTGATGTCCGTGGGGCCAGTTCAGCAGTGAGCGGTGGAAAAATGCCCGTTCTGGGCTATTAGGAGTAATTATGGAAAAGTCAGCGAGGGAACCAATGATCTCCCTGCCTAGGACAGGAAGCGGGTATTTTTAGTCTGTCGTCAATATGTGCTGGTTACTGTTAAGAGGATTGATAGTCTAACAGCTCTTGTTGTGGTGGAGCTGTACCATTTTCACGCCCCCCACCGCCTTGGCC
Organism: Osmerus eperlanus; assembly: GCF_963692335.1. Lineage (NCBI taxonomy): Eukaryota > Metazoa > Chordata > Actinopteri > Osmeriformes > Osmeridae > Osmerus > Osmerus eperlanus. The sequence continues at coordinate 6,212,477 of NC_085024.1, forward strand.
ACAGGGCACATGTTCAGTATGTGTCATTTAGTCATTGCTGGCCCATCAATGAGCAATATACTACCTCTTACTAAATACTATGGTTGTATATGTTCTGAACCTCACTCCGCTGCCACATGGCTCACTTATAGTGTATTTGCGTTCTTTGAATAGAGAAGCAGCTAAGCTCAGTCTGGCCTTCAGCCGTCCTGTAATTGGGATCCAACATGCCTGTTGACCAACAGAGAGCCCAATCAGGAAACCAAAAGTGGTCTTTGTTTCTAGTGGGCCGGGGCAGGAAGCTGGAATGGAGCTGAATGCCAAGCAGCAGAGAGCAGCACAGCTGCCCAGGCCTGTATACCTCCACACTGACCACACAGGTCTGGGAGAGCACTGAATAATGGACAGACATCATGGAGTTAGCACTTGTAATTGTACTTTTTGATCTCAGTACAATATGGATAAATGGCTTCAAAATGTTGATTGTCTCAATTAATTAGGGAGTCAGTCTTGTTTTTCTTCCAGTTCCCAGAGTGAGAAGTAGTTAAATGGAGTAGAGTAGTGAAACATTAGCCCTAGTGGTTGTCAGCATGTTTCATTTAGTCATTTTAGCAGACGCTCTTATCCAGAGCGACTTACTGTAAGTACAGGGACATTCCCCCCAAGGCAAGTAGGGTGAAGTGCCTTGCCCAAGGACACAACGCCATTTGGCACAACCGGGAATCGAACTGGCAACCTTATGATTACAGGCCCGATTCCCTCACCGCTCAGCCACCTGACTCCGTTTCAGTCATATAAACTGTCTGGAGGTAATCACTCCAGCCGTCATAAGCAGATTGTCAACAGTAAGTCAAGGAACTTGGAGTTTTAGGGACTTTTTTCCTTTTATTGCACAGTATAAAATGAAGGTTTTTTAGGGGGAAACCAGGCAGGTGCAGTGTCGAAATTAAATCAATGTACTAGTGTACTTCCCTCCATATTGCTTAATGTTAACAAAATATTTATCTTCTTTTATGATGATACTTTATACTTATGGACTTATTGTTTGTTAGTTCCAGTTCTGCTTTTGATGGACGAGAATCTCAGAATAGTAACCAGTAACAGAAATGTGTTGTAAGGATCACAGACTGGTGCAATAGTATTATGGAGGGGGCTTGAGACAGAGCTAGCCCGAGTCACAATGTTGTGCTAATGTGTTGGTATTTGCATGTCCCTGTGATAAAGTTAGGTTTTCCCTCATGAGAGGAAAAATTGGGATCTAGAAGCAAGGATCATATCACCATTTGCCACAAGCCTAGTCCTGGTTTAACAATTATGCTAAACACAAATAGAGAAATAGAGTATAGCCTTTCCTTTAAATGATCTTGATTGAAGATGTTTGAAATCTTGTGTTTGGGAATGTGGGAATACGTCTGTACAGTTGAAAGGTGGAACGATGACTGCTGGTGCTGAATGTTATCTTTGGCAACACTGACAATGAATTGCTAACAATGGCGGGAGTCAGCTGAGAGACTTATTTGTTCACTAATTCAACTGCAAACATTGCGTCACAAAACATAAGGAGTGTTGCAAAGCTGGGCCAGTTTTCCTAATATCTTCTCTCCCCCTATTGCTCAGTCTGGCCCTGGCCATTAGACCAGATAGACTGTGTAAGATATGAAGCAACTGTTTATTTTGATATTTCCTTTAAGTGGAGTGATTTTCAGACAAAAAGCAGAGATTATAAATATTTTGTATGACCATGTCGGTAAAAATAGAGATTCTGTGCACATGCCGAGCATTCCAGGTGATGAGTGTGTAATCCTTTCTAAATAAATATGGCAGGTGTTAATACATTCTATTTTGAGTTTTGGCCCCCTCACAGTGTAACTGCATCATCATATGAATGGCTCGACTGCCTTCTTGGCCCACCAAATCCTCTAGTGGTTAGTCTTAATGTACACTGAATATAGTGGTGGTTTATTTCACTGTCTGTGTTGTGTATCATCAATATAATTGTGTGTGGGTTAGTTATTTAAGGACGATGATGATGAGGATTATGAAGATGCTTTAAGCCCTTTTGATGATTGGGTATCTTGATGGCCATGTACCTGTACTGCACTGGAGATAAATGTTTATGTCTGAATCAGGGATGTTGACTCCAGTTAATGTTGACGTTTGCAGTTTCTCGTGTAGCCTACTTATCTAATTGCTTATGCGCAATCACGCAGGGCCACACTAGTCACACCATGTACCTTGTTTCCGCTTGTTCCGCCTTCACTACAGTAGTAATGATTTGAGAAAAAAAATTAAAATAAGTTTGGAAATCTCTCAGAGACCCATAATGCTGATTCTACAGTATAGTTTTCTTGAATGTGGGTGTTTACTGGTGAGACCTAAAAAACATCACAGACTGCTCACAAATAGCTACACAGCCAAAAGAGGAAGGAGGCTGAGTTAGAGCATGGAGGAAATGTGTTTTGGTTAAAGTGACTAGGCGTTTCCTGGTTGCTTGTTTGACAGATAGAGAAAGACGTAGAGAGACACAGACAGCCACTAGTGCTGCCTAGGAGGAGATGTGCTGTTACATGTTTAGTGGAAGTGTACTGTAGCTCTTGGTCTTGACTACCATCCAGGAGGGTTCATCAGAGACCACCTCCCTTGTTCAGACACTTGCAATGAGACATGGACTGGCCCACAAATCAACTGGTAATGTAGACATTCTACATAGATATGGAGTGATGGAAGGATGGAGATCATTTTTTGATGCAGCAGTATGTCACATGGATACCTGGATTTTTGTCATGTTGATCTGAATATCCAGTTTGTTTCTCTGTGGTGTCTGAAGCCTTGGGTAGCGAGCTGCCTGCGAGCCACTATGGTCGAGCTGCTGTTGACACTGGAGCCTGTTACCTCTGTGACCCTGAATATCAACCCTGTAGGGCTCATTTGTTAACGTCTTATGAGGAAACTCAAGGCAGTCGTCATGTGGTTTTGTTTGTTAGCGTTATTCGTGTGGCATCCCCCTGTGGGAACACGTCTTCTCTGCAGAAAAAAAACAGTTGTTGTACCGCTGCGGACAAGCTGACCTAATGCACTGTGGCACGTTATGGCACAACTGTGTGCGGCTGGCTGCCGGTTGAGACAGTGTATCATCTTTAGATGTTTGCTGATGTTTGCTCTTTGACCTCAATCTGTGTTGCTGATCAGTTGTTCTCGTGAGACACGCCGCCTCTGTGTGGTGGCAAAGCCTCACTCTGACTCAGATTCTGAGAGAACAGAAATGTGTTCCTGGTGCTGTCTGATGTTACTTCACAGTAGCTTCTTCAACAGCTAGTAAAAAAATATCTGTGTTTCATGTATTCAGCATAAGCATGAGAGTAATGAAAGTGTGAGTCATCTGTTGTTATGAGATGGGAGGAGTCAGATGGAGCTGGCACAGGGGCAGGATATGTAGGGCTGATTGAACTGATTAGACGGGTGATATTGTTACCACACCATAATTGTCACACATGTAAATGTGTCTGCATGATAGCACCATCCCAGGACATGGTCAACCCCAGCGGGTTTTCCCAGGTTTCCTGATTTCACACGTGGTTAATAAAATAACGTCTTGGTTTGGACAAGATATTATTAGGAAAATGATTATAGAATACTGTTTTGTCTACTGCTTAAGAAATGTTGTTGTGCTCAAGCGTTTCAAAACCTTGCATTGCCTCACATGTTCTCTCCGGTGACGTCACTATGCAGCAACATCCTGTTGGAGACTCTTCCTCAGGTTCAGTTAGTGATGCTATGTTTTCATACTGTGTATGGTATATCTACTACATTTCTCAGTGCTCATGGACATCCTGTATTGTGGTCAGAATAATGTAGAATGTAATGGAGATAGTATCAAAAACACCAATGTATATTCCTCTTCACTTTGTGTGTGTGTGTGTGTGTGTGGGAGGGAGGGGGGGTGTTTATGTGTGTTTGTGTTCGTACTAGTGCTTGTGCATGTGACTTGTCTCTCTTATCTGTAGACTCATATCTCTGTTCCTCCTACTGCAGAAAGATGTGGCTTACCTGCAGCAGTGGCTGGAGGCCTTTGTGGCATCCTTTGAGCGGCTCATTGATGTGCAGTCGCTGGTGCCCCGGCGGTAAGTGGAAGTCAAAGGTCGAGAAGCACCAATGTTTATGAAGAGAAACATGAAGATCTAACTTTGCCCTCACTTGCCCTCTGGTCTTCCTCCATCCCCTCTCCTTCCATCTCTCCCATCTCCTCCCAGGGTGGAGGAGGGCTGCTCTGAGGTGCCCCTGCTGCCTCGTGAGGTCCTAGTGCTGCTCAGCACCCAGCTGTGGCACAGCGCCCTGCACCTCTCTGGGTCCGAGCAGGGCAACAGCACCCCTCACCCGCTGCTGCTCATCAAGTTCTTCATCATCGTCTGCAGGTAGGGGTGGGCACAGCTCATTGTCATCCTCATCTTCTTCTTCATCATCTAAGTCATCTTCATCATCATCATTTTTGTTGTCAATGAAATCGTCTTTATAACCTTTATCAGCATTTTCATCATCAACAACTGCACAATTTGACAGCTTTTCTTCTGTGGGCAATGGCACCAACCCCAGTTCTAACGAACCTGAAACAGATTATCATCAAGCCAATTCTTGCAGACAGGAAAGAAAGCAATTTTGGATGCTGTTAGTCATTACAATCTATAGTGAAAGACATGGATATTCATACAGTACCAGTCAAAAGTTTGGGAAAATGTGTCCAAACTTTTGACTGGTACTGTATGTATATTAACCATAAGGCTGACATCTGCTAACTAATAACTGTTCTCCTCACCAGCCTTCCTAATGACCTCAGTTCAATCCTCTGATGATGGCAAAATTATGTTCACAATAATGATGCAATGAATAATGTGGAGTCAGGTGGCTGAGCGGTTAGGGAATCGGGCTAGTAATCTGAAGGTTGCCAGTTTGATTCCCGGCCGTGCCAAATGACGTTGTGTCCTTGGGCAAGGCACTTCACCCTACTTGCCTTGGGGGAATGTCCCTGTACTTACTGTAAGTCGCTCTGGATAAGAGCGTCTGCTAAATGACTAAATGTAAATGTATTCATTTAGCAGACACTGTTATCCAAATCAACTTTCGGGGGGGGGGGGGGGGAATTAAACCTGCATCCTTTGATCTGCAGTCAGATGCTTTACCACTGAGCCATACCTCTCCCCTTCATCTACGACTGAAGATACACAATAAAGAGATGGTACAGCAGATCTGTGATGATTTATGCTTTTGTGTGCTTTCAGGAATATGGAAAATATTGACCCTGACAAGACCCCTAGCTTTGTGTTTGAGACAATAAAGCTGTTGAATTTCTGCTTGACTCAGGTAAGGTCACAAACGTTGCAACCCCACACAATGTCTACAGCACACTTGTCAGTTTCATTGAGTAATGCTATAGTGTCTCACCTGACATAGATGATTTACTACTCTTTTAATGGCTGTGGGCATAGTTATCAGATGAGAACTCACACCCCATGTCCATCCTATTTATACACACAACAGTTTACAGAGAGCAATGAAACAGAACTGGTTTAAAAAGAAAAGAGAAGTATGCTTTATACTTTATGCTCTTTCTTTTCTGGTATGTGTTTATGGTTGGCATTGAGGACACCTTGTGAATAGGAGTTTGGACACAATCTTCATGTTGCAGGCTGGCTCTGAGTGATACTGACTGTTAGCTTGTGTTTCAGCTGAAGAAGCAGCCAGAGGATCAGTCATCACTTCAATCAGTGGTCCAGTATGGGCTGCTTCTGTGTGAGAGTATCTATGACCCTTACCAGATCTGGAGGAGACGCCTGTCAGGGTAAGTGTGTGTGTGCTTGCAGTGTATGATTGTGGTTTGACATCCCCTGCTGTTTGTTGCCATTTTTTCATGTGTGGGGGTTGATTACGACTTTTGTGGAGGGTGTGTGTGTTGGTCCTCCACCAACCCAACCAAACCTCTTAAAAAAGAAAACAACACCCTCGTAAGATCTTGCTCTGATGAGGCTGTCAGGTTGGAGTCAAATGATTCCACAGCAGGTCTAACAACTGCCATATCCAGTCTTGAACCAGTCCTTATGTAAGAATCACTCCAGCTGTTGAGGAGTTGTGTGTGTTGGGCGTGTGTTAGCTCAACCTGCTTGTTTGTTCCAGGGAGGATGTAAGTCTGATGGAGAGGAGCAGGTATAAGTTCTCCCCTCTTCCTCTGCCAGAAGAGCTACCAGCTCTGTTCCATGGTGAGCTACTGCTTCTGTCTCCTTCCAACCCCCTAGCACTCACCCTTGTTATATTACTCTCCACCAAACTGACATACTGTACCAAAGGAATCTTCCACCATGTTGCCATAGAACAGCACCATTCTTTAAATAGTTATTTCTGAACTTGTCTCCAAACACACCTCACATACCACTGACCTCCTTTGACAGGATTCTGCTTTCACCTGGTACAGTCTTACTGCTCGACAGAAAAATACAATTAACAAGATACTGTTAGTGACCCACTTAAAAAATGTATTTCACCAAGCAATGCTTTTAAAAATGTTTTAATTGTATTTACAAAAGCAATGGATTACCTATTTGATGCATACAATGTCTCACAAAATGTATGCCTTGCTCTGTTTTCTATACTGTATTTGGTTAAAGTTAAGTTTGGATAATGCTTGCAAGTCCTAGTGCTTAAGGTTTGGCCTAAAATAATAAACGCTGTATTTGACTGGTTTCAAGTTTGAGATGCATTAATAAGAAGGTCAGCACTGTTACTCCTTCACCACCCTAGCGTCTTACGCAATGAGCTGATATGTTGGGTCTTGATGAATGGTAAATTATGTTATGTGTTATGTTATGTTTTCAATCAGCAGTGTTTCCTCGCAAGGGTATTATCTTATTAAACACTTCTTTTCATAGAATCCCTTAAGATTTAGATTAGATTAAATGATAATAAACTACAGAGAAGCCTCTGTCTGGGCTTGTGAAGGCTGTGGATTAGACAGTTGTGTTGAGAAACTTGAGGGTGGTTGGCTTGTCTAATACCGGTTATTACCTGGTCAATTTGAAAGGATTAGGCGATCTTATTTTGACTCCGCCCACCTCACAGATACCTTACAGGCCAGCGAGCAGATCCCAGAGCTCCTCACGCTTCGATTGGTCGATCTCCAAGGGGCTGTCATCAGTGGGAGCAAGGTAAAAACCTTCCCATTCCAAGTCAGTGTCTATCACATGGTTGCTTTATCTGCTGAGAACAAATGTGTATTTCCAAATGTGGGGGGACAGCTTTTTTGAATAACTGGATACAGAGGGATGCGGCCATCAAACAGAATTTTCTTGATAAAAAATTGGGAAGAAAGATTAACTGTTTTAAAAAAGTGGGTGAAACATGTTCCACCCATATATAATGAAACCTATGCCCCTGTCTGTCTGTAAATAAAGAAAAATACTCAAGATTTACTTGTCTATCTGTGACTTCGCTCTACAGAAGAACGGCCTGCTCTCCATCACCCCCAACTCTGTGAAAGACCTGTTCTCCGTGCTGCGGGCCTGGTGTTGCCGCGACCCCCCCAAGCCCAAGGACCCCAGCCTGCTAAGACTGACCCTGCAGTGCCTGACTGCAATGATCCACACCCTCCACGGCAGCAGCCCAGCTGAGCGGCAGGTGGAGATTAAGACTGTGCTTGACGGCTACTTCCAGGTCCTCAACTGGAACCGTCCCCTGGGCAGCGAGCCGGGGGGCGGGCGAACCTGGGAGGACAGCCTGATCACCCTACAGAGCCAGATGCTTAGTAAGGAACCTCATAGTTACTACACCACTCAGGACCCATCTTTAATCAACTTTAGCTCTTTTTCACTTTTTTCACCTCCATTCTCCAGTGAATCTACCATGAAGAAAGATATTTTGCTTGGATACTGATTCCGTCTGATATTAATGTTGCAGACATGGCTTAAAAAACTGTTGTGAGCCAGTCAGTGTGTGTGGTGCTATTTAGGAAATGTCTGTCTATCTCTCTGTGATGAGTCAGGGTTTAAACCGCTGTGTTGCTGTCCTCCACAGCTGCGATGCCAGAGATCCTACAGTGTCCTGACAGGCCTGTGCTGCAGGCCATCTTCCTCAACAACAACTGCTTCGAGCACATTCTCAGGCTCATCCAGAACAGCAAGGTCTGTCTGTGTGTGTGTCTGTCTGTCCATCTGTCTGTGTATCTATCTGTCTGTCTCTACCCACATGTCTGACACTGTCCACATTTTTGTTCACGTCAGCCTGTGTCTGTCTACATGTCTGTTTGCCTTCCTGACAGTCCGTTGGTTTGTCTGCACTACCCTTTGCTAAGGTGGTGAAGCAATTACTGTTGTCAACATATCTACTGTGATACAAACAGACACAAAGCATTTCTAAGTTTCTAACTTCTCAAGTTGACAATGTGTCCGTCTCTGTCTGTATGTGTGTCTGCTTGTGTGTGTGTGTGTGTGTGTTTGTATCCTGTAGCTCTATCAGAGCAACAAGAGTAGGATGGAGTGTGTGTGTGACCTCACCACACGTTTACTCACAGAGGTGGAAGTGGACCAGGTACTTTCACCATGATGTTGATGTAGGTCTGTCAGCAGGAAACTCAGCCTCCGACTACACCCCCCTCCCTTCTCTCCCCTCCCCCTCCCCTCCCTTCCCTCGTTCACTTCTCAGAGCTCTTTAAACAGGAAGCCTTCAACAGGAAGTGTGAGCCATTACGCTCATTTGTAAATGATAGAAGTTAGAGTTTTTATAACATGGCTGTCTGTTTCTATTACAATTGCTGAATCTCTTCAATAAATAACTCCCTCTTCCTCTGACAGCATAGTCTATGCTATTTTTTGGAGAGTTATGATGTTTTATGTTTCAGTATAAAAAATTGTTGACTCCCTAAAATTGTTCACACAAATACCTCAGCCCTTAGTGAAAATAGATACTGGAATACATTTTTGGGGACAGGATGAAGTACCTATACCTAAGGCAGACATAGGTCATGTTTAGGACTAGTGGCTGGGTTACCTGTTGACAGTAGGAGGAGAGTACTATCCTGTGTGCATGTGGTGGTTAGCTTTCCATGCATGTCCAACCCTGCTGTTTTCAAGGCTACATAATTCTACATTGCATGACTGGTGTGGTTGTATGATTTTAAGTTTTTTGATTAACTCGCATGGTGAAGCTTTAGTGGTGTTGGTGTGATTTCTTAGTGTGCTTGTGTTGCACAATGACGCTACAACAACCTTTGGGAAGGAAAACAACAGTATTTTTTTGGGTGGCGGTTATAACCAACATGTCAGGACCTGTTAGTATCTGACAAAGAGAAAGTTGTCTTTGTCATCAACCAACTTCATTCATTTTAAAGGTTTGGTCAAAGTACTCCAGCTTGGTGCGTCTTTTCCCTGGTGTTTACGTGATGTTGCTGTCTTTGGTATCAGTGGGATCTCAAACAGTGACTGAAGGTGTGTTGTGTAACAGAGTGTTTGTGGTGTACAGGTTTGGGAGAAGGGTTCAGACTGTATCACAGTGCATGCTCTGGGGGTCCTCACGGCCATCATGAGTAACTCCCCCTCTGCCAAGGTAAGAACCCTCCCACTGTACCATTCATAAACTGTATAAAGTAATTCTACTGTACGACCACTACAAATATCATTGTATATGTTACATAACAGAACACCTAACATTTTGCAGGATTTTAATCAAACTGACATAAGACTGTTATTGTGTTATTAAAACTATTTGATTTAAGTAGTACTAGTGCTATATTAATGGTTCTGTACTGTAAGTACATATGTATGTAGATCAACATTTCTACTGTAACATTTTGAAATCATTTACCACTGTAAACACGCAACACGTACCTCAATGTCATTGTGACCTACTAAATAAAATGTCTGCAAAGGCACATTATACGTCTGGTTATGTATCATGTACTGCCATTGGTTCCATCTCTTTTGTATTGCTCCATGTTTTCATTTCGGAGGAGAGGGGCGAGACAGCCTGTAAAGGACACCATGCTCAGGAAGTCTCCATGTATTCCCTCCTGAGAGGAGATAGAGGCATGTGCCAAGCTGCACCATTTTGAGTGGAGCGAGGTGTTTCAGCCCCTCTGTCTGTTCCTCTCCAGGAGGTGTTTAAGGAGAGGATCGGCTACTCCCAGCTGTTTGATGTTCTCAAGAGTCAAGGCCAGCCCACCAAGAGGCTGCTACAGGAGCTGATGAACATGGTGAGCAGAGGGGGAGGGCAGAGAGGCACTGAGGAGAGATAAGCAGAGGGGAGCAGAAAAGAGAGGAGCAGAAAAGAGAGGAGCAGAGAAGAGAGGAGCAGAGAGGAGTGTAGCTTGTCAGAGTATAGAAGAGCCAAACAAGCTTTCTCATTAAACTGATTTGGAGACAGTCAGCACAGACTGAGGTCATGCCTTTGATCAAATGTATTATACTCATCATCCCCTCCCTCTCTTCCTCTCTCCCTTGTTATCTCTCTCTTCCTCCATTTCTCTCTTCCTCCCTCTCTCTTCTTCCCTTTTTCTCTTCCTTCCTCTCTTCTTCCCTCTCTCCCTCCCTCTCTCTCCCTCTCAATTCCTCCCTATCTCTCTCTCCATCCCTGCCTCCTCCCTGCCACCTTCCCTCCAGGCAGTGGAAGGGGAGCACGCCCACGCACTCCACCTGGGCATCAGCAACGACCAGCCCCTGTTGCTGCTCCTGCAGTGGCTGCCCGAGCTGAGCACCCAGCGGGAGCTGCAGCTACTGGTGGCCCAGTGGCTGGCGGCCGTGTGCGGAGGCTCCCTATCCTGCCGCACCGTGGCAGTGGAGGCCGGCCTGGTGGGAGCACTGCTCCGGGTCCTGGAGGTGCCCCAGCACCTGGACAGGCAGTGTGCCGATGCCCTGCTGGGCCTGCTGCAGGACCTGGGCTCCCTGTGCCTCCGGCCGGGCGAGCTGAAGAGCCTGCTCCGCCTGCTGAGGGTGGACCAGGGCAGCGGGACCGGGAGGGCGTCTGGGAGGGGCTCACACCCGTACTGTGCCCGCATCATCAGGGTGCTGTCAGCCATGGCGGCCAGGGAGGGTAGAGACAGCGCCCTGCAGTACTTTGACCTCACGCCCCCCATGGCGGGCATCATGGTGCCCACAGTCCAGCGCTGGCCGGGCAGCGCCTTCGCCTTCCACGCCTGGCTCTGCCTCAACGCTGACTTCCCTCCTTATCACTCTGAGTTCTCCACTCCCAGTACCCCCTTGCCCACCGCTGGCACGGGGGCCCCGCGAGGCATGGGGAAAGGCCCTCGCAGGAAACAACTCTACAGGTAACCATGATTGCGGAAATCAAGTCAAGAGTACTTCACAGCATCGTTTGTTGCTACCTAGTGGTGTTTCAACCGTGTCCTCTCTCTCTCTCTGTCCTCCAGTTTCTTCACGGCCAGCGGGACGGGACTGGAGGCCTTCTTCACCATGGAGGGGGTGCTGGTGGTGGCTGTGTGCACTAAGAAAGACTACATGGCTGTTTGCCTACCTGACAATCCTCTCACAGACTGCTGCTGGGTGAGATTTCGAGACTAACAGCCACCCACACGCACACACACACTGCTAACCTACGCACATACACACACACCTCTAACCTGTTGTCTAACACAAGACATATACTACTGGACCTGTCCTGCTCATCCATTGTGAGGAACGTTGTTATGATAATGATCTATATTTGAAGTGCGTACGTGTTGCACTATTGTATAATTTGTGGGTGTGTTCCTAGGATGTGCTCTGAAGTGACTATTTGCAGACATGCTCTGCATGCCAGCCCTGTAAATGTGTTTTGTGAAATAAAGCCTGTGTCATCATGGCTTTGTGTGTCTCTGGTCTCTCAGCATTCTGTGGACATCGTCCACATCCCTGGCCGTCGTCCATTTGGACAGAACATGGTCACCATCTACATAGACGGAGAGCAGTGTAAGACTGCCCAGCTGCGCTTCCCCTCTTTCAATGAGGTAAGAAAGAGTAACTGCAGGGAGCTGGAAGGGCTATGCTTTGAAAAGACCATTGGTTTAGCACTGACTGAGGTCATTCAGAGCAAACTGAAAATGCATAGAGAGGGTTGGTCTATGGCAGGGTGTTCAGGGCAGTGCTGTACTGTGTTCCTGGTAGTTCTTCTGTCATCCCTTCTGTATCACATTCTCATGTTGTACTTCTTACTCTTCTGCTTCTTACTCCTCTTTCACCTCCTACTCTACCTCCTCCTCTACCTCTTCCACCCGCTCCTCTACTTTCTTTTCCACTTCCTCTTCTCTCTCCTCCTTTATCTCCTCCTCTTCCAGCCTTTCACCTCTTGCTGCATCGGCTCCGCGGGCCACCGGACCACTACTACCACCACCACCACCTCCCCTACCCTGCCTCCCCCGTTATCCCAGTCAGGGGAGTTTGCCTTTCCCGCTCACGCCTCCCCCCTCACCCGCTCCCAGTCCTTCCCGGCCACCTTTGCGGGGGGGCGCTGGGGGTCGCTGCAGGAGTCCAACGTGCACACCATCCCCGCTGGGCTGCAGGACACGGAGTGGGGGACGCCGAGCTCTCTGGACGGCCTCCTGGGAACTGCCTTCATCTGCCATGAGGCCCTGCAACCGCTACAGGCCAAGGCGCTCTATGCCGCAGGTACAATGTCGACTCACGTCTGCCGAGTTATACATGGTTGTGGTACATTGTTTTACGGTAACCTTCTCATCTTCCCCCAGGCCCCAACCACGTGTCTCTGTTCAAGGCGGATGGAGAGCTTTCGGACCTCAACAGCAAACTCCTCCTCTACTACACTCCACAGGTGGGTGAGGTTCAGATGCTCCTCAGAGCTGCCGAAAAGCCCTGGCAGCACCAAGACGGTACTGATTAAATCTGTGTTCTCAGGCTTTCAAGAACCAGATTTGTCTGGATCTGTCTCCCAACCACCAGTATGACGGCAGGCTAACTGGACACCAAGTGGTTAACTGGGACATCAAGGTGTGTGTTGTCCAGTCTGTCATCTCTGTACTGTTAATATTGTATTTATATTATATTGTAATTACGTGTGTTTGAGAACAACAGCACAATTACTATAATGGTTATCTTTCAGTAAAGTGGATACACCTGTATGTAACTGTGTCTGCATGTATGGATGGGTGTATGTACATGTGATGTGTGTGTGTATGGATGGGTGTATGCATGTGCGGTATGTGTGGCCATTTGTCTGTTCCATGTCAGGATGTTTTGAACACGGTGGGGGGCATGGGAGTGCTGCTGCCCCTGCTGGACCAAGTGTGTGAGGCCGAGCAGGTGGACGGAGTTGGGCAGGAGACCTCCGACCTCCTGGGACCAGAGCTCACCTCCTCAAGAGGGCCCGTCGGCATGCTGTTGCCACTGGGCAAGTCCTCCGGTCAGTATTCCCTGCCCTTGAGGAAAGGATAGAGCCTGTTTTGAACTTTGAAATGCAATCGCTCTGTGAATAGGCATTATAGGATTTTGGGAGCCGTACTTTTAAGTGGATTTATTTAGAGAGGTATCCAGAGAGGTATATCCAACACGTTGTTATTCTAGAATGCTAAGAATGGTCTCTGATTCCAAATCAGCATCAGCATTCTGAACACATGCTCCAAAATGCACCAAGCCATCTCAACAAACCAAACACTATGATCACTGTTGGTGAGTGACAGAGGGGAGCCTGACACAGAGTCGCTGGCCCTGGTTGTCGTGGTGAAGCCGTGGTTGCTAAGGCGGTGACACTGTGTCCCATGTTCCTTCCAGAGGGCCGTCTGGAGAGAAACAGCATAGCCGCCTTCCTGCTGATGGTGAAGAATCTGATTCGCCATCACCCCGTCAATAATGAGAGCCTGCTGAACTGCCATGGCCCTGCCATCATAGGAGCCATGTTGAGCAAGGTGAGGGGCAAAACTTTGTCTTTTAACTCTTATTCTTATTTTCTTATGCTTTTACCCAAAGTGATATGCAAATGGTGCATATAGTACAAAAGATAAGACAGACCACCTGCTCATAGAGGAGCTTTAGCTCCTCATGGAAAGGCCAGATGCCCCGAACCCTCAGGAGACTCAATAACATCGGCGCTCATCAATCATGTACAGTATAACGATTAGTCTTTAGTTACTAGCAAATTAATTGTTTTCATTGGTTTTGTTGTTGACAGATGAATTTCAGTGTGTACAGGTGAGGGGCTTGAAACTGAATGCCCAGGGCCAGGGTGCCTGTCCTGGGTTGGAAGACTTGTGTCCTGTATTGTAGTGTTTGTAGATATGTGTACAGTGGGGTGGGCTAGAGACTGTTCTACATTCCAGCGATGCTCCCTGGGAGAGCGAGGGAGGGGTCGCTGCTCTGACAGGACATGTTGGTGTCTGTTGGTGTCTGCAAAGCCAATCATCCTGGATGGAAACGCTGCTCTAACAATCACACCATTATCCACACACACGCGCGTGTGCACACACTCACTGACACACCCTCACAAACACACACACACACAGCGTCAACACTGCCGTCACACTCAGCCACACAGGCACCAACTCCCTCTATCACTCTTACATAGTTTAAACCCTTCAATTCACTTCACTGAAGCAAGACTCCCTGGCACACACACACACACACACACAGACATCAGAGTAATATCAGGACTGTAAACACTTACAGTCACTTTCACCCTATGCTCTCTCGTACCCACCCTACGCCCACTTTCCCTACCCCCATCCTTTCCCATTCTTCCATCCCTCCACCCCCACCCGTACCCTATCCCACTCCCCACCCCCATCCTATCCCACCCCCCCATGCGTAACCTAACCCTCCACCCCATTCCTTAACCCCACCCCCATCCTATCCCACATATTCACCCCTATCCTCATCTTATCCCACTTACCCACTCCCCTCCCCTCTCCCCCAGGTGCCGGGCAGCATGATGGACATGAGTGTTCTGATGGCATGTCAGTTCCTGTTGGAGCAGGTGTCCAGCGAGGGGAACAGCCCTCTGCTCCTGCAGCTCTACCAGCACCTGCTATTTGACTTCCGCATCTGGAGCAACAGTCACTTTGCTGTGTGTTTGGGTAAGGAACCGATACATTCTTTACTGTGTGTCTGGGTAAGGAACCGATACCCTCTTAACTGTGTATCTGGCTGGGTAAGGAAAGGAATACCTCGTAACTGTGTGTCTGGGTAAGGAACCGACAACACTCTACTGTGTCTGGGTACAACACTACTACAATACTACTACAGTACTACTAACAAAGCTGTCACATTGTAGTTTTTCAGTGAGCTCCATTGGCAGTGCTGTCTTCTCAGTTATATATCTTCTCTACTGTATGAAGGCCATGTCCAGTACTTGTCCACGGTGATCAAGGATGGCAAGCAGCGCATGAGGAGGAAGTACGGGGTGCAGTACATCCTGGATACCATACGGACGCACTACAGGTAAACATTACAGCACCTGCACAGTAAGGCTCAGTCACCATGGGGATGTGAATACTGTACCAAGGCACGTTTGAGTAGATGTGTTAGGTGTGTTTTCATGGTTTTGGTATTATTTTGTCTGACTGACTGACTTTCTGCCTGCCTGCCTGCCTGCCTGCCTGCCTGTTTGTCTGTCTGTCTGTCTGTTTGTCTGCTTGCCTTCCTGTCTATCTTTCTATCTGTCTGTCTAATTGCCTGACTGTCCACCTGACTGCCTGTCTGCCTGTCTGTCTGCGTCCCTGTCTGTCTGTCCCGCAGCATGGAGAAAGACGGCAGCCGCCTGTCTGATGAGAAGCAGACGGTCCAGATCTCTCTGTTCTCCCTGCTGAGGGATTTCCTGCTCAGGTCTCCCAGCCCAGAGGAGCTCCACAGTGTCCTGGCCTACACGCTCGCCGTGGGAGAGGAACAGCAGGTACGCAATCCTGGACTCACTCTCTCTTTCTCACCTGGCTCTCTGTCTTGTTCTCCCTACACTTTCACAGTGAGTTTTAGATGAGTACATGCTGCATTGATACATTGTTGTAGCCTCTTGGTCCAGACAGATCTAGTTTATGTATCAACTAGTCAATCAATCTTTGCAAGTCATTGCAACAAATGCAGTCTGAGTGCTGAACATATAAAGTTGATAAGTAAAAAAAGAACATAAGTTTAAATTAAACATTAACATGAAAAATAATACACAAATATACTGTATAAGAACACTAATAAAACAAATAAATAAGAAGTAA
Source organism: Osmerus eperlanus (assembly GCF_963692335.1). Lineage (NCBI taxonomy): Eukaryota > Metazoa > Chordata > Actinopteri > Osmeriformes > Osmeridae > Osmerus > Osmerus eperlanus. Next base: position 6,228,639 of record NC_085024.1, read on the forward strand.
CAGACGGACATAAGTCCAACTAGAAATTATCACATTAAATAGAAGGCAGACTAAAAAGGTCTGGGCCTGAAACACACAACAACTGTGGCTCGAGATACGGCAAAGACTGCGGCTTATGTGTTTTGGATTCCCGGCCCTAGGTGGTGAGTGCGCTGGACGTGCTGTACTGTCTGTTGCGGAGCACGCCCCCCAGAGAAACGGTCCAGACGGTGCTGGTGGAGTGGGGTGTGGAGCAGCTGTACTGCCTGCTCCTCACCCCCACCTTGGGGGACGAGGCCCGCGAACGAGTCTTCAGGGTGAGGACCAATAGCTCCGGACCAACCGCTCATTTTAGATCTTCAACTTCATCAATGATGATGTCAGTCGTGGCCGGAAAGATGACTGACAATGTTAAAGGGTTGACTTGGTTTTATAAAATGTGCTCGGATCATTTCACCAGTCAAGGCGGAGTTGTAAGATGAGCACAGCAATGGGTTACAGACAGACGTATATACAATGGAGTTCAGATATAGTTTCGAGAGAATTCTTCCTTACAGGGCACAGCATGTGGTCAGCATGTTTGTATTCTTGAAAGGTTATACTTGACCGTATCGTAACTTATTAAAGCCTTTTCCAGCATAGTTTCTACTCACTGACTCTAGCGAGTAGCTAGTTTCTAAACAAGCTAGACCCTTATCTATATACGATCTGAGTGTGTCCACAACATGACCTCTTGACCTAAGGAGAGAAGCCTCTCTCTTACACAGAAATTGAAGCATATCAATCCAGCTCTATGAAATCTTATTAGTCTATCTTTGTTATGAGACAAATGGGGACTGTTATCTAAGCATGAGGTGTTTTTGTGTTTTCTGTCTGTCTGTGTAGGTACTCTACAAAATCCTGAAGAGTGAAAGAGTGCCTGAACGGACTAAGCACCGCGTCAAGCTGAAGGATTTTGGCTACCTAGGCCTGGTCTGTTTCCTTGGAGACATCCCTGTAACCATGACCACTGTGCGGTGTCTGTACGAGCAGGTTCTTGCAACAGGTAATCCAAAATAGCCTCTGAGACACTGGGAATTTGTTTAAAAAAATTATAGGGGGGTTGTAGCTAATTCTGTATTTTCTTCTCGACTGTGACGTCTGTTGACACGCAGATGCCAGCCCTAGCTTCAGAGACCTCCTGGCTGTGGTGTATCTGTCACACAGAGCTGAGCTCACTGTCCGTCTGGACGTGTGTCGCAAGGTCAGTCAGCCTTCGGATGTTCTTCTTTCAGATTCTGTCAGGGTGGTTATTTTTGGTGCTTGAGAGTGCCATTGGTGAAGAATAGAAACCTAAGTTTGAAAAGATCCATTTTCGGTCAGCTTCAAGGACAACCCAAGTTTGTTCACTGATTTATAAAAAAGCATTTCATTAAAACATCACACCTCCATTTCCTTACGTCACCTCTCGTATTTCTTTCTCACCTCCTTCTGCTACCCCTCTCTCTTTGCTACTATCCCCTCAGCTCTTCCACCTGATCTACTCCAGCGAGGACTACGTCAGGCAGCTGGCTCGTCAGCCCGGCTGGCAGGACGTCCTCACTAAGCTCTATGTGAAGGAGTCCTACGAGTCCCGAGCAGCCAGCATGGAGGACTCCAGCACCCCCAGCTCCCTGGAGCCCCCCGCCCGCCTCCTCCTCCGCCCTCCCCTCCGCCCCCCCCTCCGCAGGGACCACAGCATAGTTATAGAGGACACCCGGCCCGACCTTTTCCTCACGTACACCTCACGGGATGAAGAGGATGAGGAAGAAGGAGGCCTGCGGGACCTCTCAGAGGGTTTCTCCAACCTCTCCCAGTCACCCCTTAGCGGCGGCGGGGGGCAGCTGAAGAGCTACGGACACTCGTTGCATTTTAAGTCCTTTGACTCAATGGAGCAGGGGAGCCACTCGTCCTCCCTGTCCAACACGGTGGACATCCCCTCAGCCCGTCCCGAGGAGGAGGGGCTCTACCACCCCCTCTCCCCCTTTGGCACCTCCCCCTTTGAACTGGAGCTGGGGGAGGCGGGCACAGGGACGGGCACCATCACACCCGCAGGCAGTCAGGGAGACACCCCGTCCCCCCTGGAGCACAGCAAGCCCTTCCCCTCTCTGAGGCCCAGGAAGAGCTCCAGTCTGTCCAATGTGCTTGACGACGCCAGCTATGGAACAGACCCTCCCACTGGAGACACCATCTCCAACACCTCCAACCCTCAGGTAGGGCTCTTAACCTTTAAGCCCTCAATTCCTCAGGTCGGGCTCCTGCCTGCTTCAACAGGCCCCAGGCTCTGCTCTTTGAATCCATCACACTTTTTGATGGATTCATAAGTTCTTCATCTTCCTAATATATTGGGTTTGTGTGTGTGTGTGTGTACGTGTGTGTTTGTATGTGTGTGTGGCAGCAGACTCCGGAGGAGGAGCTGTGTAACCTATTGACCAACATCGTGTTCTCCGTGCTGTGGAGTGGCAGCGGGGCCGAGGGTGGCGAGGACGCCGTCTGGAGGGAGAGGGGCCAGGTCTTCTCTGTCCTCACCAAGCTGGGCTCCTCCTGCCAACTGGTGCGCCCACCCGACGACATCAAACGAAGGTTAGTTTCAGACCAGGCCCCCGTCCACCATCTGTCGCTAGCACCACAGTGAGTCAGACCTCAAAGCTCTTAGACTGAGTCATAATGTATCCTAAGCCGTGTGTGTGTGTGCCAGCCTGTTGGAGATGATGCTGGAGTCGTCCCTGTCGGACCTGCGAGACGCCCAGGGTCAGTCTCTGCCCCACTGTCCCAGCCTGGTGCGCCTTCTCAGGCTGCTCCAGGACTTCCTGTTCGCTGAGGGTACCGACAACCACGCTCTGTGGAGCGAGAAGGTACCCCCTCCAGATGAATACTTCACTCCTTTGTGAAAATCAACTCTGTATGAGTTTATTCATGTATGGGTGCAGCCTTTTCAAATGAGAGTCAAGGGAGTCTGCCCAGTACTGTTGTTTGCTTACAATGTATAGAGGCTCAGGAGGGTGTGGAGGCCTGATCTTCATTAGCCAGGAATGCTGTGAAGGATATAGCTACTTCCTGTTATTGTCTGTATTATCTGTGTGTCTCCTCTCCTCCTGGTTTACGGCAGGGCAATAAATGATGTGTAGGAGTTGTTGTTCTCTGACTAAGCTGTATTTATTGTGTGTGATGAATAGTCAAAGTTAGCCATGTGTGTTGAGAGGTGTGGTAACAGGTCCTGCTTTGTGTCAGGTCCTGGCTTGCAGTGTGTGGCTGACAGGCGTTGTTGTTTTGCAGATCTTTGAGGGGGTGGTGAACCTGCTGGACAGGCTACAGGCATGGCACTGTGCCCCGGGCTCCCCAGGCTCTCTGGAGCTCAGGGAGATGGCCTATATCGGCCTGCGCATCATCACAGGATACATCCAGCAGCAGGACTCTCAGGTTAGCCTCTTGCACAGACACACACACACTGACACACTCACACACACACTCCACCCACCACAAATAATAAAGGCTCACACCATTTCCCTTTCATAGTACAGGGATTCAAACAACTAAAGGTCAGGGTGATCAACAACAGTACTAACCATTTATGCCTGATTGAAATTTGTTCAATTTGGATTTCAAGTGTGAAAGGCCCTATTGTGGTGTAACAAGGCTGACAGCAGTTGAGCTCTACCAGGCCTTCTATGGGTATCAGAGTGGAGAGCCCACATTCCTCTGGGGGAGTGTTCTGTATGACCAGGCTGCTCCCTTTGATTTATGGGATGGCTACTGCAAGATCGAGGGATCAAGTGGACAGAAGTAAGCTGTCCCAGGTTAACCCTTTTGATGGAAACACGGGGCTTTGGTTGTGTACTTTTCTTAAGGAGCCCCTGTCAAGATCCTAGCAACTCACTGTTGTAATGTTGTACATGCCTCTCCAAGTTAGTCTTGTCACTGTCTCTCCTTTGCAGTAATGGTTCTTTTCTCCGTCTGTCTTGCAAACTATCCCTCTGTCTTTTTCTCTCACTCTGTCTCTCTGTCTCTCTCTGACTCATTCTCCCTCCCTCTCTTTTTATAAATGTTTTCTTTATCTGTGTTTCTCTCTCGCTCTCTCATCTCTTCTTCCCTCCCTCTCTCTTTTTCCTGGGACCACAGGTGTGTGTGATGGCTTGTGTGAAGCTCCACAGCCTCCTCCAGACAGTGCTCTGTCTAAAGTGGGTGGAGGTGTGTTTCCTGCTGGGCCGCTTGGGCGCCCCCCTGTGGCCAAAGGGTGTCATGGTGGACGCCAACGGCGGGCACGCGGAGACCTTCTCCCGGCTGGTGCCCATCGTACGCACCCTCCTGGACCAGCACGCTGACCCCGTCACGCTGCAGTCCCTGCTGCCTAACCTTCCTGTGACCAATGGTAGCCCCACCTTCGCTCAGGACCTGCAGAACTACTGTCACACCGTGGAGTGGCAGGACTTCTACCAGCATCATGTCAGTCTTCCTGCCCTACATCACCACTACCCTGTTACAGCCAGATACCCATATAGGCCTGTCATGTTACTGGATTCATAAGCGGACAGTATCAGAGAATGTAAACAGTACCAGGCCATATTCATTTAAGGTGTATTTATTAAAAAATACGGACCTTTTGCCAATATGCTTCATATGAGCAGTGGGAGTGAACTGTGCTTGGACAGAAAAGCAGATTCCAAATGTTATGTTTCCACAGAAGTAATTTGTCTAAATCTCAGTGATGTATTTTTAGAGGGGCTGCCGTAACCTTTGTCCTTGGCTCTAGATTAACTTGGCACTGTTTGGGTTTGCCGCTGTCTGTTCTGTGTCATCAGCTGTGTCCACCCAGCTATCCCACACCCACTAAGCAACTCATAGTTTACTTTTGTGCTGGTTGACTGAGAGAATGTAATGTAAAGCTAGGCGGTTTTGTGTCTTAATGTGTGTGTTTTAATAATTCGCTATGGTACAGCACTTTGGCTATCAGCTGTTTTTTTTAAATGTGCTTTATAAATAAATATGACTGACTGACTAAAGTAGCTAGTTTGGTAAAAATTGTACCGAATCTCAGTGTGTTGGCAGAAAAGAAAGGTTTACACTAACAGTTACCTCTTAGCATTAAGTTTACAACTTTATGCTAAGAGGTTCCGTGAATTAAAGCCAAACAGATCCTCCCAAGTTCAGACAAGGATTTATTTTGAAAGTGTGTGACAGTTCACTCTCTTAAATCTTTGTTGTTTAGACTTGTTGTATATACAGATCATACAATACACTGCCTTATCAAGCATTTGGTATCAGTCCAAAGCTATGGTTAGGGTTAATGTTTGCAATGACGTGTGTTCCAAGTCCAAAAAGTCATTACTTTTTAAAATAATTGTACAGAGATTTTGTGTTGGTTAAGTGTGTGTGTTGTAATTGTGTTTTCTGAAATGTGTGTATTTGCTGACATTTGTAGGTCCAACCCACTATGGAACAGTATGAGTTGGACACGTTTGGGAAGAGCCACGACCTCATGTCCAACTTTTGGAACTCCTGTTTTGACGACCTCATGAGCACAGCCATACGGCGAGACAAAGACAAAGGAGACAGCAAAGCCAAATTCCAGGTGAGGCCTTCACCCAGAGGAGCCTGTTTAGAAATCTGCAGGTTGAAGTCAATTGAACAGACTCTAAACAACGACCTCTGTATGCGTGTTTATGTGTGTGTGTGTGTTTGTATGCCGGTGCCTGTGTGAGCAGGAGGCCATTGTGGACCCTCACCTGAAGCGAGTGCGCAGTGAGAACAACAGGTACCACAGCATACAGAAGCAGAGCTCCAGCCAGCAGGGGGTGGTGTGGCGTCACTGGAAGTCCCTCCGCTGCCTGCTGACCAGCGAAAGAGGCCCCTGGGCATACAGGTCTGGTTGTTCAGCCTCAAATATTTGACTTACTAGGAATTAAAAATTGCATATTGTATTGTGATGGATTTTGTACGGTTTTTTACAATTATTTTCAAAATCTGTTTTTCTCCACATCATTTAATGTAGACCTGTTCATTTTTATGTATTCATTTAAATGTAGTCATAATTCTACTCCTCAGAGATCCTCCAGTGGTTAAATGGAAGCTTTCCAGTGCAGAGACCTACTCCAAGATGAGGCTAAAACTGGTCCCCAACTACCAGTACGACACCCACGCAGAGGCTAGCGCTTTCAGAGACAACATGGGTACGTCTCAAGAACAAAACATGTCTTATTTTTGTTAGCGTTCACATGAGCCAGTTGGAAATAGTGTTTAATACGTATGGATGATGTATGGATTTGTTTTGAATTTGATTTATTCCAACATAAGGAGCTGAAAGTCCCCGCAGTTCTGAACCCCTCCCCCTTGCTGTTGCCAAGGAAGCAAAAGTGAGTGACATGGAGGACGACCAATTGGGAGAAGAGGACATTGTCTTTCTGGACAACCAGTGAGTCGCTGTTACACCACCTCATCAATGCAACACTAGTGCTCACTGTTGTCAGACACAGCTAATTAACTGTTGTTAGCCATAACCATGTTGATGGAGATCCGAGGTTTCTGACCCAGCATGCCTCACTCTGGTCCACAGGGTGGAGGGGGAGGATGAGAGTCAGAAGGAGAAGCTGGTGCTGTCGGAGGACTGCGAGCTCATCACCATTGTGGCAGTGGTTCCTGGTCGTCTGGAGGTCACCACTCACCACCTCTACTTCTACGACTACAGCAGTGAAAAAGAGGAGACTGAGGAGGGTAAAGGACATACTGCAATCTGACAGAAAACACATCTACCCTAATAAGCACTGACATTACTCACAAAGGGTATGTTAAGAGACAACATGTATTAGGAACGAGACAAGTTACCGATTCAGTTGCCAAACGTTACCCTTACTAGGATTTTTCATTACTCACCCAACACGTGCGTCACACAGCCCCAAAACCTGATGAACCTTAATCACATGACAATATTTAACAAAAGTAAACACATAAACCCAACACAACAATCCAGAGTAGGGATTGTCATACTCAACAGTGATCTTTCCTCAGGGATCGGGTTTGACTTCAAAAGGCCTCTGTCTCAGCTGAGAGAGGTGCACCTGAGACGCTACAACCTGCGCCGGTCAGCCCTGGAGCTCTTCTTCATAGACCAGTCTCACTACTTCATCAACTTCAGGAAGAAGGTGCTCCAATCACAGCACCACTCACTAGCCACAGGATTGGCTTACAGCATTGATACCCACTTAAGTGTCCCTTAAAGCTGCAATGGGTAACATTATAGAATATTTTGAGAAACAGCACCCCAAGTTATTTTCTGAACACTTTTCTCCAGATAGTTTTATTGACGGTGGTTTCACTAAATAAGTCAATGGAAAAAATCCAACCTATAGTACCTTTAAGACCATAGAGACTGCTTGTGAAACTTTTATTTCCCAGGGGTAGTGATTTTATGGTACATTTTGTTTGACCAAAAATTAGTGAAAGATCATAGTGTTGTTTGTTACCCTCCCCTATCCAGGTGCGGAACAAGGTGTACTCTAGGATCCTGGGGCTGCGGCCCCCCAACCTCTTCTACTTCGGCTCCCGCTCCCCACAGGAGCTGCTGACGGCCTCTGGGCTCACACAGGTGCTTGACACACCCGACTACTCTTCAACCAGCAACCACAACAACTGTTATGAGTCCAAAAGAGAGGAAATAAAGGAAATTCCTAATTTGAATAGAACTTCTTTTTGTTTTGTTTTTACTATAGAAATGGGTGTGCAGGGAAATTTCTAACTTTGAGTACCTGATGCAACTGAACACCATCGCTGGGCGCACGTATAATGACCTCTCCCAGTACCCAGTGGTAAGTAGACATAATATGTTAAGAAAACACTGAAGAATTATACAAAAAATTTCCCCTGGCTGTAACTGATTGACAAACTAACTGTCACAGAAGATGGACAGTTTGGTTTTCTGTTTTCACAGACCAGTCCTGGTTTTTCTGTTGGGTATGACTTGTGTTCTTGTATGTTTTACAGTTCCCCTGGGTTCTGTGTGACTACACCTCTTCGGTTCTGGACCTAGAGGACCCTGAAGTGTTCAGGGACCTGTCCAAACCCATCGGTGTGGTCAACTCCAAACACGCCCAGAATGTCAGAGAGAAGTGAGTGGTGTATTAATCTAAATCTCCTAACATCTGCTGAAAACCCAACTCTACAGTGTCAGCATTAAGGCCATTGGACACTGAGTCCGAAATTCGTGTCCGAAATGTTCGCACGTAAAAAAATAAATACGCCCTCACGTTATGTCAATCGCGCTTACACACTGCCTCCGAAAACTTTCGTCCGTCCAAAAAAAGTTCGGATCGGTCTATTTTATACGTTTTTCGCATCCATAGCCAACATTTTGATAGGTTTTTGGGCAATTCAGAGCCACCGAATGTTGAGGCTGATGATTGCGAAAAAACGCATACGAAAATTTCGCACTCAGTGTGCAAGGGCCTTTACAGTTGTTAGTACTGATACATTCATTCTTTTTGATCCATTTCCCCTTGTATGCCTTCAGGTATGAGAGCTTTGAGGACTCTACAGGCACCATCGACAAGTTCCACTACGGCACACACTACTCAAACGCTGCCGGGGTCATGCATTACATGATCCGCATGGAGCCCTTCACCACCCTGCACATCCAGCTGCAGAGCGGCAGGTAGGCTGGAAAGTGTGTTTGAGGAGGAGGTGAAAGCTCAAGAAGTTTTGAAGTTACTCTCAGCACATAGAAGCGGTAAAATGTGTGGTTCTTCGTGTTCAGGTTTGATGTTGCAGACCGACAATTCCACTCCGTGCCAGCGGCCTGGCAGGCTCGCATGGAGAGCCCCGCTGATGTCAAAGAGCTCATCCCCGAGTTCTTCTACTTCCCAGAGTTCCTGCAAAACATGAACGGTGAGAACCAGACTTGCATGGGTATGGAGATATGTCACATATGGAGCCTATGCACAGTCAGAGCTAAGATATTATATGATATAGGATGTGACCCCAAATCCATGTTAATGTGTAACTTTCTCCTTATCACTGAGTGTACGACCCCCTATACTTAATGTTTATGTATATGACAGTTTGTGTTTCTGTGCGGGTCTGTGTGTGTGTGTTATTTTTCTCTTCCTCCCAGGCTTTGACTTGGGCAGCTTGCAGATGTCCCAGGAGTCAGTGGCAGACGTGTTACTACCACGCTGGGCCTCGTCCAGGGACGACTTCATCAGGAAGCATAGGAAGGCCCTGGTGAGACAGAGAGCTCCCAGCATCTCATCCTTCAGTCAACCCCTCCATCCCATATGCCATGTCATCCAGATCCTACTGCACCCACAAATGAATAGGTCTGATCCCTTTGAAAGAAGGACACTGTGGATAGGAGGTAACTGTGGTGTGTGCGTGTGTGTGTCCTCAGGAATGTGAGCATGTGTCCAGTCACCTCCATGAGTGGATTGACCTGATCTTTGGTTACAAGCAGAGAGGCGAGGAGGCCGTGGAGGCCCTCAATGTGTTCTACTACTGCACTTATGAGGGTAAGACTGGGACAGAACATAGTTATCCAGCACGGTTCCACCCCTGTTCTACCACACTGTTCTACCCCACTGTTCCGTACATTTCTGCTGTTTGACTGGTGATTTTCTAGGCGCCGTGGACTTAGATGCCATAGCCAATGAGACAGAGCGCAAGGCCCTGGAGGGCATCATCAGCAACTTCGGCCAGACCCCCTGTCAGCTCCTCAAGGTCTGAGTCCCATCTCAGCAATTTACTACCGTTAAACACTCCAACGATTTACCTACCACTCTGCAGGCGCCTGTGGGAACACATGTTTATTTCAAGCAGTTCTGCTCTCTCACCCTGGCTGAGTGTGTGACTGGGTGGTACTGTTGTCTGTGAATGTCACTGTGTCTGTGCTGTTTGTAGCTGGGTGTGTGTGGTGTTCCAGCTGTGCTTAACTGACCATCTGACTGTGTTTCTGGGGGAGTAGGAGCCTCACCCCCCTCGTATGTCAGCCCAGAGTGCGTCCAGACGGCAGGCCCGCATGGACACTCTGCCCCTCAACCTGTTTGAGCATCTGGACAAGCTGCGACCTTTTGTGGAGGTAGGACTGCCTCAGTCACTCCCTGTCACCTACCTACGTTTAGCACTGTAAGGAATACCTCTTGTACGGTTTATACACACTTTAATGGATACTGCATGTGTCTATGTGTGTTTCAGGTGGTGAGTGATGGCATACCCCTGGTCCAGGCGATAGTCCCAAAGACCCAGAACCGCTCCTTCATCATCCAAGGATCCGATGTTCTGGTGAGTTTTACCCACTGAAGTTCTCTTTGCTCTTTGCGTACTACAGTATATAACCCTGTCCTGTACATGTTGAAGCATAGTCACTCACATATCCTCTCCATGTTACTCCCTCCTCCCCCCTTTTCTCCCTCTACTCTCTTTCTCCACCCTCTCTCTGCTCTCCAATTCTTCTCTCCCCCCTCTCCCCCCTCTCCCAGGTGACAGTGAGTGCCAACGGTCTGATAGGGACACACAGCTGGCTGCCGTTTGACAAGAACATTGCCAACTACTTCACCTTCACCAAGGACCCCACTGTGCTCAATCCCAAGTGAGTGACCCCAGCAATTGTGTGTTCCTACAATGTTAACCCCATGCTGTATACACTATCAATGATGGAAGATGATCCAGACCACACACAAACCTTTTTATCGTCTCATGTGGCCGAAAGCTGTACTTAGTTACCGTTATTTGTGTAAGGCTTAATGTAACTTAAAGGATTCACTTACTATCAGCAAAGATCCCTTTGGATTGCAGTATCTCACTCAGTCCTACCTTCTCTTCGTCTTTCTCTCCTTCTCTCTCTCCATTATTCTCCCTCTCTCTCCATCCCGTGATTTGTTTCCTTGCAACAATACCTCTCTCCATCCTCATTCCCCCCTCATCCCTCTGTCCATCCATTTCTCTCTCCTCCTACAGGACACAACGTTTCCTGAGCGGGCCTTTCTCCCCGGGCGTGGAGATCAGTGCCCAGGTCCTGGTGGTCTCCAACGATGGGCGCCTGCTATTCAGCGGCGGCCACTGGGACTGCAGCCTGCGTGTCACCCAGCTGGGCAAGGGCAAGCTGGTGGGCAGGATCTGCCGGCACATCGGTGAGAAGCTCATTCGGTCACCTGTGGTGACCTTTGATGACCTGTGTTGACCTGTGGTGAATGGATGAGTTGGTATATAGATGATCAGCCTTGTGTTTCCTGTTGGGTTGTGTCCTTTAGATGTGGTGACGTGCCTGTCTCTGGACCTCTGTGGAATCTACCTCATCTCTGGCTCCAGGGACACTACTTGTATGGTCTGGCAGGTCCTACAGCAGGTACCGTACACTGTCAGCTTCATAAATCATTACAGTTTATTTTCATTTATAGATTTCTTTTTTCCTTGTTATTATATATCATATTCTTATGATAAATGTATTATGGTACATTGTAGTATGAACTTGATTGTCCAGTCCTCTTGGTATGTATACATGGGTATAATGTTAAGGCCAGGAAGTTTGCTTCCTTGTTCTTCCTGTGTTGAACTTCCCCCACTCCTCCTCCTGTAGGGTGGCTTCTCCAGTGGCCTGTCTTCTCGCCCAGTGCAAGTCCTCTGTGGCCACGACCAGGAAGTCAGCTCAGTGGCCATCAGCACCGAGTTGGACATGGCTGTCTCAGGAGCAAAGGTGAGAGTTTGCGAGTAGTGGACAACTGCCACACTGCAAAGGGCATAGCACACAATGTATCTGGCAGACGTTTAGTGTTACATCTGTTGACGTGCAATCTTTTGTCGGACTACTCCTCGGTCAGGATGGGACTCTGATAGTGCACAGTATTAGGCGGGGCCAGTTCTTGCGGACATTGAGGCCCCCAGGCGAGAGCTGTCTGCCAGCCTACGTCACGGGGCTGCAGGTGGGCATGGAGGGCCACATCGTGGCTCAGACTGCTCTGGACGGCTGCTCTGTTGGGAAGGTATTCAGACCACACACAGACTCGTACTATATACACATATTCCGAGGACACACGCATGCATGAATCATCATCATCAGACATATCATGATGTAAACGTTTGGTTTCCATCATTTAATGTACTCAACCCTCTTTACTCTGACCTTCTCTCTATCTATCTGTCTGTCTGTCCCTCTATCTCTCTCTCATTCTCTATCTCTCTCTCTCTTTCTAAAGGAGAAGTACTCGCTCCATGTGTACTCGGTCAACGGCCGTCTCCTGGCGTCCGCCACCCTGGAGGAGCAGGTGACGGCTCTGTACCTGGCAGCCGACTACGTCATCCTGGGCACATCCCAGGGCAACCTCCATATCCGAGACCTGCTTAGGTGAGTATGGAACCGCAATCACATAGAAACAACCACCTGTGATACAGCACTGTTGTGCAGATAAGTCAAGTACCGTAGTAGGGGAACATCAAAGTGACACCCTCTTTCTCTTCCTGTGGACCAGTCTGGACTTGGCAGTGAAGCCCCTGGCCCTGAAGGTGCCTGTGAGGAGTTTGTCTGTGACCAAGGAGGGCAGCCATATCCTGGTGGGCCTGGAGGATGGCAAGCTCATCGTGGTGGGCGCGGGGAAACCAGAGGAGGTTAGACTGGAGGGAGCCCCCTTTGTGTGTGTGTGTGTGTGTGTGGGGGGGGGGGTTGAGGGGGGGGTAGGGGAGTGGTGTCGCTGGAGTTCTGGACCATGTGGGGGTTATGTCTGTGTTCGTTGTCCCCTATAAAGTGAGGTGACGCCCAATCCCCGCTCTCTCCTCCTCTCAGGTGCGCTCAGGACAGTTCTCTCGTCGACTGTGGGGCTCCACCCGACGGATCTCCCAGGTCTCTTCTGGTGAGACAGAGTACAACCCAACAGAGTACACTGCGAAGTGAGAGAGGCCCTGGGAAGACTGGGTCCCTTAGACCCTGGGGTCTATAGACCTCTGGCTCACACTGTGTCTCTCCTCCTGCCTTCCACATTCTTCCCATGCCCAGCTCAGCTCTGGGCTCTAGTTTTTGAACTCTCTGGGAGAGCAGCTACAGATCTTGCACTTGTTTCTACAAAAAGGGAAAAACCTTTTTAACGCATTTTTTTGAGCCTGGTGTTTTTTTGCTTTGTTTTTAGACTGCGTCATTCCAAAGAATGTCTATGTTTTAGCGGACAAAGAGGAGTGCTCTTTTTAGATGAGTATAGTCCTTGAAAACGATTACTGTGGAGGAATTCTTTGTGGTGAGCCTAGTCATATCTATAAGCCTGGTGACTCACTCTGGAACACACACACGCCTACACACATGCACACACACACACACACACACACACATACACACACACACAGACACAGTGCAGTATGAGGGGAAGAATGCTGTGAACTCTCTATGTTCCCACCTCCTTTTTTCAGCATCCCTTTTTTCCTCCTTTCTTTTGATTGTTTCAAGGCCAGTGGTTTGGCAACGGCACCTTGACTCCTCGAAACTTGAAGACTAATGTTGCTTGAGATTTAAATGCTGTAGTACCAGTGTGTACCACTAGTGGGTCTACTTTCTCTGCATTTAAGTGTGTCTGTGTGTTGTGGGTCGAGCTGCTTCTGTGTGCTATTCGTACAGTAGGTCAGTGCTGGACTATGCACATTAATTGATAAAGGTCCAAAAAAATATATTTCTGGGTCAACTCAAATATTGAACTGAGTGTACATGACATGCCTGTATGCAATGCTCAACAGATAAAGCAATAATGGTGTTGTGGTCAAAGGTATAATTTCTCGTGATTGTGAAGCTTAGAAGGTATAATTTCTCGTGATTGTGAAGCTTAGAAGCAACCAGTGTCTGTAGAGGAAAGACCAAAAGCCCACTTACCTTACAAAGAAGAGAAGACAGCCTTGTTTTATTACATGTAAATAACTACTGTATATTAGTTTGTTCTTTTCAAGCTACTGTGAGTGTATTGTTCAGACTACTTTTATTGATAACTAATTTCTGATGTTGCTGCAAAATTGGTATGTTTTTGCAAAATTGTCATTGCTCATCTTCTAAGATGATTTCTCCTTGCAAAGTAACCTTTTATGTTTAAAAAAATGTTGTTACATTAACTAAAGTGCCTTTTTTACTTTCTATTGTCTCTTTAACTGGAGCCTTAAACACACTGAATTCCAGTAAGCTGGTATAATTACTATACCAAGACTCACTCCCTTCAATTTACACTTTCTATCCTGTCACCTTTCTGTCCATCAAATTTGCTGCTGTAAATGATGTTTTAGAAATATATCCTACACAAAACAGATCCCACATCCTCCAAAGCCTCACTTTGTAGTCGCTCTATTCTTTGTGCATCTTTAGTCTGAGTACACGTCTCTCGTTTGCTGTTGAAAGTTTGTTCTGCTGTTGTTTTATTTCAAGAGGAACTGAAACAAAGAGATAGTGTCTGTGAAACACATTTGAGGAAAGACTCAGACGTGAGTGGAGGAATGCACTTCCTGTCGGCCCCTGTAGTGTGGCCAGGGATCATCTGTTGTTATGCACCATCATGATGGAGGACAATAAAGGGAACCGCTGGGCAATTGCAATACAGCACCAACAAAATGGTGCCTGTTACACATATCTGGATTACAGTGAATTATGAAAAAAATACAGACATAATTATAGCTTTGTGTGTGTGTGTGTGTGTGTGTGTGAATGGGTGGGTTGGGGGGTCTGCTCGTATTATATGTATGTGTTTCAATGTTCAGAATCACATTAACCAGTTAATGTCTTATGATTCAGTTGAGTCTAGATATTTGTTGAAAAGGTGAGTCTGAAATGGCTTGTTTCAATGTAAATGACAGTGTTTCCCCTAGGTTTACAGCTTTGGGGGGGGGGGGGGGGACGACCATGTAGAGACAGAAATGACATGCCGCCGTGTAAATAAGTAAATAACATAAGGCCATTTAGTTTGTTTAATAAATGAGCACGCTATAGACCTGTTTTATAGGAAAGGTAACCTTAAATGACTTATTTTGGGATCGGGCGCTATATATAAAATATAAAACATTTTTTATTAACTTGACCTTCCAGGGGGGGCGGGGAGGTGCCTTTGGGGGGGCGGGGGGCCCCCCTAATATAATGGTAGGTGAAACACTGAATGTCTGTATTTGCTGTATTCTTTGTACAGGAGTGTCTTTTGCATCATTATAAAAGTCAGCTGCTTTTCATGATCCTGATGAAGCATTGTGTGAGACTGGTGTATGTTGTCCTACATGAATGTATGTTTTTTTCACTTAACTATGCAGCCGTGCTGACCTGTTTCCAGTTTAATCTTCCTGGCTGACCACACACCTCAGTCCTCCACCTAGGACACTACACTGAATGCATAGTGTTTATATGTGACAGCTTTGTTTCAAAGTTCCATCATCTGTACCCCTGCACAATCCAACTCAAGCCTTAGAGCAGCACAGGGCTACCTTGGTTCTGGATCTGCTCTTTTGTAATCACTATTTTGGTGTTTGTATTTTTCTCTCAAAGTGTTCAAAATACATACTTTTTTTAACTGCCTGATTGTCTCCTGTTCCTTAATTGCAAATGTGTGACAACAATGATTACAGTTTGCAGATCCATTCTTCTGTATAAAGACTGTCTTTCAGGTAAAGCTGTGAGTGGCAGATATTTGCACAGATTAACAAAACTTGAGGGCTAAATTGTCAATAAACATTTTTTAAACCACAGGCCAGAACTAAGGTAAGGTATGGTAAGATTCCAGCTTACCATCACAGCACCCACTCTGGAGAGACATGGTACAGGAACTGCCAACCATCCCAACTCTAACGCTAGGTTACTTTTTCTCTCTAATACACTTTTGATCCTCTTCTGGCCTCCAGCCCCTTCAGCACATCTCTGTCATCTCTGTCTGTATGAACCCTATTGCAGTTGAAAAGGTCACAGCAACACTAAATTTACTTAAAGAGGAGGCTTTGATCTCCTGGTGGGCCGAACATCCTGTCAGCCTACCCATAAACACCTACAGGGGGACAATTCAAAGTGTCTTAGTGGAAGGGTGGGGGGGGGGGGGTGGCGATAAAATGGGTCTTGTTCCCCCCCCTTTTTTACCCCCCCCCAACAGTCAATACAAGTAAAGAATAAGGATGAGGGAGGGGAGGGAGATGTGGTGACTATTCTACCTCTGATGTGACTCTCTGGACAATGGAAGGAGGGGTTGACACCTTGCTCTGGGTTGTTGAAGGTAATAGTCTGTGACCTCCCCAGTCTTGAGGGGACTCTGGGAGACAAGGGGGAAGCTGCTGGAAAGGAGACCGTCGTGAGCTCCCTCAAACTTGTCGTTGTTGGAATTGATCCTGCAAAGAACCACAGCAACCCTCAAACTGTCCCTCACACTGACCCCAACCTACCCCTCCCAACACACACACCCCTTCATGACCCAATCTGCCTGACTGTGGAATGGAGAGATTATTGTTGTTTTTTATTACTTACACTACACTGCTATTTCTCACCCACGTATGACCACGGAAAATCCCAGTCATGGTGTTCAGGCTTTGTATTGTTGTAAAGAGGATGTGAACTGAAATAGAGAAATTCCTTTTTCAGTGGGGTAAATAGTTTGGACTGATTCATCTGAACAGGATGGTAGTGTTTAAGAGAGGGTGGCCAGGCCACAGAAGAGAGAGAGAGAGAGAGAGAGAGAGAGAGAGAGAGAGAGAGAGAGAGAGAGAGAGAGAGAGAGAGAGAGAGAGAGAGAGAGAGAGAGACAAGGGAGAAGGGTGAGGGATGGAGAGAGGGAGACTCTTCACAGTGAATGGGATTCACCAAATTGGAAAAAAGAAAAAAAGCAACATGGCTAGATAAATAATACTCAGATGGAATGGGAAGGAGGGGAAAGGGGGGATGTCTCTGCAGACTGTCTCCTCGGTTTCTGAAACAGGCTTTGAAGTGCCACCGCTATTGTGTCTCGGAAATCTGCCCATTTGTTTTTCTCTGAAGTTACCAGGCCCCATGTGGTGCATTCTGCAGCCTTTACAAGGTGTTGTAATTCACCGAATGTTTTTTATAATCCTGTGAATTGGTGAGATCAAATATGGGCATCGTGGACGGCTCAGTCTTTTTAATCAATTCATTTAAACAGGGATGTGTCATTCTTTAAGAAAGCTAACACATATAAACAGGCAACAGCTGATGGTGTTCCGTTATTAACAGTCTTGAGTGTACCACTAATCTGTTCATTTTTTGTCAACAAAAATATTTTTTAAATAACAATTGAACTCAACTACCTGTAAGTTGATCTGTAGCCTATTTATCTGTTACGGTAGTATTTTAATCTATTATATGAACAACAATCAAGAAACCTAAATTTGAACAAATTACTTTACATATCGATTAGTTTATGTCAATGAACCAGGTTTCAATTCAGTTGATACTTTCTAATTAAAATATCGCTCCAATATGCTTATTACCTAACTTTCCTAGCCAATCAGACAGCGAGGTACTGGGCTCCAGAGGTGGGAAGAATCAGAACGCGGAGGGGGGACTTCAAGCCCTAGAAAGACTTGGATACGAAGTTTTCTCATCTATTTTAGTGGTACTTCAGACGGAACGTACGAACACATAGGGATTTTAGAGAAACAAGTATTGTCTTCAACAGATTACAATTTATAGATGTGGAAGGCAGATCTTGTTTTGAATGTTTTCTTACGTAAGCATGTAGACTACTTTAATTCGTTGCGAGGTTTTCTTGGACAAGCTGTCATCCGTAACGTTGATCAGCGGACTAGTAGCTTTTATTAACTTTTTTTCGGTCGAGCATTTATGTTGCTGAAGTGAGGCCGTTTTGTGTAGCAACATCATTCTTTTTCTTGATACATTTTACCCATCTGGATCCATCAGTGGCCGACGCCTGGAAGGGAGAGTTCTCTGAAGAACTGAAGTATGACTGTGTTATGGGTCTGCACACTTTTTCTTCTGGCAAAGGTAAGTCTTTTCCGTGGTGGAAACCTCTGTAGTCAAATGATTCTGCTCACCGCTATATTATCATGCTGCTAAACTAGATCAATGTTAACTTAGTAGGCCAAATCAAGCGTAGTAGATAGCTATTAGACTAATTTTATATTTTCAGCACATTGTAGATGTGCTGAAAATTATCCTTATCCCACAACAAGGATTCATGTCAGAAATGTTTTCTACAGGATTTCCAAAAGGATGTATTTTGGCCACCAAGTTCAGAACGTTGTAAAATGTATCATATTAACTCCACGTGTAAATTTTTTTGTGAAGTAGGCCTAGGTGAATGCGATACAAATTGCATATAACATTGGTCTTTGTACTAGAATTCTAACCACTGAATTATTAAACATTTTTTCATAATTATACTTTTATTAAAGAAGGCAATTGAGAATGAACTCATTAACAGTCGTGCCTCCCCAAGAGGCCAAAGGAGCATACAACATAACCTATAAACTTAAAAGCAAACAAAAAAACAGTTACCAAAAAATGTAATAATTGCAATAGCCTTAAAAGTCTTAAAGATTTCAAATTGTTATAAACTATCAGTAACTGTGTTATAATTGTGGCCCCACAGTTCGAGACAGCAGTTTGACACATGACCCCAGGACTAGGGAACACATGTCTTGTCATGTTCCTCAGAGCCAAACTCTTTCTCCCACATCAAAGCACTGTGATAAAATGTCTTTATAAGATAGCCTAATCTCATTTTATAACAGAGAGATTCTGTTTACACCACACTCTTAAGGGTATTACGAGTATGTTGCCAACAATTGAATGATATCCGACCTGTTTTGTTTGTCAAGACTATTAATACAACACAGCCAGTTTAAGAAAATGAAATGGTCTCTTTTTCTTCAAACAGTGTGAGTTCTTGTGTGAGATTTATACTCCCCCAAATTCTGTTTATTGGTACCCTTTTGCCCAACTAGTACAGCTACTCATGGTGACTCAGTGCTTTAGTAATGCCCTGGGTATGTTTCAAAATAATGACTGAGACATTTTCTTTGGGAATTCTTGTATAATTTTAGCGCAGGTTTTGAGTATTGCTATGTTCAAGAAATCCGGCACAAAACAATTATAATTTTCTTCTGGTCTGTGGAGAGAAAATTGAAAGATTTTTAGAACTCAGTAATGGGAATTTCCATTCAGCTGCTAAGCAGATTTCTTGTGGAAGAGATTGGTTCCTTGTAAACACAGCTCTGAGGCAGTAGGTCAGCTCCTCTCTCCAGTCATACAGACAAGAGATGCATGCATGCTCAACATGACAGAGAAAAATAAATCTGTGGTTGTCCAGGTAGATTCAAAAATATATAATCTGTGCCTCATACTAACTCACATGGGGGGAAATGGTTTTATTTTTAATCAATGCAAAGTAAATACATAATCCCAACATGAACAAGTACACAAGTAACATCAACTGTTAATTTCTTGGAGAGGATGACCAGCCTAGAGCAAGTAATGACAATCATTGGTGCAGGAGGAAAATGCAGTTCAGTTACTGCAGTTAGTCAGACAGGCAGGTCAGCCACTGCAGTCAGTCAGACAGACAGACAGCTTCCTGGCTCTTTTCTGCATCCCCCCTCTTCCTCCTCCCTCCCCCTGCTGGAGGTGGTGGTGGTGACGCCCCTGCTGTTGCTGCTGCTGCAGCCCGGGTGTGAGGGCCAGGGGTCAGTGTCAGCCTGGAGAGAGAGCCCCTGGCTCCTGGGGCTTCAGGCCTTTTATCTGCTCATCCCTCAGGCTAGATTTACGTGGAAACTCCAGGCTGCTGCAGCCAGAGCCCATACATCACGGCTAAAGTGATCTCACTTCAAAAAGACCCAGGAGCGGCTTTGGCGGTAGTGAGGTAGAGGGCCAGGCAGTAGTATGTGTGTGTGTGTTGACAGAGTGAATATGACAGCCGTGGCGTTTACTGCCATCTTGAAAGGAGCTCTGCACGGTGGTCCTCGCTCACTTGGGAATCCCTGTAAATTACAACTTCTTACCCAAGTGGAGAGAGCAATCACAGCCCCCCCTCCCTCCCTCGCTTTCTCTCTCTCTCTCTCTCTCTCTCTCTCTCTCTCTCTCTCTCTCTCTCTCTCTCTCTCTCTCTCTCTCTCTCTCTCTCTCTCTCTCTCTCTCTCTCTCTCTCTCTCTCTCTCTCTCTCTCTCTCTCTCTCTCTCTTTCTCTCTCTCTCTCCAAACCTCTTTCCTCCCCCATTTCACTCTCTGACTCTATGACCCTCAGAGAGACAGATGAGATCTGAGTTAGTGCCGTCCACAGTAAAGGACTGTAGTTCATAAGGTGCTACAATTGTATCCATGTATTGAGCTACCAAATCACAGTGATATAACAGTCTATACACACAGTTTATATGCTGAATCCAGTCGCCCGATAGCCTGGCCTCTCAGTTCATGATTGATCTCCAAGGGGCTTATCAACAGGCACAGACCAAAATGTCTCTGGACACAACCAGATCAATTTGAAACTGTATCTTGGTTGTTTACAAAAATGCCTTCTCCATGCCGGAGGGAAATGTTTTTGAATGGGAGAGTGGCCAGACCCATCTGCTAGAGCAAATAAACCATGAGCTCGCAGATTCATCTGGTTCCCAAGCTAGTCATCAGAATCACAATTTATCATCGTAATGATAAAGTGTGACCTAAATTTGGCTGAGCAACAGTGCCTCACTCATTTTTGTTTAAGTATTTTGAAGTTGTTTGTGTGTTCTGGCTTTTTGTAGGTAGAAACTGAAACCCATCACCCATGTCACAAGTAGGTGTTTGTGTCAGGTATAGGCTGGAGCTCTTATAGGCACTCCTGACTATATTCATTAAACTCTCTGTCAAGCACGGGGCTCTCCACTCGCAGTAGAGCATGAAGGAAATATTTCACTCTATATTAGGGAACTACGGGAGGAAATACCAGTGCCTGTTCAGAGCCCTGCTCTTTCTCTAAAACGTCTGCCTGCAGAACCAGGGAAGCTGAGAGACCGCAGAGAGAACAGCAACAGGGAGACGCCACCAAAAAAACCTGCCGCCGCGCTGCCACCAAATATTTATCTGTCAGAGTCCAGAGAACTTTGAGGCTGGAGAGTGTTAGCTGAGTAGATACTTCTGTCATACAGAGGACATGGTCTGGGTACCTACACAAGACAAGGCCTTGGTTCTGATTCTGGTTGTGTCCCAGCCTGTGATCTGTTCCAGCTTATCCCCTGTCCAGATAGCCATATATTTCAGATCTGAAGTAAAGCTGATAGTTGTTTTTGGAGAGAAACGTGCTTCTGCTTCCCTTTCTAGTATCAACACGGTGGAAATATTTGTGTTCTGTGAGTGTAGGCATGATGGGGTGTGTGTGGATGTGTGCACGCATGTGTGTGCTTGAGTGCGTGTGAATGTGTGTGTGAAAGAGCGTGATTGTGTGATGGGTTTTGGTTAGAGGCTGCACAGGTTGACACACGCTGCCACTGTTTCCAAGCAGACCTCAGAGAGGGAGAAAGAGACATCACAGATCAGGGGATGTTTAGCTGTTACTTCTCTCCTGTGCAGGAGGTTGGTTGTTAGACATCTGTTTGCTCTTGTCAGCCCCCAGGGCCAGTGGGCCAATCTTTCCTAAATGTGTACATGCTTAAGATGCCGTTGTTGAGGGCCTGGGGGGTGGGTGGGGGTGTAGTATTGACCTCCATAGACACACACCTGCAGGGCTTGGGGGGTGACATCAAAGGGCCCTCTCACCCAAACAGACTCTCACATGCTGGGCAGTTCTGGTTAACTGACACCCCCCTCCCCAGAGGCTGCAACTATCTCCCCCCGCAACACACATGCACTCACTAACACACACACATGCACATACACACACCAGTGTCATTCACACTCATATGGAATTTATCAGTGTGGGAGGGAGGAAGCCCTTTTTTTACTCCTTCCTTCCTCCTCTCCTGTGCAAGTGTTTTCCCTTGCCCCTTTATGTCTTATTCTTTCCATTGGTCTAAAGCCTTCTGATTAAAGCCAGCCACTCCTGCTAGGCTCTGTCTGTGGTGCTCAAGCCCTGAGGAATGTCTACTGGATCCCTGCTGTCTGCTGCTGACTCTGGCCCCTCCAGCCTCTGCCTCACCCACAGCAGATAAGGACCCTAGAGGACTCAGAAAACAGAAAATCGAGGCAGATTAAACCGATTAAAAGGCAATTTTTCGATACACCCACACTTCCCAGGTTTTTCCAATGGCGAGGGACGTGTGTGTGTGTGTGTGTGTAACCGGTTTCCCTGCCACATGTGGAACATTGAGGTCTTGTTATTGGGCATTCAGAGGAACAGGGCTGGACTGACTGAAAGTGATACCAGAGATTGTGCTTGATGTTAGTGGGCTGGAACTTCAAACACTTACTATACTCCTTTCCCTCAGAAAGTGCAGAATCCTCTAACCTAACCTGTAACTAACAAAGTTGTAGAAAATGTTTTATACGAGAATCTTTGGTAATGTGTAAAAAAGTCAAATACTCCGCTCCTCACTCCCACTAATGGCACAGATCTTATCTCATCATCTCAAGACCATGTTGCAGCCATATGGTTTATAACGACAGCCCTGGAGGTTCTCTTTAACATGTGAACCGTGTGGCTGTTGTTGCAGGCTGGCCTGGGTGAGGCCTGTGCCAGTGGGAGGTTCACCCGGACGGGGGAGTGCTGCAGCCTGTGCCCCCCTGGTTCCGGGGTGGTGGAGGAGTGTGGAAAACAGGACACCAAGTGCCAGCCTTGCCCTGAAGGTGAGGCCTGTCATACAGGGTCCGACTCCACAATGTCACACCTCCATATCTCTATTCCTTTCTGCTCCTTTTGAAGGCTGCCTGTTCTGTGGGATGTGTGCGTGTAAAATTGTGTAAAATGTTATCAGGCATTAAGCCGAGAGACATAGACCGATGTGGGTTGAATCATCTGAGTTCCACCCCACTCACCTGGTTGTGGTCTGTCACAGGAACGTTCTCCTCGTCAGACGACCTGTCTCCATGCCAACCCTGCGTCCGCTGTCCCGCCGGCATCCACACACTGGCCGCCTGCTCCGCCAGCCAGGACACGCACTGCGAGTGCAGCGAGGGCTTCTTTCTGTGGCGTGTCGGCACCTACGAGGGCCTGTGTGCCCCCTGCTCCACGTGTGAGCGCGGCCAGGGGGTGACGAGGGAGTGCGGTGTCAAGGGGAACACAGAGTGCCAACTTTGCGGCCCCGGAACTTTCTCAGAGGAGCAGAGTACAACAAAGCCCTGCCACACATGTCTCCGATGCTCCGACAGCGAGGTGGAGATCAGAGCCTGCCAGCGCAACTCCGACACTCTCTGCATGGGTAAGTCAGAGAGAGAGAGAGGCTGGAGGAGAAGGGTGGCAGAGAGTTGGAGATGATGGAGGGTTGTGGGGTGGGGTTTTAGAAGGCTTTAGAGAGAAAGTAGCAGAGACATGCTCAGATGATAAGAGAGATGGAGAAGTAGGAGAGAAGGGGAGAGGCCTATAAAGAGTGAGGGACTGGACATATGGCCAACACCTGCAACCACCCTTCATTTGAACATTCGGCAACACTCCTAGCCTGGAAACATGAGTACCCAGAAAAAAACACTCTTAAGTGCTGCAATCAAATTGGTTATTTGGTTATAGGCTAACTACCCCTAGAGCCCTGGGGCCAGGACCAGGGTTAGGACCAGGGCTTGGGCCGGGGTTAGGGCTGGGGTTGAGGGTTTGCGCTAGGGCTGGGGCTGGGGTCAGGATGGAGGCTAAGGCTAGGGTTGAGGCTGGAGCCTGGGGAGCCTGGTGACCCTTACAGCATGCTAGACGGCTGTCTTCCAAATGGCCCTGCTCTCTCACCAGGAGTCTGGTCATCTGTACACATACAGGGAGTCCAGGGTGTGACCCCACGACCCCACAGAGGTCAGCGCAGTCCCAGAGAGTGTTTGATCCTAAAATAGGTAGGGTGTAACCAGAGGGGTCCAAAGGGCTGGAGCCTGGACCCATTTCTTAACCCCAGGAGGCCTGACAGAGGTCACATACAGACCAGGCTCACACTCTTCTCTTGAAACACATTTGCCTCTAATGACATACGTTTCGTGGACATTACAAGACATCATTAGCTTGTGATCGGTATAGACTGTTCCTAAACCAGCCTCGCTGCCTCCCTCCAGATAAGAAGCTCCACATCCGTGATAAGACCCGCTGGGCAGGCGAGGAGGGCAACGAGGAGGTGGAGGGGTCCAGCTCGGCCCCCGGGTTCACCCATCAGGATGGGGCTGGTGGCAGCAGCAACATCCTGGCCTACGTGTCAGTCCTGGCTGCTGTGGTCCTGGGCCTGCTGCTCTACGTGGCTTACAAGTGGTGAGTTTTATTGCATACCCTCAACCAGGACACCAAACCATAAAACAAGTGACAATGATGTTGGTCCTTACTGCGTCATCCTAACTTGATTTGTGGGAAGCCATACAAGAGAGTTTGTTGGCATTGTGGTCTGAATGTTAGCTTGTAGATTAGAAGACTGCATAGCATGCAAAAACCTGACTTTTTTCTGTACACATTTTTCCATAAAGGTTTTATGTGTTGTTGTTGGAGTATTGTTATTGGGGTTGTTAAAGTGTGCGCGTTTGTGCATGTTTGTGCGTGTGTGTTCTCCTCAGCTGGACATCATGTAAGCAGAAGCAGGCTCTGGGGAAGGCCCGTGCTGCGGAGCTGGGAGCAGCTCCAGAAGGAGAGAAGGTAGAGAAGCTCCACAGCGACAGCGGAGTTTTCCTGGACTCACACAGCCTGCAGGACAGCCAGCCCAGCAAAGGTGAGAAGCACACCTTCACCTCAACCCCCAAAACTACAATACTAACTCTGCTCTGTGTAGTCACGACTGGGTCCTCTGTATCCAGTGAAGTTGAGAAGTAAAGTTATGAAGTTGGTTAACATTAATAGCACATTTGCTAAAAATACATGGTGGTTAAAATGAAGCCCCAGGGTGTATGGTGATGAGGGTATACATGAACAGAGAAATGGGTAAACTCCATGTATCTCCACATACCCTCGCCCCAGCTACTGACTAGGACACTAGTGCTTGATGTTGCATAGGGTTAACTCTGATTAAAAAGAAGCCACGTTTTAATTGTTCATCTTCTCATAAGTAACTACAGCAGTTCAGACAGTGGCTAACCTCTGTCTCTGCCTCTCCATCCATCTGCCCCCCACCCCACCCCCCTTGCTGACCCCCCGCGGCTGTAGGAAGCAAGCGAGACAGCAAGCAGGACAGCCGTCTGTACATCAACCTGCCCCCCCACAGGCAGGAGGAGGTGGAGCGCCTGCTGCAGGAGGGAGGGGGTAGGGGCTGGAGGCAGCTGGGGGCCGTGCTGGGCTACGAGGCCGAGCAGCTGGACCTGTTTGGCCGCGGCGAGGCCCCTGTCCACACACTGCTGTCCAACTGGGCCCAGCAGGAGGGCTCTACCCTGGGCCTGCTGTGCTCGGCACTGGGCCGCATCGAGAGGCCCGAAGTGGCGTCCGCCCTCACCTGCCCCTCGCAGGGCGTTTCCGTGGTGTAAGAGCCCCACCCACCTGCTCTTGCTCAGCCACTCACAGGAGACTTATGGACATGAGAGGGGATTTACTTTGGTGGATGGTGCGGAGGGGGGGGGGGGCTGACAACCCGTCACCATCTGGAGGTGACCAGGAATGAGGTGCTGTGAAGGTGCAGGCCTCAGGGACTGAGAGGAAATGAGGCTGGTTCCTGTTTTTTTTCACCCGTCATTCTTCTGATTGCCTCCTTCGTCATCTGTCTGAGAGCTGCAGCTATTTATTTGCACCAGTGCCTTGAGTCTAGCAAAATAGATGTACTGATACACAAGATGGAACATTAAATAAGGCCATGCTTTGTATTCTTATGTATTGAGCTCAGGTGTATTCTATTTAGGTCTAGACATTAA
Organism: Osmerus eperlanus; assembly: GCF_963692335.1. NCBI lineage: Eukaryota > Metazoa > Chordata > Actinopteri > Osmeriformes > Osmeridae > Osmerus > Osmerus eperlanus. The sequence continues at coordinate 6,254,488 of NC_085024.1, forward strand.
ATGGTGATGAGACAGTACCATAATGGGATAGGCTTATATAGAACATACAACAGGGTTGTGAAGACATCTGACTCATTTGTGCATCATCAACACTGGCAGCATCCAATACAGCATCTGGCAAATACCATGTCTGCATCCCAGCACTGTGTCTCTGTCGGGTTACAACATGAATCTGGAGGTAGAGGCCCGACTGGTGGAAACGTTCTTTCCTGTAAGAGACTGAAGCTCACAATGAAGCTCACTGCTGTGTCCAGTCGTCATCAGGCTTGAAATGGGTTGTCTTCCTCATGATGTGAGTGTCTCATCATTGAAGCCAGATAAAGAGGACTGGGCTGAAGGACAGAAAAATCATCCTCTTATTCGATATATTGTATAGCCATGCCATGATAATCTTACAATATTATTGTGTAACAATCAATCACTTATTTAGTTTTTCATCCGTATACTTCTTGTCTTTGTGTTTTTGTAAAAATTGTATTTCATGGAATAAATAGTTTCAAATACTGTGTATGAATGAGATAGTTCTTGTTGAGCTTGATGCGTGTTGTGACAAGAATACTGGAAACAGTCCTACTTGAGCAGTAAAGCAGGCGTCAGCCTGTTGTACTGGCTGATCTATGTTTATCTCTGTCTTTGTAATGACTTAAAGAGGGATCTGAGTGTGGCATGCAAAACAAGTGATCTTGTTTACAAGATGTAAAAGAAGAATGTTTTTAATAGAACATGGTCTCGATTCATTGTGTTTACTTTGTAAGCTGGTTTCCAGTACACCAATCAGGTCAAGTTCTATACTATAAAATGTTTTGATTAAATAGGCTTCTTAGTCCCAAACTACGCTACATTTCCTTGTACATTAGCCCTATCTGTACTTAGCTCTACTGTGTATTATATGATCTGTATTCTATGTACATGAAAGATACCCTTCATGTGGGAATACTGTGAGCCTGTCCAGAGGGGCTTTTGACTCTCGCAGATCAGTAGCATTCTTTTTATGGGGAAGGAGGGGATTAGATCTTGAGTAAGTGATTGATCTGGGCCTGCAGGACAACATAGCAGCTCTCTCTCCTCTTGACAGATTGCACAGTGTGGAAGTTTAGACTTTGGGGGCAGATCCTGTTTCTTATACGGGTTATGGTGTACAGAAACATTTCCGATCCAAGACAGGGAAATCAGTTAAGAGGCATTTAAGAGGTTTGGGGGTAAAAATAAGATAAGCTTCACCTAAACTATTCTGAAGATACATTTTCCATCTCCCCAGCGAGATGGGAATCTGATTCTAGCTCTCTTTCTGCTCTACTCTCTGATGAAATCTGCTAATGATTTCTCAGCCTTCCATCTTAAGTAGAAGCAGGCGTTTAGCAGGGCCCAGGGCAGCGTTGCATGCTGTCACGCACTCCAGACGGGACTGCTTAACTGCGGTCTGGAGCGCGCAGGCGCAGTGCGGCGGAATGCTCGGGCACTTGGAGGGGGGGTTGGGATGGAGGCGGGGCTCGGTCCTACAGGCTCATCAGGGGCCTCCAGCTCAAGTCAGAACGCCTCTAATGAAAGCAGTCTATCACTTTGATTCCCTTTACTGGAGCCAGACATCTGGTATGGCCCTGTGTGTATGTGTGTGTGTGTGTGCGCGCGCTCTGTAATGGCTGTCACTCCAAAGGCACTCCATATAAGGGAGAGTACTAATCTAAACTCTTGTGTACTTGAAGGCTTTTTCTCCTTGGTTCTGTGTGAGCCTATCCGAAACCCAATACAAATAATTACTTTACAAGTAGACAATGCAATGATTCAGTTTTAACAAAAGGTTTATTGTCTTTTGAAATGTTTGTACACTCAGTATGACAATATGCTTACACAATAAAGAGTGGGGGGCAGAACTTCATTATACATAAAAAAAACAGTCATAATTCAACCTTGAAAACCAACTAAATGAATATGTAACCCCACCACCATCTAACCTGATGGGTCTGTGAGAGCCAGATGAGTCCTGGGTTTAGCTGATAGTCATGGCTGCTGGTACAGAGGGATGAGCTGGTGGAACTAGGACCTCACCATGCCTCCCCGGACCCACGCCCATGTAGATGAGTCTGGTTCTATTACACATATTTACACTGTAATCAGGGACCAACAGTCCTTTTACAAAGTCTTTATTTATTTAAACATTCTCCAAAACTATTTCTCAATATATTCACATAAAAAGCAATATAATACATATGTGTTTAACATGGTTTAATGCGATTCAATGGGCTGAGACACAGTTGCTGATTACAGCACACCCCAGGTCTAGGAAACTGCAACCCTGACAATGGGGAGAACCTTGGAAATGAACATTCTGTAAAGAAAAACAGAAGAGGCTCCTTTTCAAATGCCTGTACAAGGTATTAGAATAATACAAAGCAAACCATGTAAGATGTATATATATATAAATAGAAATGGACTGTTAAAATCACAATGCTACCCTTGTCCTCTCCTGTAGGGGAGAGGGGGGGGGGGGGTTAAAGTGTTGGGGACACACTCACACTAAACATGTCCCAGAGAGCAAGTCAGAACTTGTTTGCTTCCTGGTACAAGTTGATAAAAGACATAAGACGATCAGTTACCCTTATCCATTTCTGCCTCTCCTTCTCAGAGCCCCCTGACAGCCAAGGAAACGTTTCAACCCTCCCCACCACCACATCCTCATGTAAAATATACAAGCTTGACGTAACGAGCAGCGACACTCGAGAGACAGTGACCTTGGGAACAACTTTTTGCGTCAGAGACCCCAGCCTTCATCGAGCATTCACAGAACAACAGTGGCTCCAAACTCGTGGTCTGAAGGCAGGGCTTGGGGAGCAGAGGCCTGGAATCTCACAGCCCAGTGAAAGCAGCACCAGATACGCAGGGTAGATGTGTGCATGAGAAAAGTCAGTCAAATGGGGAGAGGAAAAAAAGTTTTTTCTTTACTTTTTGACATTAATTCATATTTTAACAATAATCTTTGCTGGAGTAGTACGTCATTATCCAACAGTGGGCAGTAACGAGGAGCAATGGATATTTATTGTATGTTTTAATAATCTCTCAGATATCCTTTTCTGACAGGGGAGAGAGGGCTTAAAAGTAGAGATGAAATCAACATCATGAGGACCCATTTTAAGAGTGATAACTGGAAAACGCTTAAAACCAAACATGATAGTAGTGAAACAGTCAATGTAGCACCCCTCAGTGTTGACTTCGGTCAACACTTCGCCTGGAGTCTCGGGTCATCCTGTGATGCCTCAGTCTCATCGTCATGGCCCCCCAGCAACCAGAGGTGGCGGAGAGCCGGCTAGATGGCCCTTCACACACAGTCCAGCTCTTTAATCTGCAAACAAGGCTATGGGCCTGTTTTCAGTGTCATACAACAGACCTCTCAGGCTGCTGGAAGCCTGGGCTCCACACCTGTGGGAGTGAGAACGGAGAGTCAAGACAGATCTGCGTGTGGTTGTGAGTGAGTCTCATTCCCCGCCGGCCGTCCAGGGCAGGTGTAGCCCCAGCCCGGATCTTACGCCTTGCAGGCTAGTCCAGCTCTGTGTCCTCTTTAGGCCGGTACACGGTGCCAAACTTCTGCATGTACTTCTTGATGTACTCCTTGGTCTTGTGCTTGACGTTCTCATTGCACTCAAGGTCCTCAGGATTCTTGCAGGACTTCAGCTCCTTGTTCATCACACCGTGGGTTAGCTGAGAGGAGTGGGGGGGGGACACACCAAGGTTAGATCAAAGGACAGGAGACACAGCAGCTAGCTACACCGGATATAGGGAGGTAGTTAGGCCATACTGCTGATAAGTTTGGTTCAGTTTTCACGTAATGCAATACATTTCATAAGCTTGGTTCTTTTAGACAGAGAAAACTCAAGCTTTTAGCCAATACATGCTTTATGTTAGCGCTAAGCTCTATTTTTCAGACTTCAGTCCAGTTTAAAGTACCATCTGTACTGTTCTGCCAGTTTAGTTGCACTGTCTTTGTTTATTTTGCCCATGTGCTCAGAGTCCTGGTATGTCTAAATAACACCCCACTGAATCCAGTCCACATAGAGATGTGGTTGACAACCCAGAAAACCTCACAGAAACAGGAAAGAAAATAGCTTGTTTCCCCCTTTAAAGACATTTTGGCTGAACCTTTTTTTTCACAGAGGAATGAGTAAAACAAAAAACATGACAGTGGTTTTAAGTATACCATTGCACGTTTTCATACTGAGTCAAGTCAGTCAGTTGGCTGAGCGGTGAGGGAGTCGGGCTAGTGCCAGTTCGATTCCCGGTCATGCCAACTGACGTTGTGTCCTTGTGTCCACTTCACCCTACTTGCCTCGGGGGACTGTCCCTGTACTTACTGTAAGTCGCTCTGGATAAGAGTGTCTGCTAAATGACTAAATGTAAATGTCAAGTCAAATTGGTGAAAATAAAAAAGGTTAAAAAGAATTGTTCGAGCTTAAAAAAGAAACTGGCAGGAGAAACTCAGCTACTTTTGGTCTGGGAAATCGAGAACTCGCTCTTTTATAGTGTAGTTCTAACCACCACCTCTATCCATCCAAAGGATTGTGACCATTAAGCAGGATGATGTGGTGGATGGTTATTTAGTTGGTTAGGTTGATGTTGTTCTCAGTCTCACCTTTCTGGCCAGGTGTTTGAAGTCTTCAGTGTTGCTGATGCGGCCCAGTTTACAGTCTGGCTTCCGATATGGGTTGAGGCACTGCACTATGAACTGGGACATCTAGGCACCACACAGAGTGAACATGGCATTCATCAAATATGTAAAATAAGTAAGAAAAGCATTACCAGCTGTTGAGCATCCAATATCTGGAACTAATGAATGATGACTTGTTTATGCTTCGCTGTATGGGATGGAGGAAGTTCATCACATCCATCCATCAAAGAGCCTGAATCCCCCAGTCTCATCCTCTGTTTGAAAATAATTTGGTCTCACCTCCTTTCGGAATGACTCTTTGCTTCTCTTTGCTAGCTCACTGGAGGTGTCTGCTTCTGCCGTCTTAGTGGAGAACTGTGAACACACACACACACACACACACAGACAAAGGTCATGCACGCGAATCTGCTCGACATGGCCTCCTAAATACTGGCCCGGTCATCCGCCTGTATCTCTACTGGCTCACGATTAAGATCCGATAGACTGTCTCAGCTGTGTAACAGCAGCGGCCATTTCACGGTAACATAAATATAACTACACAAGTACAATGAACTCCCAGAGGTTGTTAGCAGACACACCCGAGGGTTCCCTGAACCACGGCAGGTGCTGCAGATTTGCCCTCAAGGCCAGTGGAGCAACAGGCAGCACCTGGCCACCAGTACCCCAGGACGAGCCACACAAAGCAGGGATATCCTGCTCGGAGGCTGCCCTCAGGGAATGGGCATTCAGCCAGCCAACCAACTGCCCGGCCAGCCAGCCAGCCAACTGCCCAGCCAGCCGGCCAACTGCCCAGCCAGCCAGCCAGCCAGCCAACTGCCCAGCCATGCCCACCAGGGTGGTGAGGATCAAAGTCGAGCACAATAGCCTCACACACCCAACTCCAGACATCCTGGTGGGCACCCTGCCTACTGAGCCAGGGGAGTGTGCCTGGCAGAAACATTCAGAAAGACAGAGGGATAGAAAAAGGGATGGAGGGAGGGGTAGAGGGCTTAATGAAAGGAGAAGAAAAGGTGTCATTCCAGGATGTGGATATGAACTGTTCTAGAATGACAGAGGAAATCATCTATGACCTCAGAGGATGTTGCCTGCCAACCAAAGCTCTAGTAAAAACAAATAAAAAAATTAAGTGTCTCTCTCCCTCTCTCAACACGGCCTAGGTTACAAACATATCTTTCAAAGATTCATCTCAGAGACAAAAGGGGCATTTGTGTAGTTAGACTCTAAACTAAGAAACCGCAAATAAACTAATTCAAGTTCCCTCAGCTGGTTTCAATCATCATCAAAAGCAGGGTAAAAATGGAGAGAAAACACACTGAACAAACTGAAAGAGAGGATAGATGGAACGAGAGAAAGAGCGAGAGCGACTGAGAAGGAGGGCAGATGGGCTGAACAACCACACCCCTGGGCGCCTGGGGGACAGACAGCAGTCTACAAGGAGAACTAGCTAGGATTTCCATGTTCTCTCCCAACCTTCCACACCACTCCCCTTCAGATGGGGCTGAGGTCATCACTCAATCACTCCAGACTCATCTCCAGTTGACTTTCAGATGTGTCACAGCATTTTACCCCACCCCTCCTTTCCCCCCCCCCACAGTTGAGGCACAGATGAAAATAATCTATTTCGCAACATCTTCAATTAGCTGAAGGAGGCCCATACTGTCTGTAATCATGCCTGGGATGCACGCTAATGCACAGACATTCTGGTGGGGGAACGAAGATGACAGAGCTGAGGGAGAGTGTGTGGAGGGTCACCTTGGAGGGGTTCTCGTCATAGGTCGGCGTCCCCAAGTCCATCTCGGCCTCGTGCTCCACGCCTGCGTTTTCACTTCCCCCCTCCCAGGTCGGAGGGTCCCACTGGGTTTGCCTGATGAGGCACGGAGAGATGGCATTAGATACGCAGATTGGAATCACAAACACAGACAAGCTCAAGTGCACCTGTAGCATAGCCACGAGAGTGCCTGTGGGGGCCTCAGCCCCCTCATTCACATTTGCGCCACCCCAGATTTCTTACACTTCTTGATTGCTTGCAATAAAAATTAAGGAATGGTTGATATTTATATATAAAAAATTGTGGCTCCCTCATTTTACGATAGGACCTCCCAAAACTAAAATTCTGGCTGTGCTACTGAAGTGCACACATATGAACATTTACGCATTCACATACAGCTACGACTATGCAGACCTGGTGATAATGTGGTAGTAGTAGATTTTGCCCTCCGGGTCCCTGGCCACCTTCCAGCCAGGAGGCAGGACGATGGTCTTGGCTTTGGGGGGAGACGGAGGGGGTAGGTCGATGACACTGTTGGGGACAATCATCTCCTGTGGAGTAGAGGGGATCAAGAGCAAATACAAATTGTGTCTCATCACATTCAGTTCCAAAGCAAAGTGGTTGTCCCAGACACGGGTAAAGCCTAGTCCTAGACAAGCTTAACAGGGATATGGGCCTGAAGTACTTGAGGACTAAATGAATGGGGATGGGTATAGCTCAGAGTGGCAGAGAGCATTTTGAACACAGATCAAGAGGTTGCAGATTCAAACCCCTCAAGGGTCACTGTGGATAAAAGCATTAGCTAGAAGGACTACATTATAGGAGAACAGCTTACAAGTGACTCATCCAGTCATCCTCGACATCTTCATGAACGCTATTCCCCCCTAGTGGCCTAAAAAAGGGCAGCATTTTGTCAATTGGAGAGCAGAACAAGTGTGTGTGTTACCTGCTGGACGGTCTGGGAGGTGACGATGGTGGTGACCGTGCCTCCCTGCTGCACCACCACCCCCTGCTGGTGGCCAGTGTAGACGGGCTGGCCGTGGAGGTATCCAGAAGCATTCTCACTGTATGCCTGTTGGCACAGGCACAACACAAAACTAATTGACAAGAGGAATAAAGTATGCTGCATTTTGATCATTTGTTTAAATAATAATTTATTATTATTATAATGATAAATATTTCAGTAAAAAAAAACTATATATATATATATATATATATACCTGAATGAGAGGAGTGTTGGCCTGTGGGTAGGGGGCGGTGGGGATGCTGTAGATGGTCTGGCAGGGCTGGCCCTGGTAGTAGATGGCAGTCTGGGGCTGGGGCTGTGAGGGAGCTGGGGGGTACTGCTGGGCTGGCTGGGTCTGCACAGTGACTGCCTGCTGGGTGGTGGGGTCCCACAGGGTGGTGTAGCTCTGCTGGCCCTGCACCTGGGTGGCTGCCTGGGCAGGCACAGACAGGACGGCTACTCCAGGGTCCTGGGGGGCCACGCCGGAGGAGGCGTACTGCTGGGGGGTGCCAGCGGTGAGCTCCATGGCGGTGGTGCCGATGTGCGGAGCAAGGCTGGTGACCGGGGTGGCCTGGGAGGTGGAGGAGGGAGAGGCCAGACCCAGCTCAGAAATGAGGGGCTGGGGAGGAGTTTGTTCGTAGGTCAGGGTGGCACACAGGGGCTCTACGGGAGGGGTAGGCAGCAGTACCTTGCCCGCATTGGGGTTGGTGGGGTCTACAAAGGTCTGGAGGGGGTAGCCAGGGGGGTAGGCCAGAAAGCCAGGGCTGGAACCGTAGCCCATGGTGTCGTAGGCCAGGGTCTGGAGTTGCTGCTGTTGGAGCTGTTGTTTCTGAGCCTCGCGCTGCGCCACCTCCTGCTCAAACAGCTTCCTGCGCTCCTCCGTTGACAACTTGTTGCGTTCCTTCACCTGAACCTTCTTGCTGCTGACGGGCGTATCAAATCTAGGGAAACGAGAGAACAGATGAATACGGCAGTGTTTGCAGATCTTGTGCATTTAAAAATAGTTCCCTGCTGAAACTGCAGCGGCCGAATGTACGAAGGCGCGTACACATGAAAATCAGGGAGTCAGGTGGCTGAGCGGTTAGAGAATCAGGCTAGTAATCAGAAGGTCACTGGTTCGATTCCCGGCCGTGTCAAATGACGTTGTGTCCTTGGGCAAGGCACTTCACCCTACTTGCCTCGGGGGGAATGTCCCTGTACTTACTGTAAGTCGCTCTGGATAAGAGCATCTGCTAAATGACTAAATGTCAAATGTAAAATAGGCGTAGAAAGTTGTACGGGTGTTTCTACACAGAGTTTCAGATTTAGGAAAAAACACGTGGCGTAAGAATCTGAATACCTTCTGCACACTTTAGAACCCATGTTTTGAGATGTGATACGGTGACACAGTGACCAAAAGGCGGAGAAAAAGTACATGCATAACAAATGACAGTTTTACTTGATCTACAATGGGAGTAAATTGTATAGGCTATCTACTTAAAATAATCTACTTTTGCCTATTTAGCCAGAAAAAAACTTTTTATTTTTACACCGAGTGTGATTATACAATCAGTGAGCAATGCTTTAGCGCTTTTGGAGGATATCACAAGTTAAGTGGAATCTACGAAGACAAACGTGTGATATCGTTAGCGTACGCAGTGTTCATAAATCAGAGAAAAAAACAGAGTTTGATAGATTTGGCTCCTGGTGTTTATGTCTGATTGGCAACGGAGGCATTTTTTCAGGTCACCGGTCCTTACCTCTCCTCGTTGCGGCGGCAGCTTCGCTCGTAGCTGGAGGGCGGGGGGGAGGTGGAGGCTCGTCTTCGCCGACGGCCAGCGCTGCGGTGGGTTTTGTCAGAGTCTCGGTCCCTGTCCCTGTCCCTATCCCAGTCTCTATCCCTGTCTCTGTCTCTCTCCCAGTCCCTCTCCCTATCCCGCTCTCTGTCACGATCTCTTTCCCTCTCACGGTCTCTGTCTCTTTCTCTGTCCCTATCTCTGTCTCTCTCCTTCTCCCTCTCTCGCTCCCTCTCACGTTCCCGGCTGGCAGAAGGGGTACGAGGAGTCAGGGCAGCATCACGATCTCGACCGCGATCTGAAAATGGACAGTCCAATAGTTTAGAGGCACGACGAGTGAAAGCATGGAAATATGAAAAACGAAGAGCAATTGAACCCACCATTAGACTCCTTCTCCACCTGGCTTTTCTTTGGTATTCTGTACACCTCCTAAAGAATGAAGGAAATAATTGGGTAAAGAAGAAGAAAGTTGAACATCACTGTTTAAAACATCTGTTACACCTCTGCACTCAACTTGCCTGCTAAACATAGCATAAGAAAAGCTAACCTAAATATATTGAGAATTTGTTTATATACCTTCAGGTCCTTCCAGCTGTCTAACAGTCTGGCAGCCATGCCACTGATGTCCAAAACGTTGATTGGAGGTTCCTGGCTCCTCTCACTTTCCACATCAGACACACCTTCCTCCTCATCCTGAGAGGGAGTTCCAACCGCTGAGGGCTCTACAGGGGCAGCGGGGGCGTCCAGGGCTGGGTCTACCACCTGGGCCTCTGGGGCTGGGTCTACCACCTGGGCCTCTGGGGCTGGGTCTACCACCTGGGCCTCTGGGGCTGGGTCTACCACCTGGGCCTCTGGGGCTGGGTCTACCACCTGGGCCTCTGGGGCTGGGTCTACCACCTGGGCCTCTGGGGCTGGGTCTACCACCTGGGCCTCTGGGGCTGGGTCTACCACCTGGGCCTCTGGGGCTGAGTCTACCACCTGGGCCTCTGGGGCTGGGTCTACCACCTGGGCCTCTGGGGCTGAGTCTACCACCTGGGCCTCTGGGGCTGAGTCTACCACCTGGGCCTCTGGGGCTGGGTCTACCACCTGGGCCTCTGGGGCTGGGTCTACCACCTGGGCCTCTGGGTTTGAGTTGACAGCCTGAACCTCTACAATTGGATCCACTTCTTGGACTTCTGGGGTTAAGTCAACTGCCTGGACCTCTGGGCTTGGGTCCATGACCTGGTTTTCTGGGGTTGGGTCCATGACCTGGTTTTCTGGAATTGAGTCCATCACCTGGTTTTCTGGGGCTGGGTCCACTACCTGATCAGCTGGGGTAAGGTCCTCTACCTGATTCTCTGGGGTAGAGTCGACTGCCTGGGGTTCTAGGGCTAGGTCCACTGCCTGGGCATCTATAGCAGGTTCCTCCATCTGGGCATCTGAGGTAGGGGGTGCTTCAGGAACCTCTGTACTGGGAGAAGTCGCAGGGATATCAGAGCCAATGGGAGCCTCCGGGTCCTCTAAGCTGTGGAGGGGAACAGCAGGCTCTGCGTTGGAGGTAGTCCCAGGGGCCTCCATGCTGCGGGACCCCTCCATGTTGGAAGGAGCCTGGGGAACCTCACAGTGGAGGGGAGCCTCTGGTACCGTCTGGTCTTCTTTTGGCTGCTCTTCACTGCCTGGAGCCTTCTCAACATCCTCCATCTCTGCTGTGGCTTCCTCCAGACCAGCTGGCTGCTCTGCTAGTGCAGTGTTAACATCTTCTGTCTGGGCATGAGCAGAATGACTTTCTGGCTCCTGGACAGCTTCGACAGGCTTTTCTACTTCTTCCAGCACCACCATCTCTTCCAGAGGCTGACTTGGCTGCTCCTGCCCACTCTCTTTCTCATCGGTCTCCAATTTCATCTCCTGCTCGTCTGCTTTCTCTTTGAGCTTGGTACTGTTGCTAGGCTCCGCCTCTTCTTTTTTCTCCTGCTGATCCTGGATAGCTGCTTCCATGGGCTTTTCCACTGGAGTCTGACCATCACCTCCTACCGCACTTTCAGTCTTCTCTGCTTTGCTCTCGGACAGACCCATCCGCAAGGCCTCCTCGTCTTCCTCCTCGTCATCATCCTCTTCCTCCTCTTTCCCGTCAGAAGCTTTGCTGGCGTCCGATAGCGCGCTGTCCAGACTGTTCTCGCTGATGATCTTGAGGCGGCGGTAGACAGCCCGTTTTGGAGTGTCGCTGTCCAGCTCCGTTCCAAGTTTGGCAGCAGACCCATCAGGAGTGTTGAGAGGCGTTTGAGCACGGGACGTATTCTCGCTGGAGTAGCCGTCGTTCTCTGCAGGCTGGGGTAGGGAGTGGGTTTGGGCCCATCGCTGGATGAACTGCAGGACTCGACTCTCCTCCAGCATATTCTTAGTAGAGATGGGCAGCACGGACAGGGTCTTCATGATCTGTACGTACGAGCGGACATCCGTTAGTCAGCGCATACTGTCAGGGTTTCCCGCAGCACTTTTCAGTTAAGGTGGCCTTAACTGAAAAGCCTGCCGCCTTAATTACGTCATACAGTGATGCCACATGCAAATAAAAGTGAATCGTTAATGTAAAGCTCAAAAGATTCTAACTGTAAACAAAAACAATGTCTGACCTCAAACTGCAATTTGACGTTATTGGCACTGTTGCCCTTGGCTTCGGACAGCTCCACCATGAAAATCCACAACAATGACAGACCATGGTGGTCCAGGAACTGCTTCAGGCATGAGGGATTCTGGGTATCCTGTGCAAAGACAAAAGTGAATATCATAAGCACCTCATGCTTGTTTAATATGTTTGGGACATCATAAGACCATAAAACTACCTGAATCAAATTACAACAGAACCATAACCCCCAAAAAAGTGGGCGTGCGTACTTGGATGAGCTTAAGGCAGGTTAGTTTTTGCTCCATGTTTTCCATGCGGACCATCAGTCTGCAGAGAGACACCACCTCCTTCTCATCGTACAGGCCTTCTCCATTCTCCAGCAGTGCCTCCAGCTCCTCATCTACCTGCACGGAACAGAAGACCACACAAAAGACAAATTCAACCAAGTTAAACCTTTAACTTTTAAACTTACCATAACCCACAAATGTGAATGTGAAGCTAGCTTGTTAACCTTTTATCTTCATTATAGTTATGTATCTATACAAACAATAGGACGGAAATTTGTGACAGTTCTTTACCAAAGACCCAGGTAGGTAGCAAAATGACTTTCCCCCGAAAACAGTCATTTGCATTGACGGGTTTGCTTAAAATAGCTGGTCTTTTGTGTTTAGTCAGGGTTATTTATAGATAGGACAAATTATGTAGCTCTCAGAGCAATTAGCCTAAGGCCAGTGCAAATCCGACCTAGTTCTGCCACTAGAACATCACTTCCTTCAGCAAGGGTCGATGAGTTGCCTAAGTTCCAGAACAAGGCATATTCTCAGACCATGGATCAAGAACAGCGTGACCAACCTATTATTTTTAGATTTGATCATTTTAATAATTTTGGGGGGAACTTATTCATTTGGGCTAGATACATAGAAAACCAAAGCAGACAGAGAGCATGTCTCTCTCGTTCTCTATTCATCCGTCCGTCTCCATCGATCTGTCTATCTATCCATCCCACTCACCGTTGTGAGCACGCTCACTGTGTCCTTCTTGCGGCTGCGCTCCTTCTTCATCTTCCCTCCTGCGGCGCGAACACTGACCCGGTTCTCCCCGCCCAGGAAGCCTCTGCACCTGGGAGCCCCACAGAAGCATTTCTGGGCCTCTTTGCTAATGGATAAAAAAAATACACAAACAGGACATGATAACCATTGTACTTTCTCAAGAATGTTTTTTTATTTGGGGCTTCTCAAGACAAGTCCATTTTGTAGTATATAACAAAAAATACACTGACCCGTATCGCTGGAACTGGTAATCGAATGTCAGTTCCGTTCCAGCCGGCACCATCTTTGTGGTGAAGAAGCCAACTCGGAGTTGACCGTTCACAGTCCACTTAAATACAAAATATATACTGGTTAAACACTGACCAAAACCTATTTAAAATAAGGAGGAAGATTCTTCATTGAGGGAACCTCACATTGAGGTGCGTAATACCCAGGTAGATGAGAACGTGAGAACAAAATAAACCCAATTTATCTGGTGGATCTTTGTCTCTACATACCTTCTGAGTCTCACAATTGGGCTCACAGCTGTGGTTCATAAAGCGAGAGCAGTTCCCCTTCAGTGTTGCATCTATGATCTGAAGAGACACCCAAAAAAATCCAGGTATTCATCCAAACACCAGTCAGCCGATTACATGCAACAATAGATTACAAATGCATGTTACTGCTAGTGACGAGGAAATGTCATACACACACTCACCTCATTATTCTTCAAGGCCATGAAGTAGTAGTGTATGTTCTTGTTGCGTGCATACTCTTTCACTCGCGTCTTGAACTCCTTGTGGTCCAACACCTCACCGCAGTACTCCAGCACAAAAGTGTTCCTGACAAGACATACACATTAGACTTAAAGGACCAGTGCGTGTGGAGATTTGATCAAACTCCTCTGGCTTCAATATACTGCTTTAAGACCAATGATTTAGATCAAATTTGTCATCGATCTAAACATGCTTTTAAGCTAAAGGCAGCTTGTAGCCTTACGGAGGCAGGTCCTTGGCTGCCCGCAGTCCCCAGCCTTTATCTTCAGTCAGAATAACCTCAAAGTCTGCATGCTGTTTCATCTGGAAGCGTCGGTTAGAGCAATACGCTCCATTCAGGCACCGCGATGAACTGTAAAGTAGGTCAAAGGTACCACAAGGATGAAAACTCACAAATCTAACCTGAAGTTGTTAAAGCCCCTTCCCTTGTTTACATCTACACTGAATACGTTTCACAGCTTTTTTTATCAACTATAGTTATCGCATACATGCAGTATCACATACATTTTATTAAATAAAGAATAGTAAGAGATTGTATAGTAGTTTAAGTGTGAGGTTGTACAAACATGCAGTGTAAACAGGCCTCACTCACCATTCTATCATCAGCAAACGGTTAAGGCAGTCCTCCCCACAAGCCAATACTCCACGTGACCTTTCTTCCCTAGTTAGGACTGAACACTCACACTGCATACGCTTGATGTCTCGATGGGATTTGCTCTTCTTTCTGTAGTAAAGAAAAACAAAGTGTTTACATTTAGGAATTTGGATAAAACAAAAGGGAATGTAATACTAAAGTAACAAGTCTATTGGCTGTCACTCAGGACTATTTTTGAAACTGACAGTTCAGTTGCTTGATCATGAACCAGTGTTTCCCCTACCATTATATTAGGGGGGCCCCCCGCCCTCCCAACGGCACCCCCCGTCCCCCCTGGAAGGTCAAGTTAATAATAAAAAATAAAGATTTTCTATATATATATATAAAGCCTGATCACAAAATATTATTTAAGGTTAGCTTTCCTATAAAACAGGTCTATAGCTTGCTCTTTTATTAAGCAAACTAAATGGCCTTATGTTATTTACACGACGGTGTGTCACATTTAGTCATTTAGCAGATGCTCTTATCCAGAGCGACTTACAGTAGGTACAAGGACATTCCCCCCGAGGCAAGTAGGGTGAAGTGCCTTGCCCAAGGACACAACGTAATTTTGCACAAATCGAACTGGCAACCTTCAGATTACTAGCCCGATTCCTGCTCAGCCACCTGACTCCCATTTCTGTCTCTACACGGTCGCCCCCCCCCCCCCCCCCCCAAGGCAGTCTATGCAATTAGGTCTAGAAGAATAGAAAGACTGCATAAAATGTGTAACTCCATTAATTGACAGAATAGTCGACGACCAAAATAGTCATTCGATACAGTCCTTATAACCTAGGAACAGCTTTCATGTAAAAGTCGCACCTCTCTGTCAAATAAAGATTCTCCTCAATCAGATCGAAGTACGGTGGCATCCTCTTGGCTCTGGCCATCTCTCTCCAGTTGCTGGCATCCTGGAACTCCCGCAGGCTAAGCAGAGGGCGCTGCACCTCAGCCTTCCCTGAGGTTTCCTTAGAGTCTTTGGAGAACTTATGGGCATTGCTGTCTATGAGGCGTACTCTTTTGCCGAACTCTGCTTCATTATCAGAATCTGACTCGATCTCAGGGCGTCTTTTCTTGGGAGGACCTCTGCCTCTGTGGGGCCTCAGGTGTTCTTCTCTAGTGGGCTCAGGAATGGGAATGCTCTCACTGACAGGGCCCCTGCAGTTGCTACTTATTTCATGGGCTTGAACAAAGGTAGAAGATCCCAGAAGGTTGGGTCCATTGCATTGCAAAGCCACTTTACCAAAACCTAATGGTTTAGGTCCACTGTCCTCCTCATGGTCATTAGTCAGTGAGTCAGGATGCACTTGACTAACAGTCTCCTTATAGTGAGGAGCTACATGGATGTAGACCGGCATGTTGGTGGGTTGTTGGGTCCAGTAGGCATGAGCTTGACTGTACTCCTGTCCAAAGGAGGAGCTTGCAAGCTGTTTGGGATTTTGTAAATTTGTCCCATAACTACTGTCAGGCTGCTGGTATGTGCTGGTGGGCTGCTCTACATGTGTGAAGTTCCAGACTGCATCGCAGCCTTCCTTGCTGTTGAGATTCTCCAAGCTAGAGAAGTTCCTGTGTTGGTAATGGGAGAGCATCCGTCCACCTTGAACACTGACACTGTGCTGTGAATGTCCTGGGTCACACTGCCTGGAAGAGTTGTCAAGGCTGTAGGCTGGACCCTGGGCTATTGGTGGCCCAATCTTTTGGGCACTGTCAGAATCCTTGTAAGGCTGGGCACTGATAAAACTGGAGCCCTCAAACTGACTGGTACTATCAATCATGTTGCTCTGAGATTGATAATACAAACTGTCACGTGCTGGGTTATTTCCATCTGTGATACTAGACTGCTTAGTGCTTTCACTCATGCTAGAACCCCCTCTATGCCTCTGCTGTGGGTTGAAGTGCAGGTCGCCCTCTAGGTCACTGGCCCTTTTGACATGCTGACAGTCTGAGATGCTGGCTGGACTGCAGAGAGATGGGTCTTGTGGGTCCTGCGTCAGGGTGGAATTCTTTGGCACAACCACCACAGAGTGCAACCGTTTTATGGCTGCACCACAATCAGAATCATACTCTGAATCTTCACTATCACTGCACTCACTGTGACTTTTCAGCAGTTTGCTCTTGTGGGTTCCAAGTGTATGTTTATCTTCGTTGTCATCACCATTCCAGGTTGGCTCCACAGTAGCTTTGTCTCCCTGTGAGATATGATTTAAAACTAAAGGGGGTTTGACATGATGGTCAACAGGGTGTTTGATGTCAAAATTGTCGTTACTGACTCTACATGTGTCTAGTTGGTCACTTTTTCTAGGGTTGATATTTACAGAGCTGAGTTCATCCTTGGGTATTCTTTCCTGCTTTATTAGTTTGGAATGTATCACAGACTCCTGTTGCCCTTCACCCTTCAACACAGACTGGTCACCTTGAATAATTTCTTTAGTAAATTCTATACTTTTAACTGAGATTACCTTTCTAACGGTAGGCTTGCTTTCTTGGCCAAGCAATTTCTGAGGATTATCACTGTCTGAGGTGTCCTGACCAACAATATCCCAACGGGACTTCTTTGCATTAGCTCGCTTTTTCTTCATCACATCAATGTCTGTCTGTTCACTCTGGTTTTTCAGAATCCGCTGTTCAGGTTCGGAGCACGATGATTCAGATTTGATAGGGAAGCTTGTGCAAGACTGGATGTTTACAGTCACATTTCTACATGTTTCAAGGATCTTTTCCAGACTAGTGTTCTGTTGCATGTTTTCTCTAACAAATACATCTGCAGTAGACATTGTCGGTTTGGACTCCACCAATGGCTCGTTGGATAGCACTCTACCATTACTACTGAAAAAAGTAGTATTGGCTACATGAAGTTCTACTTGCGATTCATCTTTCTTCACAGCTGGGGAATTTTGTTTAACCAACAGTTCTAATCCAGACGGGTTTGGTAAACTTGCAGGAAGGTCACTGCCTTTTGATTCTATTTCTGTTTTGCTGTCAACATGTAAACAATTTAAAGATGATGAAAGAGGTGCTTCTTGCACAACTTTATCATGGGATGGGAGGGTAGCCTTGTCACAGTATTCCTGCTTTTGACATGCATCAACTGGTTGAGAATAAAATTCTAAGTTGTCTTCTTTGCTCTGTGGATGGGATTCCACAGACTCTAAATGTGTTTGCATTTCAATGGGACTGTGAAATGTGTCTGTTGATTGTCTTCTGTTTTCACTAATGTTCACTGGGGACTTACAGGTCATAATAGGCTTAGAGTCTGGTGCACTGGAATTTTTATGGCAAGTTGCTGAGTTTTCTTTAGAGCTGGAGTACTTGTCAGAGCTCTGTGACTTTGATTTCCCTTTAAGATCCCCCTCCGAGTCGCTGGAGCTACTCTTCTGGAGGTTTTTTGAAGATGTTTGAGACCGTGTTTGAGGGCTTGAATAATTGGTTTTAATACGAGTCTCTGATTTGCAATTACTGTTGGATTTCCTGCAATAAGATTCAACATCAGGAGAACCCTTTTGTTGGGAATCTGTGTCTGATGTTCTTTTTGCCCTTTCAGACGAAGATTGTGTTCTTTTATCCAACTCAGAAGAGTTGGGAGAATCTACAGATTTCTCCGATTTTGAATGAGAATATGACTTGGCATCTCTCTGTGAGCCAGAGTGGGTGGATGATCTGCTGGACTCACTAGTTCTAGTTCGGTTCCTCCGGACATCGTCTTCAGAGTCAGAACTGTCACGGATCCTGCTGTCAGTCCGGGAACGAGAGCCTCTCCTTTCTCTGTGTGGAGGGCTCCTGTGAGACTTTCGCTCTGACTCATTGTAATGTGATCTTTCAGACCGAAACCCTCGGTCACTTCTGGATCTTTCAGATCGAGAGTGGGATGAATTAGTCCGGAGGCTTCTAGATCTGGACCGCGAACGACTTCTTGCTCTCCTGCGATCTTTGTCCAAATGAGAGGACCGCAAGGATGTGCGTCTTGGTTCACGGTCTACCCTTGAGTAGCTGGAGGTCCTTTCATGCTTATCCAACCGCACGTGAGAATTATTTTCCTTTTCCTCTAGTTTGGACCTTGGGGAAATGTTCATTGCCTCGTGTCTACTTTCTGACTTCTCTGTGCTCTTAGGTTCCCCTGACTTGTGGCTGGAAGACGTCCGCACTGAATCGCCATCAGATTCTGAACCAGGTAGTGTGCTGTCAGATTGGGACCGGGTTTTCCTATTTTCTATGGTGTCCTCCTGTTCTGTGGTACTGGAACCATCAACATCTTCTTTTCTTGTCTGGGAGGAATCTGTTGGCTTTTTGAGGACAGGGATCAGCTTCTCTTCAGAGGCTGCCATGGGGGCATTCTCTGAGGGGCAGTCATTAACAACGTTCTGAAAGCTGAGCTGAGACTGAGGAGAAGGGAATTCTGTTTCATTTTTCACTGGCGATTGCATGATAGATTGCTGCTCAGGGGAGGGTGGTTCCTGTGATGTGACGCTAGGTGTCAA
Source organism: Osmerus eperlanus (assembly GCF_963692335.1). Lineage (NCBI taxonomy): Eukaryota > Metazoa > Chordata > Actinopteri > Osmeriformes > Osmeridae > Osmerus > Osmerus eperlanus. Next base: position 6,273,206 of record NC_085024.1, read on the forward strand.
ATTATCTTCATTAACAGAAACACTGAGGATCTGCTTCTTGAAATGCATTTTTCCCAAGTCCACTTTAGGTCTGGGGGCAGAGGATTCTGAAGTCTGAGGTACATGGGTCTCTGCTACAGATGTGGACACTAAAGGTGGTTGCATTTGCTCCAGTTGACTTTCTGCAAGCCCTGCCGTATCCTGAGGGAGTGACGTTCCAGGTGGAACAGCGGAAGGAAGTTCACTGAGAGATTTTTCAGGGCTGGGAGGGGCCAGGAAAACACTTGGTAGTGGTTTTTTTGTCTGGCAGAAGCTGAAGGACACTTTCTGGCGACCCTGCTCCTCCAGGTTCACCTTCATCTTGGTTCCCTTAGGCAAGAGACGGCTTGATAACATAACTCTTGGGGAAAGGCCTTTGAGTATAGCTGCCTTGGATAGGCCCTCAACCTTGACCTAAAGGTAAAAAAGTAGGTGTTTATACAAAGTAACAATGTGGGGAAAAATATGACCATAAACAAGAATATGATAACCATATTTGCACAAGGATGGAAAAGGTAGCTTTTTGTTTGTTCAATTGTTATAATTCTACATTTATGACGGAATGTAATAAAACAGCCCACTGATTAACCTAAAATTGCAGATAATATTTAGAACATATGACCTACACTTACCGAGGTATTACCCCCCTCTTCTCTGTAGTCACACGGGAAGAACATGTAAAGACAGAACACACAAAAGATTTATTTTACTCAACTATATCTTAAAATTGTGTCATGGGTGTATTTTATCGGTCATACACACTCATAGAACATGCATATTATAGCTGCTACTAAGTCACAAGAAAAAAAAATTGCCTGGGAAAGAATATGATAAACTGGTTTGTGGTGAAGGTGTGTATAATAAGGGCACCTGATCTCTGTGTTCACCAGAGCATCCATTGAGCAGCAGGACTGAGGTTTGTGACCCTATAGAAGCTGCTAGCCAATAATAGTCCAGTTCAGAGAAATGAACTCGCCAAAAGGATGTCACACCTGAAAAAGACAGATTTGCAATTAGAAGGCCATCTGGGAAATATTTTTGCATCATAACAAAAATGTGCTTAACTGAGAACGGGTTAAAATGACCAACTGACTGACTGAGAGTTAATGTCGACTGTCAGTAATAATATTATCATTCCCAGGTAAGGTTGAACACAAGGATAAGTAACTTGATATGCAATCTGCAATCATTTATTGTGCATGGGGCATGGCAAAGGAGAGCTTACAAAGATGAACATAAGCCACTGTGTGGCACATCTCAAATGTCTAGTCTCTACTACAAGTATATGTATAGATAAAGGCTGGGATAGGTCACACAAATGAGGGAAGTGGAAGGACTTTTAAATTATTATTATTAATTTATTTTTGATCTGGGCATCAAAATCAATCTAATGAGGCAAAGCCACTGGTTTGTAGCATTTGGGGAAGGCTTCTAACCTTTCCTACATAGACACTGCATGTATTAAACACAGCTTATGTGCCTTGAGACAGATGTAAAGCCTTCACGAATTGTATGTAGCTGCGTTATCTATTGTTTCAGTGTAGCAAAGGAAGCCATTTCTCGCACTGATACATGGAAACGATTCTAGCCTGCAAGGAAGCTCGCTTACCGTTTACACATAACACATTACTGTGGCTACATAACCCACTGGCTAGCTCCTTGTTCAAGGTAGCAAGCTAATCGACTAGCACATTGCAATGACAGTATAATCCCAAAATTAGCATTTCTATTTGGACATTGGGCAGTGCGTAATATAGCAGATATGTATTATATGTTGCAAATATGTGTGGTACAAGTAGCGGATCTAAAAAAGAAAAGCAATATACTTATTTGGGGCCTATTTGCTGTGCTAACCGATAGGCCTTTAATTGGGTGAAACTAGCTAGCTAGCTAGCTTGCTTGTTGGGTCTTTACTTTTGCTAGGGAGGTTAGCTAGCATAGCCTGATTTTGAAGTTAGGCTACTGGAGGTGGTTGGCAGTTGTGTATACAAAATATTAAGAAGTTAACCTGCGGTTACTACTGTCATAATATTGTTGAAGGAATACATTAGGCAATGTTGTGGGCTAGCTAACTTGATAGGCTCAGAATACCTCCTGGAAAAAAAGGAAATCCACTGTCCCTGCTAATTGCTTGCATGGTCTCGCAGACGGCTGTGAAAGTACTCGTGCAACCTTGTTCCATTGAGAAATTAAGGCCGCTGGAATCAGTATATTCAAATTTATGAATTTAAGCAATGTCAAAACATCGACAATAGGAATCGTTTTTAAAGTGTATTTAAGTATAATCACAAAGCAAAATGTATGCAGGTGGTTAGTTAGTTACCAGTACTAATCTTAGTGGTACCTTAATGATTTTATACAATGATAACACAATAAAACACAAGATGACAATTTAAGGTCGCAATCTCTCTCATGGATACTTATTTATTGTATTGTACACCATAAAATCCCAGTTAGGGACTATCCTGTTTGCCTAGGTCCAGAATATTGACTGAGCCCTCGTGAGCCAGACTTGGTTAGCAGCACAATGAAACCGTAACAAGTAAGCTAAGCTAAATGAAGGAGCTAGCGGGTAAGTGTGAGTAGTAGGCTGATTCCCCGGCGTTGGAATGTACATAGCTAACTTGCTAGTCGTGTTTTCACACGACTTAATTAGTTATAAAAAAGTACACAGGAAGCAAGGGGCACCGATACTCACTCTGTCGGGTTGTTTGGGTCATAAGGCTCCCCCATATTCCATTCCAATAACAAACAGCTTTTTATCTTGACTGGAACATCAAGCGATGTAGGCTAGCTATGCCGACGTCAAATCCATACGGGGTGTACTCGAATTTGTATCCTCTCCTTTCTCCCTCACTTCACTTTAACTCAGTCAATGTACATTAAGCCGACTATTAAAAATGCCCAGCAGTGTGTTGGACCAAACTCTTAAAGGAAAGCACGCTGCACTGATATAATCGTTGTTTAAATTGTTGTTCAACTAGAAGTTTGTCTTGGAAATCTAGATAGCTTGTTAGCTAACGTTAGCAAGCTGGCTGTGGAGACGACTGCAAACACCCGGCGACTCCTCCCCTCTTCCTTTTGCCTGAGCGCTGTTACCATGATGACATGTTGGTGGTATAGCCTACTCAGCGTCGGTCCCGGAGAACTCGCGCTAAAAACAAATTGCTCTGATCTAGAACTTATTGGGAAAAATATAAGTAGCCTAACCAACCCATCAGTAAAGTTAAGTCAGTAAGATTTGGAAGACTTAAGGACTTTATATTCATGTCAGAAATTGAGAGCAAGCTAAGCGCCACATCTTACACCTGGTTGAACTACACTATGTCAAGTCTTTGATGTTTGCCTGCTTCACCATGTCATGCCATAATAGATGAGCTACCTTTTTTGGCCGATGTTCAGAGATGTTATAGCTCTTGTCCATAGTTATGTAAAATATGTCGTCAGTCGTACTTCAGGTTGGCCATTGTGGAAACCAGCTGGGCTTGGACTTCTGGAATCTCATAACCAAATGTCCCGGTGGCCAGAACAGGTCATCATAATCAATCCTGTCAGTTTGATGCTTCAATCGATGCCCCCAATCATGGAGACTGAATAACTATTTTTGCAATACTCTCTATAGATCTCCTTTCAGCACCAAAGATGGAAAGTTGGCACCAGTGTTTGTTGATAGTAAGACCAAAGTGATGGCAGGTGCTACGCAGCTGGTCAAGAACAAGTAAGTATGCCATTCATGACAAGTGAAAAATCAACTCACTGTCTCCAGAATCAAAGTTGATCTATATGGTTAATTTCTATCCATCAGAAAACTTCTGGACTGGGCACTGGGGGAGTAACTGGGCTTACGGTGAGTAGGCCTACAGGCACATTTTAGGCCGCATTTTCAATTTCTTTGCGTAATGTGTGGTTAAAATGTACAACAATAACATGCACTGTGATCCTAATAACTTCAACAATATATCACTCTTGCTAGGCTGTAATGGACACTGGGGGAGGAGACTAATTTGTTACTGCAGCAAGGCATGGAAGCTGTCCAAAGGGAGTTTGAGAAGTTAGACTACTATGGCGGAGTTGTGTTGCTAAGTGGGAGCACAGGATCAGGTGTGTTAGACATGGTCTAAGACTACATTTAATACGTGCGTCTGCTAAAATATGTGCCAGAATGCCAATAGATAAGACATTTCTAACTTATTTATTGTCATTTATAATATTATATATTGTTTCAGGGCTTGACTCAAGGCATTGTGAGAAAGTCTGAGAGACATTTCCGGCTGGACACATTCTGACAGTGTCAGAGTGTCAGAGTCAAAACTACAACTCACTGCTGAGTCTAGCTTTCCTGCACAAGTCCTAACAGTATCTTCAATGTAAAAAGGTAATTTAATTAATCTTGTATGCCCCTTGCATGTCTTGCAGGTCTGCTGATGGTGTGCTACTATTTCAAAATGACCAGGCCTTGAACTGTGCTCAGGCCATGAGAGGCACCCCAAGGAGCATGCCTTTTTTTCTGTAGTACCTTCAGCAGGTTCTCTTGCAGACATGAACACAGAAATTGCCTCATGCATGGCTGGACTCTTGCTGCTTGTCCATAGTCTCACCACTGCCAGATAGGTTTTGAGCAAACAGGGGAGTGACCTTGCTGTAAATAAAATGAATGAGTCAGTTTAACATGTTTATTGATTGATTCATGAACATTGACATTTTTTGTTAAAATGTAAACGTTTTCATTTTACATTGTTTTCACACACCAGTAGTGGCTTGACTTTGGGGATTGAGCCCAGGGAACTTCTAGGATTATTGTCCCCCTTACCTGCAGCCAAACTCCTATATACCGCCCAAGCTTGTTCTAGGTTTGTGACATATGTCAGTATTTGTCTGGTAGTTGGGATTTACTTTAAATCGTGCTGTTGAACATTTTCTGACAGACAATCCTTTTGTTTTACTTAACTTGATACGTTCCTGTTACAGCGAGAAGATAAAGTGTGACTATTTGGCCCACAGGCACAATCCATGAAGTTCAACAGCTTTCACTAATAGGAACATCTGTATCCTTTGATAAACTAAAACTACCACTCATTTGATAAACCAGAGACTCTGACACACATATGTTGGTTTCCAGTATATCTGGTACATTAGATCTAATAAACAATCATTATGTTTGACTATCTTACATTGTTTTGTAGATGATTTATCTTTGACTTTTTTGCACCAAGTACGGTAGCCGGGCAGTGTTGGCTGTGGCCGGAGGAAACAAGGATAAATCTTTCCTCATGTCCAAAGCAATTAAAAAGTTGATAAAAGTGCACCAATGTGTCTCTTGGAATCCTTTTCCCAGAGACTATTGGTCAGTCTGGGAAAAGGATTCCAAGAGACACAATCAATGTGCTTCTCGAATGATTAATTTAGGAATTGACAATTAGGCAAAGGGGTGCTTTTACACCTATAATGGCATACCCTTATTTCAAATGTGAGTGATACCTGAATTATTGTCCAGGAATTAGTTACTCCTAAATGTTATGTTTTAGTTTTTTATAGATCCTCAAAACTATTTTGGAACAGTTTTGTTACAGCTCCTGTGTGATTCAAACTGTGTGTTCGAATCACAACAGTGTTCCCTGTCTGCTGGGTCATGTGGTGCAGCGAGCTAGAGATATACTAGAAGCCAGAGCCTTTCTGCTCTGGTACCAGCACTATGGAGTTGAGCAATCAGACTTCCAGCAAGCTCTTGACACATGCTGCACCCAATGACAAATAAGGCAAATAATGTGTTGTGGATGATAGTGTTGGTTATTTTTTTAATAACCCATTAAGGTGCTTTTGTAAAGTTAATTTGTAGTGTTGCTATTAGAGCTGACCGATCGGCGGGCCGATATATCGGCAGGCCGATATTATTGGACGATATTAGGCATTTTCCTAACTATCGGTATCGGCATTTATGAACCTCCACAGAAGAGAGCAGCTCTCTTCGCTACTTCTGATTCTGAATCTGATGGAGGAGGACTGTATTGAAAAATCTATAGAGCCGAGCCTGTCATCAGCACGGAGGATTGTCCCTTGGAGTGGTGGTCCAAACATGTTAGGGCACACAACAAGTCTGCCTGCCTTGCACACAAGTACTTGGCAACACCTGCCACATCAGTACCATGTGAGGCACGGAGGTTGACGCGTGCATTGATTTTTGTCTAACATTGTCGAGTGTTGTCTGCCGTAGGCCTATACTACCGGAGCCAACGCTGCTGCTGATATTGCTGTTGCTGCTAGCTGTGTGCTTTGCTTGCATATCATATTTAAGGCTGGAAGTACTCCAGTGATAACTTAACTGACAATCAATACAAACAACCTTGGTTTTGTCAACCGAGCCGTCTGGCAACTTTTTAAAATGAAACTTCCCATTTAAAATCCCTCTCCATCATTCACTATTCAGCTACCGTCGGCAGTCCGTCGAAGTCATATTACAACAGGTGATTCCCAGGGTAAAACAGAAACCTGCTTTAACGGCACTATTTTTTTAAATCGCGTTAAAGTGAGATTGTGTTAACGCGTTATTATCGCGTTAACTTCGACAGCCCTAATTTTTATACATTTTATTTATCAGAACTTTAATATGTTCCTCTGTTCTATTGTGATAATAAAACAAACAAGTTTATTTTTAAACTGCATTATCATATTATAGTGAAGACTCATAATAATAATAACAGGAGTTAGATGGCTGAGCGGTTAGGGAATTGGGCTATTAATCAGAAGGTTGCCGGTTCGATTCCCGACCGTGCAAAATGACGTTGTGTCCTTGGCCAAGGCACTTCACCCTACTTGCCTCGGGGGAATGTCCCTGTACCTACTGTAAGTCGCTCTGGATAAGAGTGTCTGCTTAAAATTACTAAATGTAAACTACAAATAACTAATGTTATGGAAATCAGTTGATGTTTTGTTACACGTTTCTGGATTTTAAAATATTTATATATTGGCCATTATATCGGAATATCTAATTTTTAAATCACCAAATATTTGTATCGGTATCCGCCTTAAAAATCCTTATCGGTCGGGCTCTAGTTGCTATGGACAAGGTGGTTTGGATAATGTACAGATGTGTGAAATGTTATTTGTTCACCCAAAACACTAGAAATGTCAACCACACTATCCTCTGAATGTCTCAATGGGAATATTTGGAAATGGTTTGGATATATAGATATTTAGGGAATAGGAATATAGGCCTGGTGGTGTGTTCGGTATGGAAGCAAATCGTTACCAAAATTCAAATGCAAATGCATTTCCAGAAATGCATTTGCATTTTAAGAATGTGGCTGCGTTATTTGACTCATAAATGAAATTAGTAATCAATCATCCTATTTGCATTTTAATGTTCTTCTTCAAGAGTGCTCAATCTTTCACTTAATTAAAATGAAAAAGAAATAGACATTTGAGATTTAATTTTCAAAACATGCCCCAGCAAATAGATACCAAAATTCAATTTGAAATGTAAAATTTGAAAATCAAAATGCATTTCCAGAAATGCATTTTCATTTTAAGAACGTGGCTGCAAAATCGTGACCACAATTCAAATTCAAATGCATTTCCAGAAATGCATTTTCATTTTCAAGAACGTGGCTGCAAAATCGTGACCACAATTCAAATTCAAATGCATTTCCAGAAATGCATTTCCAGAAATGCATTTTCATTTTAAGAACGTGGCTGTAAAATCGTGACCACAATTCAAATTCAAATGCATTTGCAGAAATGCAAAATGAACGAAAAAGCATTCTGAGCGGCGCAGCAGAGTGACGTCAGTAGCCGCTCTTCTTCAGCTCCCTGCTGACCGAGCTATCCATCTTGTTCGGTAGGGGGCGGTGTGCACATCTGCATTGCATTACATTGCAAATGTGCCGGGAAATTGATTGAATTGCCGGGTCTTTAGAGCAGCGTTCCCCAACCGGTGCCCACCGGTCCGCGGACCGGTACCGGTCCGTGAGTCATTTCGTACCGGGCCGCACAAAAAAGAATTAATAACATTATTTCCTTTTAATTGATTATCAGAGTCTGAAAGACGTTTTATTCTGAAAAATGACCTGATTCTCTCCTTCTCCGCGGGCCTTTTCCCCTGAGCAAAAAAGCTCTGCAAAGACGTGTGTTTACTCATTTTTTAGCAAGTTTGTGGGCTTTATTGAACGGTATCATGCGCGTCTCTTACTCTTGACACATGACAAGTGATAGTTACCACTCAATGAAGCCTGTTTGAGACAACAACTCTATCGGTGTTTTGGATGAAGGCTATCCTGAGATCGCCACTAAAGCACTGAAAACCCTGCTTCCATTTCCAACATCAAGCGGGATTTTCTGCCGTGACAGCAATCAAACAACATTTTGGAATAGGCCTGAACTGGATATAAGGAACGCACTTCGGGTGTCACTGTCGTAGCTTATAGTCACACACAACAGTGGGACTGACACATCGAAAGCTAGCTAGTAACAATATAACGATGGAAAACCAGGCTAAGAAACTTAAAGATGGGTCAATTGAAAAAACGGCTGTTTATTTTACATAAAACTCCCAAAACTATTTTTCGCTTAAATCAGCTAAACTAGGTGTGGAAGTCACTAACTAGGATCACATCAAACCCAGAATGTACATGCATTAGCAGCGCAGCTGTCCAGGGCCTATCTTTCCTCCCAGTCCGTTCTGCCGGTCCGTGAAAATATGTCTTACATGAAAGCGGTCCGTGACGCAAAAAAGGTTGGGGACCGCTGCTTTAGAGGACGCATCACAGACCATGGCGCTCCCTCAAATTGTGCAAACACTGTTAGAATTAGCTGAACAGGTAGAATCTAATAATATATCTGAGTCTGATGCCCGTGACCGAGTAGAACAAGTCATAGAGAGCTTGGCTGCATACTCTGCCGTCACAGATTTACACATTAATAGTAGCTCTGCCACTGTTTTATTAATTGTTTGACATCAAGTTGCTCAGTCTGTGATGCGTCCTCTAAAGACCCGGCAATTCAATCAATTTCCCGGCACATTTGCAATGTAATGCAATGCAGATGTGCACACCGCTCCCTACCGAACAAGATGGGTAGCTCGGTCAGCAGGGAGCTGAAGAAGAGCGGCTACTGACGTCACTCTGCTGCGCCGCTCAGAATGCTTTTTCGTTCATTTTGCATTTCTGCAAATGCATTTGAATTTGAATTGTGGTCACGATTTTACAGCCACGTTCTTAAAATGAAAATGCATTTCTGGAAATGCATTTGAATTTGAATTGTGGTCACGATTTTGCAGCCACGTTCTTAAAATGAAAATGCATTTCTGGAAATGCATTTGAATTTGAATTGTGGTCACGATTTTGCAGCCACGTTCTTGAAAATGCATTTCTGGAAATGCATTTGAATTGTGGTCACGATTTTGCAGCCACGTTCTTAAAATGCATTTTCATTTTCAAATTTTACATTTCAAATAGAATTTTGGTATCTATTTGCTGGGGCAGGTTTTGAAAATTAAATCTCAAATGTCTATTTCTTTTTTCATTTTAATTAAGTGAAAGATTGAGCACTCTTGAAGAAGAAAATTTAAATGCAAATAGGATGATTGATTACTAATTTCATTTATGAGTCAAATAATGCAGCCACATTCTTAAAATGCAAATGAATTTCTGGAAATGCATTTTCATTTGAATTTTGGTAACAATTTGCTTCCATAGTTCGGCTGCTGTCCTCAATATTATAAAGACTGGTAGGTCAGACGGGAGATATGCTGGTTGATTTAATGGATTTGGAGTAGGTGGGGTGATGTGAGCCTACTATCAAAATCAAGGAAGAAAACCAATCTGCAAGCGATTAGGCAGTTGCATGTGAGCAGCATGAAATGCAAAACGCGGAAATAAAATTAGTGGTGTGGAGGGATTGGGAAGGGGGAAGGTTAGGACTGGTGGGGAAGGAAGTGTTTTTTTGAAGGACAATGTAATGTAGGTGGGCCGTGACTGCAGCACAGTAGGTGGCGGTATATGCACCTTACAGTTGGATGCGATTTTCAAACCAGAACTCAACAAGAAGAAGAAACGCGGAAATAATATGTTCTCGCTACCCCAACTATAGTAAAAAGGCCTTCCTCCTTACGAATCAACAATATCACTATCCGGGTTTATTCTTTTAGTGACACGAGGACAATTTCATAGATTTTTACTTGATCTGAAAATTGTTTTTTCACTTCCTACTTGTGTAAGTGTGGAATCCTAATTTGCAGAGTAGCATCTCTGCAAACCCGCATCAAGGCCTAGCCTACCTGTAGCTTTGGAGCTAATGAGTTTGTGTAAAGCAAAATGTTGCCTAGCGTGATTGTGGGAGTGGGAAGTGGACGGTAGCAATACCGTGTATTTCCAAAAGAGTTTAGCTATAAGGTATTTATGTTTAAAACCAAGAAAGGTACATACGTACAAGGAGGTTTGCAGCTAACTGCTTGTTAGATTGCTGCTCGCCTATCCTGACATCTTAATGAATGCTCGGTTAGGCTAGCTAGCATGCTACTGTGTAGCTAGCTCTCGTCTCGTGTGTTTCTGAACTAACGTCGAGCCATCGAAAGTAGCCCATAACTTATAATCTAGCGTTACGTGACTACGCCTGGGTGTCAAATGGGCTAACCTTGTTGAACTAGCCAACAGAGTTTTTTGTGTGATGTCCGTGAGTTGATGATGGTTCATTGAACTACTCAAGTAATTGCTATATTTGTGTGGTACAGCATCAACCTATGTTGTACGTGTGTGGTCATGAGCTTTCTTGGATGTAGCCTGGCTGGCAGTATAATTCATATTGCATTGTCAGAATTATCAAATATAAAAGTAGGTGTATGGATGCACGCTAAGTTTAAGGGGGGCATGGCGTTCGCTAATATTTGGAAATAATAGTTGAAATAAATTTGAGCTGTTCTAGTTACTGGTTTTACTGTTTAGCATACTTTGGCAAGTATGCTTTTACTGTAGTTTCAGAAGGACTTAGTTGATCTTCACAACTACAGTGTTTGCCAATGTTCCGAAATTGTTGTGCCTGACTTGGTTAAATATGTTCTGGTCTATTTTGTGCATGTTTGATCTGTCATCTGTTTGATTTGTATACAGAGCCCATACCATAGAGTAGTGTTGAAAAAAATAGCATGGAAACGGTGAACTTAACTTTTAATACTGGATGAAATTATTGAAGTAATGCGAGTGGGAGACTTGCATCCGAGTCCAACTGTGAATGTACCTTCTTTTGATTGGATGTTGAACCACAGAACTTTGAATAAAGATCTGTGTCTTTGCTTTGAGTCAATTGGAATGTTGGACAAAGGGCAACAATTTCCAAGCTACAGTGGTGACGATTGTTTCATCGTTCAGTATTTGAGTTATGGCCAGATACCTTTAGTGCCACAGTAGACAAGGCTCAGAGGTGTTATGGTGGAATGTTGTGGAATTTCTGGTGAGCCAGACACTGGTTGTGTCTGTAATAATGCTATTCTGTACCTCTCTGTCTGCAGGTGCTGTTGTTTGTGCTTCAGCATGGCGGTGGTCATCCGTTTACTGGGACTCAGAATCACTGCGGGTTCTGAGGATATACGCAAATTCTTCAGTGGCCTCAAAATCCCTGATGGTGGGGTGCATATTATTGGTGGGGAGCGTGATGAGGCTTTCATTATATTTGCTTCTGACGAAGATGCAAGGAGAGCAATGACTCGTTCAGGCGGTTGTATAAAAGGCACTCCGGTTAACTTACTATTGAGCAGCAAGTCAGAAATGCAGAGCATTCTAGAGGCAAGTACAAAAAAACCTGACCTTAACCAACAACGACCACACAAGGAGGAATTTAGAAGACGTGAAAGTGAGGCTACTGACCCCTCCTTCAGTGAGAAACTATCCATGGAGAAGCGAAGAGCTATTCCTGAGATGGGGAATCGATTTGTCCAGGATCCTCATGGTGAGGCACACATTCAGAACCGCAAGTCAGAATCTAACAGTGTGGGTGACTTGTTCTTGTTTTTGAAAGGAATGCCCTTTTCTGTCACTGAAGACGAAGTGAGACACTTTTTCCAGGGGTTGATCATTGATGCCATGATCCTGATGAAGAACCACCGTGGGCAAAATAATGGTAAAGGAATTGTGAAGTTTACAACGAGACAAGATGCAAGAGAAGGTATGAAGAGGGACAGGGAATATATTGGCTCAAGGTTTGTTGAACTTTATCCAGCTACAGAGGAAGAATGGATCAATGCAAATGGTGCAATGGCGGCAAATGCAGATGAATTTACCCACAAATATCGAAAAGGGTCCCCCCCCCCATATCGGCAGAGATATCCTCAAGAACGTGCAAGGTCACGCTCTCCTGTGGGCCACTCATTGAAGTCTGCTCCTCCTGCCGATGAGGAGTTCTGTGTCTTGTTAGAAAACCTCTCCTATTCAGTCCAGAAGAGGGATGTCAAGGAACTCTTCAGGAATGCAGGCCTTCAGGATGATCAGATTTTATATCTGCTTGACAGCGAAGCAAAACGGACAAGGTCACTGTTTGTGTTGTTCAGAAGTCTGAAAGACTATTGTGATGCCCTTACCCATCATAAGAAGGAGTTCCTTAATCGATGTCTTTATATCTCCCCAATCTCAAAAGAAAAAATGGTTTCCATTCTGGAAACCAATAAACACACGGCAGATGAGCTTCCTGAAAGGCATAGTAGGTCTCAGGAAAGGCTGTCTCTGTCTCACATTGACCCATACAATTCTGATAAGGTTTGCCTCTATGTGCGAAATCTGCCTTTTGATGTCCGCAAAGTTGAGATTATGGACTTCTTCCTTGGCTTTAGTATCTCTGAGGACTCTGTGATCTTGTTGCGTGATAACAGGGGTGCTGGTATTGGAGAGGCTTTGGTGATCTTTCAGACCGAGGTAGAGGCTATGACTGCGCAGTCTTTAAATGGGCAAAGATTTCTTGGTTCAGAGTTGATGCTGAAATGCATCTCAAGGTCTCAGATGCGTGAGTTTGGTGTTGCTGACCCTGCAATGGACGTTCACACAGTAAGGGAAAGAAGCTCTGAGAGGTACTCTGCCAGGAACAGAGACTCACTTCTTCATTCTCATGACAAGGAGTACTCTGATTTCATGACACCCGATGGCCACATTCCACTGACAGACCTGCAGGTTCACATCCGTGGGGACAGTAGTCTTGACTCCAACTGTGCAAGTCCTTACGGTCAACAGGATGGTGGCAATGGATCTTTCCATGGTGGTTTTGGACCCCCCCCCCAACATTATGATGGCCCCACCTGTTTGAAGCTGGTTAATCTACCGTTGCAAATCACCATCAATGAAATCTATGACTTTTGTTATGGATATCGTGTAATTCCAGGGTCTATTTCTTTGCAGTATAACAGAAATGGTATTCCTAAAGGCTCTGCAACAGTTGTCTTTGAGTCACGCCAGGAGGCATTGACTGCGGTTGAGGAATTGAGTGGAAGACCTATAGGCATGCGGAAAATACAACTCGTTTTTGTTTAAACACCTTGATCAGACCCTTGGTGGTCAAGATTTGGTGGAGACATTCTAAAGAGGTAAAAATAGTCCTATATTTTTTATTAGTGGTGTGGATGGACAAAGTGGTTTGTGAGACCACTTAAAATGAATTTGTGAGATTCATTGACTTTTGTTAGTATTATCCTTCAGTGAATAATGGATATGTTGTGATGAATTTTTATTGATTTTTTACTCCAAATTTAGCTAATGCATTAAAGTACCATCGTCTGTGCAGTCTTTGTTCAGAATTATTTTGTGAAATTTGAATAGCATATGGTACAAAAAACAAAAGTGCTATTTTTTATTTTACATTATTTAATAACCTTACTGTGCATTACTCATTTGATTAAAATGCTCATCATTCAATTGTCTTCTGTTGTCACCTAATAGCACACTTCAACCACTCATGGAATACAAACTAAACTTCATTTAATGTAGTGTCATTTACTATATAGTGTGACTGTAATACAATTGTGATGTACTGCAAGTGGATCTTGAACTGCACCTCTGTGAAACCATTTCTAACCTGTACATCAGGTAAAGTGGTGTCCTTAATTAAGCATGTACATGGAATTTCTTGATCAACTGTTTATCATTACTACTGATAAAAAAAAAGCTGCATGAGGTATTAAAATATTTTGCTCTACACCTCTTGTCAAAGGATGGCCTTAGACCTCTTAATGGGGTGAAATTATTGCTCAGTGGTTGGAGCACTTAACTGCAGATCAAGCTCGCTGGTTAAAATTCCCCCTGTACTTCACGTGAATTTGGAAAATAATCTTCTGTTAAATGAATACGTTATTATTTCACTTGTACTACATGGTGCTTTGAAACAAATGGTCAATTTGTTGTCTCTGGTTTCTTTTTCCAAGTGTGTCACCTTCCTACAGCTGATGCTAATATCGGTATTTCCAGGGGGAATTGAATTGAATTTGAACCTTTAGATTGGCATCAACTCTGTTAAGGTAACAGCTGCCATTCAATGTCAATATGTCTAGACAGTGAGAGTTAAGTTACATCACAAAGTTCACAAACAAATGGTCTAACTAGGCAGTTGGCAAGAGCATGTTTCTACCAGACGCATGATGCACTCAGATACATATTTTTACATGATGAAGGTATTAGGACAGTTGGTGACAAAGTCATTGTTAAAAACATTTTATGTAACATGAAATGCCAAAGAGAACGGGACGCTATTGGTTATAACTCCTGTCACAAGTTCTGGGTGGGACTCGAGGACAAGGGAGAAAACTGAGAGACGGACAAAACGGACTGAACATATTCCTGTATTCTTGGAATAAGCAGCAAACCTGAGCAGGTGAATGATCATGTGCATATGGCTCTTTAAATATATTTGATTGAATTAAACAATTACACTTATTCTCAGTATCGCAACTGTCGGTTTGGCTAACCTACTGCTAGCTACGCACATTATAGGCTCCACAAAGCAGCGAGCTGAATGATGCTGTGTTTTGTCGTGGTGTGCGGTGTTACAAAAGTTTTAATCTGTTTTGTAAAACCGAGTCAGAAAGGTCAATTGCTTTATTTTGAGTAAGTCATCTAGCAAAAATGTGGATATTGTTTGTATATTGCGTGTGAAATTTTAATTATTGCAGTTAGCCAAGCTAGTCTAGCTAGAGCTAGCCTTGCTATGAAAGTTGCCTGCTGATTCTGTCAACGTAACGGTTAGCATCACGGTCGGTGATGAGTAGGCTAGTTGAACATGACTGAAAAAGTTTGTCAAACCATTTAACGTTTTAGCTGGCTAGTCGTATCAATGACCGCATTTATCAAACCAACACCCGGCTTACCACAAACGCAACGTAGGGATTCATATTTTTCTTGGATTCTGTGTGTTAAACTAGGATGGAGGTATCAAGAAGAAGGAGTTTGCAGAAACACCTGGAGCCAGCGAGGCCACTACGCCGGTTCAATAATGTTGACCAGGGTAGCAAATATCATATTCCATCCATGGCTGATATGTATCTACACATGCTAAATGTAGTCTTTTCTCATTGCAAAAATAGCCTACATGTTTGACATACTTTTGTTTCACACAGAGCCTTTTAGAAATATGGATACATTTGCATATCCACAGGTGGAAGACAAATCAGTGAGTGTCCTTTTAAATTATTTCTCAGATTATTGTTGTCCACTCAGCATTTTTGTAATGATCATCTATTGACCTATTTGTAAGATCAACAACATTGGAGTGGAACAATTCTACAAAATACTACAGCTCCACACACAAAATGAGGAGAAAAGTCATAAAGGTAAAGCAGTATTTGGAAAGCAGTATTCTACTGCATCGTCTTCAAATTAAGCATCGGGAAAAGGTTTATCTTTTCCAAAGGACACACTTCAATCTGAGGTTAAAAATGGTCCACGGTTTTGTGATTTGACATTTTAAAATGTTCTTTTTAGTCCGAATATGTTACAGTAGGGAGTTTCTGATTGAGTTGGCAAGCTCCCCAGTTGCCAAAAGGAAGCCTGATTTCTTACCTGAGCACCCTGTCGTTCTGGAAAAGGCGGTGAGTGTATAGGGTTGTACAGCATTTTGTTTTGTTTGGGTAATAAAATGAAGGGTCTAATAAAGTGTCTACAGAACTTGGTGTCTGTCCCTCACTCTAGATCCTGTCATGTATGTGTAGCTCTTAAGTAACCCAGGTTAATTTATTCTATAGAGAGATCCTGGTCTACCAAGGCTGGTGGAGAAGTGTGACAAGAGGTGGAATGAAGGAAATGTTATGTGAGTATAATTACTCATCTAGATTGTCAGAATTGACACCTGTGCTGAAAGTTGAAATGTAGGCGTTACATGTGCCCATCACCTCTCTTACTTCCTTTTACTTGTTCAAGTTCTGTCTTGTTTCCCTAAAACATCATTTCTAATGCACTGTCTGTCTAATGTACCTGACAAGATGAATCATTTGTTTATTAACGCCTATTTCTATTTTTAAGGTTGCCTAGCATGGATGAATTTTGACCCGTGGTGCTTTAGTACAGAAAAGCCTCTTGCGATGCATGTTTATATACATTTAGTTTTCTTTGAAGAGGGATCATAAATGGCACTTAGTCTGAGACTTAAAAGGATGATGACTATTATCAAAATGTTGCATTTGTATTAGAACTTGAAAAACTTATTGGAACTGCCAGTGCTTTTGTGGAGTGGAGACACTAATATGACATAACAGACAAGCTTGCAAATGTTGCCTTGAAATAAATCTAACGTCATATTTGTATTCCCCCTGTACTGTGAAAAATATAAAATCATACCTGTCATTGCAGGATCAAATTACTAAGATTTGTAACTAACACAAGAGAAAGCAAGAAACTCAGGTACAGACAAAACATTGGGGCAGGGACACAAGGGAACAGATTACTCACACTTAAGGCAACCCAAAAGACAATCTGACGAAGGGGGAACAGACAAAATAATACATTGTGTAGGGTGACTACAATGGACAACAGCTTTGTGATTACAAACGAGACAGATTTGTGGAGAGCTAGGAACCAGGGGAGAGAGGGAGGGGGACAAGACATGCCAACACCACAAACACAGAGAATTACAAAGAAACACAACAGGGAGGAAGGAATCTCACTAGAAACTAGGGGAAACACTGGGGACAATTCCATGTTTCCAGTCCTGTCCAGTATAGCTTTTATCTACCATAACTAGACCTCTCCAGAAAATAAGGCGTCACAAACTTGCATTGATAAGGCAACTGTGGAACCATTTGAAACCTGCCAAATTAGCTGACCCACGCATATGAGTGTTCTATGTTTATTGACTTTTTTGGGCTTGTGGAATGGAAAATGTTTTCATATTTAGAGTATTTGTTTGAATTTAATTGCATGTATTTTTTGTCATAAGCTAAGTTGTTATAAGGCATTTGCCTCTTTTGGTTCAGTCTGGTGGTAAGGCTTTTTTGGCCATTGGGTTCTGAAAAAGAGAGTGCTAATAGTCACAGTGCCATAAAAAATGCAAAAAATAAGTTTTGACTTTGTGGCAGAACTTTCATATTCTACTGAAGGAAATTGTTTGATTTGACTTTTTTTGCCTTGTGTTGTATCCTGCGCTCAAGACATCAAAGAGTGGATTTTTATCTTGATCAAAATTGTTAATCTCTTTATAGGCCTACCAGCCTGTGTAAGCATTCATTTTGAGGTGTTGCTTTAAAAATATTGGTTAATAAAATATGAATGTTTATGCATTGTCCTCCTATACTAAATTATTGTAAGTTTGTGAGTCTATAAATTTCGCTGCTTTGCCATCTTTTTTATTTTCTGTTCTTTGTTCATTTCTGTCATTGAGAAAAGCGCTCAGGCAGTAACGCAAGTTGACGCAAAGCCGATCGTACATGCTCAGTCAGTGGTCATTTGGGAGTGTGTAAACTGGGCTATAGCTGCTGCTCAGATCGCATAACCGAAGCTTTGCTGCTTGTGAACCGGTGTCACGTCCTATAGTGAAAACTACTTGGATATCTCCGGTTAGTGAACGTTGAGCATTTCCTGGAAAACGAGCATCAAATTGATAACCAACATTAGTGGAAAGGAAGTAACATTTGTTTCAGGTAACACTTTCTAGGTCACAGCCTACCTATGTAGGCTATTCAACAAAATAATCTAGAATGATTTACGTTGTTATTCCGTCTTGTTTAGGTAGCCCATTTGTATAGTAAAACCTCTGGTTTACCTTCGCACGAAAATGTCTATTAGTGCTATTACCATTGAATATTTTTTGTTGTGCCAAATGATCGGATGTTTATTCGTATTTGATCGCATAGCAGTCATGCTTATTAACAAAGAAACATTTATACATAGGCTACACCTGTCAAAGATGGTGCTCAACCGTAGGCTTATCTTCACTGCTAGACATCTCTCACGGATGTCATTATGTTGCCAACCTTTTATTGGTTGACCGATATAGTCTAAAATAGCGATGTGAAGTTAGTTTCATATTCGACATTCAATATTCGTCTCACATTCGGGAAACGCAGCGTTTGCAGCGTCGGGTTAGGGACCGGGTTTAAACTACCCGTACAATTTTGAAAAATTATGACATAATATTTCTATGAATATAAAAGCTCAAACGGACACCAGATTATTCAAATAATTTCTGTTCTACTTCCACACCCACTCTTATCATTTTTTTTTTATAATCGAAAATCGCTAATCTCTGAAAATAGCATGAAATCCACACTAATCTTAATTTATAATTTATAACTTCAAACTTGTTAAAAAAAATTAAATTGACACCAGATTATTCTAATAATGTCTGGCCTTCTTCCACACCCATTACTTTTTCAATCTCACATTTTTTTTTAAGAAAGAAATTGCTAATCTCTGAAAATAGCATTAAAGCCGTGCTAAACTAAATTCTGACCAATGGCCACACAGCTGCAGGTCAACCAGCAGCTAGTCTGTGGTTTGATTGTGACAGGATAACCAACGTGTATTTGCTTTTTACATCAATATGCTTTCCACCAAATGCATCACAGGACAGCCAGGGAGATGGACAGGAAGGGACCAGTACCTCTGTGTTGTCGTCATAGGAGATTAAAGTCAATTTGGGGACTTGGTCCCACATTGTCACACCAGCGACCAGTCCGATGTTCACAGCTCAATCCCCCCACACCACAGGGGAGGTGAGGTGGGCAACAGAGAGAAGAAAGTATAATTAGAGAATGCAAAGGGACAAATAACAGTTACAATTACAGTAAGGGTTAGGTCCCCACCAGTCAAGTGTGAATTAATGCAGCAGTTAAGCAAACTAAAGAGTTTTTGATGTAGACCTAAATGCCAAGACAGCACCAGCCCCCTGAGAAGATATGGAGAAGGACTTTCGGTCCGCACCTAGGTGCTTCTGGAAAGCTGTCCGCCACCTCAGGAGGGGGAAGCGGGGGACCATCCAAGCTATGTACAGCAAAGATGGGACGCTGTTGACTTCAACTGAGGAGGTTGTTGGGCGGTGGAAGGAACACTTTGAAGACTCCTAAATCCCTCCATGTCCTCTAGGATGGAGGCAGAGCTGGATGGGGGATGTCTGGACAGGGAGTCAGGTGGCTGAGCGGTTAGGGAATCGGGCTAGTAATCTGAAGGTTGCCAGTTCGATTACCGGCCATGCCAAATGATGTTGTGTCCTTGGGCAAGGCACTTCACCCTACTTGCTTTGGGGGAATGTCCCTGTACTTACTGTAAGTCGCTCTGGATAAGAGTGTCTGCTAAATGACTAAATGTAAATGTCTGATGGGGGATCAGATTCAGTGTTGCGAGAACTTTACCTAATACAAAAATAAAGTGAAGCATTTTCTTTTAACCGTTGCGCTGTCTCAGACCCCCCACAGCGCAATGGTTAAAAGAAAATGCTTCACTTTATTTTTGTATTAGTTGTATTACTCTCTGTACTTTGATGGCTACGTCACAGTGACCTAGCCTCGGCGCCGTCTCAAGTCGGACAAAAAGTCTAACCAGAATTCACTGTTTCAAGGCAGCCGGCTGCAGCGCTGCATGAAATCAGTCCATGTCGAATGCACCTATATATTTAGCAGACGCTCTTATCCAGAGCGACTTACAGTAAGTACAGGGACATTCCCCCCGAGGCAAGTAGGGTGAAGTGCCTTGCCCAAGGACACAACGTCATTTCGCACAGCTGGGAATCGAACTGGCACCCTTCAGATTACTAGCCCGACTCCCTCACCACTCACCACTCAGCCATCTGACTCACTGATATGTCTATGTCTAGGCCTAGACATATGTATATATGTCTATGGCCGAGCGCATTTTCTCAAGAGCAACTGCAAGGGGTCTAATGACGACACAGCTATTTCATGATTGGCCAGACTCACACACGACAAGTTTGACGCGTGTTTTGTAATTATTCTGACATCTTCAGTTTTGCCAACGCTCAAATCCGTTAAAAATGTGTTGAAGAAAGGGTTTTAGTCCGCCTCTTCACTAACGGAAAGACTAAGTTTAATTATAAATAAAGTAAAGTAAGCAAACAGCGCTTGATCGGCCATGACTGACGTCAACGCATCAAACCACGAGAATCTGGAATGTCCGACTTTACAGAGCCGTTTTCTACTCCTCCCCGACTGCAAGCGGCTACTCTCGCCGGTCGTTTCATGCAGCCGCAGTCCATGTCGAACGCACCTATTGTTAGAATACTCTGGTGTCCGTTTGAGGTTTTATATTCCTAGAAATATTATGAGTCCTAATTTCTCAAAATTGTACGGGTAGTTTAAACACGGTCCCTAACGCTAGCGTTTCCCGAATGTGAGACGAATGCTTAATGTCGAATATGAAACTAACTTCACCTCGCTGTTGAAGCTTCTGTCTAACTTGAAAATCCTTTCAGGAGAATGGCAACAGGCGATGATAAGAAAGACATGTGCAGGTGAGTTGTCGCTCACTATTTAGGCCTCCAGTAGACCACGTTAAGATAAAAGTTTCTGTAATTCATAAAAATAATAAAAATATCGAGTTCGTACATTTAAAATATATCAACAGTTGAATAGAGCTTCCTCTTAATTTCGTTTTAGCTCCCATGTAAATTGTTTAAAAATAATTGAAACTTCCTGTATAATGACTCGTGTATACACGAGTCATTATACAGGAAGTCATTATACAGGAAGTTTCAATTATTTTTATTATTAGCCTACAGTAAGGTCTGTCAAGTTGGAGGCTGCACCATTTCCCTTTTATTGTGAACACGTAGCTGGCGCCAAAGAAAAAGTTTACACATGGAATAGAAATGCTGTTCCTACAATTTCTGTTGAATGTTTCATTTTCAATTAACTGCTTATTTCTTATTTGAAGTACTGTCCATGTGCACAATCCGCATCTGGATGCAATGAAAGATGACATACTCTACCATTTCAATCTGGGAACCTCAACTCACGACCTACAAGCTATGTTTGGCGATGTTAAAGTAACAATTTCATTTCATCACATTATCGTGTGGGCAAACTTTAAAGATCGATTACAGTGTATTGCATGGCTTTCACATTGTCCCTTTAGGTGAGATCATGTTGCCCTTTTGTGTTTTTCTCATCCAAGTCAACCTGATCTTCTTTTGTGTTTGTGTCTCAGTTTGTGTGTGTTGGAGGCAGTCCCCGGAGGATGAAATTGTTCATTGAATACATTGCTGGCGAGCTGAGTTTTGAGGATCAGAAATCTGAGTTCCCAAACATTTGTGCTGGGACTGACCGCTATGCCATGTATAAAGTTGGCCCTGTGCTGTCTGTCAGTGTATGTAAAGACCTATGACTAACCATCTAAATTACTGTTGTGTCATAAGATTTTGAATTGAGACACATATGAGGCACTATTATTATAGGATTTTCACACTGCATATTCTTAGCCCAGGGCTGTCCTTAGCCCTAGGCTAAGAGTTGACCCTGGGATAACTTATCCCTGTTTCACACTGGCACCTCTTAGGCCTTTGTTTAGTTGATTTTCAGGGGATAACCCCACAAACTTGGGGCTAACCTTGGTCCAGAGCAGGGCCTGCAAGTCCTAGGCTAAAGTCGGGGTTAGCCCACTTTGGAATGTGCCAATGTGAACATTTTCTTAGTCTGGGACTCAGAACCTTCTAAGAATGCTTTTAGCCTTGGGTTAAGTGCAGTGTGAAAAGCCTTGTGTTCAGAAGTACAATTGTAATTTGTATGTTGTTTGTTACATGCTTTATGTTTGCAGCATGGTATGGGGATCCCATCTATATCCATCATGTTACATGAACTCATCAAGCTCCTGCACCATGCACAGTGCACAGATGTTACCATCATGCGCATTGGGACCTCGGGTGGATTAGGTAAGTATAGCTGGGTTAGGGTTAGGGTTAGGGTTAGGGTTAGTAAATATTTTAAATATATAATATTTAAAATGGAGCACTAGTAGTCAGTTTCCTCATAAAAAGCTTTAGACCTTGTCTTTTCTTTGAGTAACAATAACAATAATTGACTACATTGTTGGACCCTGGTTACAGTAAAACACAATTCAGTGCTGTGATCAGTTTTGTTCTCCCGTTGTTCTTTGTAGGCCTTGAACCAGGCACTGTGGTTGTCACCAAGGAGTCAGTGGATGCCTCATTCCTGCCCAAGTTCGAGCAGGTCATCCTGGGGAGGACAGTGGTTCGCAGCACCGACTTGGACCAGTGCCTGGCTGACGAGTTGTTGCAGTGCAGCAAGGACCTGGGCCTGTTTGACACGGTTGTTGGCAAAACCATGTGCACCATGGATTTCTATGAGGGTAGGAGGTCCATTGTACGCCCATGTTTTCCCCACAGTGTGTATTTATGAAGTTGTTGCATTTATTTTAATCTTTGTTGACAGTAATTGTTTGTGCATCCAGGACAAGCTCGTTTAGATGGAGCCTTCTGTTCCTACTCTGAGAAGGACAAGCAGGAGTACTTGGCCAAGGCGTATCAGTCTGGAGTCCGCAATATTGAGATGGAGTCCTCAGTGTTTGCTGCAATGTGCAAACTCAGTGGTTTACGAGGTAGGAATATACGAGCCCTTCACACTTTGAAATGTCATGTTTGTCACCCTCACTTTTATAATCCCTGTCACAGACTGTGGCAGACCAATCAATCAATCAAACTTTATTTATATAGCGCATTTAATACCAGAAGGCAACACAATGCGCTTCACAGAAGGGAGGGAGGGGGGGGGGATACAAACACTTATGTTTGACACTAATTTCAGAACAAACAGCCCCCCTACCTTTCAAGCCAAGCCAAACCTATGCACTTGTTAGGACCCACTTAGTCGAATACAAAATGGCACATCAGCAATTAGGCTTTGTGTTGCTTTGTATTATAAGCTTTATTGAAGTGACATTTTGAAGAGGAAAAGGCACAATAGTAATGGAGCTTTTGTTCTCTTGCTTTCGGAAGCTGCTGTCGTGTGTGTGACCCTGCTGGATAGACACAAAGGAGATCAGCTGACCAGCTCCCATGAAGTTCTTCACAACTACCAACAACGTCCACAAATACTGGTCGCCCACTTCATCAAGAAGATGTTGAATGCTTCTGGCCAAAGCTAGTATGTTGCTTGTTGGTAGGCTGCTGTAACTAGGTATTTGCTGAAATTTGAAGCCTAGTGTTAGAGCATCCCAGGGAAATTATTAGTGTAGCCTGAATTTGATTTTATTATTCAATCACAATCATAAACACATTCCTAGATATTTATTGCTGCTCACTATATCTGTGATTATTATTATGAATGATTATTTCTTAGTGATTGGTAAAGAATGCAATTTATAGATTGGCAGAAATGGAACTTAAGTTCCTCTTAAGTGTAACTGTGTTGGCCCATGACTATGTGCAATTTTTTTTGAAAGAGGGTCTTTCAAAAAAAAGAAATTAGAAATTAGAGAGCTAAAAGTGACGTAGTAATTTTACAACCAGGGGTCTTACAGGGTTCTTCGGCTTTGTTGCTATTTACAATTAGGCTAATTATTGATTGAGTTATTGACAATCTCTTTTAAAGACTTCATGACAGGCTCCCATGGTGTAGATTGTTTTAGAGTGTTGTACTTCTTAATCCTACCCTTCTGTTTATCCAAGCAAATTGTCAGGTGAAATTAAGAATTCAGCTCCTGAAGTCCAATTCTACTAGATGGTGTTGTAGACTTATTATAAAAGGATTATTACAGGTGCCTCATTTTCAAATCTACCTCTGTTTGCCCAAGTTCACCAAAAGCTTTAAATGTAAAGTAAGTTATTCTATAGATTGTTGCATTCTGTGACATACTGTTAACACAAACCGCTATTGAACAAAATAACGTGTCCTGCCCGAGTATTTTATTAATCATAAAGCAATGTAATCTTCATGTTCTTCCTGCAAAAAGATGTCTATAATGATCTCAAATAAATACATATATACATACAGTATATTTATAGATATATTCATAGATATATATTTATATATATTATATATAGATATATTGTCCTTGGGCAAGGCACTTCACCCTACTTGCCTCGGGGAGAATGTCCCTGTACTTACTGTAAGTCACTCTGGATAAGAGCGTCTGCTAAATGACTAAATATATATATATATATATATAATGTCTAATAAAAAAAATATTTCCTGCAAAACTTGTGTGTAGTTGTGATCACTACAGAGGTTGTCATTAATCATATCTGCCTTCCACATCCTGTGTAGTCGCTTATATCTTGCTCATGCTCTATACTACTGTGGATCTATGCTTTAGGGCAGGGGTCGGCAACCCGCGGCTCTAGAGCCGCATGCGGCTCTTTAGCGCCGCCCTAGTGGCTCCCTGGAGCTTTTTCAAAAATATGAAAATGGAAAAAGATGGTGTGAACATATTTTTTGTTTTAATTATTAAAACAGAAATGTTGAAAAAATAATGATACACCACAAAATGTGTATGTGTATAATAAATATTTTATTTCAACATTTCTGTCAACGAAGATTTACGTCATAGCCTGCGACACACGTTTCTTTCAGCTCGGCGTAATGCCAGACAGGTGGCTGTTGCAAACAAACCGGCGGGTGTGTCATGGGCCATGGATCCCAAAGGGAAAAAGAGAAAGATAGCTGAGGAGAACAGAGGATTCAACAGTTTTTGGACCGAATCATTTGCTTTCATTGCCAATGCGGAAGGATTGCCTGCATGTTTGCTTTGTAATGAGAAGTTGTCAAATAACAAAAAGAGTAACGTGGAAAGACATTTCCAGGGAAGGCATGCTACATTTGCAGCCGAGTACCCAGTTGGGAGTGAGAGAAAAAGTGCGATTGCATGAATGCTCATTATGTATTTGTAGCCTACTTATCATGTTGATAGTAATATAGCTAATATAGACCAATTATCACCCTACGTCACACCACTGTCAAGCATGCTCAACTGCGCATGTCGGCTGCAAAGGACGGACTTCTCCCAGGTATACACTTGGATCAGGTCATCATATATCTCTGGCCACTGGATTTCAGAGCTTGACATTAACTTTTTGAGGCACTTGTCCTTTGAACAAATACATTTACGTTTCATTTGTCCATGCACAAAAGTCACTTGACCCCCGATACCTTAAATATCCCGACCGAGTGATAGGGCAAAACTAGCCTGGCTAACGGAGATAACTTTCTCAGGCAAATGACGAATGAAACAGGCTCGGTTAAAGAAATCCGAGATGTTGGCTATCTTCAGCAGGCTCGTATCTACTAAAGGTAGTCCTCCCTGACGTTTTTACTGTAGAATGGAGTGAACGGGCAAAACTAGGCTGGCTCGGGCAAAACTAGCCTGGCTAACGAAGGTCGCTTTCTCAGGCAAATGATGAATGAAACAGGCTTGGTTAAAGAAATCCGAGATGCTGGCTATCTTCAGCAGGCTTGTATCTACAAAAGGCAGTCCTCCCTGACGTTTATAGTGGAGAATGGAGTGAAATACAACATTGTGCACACTGCCAGTGAGCGACCCGAGTCTGACTGAGGCTAACAACGTCAAAACAGTGTAACGGGGACGCAGTCTCACTCAGATTGCCAGTTTTACACAAATCACAAAAATAATCGGACCAGCTGGCTAAAAGAAGAATTCCCATCTCTTTAAAGCTGCCCTGCTTGACTTTTGTGCTGCCTTCGGGTCACATGACCCAAAGGTTCATAACGAACCATCGTTGTGTTTACCCAATTTTACCCAATACAAAAACAACTAAAAATAATTTTCTTTTAACCTTTGCAATGTGGGGGGTCTGAGACAGCCCAACGGTTAAAAGAAAATGCTTCACTTTGTTTTTGTAGGCGGTAAAGTTGTCGCAATACGACGGTGGGTCACAATGACTGATGGGTCAGAATGACCCGAAGATAACACAAGGGTTAAAGGTGTATAATTGACTGTAAAACTGTAAAATTATGAACTTTGTGACGTGAAGACATAGCTGCCGCATAAGATGCGGTCTACCGGGCGACATTCTCACTCAAATTTCAAGACGTTCGTAACCCAAATCAAAATTCTGATGTGACAGATCAATGGGGAATCCACTTTTCTCTTAAAGGCTGTCCTTCTCGACCTTTTTGGTCTTTTTAAATCCTACTATTTGTATAATCCGTGTACTTCTCTAACCATTATAAAGGCTATCCTTTCCCGGTTTTCTGCAGCCACATTGCGCGCGCATCCCGAATGTTTACAAACAAATAATTGGTCTATAGACACTTACAGCATGTGTTGCCTTCATTATAAGCCATATATAAGGCTTTTAATTTTTTGCGGCTCCAGACAGATTTGTTTTTTGTTTTTTTGGTCCAATATGGCTCTTTCAACATTTTGGGTTGCCGACCCCTGCTTTAGGGGAATCTGACCTATGCCATACATTGCATTGTGCTGTCAAGTCAATCCGCAGCTCCCACCAACAAGGATGCTCAATAATCCTTTTCATGGCCCCTCATTTACAAAGTTACGGTAGGTTTGGTGAACCCGATACGCGCTCTAAAGCACGCAATGTGCGATATTTCAAATAAAGAATTAAAGTGGGTCTAGTTTTGTGATTACTTTCCGCTATTAAACCGTATAAACTATGTAAACAAAATTCACTGCCATTGGTTGTAGGACGTATGCTTTTCTTGATTCGCGTCAAGATACAGAGGGTTTCCAATCTGCTCGTGCGGAGTCATAATCATAGGCGATTCTAGGTTATAAACGGGGTGCAAAGGGTAGTGACATTTACTTTGTTTACAAAAATATGCTCAAAATTAATAGTAGATTTTGAAAATTAAAATGAATCATTAGAATACAACGAATCATGAGTATACAACTCTGACATCACTTTAAAATGTTCCAAAATCATTTAATCGTTTTTTTATTATTATTGGAAAATAATTTGTTTTCATCCCAACAGTAGGGGGTGCAAATTCACCCCCTGCACCCGAGGTAAAATCGCCTATGGTCATAATTCAACCCTCCCATCTTCAGCTCGGACTCTCATCCAAGCCGGTCTTATTCGCTGACTCAGTGCCTTAAAACAGCATTATCTCCCAACTTGACCAGTCCTGCAACGTCCGCTGCTAAAGAGAAAAAGCCATGGCCAAAACAGCAATTGGTAAGATGATTGAATTTAAATAACAGTACCTACAATGTACGATCGTCTCAGACACCTGCATCTATCCATGGAAACCTTTTTCTTTGACTACACTGTTGAGGCCTGGGATCTGTACAGGACATGTAAATAATTATTGACATGCAAATCTTTTATAAACGATGCCGTAGACATTATTGTCGGCTGTTTTGAAAAGAGAATTTGCCCTACAATTTGAGGTTTTGACGGGGGTATTAGAGCAAGAGGGTATTACAGTCTCTCAGAATCGGAGTAGGCGTTGTCCGTAGGCTTGCTTATTTCTGCAAGACGATTAAGAAATATTTGATCAAATCAGATATATTTTGTTTACATGATCGTGATCCCGTATAAAACCTTTCCGATGTTTTATGCACGATGCTGCACCTGCCACTTTGATTCAGCGGCTGATCTAGCAGCATAATGCAGAAAGACCCCACCCAAGACGCCGGTTGCCTAAAGCCTAACCGACCATTCAAAGAAAACTTACAAAGACTCAGATCATTTATTTTCATTTAACGTCAACGCGACGTTCTGGGTCAGAATGTAGATCAATTTCGTTGTATTATATTGAACGAAACTAGGCTTAATGTAAGCTATAGGATAAATGTACTGTTTTCACACGTTTATTTTTCTGGATTGAAATCACCCATAGATACCCTACAACTTGAACTCGGACAAAATAGTTATGACAGACCCTTATTTGGGATTATTATAGACCTAATTTTGAAAACTCTGATTAAGACATTTATCATATTAAATTCCTAAATATTTATATATGTCTCAAGTAATAATCTGGATGCTCTGTAGTGGAATAAGACAACATTGTCTTGTCTTTGTTTCCCATTGATAGACCTATCTCAGTAAACCTGTGACAGATATTGATGACTCACTGCATTATACCAGATGTTGACTCACTTTAGGTTCTCTCACGGAAAACATCCTCTTGAAACAATGTCATTTTATGATGCTATGCATGTGTTGCTAACACATCTCTTTTGTCACAAAGCTACTGACGTTTTGGAGCACGGTGCATCCGTGTGATTGGTCAAAGTGGCCTATCTGTAGGGAGGCAGGCTGGGTTGAGTTGTGGCATGCAGGTGTAGCAGGCCAGCAGGCAGCTGGGTGGGAGGTGGTCCAGCCCTGCAGTAAGCTAGCTGTCCACACTGGCCTTTGCAGTTGTGTCTAATCAGTATTGACTGTCTGCAGTCCCCTCTGGATAGAGATATGTTGCTGGTGAAGTGAATGGGCTGGG
This sequence comes from Osmerus eperlanus, assembly GCF_963692335.1. Lineage (NCBI taxonomy): Eukaryota > Metazoa > Chordata > Actinopteri > Osmeriformes > Osmeridae > Osmerus > Osmerus eperlanus. Next base: position 6,302,064 of record NC_085024.1, read on the forward strand.
TAATACCTAGTGGGGATACTGTCCATGGTGGTTAGAGGTTTACTGTGGTGGTGTAATGGAGGAGGAGATTAAGGTTAATGTTTAGGACTAAGGTCTTTAGTATGAGATGTAAAAACAAGAAGTGGCCACCAAACCTGAGGACCACCAGAATGTATAAAACTATGTAGCCTTCAATAAATGTTGCCTTTAATGTCCTTCTTTACAGTAATTATTTTTAGTGTAGATGTACATGTATTCATGCAGAAATATATTATTCATAATGAGGTGCCATAATGTGGACTGGAATCAAACTGACAAGTCTTATGTGTTTGTATTCCCACAGCATACAAAGAGAAGATGAAGGAGTTGTCTGTCCTCTCCCTCATCTGCTCCTGCTTCTATCCAGAGTCCCAGAAGCTTGTCTGTGAATTTGAAGGTAAGACTCAGGTCAAGCTCCTTTCTCAACACAGATGCAAAGACTGCGTGTTGTCTGTTCTTTCCCATACCAGATGACTGTAATCTCTACCTGCTGTCATCCCAAAACTGCTTACTAATGCTGGCTTGTTTTGCAGACATGGAGGTGAAGCCTATCAACAAGCGAGCATCAGGCCAGGCCTTCGAGGTTATCCTGAAGCCCCCCTCCCCAGTGTCAGAAATGGCCCACAGCATCACCATGCCTCCCAAGAAGGATATCTCTCTGGATGACATCCAGAAGAAGCTGGAGGCTGCTGAGGACCGCCGAAGGGTAACCACACTTTGCTGACCTCCAGGGGAGGATTATCCCAGACTTGATCCTGTTTCTATAAAGTATTTGTTTAAGTGCATCTACAAATACTGTGTGTGTCATGTGGTTTTGGCTCTAGAGTATGGAGGTGGTGAGGGTTAAATAGATGGTTCCTTTCATATGGTGCCCCTGTCCCATGTGTCAGTCCCAGGAGGCCCAGGTGCTGAAAGCCTTGGCGGAGAAGAGGGAGCACGAGAGGGAGGTGCTGCTGAAGGCCATGGAGGAGAACAGCAACTTCAGCAAGATGGCAGAGGAGAAGCTCACCCAGAAGATGCTGCAGATCAAGGAGAACCGCAAGGCCCAGCTGGCAGCCATGCTGGAGCGTCTGCAGGAGAAGGTGAGATTTTGAGATCATGGACCTGTCACCAGCCACTGAGCGTCCTCAGGGTTGAGGTGTACAGCAATAGTCATAATCAGAAGTGGACGAGTGAAAAAACAACAAAAACATGTCAAGAGTTCTTCTGGTAAACTGTAGAAGGATAGCAGTGATTCATCAGTTTGTAACCTTGCAATAGCATTCAGTCACACCACTATTATGGTCACATGGAAATCCATCATGTGCTGTCCATCTTCTGCTGTGCTGTTCTGTTGTGACCTTCTCACCTGCTCTGCCTGTGTCTGCAGGAGAGACATGCAGAGGTGGTGCGCAGGAACAAGGAGCTGAGGGAAGAGCTGACAGCGTGAGCCTCACCTCACCCTGACCTCAATCAACAGCCCACGCCCTTCCATCCCTCCCAAACCCTAGCCTCTCCAGAAAAGACCCAGAGCCCTATAGGGAGGAGAATTTCGCCACCACACTCTACCCCCTCAATATTTACACACACCCCTCTCTCAGTATTATCAGTGGAAATGAATGAATTTCTTGAATTTAAAGGGAACAAACATTGCCGTTACTATGTAAATACTTGATTTATCTATCTATCTATCTATTGATCAATCGATCTATCTATATCTATCGATCTATCAATCTGATTTCTCTCTCTTTTCTCTCTCTCTCTCTCTCTCTCTCTCTCTCTCTCTCTCTCTCTCTCTCTCTCTCTCTCTCTCTCTCTCTCTCTCTCCCTCTCGCTCTCTCTATCTATCTATCTATCATGTGTGAATGGTAGGTAGTGCAAACAAATAGTTTAGTTGTACAGCCCTGTGCTATTTCAAATGTTTTGTTTGTTATGCTCAAGCACTTGGTCTTTAAATTTCAATCTGCAGCAGTTTCTTGTGAAAGGCTTTGGTGTTGTGAATTGGTCATTAGCTGACGTTTACAGTGTTCCCTGATGATGTCAGTTTCTGTGTCTTTGTGAAGACTACAAATGGGTGGAGTGCTCAGACTTTAGACTACTACAGACATCACCGTATCCCATTTTAGCTCTGCACACACACCAAACACATGCTATCAACGCACATATCTGTGCTTATCAAACTTGCAGAGTGAAATATCAACCCATCCTGACATGGGCTTGATAAACAATAGGTGCTTTATTGTCTGGAAGAATGTGTACCCCGGTCTACAGTATTTGGAGATGAAATTTCCTGAATGTTATGTCATCATACTGGCATGATAAATGACCTTTTAACCCATGAAATATGCTGTTGCCCTTACCTTGATATTACGTAATAGTGTGAACAGTGTGTCTGTGTGTGTGCGTGTGATGGTATTCTTCAGGTGGACTATCAGTTGCATATTTTCCCTGTATTAGTAAGATAGAGAATGACTGAAATTATTATCCATATTCGGCACACTTAGTCATTTAGATTTTTTTATATGCCACAATGATCTGCCTGCTTCCCCTGCTGCCTGTATTGGTCTCATTCATATTTCCCTGCGAAAACTTTGCTGAATAAGGGTTAGGGGTTCTGGTACATGGCATGCTCCATCACATACTTTTCTGTGCTGAAAGACAAGAAAAAGATTTAACTGCCAAATAAAAGAACCAATTACCTACCCAGATTGAATATTGTGGTGTTAGTTGATTAATTAATTCTCAGACACCTTGATTTTTTAATCATTCTCAACATTTGCAACAGTTAGTGCATTTCTCGGCAACACACAATGGATTACTTGCAAAAGCCCGTAACTTGCTCAAAATCCTTTGTTCTTCTTTCAAAAGTAAATATTTATGTGTCCTTGTGTCATTCTTCACAAACAAGAGGGTCGAAATGCTTAGGCATGTCAATGACAGTGTATTCTGTAAGTAGTTTCTAATGTAAACTATGGCTAAGATGTTGATAACAAAAATGTAAATTAAAATATATCAATTGCAACAGAACAAAGTTACACATTATTTATTGTATGTGGGAGATTGATTGCAAGAGATTGGATGGATTCACATTTATGCTTTTGCTGTTTGTCCTGTTGACAGACCATGCCATTGGAATACAGAAAAAATATTTTACAGCACTACATAGCACAAAGGGAAAAAATTAAAAAATTAGTAGAAATGTAAACATGGAAGTGCTGTAAGGGGAATTACAATCACGGATGACAACTGTTTCAACCATTTTGCAAGTATTACTGTAACTTAGGGCTGGGCGATATGGGTAAAAAATAGTGCTGTCAGTTAAACGCGTTATTAACGGCGTTAACGCAAACCCATTTTAACGGCGTCAATTATTTTATCGCGAGATTAACGTTATTTTTGGCCTAGCAAACTTTGTAGTTTTTATCACATACTGTTGCAACAACTACTGACGTTAGAATAACTACAACACAACACCGGATCTAGCTAGACCGGAAACAAAATAACAGGCATGCCGCACACACTTGTTTGGGTTTGCGAGCCGACTAAAGAGTATAGGCTAACGTTGAGTGGATGGCGAGTGCGAGACGCCGAAATGGATGCCAATAAGATTCTGAATGGAAAGTTTACTTTAAAAAAGTTGACAAATGTTCCAGGTTCCATTGACAAGACCAAAGTGATCGGTGTGTTTTGTCGTTGTGAACTGGGCTATCATCGCAGCACGTCCATTCTGAAATACCACTTGATGGCCAAGCACACAGCTGATGCGAATTCTCCGCCCCCTCGTCAAAGCCAGGCGATTGCAATATTGTTTTCAATTTAAAAAAAACATTTGCACCAAGCAATCCGATCCACTTTTCCATGTTCCAATAAGAGCATTAAAATTGGAAAAAATAATGGGACCAAAAGAAATCAAGGGACATTTAGAATAGATAAAAATGTGCGATTAATTGCAATAAATCGCAAGTTAACTATGACATTAATTCGATTAATCGCGATTAAATATTGTAATCGTTTGACAGCACTAGTAAAAAATTATCGATATTTATATTTCCATTCAATAACGATAATTAAGACGATAGACCACAGATCCGCAGTAGCAAAATAAGTCTCTTCCTCAACTTTTTCCCTACACTCGGCATAAAGTTTAGTCAGCGCGGTGTGAGAGAAATGTTTGCGGCCAGGGAGCACCTGGGGTCAAGTAACTTAAGCTTTTTAAAACCTTGCTTTTTATCAATACCTTGGCGCAAACTCACACTTTCTGCATGTTCCAACGAGTGATTTTGCTTCAGGTGGTAAAAAAGGTTTTTAATATACTAGTATTATAATTGCACCAATACGCTGTTCTTATTGGTCCAGAGACGTTCTAAGAAGTCCGAAAAACCATTGCAGACATCTCCAGAGGTCCGCAAACGATTTACAGACCTAGCAAGCGGTTGCCTTGGAGATGTTGACAACATGGCGCTCCAGACTTGTTTGATTTGGGATTGTTGTAGTATATAAGAAACCAAATATGGACTTTTCGACAGGTATGCAAACGCTTTGTATGGAGGATTATAGGGGCCAAAACTAAATAACTAAATAAATAATGTAATGGTTAAATACTTGGATAAATAAATAATTAGCTTAAATAAATGACTAATTATTATAATTTAATGCCGAATTGAGATACAAAATACAGTATATAAATTACAAATTAAATGAGACACTAAATATATAAATGTTACATGTATTTGTGTGTAGATTTACGTTTTCATGTGTTCACATTTATTTATTTATACTTTTATTTATCCACGGTGTAACTTGTTGCAGCAAAATAAATCTTTCGTCCCCCCTCAAAAGTAGGGGGGTGGGTTAAAGCCTCTGATTGGTGAATGAACAGTATTACACACCAGGCAGGCTCAACCAGTCGATCAAGCTCTCTTCGATCCAGAGGGATCCTCTATCGTCTCACTCTGTAGCCTAGGGGTGTGCAATACTGCAAAATGTGGTATCGATCCGATACCAAGGAGTAAATACAGGGCCAGTATTGCCAATACCAATACCGATACGTTTTACTTAGAAAAGCAGTATAGCCTATCTACTTTCGTGTCGGGGAAAGCATGCCTCATAATTTATGAACTGAATGCATCATCCATATGAATATATTATATATTTGAATTAATAAAATAAAACACAGGACAAATAGTTCTGTCAAAAATACTGTTAGTAAAGTGTGCTGCTGAGTCATGTTCCTGCACGCCGGTGTTCTCAAGTGCAGCTCAACGTCACGTCTATTTTCATGAAACAATCATTCTGATTTACATGTAGCACGTAATACAAATCGTATAGGCTCTCAAGTGCTGCGCAACATCACTTATATTTCAATAAAACATGAATAAAATATCCTACTGACAGTTTTCTCAAAGCCTAAGACGAGGGAACCAAGGTTTAACAGTTTACTTGTAAAAATCGCCTTGGTTCGCCAATCTACACATAGCAATAGCCTACGCTAGGAAGGCAGTGCACGCATTCACCCATAGGGGAGTGGAATTCTGGCAGGGAGTGAGATTTCGGCACAACACCATCGTCGCCTGCAGCCGCCTGCAGCCGGCTTACTTGAAGCAGCCAATGGCATTCTCAGCTTCAAGGCAGCCGGCTGTCGGCCCCGCCGGCCCTGCATGAAGTTGAATGCACCTATTGCTATAATTTTAGCGAAGCTCTCAATATGATGTAAAAAAAGTGAATTGGCAGTTGCCTCCATCTCTTCAGCTACCGTCAACATTTCGACCACTGTAGCATGCAATATTTTATACATTGAATCCGCACTAGGTAGCCTACTGCCATCTTGAATTAGTCAAAAGCAGTCGATTTAAGTTGAACCACCAATCAGAGGCTTTAACCCGCCCCCTGACTTGGTGACAGGTGACAAAAGATTTATTTTGCTGCAGCAAACACCTAGCCCGGCTCTGCCCTCTTAGTGCTTCCGCTCAATTTTCGTTGTGCTTCTGTACTGCGTCTGGACTTGAGGTATATTGGTCAGATGTCTCCGGTAAACTTTTTACCGGTCTAATCAGCGAACAGAGGGAGTGGCTGAGAACGAAGTTGATGTTGTGCGCTAGTTTGAGTAGTAGTTACGTAATGGCGGCGGAGAAAGATGCAATAGCGAAGCCTTTCGGTCCGTTGTGGCAACGTTGCCGAATATCCAGAAGTTAAAGCCGGAGCAATAACAATCTTTGATCCCCATAGGATTTGTTTGATTTTCCAGCTAGCTCCGTTAGTGGTGAAGGAGTTGGCTAAGGCGAACGCTAGCGATTGGTTATGCAAGATCCAGAGTGGCTCTGGGCAGATCCAATAGTTTTAAACTTCAACAGAGTACCCGCCTTCAAGGAAGTTAACGCGTCAATGGATCGAGCCCAGACTCTATGTACAAATGCAATGTACGAGAGTCTGGTTAGGACCAGGCTAGCAAATAGTGTGGATACACCGTGGATAAATGTAAGTATAAATAAATAAATGTGAACACATGAAAAAATCTATATATATACACACAAATACATTTGTGTGTATTTATATATTTTGTATGTCAATTAGGCATTACATTATATAATTAGTCATTTATTTAAGCTTTGTTTTATATCATTATTTACGTATCCAAGTATTTAACCATTCATTTATTTATTTAATTAATTATTTAGTTTTTGCCCCTATAATCCTCCATAGCTTTGTAGCAGAGATTTGTTAAAACGTTTGTTAACCGAGACCTGTCGAGAAGTCCACATTTGCAATTTGTCGTATTACCAGACTTGGTAGCCACCTAATTTGCACCGAACATTGCTCTCGGATTCTCGGATTTCAAAAAGCCAAACCACTGCACTGAGGTGCTCAGTATATTCAAATAACTTATATTGCTTCTATACTTTAGTAGCCTATATTTTAGTGAGCGTAGGCTACCATTTCTCCGCAACTTCCTGCTGCATCACAGAAATTAAATGGACTAATTATTCTCTATCGAAATTATCGATATTATTGAAAATGAATTAATGTTACGATATCTTTATTGAGGGAAGTCATTACTTCGATATTTTATCGCCCAGCCCTACTGTAATTTATACAATGAACTAGGCTGGGTGCCAGCCAAACTTAGCCAGCCCACAAAATAATTTGGTCGGGAAGTTGGGTCTGGGGTCGATCGGTTGGGGAAAAACTATGTCCGAACAAGAGCTGTTCGGACCAATCAAATTGCCAGAGCGGGCTTTATACGATGGTGGACAGATGATCAACAGTAACGTAATCAACCACATCACCAAAGAGCGCTTGGGTTGAATTTGTTTTCAACAAACAACATACCATATTAGGTTGCTGCCCCCGCGACCCGACCCCCGGAAAAGCGGCAGATGATGGATGGATGGACAAACAACATACTACGTTGCTCTGATTGGTTGTAGGTCTATCCAATTGAGTGAAAAGGCATTTTTTTCCGGGTTCGGTTGAAACACGCCCCATACTCACAGCCCAACGGAGCGGTATCAGACTCATTTACATTTAGCAGACGCTCTTATCCAGAGCGACTTACAGTAAGTACAGGGACATTCCCCCGAGGCAAGTAGGGTGAAGTGCCTTGCCCAAGGACACAACGTCAGTTGGCATGACCGGGAATCGAACTGGCAACCTTCGGATTACTAGCCCGATTCCCTCACCGCTCAGCCACCTGACTCCACCTGACTCATATTCTGACTAGAATTATGAGTATGACAACGTCAGGCTAACAATGAACTAAAATCTAGATGTATTAGGGGAAAATACTTTTCCAGAGAGTATGATACATTTTGAACAACATGACATAATAAGTGACAATGTAGGAAATAGCAGACAATTGTAGCCTACATAATCCTTTGCATGAATGTACCAAATAACTGACCATTTGTTCAAAGAATGAGAAATTGTTTTTATGATGTGCACAAGTGACAAGATGATGTGAGGCTTGAATGAATAATTTACAGAATTTCAGTTGTGATCTGAGAAATGTAGCCTACCAAAGCAACCGTGAAAAACTGTAATATATCCACCATCTTCTTAGTTTGCCTTGATGTTATGTTAGTTATGTTTAGCTGCCTCCTTTTGGGGCGGGTGGTTGGACCAAGTGTAGTACTGCATTCTGTCCAACAGAGGACAGCAAGAGATCCCTCTTTTGTCCCCATAGAGAGAGAGGTGGTTTACAAAGTCTATCTGAGAGATCAACAGCTGGACGTTTGGGTCTAGGCTAAGGAAGGACTTTAATCAAACGATTAATCCTTCTTAGTCCTCAACCTCAACATGAACTATAGCCTTTTGAATGACCCGAAAGGTATGTGTTAGATAAGTACTACTATTGAAATCTAGAATAGATCATTTTGATAGAATGCAGTAACCTTTAAAAAACATTGCCATTATACAGTGATGTACTGGCACAGCTGCCTCTCAATGTAATGTGTCCAGTTACCTCATTTCCTTTCATCTGTGTATCCTGTTCTCACTATTGTCTAGACCTGCACATATTAGAGAGGTCAAGGGGGAATTGTAGAGGATTTCCCCTGGTCACAAATGACTTCCTGGGTATTCATGGGGGCAACAATACTTCAAGATTTGGTTTCTTACCTGGCATATAGTTAAGATGTTTCCACCCATTCCCGTCCGAAAAATACCCAAGACGGGAAAAAACTAACTGTACACATGATAATATATTGATTTACTCTTGTTTACTGTAAAACTCAATTTTATTGGTACAAAAACATGACAGCTGATGGTTATTCAAATGCAAAGTGATAGTTAGTCAAATGTAGTTTTATACAGTGATGATGCAGGTTTAATAATGATATGTTCTTCTGATACAACTAAATCAATACCAGATCTCGTTAATGAGTAACACTACATTATGTTAAAATGCAGAGGTCTTTATTCAGCACAACAGTAGAACAGAGAAAACTTCTCTTACCAACAAATAAACAATACCTGCCACTTCCTGTGCACTTTGACAGCAAATCCATTCGTGATCATATAACATATAAAATAATCTTGGAGGTAAAACATTAGAATTGATGTTACACATTATCATAAAAGAGAAGAAAACAAACCTGTCTCCCTTCCTTCATACAGAAGTGCTGAAAGTAGGATGATTTAGAAAGTCCCCAGAAAGCAATGATTCAGAGTCCTCATCCCCTTCCCACCCCAAATAAAATAAAATCAGTCTGTGTTATTTCCAAAAGATTTCCTTTATTACCAGAGGACCGGATAAGACAGGTAGTTCTACCTGTTGTATGGTGGGCAGCACAGCTCAGCTGTTGCTTTCAGTCCTGTTAAGGGAGTTCAGAAGGCCCCTATCTCTGTCCCCCACGGTCTGTAAGGCTTACTGAGGCTGGGGGAGGGGCCCACGGGGCTGTGGGCTGTTGCGGAGACCAAAGGAAAGGCGCTGAAGGAGAGAGGGAACGCAGACAGAGAGGTGAGGGAAGAGAGGAGGGGTGGGGAGAGCTTGGTGGCAGACACAGACAGCCCCAGGGGCAAAGTACCATTGGGGGGCACCCTGAGGGGATCTGTGGGGGACATGACAGCAAGTCTGGGGGGCACAGATGCGTCAGTGGAAGAGGAGGATGACGAGGAGGAGGGAGGGCTGCTGGCGCTCCGGGGTGTGGCTGTCCGGCCCTGGGGGTGATGCAGGAGTAGGGGGTGTGCCAGGTGGGTTGGGGGTGTCCCGAAAGCTGAGCCCCAGGCTAAGTGTCCCGTGAGCCCAGAGTGAACCTCTCTCTGAGAAGCGTAGTTGTTGAGGTGGGATACCAGGCGAACACGCAGAGGGTCAGCACTGTCCCGCCCCTCAATGATGCTCAGGTAACGAGCCGTCTCCGCCAGACACTCCCTGAAGCCTAGACTGCGGTAGTCCTTGGCCAAAGCATGAGCCTCAAAGTAACCTGTTGAGAGACCATCTCAGAGTCAGAGAAACATCTAGAACTCACAGCTCATTTTTCACATGTTTTACATACATACAATACAACATTGCATATGTTGATCTTTATGAAATAAAAGTGCAATAAAAAAAATATTATTCATGTTACCATAACTACAATCTGAGAAAGGACAGGTTAGTATAGCTATAGACAGCCTCACCTTTACCACCAGCTGCATGCAACATCTTCAGATGATCTACTGTCATCTGCAAAACCTCTGCCTTTTCGAGTTTAGCAGAACCCTGTAACAGGAATTATCAAGTCACTTTGACCATTACCACAAAATGTACACACACAGAGAAAAATACGTTTCTTTCTACAATAATCACAAGGCAATGACTTGAAGAAAAATTCCACCATGTAGCTGCATACCTGCTTTTCAAAGGCACTTGGAACGAGTCTTCTCAGTTCGGACAAACTGTTGTTGATTCGATCACGACGTCTTTTCTCAATAATCTACACATAAAAGAAAGCATAACATCACGCAGTGGCCGGCAGTGATGTAAGAGAACAGCCGCTTCATGACATCCATGCGTAATTACGCACGGCACGATAAATGGATGACTCACTCCTCTGCGCCGTTTTCTGGCTTGAACTTGAGTTGTTGTAGGAGGCGACATGGAGTTGAGGGGAGAGTCCAGGTGTCTGGAATAAATATAAGATAATAAATTAATTGTAAGTTTACATACAATTAAATAATAATATTACGATCATTGGTAATGAAAGATCCATAATAAAGTGACACATTGTGGTGTGTGGGGTGTATTCTTTTCAAAATATTGTTAAACACATGTTAAACGTATTCTACTACGAATTTCATAGTTCATTATTTTAGAAAGGGCATCGCCTTTCTCGTATTCTATCAAGACTGTATCCTTTAACATAATAATTCTGTTTCTCCAATGCGATCATGGAATTACAACAAACTGCAAGAAAGTAATTACTGAATTTACCCATTTTCGTCAGCACTGTCTTTCTCCACTTCAATATTGTCATCCAGTTCGCTGTCGGACGAACTGTAATTATGATTTCTTTTCATTTTGCTTCCAGGCAATGTTGAGAAAAGTCCTTTAATGTGAGCTCAGTGTGCACTGTCAGCGGTGGGTCTGCGCAACAGTTTAAACGTCAAACCTTGTTCCCATTGTATTATTTTCACACGGAGTAGAAGAGGGGCGGGAAATGGGCGGGCATCTAAATCACTGAGCCTATTAAAATCAAGCTGACACTTGAGTGACATGTTTGGACGTTTTTAGACGATGGATGTCCCAAAGTGGTGTATGGGCCTCTATTCCTCCATGACCCATTGAAATGTAATTGCTCAATTTAAAACTTTAAGGTAAAATCCTTTTTGTAAGTAAGATTACACTTACATAACAGGCAGAAAGAATGGGAAAAGATGCATAATGCTAGAGAATAAAGGTAACCTCTGTACTGTGTGTGTGTGTGTCCATGCCTTGGGCCTGAGGGCAGCAGGTTGCTGACATCAGAGGCTGAACACAAGACCCCTACTAGCCTGAGGTCCTTCTCACCAGGCAGCCTCTCAGATCAGCAGACAACAACAGCACATGGAGCCCTCTCATTCAGCTTTGTGAAGTTGGGGGGGGGGGTCACACATGGCCTTTCACCAGTGTGTGAGTCTTTGTCAGCTGTGTGGTTCAACAACAGCATTGATCAGCCTGGGGCCCCAGTTTACATTAGTGTTGCCAGGCAGCGCTAGGAAACCCCCTCCATGGGCGACATTCGGGTTAACTGACAGGCTCAGGGACACCTTCCCAGAGAGGCCCTCATCCACTGGAGAGGGGTAATAGCACACATTCCTCCTTGACAATCTAAATGTTTCGGAATCAGATGTTTGGGTGAGAAGTCCAGGCTGGAGGAATGAAATGTCCATTGACATTTGAGGTTGGTTTATTGTGATAATCCAAACACATAGCGAGGGGTGGTCTGCTAAGGCTGTGATCATTATGACCTCGGTGTGCAAGGGTCATTGGTCAGACTAGTATATAAAACATGGGAACGCTCACTGTTTGTGTTCTACTGTGTAACTAATCCCTTCTGGGTGGAAGCAGGCACAGAGGAGCAACCTGAGGCCTAGAAGAGAGAGAGGGAGGTAGAGAGGGAGAGATAGGGATGAGGAGAGAGAGAAAAGAGAGAGAGACTTCTACTACGACCTACCCTAATGAGTATCCATTCCTACAATAATATAGTTCTGATAATCTTCTGACTTTCGTCTTTAATACAAACGTCAAGTCTGGGACCTGTCTATCTCTCTGTCTGATCATTCCTGTCATAGCATGAAGGAAAGGAGACGTCTGGTAATGCAATCAGTGATAGTATGCCCCTCTCCAGCCTTTCTTCCCAGCTCCTGTGGAGAGCAGCTGTTGCTCTGTGCTGTCCATCAGTTGTTAACTTATTGCGCTCCAAGACAGACAAGTGAGGATGAGAGCTCGACTCTCATCTCATTCTCATCTCAGAAAAATACAGGCCTCATTCGGTTGGCCTATGCAGAGTCAGCATGCAAAAGCCTTACACCCCCACCCCCTCCCCCCCACACACACACACAAACACACACTCATTGACATAAACACACACACAAGAACAAACTAAGACCTGAACGCATCCACTACCTGCATTTCCACACTCAGTCTCCATTTGGTCGATTTATAGACCCTGACGTGTGTAATCCTGTGCTGAAACACACCCAAAGCCCTGCATGCTCCTTGGACAGTAGCCCTAATGCAGGAATGCTTTCGGACTCCGTTTCCCAGAAATCCTGGGTCAGGACAGAATCCAGAGACAGATACTCAGTTACATCAATGAGAGCCCTTTTCTCGACCTTTACCCCCCTCTTAGACATGGTCTCAGACTGACTTGCTGATGGGTGTCAGCATCAGTGAACTTTGGATGGAGTCACTATTGTTCATGGTAGTACTAAGCTGACCAGACTCTAAAGTGGCAATGCCTCCTGAGGATACTTCAGCTCATGGGGTCCCCGTCAACTCCCCCACCTCCCCTGTCACCCGTCAACACAAAACAATACATCTCACCTGTTGCACAAGCGCCTACTCCTTCAATCTTTTTATGCTCATTCATCATGATCATGATCAAATAAAAATTATGTTTGAGATATTTGCTTACACTACAGATTTGGACTGTTTTTGCTTGATAAAGTATGCTTAATGAAGTAATAGGGATTATTTATTCCCTAGGGAACTACAACTGATGTAATTCCAAAGGAACCTAACTAGCTTGTTGACCATCGGGCCAACACACTCTCTGTCCCCCAGAACCAGGACACTGCCAGGAAGCTAAGAGGTATAAGCAAGCATTTGTTGGAAACTGGCGTGTGCCCAGCTGCCTTCCTCAATCTTCCCTCAGGTTTCCCTTGGTGACTGTATGTGTGTTTGTGGTGTTAATGTGTTTGTACGTGTGTGTGTGTTGGTGTGTATGAGTGTGTGTGTGTAGGGGCTGTTGAGCGAGCGTAGGCGTGCGTTTGCATGTGTTTATGTGCGTGTGAGGGAGAGTGTGTGTTTATGAGTGAGAGAGTGTGTGTGTGTTTAGGAGGTGCTGTTTCCCACAGCCCTGATCTAATTCCGTGGTAACTCAATCTCCGTGTGAGCGGTTCTCGGCGAGTGTTCTCCCACCCGTCGACAGCCTCTCTCTGGCTGGCTGAGTGTGTCCGACAGAGGCCGGCTCAGTCTCGCAAGACCCCCCCACCTCCCCTCACCCCCCTCTCAGCAGGATTGATTTACTATGTCAACCGTTGGAGCTGTCGGCAGCAGCGACGCTCACAGGCCTCTATGCATCCTGTGTGCACACCACCCCGACATCTTATACCTGTCATTCAACAACTGCACCATGATGGAGGGAGTGGGTGTGCATGTGTGCATGAATGTGAGGTTGCGTGTGTGTGTTTGTGGTGTGTGTAGATTATGTGCTGTGGAGACACGTGTGTGAGATCTCATGTCTGACCTGGAGACATATGGAGATTTCATTGGGGGCTCTGTATTTTACAACTGAGTGTCTGGTTTTTGGACGTGTGGAGATTTGTATTTCCAACACCAACTGCCCAAGGTGTGATATCATCATGGCCCCAGCCCTGGTTAACACTACAGGAATCATAGAGGAGATCCTTCTCTCCGCTCCCCCCCCCCCACCCCCCATGACAAATTCTATGAACGGTGCCATCCATAGAGCTGCTGAATGACCGGCGACGGGTTACCGAGGGAAACGTCTCCCACACCGCCTCCATTCAACAATGTTATCCTGAGGGCTCCAGCTTCCTGCCTGTCCCCCCACAAGTTCCAGTCAGCACCCAGGCTCTCAGTGTGGCAGGAGGCAGGGACCAGGCCAGGCCTAAGGCCCCATTCCCACCATTCAGCCCCAGCACACCCTCTTTCTCATTCCTCACCTTCCTGCCTTTGTTGGCACCCATTCACGAGGTGATATTTGGATAGGTGAAGCAAGGGGAGGATGTGCCTACTTCCTTGTTGCTTTGTTTAGTTTTTAGGTTTGTTTTTTATTTATTTATTTGAGGATGAATTCCTACCGATACGAGGATCTCAGAAGTTTCTGGGGTGTTTTTGAGTCCTGAGGGAATGAAGGGGGCTCAGAGACTGAAATGACTGGGTGAGAGGCAACCAGAAAGTACTCATTCTTTGAGCAGCAGAATATAAGGCTTCGCTTTGACAAAGAAACTTTCTCTTAATTGTTGAACCTTGAAAGGAAGTCTGTGTGATCTAGTTGAGTTTTTAACACCTGGATAAGTAAAATCCTAACACCCTTTCCACCTTCACACACATTCTGGAGCAATACATGTCTAGTTGTATTCTTCAAAGTGTCTGCTAATATGCTACTTCTTCTTCCCATCCAACTTATATAATGTCACAATGGTAGGTGAAAGGGTGGAGGGATAGGTGAGAGGAGGGGTGGGTGAGAGGAGGGGTTTGGGGCACAAAAAAGCCCACGGGGAGGCGGCACGTGAAGACCGTGGCAGGGAAGTGAGGACCAAAGAGCAAACAGCTTTAGAGGCCACACAGAGCTGACCTGACCCAGATACAGGAAGAAGAAAAACATGTTTGCATAACAATAGGAAAGTAGAGAAAACAAGAGTGTTAGTGAAACTCTGTGGTTAAGATCAGACAAGAGGCTGAAGGGCGACAGGGGGAGACTGTATGACGGGTGGAGTTTCTGACCCTCAGAAGGAATTAGATACGTTTAGACAAAAGATTGATGCATTGTCTGCTCTCTGATATCCTCTGGGCTGGCTTAGAGACTGCAGGGCCCCGTTCGTCGTAAGGGTTGAAGCTAAGTTAATCAATTGTCCCTTTAGCCCGTTAACATTAGCGAGATGAGTGAGAATAGCAAATATCGGTTCGTCAACGGCTGATCCGCATCCAAATCATGTGGTTAATTTCAATCAGGATAAATTTATCAGGGAAATTGCACGTGCACGTCCTACTTCAAAAGGCAGGAAAGGTCGATCACCAAAACCGTGATTCTAACGGTATGATGGCGGAAAATACGAAAGAGAGAGCGGTGATAGGCTATTCTCGCCATCCGAGCAAACTATTATAATGAGTCTCTATAAGACAATAAGCATATATTATCATGGCTAAGTCAAACACCGCCACCGCTGCCAGAGCAAGACAAGCAGCTTGGCAAAAAAATTGCCAATAAGCTAAATGCGAAAGTTTTGGGGAAATGTATAAGTGACTCATTACCCCAATCAATCAGATCACATTTCTTTAAATGTGCCTGCTGGTATAGGCTTAATGGAAATTAATAATCGAATGAGATCTTGCTAGCGAAAATAATGATCTCAACTCTTTCAGAATAAGTAGGCTAGATAAAAACAAGGCCAAAGAGTATCTATTTGATACGAATTCATAGACACTTATGAGGATATATGTAGGCTACTGAGCTTATATCATGTACTATATATGTGTATATGCATGTAGGCCTATGTGTAAATCCCTCTTTGATTTCATTGACTGGGACATGGCCAGGGAATATGATGAATTGATTCATCAGCTGGTTAAGCGCCAAGTACACTTTTCTTACAGCAACGCATGCTGCGGCTTTGCCAATGTTTTCTGCATCGCCATATACTGTATAAAAATGTAGCCTATAAATCAAATCAAATGTATTTGTATAGCCCTTTTTACACGCAAGCATGTCACAGAGGGCTTCACATATGCCCATAGAACTGCCCCTCAACCAACCTAAACCCTGAAGGAGGGTATAGCCTACCTGACGCAAAAAAACTCAAGGCTATGCAGTCGGAAGCACAGTTAAAGTTTCAAGTAGCTTTATTGTCAATTTCTTCACATGTCAAGACATAAAAAGGAATCGATATGACGTTTCCCACTCTCCCACAGTGAAACATAAAAAGCACAGGCACAACAGATAAGACAAGACATTTCGTAAAACATAGCGTTACATATTCACATACAGCAGCATAAGCTCATAATAAAGCATAAAGCTTGCTGCGGCGTGTGATATTTGCAATGTACGGCCCGAGAAGGTCTTGCAAATAAATGAGTCCTTGTCGGCTGAATCGATATCGCTCAAACAAGAACTCATCCGTGTGAAATAAAGGATCTTGGCAATCGCGAAGAACTCTATTGGTATGGAAAGCTAATCGAACTAAAATATAGCTCCTTGGTCAACTGGGTCTCTCAAAAAGGGAGCTGCCATGTTATTTTCCGGGGGTGTGGCAAGCTTATCCAGCTACACTTACGTTAGCCTGCTCTGGAGCAGGTTAGTGCTAATTGATATGTTACTATGGTGATTTATCGAAAGTTGCTTCCACGAACCAAAAAGAGGGGCGTTTTTTATCTTAGCCTGAAAATTATCTCGCTAAACCGCTTAGCGAGCTACGACGAATACCCCCCAGATAGATGATAGTTCTGATTTATTTTGCTCTCCACATCAATAAGCAAGTTTTAAGGGAGAGAAAACAGGGACCTAGGTTTTTTTTTTACTGTTGCCAAATGATGCTTCTTGGCTAACAATCTGAGGATTTAACTGGCAACAAATTCCAACATTTTAAATGACAAAAAAAGTTGAAAAGGGGCAATTTATGGAGTGTCGCAAGTTTATCACAAAAATGTCTTCTTTTTCTGTGAGCCTTTCCCAGCGGACGCTCAGTGCCAGCTGTCTTTGCTGCTGTAAAGTCCTGCTTTCCCAAGCTCCGACCTGTGGGAAAATCTGTTGTGGCCAGTAATTGATTCCGCCCTGCCAGCCCCATTACTCTCCACTGCAGTCAAACTGCCAGTGATCTGCAGAGAGCCTGTTAGCTCAGTCTCTTACTTTCTCTCTCTTTTTCTCCCCCCTCTCTCTCAGACACACTCACAAACTATTTGTTCTCTCTTCTGCTCTTCAGCACCCGCACCCCTATTTATCCCTCTGCTGATAGATCCCTGTTTACAAACGTCGACACAATCCAGACCCACAGCATTCACATACACACACACACACAAGTACTGATGGCACACACACGTGAACTAACCACTGGCGCACACACACACACACACATCGGTGCTATTAACAATACCATAGTTCAGACATGGGACAAGATTCTATTAAAACACTAACAATCCAACAATTTTTGGGGGGTATGTTAGACACCTCTGACCGGTTTTGTCCATTAACTGCTGATGGGCCAATTGAGTATGATTTCATCTGACATGAAGGGTAAAGGTGGAGTGGCCTGTTTGCCCGAGACTTGTCATGGCCATTCATCCATTCTGTCATCGCCTTCAATTGGATAATCACACACGATCCCCCTACTCTGCCCCCGAAAATGAAATATTAACTGCAGTCATCTGCTGAGAGGGCATGCTTGCTTGTCACAGCCTAACTCTTACCACATGTCTAAATAAAGGTAAGTGCCCCCTCCCTCCAATTAAGCCACAATTAGGGGTTCCATTCTGTGCCTTTGCATCTGTGTTGCACACTCAGCCTGAGTCTGTCTACACGGCAAGTGGCTGGCGTGGGGGGCTGAGGGTTTAGCTGGCTTTGGAAGGGGGGTTGGGTGAGGGTGAGTGTGTGTGTGGGGGGGAGGGGGCAGGGCAGTGTTGCACTGGGTAAGCCAGCTTCCAACCACACGTTTACATGACCACCTACTCTGCATCCCAGAGGGGTACAGTACCCCCTCACCACCACCACTGGGGTACCCAGTTTCCACCACGTTTACATGTGGCAGCGGAGAATCCCTTGAAATTTACCCTCACCATGCTTCATGTATGCAACCTTCAGCTGTCTCAGGTCACCCCCACTCCCTTTAAAACAGAAGTATCAAATCTACGTGGGGTTGAAAGCGAAAGTGTTCATCTATAACAGGAGCCCGGGACGTACAGGAACAGGAGAGACCTCCAGCAGAGTGATTTATCAAGGACTCTCCTGACCACTGCATGCTTTATATAACCACCGGCTGAGGGCTGCACTTTCCCATGTAGTCAGGGGTCAGAGGGCCAGGCTCTAAGTAGCAAGGTGGTTGTTTTCCACACCGGGAACTGTGGCCCACTGCAGCACATCTGAGTGAGCATGAAAGAGGGCCCGGCAGGTTCACACATGCTGCTTCAACTCAAAGCAAAACCTCCGCCCACCCCGCTCCCTGACGGTCGCCTGCAGGCCCAATGTGCATCTCAGCCAGCACCTATTCCAGCATTCAAAGAACAAGCAGGGCCTCTGTGAGGGTTACCCTCCCACCCCCCACCTCGGAAGCCCCCCTACTGCCTCCGCTCCCTCCAACCCGATCCCCATCAGTGTGCTACAGAACGGAGTGCAGGGAGCGCGTGGGATGAAAGGATAAGAGTGGAGATCAAAGCAGGGAATCATGAAAAGGCTCCCATCACACAAGTTGATCTTGATCCTTGCTCCGAGGCAGACTACACTTCACGTGTCCCAACTTGGGAGACGTCTACCACTCCTCTCACACCTCTCTCTTGCACCCTCCCCTTTCCTGTCTTTCCCATCTTCTCTCCTCTCCCATCTCCCTATCTTCCTCCTCGCACCCCTCCTTCTACCCACTCCTTCTGTCCTCTCTCCTCCTTCTACCCTCTCCCTTACCTCTACTGTCTACCCTTCCTCTTCCCTCACACCTCTCTTTCCTTCTCTCCTCCCTCTCTCCACCCCTTACTTCCTCCTCCAGTAGTCATCTGCAGGACCAGGGAGGAGAGGGTAGGTCCCACAGGCCGTGTGAGCCTCCCTCTCAACAGATGGATGCGATGGGGAGCCAGACCTGAATGGCTGCCCCCTGCTGGAGCTTGGAGCTGGCAGCCAGTCAACTGGAACTCCGATACTTTTTTAGAGCCTGTAGGAACTTGCTAGCCTGGTGCTAACCAGACTCTCGTACATTGCATTTGTACAGAGAGTCTGGCCTCGCTCCATTGACAAGAGTTGACTTCCTTGTAGGCGGGTACTCTGTTAAAGTTTAAAACTATTGGATCTGCCCAGAGCCACTCTGATCTGCCATAACCAATCGCTAGCGTTCACCTTAGCCAATTCCTTCACCACTACTGTAACAGAGGTAGCTGCCGTAGCTGGAAAATCAAACTGTTCCTGAACCCCGTGGGGAGGAGGGCCACAACATCATGGCCACCAACAAAACTCAGCAAAACTTGTTCTTGCTCCGGCTTTAGCTGTTGGATATTCGGCAGCGTTGCCACAGCGGACCGAATGGCTTTGCTCGCATCTTTCTCCGCCGCCATTACGGAACTACAACACAAACTAGCGCACGTCATCGTTCTCAGCCACTCCCTCTGTTCGCTGATTCGCCGGTAGAAAATCAACCTGAAAATCTGACTTACGTACCTCATGGCCAGACCTATGTACAGAAGCAAAAATAAAATTGAGCGGAAGTACGTAGGAGGGCAGAGCCAGGCTAGGAACTTGCATGGGTTCTTCAAAAACCTTCAGAAAAAATGTTCTTTAACCCTTGTGCTGCCTTCGGGTCACATGACCCAAAGGTTCATAACGAACCATCGTTGTGTTTACCCAATTTTACCCAATACAAAAACAAATAAAAATAATTGTATTTTAACCTTCGCAATGTGGGGGGTCTAAGACAGCCCAACGGTTAAAAGAAAATGCTTCACTTTGTTTTTGTATGCGGTAAAGTTGTCGCAATACGATGGTGGGTCACAATGACTGATGGGTCAGAATGACCCGAAGATAACACAAGGGTTAAACTTTAAAGGACTGACATATATTACCCTTCCCAAATCCTCTCTATGCCTAACAGCCAAGACATGTCAGGTATTAAATATGGACATGTCAATCCATACACGCACACACAGAACACACACCCACAAACACCTACATCACACACACACACACAGCAATTTCAGTGAAGCTCAACCCATGGGACACACAGCAGACACAGAAGACTGCAGCAGGGTGATCAACATGAGCAGCTGTAACCCCCCTTCCTCCACCCTCCCCATTACCTGTTTACTTAAACACCTAATGACAGCTTAAATTTGCAACATAGCAAAGTCAAACTTGCCACCCTCGCGTTGCCCCTGAAGATCCTCTCTCAATTATTCATGAGTGCTCTCAGGTTGGACCCTGGGAACAAGCTGAGAGAGGCCCTGTATCAATAAGAAACACTGGCCACCACAATGGGCTCAGCCTCCAACTACAGTGTTGACAGACACCCGCACAAAGGAGCAGAAAGGGCCCCCCCTTCGCTCTCATACACACTGAAGAATGTGTCAGTGTGCAGCAGCTCTGAGCTGTGTTTGTACAGTATATACGGCTTTTGTCCTGGGCCACTGTTTCCCCATTCAATGGGCACTGGAGTGTTGATCAGGAAGAAAGCCTGCTATGTGTCTGCCAGGCAGAGTTCATATTCATTAGAGGGGCTCCAGGCCTGCTAAATGCCACCTGAATCCGCCGCTAGCAGCCCTGGGTGAGAGAACAACCAGTAAACCCTTTATTACATTGGTAAACATCCAGCCATCGGGTGATGGTAAGTTGACATACTGTCTCACTCCTTTCTAATACAATTCAACAGCTTACTGACTGGGAGAAGACGAGGTGTATGTGCAAAAAAAAGGACAAACAAATCAAGAGTTGTGGGAACTTGCGGCCCTGTATCTTACAGGAATTCAGATAATGTTATGGTGTCACAAATGTATCAGTAAAGTGGACTGAGCTGTCTAGAATGGTGGGAACAAGCAGGGTAATGTTATAGAGCAGCTGGGCAGGACACAACACTGTCTAAGGCTGACCCCAAGGCTCTCACACCTGCTCAGATACCAACATGCCAGTAGATTAAACTCATACAAACTGTGCTTCTGTGCAGGCCAACACCCATCCCCAAATCAAAACCTATATTCAACTATAGGTGGCAGCAATTTGTCTGTGGGTCATGAACGTCTTTTGTATCGCATTTCTCTGGCCACAACACTGGGTGGTGGTAGACACCACAAGTTTAGAGAGCCCTTGCTATACTGTTTGGTGACAGAGACAATGAAAAATATAGCACGATTTGACTGTCACAAAGGTACAACTATAATCAATGTCCATTTTAAATTTAAGAAAATCATGTTTCACTGGGTAAATCCTGTGTATAATTTTAAAAGATACCTCCTTAACTTTGTTCGTAATCAAATCCTGATTAGGTATAAACCAAACCTTTTTCCAAATAATATTGTCTGTTAAACGATTCCAATACGAAATATAGCTGCAAGCAGCAATGAGGTGGCCAAGCAGTCGAATGACCCATAAAACATGTTAGACATCCTAGAGGGTTACGAGTACACGCAACAAGTTTGGTGTGAATCCATCAAAGATTTGCTGAGATACGACCCAACTTCCTGTTTGCTGGCTTAACGGCACATTTTGATTGGCCGTACCGGGCAAACGGTTTTGAAAATCCAAAAAACATATGATGGCTTTTGTGAGGCTTGGTCTGAAGATGATCTCTGCCAAATTTGGTGAAGATTGGAAAACATTTGTAGGAGGATTTTTTTTTTCAGTAATTCAAAATGGCGGCCGCATCAATTCGGCTGTTATCGAGAGTTATCATGTGTCACACACGGGATGTCCCAAGATATCATGAGCAGGGTTCTAAATTAACACCCGCCAACCCGCCAAATGCGGGTTAAAATTAATTTTGGCGGGTGTTATTAAAAACTCACTAGCCAGTTTGGCCGATGATACATGAGGCATTGATGAATGATACATAAGGCTCTGTTCTCTGCATGGTTCTCGGTCATTTATAGCCTGGCTGCCAGCCCAACTTCGTCCTGCCCACCAAAAAATTTGGTCGGGAAGTTGGGTCTGGAGGGTCTCGTATTGGGGACAACTACAGAAAACCAGAATCTGGGCGGACCAATGAAATTGCCAGGGCGGGCTTTATACGATGATGGACAGATGATCAACAGTAACGTAATCACCCACGTCACAAAAGAGCGCTTAAGTTGAATTCGTTTTCAACAAACATGGCTACTGCTGGAGATCTGGGATGTTATGATTCTCAGATGAACACGCTTCTTCAGCCTGGTCTCCTTCGTCGTCTGTCCATTTTTTAAACACAGGCATGTCGTGTTCCAACCGTGTTACTACGTTCTGACAGGACCGACAAATGCGATACGATTTGTCTGATCTTTTGTGGAGTTGTAATCCTAAACGGAGAACTTGTTCGTATATGCATTGCCCTTTATTGTTTCTCTCAAAAAGGCTGACCGTGTGAACAAGTACTCCCCGTACCCTTAAATTATTTTTACAACACCGGCAAAAATCGTTTGTATTCATTCTTCAAGCATACTTCTTCAAGTCTGCTTGCAGTTTAGTTCTGTTGACAACAACTATGCGGCGCTTAACATACGTCACATACTACGTTGCTCTGATTGGTTGTAGATCTATCCAATTGAGCGAAGAGGCATTTGTTTTCCAGGTTCGTTTGAAACACGCCCCATAGTCACAGCCCAACGGAGAGTTCTCAGACTCATATTCTGACTAGAATTATGAGTATGACAACGTCAGGCTAGGTCATTTATCCCCCTGGCAGTACTTCCTAAATTTCCCATGAACACTGTGCCGTAATGCTACGTGATAACGTTTTATACGCCCATTGGCTACGCGCAGTTGAAGTGAAACCGGCGCGAGAAACCGTGGAAACGAACGGAGCGTCCACCAGAAAACACAAGGAAGAAGTAAAACGAAGCATAGCGGATCATAGGAGGTAATAAGAGCTAGAGTAGTAAAGTAAAGTAAAAAGTTAACTTAATGCGGCGGTGGTTAGGACAAATTTCTGGGGGCGAGAAGAGGAACGAGGCAGGGGATGAGGAATTGATAGCACTAGAGAAACGAAGAAAAGAAAATGTAATGCCAAATGGCCGACGGGTCGGTAATGGCTTGTGTTTGACAATAAAAATGTTGTCATGTTTTATAAGGATTGCCGCATGTAGTCTACGCATAAGAAAAATTATGTTGCTTACTGACACAGTCTAGTTTAATGTAAATACACTGTTCTTAATAAAGAGTATATTAGGTCAGTTTAATTAATGCCTGCTAAGGACAAAACGTTTCT
Source organism: Osmerus eperlanus (assembly GCF_963692335.1). Taxonomy (NCBI): domain Eukaryota; kingdom Metazoa; phylum Chordata; class Actinopteri; order Osmeriformes; family Osmeridae; genus Osmerus; species Osmerus eperlanus. Next base: position 6,325,560 of record NC_085024.1, read on the forward strand.
GCAAATGCATGGGCAGGAGTCAATCTCATGACGCGAATGGACGTTTTAGCCATTTACAATAAATCGTGTCCTTACTTGTTGGTGATTTCACATACCCTTGCATCATACTTCTGTGCTTCATTTTACTTCATTTTCTGTGTTTTTCATGCCAACAATGTTAATAAAATGATCAAATGCATTCAGGGAAACTCATAATTGTTCTTATTTTCACCGGAAATAATTTGGCTAGTGGAAATTCAGATTGGCTGGTGATCAAAAAAGTTAATTTAGAACCCTGATCATGAGACAAAGGAATCACTTAATAAAGGCAAACAAATCAAGAGTTATTGGCCAAAACAAATTTTTGCATCCTGCGGCCACGCCCAGTGATCACATGACACCAAATTGTTTGGACATCCTCAGATGAGGGTTCCGAGTCATTATACCAAGTTTGGTGTTGATTTCTCAAGGATTGGCTGAGATATGACCCAACTTCCTGTTTGGTGTCTTTGCTGCCGATTTTGATTGGCTGTACCGGACAAACAGTTTTGAAAATCAAAAATCCTTTCGATTTTTTTAGTGGGGGTTGCTGTGACGATGATGTGTGCCAATTCTGGGCAAGATTTGACAAAAATTGAAGGAGGAGAAGCGAAAAAACGTTTTTCCTTAATATTCAAAATGGCGGAAAATCTATATAAGCGGAAATTGACGTCATATGGTGTGTTGAACTCGTCTTGATCCATGGAATCCAACGGTACCTCATTTTTGAAAATCGGTCATACGGTTAAAAAGTTACGTGTGTAAACACAAGTCCAACTTTGACCCGTTGGTGGCGCTAGAGTGCTCGAATGGGAGACATGAAACTTGGTGAGAATAAAGAGGGGCCTGTCCTTAATGAGTGTGCCAAATTTCACAAAAAGTGACCATACGGTTCTAGGGGCTGCCATAGACTCCAATGGGAGAGGAAGATGATTAATAATAACTAGAGAGGATACAATTTCTGGAGAAATTGTAGGGTGTGCTTGCTTGGGTCGGTTGCACAGGGGTCCGTTTTTTAATGACATTTTTACAACTGATATTTCTGTATATTTTATATAAAAATGCATACTTATTATTTATAAAGATTACATAGATGTAAAAGCATCTTTTTTTTTGCTGCTCATTTACAACTCAAAATACGAGTGAAGTGTAGAATGAAATATGATGTCTTCTTATTTCCCCTGCAAGAGGCAGCCTCATAGCTGAATCAAAACGAATACATTTGGCAGACCGGTGTAAAAATTGACCTAATCTCTATGACTTAAACGTCCCTTTAAGTTTTCCCTTCTCGTGATATTTTCAGGCATTTAGCCTACTCATATTGCATTCATTCATTAATAAAGAACCCCCTTTGAAGATTATTCTACGACGTTACCGGCAGTAGAAGATGGAATCGCGATTCAAACAGTACCATCTGCTAACTGAAAATATGCCCCCAAAAACGTAAATAAGCTTGACATTTATGTAGTGGAAAATCGCTAATTCATAAAAAGCTCACTGGTAGCGATCATTGTCAGTAACAACGCAAAATGCGATATAGCCCTGTGTGTAGAAGCTGCCCCGTAAATTGTACTACTACAGTACAGTAGACTACTGCTGTGTTCGTCTTGGTAGCGATTGCGTTGGTTGAATTCGATTCAACGTTCCGTTGTTTAGGCTGAAATTAATTATTTTCATGAACAGATTGACAAAGTTTAGGCTGTGGCAATGAAGTTCAGGTTAGTAGTCAGATAGTTTCACCTATTGAAAGACTTTTGATTTAAGTAAGGGGAGTGCCGAACATGTTCTGTCGCCGTTTGACTTCCTAAACAGCTGTGTAACTAGATGTTTTTGTAGTGTGTCTCGCGTAAGCTACAGCGTTGCAGTGAGCAACACTGGTTTGAAACCACAGGTAATGATAATTTCACCAACAAATAGTTTACTTGTAATGTAATGTCATAATAAATCCTATTAAATCCATAATAAATGTTTATTTTAACGATTGAAAACAGATGCATCATAGACCACTGTAGTATGTGTTGCCCGGGCAACAGAGGCTAATGTCATGATGCTAATGCTTCAGTGAAATAGTAGACTACCGTTTCCGAAAGTAGATGTGGGCCTACTTCCTTAATAATATCAGCTAATATTGTACGTTACATTTCACAATTGTGTTTCACATCACAAAGTAAAATGAGTAAATAGTTATCACCCTGGCCTCTTTGCTTGTGGCGTTTCTGCAGCTGCCTTGCAGTAAAGCTATAGTTAGCCTAGCTATCCCCCAAGTTAACAGATGCGAAACGAATGTTCTGCTACAGGTAGTCACGCGTGTTTTCGTGACGTTAGTGACGTAGTGACGTAAGTAACGTCAGTGACTGTGGCTAGCAAATTAGCTACCGTTAGCTTCACTTTTCGCCACAAAAACTTAACTTGAGCCTAAACCATGCAACGGAACGTAAATAAAAATACAAGCAACTCAATCGCTACCAAGACGAAACTTTTGACACCTAGGTTGTCTATGTAGGCCAAATATTGACAAAGATTTAGGGGGGCAAAAATAAATCATAAATATATATGTGAGAGAACAAAGGTTGTGCCCTTGCCGAAGGCAAAGCACACCCAATAAGAAGAAAAGGTAGAAACACTTAAGTGGCTTCGCTGCTTCGCGGCTTGGCCACCAATAAATATAAGACAAAGATACAGTCCCTTTTAAGTAACTCTCTTATGGATTTATTACGTGAGTTAAAAGAGAAACAAATATTACCTACATAAGAGTGTACTGTAGTAGGTTGGGACCAGTGTTGAATGTCTTTTCTTTTCCCATGTCTAAACAGCATACACACTTTTGAAGATATTGCACCAAAAACTCTAGCATATGCTAGAGTTTTTGGTGCAATATCTTTATATATAACATTATAAGATTCCTGTAACACCAGGGGACTATAATGTGCCAGAAACTCTTCATAAGTGTAAAGTAAACCATCTTCATTAAATAACTGATCTACCAATACAATGCCATTATCAAACCAACGTTTCAGAAAAAAGGATTTGCATTTATATATGATGTCCTTATTGTTCCAAATATAATACTTATGAAGTGAAAAGTTATGTTTGTAAATCATAGACCATGACAAAAAGGCTTGGCACATGCAGTCTAATTACAAGCGCACCAACGAACCACACGGTGTGAAACTAATTCTGATTTTTACCGCGCCCCTTATCCTTTGTTTCCATGGGAGCACCAGCAACAGCGCTTGATTGGTGTGTCTGAGTTAAGCGCGTGTCATTAGGGCTTTATAAATGAACTTCCTCGTACACGTTTTACGCCTTGGACAAAGGGTGGTGTGGTTGTAGAGACTTCCCGGCTTGACACAGCAACTAAATTGTAAACATGGTTGACCAATTTGTCGGAACTTGGAAGATGGCCTCTAGTGAGAATTTTGATGAATATATGAAGGCAGTAGGTAGGTATTGTGAATTGGTGGTATGTGGCTGGACCATGTGGCTGGTTTCAACAGCCCACACATTAGCAACATCACTTTTCTGCATTTGACAGCCAGTGAACTTTGGCAATCAAACACTTACCTGTCGACTACATTACAGGTGTCGGGTTTGCCACCAGGCAGCTGGGTAACATGGCAAAGCCAAATTTGCTGTTCAGCGTGGATGATGGTGTTATAACTATGAAGTCTCAAAGCACGTTCAAAACGACAGAGATGAAGTTCAAATTAAACGAGGAGTTCGATGAGACCACAGCAGATGACCGAAAAACGAAGGTGGGTGTATAACAAGCAATTAACGATATTTGCTCATTTTAAGCATGACTAAATATGCGGACGTATCTATCGACCCATTTTCAGACCTCGATGACTCTAGAGAACGGTAAACTTGTGCAGAAGCAGTCCTGGGATGGCAAGACCACAATACTGGAGCGGGAGATTAAAGACGGAAAACTCATAGCGGTGAGTTGGTCTTTTGCGACAAGCCTGGACAGTTTAGCGACGTTAAAATGCCCAGAAACTGTTCCGTTTGGTATGTGTTTTTATATATGCATTGCATGTTTTGATTTCGAAGTGTGCTTGCATGTTAACAAATCTCTTTCCAGAAATGCACAATGGATGATGTTGTGGCGGTGAGGATCTATGAGAAGGAGGCATGATGGCCAGGTTGCCCCCAGACAAACGGCATCAGATGACATGCATTTTGTATTCTGTTCCAATACCATTAGGCCAAATGCCATTACTTGTTAAACTCGCATGCTAGGATGTTTAAATAAAAGTCCTGTTGTGCTTTACATGTCTTGCTGTGACTTTTATTCCTACAAAATGGGCTACTATTGGAGATTCAAACGTTTTGGATTTATTTAATGTTTTCCAGATGAGTTGGTGGAATGAGTGCCAGTAATTCGTTTTTAAAAGCATTCCAGAATTAAATCAAGTGTCATTGTTCATTGACAGATCATGACAGGTGGAACAGCTTTGCAGAATGATTTCAGGTTTCATTCTAAAAGTACATTAATTCTACTGCTGGGAAGTTACATGTCACTTTTGCACATGGCCACATGTAATATATTTGGGGGGGTTAAGCTTGATATATTTACAAATCAACTGATGGGGCTTGGAGCAGAAATTGGAGGACTTGGTGCAATTCCAATGTACCAATACTTGTTGCAACTTTTATATGCACCATTGTATGTTGCTTTGGATTAAATGTTATTTGAACTTTATATGGGCCAAAACGTTTGAGTTAAATGGTAGCAAGATGTTACAACAGCCAATAAAAATGCAGGGTGGAGCCCTGACCCTCTGCCCATAAGCTTTCAACATTCATTAGACATGTGATCCCCAGATCCCGACTTGGATTGAAGACTTAATACCTCCGGATTAGTTTGACTTGACATGCCTTTTGTAAATTTAGCTGTGTTGCTAAGGTACCTTTTCAGTGAATTTATGAAAGCCAGCTTGCCTCAAGACCAGCACCTTAAATTGGCATAAGTGACAGATTTCCTTGAAGACCTTGACGTTATCAACAGGTACACAAGCAACATTGAATTCATTGTCATAGTAAAAGGGGAAAGTTGAGGAGGCCCACTCAAGGTTGAAAATTGACCTCACGAGCTGTAGGCCAAGCCAGCTGAGATGCACAGACTTCCCTGTTCAAGCAAGTGCACATAATTCCTTTAATTAGTGTTCTCTGGGTCAGCAGTTTAGGGCCCAAATTCTCCAAAAGATTTCCAGCTTTTTGTGAATGATTATGTCTGAGGGTGGTGTCCGATTATGACCAAGGGTGGTGCCACTGCAACAATCTGATTAATGAAAAAAGAATGAGGGTTTGCAGAGCCACAGAAATTAAACAAATTCTCAAAGAGAGGAAGAAACAGAAAGAGTACTGCTTTGGAGGGCGGTGTTTAAGGAACATCAGAGTGCAGAATTACAGGTATGAGCAGGAAGTCCAGTTCAACTGGGTTTATTACTCTAATTCAGTGGTTCTCAAACCTGTCCTCAAGTACCACCTGTCCTGCATGTTTTATATGTTAATGTGATTCAAATAAATGGGTCATTATCTAGCTCTGGCGAAGCCTGGTAACGACCATTCATTTGAATCAGGTGTGTTGGAGCAGGGAAACAACTAAAACATGCAGGACAAGAGGTACTTTGGGACAGGTTTGAGAACCACTGCAGTCTAATTCAATGTAACACAAAGGGCACATGTTCGGTAAAATGCACTACACAAAAATGTACAAAACTTAACATTCAAGACAGGGGCCATATCAGCAATGCTATCGACAACTACACATTTAACAAAAAGTATATCAAACAAAGGTAATTGCTAACTATTCAACTTCACCCCAGAACAGAAATCAAAGACATGTACAAATTCAGCAATTACTACAGCAGTACCGCCCCATACATACATCTTTTTTACAGGTGGAGTGTTCTGATGCTGTGAGAGGTAGAGGGACTGGAATTGGTGACAGATGCTTTGGCTTGCAGTTGAAGCATTTATAGCAAGGACGTAGCCATGGAGTCAACATTGGGAGGCCCAAATCTGTCTGGGGTAATTTTGTCTGGGGTAGATTTTATCTTGTATAACACAACACAAAAGCAACAGACTCATATAAAATGTATGACTTTATAATGGGTGGTGGTTTTGCCAGATTTTGACACGGCCAAAGTTTTGCACTTTGCAAATATTATTGACCCTAATTTGACTCCATATTTCTCCTTGTGCTCATTCAGCTCAGGTCAATCAGCAATCGGCTAATAATATTCCCTTTTGTGCTCGTGGCCTCGTGCCCTGTTCGAGCACATTTGCAGGCAACTTTTCTTGACGTAAGCAAATAAATGGGGTGCTAGTTTACCCATTTCAGATTGGTTTCAAACTTAGCAAAAATCAGGGTTGCTTTGTACGCGGCAACATTTTGGTTGTCCCCACCAAATTTCACTCCAAGGTTTTTTGAAAAGTTGGCAGCCCTGCATATTCATCAAAACGGACAACCATTCATAGGCTTTAGCATTAATTAATAGCAGAACAGTTTATGATGTAGAATAGGCCTTCATCTGGTGAGTAACTCGCTGCTAGTGAACGTTTTTACACAGCAAGCCTATTTTTCCTTCGCAAACAAAAATGGCTTCAAGGACGGACATCCTTCCGTCTTTCAGCTAGAAATTGCCACTCTTCTTAATTATCTCCGTTTGGTCAAAAATAACCCCCCAAAAATTTACTTTTATGCCTCCTTCACAGTTGTTAAAGGATAACGAATTACTTCCTCTTTGTTCCGTGTTTATTATTTATTTATATTTGTTTTGTTATTGTTGATTCTCTGTATACTACACTTTAATGTACTGCTGTACAAGTATAATGTATGCTGTTATTTGTATTTCTGTATTGTCACTAAGCATTAATCCTTATTTTATTTATTTTTAAGTAGCTTGCTGCTAGACAAATGAAATATTAGCCTACCAAGATGATTTAAAGAAGTTTTTGGCAGAACCTTACGTATGTCTTAATTCTGCTGTTATGACTGAATACCCCATTGTTTTTAGGATTAAGCTTTGGATAGTTCTTGGAGAATGGCAGTGTGCCACAGATCTTTTTCCCCCGAGATGCAGGCAGCCATGCTAAGTAGCGGGAATCCTTTGAACCCATTTCTATGTAATTAGCAAGTTCTTGGAAGTTTGATTGATTTGTCTGCTCTGCCAACAAATTAAACATTCACACGTTTACGAAGTTTGTCACTTTGTCCCATGTGGGACAAAGTGAATGCACGATTGAACAGTCAATTTAATGACATACATCAAAGAGGATAGCCTGCTACTTCGACGCAGCATTAAGTGTGACCACCAAACGTCTACTTTTCGCCAGAGCCATAGCAGAGCCATAGGTTTTTCTATGGCTCTGCGTTTAGCGAGGCTTTCACTACACTCTTGTGGTGATTTGTTAGAAGTGCGGCTTAAAATATTTGGACTGTACCAAATGTGACAGTGACGAAATGAATAAAGTTGAAATATGTTTCGACATGACAGCGTAAATATTTGATTTAAGTATATATTTACATGCAAATTACGTACAATTATCAGACGCGTGTGAAACTGTTTGCAACAAAATGTGTGTAATACAAGCATTTTTTGGTACAAGAAACCCTAAATGCGTATGACGTAATTTTTCAACATGGCCGATTCAGGAAACACAAACAGAGAAGTATATAAGGAACATATTCCTTATAATAGTAAAGCCAGGCCAGTGTCATATGAAAACATGCGGGCATCGAGTCATCAAGACTCGCCGGAAAGCAGAAAAGATAATTTTCGAAAGCTGAGTACGTCGGAATATTGTGAAAAGCTGCAAGGATGGATGTGGCAGTACTACACAGGATATGTTAACTGGCAAAGCTGGCTATCTGTCTCTGCTATGTCGTCTCCTCCTTATTTACCACAGTCAACGAACGAGACATCGACTTCACCACTTTGGCCAGCCGATTTGTCCAACTTCGATGCGCAAAACTGGTTCAATAATCCTTTCGGGTTACCTTTATCGCCATATCCACCTGCCTTCGTTACACCTGGTAGCCACACAGGCGATACTATTGGCAATGGACCTGTGCCAGCTTCAGTGCCCACACAACCGCAGCAGCAACATCAACAAAACGGCAATGCACAACGACCAGGTCAGAATGTTGTCTGTACGTTCAAAAATATTCGTTTTCAACTAATTGGTATGCTTGTCCAAGTGAAGTAGCTTACACAACTCTAGTTTTAATAAACGTTGCTTAGCCAAGTGTAGACTATGCTAACTTTTGCCTTATGTCCTCCAAGGTCGAGAATATAGTATTCCTTCCCCTCTGCAGAGGTTCCTTGCGGAAATGGTGGATTTTTTCATCCTGTTCTTCATCAAGGCCACCATAATCATCAGTATTATGCACCTGAGCGGAATGAAGTATGTACAGGAGTTGGACAGGAGACAAAATAAACACACAGCAAGAAAGGGAGAAAAGGCAACTTACTAAGTTGCTAAGTAATTTTTGATCATTGTGTTTATAGGGATATCTCCAAGTTTGCAATGCATTTCATTGTGGAGGAAATAGATGAGGACACATCCATGGAAGAGCTACAAAAAATGATGCTTGTTGCACTTATTTATCGGATATTGGTGTGTTTCTATGAGGTATGTTAACTTATATTACAATTGGTATCAAATGAAAATCTTGCACCATAACATGACATATCCTACCCACATCGAAATAATTGTTCTTCAGGAGCCAATGTCCAGGGCAGTCAGTGTTTTAACTTTCTGAGGTCTTCTAATGACACTCATGTTCCTTGTGCTCCAACAGATTGTCTGCATATGGGGGGCAGGGGGTGCCACACCAGGGAAATTTATCATTGGCCTCAGGGTGGTCACATGTGACTCATCAGTCTTGCTTCAACCCAATCGGGTCCTCGTCGTACCAGCGACAAATGTCTCCCTGACCGCGTAAGTAGTGACTCACAAGAAACCAACCTGTTTTCATTTGAAATAGTGGAACGCATAGGCTTGCTGTTGTAAACGCCTCAGTGCAATTGTAACAGGCCATAGTCGCACTGCTCATCAGTCCTCCCAATCTTTCCACTATCTGGTACTCGATCCCGGGATCTCTGACTCGCAAGCATGACTACTAGACAACTAGCCAACAAAAAAGCTAGCTAGTTTTTTTTTTTAAAGCTAGCTAGCAGGTGGACTGTATTTATACCTGAGGAATGCGTTTAACCAATTCACATTGGTTAGACATTTTCATTCTGATTATGTGTGTTGTTTTTCATGTCTTTCCTCAGTTCAACTGTAAGAGCCCTGAACAAGAACTTCTCCATCGCCTTCTTCTTCCCAGCCTTCATCACACTGCTTTTCTTCCAGCACAATAGGACTGTGTATGACATGGTGGCCGGCACCATAGTCGTCAAGCGCATGGGGGCGAGATGACCTCATGGTTAGAGTTATTAAGGTTAATGTCTAGTGCTAGTTCATGGCTTCCTCCAAAGCTTGAGTCTAGCACAGCGAGATGTGAGGAATGAAGGCCGCAAGGGGAATTGCTCTGCAACATCACTGAAGAAGCAAGCTAGTCTCTTAGACTCGTATGCTCTTGTAAATCGGACTATTTTTCTTCCATTAATGGTATTTAGAATAATTTCTTTCTGAAATTGCTGCTTGATTTGTTTTAGTGGCAAACTGCTATGGCAACCTGAAGTGGTCATGATACAATTTTTGTAATGCAAACGGTATTATCAGTGAGAACTGATAACATGTATTAACAAATCAATTTGATAATTTTGTTTAATTTTCCACCTGAAGCTGTGAACCCTGTGCATGATTTTGCAACTCTAAATGGTTTTAGCTCTAATAGTGCTGTATTTTATTACTAAATATGTATTTTATTGACATTTTGAAAGGAAGACTCATGTTAATTCTGAAATGTGTTACCAAGGTTACAGTTTAGACCATTGCTACCAAATATTATGGCCAGATTTATCAATCTTTTTTCATACATTTATCTCAAGCGCTTCATACAGTATAAATGTGCCATCATAGTGTTTGATATGCCTGTTAAGTCTAAGAGTGAAAGCATGCTGTTCTCTATTGCTTTAAAGCTGTTTTGAAATTTGAAAACCAATTTTAGTACCACTCTATGCTGGGTTAATTTTAAAGTATTTTATTTATTTAACAAGTGTGTCCCTAATGACAACTATAGCCAGTACACCTTAACAGCCTCACGTTAACAGGTGATGAAAAGATACAAGCAGATTCAAGCATAAAATGTCAAATTTGCCTTACAGTGTTATGATTTTGTAAATTGTATTTGTCTATTTGTTCCATCGGTACCAATAAATTGTTCTTTAGGGACAATTTGTAGATTTAATCGAATTGACGTGATATTTTGATGTGAAAGTGAATCGGTGTTTGTAGTAATGTAAGCACCTTCCCTTCCCATCATTCCATGCAAGATGAAGATGCTACAGGATATGGAATTTGTTTTTATAAATTCTGATTTTCCAGTTGGACAATGGTACATATAAACAATTTCCTACATCCAGGATTAAGTTTTTACTTAAATTGCTATGTGAAAGGACATGGATTATTGCTTACACATTTCAAGGTCTTTGTCAGAAACACATGGTAGACAAGGCACACAGTGTAATGAAATGCACCCTCAATGTCATAGGTATGAAAAAGAAAAGCACAAAGTTTTTGCTAGCAATGTACATTGGATACTTCCACTATGTTAGGATTACTCCATTGCAGTGAGCCATGGAAACAAGGTTCTGAACAAATGTGCAGTCTGGTCTACATACTGCCTGAATACGAGGAGAAGGGCACATCCCAGTGTTTGAGCAGTGTAAGTACATGTCTGTTAACTGTCTGTAGTAACAACAGAATCCTTTTGATGCTGAATATAATTTTTTGGAGCAGCATCTACTCATTTAACCTGTCATATTACCAATGACTGCCACCCTGTGCATTATAAAACCTCCAGGACGCTTAGACTACTCAAAACCAATACCCTGACATTTGTCCCAGTGTGTGCTGCCGTGTGTTCTGCCATTCTTTCTCAAGTGAGTATTGGAGCTTAGTATCCATTGCCCAGATTTGTGGCATGTGTTGCAGTGGTGATTGTGTTAGTTTTGACTAAGTGGCAGCCTCTGCTGACAGACACAGATGGTGTCTTCGGATTACAGCCCCTCAGAACAGCTCTGCCTCCTCTGATGCTGCCGCCATGTCGCCATGGTGACAGTGTTGCTGCGCGAGGAGCCCTTTGCACACCCCACCATCTCCCCTCGCCACAACTGAAACCCTGTGAAAGGACTAATTCATGAGCATCTCTATCAGTGTCCGGTGAAGCTGACTGTATATGCTCGCCTCAGTCTTTGATCCCCTCAGGGCCTGCAATCAATCCTCCATGTAGGGGAATGATCTCCTTGGGACTGGTTATAACATAAACCCAACTTTGCGAACCCCACTTTAGAACAAAGACTGTCAAGTAGAATTTGTGCATGCACTGTAGCGTGGCAATTCATATAGCATTTTATAGAAAACATGATGAATATTAAGCTTGCTGTTGAGGAAGAATACTTTACCAGTCACACACACAAGCAGACACACATCCTAATTGATCTGAGGAAACTAGTGTGTGTGACTGATCTTCAGACATGCCAGGGAACATCTACACATATAGAAATATTAGAATTTATTAGCCGGTTAAAGTTGTGTACTGGGTGTCCTTACCTCTCTTATACTTGCAGTACTGCATGACCTCAAAAAGATTGTCAATTATGGATCTGAGGCAAATATATGTTGACATTTTAACTTGTACCTGTAGATTTATATTGATGGAATATTCATAATTTTGTTTTTTGATCTTTTTGTCATTAAACACCTAGTGCAGTGGTTCTTAACCCTGTCCTCAGGGAACCCCTGTCCTGCATGTTTTAGATTTTTCTTGGCTCCAACACACCTGGTTCAAATGCATGTTCATTACCAGGCTTCTACGGAGCTAGATAACGACCCATTTATTTGAATCAGGTGTGTTGGAGCAGGGAAACTTCTAAAACATGCAGGACAGGGGTTCCCTGAGGGCAGGGTTAAGAACCATTGACCTAGAGTTTTGTCTATTGGAGCTTTGTTTTGTTTACTATGGTCTGGACTATATACTATTATGACACTCCAGAGCCTGTAATACCGTGAAGCCTGAAGACATGTACCGCTAGAGCTTAATGACCGAACCTTACAGCCACCAATATGCAGTAATGGAGGCCCTTCTCTCATTCACATCACTTAAACCTAATCCAGTCTCTCCTCTTCTTTTTTGAGGGACAAGAAGGGTCTGGTGCAGAGGCTGATAAGCGCAGAAAGACAGACATTGTGAACAGATACTGAAGACAAAGGCACAGATAGACAACCTGAGTATATGTCTACTAAAGATAATGGTCTTGAGAGGTGCTTGGCATTGTTTGACTTGGTGTTGACCAGCTTGGCCCATCTGCAGCTCAATGATACAACTGACTGGTAAAAAGACGCCACTGTTTACCTAACAGCACGCAACCACAACATTTTCCAAACTTTTCCAGACAGAGAGAGAGAGAGAGTACTGAAAAATTGAGCCATGAAATGTTGGGGAATTGTTCACATCAAAGACAGAGTACTGAGACGTGGCCAAAGTCTTCCAGTTTGTGTTGTGGTCTCTTCTAGTTTGCTACCGTACCCAACTAATGTACACGGACATTCCTTGAAACAAGTTGCCCTGCAAACACAATAGGAAGGATGAGGATTCAACGATACATTGCATGATGTGTAGTTTGATTTCAAATACGTTTTTGCACCTTTTTCTGTGTTTGTATACTCTATTGTGTAACATTTACCATTCATTTACCATTACTTTGCAATTCCATTTTACAGGGGAAAGAGAGAGGGAAAGAGAGAGAATGGGGGGTCTCTAAAATGTAGGTTCCCCTTTTGTCATTTCATGGATTACATCACAAACCAGTTTTGCACTGAAGTGTGCTGCCCTCTGCTGGTTGTGTATAGAAGAGAGAGAGAGACTTCACAGAATGGGACCAAAAGTAGTAAAAAATATTTCTAATAATTTCAAACGTTTTGAAAGAAAATAATATTGTTGATTCTTTAGTCTCTACAATTATGGCTGCTAATGTCACCTATAAGGTTGTACTGACAATGACTGGGACACACATTAGTCACTTTACTTATTGTAAGGAGTCTTACATAAAACCATCAGCTCAAGCATTCAAAACAAATTGTAGTCTGTTCTAAGTTGTAGGTTACTGGAAACTGCCTCACTCCTCCAGTTCTGAACGACAACCTCCTCTTTCTGCGGCTCAAACAGCATACTGAAGACAATGTGCGTAAGCAGGGGCCGGCTATTTTCAGCTGAATGGAGAGTCTTGGCTCTCAAACATGGGAAAAATGCCTCCACCCTGGAGAAATGTGGACCCAGACTCTTTCAAGGACATTAAAGCACATGCAAATTGTTCCACCCATTGACAAATACGAAAGGGGCGAATCACTTGGACCTTGGTAAAAATATGAAACGTTCTGATAAGTGTTATTAAACACAGTTCACTAGCTGTTGTCACAGTCCCTGACTAGCCTACTATTTGTGAATCCCACAAAGCCCTGCAGGCCTTGTTGAAGACAAAAACGAAATTGAATTCCTGAGGGCAGAAACTATAGGCAAACATCAACAGAACATCTATCAGTCTATTTTTAGAAAACAAAAGATTTTAAGAAAAGATTTGGGTGATGCCTATCAAGTAATAAGAATGTTTATCCGGTAACGGTCCCACAGTCTGAACATGCATAAAAGTAACTATTTTTAAACGACTATCCCACTGCCAGACCAACTCGAGTGTGTTAAACAGGTCAAACGTAACCTGTTTGACCTGTTTGACCGGTCAAGGTCGTTCAAAGACAGCTGCAGCCGAATCCTTTCCACCTCGGAGAGTCAACTTACACGTAAACTCGGTCACCCAGAAGTAAAGCAACAGAGCCATTTTTTTTGGTTTGTGACCGTTCTGCGGTGTTGACGTGAACTCTGAGTGGATAGGTGAGATTGGTGGCACTTGCCTGCCGACCTGCTTGTCACCTTGATCACTTTCCCTCTGCTGTTGAATTCCCCAGCACTCAATGGGATCTTTCAGCCTGTCATGCTACACCGCCATTGAGAAGTAGCCACACAAGCACCCATCTACCCATCTTTCTTAATGGGGACTGGAGACTGTGGAGCCACCCCTTGTTGCCATGGCAGCATCGAGTTTTCGCATTCCCAACACGCGCGCAGAGCGCGCCATTCGTTCTGAGACCGACCGCGCCACAACAGAGCGAGTGGCCGCTGCTCTCCCGGGGAGTCGGGCCAGGTTTATTTACCCGTTCCTCTGATGGGCGAGACAACGCTTAATCCCAGCTCCGACCCCGGTGCTGAACCCCCATGCTGAAAATGAATGGAATGTGACCCAGCATGGTAGCTCTCCTATGCTTTCATTCACATCTCCACCCGAGGACGCGTTTAACTGTGTTTATGTGTAGATATTTTTTATTACAAGCTACATGATACCAGTTACAAGTCGTATAGGCAACTACCCAAATATATAATAAAACAAAATGAAAGCAGTGGTATTCCACTTCCCTTTCACCCTGCTATGGGAAATTCTAGGAAAACCGAATGTACTGGATTATTCAAAATGGGATTTTGACAAGCACCGGGTGCCAGTCTCCTTGTCAAACAGAGGGTTAATTATTCACAAAGAACAAGCACAATTTCTCTCAATCCAAATGTGTGTTGTGTGTATGTCTTTGTATGTGTGTCTGTATACATGTGTGTTTACTGCATGTATGCAGTGTTTTGGGATGTGTGCCGCATGCCTGGACATGTCTGCTGTTCAGTAGGAGCAGAGGTGGCACACACAGTCCTGCTAAGAGCAGAGAGAAGGACGACAGGAGACTGGAGACGGAGGGCCTACCCAGGTGGACATGGGATACAGGCAGTCTGGACCGTGAGTAACAGGGGTTGACTAGTGTTGTGGGGCTAATCTTTAGCAGACAAGGTGCCCGGATTGCTGTGGAGCTAGTGTCTCATTAGCTGTCCTGATGCCATGTGTGGCATTAATAGAGAGTTTCCACTTACCTTTGTGGATAGGACAGTGTGATTTCTGTGCTCCTAAGTGGTTTAATCTGGCACTGGGCTTCACAGCGTAAATGTTGCTTTATGTAACCCGCAGCAACAAAACACCCTTGGCTTTTCAAGGTGAAGGTAAAGTGTGAGCGTGAAACAGAGGGTGCTTGACTGTGTAGAGAGCTACAGTGGAGCTTAAAATAGAAGAGCAGACACACATTTAAGGACAGTGTGTGCCATTTGTTTTTCACAGTGTGTAAAGGTACACATAAGAGGATAAGAGCATGATTCATGCTGGGATGAATAACACACATGCAAAGGTACTCTTACACATACACACACACACAGATTACTACTAAATTAAATATTTCACAGATAGCTTTGGATAGACACAGTATTAGAGGTTTGGACAAAGTTGCAGCAGTATTTGTAACTTTAACAATGTGTTTTGGAAAGCCTTCCTTTTCATTTAGGGTTCAGCACTTGTGGAATGTTATGCATGCTACAGTTGTGTCTGCACTTTGAATATGAAACACATGAGGAACTAGGTCACCAACAAGCCTCCTGGCAGTTGTACACACACCCATCACAACAGTACAGTCATTTACACAGAGGCGTACAGCACTGTATACAGCACCACTGGCTGCCTGAGCTTGACCCAACGTTGACCCCCATTAAGGAAGCCCCCCACCTACCCACTCAGGGACCAGACAGGGAGGCAAATTGAGTGGTTCCAAATGTGCCTTTGGACCCAAATGTACTGCTGTGTTCTCTTATTCTTACTGGTCCACTGTCAGTGTAGTGCTGTCTTGTATGGTATTCACTTGAATATTAGCGATAATATCGCGATGTGACGACGACATGACGGCGATGTAAAATTAGAAAATATCGTGAATATCGAATATAAAATAAATAAATAATCTTTTTAGTTTTTTTTTTGCTGGTCCTTGTGTTGCTTGTGTTTTAAGATCACCGTCTGGCTCCTCTGTGTTCACATACACACACAGACAAACAAACACACACAAACTGAAAATTGCACTCGCACATGCACTCTCTTTTGCTCTGATTTTGTCCTGTCACATAAGGACCTTTGCATGAATTGTTCCATGTGAGGTCCATTTTGTCTAGTTGAAAGTACCATGTTATGGCAACTTCTTAAATTTGCCCTACACATTTTTTACTTTGTAACAATAGCTGTTCTATCTAAATTGTTTTTGTTGTTTTCTAATGGAGGCAAAAGAAAATCTTTTTTTTATTTTTTTTTATTCAAATGCAAACATATCGGGGTATGTATTGAATATTGTAAATTCTTTGACAATATCGAGATATATTTTTGGTTATGTATCGCCCAGCCCTACTGTATAGTAGTGTACAAAAAATGAAGTGAGGATACTATGGTTGTGTAGTAAAATAATGTAGTGAGGATAATGTATTGAGAACTATATAGTGAGGATCCTGTATTGAGGATAGTGTTGTGAGAATAGTCTAGTTAGCGGTGCATAACCACAACAGCACGTCACAGGAGGAATGACTCACAGGGACAGGATGGAACTGCACTCATGTGACAGGTTTCTCACAGTTAATAGCTTCATCATGTTTCAAGATTTCAACGAATATTTGTGTGTCCCTTATATGACCTGCTTGTATCTTGCAAGTGCTGTCCCTATATGTGCTATAGAAGTACTTTATACTCCACTGTGCGTCTCTCTGTGTGTGTGTTTTCTTTGAGAAACATTGGTGTTTGTAAGTGTCCATTAAATTACCTGACTGTCTTTCTGATGTGCTATAGAAGAACATTATGTTCTAGAAAATATTTGCATGTGTGTGAGTGTATGTTTGTGAATGTGTTTGTGTGTGTACATGTGTGAGTGTCTTCCTCTATATGAATCAATGTGGGAAGGAAGTATATAGATATATGTGCACATGACCTACCTTTATTTTGGGCTACAAAAGTACACTGTGTCTGTGTGTGTGCCTGTGTGTGTGCTCATGTTTGCGTGTGTGTGTTTGAGTAATGCACAAAAAAGGAATCTTGGACTAGCTCTTCAGTCTGTTCTCTTTGTTTCCTTCAACCTGCCACTCCCAGACCTCTCCTTCCCACACTTGGTGTCCGGGTCTGGGGTACCTCAGCTCAGTGAGGGCCTTGCCCTGTAGAAGCCAGATGCTATTTGTATATTGCTTTGGATAAAAGTGTCCGTTAAATGAACAAAATGTTCAACGAGAGCTGGTGCTGCTGGTGTTGGTGGTCTGGGTGGCTGCTGTGGATAAGGAGGCCAGGCTAGAGGAGGGTCCCAGTACCAGGGTGCTGGGTGGGGGGTGTTTATCAAGCCAGCTCTGCCTGCTATGGGTGATAGATCTGAGGAGCAGAGAGGACGGAGGCCTGGGGTCCACAGAGGGGCAGGTTACTTCAGGTCAAGATCAGCTGGGTCATCTGCCTCTAAGGCTAGATTTCAACCAGCAGATTTGTCTCTGCAGATAAAATGTATATAGCAGTGAAATATTGAACAGCTTTAAAATGCTTGTCTGTTTAACCCTCTGTGAGACTGTGTGTGTTTGTGTGGATGTGGATGTGTGTGAGCATGTGTGTGAATGTGTGTGTGTATTTGCGATGTGTGCATATGTGCCAGCCAGTGTGAACGTGTGGTGCGTAGCACACACAGCCGTACTCACATCCATATGTCTGTATGAGTAAACCTTCGCTGAATCCCCAGCTCTTTCCACCTCCTCCTCCCCCCTCTCCCTCCCTCTGTCTTCCCTCCCTACTCCCACACCCCTCCCTTCTTCTTCCGCCCTCCCTGTGTGAGCGTAGTCTGGGCGCGCTGCCAAGTAGTGTTTTTTTTGAATGAATACCCGATGCGGCTGATGAAGCTGGCTGGGGGAGGAGCTGTGTCAGTGGAGTACTGAGAGAGGGAGGGTGAGAAAGTGAGGGAGAGGGAGGGGGTAGAAAGAGTGGAGAGAGAGGGAGGGGGGAGAAAGAGTAGAGGAGAGAGGGAGAGAGAGAGGGAGGGAGGGAGAGGGGAGGGAGAGGGAAGAGAGAAAGGGGGAGAGCAAGTAAGAGAGGCAGCGATGGAGAGAGAGAGGAAGAGAGAGAGAGAGAACTGGCAGTCTGGTGGCCTTGCATAACACACGTTGGAGCTGCCTTGCACGCAGGACTTCATGTGAGCTTCACCAGAGAGGGGGGACTTCCTTTATCGTCAAGCCGTCCTCAGCAGAGTAGTAGGCAGAGGGTGCTCAGCTGGGAGCCTACAGGGGGATGTACCACTGAGCTGGACTGCCGTAGAACCCACACCTCTGGCACCGACCTGCACAAAGGAAGCAGTGAGGAGGACGAAAGCACGTCCACAGCTCCCAGGCAGCAGAAAGCTCAGGCTATGCTTAGCAAGCAGAGGACTATGGACTGACTGGTAAGCTTATTCCTCTCAGGCGGTAGGGGGGGGGGGCTTGTCATTTCTCGTTTGTCGCCTATCTTTTACAGCGTAGTATTTTCCTCCCTGTATTCACCACTCCGGCACTGCTGTTCTGATGCCCCTAGAGGCCAGCCAGCATCTGTTAATCTCAGAGGCTGAGGGCTGGAGAGGCAGAAACAATGCTCCTGGTTCACAGGTTTAATGGAGTTTCCCCCTCTCTCTCTCTCTCTCTCTCTCTCTCTCTCTCTCTCTCTCTCTCTCTCTCTCTCTCTCTCTCTCTCTCTCTCTCTCTCTCTCTCTCTCTCTCTCTCTCTCTCTCTCTCTCTCTCTCACTCGCTGTCTCGCTCTCACTCTCTCTCTGTCTGTCTAAGGATCTGTACATTGTGTGAGTTGTTGGCTGCTGCAGCGGCTCTCTGGAGTCATTGTGGAGACAAACAGGCAGAGCTGGAGCTGGGCTCTCTGTCTGCCTCAGACGGAGAGAGTTAATAGGGCTTGGGTCCGCCTCTTAAAGGGACAGGCACCCCTCTTTGGATGCACACAGGCAAGGGGGAAATGGCTCATTGGAGCTTCAGAGAACTGGTGACACACTAACGAGCCTTGTAATAAGGAAGGAGCTTGTTTGTGAGGGAAAAAGAGTAATACTATTTGATCGAGACAGAGAGTGAGTCTAGCGTGTTGACTCTCTGACCAGTTGTGTGCATTCTGTGCAGTCTGTAGTTCACCGAATGACGATGATATGTGTTTCTAAGTATGCAAAATTGGATTTCTGATACTAACTGCTTCGGTGCAACCCGCCACAAGAGGACGCAGGATCTGATTACTGGCTTGTTTACCCTCTACGTTCCCAGAGTTTGGTCTGTGAGTTAATAAGTGAACCCTGCTTCTCACCTCAGTCTCCACACAGTCTCCACAGTCTGCAGAGATAGATCAATGCTGGGCCGCAGCAGTGTGGAACAGAGGAGAGGAGATGGGATCAGAATCAAATCGTCATGGTGTCTTCACAAGACACACTCACACAAAGGGCTCGACTGATGTTAACACCCGAGTCATCCAAGGCTTAAAGCCTTGGATGAGACGGTAGGGTGTGTGAGGTCCCAGCAGGATTTGTGTATGTGGAGGCAGACAGCTGCGGATGGTGACTGGGAGGTTATGGAGGGTTGTTAGGGGTTTGGGGCTTGGGAGCTTGTACCCCCACCCCTTCCCACCAGCAGACACCCTACTTATCACCTGGGAATGTGTGAGAGAGGAGTTTACATTGATGGTCGGTCAGGACACAGTCTACCATATACTATATATTTTTTATTTTTCCATTCAGGTGTATTTCTGTCTCTCACACACGATTTCTCTCAATTCAATTCAATGCTTACTCAATCATCTCTCTCTCTCTCTCTCTCTCTCTCTCTCTCTCTCTCTCTCTCTCTCTCTCTCACTCACTCACTCACTCACTCACTCACTCACACACACAGAAGCTCTTACTGCACACACACACACACACACACATACACACTCTGACGTACCTCTGTGGTTTGTGCAGTTTTGTGTGTGTGTGGGAGTATGAATGAGGATGATTGGATGAGGTCACTCTACCATTCTATTTGACTAAAGTGGCAGAGGTAGGAAGCTTCAGTGTGTCATGATCTTCACTGAGACCCGCCTGTCTGTCCCTTTCCACACAGGAGGTGTCATGGGTGACAATCTGGAGGCTTCCCCTTTTACATCCTACATGTGACGACTGTGTGTGTGGCTGTGTGGGTGTGACTGTTTGTTTAAGACTGTGTGTCTGAAAGTGTGTGTATGACTGTGTGTCTGATAGTGAGTGTCTGACTATATGTGTATGGCTGTGTGTATGACTGTGTGTCGAACTGTGTGTGTCTAAATGCAGTCCGTTGTTCTCTGTGGTGTCATTAAGGGTGTGTGTTTGTTGGTTTCACTGTTCTAATTATAACTGTCTGTGGAAAATATAGCAGGCTGCCTGCTCTGTGTATGTGCTTTCTATGCTCCTGCTGCTTAACCCTTGTGTTATCTTCGGGTCATTCTGACCCATCAGTCATTGTGACCCACCGTCGTATTGCGACAAATTTACCTCATACAAAAACAAAGTGAAGCATTTTCTTTTAACTGTCGGGCTGTCTCAGACCCCCCACATTGGAATGGTTAAAAGAAAATTATTTGTATTTGTTTTTGTATTGGGTAAAATTGGGTAAACACAACGATGGTTCGTTATGAACCTTTGGGTCATGTGACCCGAAGGCAGCACGAGGGTTAATACTTTTCCCAATTGTGGATGTGGGTGGACGTGTGTGTGCACGTGTGTGTGTGTGTGCGAGTGTGTGTACTACACTGCCTCCAGAGCATGTTGAGAGAACCTTCTATAGTTTAGGACATACTGTACTATAGATAGCAGACTGAGACTCCATTCCTTGTACAGTGTGTGTTGTCATGTTGTGGTGTGTAACAGGTTTGTGTGTGTAGTGCCCTGCAAACAGTGTTGTTCTGCCAGTGAAAAGTGAAGCATGGGGTTGTGAAGGTGCCGTAGCCATGGCAGGCTTAGAGACTCAGTTACCGTGTTCCCTGGGCGTCGTTAGGGCTCTGGGATTATCACACTGTTGTCATGGTGTTGCCGTGGCGGGGTTGTCACGGCGTTGCCGTGGTGATATGTCTGTCGTGTGGTTGTGTTGCTGATGAGGGATCTCTCAGGGAGGAGGTGTGTGTGTGTGTGTGTGTGAGAGGGGGGGGGGGGGGTGACTACACCACTGTGATGCTGCAGGCTCTGCTCAATGTGGGTCAGGAGAAGCAGCTTTCTCTTTTTGCTTTACATCTCTGTGTCTGTCTCTCCCTCTTCTTCTTCTTCTTCACATCTCCCTTTCCCTCCTCCTGTCCATCTCCAATTCCTCTCCATTGTCTGTCCCCCCTCCCCTCTTTCTACTTCTCTCTCTTTTCTCCTACTTGCCACCTTTTTCCCTCTGTCTCTCTCCTCCCCATCCGCTCTCTCTCACTCTCTCTCTATGACTCTTTCCTCTCCTCTCTCTCTTCGTCTTCTCTTCCCCTCTTTCTCTCTCTCAATGTCTCTCTCCCCTCCCCTCCTCTCTCTTCATGTATCACATACTCTCTTTCCTCAACATCTTTCTCACTGCCATCTTGCTTTCCTTCTGTCTACCTTCCTCCCTCTCTTACCCTACCCCCTCCCACCCATCCACACACACAAGCACCCACAAATACACACATCCTCCATCAAGAGGATTATTAGACACCATGAAATCCATCCGTTCAGTCATCCAGTGTTGTTTGATGTATGGACGAGCCTTTATTCTGCAGACATGCCCCTTGAACATGATGTATAAATAGAACGGTAAACCACAGCGGCGACCTCAGAGGATCTCAATTTGTGCCCATCAACCTCAGGCTCCATGACTTTGACAAGGTCACGGCATCCATAGGAGAAGCAGCCACAGTCTTTATCTCAGGGCACAGCCAGCTAGATTAACCAAACGTAACAAAGAGGAGGTGCAATAGAGGAGGGGGGGGGGGGCTGGTAAAAGAGGATGGTATGTGTGTTTGTGCGTGTGCGTGTGCGTGTGTGTGTGGTGTTTGTGCATGCTTGTGTGTGGTGTGTGTTTGTGCTTGCCTGTGTGTGTGGACTTGAGTTTGTGTGTGTCCTGCCCTCCATGTAGGTGTCCCTGGCTAATGAACGACAGAGAGTCCTGTGCACTGAACCTCAGATAAACCTGCAGGAGACACACACTCAGAGGAAGGGAGAGAATGAGAGAGCCGAAAAATAGAGGAAAAAAACTGACAGAGATCAAGAAGAAGGTTATGTTTGTGGGCACACATTATTAATATCTCTGCGTTTGTCTGGGTGTGTGAGGGCTAGTAATTGCATGTGTGTGTTTTAGTGACTATACCCATTTGTCGATGCCCGTTGTGTGCTCCAGTGGGTTTTTATGCCAGTCAAACACGGTTAACATTGACAGGGCCTCCTGTGGCTGAAGCCTGTGGCTTGTTGGCACAGTGGTGCTTGCTAACCCACTTTCTACAGCTCTACTGGGCCATTCCCTGACACAACATAGGCCCGAACCACTAGTGGGTGCAGATAAAGAACTAATTTCAGTGTTCACTGAACCCAGCCTCCAGGATACGACATACACTACAACCAATCTGTTATAGAACCTACTCATCTGATACAAAGTTGTATCCCTTCGTCATTTGTACACTGCTTTTACTGTACAACACCATCATCTTTTTCATATTGAATAGAAAGAATACATCAAAGTGTATTTGTTTACATTGATACTATGCGCTCCGAGTACTATTGTTTTGCCTGCGACATACACAAAGAGAAGCTTCTGTCAAGAAGTAGGAATCGATATCTGCAGTTTGAGCTCAGATGAGATAACAGCTGCCTCAGTGTTTCAGTCAGAGACAAAAACAACAGGCCTCCAGTCTCTGGGTCTTTCCTCAGGAGCTTTGGAGCTGTATGGTGCTCTCTTTACCCGGGCCCTCCTTCCCTTTTCTCCTCTGTATTCTCTGCTGTAGAGTGGAACTGGGAGTCTGATAACAGCCCACAGCTACAACTACACACTGCTACAGTGGAACACTCTCTCTTCTTCCACTCTACGAGTAACTCGAAAATTCCTAGCTCGGTTTCTAAATGAAACAATATAACCGGTGCCTTGTGAAAACACAGATGATCCAGGAAATGTGTGTCAGCATTTGCATGCTGTGTCTCACAGAAGCAGCTATGAGAGAAAGCATGATGAGGTGGATGACTGAGGAGAATCTGTCCCTGGGGAAAAGGCACCCATTGGTTTATCTCGTAGTTCATTGGCTACTTGAGGTAAACACATTCCAGATGAATCTGGCGCCACCTAGTGGTGGACATTAGAACAGCATCTTTAAGTGTAATTTGTGAATGGGGGATTAAAGAGCAATGATTCAATAGCTGACTCAATGACATGTTGACTGACTTCCAAAGCAATACTATCTCATCTCTCATTTTCTCCTTTAAGCTGCATCCTGTTTCAGTTGCATGTTCTCCTCTGCTCCCCAGATTTGCACTGAGCCTGTGGAGGGAGCCGGCCAGACAGACATGATTCCTCATGAAGTCCATGGATCTCCTCCGTCGCCAGGTGTGACTCCCTGCTCCTGAGGCTGAGGTCTGGAACCAGCCAGCCGGGCAGACGGTCCTCCCTCCTCCCTCCAGCACCACACAGAGAGAGGGGCACAGACAGATAGTAGTACTGGACAACAACAAAAACACGACGAAGCGCACAATGAAGTCCGCTCAGGAGCGGAGTAATGGCTGCCTGCCTCCTAAGAAACGAGAGATCCTCGCGCTGGAGCAGCGCCCGGTGGTCGTGGCCGCCGCTGCGACAGCTGCCCCAGACAACCAGCACACAGAGAACCTGGCGTGGCTGGCCAGCGTAGCCAGCGAGCGCTGCCGGTCCACCGAGACCAGCAGTCCCCGGTTTCCCGTCTCCTCCCCCTCCTCTTCTTCCTCTGTTGCCCCCTCCCTGTCGGCGGTGCCCCTGACCTCCCTCCCCACCATCTACCCCACGACCCTCACCCAGCAGGGTGGCACCATACAGTATGCCCAACTCGCACCCAACGTCCAGTTTATAAGCTCCGCCCTCACCGGGCCCTACGCTGGCTACATCTCTTCCCAGATCCTCCCCACTAATGCCATCTCCAACCCTGCCTCTGGCCCACAGCGCCCCCAGCTTGATGGCTACACCACCCTGGTCTCCCAGGGGAGCAAGGGCGAGCAGCAGCAGTTCCAAATCAGCCTCTCCCCAGACCTGGCTGTCTCCTCCACCCACGTCTCCAGCCAGTACATCCACCTGGACAGCACTCCTCTGACCGTCTCCGCCCCCTCCGGACACCTCCAGCTCCACCCTCACTCAGGGGTCCTCCCCCATACCCTCACCCTCGGCCCCTCCCAGCTGCTGGTGCAGTACGCCGACGGCCCCCCAGCCAAGAAAGTGGAGGGGCCCAACAAGGGTCTGGTAAACGGAGACCTGGAGTTGGGACTGGGTAAGCCAACGGCTGTGGTGAAGGCAGCAGGAGCTGGACATCCACTTAACAACCAGCAGCAGGTTCATGGCTATGAGGCCAGGCATATCCTGCTGCCGGCAGACTATGGCCAGGAGGGCTCCGGCCTGCAGACCTCCCTGGTCCTGGTGGCCAGCCCCCAGCCCAGCACCGGACCTGAGCTGGACACTGGCCCCAACAAGATCATCTCCTCCCTTGTCCACACTGACAAGGGGGGCATCTGCCTGGGGAGGCCAGTCTCCAGGACCTCCTCCTTCTCCTCCCTGTCCTCCTCCGACACCCTGAAGCCCTCCACCCCCCACACGGTCATCCAGACCTCTCACCCTGCCGAGGATCTGCCAGCGAGCCTCTACTCCTCCGGCCAGACCCCTATTATCGGCTACATAGCCAGTACGGGCCACCAGCACGCCGTGAGCTACCACGCCACGCTGCCCCAGCACCTGGTCATCCCTGGGGGCCAGTCCCTGCTCATACCTGTCAGCAGCGCCGGTGGCACCCGAACCTCAGACCTGGAGGTTCCTCGCTCCATGACAGCCACGGCCACCACCCCTCAGCTGACTACCGCCATGCCCCATGCCTACCTCGCCACTGCCCTGGCCAAGTGTGAGTTGCTGGGCTCCGATGGACACCAAACTCCTCCTGTGGTCCAGGCCCAGGTTTTGCCCATTGTCCCTGTAAACTCCACCCCTACTGTGGTAGCCTCGTCCTCAGTCGCGGCCCCAGCCCCGTCCCCTGCTGCCCCTGTCTCCATCCAGGCTTCCTCCACCTCTCCGGCTGCCCTGCCTCCTTTCTTCATGCGCGGCTCCATCATCCAGCTGGCGGACGGGGAGCTGAAGAGGGTGGAGGACTTGCGGACCGAGGACTTCATTCAGAGCGCTGAGATCAGCAGCGAGCTCAAGATCGACTCATCTACCGTGGAGAGGATCGACTGCAGCCTGACGCCCAACGCTGTGGTCATTCAGTTCGCTGTGGGGGAGCTCAAGGCTCAGGTAAGCTACTGCCGGTGGAAGGGGAAGCTGTTGAACATAAATCATGCAGGGAACCATTGTGTTTATGTATGTGAAATCAGTATAATGCGATTCAGGGGCATAGGTTTTATTATACAAGGGTTGAACAAAAAAAGATCTGTCCCGCCCACTGTTTATAAAGAAAATCGTATTTAACAGCCACATCCTCAGTTATAAAAAAAGCTGTCCCACCCACATTTGAAAACAAACCTACACTCCTGATATGATAACACATTGCAACAAGGAGCATACCTTTATGGTTCACATCAGTGATAACAAATATACAGGTGCAATGATGAAAATTCTGTCAATAATCCTGTGAGTGTGTGTTCCTGTGCAGGTGTGTGTGGAGGTGCTAGTGGAGTACCCCTTCTTCGTATTTGGCCAGGGCTGGTCATCTTGCTGCCCTGACCGGACCACCCAGCTTTTCGAGCTGTCGTGCGCCAAGCTGTGTGTTGGCGACGTGTGTGTGTCCTTGACCCTGCGGAGCCTGAGGAATGGCTCCCTGATTGCCGGCCAGGGGTCAGAGATCAAGCTGAGGAGCAGCCAGGGCCCGGAGCCCTTCCAGGGGCCTGGCCAGTGCTCGGACTCCCCTGTCAGGACCAGTCCCAATCATACTGCACATAAAGCAGCCAATGCAGACTGTCTGGAGAAGGATAGAGGCCCAGGCCCAAGCACGGGAACCACAGGGAGCGCTGAGCTGAGACAGATCGAACAGAGGAGAACACAGTCGGCCGATGCGGACAAACCGCTGGGCCGTAAGCGGCGCTGGTCAGCCCCGGAAAGGGACCAGACAGAGAAGGCGGAGGAGGAGCCGCCCATGACGCTGCCCAAACCCTCCTTCCTCCCTCACGAGGTGAAGGTCAGCATCGAGGGCAGATCCACCACTGGCAGCTGAGGACTGGGAAAGTGTCACTTCTGGGGAAAAGAGGATAACAAAAATTGAATGTTTGTGATATATCGTTTGTGCTTTTCTTTTATCTCTACCCTTATTCAGATAACTGTAATATAGAGTGAGTTTACACAGTATTTACATTTGTATTGTTACATACAGGCGAAGTTAGGACGTTATGGAGGTTAGTGCAATTAACCCTGAGAAAGGCCAAGAGCAATGAGCTGGCTGGGGACTGAGCGTAGAAGCCACACATCCAAGATAAGCTCACCGCTTGACACCAATGATAAGATGAGTCTTGTGATACAACTTTTTTTAACAGACAGACCAATCAAGCAATGTCACATGTAGTTCCATGTGTTTTTCTTGATGATAGTATGGTGCTGTCTGTCTGCGGTGTGTGGTGAGGGGAAGGGGGGACAGGAAGGGGGAGGGGGGATGACTGCTCCAGTAGCACTTTACCTTGCACAGGTCAGACTGACGGAGACACCCCTCTGGTTATCCCCATGGAAACACATTAGCAACTAACTGGATTGGCGGTGATGTCATCCCTCCTCTTTTTGGTATTTAGGCTGCCCCCAATACCAGTTGTGTGTGTTGTGGTGCTGTTTCACAGACAGGGAAGGAACAGGTGTATGTTTGTGTGTATTTGTTTTGTGAGTGAATGTTCAAATGTGTGTGTACACAATGTGTTTATACATGTGTGTGTTTGTGCTTGCATGTGTGTGTGTAAGTGTGTGTAGCTCTCTGGCTAGAGTGTGTCCCAGTCTCCTCTTGAGCATACTGGCTTTGAGATTGCAGGCCAGGATAGGTCTGAATGTACCTCTTAACCATCACACTGTATCTCTGTAATACTGAGCTACAAACATGCCCGTCTCAGCTCGATGAGCAGATTGATGGGTTTCTAACCCCTTTGCAGAGATGCGCGCACAACTAGGGGGCAAAAAAGCAGCAATGTTCACAGCATTTCTAGCAGAGAAAAGCTCCAAAGCAGAGATGACAAGGAGTTGTTGTGAAGTAAGCTGCACTAATTGCCAAAAAGATGGATGGATATAGTTATGGAGGTAATTCAATGCATCTAATGATTTGTATGCACGCAGATTCTCCTTTGTATAAACACTGGGCCTCTTTATGAGATAGGTGTATGTATAGGTAGGGCCATATGACCATTGCCCACTTGAACATCTAAAACACATTTATCGTCTTGAATAGTGTAGGGATTACAAACAACGTTGTTTGTCTACGTTGTTTTCAATGGCTGTTTACAATATTCTGACTTGCTAGCAAAGCAGTTTTGCTCCCTTGATGTGAGCGCACCCAGTTATGCGTGTGTACAAGAAAACCTCCTATAATAAAATGCTAATTACTGAACCCAGATATTTTGCTATATTATGACATTTCAGTCGAAAAACACAAATAAAAAATTGTGGTGATTTGATTTCATGAAGGCATAATCCTGTGTGGATGTAGCACGAGATTGCAATATTGTGATCAGGTAAAGTGATCAAACCCCTGGAGTCTGAACAATGTTGTGTGAAGATTAAAAATCCAATCCACTATTAGACCCTCCCTGCTCAGGCCCTGTTCCTGTGTGCAATATTGATAATATCTTTATTTACGTAGGTCTAGTTATCATAAGTTATCCCCAGATCATGGCTCTGCATTGTTTTGACAATGCAAATGCCCAGTGACCTGTGTACTCCAGTTTAATCTTGGAAGGAGAAACGCCATTCAGCCTTTAGTTATATTTTGATAGCTTTAATTCTGACACACAAGATGTCTCTGTCTTTCTATCTGTAGATGACCCTGTCTCATCAAAACCTGTACTCTCTAAACTGACACAGCCAGAAGGGTATACTTGTACACTTGATTCCTGACCCCTGTAATCTCTGTTAGATGGATATGGTGTTACCTGTCACCGTTATTACAGAACAGCCAAAAATAAATCACACATTAAACAGTAATTACTCAGGAATGGCATGTGTGTGTGTTTGTGTGTGTGAGCGTGCATGTGTGTGTGTATACTAACCAGCAGCACTTTTATGTAACTAAGGGTGAGAAGTGGAGTCTCCGTGCCCCTCAGTAATGTTATCATGCCAACTCCCTCCTGTCCAACAGCTAGCCAGCTCCAGGAATCAGAAGTGTGTACATATCAGATCATGGGTGAGGTGGTGATGGTCATCGCAGTGTAGTGGTACATAGGAAAGCACATCTATCAATCATTGGTCAACATGATCCTGGACTGACCACCCTCTCTGAACTTGAATTTGGCCTGATACATTTGTGTTTCAGAGAGAAGGGAAAGAGAGAGCGAGAGAGAGGCAGGCAGGCAGGCAGGCAGGCAGGCCGTGTGCGTGTAATGATCAGGTCTGCATGGGCTCTTCAAATCATTCCATTTTAGGCCATTGGTTTTGCTGTGGTCCCCCGCTGTGTTTGTAACCATTTCAATAGAACATGTTGAACTAAATGTATGAATGTGTGATAGGTTTCCAGGAGGAACAGCTTCTGATCGAAGCATTTCTACATACATCTCTGTTGTAATCAACTTGCACATTTTGAAATGAATGTTAAGATGAACTGCAGTCTAAAAGCAACCCCGGTGACAACATGTCCGTTTATTTGTTGTTTGATCTGACACCTCTCTCTTATTGTTATAGTGGCTAATCAGACTCCTGGACTGTTGTTTGTGTCTTGTCGGTGTTACAGGCAAACTGCCAGACAGACCTCTCAGGACTAGACTCTGCCCTCTGACTGTTCTCCGTAAATATATATATATATATATATATATATATATATTTATATATTAATGTATATGACTCATTGCTATCATCGTACTGTCTGTGTCTTAGTGGCTATCATTCTGAGTTATGTGTAACAGTGTGCTGTAATGCTGTCACAGGAGCATCCCTTATTTGCTTCTTTAATGACACAAAGTTTTGCAAAATCCTGATATCACCCCAGAATTCAGAACACACCTCATCCAATATGCACCAATGACAACATTCTTAATTTAAGCTTTTCATTGTGAGTGACGAGATTTGCGTTGAGTGGTGATAATTTGAGTTGTCATGGATATTTGATGTTATCGTCCTCAGAGGCCTCAGTGTTTCAAATGGAAATGATTTATCGAGTGTGGGTTCCCCCTAGTGGTAGGCCAGCAGAATAGCACATTGGCAACTGGTTCCAAGAAGGTAGGTGGTGGTGGTGGCAGTGGTAGGAGGGGGTGGTGGGGGTTTCTGGTACTAAATATCTGTAACCTTTGACGCTTCTGATTATTGTACAGTACTTTTTCATTTCCCTCCTCATGTTCACAGAGAGAAAGAGAGAGAGAGAGAGAGAGAGGGAGAGAGAGAGAGAGAGAGAGAGAGAGAGAGAGAGAGAGAGAGAGAGAGAGAGAGAGAGAGAGAGAGAGAGAGAGAGAGAGAGAGAGAGAGAGAGAGAGAGAGATTGTATGGAAAAATGGAGCAATGAAATTTTGGGGAATTGTTAATCACATCAAAGACAAAGTTTAATGGTGGCCAAAGTCTTCCAGCTTGTGTTGTGGTCTCTTCTAGTTTGCTACAGTACACAACTAATGTACACGGACATTCCATGAAACAGGTTGCCCTACAGACACAATAGGAAGGATGAGGACTCAACAATACATTGCATGATGTGTAGTTTGATTTCAAATACGTTTTTGCACCTTTTTCTGTTTGTATACTCTATCGTGTAACATTTACCATTCATTTACCATTACTTTGCAATTCCATTTGACATGAACTCAAACCAACAGAAAACCAGAGGAATGAAGACTTTTCTCAGATCAGATTTGTCCTGTTTTAAGTCATCGTCCCCGATTTGATGCCATTTGCAGGTTTTCTTGTTTGAGATAATGAGATCATTATTTTAAATGTTTGATTTTAGATTGATCAAATTTGTTCAAAGAAATCAAACATATAAACAAGTGTATTGTCTCTGTATACTCCTGGTAATAAAATAACAGAGCCCACTGGTATACTTCTATGTTCGTGCTTTTATCTTGTCTGCCCAGAAACACCACTATACGATTTATTTATCGAACACCCAGTTCAAACACATGAATCACAACCAATAAAAAAGCGTGTGCATTTGTTTGTTTTTGTGTGGGGTGCATACGTTTGTATCTGTGTGCGTGTTTGCGTGTGTGTGCATTCTTGTGTATTTGTGTGGATCTGTTTGTGTGTGCATGTGTGTCTCCCTCCCTCAGAGCAGTGCAGCGGCAGCTGCAGTGTAGTAGCAACAGCAGCAGCACTGTCACTGGTCACCTGACACAAGCTGATGTCAGATGGACCTATTGGAGCGCAGAAGCTCAGCACATCTACTGACCGGTCCAGAAACAGGAGAAGAGAATGTAAACTACACCCCAGTATCTCACAAGATGGAAGATTAGAAAAGACCACTAGTTAACCACAAACTGCACGGTTTCTCTCCTGTAATGAATAATAATGAATTCATCCACTTCATTAGAACTATTTATGAGCTGATGTTTAGTATCCATTCACAGTCTAAAACCATAAACTATCCATAACCAGCAACTGCAATTAAGTAATCCTCAAAAAACAGTGCGCTACCAAAATAACCCACTGGATGGAGTAAGAGTTATATGATCTACTTGTGGTTTGCAACAAGGTCTTTCTACAGCTGATTGCATGAGTCAGAAACAGGACAACATGAACAATTAACACTTAATTAAGGACACTTTATTTGAACAATCCATCATCCAATGGTATGCTAACCAAAACAACAATCCAATATGTGATGAGAGTCTGCTAATTAGTGATATTTACATACATATTTACATACTGTACTGTATCCATGATTCTAAACCACTGTATCTATGCATGTAATAGCATGTTCTAATAACATGATCTGGAGGAGTTTATTCATAATATTTATTTTTACAATGTTTTTATTTTCCCTTTTTTTCCCTTTTCTCCTATTGACTTCTACAACATAAATAGTTACATGTGACACAATATCTTGAGTTGATTTGACAGGTCATCTAAAGATTTGGGGGTTCTTTTGTTTTGAGTAAATTACTTCAATTAACATTTAACAATACAATCTTTAAAAGTTGTTAAAACATTTCCCTCTATATCCAGATCAGTCTGAATCTGTTTAGGGTCCTGATCCCTCCAGGGTTTGGAATATGCTAGGAGAGCACTTATTTACAACAATCGGAAAAATCAAGCTCAAATAAAATAATGCCAGTGTAAACACGCTTCAGTATCATGTCCAAATATTGCACATACACCATTCATTCATAGATATACATATCTCCCGTGTGTGTTACGTATATAAAACTATACTTCTGTCAGAACTACTGTCAACATAAACAGAGAGGAATGCATTCAACATTGAGAGGAGAGGAGGCAGTGTTTCTGGCAAGCACAGAACGATAGAGTAAAAGATAAACGCACAGACAGACAGACAGACAGACAGAGTGATGACAGACGAACAAACAGACAGACAGACAGAGTGACAGACAGCCATGGTGTCTACTATATAAGAAAGAATGTATCCAACCCCCCCACCCCCACCCCACCCCCCCTCCTCACTGCCTGTTCAGCTGAGCCCAGGGAACACACACAGGTACACAGAAACATGGTCACACAGTGACTCTGTAGGGCTGGTTTCTCTGTGTTGCTGGCTGGATCTGGACCAGTCTGTTAAGGCTCTGGATCTGGGAGTCTGTGGCCAACCAGCAGATCTCAGATCTGTTCCATTGATTTGAGTCACCTCCAAGAAGCCTGGCTCCCCCCAAACCGCTTCCTCCAATCAGAAGTGTGCAGTGTATCAGGCGTCTGCTGCTTGGTCGGAGGTCAGTTGCTCCCGGTCAGAGATGTCATCCCCCGCTGGTGGACGCGCCCGATCAAAGAACCCACACTAGAGGGTGTAGCTACAGTTAAACTGCTGTCATGGGGAGGCTGTATGTGTGTGTGTGTAAGTTTATGAATATGTGTGTGTGTAATGTCATCCTGTCAATGACACGCACTGAAGAGAAGTGTATGAGTATGTCAGTGTGTCTAAGCATGTGTAGATGTGTGTGTGTATGTGAATGTGTGTTTGTGTGGCATACCTTCCACATAGCCAGTGTTAGTATGGCCAGAACCAGCAGTCCCAGTAGTATAGCCAGTATGATTACCCACAGTGGAACAGCAAACGCCACATCAGGGGTACCCCACAGGACCAGCGTACCCATCTTCAGCACACAAACACACACGCACACACATACATGCACACACACACACACAGTAACAAATGGATATAGGGTTTCAATTATTAACAGAATTAAAAACACAGAAACAGTATCTAGATTTCCCTCCCCCCCCCCCCCCCCCCCGCTCACTCCCTCTCTCTGTTACCGAGGTGTTGCGTCGGGGAAGGGAAGGGGGCTGGATGCGGTAGGGCAGGGATGTCACTCTGAACGACATGGTGGAGTTGAGAAAGTACGGGTCGTTACGCCTCTGCAACAGAGACAGCATGGGGACGTTAGGCAAGTTTTAAATATCTGTGTGTGCTTGCGTGTGTTTGGGTGTGTGTGTGTATGTATATGAATGTGATTACTGGATGTATACGTGTGTTTACCTGGAGGAAGGTGTGAGCCCAGAGGCGAGAGCGTATCTTGACCACAGCACTCTGACCGCGATCCAACCGACCAACCACACACAGAATGTTCAGACAGATGATGTTGCTACAGTTCTGTACAGAGGAGGAGAGGTTGAGACAGTGATTAAGTACAGTGTGTGTGTCAGTTTATATGTATGTGTGTGAGTGTGTGTACATCTATATCTATGTATGTGTGTGTGTTTTATGTATGTATGTATGTATGTATGTATGTATGTGTATATGTATGTATGTATGTATGTATGTATGTATGTATGTGTATGTGTATGTGTATGTGTGTATACTGTTCATGTGTGATATGTATGTGTGTATGTGTATGTGTGTGTGAGTATATATATGTGTGTATACTGTTCGTGTGTGTGATATGTATACGTGTGTATGTGTGTGTGTGTGTACAGTATGTGTGTGTGAGTGTGTGTACCAGGGTCTTGCTACTGTAGCTCTCAGCAGCAGTGACAGCTCTCCTGCGACGGTGAGGACCACTAGTGCTGTTCTTCAGGAAGCCAAGCAACTCTGGAGTGTCCTGGAGAGAAGACGTCTGACAGGGAGGGAGGGAAAGAGGGTAGGAGAGACAGGAAGAGAGAGAGAGAGAGAGAGATAGAGAGAGAGAGACAGGGGGAAGGAGGGACAGAGAATGACAGAGAGAGGAAGAGAGAGAGAGTTCATCAGGTTCTCTATATTATATCAGGTATAATTATTAATGTGTTTTATTATTATTAAGACAATATAAAATAGAATGAAGTGGCATTATACAATATATACCATATGTATCTCACAAACTCTTTGTTGTTGGAGGTCCACATACCTGCAGACCCAGGGGGTTCAGACTGCTGTTGGTTTCACAGCTGATTGGTCCATCTGTTTTTATCTCCATGGCATAAAGCAAGTTTTCGTCACGGAAACGGGAAGGCCAGCCTACCTGGAGCTCCGCCTCCCCAATACTACTGGGACCAGAATTGTGGAGCTGGGAGGGAGGGAGAGGGAGAGAGAGAGGTGGGGAGGAAGAGAGAGACAGAGGGAGAGAGGGAGGGAGAGAGAGGGAGAGGAGGGATAGGAGGAGAGAGACAGCGAGAAACAGAGGGAGAAAGAAATAGGAATAGAGAGGGAGACAGAGAGAGAGGGAGGGTGGATGGAGAAAGAAAGAGAGGAGAGAAACAGAGCAAGAGAAAGAGTGAGAGAGAGAGCAAGAGAAAGAGTGACAGAAAGAGAGAGGGTTACATGATTGTTATCAGTGCCTACCCCATAACAATCTCCTCATTAAAAGACCATGGTCACTAAATCATTAAAACATCTTCTCTGTTTCCTGGAAGCTCCACGTGTTGTAAGAAAACTACCTCCATACAAGCTCCACACACACATGAGCACACACACACAAACACTCACAAACACACGCATGCACACACACACTCACAAACACGCATACACAAACACACACACACAGACTCATTCATTAGCACATAGAGTGGACCATACAGGACACGAGCCTCATGCTCCCAGGCAGGAATTCTCCCTGAGAGAAACTCCGGCCTCTAACCTGAACCAGCTGCTGATGGGAAAATTACAGCTAATGAAAATCATTATCATCTGCTGGAACACGGAAGACCGGCTAGTACACTGGATGTCCATACACACACAGGCACACACACATATACACACACACATCAAAACTCTCTCACACTGTCGCCAGTCAGACTGTCTCTGATATATATGCCAGTTAACCTCTAACCTTTATCTCTCTATCTGAGATCATTCTATCTCTGACCTTCACCTCTCCCTGTCATCCTCTCCCACTCTCTTTCTATCTCTCTGTCGCTCTCTCTCTCTCCCTCCCCTTACAGGTATGATGTAATGTGTGTCTCTCTCTCTCTCTCTCTCCCTCTCTCTCTGTCTCTTTACAACAGTAATTTCCAGAATTACCACAGTGCAAGAGCTCTTTGATCTGCCAACATTTTGTGCTTTACAGGGCTACTACTTTTACTGTGTGTGTATGTGTGTGTGTCAGTGCAGACTAATTTACAACAACCATACCCCTCCATCCTCTTCCCTTCTCTTCCTCTCTTCTCCCTCAACCTCACCCCTGTTCTCCTCCACTTCCCCCATCCTTCTCTCATCTACTTCCTACGTCAGACCAAACCAATGTTCCCCATTCTTCTCCTTGACTGTGTGTGTATAGGTGTGTGTACCTCATAGATGTGTGTGACCTGAGGTCCCACGTCATCCTCCTTCACAGGCTTCTCTTTGGGCTCCCAGCGTGGGAACGGAAGGACTACCTGAGAGGGATGAGACACCCTGGAGGAGGAGAAAAGGAGGGAGGGAGGGGTGTGGGAGGGGTCCGAGAAGAGGGGGAGGGAGGGAGTAAGAGGTATAAATGGGGCGAGGGAGAGAGAGAGAGATAGAGGAACGGAAAAAGGGAGGAAGGGAGAATGAAGGAGTTAAGGAGGGAAAGAGGAAGAGAAGTTAAGGCAGGTAGGTAGGGGATATTGAGAGGTTGAGGGAGAGGGAGGACAAGAGGGGAGGCAGAGAGAGAGAAAGAGGGAGGGAGAGAGGGAAGGTCAAGAAAGCAGGAAGAGAGAGAGAGTTGAAGAGGTATTATAACAGGAAGTCATTCTGTTGGCAAGCACAACAGTACTAGGTTTAGAACCGTGCACCCAGCCTTCCCACTCTGTTTGTGTGTACAACTGCCTAGACTAAGTCTAGCCTGATGTGTGTGTCTGTATGTATCTGAGTGTGTGTGCATGCATTTATTAGTGTGTGTAAGACAGGGTCAGAACTAGCCCATGTGTGCATGATTAGCTCAACTCTATTCATAGAAACACATGATCTATGCACTGATCTAATCCACACACATCCTCAGGAGAACAACGGGAGACATAGACGTGTATGTTCTCCATGACAGAGAACTGCTCCACCTGCATGACGCTAGAAAAGAACCCCATCATCTCAGCGAGATGTTTCACAGTCTGGGAGTAGAACCAAGCTGCTCCAAATACGAGATGACTCACTTACCCTCGCAGGTCAAGCTGTGCACGGGCAGAGATGGTCAGAGTCAGGTTGACAGGGTTACTGTGGGAGTTGTCTTTGTTTGAGCTGGAAAAGACATACACATACACACACACACACACACACACACACACACACACACATACACACACACAAGACACAGCATCAGCGGACAATCCTGTATTTTCTGTGACAGCCTCAGGGTTGTCCCAATCATTTGTCCCTTGTTGGCTGTGTTCTTGGTTCCAGTAAGTTTATGGGTGGAGATACCTTGGTGATACTAATGCCAAACGCCTGGCCGACATCTTTCTTTTAAGTTTCACACTCCGACAACCACGCACACCATTTCACCACTCACACAGACACTGCAAACAGTGTTGTTGTGGTAAAAATAGAGGTGGGTAAACTATGAATTTTATTATTTATGTATAGGGTCGTCAAGTCATTTTTGGGTTGGGTCGGTAGACTGTTTTAAGGCTGCTACATGCTAGTTTAGTATAGCATTTTGGTTGTGTTGAGATCGGTGTCTGTGTATGTATAGGCTGGTTGCTTTGTCGGTTGGCATGTTTTAGTACTGTCTTGGGTTGGGCTTGAGGCAATTTGGGGTATTTTGGGTGACAGTGTTAATTATTTGGTGTAGAGGTGTTTGGATTGGAGCTTTCCCTGGTAGGTTTCTCCTTTGAGCTAGAACAGATCATGACCCATACATCCCAGTGTCTGAATGAAGCATGTTGCAGAGTCATGGTGAGTGTTGGTGAGTGTGTGCAGTGTGTCGCTGTTTGGGATCTGAACAGAGATGTTTTGTCAAGCTGCTCTCCTCTCGTCAGGTCCTGCGGCCCTCTGTCTCTCCTCTCTTTGTTCGAGAAAAACCTTAGAGTCACCACTGTGACAGAGACGGCTCTTGGCCAGTACTTTCTGTCAAGTAGACCTTTGGCGTGTGTGTATGAAAGTGTGTATGCGTGTGTGAGCATGTGTTTGACAGTGTGTGTGTATGTGTGTGTGTGTGTGTGTGTGTGTGAGAAGAGAGAGACAGAGAGTGACAGCGAGCGTTACATTAATGCTCCTCTGTCACTACTCCATACAGCCCTACTGCACTCTTTTACTTTATATTTTATATTGTAGTTTTGTAAGTATTTAGTATTTTATTTTTTACATTCTTACATTTTTATATTCTATATTTAAGGACTGAGAGAGAGAGAGAGAGAAAGATAGAGAGAGAGATAGAGAGAGAGAGAGAGAGAGAGAGAGAGAGAGAGAGAGAGAGAGAGAGAGAGAGAGAGAGAGAGAGAGAGAGAGAGAGAGAGAGAGAGAGAGAGAGAATGTTTGTGTGTATCTGTGAATCTGAGTCACCTGTGGATCTGGAGCTCAAAGTTAATGTGAGGGCCGGCATCCTGGAGTCTCTGGACAGAGAACCGCAGACCCACAGACAGCTGGAGAGAGAGAGAGAGAGAGATAGAGAGGGTGATGAGAGGGAGGTAGAGAGCAGAAACACAACAAAAAACATGTGACATCTGTAAGTGTTCAGTTATATAGCACAGCCAAACTCTCCTGAGATATCCTGGTCACTATCCCCTCTCTTAATACCCTACAGGGCCTGTGTGTGCGTGTGTGTGTGTGTGGAGGATAAGTCCAGGTCTGTAGGCTGAGACAGACCAGATCCCCTTCACACACACACACACACACACACTCACACACTCACTTCATACAGTGCAGCTACAGTAAGTACTCTCGTCTTGCCCCCAGAGTAAACCCTGTCTGCCTGGCTAACTCACAACATGTGGAAGTTTTATTTTATTATCATGTCAATGACAATGGACCCTGTGTGTGTGATTATGCTTGTATGTGTGAGCGTCTGTCCAAGTGTATGCTTGAGCATGTGTGTGTGTAAGTTTGTGTGTGAGTGTGTGTGCAAGCATGTTTGTGTTAATGAACAGCAGGTCAGTGCCTGGATCAGAGTGGGGAACACTGCCTCTCCAAAACCAGTACAACTTTACAGGACTAGCACCAGAACCAGGACCAGAATGAAGACCATGACTAGGACCCAGCCTGCTTCAGGAGACCTGCTCCCTGATGCATCTCTACAGTTTGTCTTCAGAGGCTTACCTCTGATTAGATAGCGACAGAGCGATGACAACTGTCTAATTGGGACCCAAAGCACTGTGTAACTCACAACGATTCCTGTATTCATTACTCTGTCTGTGTGTGTGAGAGAGAAAGTGTATGTAGGTATGTGTGTGTGTGTATGAGAGAGACGTAAAGATAGAGAAAGAGAGAGAACAAATGTGTGTGTGTGTGTGTGTGTGTATGTTAGAGAGAGTGTTCTGTATAAGCTCATGAATTCCTGAAGGTCCGAAAGAGCTAGGGCCGGTAAATATGGGAAACATCTGGCCAAGAGGAGAGCTGAAGTGAACTCTCTCTCTTTTTCTCTCACACACACGCACGCACGCACACACTCACCACACACACAGACCTTCAATTTAGAACACTCTAAAGCTCCCCCATCCCCCTATAGTGAAATCTGACCACATAATTGATTTATCAGAATGCTGCATGTCACCTCCAGAGTTAAAACACACTTAGCTCAACACCCTGCATAGGAAATATACCTACACACACCTACACACACAAAAAAAACATAAAAACACACACACATACAAACTAACATACAAAAAACATACTACATAAACACAGGGTAGAGTTTCATGTCGGAAGGGACCACTCTTTACTTAACAAAGCCTTGGCTTCCTGCATGTGTCATGCAGGGGGCGAATGGCTTAACACACACACACACAAACACACAGTGTTCTGAAGTTGGGAATATGAAGAGTATCTGTCATATTGCCGGGTTGATGGGTCACTATAGTAATGATGAACCAGTGTAACAGCTGACTGACAGTGTGTATGTGTGTGGACATCTGTTGAGCTCACCTCTGTCCCGGCTACCATCGGGTTTCCCAGGTCACACACCACCAGTCTGGACTCATTCACCATCCTGTACTCACAGTTTAACCTGGACAGAGACTGGAGGAGTGGAGGTGAGGGGGAGAGGAGAGAAAGAGAGGGGGAGGGGGAGAGGAGTAGAGGAGGAGAGGGGGAGGAGAGGAAGGGAAGGAGAGGAAATCAGGAGAGGGGTGTAGGAAAGGAGAGGAAGGGGAGATGAGGGGGAAAGTGGAGGAGAGGGGAAGGAGAGGAGGAGAGGGGGTGAGAGAAGTGGAGATGAGTGAACAGAGACATTGTGGATAGTGGCAGTGAGGGGGGAGGGGGAAGAGGGAGAGAGGGGGTGGGGAGAAGTGGGGGAAGGCAGGACAGGAAGAGAGTGATGAATGCTCTGACAGTAACAACCTCATCAATCTTCAGAATGCCATTACACACTCATTAGCGTACACCCACACACCCACAAACACAGTCAGCGTCTGACCCCATGTATTTCCGTGGTCACTAATGTAGCATGTAAATAATAATAGGCTCTTATTCCTGGTGAGGCAGATAAACTTTACTTACTCCAAACAAACACACAACAGGATGTGATGTCATTGACATTCAGTTAAGTGCAGGTGGGTGACTTGTAGATTCATGACATCAGAGCCAGTGTCTCTCCTTTCATATGTTCTCCTATGTTAACATAATATGATATTTTACTCTATACTGTATTTTACTTTTTTTTATCAGAATCAGAATCAGAATGGGATTTATTCGCCATGAAAGTTTGCACAGACAAGGAATTTGCTTTGGCAGGAAGGTGCATACAATAAACATATACCTAAAATTTAAATATGTGGACTATCTATACTAAGGGTACATAAACTAGCAGTACTAAGTGGGATTAGAATAGAATTAAATATACAATAAAATAAAATATAAGTTGCCGTAAATTACAATATAAAAATACAAAAATACAAATATTACAAAAAATACAAATGTACAAGATACCATTTTGTAATGCAGTGCAAAAAGCAGTGTGTTTTAAGCAAAAAGTCATTTGAGTCAGTGTGGTCCCTTGGCCTTGTTGAAGAGGCCAACAGCGGAAGGGAAGAAACTGTTTTTGTGGCGTGAGGTATTGGTCCTGATGGACCGCAGCCTTCTGCCGGAGGGGAGTGACTGAAACAGGGAGTGTCCAGGGTGGGAGGAGTCGGCCACAATCTTCCTCGCTCGCCTCAGGGTCCTCGAGGTGTGCAGGTCCTCGAGGGTAGGCAGATTGCAGCCAATCACCTTCTCAGCAGTGCGGATGATACGCTGCAGTCTGCTCTTGTCCTTGGCAGTGGCAGCAGCGTACCAGACGGTGATGGAGGAGGTGAGGATGGACTCAATGATGGCTGAGTAGAAGTGCACCATCTTTGTCTTTGGCAGGTTGAACTTCTTCAGCTGCCGAAGGAAGTACATCCTCTGTTGTGCTTTCTTGATGAGGGAGCTGATGTTCAGTTCCCACTTGAGGTCCTGGGAGAGGATAGTGCCCAGGAAGCGGAAGGACTCCACAGTGTTGACTGGGGAGTCACACAGGGTGATGGGGGTGAGTGGGGCTGTGTTCCTCCTGAAGTCCACAACCATCTCCACTGTCTTAAGAGCATTGAGCTCTAAGTTGTTCTGGCTGCACCAGGTCACCAGGTTGGCCGCTTCCCACCTATAATCAGACTCGTCTCCACCAGAGATGAGCCCAATAAGGGTGGTGTCGTCCGCAAACTTCAGGAGTTTGACGGACGGGTGACTGGAGGTGCAACTGTTGGTGTACAGGGAGAAGAGCAGAGGAGAAAGGACGCAGCCCTGAGGTGATCCGGTGCTGATGGACCGGGAGTCAGAGACTTGTGTTCCCAGCTTAACGCACTGCTTCCTGTCAGACAGGAAGTCTGTGATCCACCTGCAGGTGGAATCAGGCACGTTCAGCTGGGAGAGCTTGTCCTGAAGCTGGGCGGGGATGATGGTATTGAAGGCAGAGCTGAAGTCCACAAACAGGATCCTGGCATAGGATGCTGGGGAGTCCAGGTGCTGTAGGGTGAAGTGGAGGGCCATGTTAACTGCATCGTCCACAGACCTGTTGGCTCTGTAGGCAAACTGCAGGGGGTCCAGTAGAGGGTCAGTGATGGATTTAAGGTGTGCCAGCACCAGGCACTCGAAAGACTTCATTACCACAGAGGTCAGGGCGACGGGTCTGTAGTCATTATGTCCTGTTGGCCTTGGCTTTTTGGGCACAGGGATGATGGTGGAGGACTTGAGACAGGCTGGCACATGGCATGTCTCAAGGGAGGTGTTAAAGATGTAGGTAAACACCGGAGACAGCTGGTCAGCGCAGTGCTTGAGGGTGGCTGGAGAGACAGAGTCCGGCCCAGCTGCTTTGCGGGGATTCTGCCTCTTGAAAAGTCTGTTAACTTCACCCTCCTGAATGGAGAGAGTCGTCACTGTAGAGGGGGGGAGGTGGGAGGCCTCCTGGGTGGGAAGGGGTAGTTCAGGACTGTCCAATTGTTTTTCAAATCTGCAGTAGAACTCATTCAGGTCGTTGGCCAGGCGGGAGTCGTTAGTGGAGTGGGGGGCTCTGGGCTTGTAGTTGGTAATCTGCCTAAGCCCTCTCCAGACAGAAGCAGAGTCGTTTGCAGAGAATTGGTGTTTTAGTCTCTCTACAGAGTACAGTCGTTTAGCCTCCCTCACCGCCTTGCTAAACCTGTTCTTCGACTCCTTGAAACTTTCTTTGTCCCCACTCCTAAACGCAGCCTCTTTCTCTGACCTCAACCTTCTGAGTTTAGCTGTAAACCAGGGTTTGTCGTTGTTGTAGCTTACCCTGGTGCGTGTTGGTATACAGCAGTCCTCACAGAAGCTGATGTATGATGTCACAGCCTCTGTGAGCTCATCCAGACTATTGGTAGCAGTCGTGAACATGTCCCAGTCAGTGCAGTCCAAGCACGCCCGCAGATCCTCCATAGCTTCACTGGTCCACTGTTTTGATGTCCTCACAGCAGGCTTACAGCGCTTTAGCTTCTGCCTGTATGCAGGAATCAGGTGGACCATGGCGTGGTCAGAGTGACCCAGTGCTGCTCGGGGGACCGCATGGTATGCTTTGCTGATTGTAGAGTAGCAGTGATCCAAGGTGTTTCCTTCTCTGGTAGGGCATTTGATGAATTGTCTATATTTTGGGAGTTCTTGAGTGAGATATGATGATGTGTGTTATTATGATGTGTGTGCGTGTGTAATCAGTGTA
Organism: Osmerus eperlanus; assembly: GCF_963692335.1. NCBI lineage: Eukaryota > Metazoa > Chordata > Actinopteri > Osmeriformes > Osmeridae > Osmerus > Osmerus eperlanus. The sequence continues at coordinate 6,367,897 of NC_085024.1, forward strand.
TATGTGTGTGTGTCTAGTGTCTCTAGTATGTATGTATTATATGTGTGTTCTCACCTCAACCTTGCGTTCCACTCCTATGTAGTCCGCCTCAGGAGGCAGTAATGTTTGCAGTTCTGTCTCGTACGCTCCCTCTCCACGGTTAACTGCATTTATGGTCAACATGACCAAGTTGTCGTCCCCGATGACCAGCTCTGAGCGGTCCCTGTGTCACAGACAGACAGACACACACACACACACACACACATATATATACACACAACCACAGACACACACAGATACATACATAAAGACACACACACACTTGTAGTTATTCACACAGAACCAGATGAGGCAACTGTCCCCTGTCAAAACCTGTCTGTTTGCATGCTTGTGTGTGTGTCAGAATGCATGGACAAGGTATTTGTATTGGACTGCCACAGACATCATACAGCTGTAAACTACTACAGACACACACACACAGTCACACATACACACACTCTACACACTTGGTAAAGTAAACAAGCTGAGTGTAAACTCTCATCCTGTGAGTAAAAACAGACCCAATGGACCTTGTCTTGATGTTGGTGTGTGTGTGTGTAGTTGTGTTAAATGTCCACAGGTTGACAAGAGAGTGTTTGGCACTGTCTGTCTTACATGGTGGCAGAGAGATGCAGGTCAGGAACACACTCGTTGTCTTCTCCACAGTCCAGTAGGATGTAGGCCTGGGAGACGCACAAGGCAATAAGAAAGTCACAGCTAGTTCACTGCATAATGCAAGCAAACCCAAACACACATATACACACACACACTCATGCCTGCACATATACATGCGTGTGCACACACACACCTGCTCCTGCAGGAAGGAGCTACTGTAGTGGTTGAGGACCGGTGGGAGGTCCATTTCTGAGGGGGGAGGAGCCAGACTGTAGTTGAGAGCCAATGAGATGGGAGTTAACTTATCCCTAAACTCCTCCTCATCCTGTAGAGAGAAAGAGACAGAGAGAGATACAGAGCAGAGAGGAGCAGAGAGGTACATGTTAGTCTATGTTGGTCATTTCAACAAATCTAGAGACTTGGTCTAGCCAAGGTTAGCTAGCAAGATCTGACCCAGCAAGTCTTGATATATAGATAAGTCTTCCATTCTTCAGGTTGCTTAGAATCTTTGCCAACTGTGTGTGTGTGTATGTCTGACTCACCCGCAGGTATACATGATAATTAAGGCAATTGTGAGGACTGTCCTGCCCAACTGTCAGGACCCCAGTTCGCTGGGGCTGGTGTGTATCCAGGAAGAGAATCCTCTTAATTCCACCCCTGTGTCCTTTCAACCAATCAAGATGGAGCTCTGCTTTTAGGACTGAGGAGAGATAAAGAGAGACAGAGTTGGTGAAGGGAGATGAAAGACAAGAGAATTGGTGGAGGGAATAGAGGGTTGGGAAGAGAAATGAGGCAAGACACTCCTACGATACTTCCTGGTCTTCAAGGCTCCATCAGCAGAATTACAGAGTGTGTGTTCTGGAACTCTCTGAGTATTGTCAGCTCACAAAAAAACTGATGGAAACTTTGCACTCCCCCCCCACCATCACTCCATCTCTTTCAATCTTTTTTCTTTTTCACTCGTTTACCCATTGTTTTTGAGCTGAGGAGTGATTGAACATGGGGAATTGTGATGAGACATTTGGCAGTCTTGCACCTAACTCCATTCCAACCCACTCCTCCTTTTCCTTCTCTGTCCGTCTCTATCCCCCCTCCCTCCATTCTTTCCTCCCTCCCCCCACTGTCCCCACTCCCCCCAGTGAGAGCAGCTTCTTACCAACATAGTCAGGGATCCCCACACCGCTCACCTCCACACACACATCTACTCTGATGCTGAGAGAGAAAGAGAGAGACAGAAATAATGTGATGTTATTATTACATATAACATGAAGCCAAATCTTAATCGTTGCATGACTCGCCCAGCAATAACAAAAAGGTGCCTGTTCATTCGACCAATAGAAAGGGAAGTCAAAGGCATGATAATGTGATTCTGAAATAAACACATTAACACCCTCCCCCACGCGCACGCAGACACACACACATCCCAGAGATATGGGAGACTGGAAAACATCAATGTCTGGATTTGAGTGTGTGTGAGTGTGGGTGCGTGAGTGTGTGCCTGCCTGCGTGTGTGTCTGAGAGAGAGTGTGTGTGTGTGTGTGTCTGAGACAGAGAAAAAGAGAGAGAGAGAGACATAGAGTGTGTGTGTGTGTGTGTGTCTGCATGTGTAAGTTATCAGTCAGTTTATCAGGAACAGGAAAGTGACTCCCACAGAGGGAGAGCTGCACCATTAATACTCTGGAATCTAGTGATGGCAGAATGAGAGAATCACACACCCTTCTGCTCAACTGGACAGACACCCCCATTAGGTTTTAGTTGAAGCTGTTTGTGTGTGTGCGTGTGTGTGTGTGTGTTTGTGCGTGTGTCAGCTTTGATGCAAACCAGGAGTTTGTCTGCAGTGCTCTGCTTAACCATGTTAACCTATTCAGGCAGTGTCATGTTTGTTTAATGTGTGTGTGTATGCATGTGTGCTTATATGTTTCTGCGTGCATGTGTGTGCAGAGCGGAAATGACCCCCAACCTCCTGACAAAAATCTCTGTTCCTTGGTCAGTCATTACTGTATGTAATTATCCTCAAACACACACACACACACACACACACAAACATAAAGCTTCCTGAAACAATACCTTCCTCCCTCTCTCAACCCTGTCCCTTAAGTCTCTCACAGCACTCAGATCAACCCTGGTCTTTTGACCATGTCCCACCACCCACACCCCCCTCAATACAACCCTCCTTCCTTCAATCTTTCTCTCCCTCTCTCCTAGCCCTTCATAAAGCCACTACAGGAAAAACAACCTAACTGCTCAAAAGCCCCCCCCCCCCACTCCACCCCCGTCAAAACACAAAGACTCAGACAACCCCTAACCAGTAGACTGCTGTTTGACTGGGCCTGTGTGTGTGTGTGTGTGTTGTGGTGTCGTATCTGATTGCGTACCTCCGACCACAGTTCAGTGGTTTATTTGAATAAGCTGCGTTCTGTTTTGACAGAATTCCACAGTTTAGTACTGTGGAATTGTCAGTCTGCCCAAACCCCATTCTGTCTGTGCCCATGCCAACACACACACACACACACACAAACATACACACACAGGCGTCCAGACGACCACACTTCTCTTGTCCAAATAGCCCCACAGTGTGCAGAGAGCCTCTGTGAAACAACAATAGGATACAGAACAATGAAGGCAGATGGAGACGTCCTTCTTTAGGACCTCACTGGTACCACAGAGTTCTTCAGAACATTACCAGTTCTCATGCAGGCAGAAACCACTATCTGGAAAATTACATTTCAAAGACATCCACAGAAGACAGAAAGAGGCAATTTCTGTCTCCAACTCTGCAATGTGTCTCAACACCTGTCCAATAAACAACCATGTGTATACGTATGTACTCACCAGGTAACTTTGATATCAGAGTCTGGCAGTGTGCACTGGCGATCATCAGGGTTGAGGATTCTGGGACTTAGCAGAAGTTGAGCCTCCACTGATACAACAGGACGAGCCCTAAGCACACACACACAAACATTTTTGTATTATTTGTTTGTTATAAGATTATTAAAACATTGGTTAATAGAATATTAGACTTTGCCCACCGTGTCTGAAGTGGCAGTGTTGAAAAAGTTAATGAGAGAAAACAGGTTTGATCTCCTACCTGTACACAGACACTTCCCCTGCTCCAAACGCCCCCACTATCAAATCTACAGTGACAGAGAGACAGAGAACAAGAGATAGAGAAAGAAAGAGAGAGATGGATAGAGAAATAGAGAAAGAGAGAGAGAGACTAGTTGAGCTTCAAAGAACACCACACATGGGACTGATTTCAAGGTTTCCAGCACTCTTCATCTAACACAGGCCTCTTACACACACACACACACACACACACAAATGCATTCTTATATATTACTTATATGCAGAGCTGTAGGAGCTTTGAGCTCTGAATATAACTATGCTCTTGCACATGACCTGATTCAGGCTGAAACCCAAACAGAATGTGTGTTTGTTTGTGAGATAGCGAGAGAGAGAGATGGTGTGTGTGTTTGAGACGCGACAGAGGGACCCCACGGCACATTCCTGCGCCATTACAACGTTCACATTGGTCCAATCAAGGCTCTCTAAACAACAACAGTATACCCCACTTCCTTCTCCTAGCAACCAGTTTGTTTCTAACGGTGACCAGGCTCCGCTGTATGGAAGTTTATTTGTTTTTACGTGTTTGTGATGGAGTCTTAATTGGCTCTCTGTGTTTAAAATAGAGCTCTACTTTAATGAATGTGGTTTAGGGACACATACCACAGCACCACACACACACACATACCATCCCTGATTAAAACCTGGTGAAGTGACTTAATGAATACAAGCCTACACGGCCAGACACAAAAGAAGCTAGCTCAGCGTAGAACTGGCACAAGGGTCCGGTCAGCACAGGCTAGGCTACTGACCTGGGTGTTGAGGGTGGACTAGCTGGCTGAGAGAGAGAGGGTGGGGGGGGGGGAAGAGGGAGAGAGTGAGAAAGAAAAAGAAGGAGAAAGAGAGTGCGAGAGAGTGTGAAAGAAATATAGAAAGAAAGAGAGGGAGGGACAATGAGTGAGAAAGAAAGAGAGAAAGAAAGCGAGGGAGAGGAGAAGGGACTATAATTTAATCTAAGGTGGCACATCTGTTTCTGCCGTCACTCAGTCCCTCTGAAACCACATTAAACATTTAGACCCTTGGGTGTGTGTGTGTGTGTGTGTACTGTAACAAGGGGCCTGAAGTGTAGGGGGATGTCTAGATGTCCAGTGGGGTGGGGGTAGTTGGAAAGGTAAGGGGAAGGAGGCAAAGGGGAGTAGGGAAAGAGGGGAGAGGAAGAAAGAAGACCAGAAGCTCAAGTACTTGGTCTTTATACTGCAGTCTGTAAAAGTCATCAGGGAAAAGGTGGACTTCAGAGAAAGAAAGGGAGGGAGGGACAGAGGGAGGGAGAGTGAGAAAAAGAGAGAAAGAGAGAGAGAAAGAGGAGAGAGAGAACAAGAAACTCAGTTAGCTCAGGGACTCAACTGAAGAATTCTACTTTCATTCCGAATTCCTCTGTCCATCCCACTTTCCAACTCCAGAGAAACCTAACTCCTCTCTACCAATAGGTGTATGTGTGTAGGTGTGTGTGTGTCCCAGTTTGTGCCGCTTCTCCTTATCCTGACTTTTTGTTTGCTTTGAAAACCACCAGTGACACAGAGCCTGATTTGGGGAAAGTGCACCTTTGGGGTTAAGTGCACGTAAGTGTGTGTGAGTGAATGTGTTTTTTAAGCCTGTCTGTGAGTGTGTGTGTGTGCCATGTGTGTGTCTGTATGTGTGTGTCTACACCTTTGGGGTATATCAAATAAGGTCCCTCTTTCCCTGCCCAGTCAATCCTATTTCCCCACACACTCGAAAGCATGTCTGCCACTGTTCATTTGAGGGTAGTGTGTGTACCCCCTGTGCAAACACACACACACAAACAACACGCACACAAACAACACACACACAAACACACTACCCCCCCATCCCCGTACACACTGAGAGGTTGAAGGTAAGTGCACCTTAGGGCTGCTGGGTAACTGAGCCCATGAGGGCCAGCCTTGTCAGTGATACGCTGGGAAAACATGGCCTCCGTCCAGCGTTTACACAAGCTGTCAGCCTGTCAGAAACCTGCTACAAACTGGCCTTCAGGCTAGTGGAGGTGGGATACACACTGGCAACGAGGCTAACTAGCGATGGGATACACACTGGCCTCCAGGCTAGCTAGCGGTGGGCTAAACACTGGCCTCCAGGATGGCTATGGGCAGAGCTATACACTGTAAGTAATCAATCTCCTATGGATTAGGTCAGGACAGAGATGGTTTTCCAGGAAGCTCCAGACCCTCCAGTGTTGAGAGATAGTGTTACGGATGTGAGCTGAACCATCATTGGTCTGATGATGGTGTTGGTCTAATGAAGCCAAGCGAGACTGTATAGAGGTTTTTCTGCTCTGCATTCCTGTTTATGTTGTTCTCCCTCCCTCCTTCTCTATAAGGTTGGCAAGTTAAATGTCTGCAGCCTTTGACCTCTGACCTCCTGCCCCACTTCCCAAACCCTGTCCTTCTCACACGTCTAACCCTAACTCAGTCTCTCTCTCTCTCTCTCTCTCTCTCTCTCTCTCTCTCTCTCTCTCTCTCTCTCTCTCTCTCTCTCTCTCTCTCTCTCTCTCTCTCTCTCTCTCTCTAAGTCTAAACCAAAGTCTAAACCAAAACCTGTCTCTCTCACACTTCTAAGCCAAGTCTAGACCAAGTGTCAGTACTCTCTGGGATGGTGTGTGCAGTATACTACCTCTTCCTCAATGTTGTTCTCCCTGGCTGGGATGATGTGTGTGGGGGACAGATGGCTGTGGCCCACAGTCTATGGAGCAGGGCTCTTATAACACGGATCAAACATCTTAGGCTGCTTTGAACAGTGTGACTTTACTACCCTGCTAACGACACACCATGTGTGTGTGTCTCACTTCCGTCTGCTCTCTAATGACACATGGACTATTTGTGGCGTGTGTGTGTGCGTGCGCATGTGTGTGTGCAAGCGTGTGTGTCTCTGTGTGATGGCTCTGCCACCCGTGAGCTTTAACTTTACTTCCTCCTCCAAAGCTTTCCCAGAGGGTCAAATCCAGCCTAAGTTTCAACATGAAGGCTTTGTGTGTATGAGTGGTGTGTGTGTGTGTTTGTGTGTATGTGTGTGTGTGTGTGTATGTACAGTTTATGTGATTCTCTAGTTGGTCTGCACATGGTCTGGCCTGTAGTCTGGCAAACACTCAGCACACACTCTCCAGATGCCAGTGCACAAGCTGGATGCACATGTGTGCTGTGTGTGTGTGTCTGAGTTCATGTGTGTGTGCATGCGTGAGCATGTGTGCGTGTGTGTGTCTGTGTGTGGGCATGTATTTGATTCTGAATTTCCTGTTTGTGAAAATGTTGTTATGATAACTGAACAGAAGAAAAGGGGCAGAAAGGGAAAAAGAAAAAGTAAATATTTCTCATTTTCAGCTTCAACTGTGGCCGCAAGCAGGCATACTGTAACTATGCTGACGTTTAACAGGCTGCTAATTGGGGAGAAAATAAGTGTGTTGAAAAACTGGTTCGTATGCCAAGATTAGTCTTAAATCAGCTTTTAAGAGCACATGATTGGAACTAAATGAGTGTGTACACACACACACACACATATGAACATGCACACACACACGTACACACAATATTTAGGCCAATTCCCATTCAGTCTGCAGTGTTTAGTTTTGTTCATTTTTTGCAGTTGAGAGAATTTAATGTTAAGGGTAGATACATGCAATGTACTTCAGAAGTATTGGTATCCAGTCTCATGTTTAATGTCTGGTAAGTGGATATCATCGCAAAAATACCCTTCTTACTAGTATATGCCTGACCAGTCTGTTGCTAGATCTTTTCTCTCTCTCTCTCTCTCTCTCTCTCTCTCTCTCTCTCTCTCTCTCTCTCTCTCTCTCTCTCTCTCTCTCTCTCTCTCTCTCTCTCTCTCTCTCTCACACACACACACACTCCTGTCTCTTTTTCCCTCACTTCCTCTCTTTTTTTCACTCCACGCCACTCCACTCCCTCTCTCTTTCTCTCTCCCTCACTTTCTGTCCCTCCATCTTTCTCTTTCTCCCTCTTTCGCTATGCCCCCCCCCCTCTCTTCCTCTGGGGAGCGGTTAGTTACTGGATAATGGCAGTGGCAACAGCTCAGTCGCCCTCATCCCTCTCTCTTAAAGTAACGACTTTACCAGAGGAAGAGGGAAAACAGGGGGAGGTAGTAAGGGAGTGTAAGTGATTGAGCTATGAGAGGAGAGGAAAGGAGACGAATGGACAAGAGAGAAGAGGAGAAGAGAGGAGAGGACAGGAATGTAAAGGAAAAAAATAGGAAAGGACAGGAATTGAATGGACAGGAATGAACATGACAGGTGTAGCTGATACCTACCAGGGTACTGGTTGTTGTCCAGGTCTCTGTCCCCCCTCAGGGTAAACCCAAAGCCGGGCAGGCCACTACTGGAGGCCCAGGCTGCTTTCAGCTCCTGGCTCAGGGTCAGGCCTCGGCTTAGGACATCTCTCCGGCCATTATAGATGAGCACCCTCCCTCCACGCTCCTCACCAGCGAAGGGACAGCCCACAGCCACGTCTGACACACAATCACACGTGCACACACACACAGGAGGAAAACAGAAAGATGGTTAACACATCAGCAGGTTAGGGCTCCTGAGAGAGAGAGAGAGAGAGAGAGAGAGAGAGAGAGAGAGAGAGAGAGAGAGAGAGAGAGAGAGAGAGAGAGAGAGAGAGAGAGAGGGGAAGAAAGAGAAAAGAGACTGATCTTCCTTTACCTGCTCTGGGGAACTACCTCTGAACGGTCACCTCTTTCTCTTTCACTCTCTCTTTCTCTCACAAACACTCTCTTTCCCTCTGGTCCCACCAAGATCTCCGAGGAGAACTTGGTTCTACATCTGACCTCTGGACAGGAAGTCGGAGGTCAAAAGGCTGGAAAGGGCACGCGGTTGGCATGGAAACTGTCCCTGTCTTCCAGGCAGATCATCATAATACACACACAGAGACATACACAAACAAACAAACAAACAAACACACACATATACCATTTCAACAGCTAACAGTTTTTTGTCACATTTTAAACTCTCTATCTACCATTCCAAGAGAGACAGTATTCCTTGTGGGTTCAGTGTGTCAGCAGATCTCTCCAGTGTTTCTGATCTCACAGACACACAGGACACATGAAGCTGATTGTGGGGTGGAATGCAAGCACAACCATGTGTGTACGTGCATGGCATGTGTATGTGTGTGTGCTCAGTGTTTGGTGTGTGTGTGCTTGACAGCAGCTGTGTGTGTGTGTGTGTGTGTGTGTGTGTGTGTGTGTGTGTGTGTGTGTGAGTGTATAATGTCCTAGTAATGTGCAAGTCCGTCAGAAATCACGGCCAATGCTCAGCATATACACAGAGCCACAACAACCTTGATGCAGAACACCCACAGAGATCCCTCAACTCTCTCACACACACACACACACACACACACACACACACACACACACAAACACACGCCTTAGAGCATGTTCTCTCAACACCTAATACCTTGACTGAGTCAAGCCTTTTAAAAGTCAAAAGTCTTGATGCTTTAACTGTGATACTGAGCAGCCAATGTAGTCCCTCCAATAATCCCTCGCCCTTATCTGAAACATTAGCCAGCCAGTGATACACATACATACACACACAATAGCAAACACACCTGCATTCTGTCCACTGACTGGAGAAAGCAATGAAAAAAAGAATTGTTGACACAGTCGACTACCTTTGTAAGGATTAGGTATGAAACCTAACCCCACACACTCCATCTCAATATGGGGGTCCCTGGAGGCCCCAGCATTCAGCTTTCAGCTCCAGCCTTCAACCCAAGCCCCAGTTTCAGCCTTCAGTCCCAGGTCCAGCCCCTGCTCCAGTCCCAACAGTGTTCAGTGCTCCCACCTGGAGGCCTGATCAGATTAAGATCCCTTCCTGAAAGCTATTGATCCCCTTGTTATTGATCCACACCTTAAATAAGGACTTAACAGAGGTGTCCAGAGGGAGGGATCATGACACACACACACACAGTCATATAAATAAACCAATGTGTGTGATGGCTCCCATCTGAAGACAAGACTGCTATTCTAAGCAATAGGGAACAAGCCTCAACTTCAGGACAATATTTGGCCTCCAGTCCTAAACAAGGATGTGTGTTAGCATGTCCATGTGTGTGAGAGAGAGAGAGTGTGTCGAAGTCAACATGAAGATAAAACAATCACAGAGAAGAGGAATGAACTCTGGGCTCGAAGACAGAAACCTCCACATGATCGTATCTTGCACATCTGGAGAGTAAAAATAACTCTCACACACCTACACACCACTCACACCCTCACCCCTGCTCATCATTACAGGAACAGGGGAACCAGTTTACACGGACACACTTTCAACACCGTACTTCCTGATTGGCTGAAGAGATCCAGGTTTTCATCATCGGAGTATTTGATAGGATATCCGCTCTCAGAGACCAAACAACCAGACACGGAAACAGGAAATACATAAACAGATGTGTCTGTCATCTGATAAACTTTACAACCAGTCACAACACTGGGAGAGGCCCCTTCAGAGAAGGAAAATGAGAGACAGAGAGAGAGAGAGAGAGAGAGAGAGAGAGAGAGAGAGAGAGAGAGAGAGAGAGAGAGAGAGAGAGAGAAGAACAAAAGCGCACCCACACCCGAGCAAAGTACATACATACACACACCCATACACACAGCCATGCACACACACATGCACACCCACACATGCACACACACACCCACACATTGATTCACACCCATACATACACAAACCCAAATCAGCTCTAATGTTGGGGAGGGCAATTGAAGGGCATGGGGTAGAAACCTGCTAGTCTGACGTTGTCATACTCAGAATTCTAGTCAGAATATGAGTCTGATACTGCTTGGGCTGTGATTATGGGGCGTGTTTCAACCGAACCTGGAAAAAAAATGCCTTTTCGCTCAATTGGATACAACCAATCAGAGCAACGTAGTATGTTAACTTTTACCGAATCCCGTAGGAAGGACGGCAAAAACATATTTTTGATCGCGTTTCTCTGTTCCTCTTTCAAAATTAATGCGCTGTCGATGTCTTCTAAAACAGACTCGATGGCAGAATCTACACATCTCAGCTCTCCAGCGGCAGCCATGTTTGTTGAAAACAAATTCAACCCAAGCGCTCTTTGGTGACGTGGTTGATTACGTTACTGTTGATCATCTATCCATCATCGTATAAAGCCCAACCTGACAATTTGATTGGTACGAACAGCTCTTGTTCGGGCATCGTTTTTTCCCCAACCGAGCAACCTCAGGCTGAACTTCCCGACCAAAAATGTTGTGGGCGGGGCTAAGTTCGGCTGGCACCCAGGCTAGAAACCTGCCTCACCTGGAAGCAGAGGTGTAGTCCAGGGTATACGCTGGTATACGGCGTATACCTACTTATTTTTCAGTCAGCATTGCGTATACCCACTTCTAAATCCCCCCTGATGCGCATCATTCAGTAATATCTGTGAGTCAGATTGCCTATTTTCTTCCTCGGGGATAGTGAAGCCATGACCCACCCTCCTCTGCCTCTAATTGGCTGGTACTCGCTGCTTTCACTGATTAGATTGGTTAACTTTAGGCATGAGGACTGATGAGCCAATCAGAGGCAGAGTAGGGCGGGTCATGCCGAGGAAAATATCGCTAATACCTCAGGTGCCAGTGAAAAAAAAAAAAAAAAAAACTCAGGTGCCGGTGCCACTTGACTACGATAACGGCAGCAGACCAAACAACAGATGAAGAAATGACACAAGCGGCGGTGTGCCACCCCAGTTGATGGAAGACATCATTCTGAGGTAAGTTTTAAGGTGGTTTCCAAATGAATCATTATTTTAAACTACTGGCAAATTGCCAGTGACTGCACATTTAGAGGAGAAGAGATGTTGCCGCCAATAGTTAGTGCGAGTCGGCTAACGTTATGAAGCTAGCTACGTAGATTGGGATAATGTGGGGAAACCGGGGCATTGTTGGTTTTCAGTAAGTGTTTAATCAACCCAGTTCATAAGAATTTCATACCAGACTGATGAAACTGATTATCTCAATGTTTATGAAGCTTGTTTATTATTGTAAAGGTCTAAATTATAACGTTAGCCAAGTTACTAAGCCCTAAATTATAACATTAGCCAAGTTACTTAGCCCTAACTAACCTATATGATCTAGTTTAATTGCATAGTAGCTAAGCTGGTAGTTGATTTTTAAGTAAGTTAAAACACAAGAATGGGGACAAATAGTTTAAGATTCAGCCTAAAACAATATTGAGGTCTAATCAGGCTGTCTTATTTTGTATAGGGACAGGTAACCATGAAAAGGAAGGGAGATATTGCTGACTTTTTTGTAAAGAGGCACAAATCAGGCCCAGATCAGGCCCAGGCAGACCCCACCCCTAAAACCAGCAGCCCTGGCAGCTCTCAACCGGGAGCTAGCCAGGCAAGTCAGTGTGAGCATAGACAAGGATCCAGTCTACCACCACCAGGTCAGAACACACAGGCAGTAAATTGCATCTCCAGTTTATTGAAAAGTGAAGCCTCACACTGTAACAAAAGGTGATTTTGACAGATTAAGCCTCATTTTGAATTTCTGTGTGATGTTATTTATTTTATTGCCCTTCTATTTATTTTGTCTGTATCCATGTTTGTTTTTTTACAATGCTACTGTTATATAACATTTTGTACATTTTGTGTTAAATTTGTTGTTTTTTTGTTAAATAAACTCTCCCAAGTATTTCACTCACTAATCTCCTGTATGCTTCAGCTTCACTTGCTGAAAATATTTCCACTTGGTTATGCAGATTGTTAATGTAAAGAGGGGGACCCATGTCTTGCTGATGACTATTGTGATCACAGTAGTGTGTGTGTGTGTGTGTGTGTGTGTGTGTGTGTGTGTGTAAGTGTGTGAGAGAGAGAGAGACAGGGAGATGCATAATTAGTTTTGTTGTTGTCTGTAGACATCAATAATGACTGGCCAGACCTGTGGAGTGCTAAACAAACAGAAGACTTCAAATCCAAGAACCCCTGGTAAATACATTTTACATTCATCCAGGCTGCTCTTGTGACCAGTAGTAACTACAAACTGCTCCTAATCAAGTCATGATCATTTTATAATAGTGTGCAAGTAGAAATTACATATTTTTGGGTAAACTAAATCATAGTCTTACATGTCACTGTTTCTAAAACAGGGCTTTTTTCTGGACTACTTAAAAAAAAAAAAAGGTGAATACTGAGAGTATACCCACTTCTCCAGGGACCACTACACCACTGCCTGGAAGGGTATGGGGGCAGGCGAGAGAGAGAGAGAGAGAGAGAGAGAGAGAGAGAGAGAGAGAGAGAGAGAGAGAGAGAGAGAGAGAGAGAGAGAGAGAGAGAGACAGGTAGACAGAGTAAATAATCGAATGATCTTTGAAATATTACAGTATGTGTGTGTGTTGTCACTGCTGTGCACTGCCAGTATTAAAGAGCTAAAAGAGCAGTCTCCAACAATAACCTTCAAACATTCTGCAAAGCCATAGAGAGAGAAAGGGACAGAGAGATAGAGAAAGAGGGAGAGACAGGTAGAACGAGAAAGAGGAGAGAGGAAAAAACCCCATCTGCAAAGTCAAGTTGTGGTCCTCTCTGTGAGTTTCTGTCCCAGAAAAAGAGTTTGCCTCAGTCATCCGTCTCTTTCAATTGCTTAAGCTGACTTGTATCCTTTTGTACAGTCCTTTACACACACACACACACACAGACACACACACCGCCTCTCTCTCAGCCTACCATTGAATCCATCCTGGTTGAGGTCTCCCAGGGGGGCGATGGCGGAGCCAAAGCGTCCGAAGGTGTGTGTGCCAGTGAGGAGGACGGGAGGAGAGAAGGAGAGAGGGGACAGCTGGAGGTAGAGGTACACCCTCCCCACCTCCCTGGGCTTGCTCTCCATCTCTCTCTGCATGTAGAGGGGCGCACCCACCAGCACGTCGTCATACCTGGACACACACGCATTTACTGAAAGTCATTTCTTAGTTTGTGTGTGTGCATGACAGAGGGAGAGAGGCGTAACTCACCCGTCTCCGTTCAGGTCAGTCACCGCTAGAGAATACCCAAAGTAGGAAGCCATCTGCAAGACAGAAACACTAACGTTACACACACTCACACAGTCACACACACACACACACAGTACTGTACACACCTGTTCTCCGGAGAAGTTCTGAATAAAGGTCAGATTTGTGGAGTTGATGATAGCCACCTAAAACAAAGTACACACACAGACACACAAAGTCACACATATTCTTCCGCAAAAACCCTTGATTTAACTGTAAAATATTACTAAAACACAATGCGTGCACACACACACACACAAGGGCTACTTCATGCTTCAAAAGTAATAGAGAGGCTGAACCACATACAGATTCCCAATTCTCTTTTCCCCTCTTCCCCCTTCTCCTCCATCCTCACGACTCTACCACCCCAACCCCACCCCCACCCCCCAACACACACCTCCCTCTGGTAGGGGGGGTTGAGAATTCCTTCATGAGACCTAAAATAACAACCACATGGAGACAGCCAGAGGCTAAAAACACACACAGACACATACACACACAGGCAAACAAACACACACACATGCATACAGACACACACACAAACTGACAGAGGCCGGGTGTGAGAAACACATAGGCACATATGGACTGCTTATTACTGCTTCAGCCTGACAAAGATGTAGAATCACAAAGACTGAGTCTATGCTTAACTTCCCTCTGACCTACAACCCCCTCCCCCAGCCCTGGCGGAGGTGTCAGCACGCTTGTCTGCCCAGCTCACAGAGACCTGATGTGGGCTGACAGCTACTTTAGTCCCAGGCTTCTCTCCCGGCCTAACTCTAACCCCAATAACCCCACCCCCACTGTGAGCTACCGCCCTCCAACTCCTCAACACACACTGAGTTAATGTGTATGCTCTGTATTGTGTGGAGAGTGTCGTCGGGGTCAGGCCCAGAGTCATGTGTGTATGCAGTGGGGTAGGCAGGGTTAGGTGGGGTCACCTCTCCCCACATGCAGCGGAAACCATGCGTCATTAAGGAGGACGAGAAGCTCTGCCTAGGGGACACACTCTCACAACACACACACAGGGTTACACACACACATATATTCACAGGCATACATACTCATTTTTACATTATTACACAATAACTCAATGAACATTGACATGCATACACTCACATAAACTGATAAGCACTGACTTGATTTGAGTTATGTATGTGTTCTGGTCAGTGAGGCGAGAGGGAGGGTTTTACAGCATATAGGCACTGAATTACATTAACACATCCTCTTTCTGTGTGTGTGTGTGTGTGTGTGTGTACAAGCATAACATCAATTCCATACTCACATATCCAAAATTTTGAGCCCCTCTTGGAACCCCAGCTATCAACTCTGTAGGAAAAAGAAGGGATACACATTATAGAGAAAGACAAAGAGAAAGAAAAAGGAAGGGAGAGAGAGAGAGAGAAACCCTTAAGGGCCCACCCTGATTCAGCAGATGTGTACTGAGAACAGACTGACGGATTGGGAAAGGGTCTAGCCTTCTACTATCTCTGTCTAAACGTGTGTGTGTGTGTGTATGTGAGTGATCGCCCTTGCGGACTGATGGATGAGTGTGGCGTGGACATGTGGGGATGATCTGATAGTCCCACCCACAGAGACAAGAGACAAATCCCCTCAACCCCCCCCCCACCCACTACAGACAAGATCACGAGCTAGACCTTTAAACAAGGCCCCCCAAATGCCCAAGCCCCAACCCAGCTTGAAGGGGCTGGGAAAACTAGACCGCGACGACCACAACACAACACAACACAGCCTGTCAACAAGCATGTGCAAACCATTACGGAAGTGCATTCTGATGAAGAACATGTTGGTGCAGCAGAACTTCTAGGTCTGTATTTCTCCCCAGACAAAGATACATAGAGTCATGCCCCCCCTCTCCGAAAGTCCGCCTTGCCCAGTGACCAGGGTGAAGTCGATGGCAGGGTGTCTCTCTCTCCGTTGGTCTCACCTTGCTCTGAGTCTCCAGTGAACTCTCCCACCGCCACAGAGTAACCTGCAACCAAGACACAGAGTGTTGCTTGCACTGTGTGTATGTGTGTATGAGACAGACTTTGTGTGTGTGTGTGACAGTGTGAAGTCTTTGTGCTTGCCTGTCTGTATACCTGTGCATCTCTGTAAATAAGTGTGTTTGTGTGAGTGTGTGTATATGAGTGTGTGTTACCTAGGTAGCTGTCATCATGTGTGTCTGCAGCAGCGATGGTGTGCTTCTCTCCAGGAACCCTTCTCAGGACGGCCTTCAGTGAGTACCCGTTCAGTATCTCTGCTATGCCTGCCGTCATCACCTGACCTGCACACAAACACATACACAAGTTGTCAGAACGTCTGTGTAGACTTTCCCAGGGCAGGGAGAGAGCGGTGTCGTTTGTGAGGAAGCCGCTGTGAACACACTCCCGGCCCCACATGAAAGAACCGCTGTGCAGCCGGCATGCAGAGCTCCGCCCCCTGGGACAGCTAAAATATGCCGTTAACAGGAAGAGCAGGAAACACTCTCAGATGTTCCTGAAAACGAACAAACTTTAAATCCACGCGCTCACAGGCACATTATGAAATATCCACACACGTTTGCAAAGGAGAAGACACAGACAGCCAACTGACCACACACATACTCTGGTACCTGCACACACACACACACACATACATACATACACACACAGAGACAAGTGATTTTATCTTCTGCTGCCCTCAACCTCACATCAATCCTCTTTAATGTGTAAGTGTGTGTGTGGTGACAATGATAAATGTCCCTCATTCCTACTTTTCTCTCTCAGTTATCTCCTTTGGCGTGTCTGTGTGATCCCAGATGCTGTTGTTTCTATCTGCTACCAGTCACTGTGTGAGTGTGAGATGTTAGCAAGAGTAAGATGTTCTCGAGTGTGAGTAATAATAATGTATTAATTTAACAGTTTTATCCAAAGTGACTTATTGGGGGGGGGGGGGGGGGGGGGATTGTTGATCTGCAGTCAAATACTCTAACCTCTGAGCTAAACCTACCCACCTAGTGAGTGTGAGATGTCCACGTGAAGACCAGTGAGAGACATTATGGAACTCAGTCCACATACCCACAACCCACACTCTCCTGGGTGGGAAGAAAATTCCAGGTTCCAGTCCCCCCCCCCCCCACCCACCACCCTCCCCTTCCCCCTCACTTTGAATAAAAGCGGCTGCTAAATTAATACATTATTATTATTATTACATCATAAAATCTCCTGTAGGTCCAGGGCTAAGAACATTGTATATAAAAGCCTTCCTCAGATCGCCTTGTGTAAAGGCTGTAGATAACTGCTGTATTAGAGGCAATAAACCCCCGGCTCTGAGAGCTTTTATAAACATTCGCAGGAAGTGTTTAAACGCCTCGAAGCTGAGCCAAGCACAGGGCAGTGCCAGTCTGGGCCAGGGGAGACCAGTCTCATGCATTATTAGGCCATGTTGTACTATTCTGTAAGATATACAGTACACTACACATCTGTCACTGTATATGTCTTATGTCATACACTAGTTATCAGTGATGAGTCATCGTGTCTTGCACACCTTCACCTTCTCCTTCTCTCTCTCTCTCTCCCCCCACATCTTCTCTACTCTTTTAGTAACTGTCCTTTTTCCCACCATCTCTTCTTTCTGTCTGCTTTGCCTTATTAAAGGGGAGGGTCCTTCTTAAGTACCTTCTCATCCTTCGTTCTTTAAACATATTAAGTGTGAGGGAGTGAAAGAGCATGGAGGTTAAGGTGGGGGGAGGGAAAAAAGGAGTGTGAGCCTGTATTCCCATATCTGTTACTGTCTGACTTTCTCTCTGTCTCTTTCACACACACAATCTGAATCACAGTGGTAATGAAGATGAGTTAGGATGGACAAAATATGGAGGACAGAGACAGACCCTGACGGACCCCTGACCCTAACAGACTCTCCCCCCATCCCTCCCTCCCCGCCCCCATCTCCCAGCTTCCTCGTCCCCACTCACAAACACCTGGAGCTGGATAAGCACACCCTGCAGCAACTGAACTTTGACCCCTACTGACTCTTCCTACATGCGCTTATTCACCTTACCGACGCCCCCCCCTCCAACCCCCCCCCCCCCCCCAACACAACTACCCAGACTGAAGCCCCACTCAACCAACACTGACCCTAACCTAATAACTCATTCATCTCAACAGCTGTCCAGTAAAAATCGAGTGTTTTCTCTCTCTCTCTGTCTCTCTCTCGTACATTTCCGTCAAGCATCCCCCTCTCGTTCCCTCCCTCAATCCCTATCCCTCAATCTTTTTATCATGCTCCAATGAGGGGGAGTCCCTCCACCCTCCATTACCCTCCCATCAGCTCAATACAACTCAGACGCCAAAACACACACTTCCTGTTCCTGAGAGAAAGAGCAAGGGAGGAAGGGAGGAAGGGAGGGAGGAATGAAGAGAGGGAGAAAAGGAGGTCTCTTTCCATCGTTCTCCCGGTAAAAAACTACAGATGAGGAATGAGAGGAATTAACTAACAGTTTTGTACGCACGTGTGAGTGTGTGTAAGCGTCCAAATGTGTATGCGTGTTTGTGTGTGTGAGGTCCATACTCTTTAACATCTCTGTCTTTTCATCTACTATTTATTTGGGTCTCTATCACACACATCACAGCAGCATGACTTTACCTTGCCAGTAGTAGCTCCCTGGTCCTCCCACCACCAACGTTCCTTCCTGTAGGAGAGAAGATCTGGATCAGGACAGGAAGATCTACACTTTGGGTCTGGAACTTGGATGCATGTTATTGCACACACACACACACACACACACACCCACACACACACACACACACACACACTGTCTCCAGCAACCATAGGAGCAGAAGATTAAAGAAGGCAGGAAAAGAGACAGGAACTGGACTCGGCCTGGTGTAGGGTGAAAGGGCACACAGATTAGAGCTTGGTTGGCAAGTTGGGGTTATAAGACAGTGTGTGTAGTGTGTGTGTGTGACCAATGAGTAAAGAGGAGGCTTGTGTGAGTGCCTTTCCTGTCATCACTTAAATAAACAAATGTACAAATTTCTGTACAGTAGGGTTGAGTTGGATGGAGAGACGGGCGTGTGTGTGTGTGCGTGTGTGTGCGTGTGTGTGATTGTGTGTCTGTGTGTGTGTGTGTTTAGCCTCTATTGTCATCAGAGGTGAGGGGTCACACTCAAAGGATAAAAACTCTAAATCCTCACACACACAAACACACACACAAAGCTCCACTGTCATCTTCCGTCTACACATTCAACTTCAACATTCTGCCTGTGAGGGGAATGGCTCTGTGCTTTTGGGTTCATGGATACAGAGGGGCGTTGATTATGTCATATATGTTTTTGCAGTGACAGTCGTTACCTTGGTGAAGTCCACACTGAATCCAGCCTGGCAGAACCCCTGTCCTTCTGGGTCTGGATCATCTGATGAGCACACATGCACAAACTTCTGTATTATTTTACATTCTCCTTCCACCCTCCAAAAACAAACTCAACCTAGTTGAGCACATAAGGTATTGCTCCCAGGAGACATACATACATGTGTGTGTGTGTGTGTGAGTGTGTGCACACGCGCACGTGTGCATAAAAAATACTGAATCCGGAGGCATAATGAATGGCCTCTCCGTTTCAGAAGCACCCCGGGGTGAATCTAAATGACTTGTGACAACACACAGATGTGCACGTGCACACACACACACTCCCATTACATTTAGTAATTTAGCAGACGCTCTTATACAGAGCAACGTACACTAAGTACAGGGACATTCCCCCCGAGGCAAGTAGGGTGAAGTGCCTTGTCCAAGGACACAACATCATTTTGCACAGCCAGGAATCGAACCGGCAACTCTCTGATTAATAGCCCAATTCCCTAACCCCTCAGCCATCTGACCCCCACACATGTACATGGTGGTACACACACACATGCAGGCTGTGCGGAGAGGCTCAGCTACAGTGTTTTGAGACCCTCTGGTCATAAATCCACGTTAACATCTGAAGCTGGGAGAAACACTGGCTTAGAAACATTAGAAAGCTGCACAGCCCTGCTCCCACTGTGCGTGTGTGTGTTTGCACTTTTATATAGCTGCAATATAGCTGTGTGTATTTAAGACTATTTTCCTCTTGGGAACAATAACGTTTTCAGTGTGATTACTTTAACTGCTTGATTATTAGACTGTTAACATACATAACATAAAACAACCCCTAAGGAACCTTACGACAATCATTAATTAGTTTGCGTGTGTCTGTCTGTGTGTGTGTTTCTATGTGTGTGTTTGTGTGTGCTTGTGTGTTTGTGTGTGTGTGCAACAGCAGAGGGTGTGTCTGTAGGGCAGATGATAGAGCTTTGTTTGATCCTGTGCTTATGATTTGCCACTTGATAGCAGCCATAACTACTGAGAGAGAGAAAGGAAGAGAGAGAGAGAGAGAGAGAGAGAGAGAGAGAGAGAGAGAGAGAGAGAGAGAGAGAGAGAGAGATGAGAGAGAGAGAGAGAGAGAGAGAGAGAGAGAGAGAGAGAGAGAGAGAGAGAGAGAGAGAGAGAAAGAAAGAAAGAAAGAAAGGATACAAGCAGAAAGAAACTCACTGGTCCGGCAAGGGGAATACTCAGCGTAGGCGCTGAAGTTTTGGACGGCCACGTAGCACGTCCCCACTGGGTCCTTCTCCCCGCTCACCTTCACCGTCCTCCAGTGGTAAAGAGGAGCACAGGCCTGCAGGGACACAGCCAGCAAGCAGCTCTGCTCCGTCAACATGATCTGATACACCCCCGGAATACACCAGCAGATCCAGATAACAGAACGGAATACAGATGGATCACGTTTCAAGTATTATTTTTGTTTTGTTTCCGCAAGTCCAGTGGTTGTTCGGTGGAATGCTCACCACCACTTTGCCCTTGTGTGTCCTGACTGAAGCACCGAACCACTGGTTAGACTTGAACTCCAGGGGCTCTCTGGTCCCGTTCACCTTGATCATCCTGTTATCTGCAGAGAGAGAAGGAGGGAGAAGAAGAGGTGAGAGAGAGAGAGAGAGAGAGAGAGAGAGAGAGAGAGAGAGAGAGAGAGAGAGAGAGAGAGAGAGAGAGAGAGAGAGAGAGAGAGAGATGGAAAGACAGGGAGAGAGAGCAAAGGGGAGAAAGGGGAGAAAGAGGGAGGGGGGAAATGTGAGAAAGGTAAGATAGAGAAAGATGAGAAAGGGGGAAAGAAAAAGAGAGAGAGAGTTGCTCAGCAGGGGTGCAGTTGACTCTGGTGCAGATTCTTCTCGAGTTATTGAAGACCAGCTGCGTCTGTTTAGAGGGTGCAGTCCACACCTCATAAAACACCTTCCTCTGACACACACACACACACAAAAACCCATCCTACACAAAACCAACTGGGCCTGTAAGGTATTTGGTCCATTCATCGTCTCCTCTGTAAACAGAAGGTAGTCTAGAAGTGACATGCTGCTGGAGACAGCCCTGTTAGCTGTGTGGGTTATGTAGCTATAGCTTAGTATGTTGTGAAGGCACATATCTATAACAAGGTCAACTGGCAGAAAAGACAGATAGACCATAATCAGTCAGTCAATTCAGCCGTCATATGATCAGCTTGTACTGAAACCAAAAAGCCCCCAGACACACACACACACACACATAAATGCACACTCACATGCACACTGGCATGACCTCACACATGTGCACACTGTCACTGAGCGCAGAACACACATGCACACGCACGTCCGCATGTTGCAGAGCAGGAGACAGAAACCAGCACATAGGTTTAACACTGACACCTTATACAGTATTCTGACGGCTTTGTGAGAGTGTGTGTGAGTGTGTGTGTGTGTGTGCCAGTCTCTGATTTGTACTTATTTTAATGGCCCTACAGTAACTCTAGACATATCCACCGTATCCTCAGTAATCAATCAAACACATACACACACACACGCACACAAACGCACACATCCACAGAGACCTCCTGTGCCATGCCCATCACTCACAAAATCATTCTAATGGCATTCTCCACCCTTTCAGGACAACAGCATATGTGACAGTGAGAGAGAGAGAGAGAGAGAGAGAGAGAGAGAGAGAGAGAGAGAGAGAGAGAGAGAGAGAGAGAGAGAGAGAGAGAGAGAGAGAGAGAGAGAGAGAGAGAGAGAGAGAGAGAGAGGGGAGAGACTTGGATGATGTGAAGATCTACTATAATACAAAGCAGACCTCACCCAACTTCTCCTCAGTCTCTGAGGGGAGCTGAATTCCCACGTGCACACAGTTTACCTCTCCTCTCTCTTGCTCTCGCTCTCTTGATGAGTACAGCCTCCGTCACTCTCTACCATCTCTCTTCCTCTCTCTCTTTCCTCTATCTTGTTCTCTCATTCTCGAATGTAATTTACGCAACTATCTTCGAAGTGAGGACATTTTTGAAAGAAGGAAGATTTTGAGCGAAAGAGTGCATTAAGAGTCCATCAACCAAACAAATGCGGAGGCCAGGAAACCCAATATCAGTAACCAATCTACATGTGTTCCGATAACTATGATGTTATGTAAATGGTTTATGACTGATAATGCAAACAGAAAAATACAGTATACTCTGAACACTATTCATCTTGCCTCTGATACACATTTCAGCTGATCAGCCCAATATGGTTTATCACACAACACACACACATATAGGCTATACACGCACACTTTCTCATTCTCAAACGATACACACGTTCTTGCTCCTGAAACCCGAGGCAAACTACACTTTAACTCTTCGTTGGGATCAAATGTAACACAAACATACGGGCGCACGCGCGCGCACATACACACACACATTGAAGGTAGAGTTTCTTACTGGCGCTGTCGAAAGGTATCTGTCTGCATCCGTCTCCCTGCTGGGGCCAGGAGCAGTAGTAGACGGCTCCAGCTTCTATGATGCCTGGCTGAGACGTGTTCGCCTTGGGAGCCCCGACCAGCACACTCAACCTGACAGCCACAGAGGACACCCACAAACATGCGTAATAAGCTTTGGGCATTCTACATTTGATCATGTTGATCAATTCAAGTCAAAGAAGGACTAAAAAGTTAAGACGAAGAAAAAAGCGGGATTATTATGTTGCAATTATGTTTTTAACTGTCTAGATAAAGTGGCACCATCAGATCTCTGATATCTATATTGTATTCACCCATTAACTCTTTTATCCACTCTTCAACGGATGGCTATAAGTGCCAGACATCTAAGAATAATCTAAAATGCCGTTACTCACGTATTGCTGTCGGGGGTAGCTTGATAGAAGTCTACCGAGTAACCGAAGTAGCTCCCCTCCGGTCCGCGGTACACGGCGGGATTCTCCGTGTGCAGGTTAAAGCCCCATACTCCTAGGACCGACCACAGTAGCGACAGTCCCCAAAGTAACATCCCTGCGGAAGACACCGTTCTACTCAAAGCGCGTACCATCCCGCAAGCACACACAGTTTTTACTGACAAGTGCTGTGCCACTGTAATCCGACAATTAGAATAGGAGAGAGAGAGATGTTTCCGATTCTTCGTCCGTCCAGGTGAGGGAAATAATCCAGGGTCAATGCCGTTGCTGCGCCCAGTTCTCGCGCCGTTGTCAGTCACTATAGATTCTAGACTACTCACACACTCACACTCCTTTGGTCGGCTCCTCTTGACTTTACCCTCACAGTCCTCCAGCTACGCGCCACTCGGCGCGCCCCCGTCCGCGGAACAAAACTTTGAGCCCCCCACCACATACACTTCTTCGAGCACAGTCTCCAGACCACATGAGAGCGCGCTCCATGCAGGCGCGTCATCAGGCCCGTTCCTTTTAAGGGGGGAAAAAGCAATATCTGTGTTGCGCGAGTTTTGATCCTAAAACAATAAATATCTAAAGAGCGAATTAAATACCGACATGTGACATCAGTGTGTCGAAATTAAGCACACATCACATGTTACACCACACAACCACACAGGCTATATGCACGGAATATTAAAAACCAAACGTTGGGTTCATTTCTCTTTATTGGACCGTTTACTCTGACCGCAAGGTTTTAGAAGGCGCGTTTACTTCCGTATTGAGAATAATCACATGCAATTATGTCGGTAATTATTATCTTGATAACTGAGTGAGAAGTCTAAAGTTAGACTAAACACGAACGGCCCGCAGTTGGTCTGCAGGCACTCTAGGATGACTTCGCCTGTCGGCTTATTTTATTTCACCTTTATTAATGTACGGAGGCCCACTGAAACCAGACCCTCGTTTTTAGTGGTGCCCTGCAATACAATACAAACAACACCTAATAAAACACGTCAAAACATTTTAAGGTCCGAGACCCGGCAGCTGCACAGCACGCGCCCACCTAAAAGCAGATAGAATAGTAGGTGTAGGCTCAAGACAATTATAAGTATATTATATTCGAGTTCGACACTTAAGGGTCTCTCCGCGGGAGAGCGCGCGTGTGTGGAGATTTTTTATGCTATCGAAGTGTGGCACATTCCACAAGATCCAAGTAGTCTATGTGTGCACTCGAGAGTTCCGGTGCCAACTATCTCTTCATAATCAGCACCAGACGATTTCTGCAATTAAAGCGTTCTATAATACACTTTATAATTGTCACAGTTTCAGAGTTGTTTAGCCACACGGTAGAGTATGACACTGGAGATGTGAAGGGGAACAGGTGTGTTGGTGTGTGTGTGTTTGACTCTAGATCCAGAGTACTGGTGACGAGGAGTGGGAGGTTCCTGGTGAGTAACCTTGACCTGCCAGATGGAGAATTCAAGTTTCCCAAACTCACCCCACCCCCTCCCTCTCTCCTTCAGCCCCTGAGCCCCAACCCTTTGTTTCTTTCCATCTCGCTTCATCTCCTCTCGTTCCCTCTGCCTTTCTGAAGCTAGGGACAGGCTGGTTCTACATCAATGAACAGCACATGATTTTGGTGTAACCCCTACCAAGCGTGAGTGCACACACACACTCACACACACTGACTAACGCACACTTAGAATGCAGGAGGTGTGTGTGGGCATGTACACATGCAGGATCATGTATGAAGATGTTAACGGTTGAACTCAAACAGCCCGTGTGTGTCACACATGTTGAGCAGGTGTGTTAATTTTGGTTCATACTGTCCAGGAACTGTGAGGTGAAGGACAGTTTACCTCAAGCCTGGTTTATGCTTCAATGTCAAACACGTCTGTGTAGGGTCCACGGGCGTCGCAGAGAGCGGCACAGGGCTGCACAGCTAAAACAAGGTATCCCCTGTGGGACTTGAGAGTGATGGGGAGTGGGGCTATGGACTTACTTAACTCCTCTCTTACAACAACTCCAATATGAACAAAGCAAGACCTCTCTCCCTCAACACACACACGTGAATTTGAGGATTGAGGAAGAGCAGAGGTCTAATTTATTTATCTTCTGTTATGACGCCTGTTCTGAGCTTTGAGTTGATATGTGTGTGAATCTAAAGACTCATGCTGCCCTGAACGTTTCAACCATCTGTTATTGTTTTCTCCTCTCTCTGTGTCTAGCATCCAATAAAAACACGCAGACAGATATCCCCTTTCCTGCAACACACCCACACACACACAACCACAGTGATCTAATGACACTGTCCAGAGAAAATCTGCCCACCCTCCCCTGCTTTCCAGTTACGCTTTGATTTAAATACCTCAGTTTGTGCATCTCATAATGTTGAAGAGGCCCAACTCCACCTTCACCAAGCTCCACATGTTGATAGACTGACTTCTGCTGTTAGTTCAAAACCCGTCTTTGTGATCCACTACGCACCGACCACTGTCGGCCAGACTGTATTAGACAATCACTGATCATATCCTGTCTCCATTAGGCATTTCCATTAGACACAGCCCTGCATTATGACTACGGTCTCCATACACAAATACACACAATCCAGGTAACGCACAGTCAGACTCAGTATGTGTGCGTCTGGATGAGACGACTGATGGATGCAGCCAACTAGCTAGTGTTAATTTCAACACTGAAGGTGAACTGTGATGTTTATAGTTTCTCTCTTCCTCACTTACGCACGCGCACGCACGCACGCACGCACGCACGCACGCGCGCTGCGCGCACACACACACACACACACACACACACACACACACACACACACACACACACACACACACACACACACACACACACACACACACACACACACACACACACACACACACACTAATGACTAAAACAGATACATTCCTTGATCCAGTCCCTTCTTGTTAAGCCTCATATCCAGCTCTACGATGCCGGCATGATTGGAGTGACTTATATAAACTCCAAGAAAAAAACTGAAGCGTGTGAAGAAAAAAACATGTTTTATTTCTTAACGTCATAACTGTGGAAATAAATACAGGAGTATTCCGTCGAAATGTGTAAAAGATAACACACCACCTTGACCAAACCTGGCCCGGGGTCTACTTCCGGGTCAAACACCAAAAAGACGGTGAGACACTTCCTGCTAGCTGCTCCGCCTCCAAAGACTGAGGAGTGGTCCCTTGAAGCTGTAAACAGCAGGTAGATTTTGTAGAAGTGTGGTAGTGTGTTAACAGGCTGTATGTGTATGTGTTTCATGCAAAAAGGCTTTGGTCATTATTCTCTAGAACAGTCACAGCTGGAGTGACAAAAATGTACAGTGTTGGTTTTCAAGTCACTGGGGATGACGTTGGGTGGAAGGCAGGACAGTTCCAGAGACGCTGGCCAGGCCAGATGTCGTACCAGTGGGCCATCAGAACCCAGAGTCCCAGCAGAACACGCCCCTAGCCGAGACATCCATTCTGCTGAGTCATCCAGTTCTTACATCACACCACTTAACATCTTGTGTGTCGATTTACAAGCTGTGTACAACAGACCATAGAACAAACAGTAAACGTGTGTGGATCCAAAGTGTGTTTGTGTGTGTGTGGGGGGACTGTCTCATGTGTGTGTCTCAGTCTCTGGGACCTTCTGACCTCTAGTGTCAGACTGAAGGTTGGTTGGTTGGGGGGGGGGGGAGGCTGTCCTTACATTCATACTCATACACACACACACACACGGCCGGGCTAGTTGAGTGATGGGGAGCGCTCGGTGGTCCACAGCAGCTCCACGTAGGGCCACTTGGTCTGCAGGCAGCGCTTGACTGGGGTGTCGTCTGTACGAACCATCTGGTCCTCAAAACCTAGAACCAGGGCTGTCCCCTCCACGTACTCCACCTGAGGAAACACACACAATCAGAACAGAGGTATCACATAGACCAGTCAAGTGCAGAAAGTATACCCGTGAGCATGTCGCCATGGTAACCGAGACCCAATCGGAACCAGGCCCGGCTCCGTTAAATAAACAGTACTTCCAGCTTCAGTTGTGTGTGAGAGGGAGAAGGTTGGCAGGCGTCACCTCTATCAATCACACACTTCCTCTGGGGGGCAGAGTTGAGACGCACACATAGGCAAACACAGGTACACACACACACACTCACACAGACAGACAGTACATACACAAATACAGAGGTAAAGCACAAAAAAACAGAGGTATAGTACACAAACACAGGTATTCACACCAGGGATGGAAATTAGCACCCGCCACCAGCCAAATGCGGGTGATTTTGTGTTGTGGCGGGTAAACTCGCTTCACCTACCGGCCACCGTGGCGGGTAAATACAATTATTACAAGGCTGTTATTAATGCTGTAGAATGCCCCATTCACTTGAATGGGGCTTCCCAATGTTCTGCGGTCAATTATTTTTCAATAACAGACCGTTGCTATGTATAACTGACCGCTGTCAAGAGAAGTGGTCTTTTTGCCTCGGATTCACGTCTTTCGTAGCACTCCGCAAGTAGTCCGGTAACTTTTCAACTCCAGCGTACTCCGTTGCTTAGCGACGTCAGCTGATTTGAAGCCTAAAGAATGTTCAACGTCTATGAAGTTCAATGTCTTTGGTGAACTATTTCTCTGCTGATCAACACTACGAATGGTAACATATCAATTGTAATAAGACACACTATGTCAATTTTTTTTTTTTGGCAAGTAGCCGTGTAAGAAGCGGGATAATGTATAGAACGCCGTTGTCATTATCGGGAAAATAAAGCCCCTTCAGAGCGAAGCTACACCCCTCCGCTTCAGGGTGCTGTTCGCCCTGTCGTGGAAGAAGAACGCTCAGGAAAGCACCTCTGAAACTTCAGAATCTGATTCTGATGAGCAGGAGTAAACTGTACTGGGAGTGGGGAGGATGGGTGGAGGAATTTTAGTTTGTTGTTTAATCTGCCCTACTCATTTAATGAAATGTATATCAGTTCGTGGTTTGTGTATGTATAAAAGAGAAAGTGTCAGTGTTTCATTGAGACTGAGATTAAATAAGTAAAATAAGTAAAAAATAATTAAATAATACTGCTTAAGTATTGTAGATCTTGTAGTATTAATTTTCACATGCAGTTACACATTGTCGGTTAAAAACAATAAAGTGGCTGGTAAAAACATTGAGTGGCTGGTAGATTTTGAAATCCACCAGCCACAGTGGCCGGTGGACAAAAAATTTAATTTCCATCCCTGATTCACACACAAAGGTGCAGTACACATGCGCGCGCACACCAACACAGATACACACACACAAATTACGGTACAGAACACAAACACACACACTCAGGTCTTGAGGAAAAGGGTCAGTGCAGAGCGCTGTCAGCAGGTCTGATATTCCCATCAGGAATATGAGACTGGGAATGCCATCACAAACCTACAGGCGCCATATAGACTGTGTGTGTGTGTCCTGTACCTGTGTGTGTGAGATGTCATTCATCCATTTAAAGGGAGTCCTTTGGAGAAAGGTAAGGTTTTACAGACTACACAGTCTGGACAGACTGATATTGATGATGATATTACTTAGTACCAGTCTGCCAAACACACCTTCGGGTATGACCCCAGGCTCTCGCGCATGCACGCACAAAGGGTTGGGGCACGCAGTAGCTGTGTTAGCTACAGCTACTGCTTATTCTGGAAAGATGTCTGTATCTATGTAGTGTACCTCTCTGTGTGTGTGTGTGTGTGTGTATATGTGTGTGTCTCTGTATACATGTGTATGTGTCTCTGTATCTGTGTGTACCTCTGTATCTATGTGCGTGTCTCACCCTCTCATTGTGGTTGGACTGCTTCAGTCCATTGTAGTGGTAGACAGGAAACGAGTCTGGGATTCCTGAGTCCTGAAACACACACAGGGCAGCGTTAGAACAAGAAACAAGCAGTGTGTGTGCGTATGTGCAAACTTGCTTTGGCAACCCACGGACTGAGATGAAGGCAGAGAGAAATGGAGGAGAGAAACCGACAGAGCAGAGGGGGGGAGCAGAGAACATTCTCCAGCCGACAGATAAACCAGCATGTTGTACCACTGCCTAAAACCCTCGCTCCAATCCAGTGTGTGTGTGTGTGTGTGTGTGTGTGTGTGTGTGTGAGAGAGAAAGAGGCTCCATGTACATGTTTGAGAGCTTAACCCCAATCTCACAGAACAGCCATGATGCTGAGCCAAAACACTTCCCCTTTTCCTCAGCTGGAAGATACAGAGGCTAATAGTGTGTGTGGCGGCGTGTGTGTGCATGCATACATAATGTATGTGTATGCCTGCATGTATGAAACCTTAACCCCAACACAATCCCACATGTGTGTGTGCGGGTGAGTGTGGTATGTTTGTGTACAGTACATGAGTGTGTGAGAGAGGGAGAGTGTGTCCAGTTGGCTAATGGCAGTATAATTTCTCTGTGGCCAAGGACCATTCCTCTGGGAGTCTCTAAAGCCCTGATCACTTTAACACACTTTCCTCTCTACCCCCCTCTCTCTCTCCCCATGGTCACTCAGGAGCCACTCTGCCCCTGTCTGTGCTCCCCCCCCCCCCACCACACACACACACGCACACACACACACACAGCTGTGTCACTGCAATTTGTATCTTTCATGAAAAACAACGGTCTCTCAGCATGTGTGTGTGCGCCAAGTGTGTCGACATGTATGTGTGTGGAATGGATGAACATCGGTATGTGCTGACTGGTTGCAGCCTCAGTGATGGAATACATCTGTGATGACCTCACGCACCAAACAACGGTCGCCATGATGAGCCGCGCACAGTTACCTGATCAGGGAAGAACTCGAGGAGGAACGGGCCCAGGAGGATGACTCCCAACCCCTCAGGGTCCAGCTTACTCTTCATCAGGCTCACGCTGGCGAGAGACAGAAGTGGAAAGTGTAGAAAGAAAAGAGAGAAATTTACAGAGAAAGGGTCAGAATTCGGTCTCGTAAATTTTAATGTGAGAGGTTGTGTATGAAAACCAAACCGTGGAGTCATTTACGAGACCAAACTGTGACGCGAGGGTATGGCGTGCGCCAGTGTGTGTTTGTGTGTTCAGAAATAGTTGTGCGATACTAAATATACCTCTCAAGACAGACATTCCTGTGTGTTAGCTCTGTAATATTATTATTATTCCTACAAGATAAAAGCAGACACAGATTTGCCTTTTAAGGCAGAAAAGAGAGGAACGACTTATTTTCAGACACTGGGACTGATAACCCTGTAGCTCTGTCTGTGTTTCTGTGTTAGTGAGAGGGAGTGTGATTTAGTAGTAGTGTTAGTGTGAAGTTAAGCTATTAGCTGGTTGTAACAGTGTTTAGCTTGGTTTGGCTGATGATGTTAGCTTGGCTGCTTCCAACTTCCTCTGAGCTAACCAAGATAATATAGAAATCCAAAAAATTTGAACAATTGGGCGGATAAGACTAGAATGGCATGGGCTGGACAAAGGTGGACTAGACTAGGGAGACCTGGGCAGGACTACAGTGGACTAGACTAGAATGGGCTGGACTAGGGTGGTCTGGACAATACTAGGGTGGACTAGACTAGAGTGGTCTGGGCTGGGAATGTCTAAAATAGACAGGGCTTGTCTAAGCTAGACTGGGCTTTGCTGGGCTGGTCTAGGCTAGACTGGTCTAGGCTAGACTGGGCTGGTCTAAGATACAATTTGCTGGTCTAGGCTAGTGGGCTGGGATAATTTAGACTGGGCTGTGCAGGACCCTTGCCACGTGTGCCTGGCTGGGTTGAGATCAACCAGCCATCTGGACCTGGGGTCTGGAGAGCAGCTTTACATCCCCGCCAGGCCTGGTTTCTGGGCCACGCTAACGCTAGCTGTGCTAGTGGCACAGCGGCGGCGAGATAAAACAGGCTTCTATTTGAAGCTTTAGGGTGTTTCCTCCCTCTCTCCTTCCTGCTCTCTCTCCCTCTCCTTCCTGCTCTCTCTACCGCTCGCTCTTCCTGCTCCTCCAGGAGGTTCTATCATTCTTTATGAGCCGGCAGTGAAACATGAGCTGTGTCCACTGACCTGGGCCTACACACTGCCACTTACAGGTGCTAAGCACACACACGTACACAAACGTACAAGTATACACACAACATGCAAGTTTACACACACACACACTAAATTGTACACAGAACGTACACACAAATGAAGTTCAAACACAAACACACTTACTAGTCGGGCTCAGAGACAAGGTCAAGGGCCTTCATGACATCTTCCAGCATAGAGTCAGGTACGAAGCCATTATCTGGAGACAGAGAGGACAGATAAGAGGAGAAAGAAGGAAGAGGAATACAGAGAAAAGAGAGGAGGAGACAGGAGGAAAGGAGAGGGGGGAGAAGGAGAGAGAGAGGGGGAAACAGAAGGGAGAGAAAAGGAGTAATGTAGAGTGGAGAAAGACATGAGACATAAGAAGGAGAGGAGAGAGAAAAGGGAAGAATTCAGAGGGAGTAGAAGAGGATAAAAGGGAGGCAGAGAGGACAGAAGAAGAGAGGAACATGAAAGGAGGTCCCAATGACACGGAGGTGAAGCCTTCACCTACACACATGCAGGAGGCACCCTGTTTAACCTACGCTGCTCCGGACACACACACAGACCTTGTCCCCTCTTCTCTCTCTGACCTACATTCCACAGCCATGATGAGCACTCTACCTGCGCACACCACATTTAAGCACTACCACGTGTGTGTGTACACACTCATGTCTTACCTGTCATGTTTAAATGCTAACACATGAGTGTGTCGATGCCTTCAGTACAGTTATGTGCAGCTCCCACAACAACATACCCTGAGTCACAGTGTCACCCCGTTCAGGTTACACACATACAAGGACAGCAAGAGAATGGGGAACATGTTCAAGGAGTGTGTGTGTTTATGCATGTGTGTGTTTGTTTGCTCTGGCGCCACTCTTCTATCACACAGTGAGCTATGCTGACTCTACATGCGACAAAGACAGATTTATAGGCCTTTTACTCGGCACTCACTTGTGTGTGTGTGTGTGTGTGAAAAGCATCCATATGGCTTGCAGAATGTCCGGCACCAGCAGAAGTGTATCAAAGCCAGAGAGAGGAAGAGAGACAGATGGGGAGAGAAAGAGAGAGGGGCGGGGGGAGACAGTGGGAAAGGGATAGAGGGAGAGATATGGGTGAGAGAGAGACAGAGGAAGATAGGGAGAAAGAGACAAAGGGAGATTCAGGGGGGAGAGTCCACCCTTGTTCTCTGGTCTAAATGGCCTAGAATGTTTTGTTTACATAATATTGATGCAGAGGCAACTGGTTCTGACAAGACTGCTCTCAGCTGGTAAGCTTTGCCTCACAGGACCACGCATAGCTGGACACACTCTTATTGTCACACACACACACACACTATGAAACAGATTGTTCTTATGAAGAGGAATGTTGTTTACTTCAGAAACACAAAACACTTCCAAGTCCTCTTTGAAGACACTAACACACACACAGTTATGACTACAGTGATCGTATCTGTGATTGCTGACTGCACACATGCATTCAAGCGCACACACGCGCATACACACAAATACTTCATACTCATAATCTGCAGAATAGCGATCAACCATACCATGACTCGTGTGTGACCCCAATCTCTCCATCTCTCCCCACCTCACCCATCTCTCCATCTTGAAGCTCCCATTTCTCCATCTCTAACCCCCCCATCTCTCACCCTTTCTATACCTCTCTCTACTTCCATTATTTTTCTGTCTCTCTCTCTATAGCAATGGAAAGTGATTAGAGCACAGATGTTCTTAAAAGCTTCAGACCCACACCCCCCCTTCCAATGTCTTACTCTCTCTCTACCCATTTTGTTCTCTCACTCCTCCCTTCCTCTCTCCTCTTCCCTCTTTCACACCCCCCCAACCCTGTCTCCCTCTTTAGTGTTAACAGAGGCCTAAGAGAGGCCAATCTCTTCTTACCATAACTCACTCTTTGTGAAATGCTTCTCTTCTGTCTATCATTCCATTTTTGCACCTCTCTTAGCCTTTCCCCCAGTCACCCCATCCAAAAGAGGAGGAGGAGGAAGAGGAGGTTGACTCAGCTGTGTGTGTGTGTATATGGGAGGAGGGGGGTTCAACAACAACAACCACAGTGGCGGCGGCAGAGATGAGAAGTGAGAGGACCCCCAGTCCTACAAGCACAGAGCTGGAGAGGAGGATGGGGGTTTAGAGGGAGAGTAGAGAGGAGAAGAAGAGGACAGGGGAGGAGAGATAGGAAAGGAGGATGTGGGAAGGAATCAGAGGAGAGAGTAGGAGAGTGGAGATGAGAATGAAAGGAGAGGGTATGAGAGGAGGATGGGGGGGGGGGTAAGAATGAGAGGAGACAGTAGTAGAGGATGATGGGTGGTGAGACTAAGAAAAGGAGGATAGGATGGGGGGTATTGGAAGCACCTGCTCTTCCAGGACGGAGAGAAGGGAAGAGACGACTAGACCAGGATATTTTTCTGAGAGAGCATGTGTGTCTGGGTGTGTGTGTGTCATCATCGGTTAGGATTGAGTTGCATAGATCAAATATTTGGGTTGGGGGATGAGGCCCATCTAAACATGACTAATGTCATTATGGTCTTTAACAGTATGGTTACCTTCAGGGTCAAAGGTCTGGAACACTCTCCTGGCTTGCTCTGAGGCTGACTCTGGGTCCACCAGGGATATCTCCTGGAGAGGGGTATAGAGAGAGAGATAGAGGATAAATGTATATAGATAACAAATATAAAGGATTCAGAAATGGTTTACTTATTTGGGAACAAAAGTAACTGTTTTGCAGCAAATTATGTTGCAACCTGCATATTTTTTTAATGGGATTTTAGGGCAGCGAGTTTCAATTATGACAACTGGCTCAACCATTTTCCATGTAATGAATTCTCTTATGAACTAAATGTCTAGATGTTTGTGGTGGTAAGACAATTTAACAGAGAACAAATATAATACATTTTTATCAACATAAAATAAGCAATTGATTTACTTAGGAAACGGCAGACAATTGAAGGCTACATAATCATTTGCATGAATGTACCACAGCATTGGCAATTTGTTTAAAATAATGAATAATAGCTTTTTTGATGTGCATAAGTGACTAGAATAGATGATGTGTGAGGTTGAACAAGTACAGTAGCCTATTTCAGAGATGGCAGAGAATTTCAATTGTGATCTCAGAAATATAGGTACCAAAGCCACTGAGAAGAACTGGCATCAGCAGCCGGATCACGGGCACTGCACTATCCATCTATAATTCCAGAAACATGTGTGTGTCACCGACATTATCGCTGTGTGTTGTGTTGATAATATGCATGTGTTGTCCCTTCACTGTGGACTGCTTTGCAACATTGCTTAACCTGAACACTTGGCAGTAAAGCATATTGAATTGAATGAGATGAGGGGGGGGGAGAGAGAGAGAGAGAGTAATGGGGGAATGAGAGAGAGCGGGGGGGCAAGAAAGAAAGAGAACGGAAGGGTGGATGAAGGGGAAAGCGAACTTTCATTAGAAGACAGAAAGAGCTTCTGCACTGAAACTCAAACTCTCCTCCTTTAACTACAAAGATTGAGCAACACTGACTTGGAACATGAAACACACACATGCAGCATGTCTGCTGAAACACACTGTGTGTGTGTGTTAGTGTAATGATTGGGCTCCACAGCCTTATTAACTGATCTGAAGATAAGACGGCATGTTTTCACTCCAAACACACCATCAACCAATCGGATGTCTCTCTCTCTCTCTCTCTCCCTCTCATCACACACACATTCATGTTATAGAATGTTTGTTTGCTGCCTCAGTTTGGTGCAATCTGACTCATAGAAATCAGAAATTGTGATAGTGATTTTCTGTGTCTCCTCTGATTTTCCCTTATTAACGAACCCCCTGAACCCTAACCCCGCAAACTCCTCAGTGGAACAGGACACTTCTAATAGGCTGGGAACATCTCCTTCTCTCCCTCTCTCACATAAAGACACACACTCCCTCAAACACACATGCACACACATACCGCCACACATGCTTGCAGACACACACTTTCACTCAAGCACACACACACACACTGACCACTAAGTGCACAAGGGAAGAGCGGACCCTTCTTCGCTGGACGGAGGCGCGGGGTGTGTTTACGACGGTGGCGTCTTACACAAACACACTCTTATACAAACACACACACCGGGCTGTAGAGCAAATAAAGCCCTGCTCGTCTCCTTCAGCCAGCGTTTATTAAAGAGAGAGCCTGAGATGAGCGGGAAGGGGGGTGGTAAGGTTTCACCAGACATATGACATCCTCAGGGGCCATGAGGGGGGGCATGAAGAGCTGAAGACAACCAGCTGCAAGGTCTTTAGGCTGGCGGGAAGCACACACACTGAATTACACACACATAAACACTAGTTCGCAGACAAGCAAGGACTAAGAAGTGTCGTATCTGTTGAAATCTTAATTTATCATCCACAGATATAGCACTGTATATACAGACACATTTTGCAAGGTTGTGTGTGTGAAGACAGTCTGTCTGGGACAGGGAGGAGAGGTCTGGTTAGTGTGTGACAAAGACATGCTCCTCTAAACGAGAGGGCACGTGGTCATCCAGTCCAGACTCCCCCCAGCAGGACCATCTCTAACCTAGAGACGTGGTTCATCTGTCAGCTCTGGAACGCCAGCCTGACCGCTGTGACCGGAGCTCCCAACTATCACCACCTCCAGCTCTCCGTCCACACACACACCTTCTCTCTCACTCTCACACACACCTCCTTACTTTGTCTCCCCTTTCCTTGTCCTTACTAGTGTTCTTGTCTAATGGAGACTAGGGAGCGTTCCAGCAGAGTCCGACACAGGATATAAGATGATGAGGGTTTATTAGAGCCTTGGGAAAAAGGAACTCTTGGTAAACATCACCGTCACAAGGGGCAACAGGAGGACATGTTAACAATAGGGGCCCATCATATTCTTCAGAAGCATGTCTGAAAACAGGCAGCCCAAACCTGTCATTTTTTAGAACTACCTAACATGACCTAACCTCCACAAACACCATCATCCCACAGCTAATAAGACGACACACACGATGACTCACACACACAACCAAACAGACATATTAGGCATGACGTGTGCGTGTGTATGTGTGTGAAAGACAGGCCATATGAAATGACAGGCCTAGCCAGCTCTCTTTGATCGTTGTTTTATAAGAGGCCTGGGGAAGATGCTGCTGTACCATCCAACTCATACACTCTGTGGGGTGGCGGGGTCTGTGTCAGACTAGTGTTTATTAGCTCTTCTCCCCTGCCAACCTGGGTTTGCTTGTACTGGAACACAGGCCTGCATTCTCTAAATAGACACACACACATGGAAAGGATGCCAAGTCTGTCTGTGCTTGTGTATTATCAAATCAAGAGCAACACATTCCTATCCAACTAAAAAAGCTGTTCTGAAAACATGTTATGCTTTTTTCCTGAGAACAGACAGTTTCCCTGAACAGAAGACTACACACACACACCATAAGAGACCAACATCAGACAGTAAACAACAACATTGTTTCTGAGAAAGAGAGCTCTACACACACACATACACCACCTGGGAGTTCTAACAAGTTTGGGATTAGTCATCACACTTCCCAGATGACACTTCCAGCTGTACGTGTGTATGTACAGTACACCTGGGTTTTGGCAGACTCAAACACAGCTCAGAAGCGTCCATGTGACCTTGAGTGAGATACCAGAGATTTTCCTCTCCTGCTGTTCTAAGACTAGAACATAGCTGGACACACTAGTGTGGCCTTTGGGAACGTCTGCGTGTGTGTGAGAGTATAACGTCCCCAAAGCCCCAGCCTATCTTAGATCCTTAGTCTTATAAACAAATCCAAGCAATTTTCATATAAAATCTCTGTGCGTCTGTGTATGTGTAAGATTGGGGGGGGATTCTCCTCTTTTTTTTTTTATTACCGAAGCCGATGCCCCAGTTTTCTAAGATATTGGTTACTGGCGTCTCTCATACAGAGACAAAGAATATCCCTCCATCACCTGCCTTCTCTCTCTACCGGGTCAACCATGTTTGTTCTTTCCCCTTATATCATCCCTCTCTCCTTTTGTCTTTCTCTTTTCTTCCTCCCTTCATGTCTTGCTCTCTCCTTACCCCTTTTCTCTCCCTCTTTTCTGAGTAGAAGCTTCAGGTGCAGTGTTCTCTTACCCTCCTCTCTTTCTGTTTCTCTCCCTCTCTACTTCCCACTTTCCCCTGGAGCACTGACACAGGTAGGCACTTCAGTCTGGACAGGTGTAGGGTTTCCCTCTGTCTCTCTCTCACCCTCTCTGTCCATTAGGCCACCTCAGGTTCTTTGTCCAGGATGAGTGGGGCTGAGTGGATGATTGTGTGTGTGCATGCAAGTCCGTTTGTGTGTCTCTAGTTAGTGTAGTGTTCACCTTGTTAACCTGTCAGGAAACAGAACACTGTTGTACCTGAGCAGTCTCCCATGGAGAGTGGGTTGTGTGTGTGTATGCATCAAAGCCAGCTACATATGAGACTCTAGCTCTAGAGAAACAATGAAGGCTCTCCTGTTTCTGTGTGTGTATGTGTGTAGGAAAGCAGTGATGGACAGACACACAGGTGATTAATGAGCATGTCATGGATCAGAAGAGCTGAGTCTGAACAGAGAAGCCAGACACCACATATATTCTATAGAGCACTGTGAAAGGGCAGACACACACACAAACACAGCATAAGCATTTCATCCAGGTTGAAAAGCGCTAGACTGATGTGTCAGTGATTATTAATGACTTGCTACTGTATACCTCTTTCACTGCTCTGTGTGTGTGTATGCATGTATGTGGGTGTGTGTGTGTGTGGCTATGGATGGGGACAAACTGTCTCACTAACGGTTAGACACACCCATGAACAAAAGCCACTCTCCAAAGCATATCAGACATGAATCTGTTCTGACATACAGTTTTAGCAACACGAGTATCTGTGTGTGTGTGTGTGTCAGACAGAAGACTGACTCCAGAGGATATTGGGGCTAGAGGTCTTGCTCTTCCTCCCAGTAAATCACTGACCCAGAACTGCTACTGTATACACACACACACACCTCCATAGAGACTGAGCAAGACAGAGGCCTGTGAATCTCATCACTTAAAGAAAGGACAGAGAAACGGGGGGGGTGAGTGGAGGAGAGATGGGACATTTGACCCCAGAGTGGCCTTGTTCCTTCTCATCTCTTTTTAAAAAGCTTCCTCCCTTCCTCCCTCCCTCGAGGAACCTACCGATCTGAGATTACCTGACTGCTGAAGAAATGAGGAGTTCGATCTTTCCTTACTAGCTTTCATCTCTCTCTGGCTTTTGTCACAGGGGCGGACAGCTGCTTTTGAAAAGCCTTTTAACATGGTATCTACTACGAGATAGGATGCCATCTAGTAGCACCTCGCCTCCTCTCCTTACTCAGGGCTTGAAATCAACTTCAAGTTCGGCGCACCAGCAAATATTTCGGAGCACCCACCGAAGATTTCCGTATTATTTCACATTTTGAGTGCGTTAGCTCCCTGTCACGTGACAACGGAGCGCAGTGACAAGAGTAATTGATGGTTAATTTTAACCAATCTAAAATCTGCATTAAAGTTAAGAACATGAAAATGATGTTGAACTGCTTTTGAACGTTGGATAAAACGGTATATCGGTGTATCAGCTCACAACAGGCACATA
This sequence comes from Osmerus eperlanus, assembly GCF_963692335.1. NCBI lineage: Eukaryota > Metazoa > Chordata > Actinopteri > Osmeriformes > Osmeridae > Osmerus > Osmerus eperlanus. Next base: position 6,406,571 of record NC_085024.1, read on the forward strand.
CTGTGCAGCTAATAAGCAAGTTTTTTGTAAAGAAATTTAAACCTGTCGCACCATAACGATTATTTGCAATTTCGGGAGCATATGCGACCAAAATGGTCACAATTTCAAGCCCTGTTACTTCCTCCTATCGCTCTCCTTGTCCCTTTAAGGGTTTTTCTAAGGGACAGGAGGAAGCAGGGTTGTCTAAGCACAAACACACTAGACTATTTTTAAGTAATGGTGAAGACAGGAAGGGGTGGGGAGAGGGCTGTCTGAAGCCTGAGTGTAGGTAGATTAGATAAGACACTAATGCTATTAGAATCTGAAGCTCTAAAAGCCCTTGTCACACACTGATGGTCACACACACACACACACACACACACACACACACACTCCCACACCAATGGTCACTCACACACAATTGGTCACACACACATAATGAAAGGGACTTTGGGGAGAATCCCAGTCAGGCTGGGGTGGGTGCAAGAGAAGGAGACCAGGGCAGGAGGGGATCAGGTTTACTGCTATTGTCCAAGGTGGATTTATACAGACTCCCATCACTGTTGCTTCTAAACAGGGATGTTCTGCTCTCTGAGCCCTGACATGGATGCTGAGAGACCCTCAACCCCCCCCCCCCCCTCCAGAGGGGTAACACACACACCCCTACTCCACTACAAGAGGCCAGAGGGGCTATGGGGGTGTGTGACATGTCACATAGCTCTTTTCCATAATCAGGGTAGCGTCAGCTGCATTAACCCTGTGTGTGTGGGTTTGTGAGTTCCTGAACTCCAGCAGAACAAACGGATCCAGATGGGAACTCTGGGATCACATTCCCCACAGGAAACCATCCACCTGAGGGCACACAGACATGCACACATTCCTGGGAGTAAGGAACCTGATCCTGATTAGCGTTAATGGGTGTGAGAGAGACAGAGCGAGATAGAAAGAGTGTTCATGTCACTAGTGCTCTGAGGGCTAGGGTAATTGACGAGGTCATCAGTGGAAACAATGACGACTACCACACATCACTGGGGTCTGCGTGGTGCACCTTGCGTGCGTGCGGTCAGACAGACCGTCACACTGCCTCTCGTCAGGGTGTCAATGAGGGCGTGGTGCAATGACGGTGCAGGGTAACTGTAGCTCTCGGCTTCTCTGATGACTCATTCTGTGCCGAGGAGAATTGATTATCTCCACCTGAATCTGATGTCTGGCTTTGATACACAAGCTAAAACAACAGATAGGGTTACACACACACAGACACACACACTTGGGGATTCCTATCTCTAGGGGTCAAGGGGTCTCTCTGGTTGAATCAACACCTCCAAAGTAGTGACGTGTGTGTGTGTGTGTGTACACCTTACATGTGGGGGTGTGTGTGTTACATTTCGTCCACCACCTCTCTAGCTGGGCTCTACAGCTTAACTAGCCTGCTATTTCAGCATCCAAATCTCATGTTGTAAGCAAGGAATCTTTTCAGCCTTACATCAAGTGCTCTTAACACAATCACCTCTTCCTCTCTGCTCCAGACTGTGTGTATATGTGTGTGTGTGTGTTCCAATCCCAGGGGAAAACACAGGATCTGTGAAGAACGGAGCAAGGCCAGGCAAACAAATTCTAAAGATAAAAGATGAGAAAAAGAAAAGGCACCAGAGAAAAAAGAAAATGAGAGAGGGAGGGAGCGAGAGCGAGAGAGAGCGAGAGCGAGAGAGAGAGAGAGAGAGAGGGGTTGCATGGACAGATTGTAGTATTGGATTTCAAACTTCAGTTGGCCCCGAGATTGTGCTGATTTTGGGCCCATTGTCCACCAGAACACGGTGTTTCGTGCTGGCTTGCTCCAGCTTCACATGGAACTGCCAAGACACCAGTACTGGCCATATATGACCATTCCTCTGCTCTCTCCTCTAACCCCCCCCCCCCTCTCTGTTACCTGACCTGGGATGTATTAAATCTGTTAAAGCACACATTCCTGCTCCTGCTTTTTCTAACCTACTGCTGGAGAGACTGGCTTATATTACTCACACACACAGGGATGATGGTGTGCACGGATGGGTATTTGTGTGCGTGTGTGTGCATGATGGTCTGAATGTGTGTGTCTGTGTGTATACAAGTCTGTGTGTGTGTGTGTGTGTGTGTGTGTGTGTGTGTGTGTGTGTGTGTGTGTGTGAGCGTGCATGTTCGGGTGTATCTAACTTACCTTGGCGAAGAACACAGAGAGATGAGTCTCACTGCCAAGTATCCAAATAGGGAACTTTGGAGACTTCAGGAACGCACCAACCTGGAATACACACACACAAGTCAGAGTTCACAACCACAAGGATTACTGTTTCCAACAGAGGCCTATTCAAATCTTACTATGAGTACTATCCAACTGTGTGCTAGACTCTTAGCTAACTGGCCCCAGCAGAGTGGGTCAGGTGAAGCTGCCTCTAACCACAGCCCAACAACACTGTCAGTCTTCTGGTCAGGCCTCCATCTCCATCACGTCAAGTGCCGGAGTCTAGAACACAGCACAGTTCCACGGTTGACAGTTGCTAACCGTTGTCTTAGCCACGTTTTTCAACTTTCTGTACAGATCTAATCTGTCCTGCACACACAGAGACACAGAGAGACAGCGAGACTGGCATGAAGTTGTCTGGGAGGTTGGGGTGTTTTCACATGGGGGCTCCCATAGTGGTTTGTGCTATTCATATCGTAAAATCCACTGGGCCTACAAGCCCCAGAAAATGTGAGTATGTCATTGTGTGTATGAGTTTGTGTGTGTATTTGTGGAGGTGATTCTCTCACAGCCAATTAATTGGTCTGTCTTACATGCTGTCACTCATGACCTGTAAACAAGAATTCACTAAAAACCACAAATTGACGAGAAACAGACCAGCCTCTTGGGGGTCAGTGAGTGAGAGAGAGGGTGAATGAATGTGTGTGTGTGTGTGTGAGAAGGTGAAGGAGTGTGTGTGCTCCTACCTTACAGTAGCGTAGTGACTCCATAAGCGTGAGGAAGCCTACTGACGCCTGGTTGTGGATACCATGCAACTCTGAGAAAAAACAGTCAGCCAAACAGTTACGGTCGTCCAAACAACGCTGAAGACTACTTGGAAACCGAACTGCACTTGAGACTGGGAATCAAAGTGGACCAACACTGCCCTCTGGGGGTGATATGTAGAACGCATGTTTTTTGTGCCCTTGCCTGAATGAGTGAGTGTGTGTGTGTGTGTGGGTTGTGTGTGTGCAACAGCAGAGGATGTGTCTGTAGGGCAGGTGACAAGAGCTTTGTTTGATCCCGTTCTTATGATGTGCCACCAGATAGCAGCCATAACTACTGTTAGGCTTGGTGTGTGAGAGATGATAAAGCTGAGGACTTACTCATCCCAGAACACTCTCTGTCTCCATCCCATACATTAGACACAGCATGGCCCGTTATGAGGAGGTTGACTAGACTCTGACTGCAGGCGGGGAGACAGAGAAAAAGAGCTATAGAATAAGACTTTTATCACTGTGGATGGACCAAACTTCTTAACTCTCAAATCTCTCTCTCAATTGTAGGTGAGATGATAATAACAATAACACTATGGCGGAGGTATTGTTATTTTTCACTGTTCCCGGTAGCTGAGATGTGGTTATTTTGTTGTGCCTATTAAATACAGACAATTGCTTGACTCTGACCCCTAACTATGCTCTTCTGACAAGATTTCAGCTTCACCGCCCTGGGAGCTAAGACTGGATTGCTGTGGAACAGAGTACCTGCCGTGGCCGTACACTGGGTCTATCAGAGGCTCTGCCGTGTCCTGAATCTCATTCTTTATGTTCTCTATGCCCTGGAGGGACAGACAGAGGGAGTGGAAGGGGAAGAGAAAGAAAGAGGAAAATTGAGAAAGGAAACAGAAATAAATATGGAGAGAGAAGTATATACCGTCATGACTTCATTTTCATTATTTTTTCTTTTTGTTAAGAGTTATCTCCAAAGCATCCTTTGAACCCACATCTGAAGCTGGACGTGTCTTACCTTGGTGAGGATGACAGAGTAGAGAAACAACAGGACTCCACAGCGCCCCCTCCAGGTTTGTGAGAGGGACAGTATCTCCTCTCTCAGCTCTGCCACAGAGCTGACCGTCCGCTTACTGCAAGAGACGCAGAGGAGAGATCAGCCACCCAGTCAGCGTATTTAGTTGGAAAAGATAGCTACTGGTGTTGAACTACATACATGTCAAATTAAGAGGCCTAGAAAACTGCCGTCTTTGAATAGATAGTAATCTGGTTGTGTTGATGTAATCCTTGGCAGCTTTAGTAAACAATGAGTCAGCAGGGGACCGCGTTTTCTGCAGCCACAGTCTATATGCTTGACTGCTTGATAAAACTCCAATATGCCTCTGGCACCGGAAGCTCAGCTGTGGTTCATTAGGTGTGTGTGTGTGTTTCAGGTTTCAGTTTATAGCTGGTAGTGAGAAATGTGTCCTTCCTCAAGTCAATGTCCTGAGTCAGGGGTTTGTGAGGGCCGGAGAAGGAGCCAAATCACTTTCACCTTCTCCATTCTTATTCGTGTCTCCCTTTCTCTCTCTTACACACACACACACAAACCAATCCCATTTCTACATACACTACAGCTCCAGACTTCAAGCAGAAATCTAGGCACTGAGGTGAAAAAGATGGACAAACTACCCTCAAGCCTTAATCAGTGTGGGAGTGGGAGGAGAAGTTAAGATAAACCAGACACTTACTGGAGGATGCTGTGAAATCGCTCAAAGCCAAGATCCTCTGCAGCCAAAGCAGCTAAGCACAGGAGGACACACACGCACACACACACGTCAGTAACACAACACTGATTATGTATGCATGCCACTCTAGAGTAAGAGCTTGGGCACCACCTCACACTGCCATACAAGTTAGGGTCAGCTACTCCATCCCAACACGACAACACAGTTAATATCCACATCAAATTTAGTGAGTATGTCTGAGCTTGATAGACTGGTAAAACGTGATGTGTGAGTGTAGATAATTTGTGATCATGTGTGAGTCTGTTTCTATGTTAAATTCAGTGACTCACTGGGTAGTTGATCTTGCTGTGGCTGGCTGCTCTCAGGCTTTGATGTCTCCTGAGAGGTGTGTGTTTCTGTGTGAGTGTGTGTGCTGGTGTGGGGGCCCTGTCCCTTGGCCCAGGACACCAGACAGTAGCTGACGGAGGGGGTGGAGCAGGCTGACTCCAGGATCTCACTCAGGGTGGAGCACAGGGTTGCTCTCTGCTCTTCTTCTGTAGTAGATGAACAGACAAAAAGACAAGCACAATAAATTAGACATGCTAAAGTCTAAAACCTACAGACTTATTGTAGCCTTACATGGCCTATAACATCCACTGACAAATGTGGTGTTTTGAAGGTGCCTCTTCAAAACACTCTGTTCTGGTTACATTATGGCGATGGATGAAGGCAGAGGCTTAGCGGTGAACACCAACCTGTGAGGCGTCTCCAGTTGGAACTATCACGATTAAACAGGATAGTCTTCAAGAGGAAGGCCTGAAAGAAGCACAAACTTAGGATGTAGCCTACAACTCTGTCCCACCACTGGTCATGGACCCGTATGAGTCTGACACAATATGAGCCTTTCTGAGCACTAAGCTCATCTGTTGCACCCACTTGGAGAATGCATTGTTTTCTCTCCACTAAACTTTGTATGAGTGTGTGTCTGTGGCCTACCTGAACAGGGGCAAGGACAGCACATGGTCCTCCTTCAAACTGCTCCAGGGCTGAGGGCTCATTCTCACTGAAGGCAAACCCTGGAACACATTGACAAAAATCAAGGCAACGAGTCAAAATGGTGAATAATTCGGGGGCCACGACTCAGTATGGCAGCCTCAAAGCAGTTTCCTTACAGATGAGAACAGTCACGGGGGGAAGGCTGCTAACCTTGAGTCCATCTCCGAAATAGAGAACCAGACACTCCGCCACTGGAAGGTCTCCCCCAGACTAAATCCACCACTTCTTTGTTGAACTCCGACATGTCAACTTGAATGAATTGCACTCAGGTCCAACGATCAGTATTCCCAAAACGGGACTACAAGCAAGTTATACTGTTGTAGCAAGCTAGCTGTGTTTATTCTTCGTTCTTCTCGGGATTGAAATTCCAGTTCTCTCGGCAGGCAGAGCCGGTGGCATTGGCCACAGTAGAACACCGGGGCGAGGCAGTCTTGCCTTATTAGCCAGCAACAGACAGATACAGGAGAGGTGCATCAACGTTGGTATTGGCACTGGACTGGATAGATGAGCAAAACAGTCTTGGTAATTTAACAAGTAGACAAATAACGTTCCCAGAGTCCAGATCGGGCCCACTTGGGTCCACCGTTAGCTGACTCAGCTCTATATATAGCTAGTTAGTTGGTAGCATATTGGATATCCCTAGTTAGCCGATATTTGTCGAGCTATGTTGTAAACGCAGGCAGTGAAAACAATTCAACTAAATTATATAGCTAACGTTACGTTGACGCTACTTGTTAGCCTGGGTAGCAAACATTAGCTAGCCTAGCAACGCAATAGCTGTCTAGCTCTAACTAGCTAACGCGGAAACCTCCTACCGCTTCGACGGTCAAAGACTAAGCACAATGACTCCCGTTAACTTCCACAGCAAAAATGTTGCTGGTGCAAAATCATTAATATTGTATCCACAATTATTCTTGATAACAAATTCCTAGCATCAACGTCTGTGTGTCATTCGTTTATTTACTACACAGCTGTAAAAATGTGCGTCTTTGACGTTAGCATACGTAACTGCAGATTGGTCTAATTTTGGAACATTCACTCTGCGTCAAGGGGCACAGCTTCAAGACGCTTTCCCATTGGTTTAATTGCGACATCAGTTGTGTCATTTTCCCGCCCACTGTACGATTCCTTGTCATTGATACAGTACGTTTTAAACTAAAAAGCGCATCTTATTAACAATGCAGATATAATATTCGACTACATTACTATACAAAGAAGACTTTAAAAATGTAGTGTTCCGTGCTCAAATATAGTGTTCAGTCACACAGCCATTTAGTCAATAGAATTACTTGCTTTGCGTAACTAGACAACTTTTGTCTACTTTCGGATACCGTAATACCAGCTGTAGTACCGAATGAGCATGCGCCGCCCCGACCTATTCCACGCGTGAAGTTCCATGCAATTTATACTGTGCTCCTGTACGCAACCCTAAACAACATCAACATGGGAGGCCAGGCAAAGAGTAAGAAAAAGACTAAAGGCAAGAGGAGAGACACGCGCGCAAACGGAGGTGTGTAGCTAATGTATCTAACCTTAAAGTTCTGATCAAAGTCTTAAACGATGGAGTCAGCTAGCGCTATTAGCTTGCTATGTGTCATCCGATTTTGGATGTAATCTACTTTAGCTAGCTAGCTAGTCAAACGAATACCGTGCTTTCCACTCATCTTGACCTAAAAAAAGGTAAATTACTGTTTATGTGTATATATGTGTGCAAATCTGTCTGTGTGTGTGTCTGTGGTGATGTGCCTGTGCATATGTCTGTGTGTGTGTTCGTGCACGCTCGTCTATGCTGCAGACTCCGGGCTTGCTTTTCTGTCTCCGCAAGAAAGAATGAAATTGAAGATGCAGGAGAAGACCAAAAAGAAAACGGCAGAAAAATACTCTGTTGAACAACTACTAGAGAAGGTCTGTTTACGGTCCAACTCTTAGTGTCACTCTCTCTACTCCCAACTTTATCATTAATTCATTGTGCCATACTTACTATAACAGAAGCTGTTCCCTTTGTTTGCGTTCAGCGGGACATGCTGGTTATCTCTGTCTCCCTTTGCTCCAGACGGAGGAGTGTATGGACAGTTTTGACTTTGAGATGGCGGGCCGTTTCTGCCAGCGGGCTCTGGAGTTGGAGCCCAACAACAAGCAGACCCTGGACATGCTGGGCCACATCCACTCTGAGCTAGGAGACCCGCAGAGGGCCAAGGGAATATCCTTCACAGAGGAACACTGTGTGTGAGTGTGTGAGAGCTGGGAGACACTCAGCAAGTCAATGGTAAATACATCTCAGAGAAACAGAGTGTGTGTACCCGTGGACCTGTATATGTTCACAGCTTTTCCTTGACTGTGTGTAAGTGTTCCTGCGTGCCGTGGAACTGAGCCCTGATGAGGGCCACAGTAAATACATGTATCTCGGACAGTTACACACTGGTCAGGAGGCAATCAGCTACTACACCAGAGGCATACAGATTATCCTCGCTGCTTTGGAGAGACAAACGCTAAGCATGGTAATTTCACAGACACTGCACTCTCATGCTCACTGTTCATGCTCTCATGGCCAGTGAATAAGCTACATATTAGTTAGGATCAATTCGAATGAATTAAACCCTGGTTCTTGCACCTATGCTCTAAATGAAGGTTTTTTTTCTGACAGGAGAGGGTGCTGTTTGTCAATTCTTAAGTTATAGCCAAATGTATTATTTATAAATGTATGTTATAGCCAGGCTCTCTTGTACTGTAACAAACCCCCCCCCCACCCCCCCAGACAGAGGCTGGGGCCGCGGCCCCACCAGACCAGGAGCCCCTCTGTAGGAAGGATGTGTGTGTGGCCTACTGCTCTGTAGCAGAGATATACCTCACTGACCTCTGGTAAATTACACACACACACAAGCACACACATGCCCTAACATTTAAAATAGAGACATCAACTGACCTCTCTTGCTCTGTGTGGGTGTGCGTGTGTGTGTATGTGTATGTAGTATGGAAGACGGTGCAGGAGACAAGTGTAGAGAAGCTATAGAGAGTGCGTTGCAGCATCAGCATGACAACCCAGAGGCTCTACAACTAATGGCCAGCTACCTATTTAGTACTGAGAAGAATCAGGTCAGTACACACACACACACACACATTGGATGAGTTATTACCACATTAAATCAGGAATCGGATGCTAATTAATGTTACAAAATTGAATCATATGCCATTAATCAGATGATTTACTCAATCTCATAATCTACACACACACACACACCTACACACATTCATCTTCTTATGGCAGATGATAATCTTGAATAATTATATGCCAGAGCGTTTGGAGCACACAGTCTTTTAATAGAGAAAGGGGAGAAGGCAGGACATGCAGGCAAGAATAAGGGCACTGGAATGAAGCTCATTGAGGACTTGTTGCTACTCTGCAAACCTCTTAGAACAGAGTTGGGAGATGTTTACATCCACAGGCTTACTGAAGCCTGTTCATTAAAGCTTGTCTGAAGTGCATCTGAGACAAAGGAAAGCATAGAGGAATTAGTGTAAAGAGGTTTCGCAATGCAAACAGCACAGCTCATTAAGAAGTGTGGAGTGGAGGCCTTCTGCCTGCAATACCACCCCTGGGCTGTGGGTGGCAGTGTGGCTCCAACAAGCTGTTTCTCTTGGCTGGACCTCATCAAGTGAGTGTTTTGTATGCGTGTTTCCTTGTTCGTCTGTGTGAGAAGGAGGGGAGAGATTACCTGATGAGGAGTGTGGGGGCGTGGCTACCTGTCCTCAAACAAAGCGAGGCCCTGCCCCCTAGAGGAGACATGGTGGAGGAGCCAACACAGGTGAGATGTAGCCTTTCCCTATATTAAAGTGTTTTGCTTTTTTTTACCAACCATACTGCAGGGTTTCCCGCAGCATTTTTCAGTTAAGGCGGCCGCCTAAGCAACACACGCCTGCCGCCTTAACTACGTCGTAAACTGCCCCTCCCCCCCCTTTTTGACAACAAAATAATATCTAACCAAGAACAGAGGTTTTAAATAAGATAAAGAAACAGATAAACAAACCACTCAGGGTTGGAGAAGGAATCTCTGGTGACAGATCTGGAAGAGAGGTCATGATGGAGCTTGCAGCGTGCTGTCATGTCTCTCCACTCTCCAAGCCTGACACATCCAGAGCAGGGTCCAGAGAGAGGAGGCCGGGAGCTATTTCTGTTTCAGGGCCACGGCCTGGGGCCTCTGGCCTGGTCGCTGCTGCTGTCTGGCCTCAGGAGGGCGACACCTGGGCTTTGCTGGATGCTACCCGCTCTTACTGAGCAGGCTCATCCTGTGTTTTTAATCTTCGTGTTTTGGTTTTGTTTCTCAGAGTGAGATCCCTCCATACGAGACTCGCATCACCACGGCCAAACTGCTCATGGAATCAGAAGAATATGAGGTAGGGATGCCTGGGTTTGTGCGTGTCTGTTTTTATGTGCTTGTGTGTGTGCTTTTATGGGTGTGGGTGTGTGCCATCTCATGGCTGAATAGCACCTTTGAGAGTGAAAGGCCAGGCTTGTCTTTATCACGGCTAGAGTTCAGGCTTGCGTCAATAATAGAGGAGTGGTATTTACTGAGAGGTGGGGGGGGGGGGTATAGGAGTGAAGGGTGATGGAAAGAATAGGGAAGCAGACAGAGAGAGGAGGGAGATGGAGAATGGATGAAAGTGGAGGGAGTATGGAGGAAATGGGAGAGGGGGGGAAAGGGAAAGAAGATTTGAGGTAGAAAGGAGAGGAAGAGATGGCGAGGGGACGGAGATGGAGAGGAGGGGATTGAGAGGGGATAGAAGGAGGGGCAGGAGATGGTGTGTGTGGGGGGGGGCTGAGGTGATGAGAGGAGAGATGAAAAGGGCACTGAGAGCTAGATGGAGGATGATAGGGAGATGTGTCTAACAGGACAGTAATGTTACCGGGAGCCCGGCTGAAAGCAACGCAGCTCTCTTCTTAACATCCATCCACATGCTTTCTAGAGAGGGGGGGGGGGCAAGAGAGGGACAGGGGGAGTTGGGATGGAGAGAGTGTGCTTGTGTGTAAAGAAGATGAGGCTGTCAGGTAGATCAGTTAAATGACAATCTGGTGGGTAGTTTCTGACGCATCATTTGTCTTCATCCCACACATATCAGCAAGCTCAGCACACACGCTCATCAAATACACACACACACATATACCCTGGGCATAGTTTTATGGTATGTATGTTTGAACAACTCAGAGTGTTTGGCTGTTTCCAAGACAAAGCTGAAATTTGCTGAAAGCAAAATGAAATTCAAGGAAATGAACAAAGCGGAGACTCTCTCCCTCTTCCTCCGGGCTCTTCTGGGGGTTTGGTTCTTACAACTCTCACTGGAATTTCTCTCGTCAAAGTTTCGCTTAAGTTGACTTTACTCGGCGCTGCGGATGTGAAAGAAGTCCTTGGTCTGACAGATGAGTGGAGGCTCTTCGATGGTTCCGTTGTAACTCCGAGCCCTCGATCTGCCACAGAACCTCTGAAAGCTTCCTGGACAGCCGTCATCCACTCCACTCTGGAGACAAGTTCAGCTGTAAGAGTGTAGGGTCGCAGACAGACAGGGAGAAGAATAGACAGGAAGGCAGACAGACAGGCAGATTGATAGTAAGACAAGCAGATGGGTAGACAGACAGACGATTAGACAGACATTCATACAGGCTGATGGGTAGAGACAGACAGATGAATAGACAGACATTCTAACACGCAAATGGGAAGATGGACATTGAGACAGGCAGACAGACAGGCAGATGAATAGACAGACTTTGAGACAGACAGATGGACAGACAGACTCAGGTCCCTTGACGATGGACAATACCTTAGGTCTAAGGAAGCGGTTGTAATAGCAGGTGATAGATATCACATCCCTGTGTTTAGGCTTTGTGTTTATTTGTTTTTATGGTTAGCCTAGATGAGGCACAGTCTCTCTCTCCGCTCAATTGAGGCAAGCAGTGCCTTGGGATATGCTTAGCGCTGCCGTGTGTGTGTGTGCGTGTGTGTGTGTGAGGAAGAGAGAGTCAGCCCAACCGACCCCACATGCTAGTAATTTCTTTCCCCTGTCTGCAGCATCCCCTATTAAAACAATTTCGTTATTTTCTATTTATTTTTACAACTGCATTACAGTGGCAAAACTACACGATAGGAAACAACACACACACACTCTGACACACAGTAATTATAAATGTGGGCCGTTGGTCACAGCTCCTGAAGTCAAAAGAGGAGCTCAGAGACTGTGGCTGTGTTGACGGCTGTCTGGATGCAGTTCTTTCTGTCTGTCTTTCTGTCCTGTCTGCCTGTCTGACATACTGCCTGGATGTGTACCCCGCCAAACACACACACCTTCTCTCTCACCATCTCCCCCTCCTTCCATCCATGTCCAGGGGAATATTAATCTTGTTGTTTAGATTCTGAGGCCGCTTTCAAAAATGAAATGTTTAATCAGTAGCCTCTGGTCTGGCTATTCTATATGAGAGAGACAGAGAGGATTGAGCGAGAGAGAGAAAGAGGGACAGAGAAAAAGAGGATAAGGAGAGAAAGGGCGAGAGGAAGAGAGATCAATCAGAAGGGGAGATCATCACCTATGATTGCTTCCAGTTCTGTTCTATTCTATTTCTACTGTTAAAATCTTCCAAAGGTCTTATCAGTGGTAAAAAAAAGGAGGTCTCAGGCTTCATATCTATATCTAGATGTCCAATTGGTACCCTGTGTGTGTGCTTGCATGTGTACGTTAACTCAAACAAGAGGATGCTGAATCAGGCCACAGTCATCAACCGGGATCAGATGTTTGTTTGTGCAGATCAGACAGTCGTTAATTAATCATAGCCGATAAGCATTCAGCATATAATTGGCCCGACAATTAATCAAACTGTGCGCTGACGCACACACATTTTCACACCGTCCCTCACTCCCTCTCTTCTCTCTCGTCTTCTCTGTTTTCTTTTTCCTTAACAAGCTGGTCTCAATTAACCTGTTTTCATCCTGGTCTCCCCCGGCAACAGACCTATTTATTGCCACGGGAACCACTGTACCTGAATGAAAAGATCAGAAGAAGAACAGAAAAGAACGTCTGGAGAGAAAAGGGTGAAGAATCCAACTCTAATGAGAGTTAGAAAACAGGCTTGCAGCTGACACGTCGCTCTCTTTTTCTTTAGTTTTACTGTGTGTCTGGTTATGCCGGTAAATAAGTGTGTGTGTGTTGGGGTGTCTTGCCCCTGCCATTCTCTTTGGGTGATTACCTAACACTGTTCAGCAAACTCAGGTTCACAAAAAAAATCTATATTCCATCACCTGAGGCCATACACACACACTGACACGCTTCCCTTTCTCTCCCTCTTTCTCTCTCTCTCACAATCTCTGCCCCCTCTCCCTCTTTTCCTCAACCCCTTTCCTCTTCCTTCAAATAGTAACCAAAGTATCTGCCTCTTCCAATGCTTTTCACTGCCCACACAAGGTCACAAAAATCTGAGCTGAAGTCCAGTATGGAGTCCAGGCTTGTTACACCAGGGTTAGGAGACAGCAGAGAGGCCAGAGAAAATTAATGTTTTCAGAAGAGAAGATAGGGAAGGAGATGTAAAAGGTGAAGGAAAGATTAGAGAGTATAAATTGAGTAGATACAGCATGGTTAAGGAAACGCTGGGAAGACTTGTATAGGAGGATGAGAGAAGGAAAGGCTCCGGTCTGTGAGAGAACGTTAAACCAGTGTTGAAAAGGTTCATTGATAACAGGGACTTAACAGGGTATTGATTGACGCCCCCCCCCCCCCCCCCCCCCGTATCCGTCAATGAAGGTGATGGCTTGGTATTGATCGAGGCTGATCGGGTAGCCCGGAGATGAGATGGGGTGTAGATCAGGGTTAATAGATAAAGATGGCTATCGATCAATGAGAGGACAGTGGCTATCGACCGGGAGATAAGGCCCGGGGCCCATCGACCTTCGTGTCAGCTGTCTTGTTGGCCATTGACCACCTTGTCGACGGAACAGCAGCCTTGTATGCGCTTCTCGAACTAACTGATCTCATTGGTCGATTGACGAAGTAGGAAATATACTAGGTTGTTTTTATTTTTTAAGGGTCTCTGACCTCTCCTACCCTCTCTCTCCCACTCTGTTCTCTCTCCCTCACACTTGTTCCCTTGTTCTCTCCCTACCTCCCCCTGTTTTCTCCCTCTCTCCCTCTCAGATGGCAGTGGACGTGCTGGAGGGTCTTCTGGAGGAGGATGACGAGGTAGTCCAGGTGAGTGCTGGGGATGGAGCTACTGTAGGTGGCGGGGGGCGTGCAAGTTCGGACACGTGATCCCAGGCCATTCCTCATAGAGCATCCTGTTGTAGCCTTCAGCTACCCAGGGTATTCCTCATACAGAATCCTGCTGTAGCCATCAGCTGCTTAGACTTATTAATCATGACAGACTGTAAAACCCTGCACACACTTTATCAGGAAGATCAATGAGTAAGACGCAGATGCGTGTGTGTGTGTGAAGAGAGCTTTAATTCCATATTTGTATGTTTTAACAGTATATGGAGCATTTTTGGGTTTGACATTAGGCCTTTTATACTTTGGCAGTATCTGAAGTCTGCTCTCCTGACACATACACATAAGTGTACGTGCACATGCATCTGAGATGACAGATTGAGAGCAGTCAAAGGGGTGCTGAACTTTTAAATGACTTCAGAAGACGGCACTGTGACACCTGCTTTGTGCGGGCTTGTGCGTTCACACACAACGGTTATTTTAAGTGTGTTAGAACTGTGCTGAGGCAGAAGAAATACGTTCTTACACACACCTCTCTCTGGAGGTCACCCACTGTCAGCTCATGATTAACTTACAGTGGAGCTTGAAAGTTTGAACAAAAGTTTGTGTTCTGCACATAAAACTGGGGAGTTATCACAACTCTGAAAAATAAAAGCTTTTTCAAATGTGTTCTTGTCAGAGCTTAACCAGATGGTTGGCCACAAGGATATTTCTTCAACTAAACGAGTCATTTAAATTGATTGATTGACAGTGTGTGTGTGTGTGTATGTGTGTGTGTGTCCTCAGTGGCGCGTCTGATGTTTTTAATTAGCTGACTGGTTAATTTGCAGAAGCTCGTGGAGTGTGTTTGCAGCACATGCATAAATAAATGAAAAGAACCCATCTTGTAAACAGTTTCAAAGAGACTTATTCTAATGAAACTGCTTTGAGGACGCGCTCCCTGTACTGATGGAAGTGACAAAGAAACCTCCAGATATTTCTCCCTCTTTCTTTCTCTCTTTCTCCCTTCCTCCTGTCTTACACACACACATGCACACCTTTGGCAGAGACAGTCCATCTAGGTCACAAATAAACATGAAAGCTATGATTATTAAGCTAGATAATTCAGTTATTCAGTTAGTCAGACCAACTGTGTGTGTCCTATCAGTCTCAGGGGTATCTGTTAGAGGTGTAAATCTTTTTTTTGCCTCTGATGAATAATGGATGAAGAAGATATTCATGTGTGGCTGCTCCAGGAACTGTAGGTGAATGGTCTTTGGCCTCAACTGCTGAGCTCAAACAAACCTAAGTGATTGGAAGAGAGGCTTTTAAGGAGAGAATATCAGGACCTGGAGGGACTGGCCAGGGACTGGCTGTGTCGGGGGGGTGGGGGGTTGATTATGTGGAAAAACAAGTTATTGTATTAACCAGGCTTCTTGAGATGGAGGACTGTGTGTGTGTTTGCATAAATGCGATTACATGTTTAAATGTATGTGTGCATTGGTGTGTATCCCTGACTCGTCCGTCTGTGTGTTTGTGCAAAAACTTATTTGTCATTGCTAGAGACGAGATTTCATGCAGACATGCTTTCTGACACTTACAAATGTGTTTGTCCCGTCTACAGCTCTGTTAATGTAACAAATAACAGTTTTTCTCTTTCCCTGTTTGCCTTTCTTCGTCCTTCGCTCCCACTCTTTCCATTTCTGTCTCGCTTCATTTTTCTCTCCCTTCCTCTCAGGTGTGGTATCTGTCCGGCTGGGTGTGCTGTCTGCAGAAGGAACGAGCAGGGGAGCAGAGAGTGAGGGAAGGGAGAGAGGCGGGGGAGGAGGAGAGGGAGGAAGCTGAGGCGCTGAGGGAGGCTGCCAGATGCTACCTGACCAAAGCCAAGAAGGTATGACCGCATCCACTCACCTATGACCTCACATCCTGTAGAAGGCCTTCCTCCACACACACACACACACACATTCTGGCCTGGCCTCCTGCACATCTGATTGGACCATGCACAGCGTTCAGGTTTGGCTACTCCAACACGCCCAGTAAACAGAAGGCTGGAGCTGGTGTGGAAGTAGGGGGTGGAGTGGGGGTCTAGAGGTGAACATGAGGAGTCAACAGAACAAGGGCGAGGCCAAATAGTTGGAGCAGGAGTGTATTGGCTGAAGGATGAGGGGCATAGATAACTGCCGGTGAGGAGAAGCCAGATCTGTTTCGAGGACGGGGAGGGGGTGGGTGGTTCTGTGTATGGATATTTCTCTTTACATCTTTCTCTCTTTGCGCGCCCCCCCCCCCCCCCCCAACACACACACACACCCCGTCCTGTCTTTCCCTGGCTGTTGTCCTAATGACAGGACAGGCTGTCTAACGAGTCAACACCACCATCTGTCTTCTGACACCGACCTAACAAGCCTGGGATATAGGAGATGGAGTGGGACAGACAGAGAGAATATTAAGGTTACTAAAGGTTGCCTTGAGAGGATGTAAGCCTGTCAAAGCTATGGCAGGACTGTGAGGGTTTGTGTGTGTGTAACCCACTTCTTGTTTATATCTGAGCATTGTTTTGGAGTATGTGTGTAGTTAATTATTTACGAGGAGTCCGTTGGAAAGACTAAATGAGCTCCAACATGGAAATGAGGCGCAAACCTACTGGTTGGTTTAGGCACCCGTCCACATCTCTGCATACTTTATGACTTTGTTTGCTGTGTGTGTGTCTGAGCATATGTTCATATTTAATTGTGTGTTTCGCTTGCATTTCCAATTTGTTACAAATATCTTAATTCATCAGACCTACTGTGTTTTTCAGAAGACAAGCTGTGTGTATGTGTGTGCAACAGTCCAGCGTGCAGACGCACACACACACACTGAAACTGATGCCGTGTGTCCATTTCCATCATCCTTTTTCCATAGAGGCGTGGCTCCAGCTACAGTCCCACATTCCTCCCTTCTTCTCCACCAGAGGGGGGAGATAATGAATGTTTAATGTGTGACGCACACACACACACATACATACACACAAGGCAGGGTGTGACAGTAGATTAGATTAGACCTTCTTGAGTGTGAACAGGACGTGTCCTTAGTCTCTCCCAGGGGGACGGCCTCTTGAGTCTCTCTTTTTCTCACACACACTGTCTCTCTCTTTCACACTCTCACACACACACACTCTCAAGCACACACACCACATAGTGTGTTTCTTAACACCTCTCCTGCAGCCCGACCTTTCAGCCAGAGCCGAAGGCATTAAAATGACATTAGAGGCTGGTGGTCCTAGCTCTCAGCTCTGCCTGAATCTGGCCCTTTGGGGACCCTCTCGGCCCTATCAAACAGGAACACTTTTGACCTCCAATTTCCCCAAGCACACTCGAGCACTATGCCACCAGCTCTGTCACACATGCGCACACACACACACAGATATGCACATAAACATTTTTGACACACACTAACACACAAAAACACAATGCAAACCCTCCACCCCGTCTTTCGGCCTTTGTCACACTCTTATCTTGTTTCAGCTCAGGTTCTATCTCACATCCAGTCTGCTATTGATTTTAAACCAACCCACTCATACACCCCCACCCACACTCACCCCCACCCACACACACATACTCACACACACCTCACCGTTATTCACCATTAACCTAAATACCAGTATTGTCCTCCTCTTTTATCTCTCTCCTCTCCTCGGACCACCTGACTACTCTCCTCCCATACTGCCTACCCCACCTTGATCTCCAACTCACTCCACACTAACTTCATAACTGTGTGTGTGTGTGTGTGTGTGCGTGTGCGTGTGCGTGTGTGTGTGACAGATTCTATTAGGTACCAGTATAAACTGTGAGGCCTATCTATCACACCGACAGTAAGGTCACCTGTGGTGGAGAGGGAGAAGGTGTGAGAGAGAAGGAGAGGGAGCGAGACATAGAGGGATTGAAGTATAGGGATCGGAAGGGGGGTGGGGTGGGTTGAGCACTGTGAGAAGGTGTAAATGTAGGTAAAAACTTCCTGGTTAACTTAGACTTCCCAGTAAGGGAGAGATAGAGGGAGGTTATCTAAGATAAGACAGATGGAGGTTAACTTTGACTACCCACTGAGAGAGAGATAGAGGGAGGTTAACTAGGAGTAAAGAGAGTGATGGAGCGAGATAGAAAGCTTAACTAAGACTACCCAGTGAGAGAGGGATGGAGATGAACATAACTATGTTCCATGACCTCCCTTTTCTCTGTGTTAAGGATAACATTCCTGCTGTTGTCTACAACTATTCCACACAGCCACAAAACTGCATAGTCAGAAGTATGGCTTTGTGTGGGTGTGTGTGTGTACTGGAGACTGATCAGGCTTACTGTATGTTCTGGCTCTGTTTTTAATAAAAGAACTAGACAACCATCAAATAAATTCACACACACACACCCCTACCATCTTTCACACACACACACACACACACACACACACACACACACACACACACACACACACACACACACAGAAACACACCCTACCATCCCACACAGACACACACACCTGCCATCCCACACAGACACGCACGCACCCCTACCATCCCACACAGACGCCCACACATTTCTCTAAATGAGAAATGACCTGGTCAGAGTGTGTGTCTGTGCTGAGCTCAGCAGCAGAGTGTCTATGTTGTGGATGGTTGTTTATACAGCCAGCTCATGCTGTCTGAATGAGAAATGATCCAGCGCTGGGACGCCAGGTAATTTGGACTGTTGTGCCACGCTAAATACCAGCTAGCTCATTTAAAACAGTCACACACAGTCTTTCAGACCCACACACACATACAAGTTTTCCTGAATAAATGAGGCCGCTTCCAACATAAAACCGAACTTTAGTCAAAGTGGAGTTTAGCTCCTAACATCACGAAGCGTGTTTCTTCACGATGGGAGGAAGATGAGAGAGAAGACAGCCGTGATCCTCCAGGGGCCTGGAGTGTGTGTGCTCCCCCAGGAATCGGCTCTTCAGCCTGGGTCACCGACTCTCTGCCTCACCCTGCTCCCCACAGATCTCTGGAGCCTCACAAGCACAGACCTCATTCACACACTCCCTCTTTTTCTCTCTGTCTGTCTCCAAATGAATTCCCAGAAGACTTGTCTGCTGTCAAGGCCTACAGTTGTTTAGTGACTGTTCCTGGGGCGACACACTCACTCACTCTTTTGGCCTGGTTACACTTGCAATGGGATGAATCTTTTTCTGTGAGTTTATGTGTGTGCGCATTCTCATATCCTGACTAGATTAAACAGACAAGGTACCTCATCTTCTAATCCCATGTCTGCTTATCTCCTCCACCCCTGGACCAGAGAACGTCTCTTCCTGGGAAGAAAGGAGAAGAGGCATTGTTTGTGTTTGTGAACACGAAACACACACATGCATACATGGCTAGACCTGCTATTCTTTTTGCCAGAACTACTTTTATCACTGAGCAGTCCTATCATGTGGATAATTAGACTCAGGCAGAGTATTGTGCTGAGATAAATCTAGTGGTCCGTTTTAGAAAATGATTTTTTTTATCTTGCTGCTCCAGCTTATTTTCCTGAGATAACAACAATGATTGCCTGTGTGTGTACGTGCGTGCTTCTGAGTGAATGCACCTCTGTGTGTGTGCGTGTGTGTTTGTATGCATCTGTGTGTGTAATCGAGGGAGATAAATAGCCTCTGTATCTCTTCTCAGCTACTAAACAGTATCAAATGTGCTGATTTTCCAAATAAAAGACAATCCCTGTTTACCAGTGCTCCTGTTGCTCAGGCTGGCTGACAAAAAGCTGCAGCCACTGCAGGAACATTTCAGACTTGCCCATTATAACAGAATATAATATGATGGGAGTGCACACAGAATGTATGCTAATGAGAATAATATGTGATTTTATGTGTGTTTCTAACCTGTGTGTGTGTATTTGTGTTTCAGCTGTATTGCAAGCTGCACTGTGATGACCCCCCAATGTTGGAACATGTGGAGCAGCTGTTGGGCGAGCTTGGCGGGGAGGTGGAGGAGGGAGAGGAGGAGGGGGCAGGTGCAACCCTGGACCAGGAGTTTGAACCCTGCAGTGATGAAGAGGAGGAAGAACAAGAGGAGGAGGCTTCTGCCATGGAACACTGAGCTCTCTAAACCATCTCCCTGAAATATACACGCACACACATATTCTACAGCGTGTGACCAGTGTTTTAGGATCTGATATGGTGTGTGATCTAGGTTGTAGATCAGTGTGACTCAAACTTCCGTGTCGCAGATGTGGTTCCTAAGGGATGGATGCTGAGAAACACCGCTCCACATTTCAGTTTTTAATGTGATTTCCCTAATTATCTCGCTGTCTATCTGCATCTCTCTCTGTGTTTCACTTAGCCTCTCTGTCTCTCCTCCTCTCTTTCAGTGCTGTACTTTCTGAAGTGCCTTCAGCATCTTATCCCTGTCAGTCAAACTCAGTTTACAATAGATTGGAAATACACACCTCAATGCTGACAGACAATAAAAACTGCTATTTTAAATTCACACTTTTTCTAAACCTCTGGTGCTTAATAGACTTCTAAATGAACCTTCTTTGAAACGACTTTTGTAAATGAAAGACGTCTCTAGGTTGATGGACTGATGGGATTTCTATATAGCTCTTCACTGCCTCTCAAGGCCTCATCAACACATCCACAGACTAAAATCTATGTGCACGCACACTCAAACACAAAGTATTGTTTCCAGTTCTTGTTACGGTTCCCGCTCTCTTGGTTAATCAAAAAAAGATTGTTCACTAGGGACTTTAAAAGGCAGAATGTGGGATGCTAACAAGTACATGTACGCACACAAACACATTGCTCAGACTTCTACTTTGTCTTTTAATGAGGCAGTGGCGACTTCTTTGAGACTGCAAGGGAAGTTCGGCTTCCCCTAATGTCCAAAAATTTATGGTCAAATATTTACTATAGTGTTAACATTTTAAATGCGTTAGAAAACATTCATCTCGAAGACGAGTTCGTTCAGAATCAGCTATAGTAGCAGGCAGGGCGTTGTTAGACATAAAGCTCTAATGGGGCATAGGCCCCTATTCATATCCCTTTTTTTACTTCCAAGCTTGCTGCGCACAATGCACTACTCGGCTATAGAAACTCCCCTTGCTTAACCCACTATACAACAGTTCAGGGTAGGGATGGGTATCGAGAAACCGGTTCTTGTTTAGAACCGGTTCCCAGTGAATCGATTCCTTGGAATCGTTAGCAAAATTCCTTAACGATTCTGTTAACGATTCTCTGTGCCGTTAAACAATTAAAATGCTAAGTTTAATAATGGATTGAAAATCGATATGGTCAGTTTAATAATGGGACACGCGAACGTCTGTCTGAATAAACTATAAAAGTTCGCGCATAGACAGACTGCAGAACGCTTTTTCCTAGTTGCCATGTGGTTGTATATCACACGACAAAATGACAACAACTGCCGCGAAATCACTCAATATACTTAGTGGTTTTCATTCGAAATGAAAGCTGGCAGTAAATAATACACTAGAGTGAAAGATCCATAACATACCATACATAACATAAACGCCTAAACAACATACCCAAAGTACATTGGAAGCTGTTGTTGAACCATTTGGAGTACATGCATGTAAATGGTCTCTTTTGAAAGGTGACACTGAAGTTATTTCACCTGTTGTTAGGACCCCTGTAAGTCCTACTGGTGTTGAGTAATAGAAGCTTGAACACAAGGAAACTGAAAGTTTCTATCTCCGACTAGATTTAGTTTTGAAAACAGAGGCCTGAAGAGGCCTAGAGGTGGTAGGTATTAGCTCATTTCAGAGCCAGTCAAAGCCAGTTCGAGAAATTCGTTTAGAACGAGTGTGTGTGTGTGTGGGGGGGGGGGGGTTGCAGGACGCACAGACCTATGGCTGTAGAGGGGAACATCGATAAGAGAATCGATAAGGAATCGAATCGATAAGCAGGAATTGATAAGGAGTCGGAATCGTTAAAATCTTATCAATACGCATCCCTAACTACAGTGTACAATACTATACAGTAAAAGGGACAAAAATCAAAGGAGTAAACATGTGATCAATGTGCTTCTTCTTGTCTTTGGGCTGGGTCAGGCCAGAGCACTTCATCGACATCACAAGCAATATTTTCCCAACTTCAACAACCTGTTAGCTCTCTGAACTGGCTTATATTGGTTGTGTCACATCATTTGAAACAAGTGAAATAAATTTAGAGTGGTTGTGTTTAGTCAATGACATTTTTTCTTTATTTGTATTTGGTTGTTGCCATTTGTGTTTACCAGTATGGATGACATGTGCATTAGAGTGCAGAATGTGTTTGGAGAATGAGAATGTGTTTAGAGTTGCAAATCGTGTTTTACCATGTGAAATGGTTTAAGGTATTGACAACAGACTGCACAATTAGCTACATGAGTTCAGGCAACTGAGAACGTTGTTCAGCCAATGGGTTTTAGTGTTTTAGCAATTGAGAAAAACTGTATGCACATGTGCAACCACTTTATTAGTCTTTAACACTTTGTTTTACTGTTACCTTTAATGAGTTGTTTTCTAACTATCAATTGACTTCAGAAAAGCATGTTGATGGCCATTTTTATTTTCTTCACCACTCTGCTGTTAGCATACTGTACCATACAGAAACGTGCTGAGGGAGGTGTCCATGGAGAAGTCTGGATCGATAGAGAGTGCTGAAGGACAGGGTATTGTGCTCAGCAGGATGCCCTGTCACCGTGACACTGAATGAAACACTCCTCAATTCTAACACCAGCCTCACTTATTATACTGTACACCTACACGCATATTTTGGGTCTGTTTTTGGGTCCACACTTGCATTCCTGACAGAACGAGTTTCTGTTGAAAGCAAACAACCGGCCTTCATTCTGTATTCCATTTTACTGTAAAATAGAGAAAAAGCTCTCAAAAGTTTCCTTTACATCTATTTAATTGGGGAAAAAAAAACTTTTCACTAAGGATATAAGACACAAGGAAGTCAGGTGGCTGAGCGGTTAGGGAGTCGGGCTAGTAATCTGAAGGTTACCGGTTCGATTCCCGGCTGTGAAAATGACATTGTGTCCTTGGGCAAGGCACTTCACCCTACTTGCCTCGGGGGGAATGTCCCTGTACTTACTGTAAGTCGCTCTGGATAAGAGCGTCTGCTAAATGACTAAATGTAAATGTAAATAAAGAAGTTAAGAAACAAATTACTTAGCATTCATTGCGCTTCATCACACACACATTCACACACACCCCACACACACCCACTTCTTAGAGCAAGGCAGGAGCTACAGAATATCTTAATGACCGTATTAAACTGCATCAAGCCATCAGTGTAATGTGTCTAAAATGACCAGGAAGGAAGTCGTGAGTGTTGGAGTCTGAGTCAATCCATCGTTACATCTCGGGGCCCGGCCAGCCACAGCACATTAGGAAGTTCATCCCCCACACACACACACCACTCACCATCAACAGGACCTCCCCACCTCCCAGTAGAGCAGATCCAGTTCTCCTGCCATAATAGGGAGTTGAGTAGGTGTCGACAGGGGTGTTTGCAAAGGCTGGAAAAACATACTTCACATTCTGTCAGACAGACATCAGAGACACAGTGAGAAGAGGTTGTGAAGGTACGGTACTCAATTTAGTTATAGTGCTGTACAAAGAAGGGAGACCTGAAGCATTATGTTTTTGTCCCTCTTGCTCTCTCCATTACTCTCCTGTCCCCTCTTCTCCTTGTCTCGCTCTCTGTCTCTAACTCTCTCCCATCATCTCCTCATCTCCTATCACTCTTTATCTCTCTCCCCATCTCCCTGTCTGTCTCTCTATCCTCCTCTCCTCATCTCTTTATCTTTCTCCTTGTCTCTCTCCCCTCCCCTCCTCTCCTCGTCTTCTCTCTCTCTCCCTGTCTCTCTGTCTGTCTCTCTATCATCCTCTCCTCGTCTCTCTATCTTTCTCCTTGTCTCTCTCCCCTCCTCTCCTCGTCTTCTCTCTCTCTCCCCCGTCTCTCTGTCTCTCTATCCTCCTCTCCTTGTCTCTCTATCTTTCTCCTTGTCTCTCTCTTTTCCTTCCTCTCCTTGTCTATTCTCACTCTCTCTCTCCCCATCTCTCTGTCTGTCTCTCTATCCTCATCTAGCCTCAGTATATCTCTCTCCATCTCTCTCTTTGTCTATCCTCCTCCCCTCCCCTTTCTATCTCTCTCCCATCCTCAGTCTCTCTCTCCCCTCCTCTCATCTGTCACTCCCTTCGCCCCTCTCTCCAGCTCTCTGTGTCTCTCTCTCTCTTTCTGTATGCTCTGAGTCCAGATTGGGTCCCTCATGTTTCAGTTTATCTGGTTTTCTTTGTAATTCTAAAGATTGGTTTGATTTCCACCTTAATCCCCCACGAGAAAGGACCTTCTTAGCTCATTAATTAACACAAACACACTCACAGACATGAAGAACTCTGCAGTTTGTGTGTGTATGCAGACTGGGCGGTGGAGGAAAATTGTCTGTGGCAATGCTCAGTCCCAATGAAAATGTTGCTATGACAACAGAAGTTTTATAATCTGTTAATCCCGGATTATTCTCCCCTCCGTTCATCTCATTATGGATGATTAATAAATCAGACAAACACTCTCCCTGTCACTCACTCAATCGAAACCTCTATAATTATAGTATGGTTAATTATGGTATACTTATGGTTACCTTGGAGACAACTTATGTCTGGAGGGGGTTTTAGTTATCAAAAGTGCAAGGCAGCCAATCAGAGACACCCACATTCCAAGGGAGGGACAGACACCAGGATTCTCAGGGGTGTACACCCCAGACACCAGCTATGTTTGGACGCTGCTGCCATTATCTAAGGGCAGGTGAGAGGGGGATTCCCTGCCCAGCCAGAGTAGGGGGTAGGGGGGTGTCACCATGACTATAGTTGACCACAGTGGCTCAGAATAACCAGGAAGTCTCACCAGGATGGGAAGGACGGAACAGGAGCTATTAATCATAAAGGTCTGTTGAACACACACACACAAACAAGACAAAAACACACCCAGACACAGATCTTCTCATAACATGTTGAGATAATCAGAGACAAGATGATAGAGATAGGGAGGCTCCACCTTTCTTATCTTCTCTATCTCCTTATCTACACTTGTTCTCTATTTATAGTGTCTATCTTATTTACGCACACACAATCAGTTTTCCTTATCTGAGCTCTTGAGTTCAGTCTCCTGAGCAGTGCTTCTATCACGGCCTGAATCTCATGCTTCTTTTCCTTTTACCGGCTAGAAGATTCTTCAAAGAGACAGCCAGAAGGAGAGGCCTGCAGTGTGCTGCTGCTAGCAGCCGTGAAGCATGGACAGAGACCCCTCTGTGTGTATTGTGAGGGGAGGGGGGGGTCTACACAATTTGTAGACCAGGGAAACCAATCTAGAGGCACTTATAAACCTGTTTTTGTCCCATTTTTTAAAGGCAAACTGAGTTTAAACACTGTTTAGACCATCCCTCATTACAGTGGCGGCTGCTGGTCTTTCATATAGGGGAAGCTCATTTTCGGCCTACATCATAGTACAGTGCATTGTAGGCTGTATACTGTACAATGAACAAATGGTATGGCCCTGAACATTGTGCTCTCCATGTGTTACAGTAATAGTACTGACTGCTCAACAGATTTTGACTGGTTGCAGGTTCATATCAACAAAGAACAAGAGTGAGTTTTGAGTCGTGAGATGCAGGGTACAGCACTGTATAGGGGTACAAGGAGGAGAAAGAACAAAAGAAATTGCAAAGAGCAAAGCAGAGTAGTAATTTTTGATCAATTTTGAGCTACTATGATAGAACATGTTTTCGTTCATCAAAAGACAATGACGGATAAATATGAAATTTGTTTTGAGATTAAAAATGTACTTTCCCCTGAGAACTATATGTTTTGAACAATGTGTTTGCTATTTTTTGGTGTATTGTTTACTGACTGCTTGATGGTGTATATCATTTTGATCACTTTGTTTATGTTAGTTTTGAGGCGAAAGTTTCATTTTGCAAGAGGATTCAGAGGTTTTGTAAATAGTGCTTGAAGATGAGGTTTTGTGTTCACAGTTTTGAGAAAATGGGTGACTGTTTCAAGAAATGTGTTTTAGCAATTGTAAAAACCTGTAATATTACTGTTAATCATGTGGGTGTGGGCATTAGAGCAGAGATTGTTCGCAGCTGGAGGAATTTACAGGCACAGTCCGACCTTGAGCCAGTGAAAGAGGGAGGTTAAAGGTGAGATGTGGAAGGTCAGAAAGTGTAGGAGAGGGAGAAGGTGCGTGCTGAGGCAAGAGATAACTCAAGACACTGAGAGGAGCATGTGTGGGAGGAGTGCCCACAACCTTTTGTTTGTTCGCGATTGTAAATGGGAACTGTGATCGTTCGTTCTTTGCTGTTGTGAACCTTTTAGCCTGAAAACAGTGATTGCTTGAAAGTGCTTGTGTTGAAAAGATATTAGAGATGAAGCCTTGGTCTTTTTAAAGTTTATTAGTAAGATTGACTCTAACCCATTTGAACCTGGAGAACCCTTTCATCCAGAAATGTAACTACTTCATCGGCTAAACTGTCTGCCTTTTACAGAATATAAACTGAGCCTCTACTGACTTTGTATGTGTGGGTGTGTGTATGTGTGTGTGTGAGTGCTGTGGAGGAAAAATTCTAACGGCACTGTGTAGATTTGAATAGTCAAGAGATGGCGGTTACAATAAATTTATTTTGCTTGTACAAATCAAGATTTAACAAAGTACTTTGTGATCAGTCATAACGAAGGAGGTGCTAGCCACAGGTCGTTCGCCAGAGTGATA
Source organism: Osmerus eperlanus (assembly GCF_963692335.1). Classification (NCBI taxonomy): domain Eukaryota; kingdom Metazoa; phylum Chordata; class Actinopteri; order Osmeriformes; family Osmeridae; genus Osmerus; species Osmerus eperlanus. The sequence goes on from NC_085024.1 coordinate 6,433,288, forward strand.
CAGAACAACCCTAAAACCCTGCCTTATATAAACTTTAGATCAAATGATTCCTCTGAACTCTGTTGATTGGTCAGCACTGCTCAGTGACAGTTTGACTTCATATCAAGTTCCCACAGTTCTTTAATGTGGCCTCTCTCCCCAAACCAGTAGATAGTAAAACCACAGGAGTTCACCAGTCAAATGGTCAACTGTCCTTTGTGTGGGCCACTTCAAACAAGTATTTTAATCAACACTACCCATGCTACAGGAAGGGTCAGAGCAGCAGATCACAATAACAATACAGTTGAATCCACATTGTCTCCAGACCAGCCGTCTCTTCCCCCCCAGGTGTCATAAACTGCAAATGGCATCTTTACCAAATGGAGTTGACTCTTCTTAATCAACTTTAGACTTCCGTTCCTCATATATGAAACACACACATTATAACTGTATTCCAAAATTTCCACGACAGTGCCACGCCTCCAGTTCTATTATACATCATTAAGCCGCAGTACAGATTTACCAAAACTAACAGCTTATTCCTGATCATAAATCAACATCCTCTCTCACACACATACACACACACTCATACACACACACACAAACCAATAGTCTGATCTCAATACTTTGATAATGATTTAATCAGTCACAGGCAGACAACAGGAAATACAGTGACATAATGATTAATAATCCTTCCCTCCTTGTGGTCTCAGTGTGCGTAAGTGTATGTACACGTGCGTGTATGTGTGTGTCCCCGCCGTCCCCCCCCCCCCCCGAGTCTACATACAGACAGATGCAGCATTCTCTCCGGCAGCAGTCTTTCCTCAGGTCCCCCACTCTACAGACAGTACCCTCAAGCACTGCCGATTACTGACCTTGTCATTATCTGTGGTTGGAATCTGAAAGACAGTTTATTAAGTGGGATTCAAGCTAGGAGATGAGATGAGAGTGCAGTGTGTGTGTATGGGTTTGTACTGTGTGTGTATGCTAAGTGTGTATGTGTGTGTAGCATTGGAGTGTATAGTTTGAGTAGTGTTGTAGTGCAGTGTATGCGTGTGCAGAGTTGGGGTGTGTGTAGTTTATGTGAAGAAGATGAGAGGTTTGATGACATAACAGCTGCTAATTATTGCTGCTCTAAATTTCACTCAGTCTGTTTGATCTACTGTCCTGTGGAGATGGATAGGGAACACATTCAAACACACACACACAGACACCCACAGGGGTCAAAAGGAGGAGAGGGGAGGCTTGCGCTCTAATTACTGACTCTTTACAGGCGTTGACTTGAAGCACCAGCAACCCCTGGAACTGTGTGTGTGTGTGTGTGTACATATGTGCACTCTTGTCTCAGATATCATAAGGCCAAATCAATCAAATCTCTCAAAACACCCTGGGAAGTCTGCTCAATACACCATCTGGCGAATTGGGGTGATGATAGCTACCCCCCTAACTCCCACTGCCCCTTGCCCCCCACCCCCTCACCTCACTGCCCTTCTACACTCTCACCAGTCCAACAGACGTGCTCTGAAATCGTAACTGCCAGAGCCCCCCACATTCAAGTTACAGGAATGTTCACTCTGACAGACCCTTCAGTCAGCAAATGCCAAATGTAGAATTTCTGTCTCTTCTTGTCATTGTTTGTTTGTGTTTGTGTCTATCTGTGCTAGTGCATTTGTCGTGTATGTGAAATAAAAACGACACGCATACCAACAATACCATCAGTTCCTGTTTTATTCCTGCAGTCTCTCTACGACACCCCTGGACAAATTATTTACACAACAGACATTATTTAAATTATTAAATACTATTCAAGGTCTTTTTACGAGTCCACTGGAAAACAGTTATTGCCTATTTCTAAGGGTTGTGTTTGTGTTTGTGCCCCAGCACCGGGCTTGTGTTTCACCCTGTATAAAAGCTCTCCTGGATTTAGATAACCCCAGAGTAATGGAGTCAGAGCAGAGCAGGCATTTTCTCTCCGCCTCTCTCTTCCTCCTCTCTCTGGTGTGAAGAGTACTTCAAAAGACAGCTGGTCAGTCTCCTGTGCAGGTGGCCAGAGAGAGGGAGATGAGAGGAGGCCAGTTGGTCTTTGTAGCAGGTGCACTGTTCCTCTCCGCACAGAGCGAGGAGAGCCCCGGGATCAAAGGGCCACGTCTCCTGGCACCTGCTTTGTCCATGTGTCCGAAGGCAAGCAGTTCAACTCTGGCTAAATGGGAAATGCATTTATTTCAAAAAGGTCAAACATATTTGATGTTGGCGTGTCTGAGTGTGTATTTTGTGTTTATGTGTGTCTGTGATAGAGTTTACAAACAGAGTCCAGTGGTGCTATTTGACTTGATGTGGCTGCATCAGTTGTTCTTTTCTACTTGTGATCCATGGTCAGTGTCTTGTCTCTGAGTGGCCCGAGGGCTGGTTCTAGTGGTTCTAGGGATGACTGTAGTGGTTCTGGGGCTGGTTCCAGGAATGATTCTTGTGGTTCTAGGGCTGGTTCTAGGGATGATTCCAATGGTTCTAGAAGCTGGCTCCACGGCTATTTCTAATGGGTCTTGGGACTGTCTCTAGTGGTCCTAAGAGCTTGTTGTAGTTGTTCTGGGGCTGTTTCTAGGACTGATTCTAAGGACTGATACCAGCCAGCGGTGACAGGGAGTCATCATGGCCGTCACGCTAGAGAGAGAATCACAGCGCTTTCTGCTGAAACCTCAAGGGCCAGACTCTGTGTATGTACGTCTGAGGCCGCAGGGGGTGCAGGTGCAGGGTCAGGGGGAGAAGGGGCGTGGGGGGGGAGGGATGAAGGGCTGTGGAAGGAGGGAGGAGAGGGAGGGGGGAATGGGGCAGCAATATTGAGGGGAAGAGAGACGAGAAGGAGAGGGGAGCGAGATGGGGGTGGGGACGATGAGGATGCAGGGGAGCTATGGAGTGGGGCAGGTGAGGCGAGTGGGGACTGAGGGATGTGGGTGGGGAGGAGCAGGAGGAGGCCATGGAAAGAGCTGTGTTTTGGAGGGGGATGTGATGGAGGCTGGGGAGGGGGGATGAGGGGGAGGCAGGGGGGAGAGAGAGGAACCCCAGAGGGATGGGCTGTGGATACAGATCCTGGGGGGTCAATGTCATCAGTTGTGCGGCGGAGGATTCTTGTTTGTGTGTGTATGCAGCATGTGTGTGCATGGGGTGGGAACGCACCGGTAGTGGGTTCTGTAGAGAAAGGTGTGTGAATTCCTCCTCGGGGGTCATGTGTGTGTGTGTATGTGTGTGTGTGTGAGGGTGTGTGTGTGTGTGAGTGATTGTGTCTCTCTCTTCCTGAGGAGTCTGTAACAGTCTCTGCATGTGCACTCTGGCCTGCTCCTGCAGGAGGCGGTACTTGTCCATCTCCTCAGCGCTGAAGGTGATTGGCCCTTCTGTCTGTCCATCCTCAGACCTGGGTTGGGATTGGTGGAGGGAGGGATGGCTTGGAGAACCTGACTGGTCCTGGGGAGACAAATGACTGTCTGTGTCCTCTCTGCTCTCAGTGTTCATCCTCTCTTTCCTCTCCTCCCTCTCCTCACCCTCATCCTCTCTCCTCCGCCACTCCCTCCTCTCCTCTGTTCTCTCTCTTTTACGTCTCTGTATGGAGGGCAGTTTACCTATTATGGGGAGGCTCCTCTTCTGCAGGGGGGCCCTAGGGGGCCTGGGGTCAGGGATCATGGGGTCAAGGTTGAGGTTGGAGTCCAGTGTAGTTTTGGGAACCGTCATGGGAGAGGGGGGTGATTTGTGTCTGGGGGCAGTTGGTTTCTCTGTAAAGGGAGAGCGGGGAGAGAGAAGACTGGAAAAGGTGGGGGAGGGTTGTGGTGCTGGGGTGGGTGAGGGTCTCTGTGAATGTTTCCGCTCCATGGAGAGCGAGAGGCCCAGGGCTGCTGTGGCTCTCGTTGCCCCACCCAGGGTGAGCCCTGATCGGATACTTTCCCTGCTCCACTCCCCACTCAGCTCAGACACACTGGTGATACTGCTGCAGGAGCCAGGGCTGAGGCCCCTTGTGCCCCCTGCATCACACACATACCTGGTGCTGGGAGTGTGTGTGTGTCTGCTGCCACAGTAATCAGGGCTCGGGGGTCGCCTGTTCTCCAACCTCCAGGCCCACTCCGGGCTGCCTCTCCTATCCCCCGGACCTAGGGTGTGTCTGGAGCCACCCTGCTCCTCCCAGCTGTCTCCACTGCCCCAAGTGCATCTGTCTGGGCTGGGTTCCCCTGCACCTCTGCCCCCATCCATGTCTTCTACCCTGGGGTGTCCAATCTTCTGATTCCAGCCGGCATGCAGCCTGATCCAACCTCCAGGACTGGGGCTGCATCCCCTGGCTGCCCTGGTCCACTCCAGGGCTCTGTGCTTGGTTCTCGAGTCACACCGACCCCAAACCAATCCACCACCAGGGTTCGGGCCACTCATCCAGTCCCAGGCTTCTGACTCTATCACCTGCCTGTTTCTCTCCCTGCTGTTCTTCTCTTTTTCTCTGTACCTTCTGCCTATAACTCCTCTTTCATTCCTTCTCCAGCCTCCCTTCAGCTCCAAACTCCCCCCCCTCCTCTCACTGTACTTCCTGCCCTGCTGCATGTATGTTCTCTTTCTCAATGGGCCAATGCTTGGACTGTTGTCAGGGTAACCGTAGTCAGGGTAGCCCCCGTTGTTACCATGGTGACATGCTTCCCAGGACAACTTCATGAAAGATTGCAGAGAGGAGAAGCGTGGCTCCCAGGAAAACCGTCCTTCACCCTTTTCCCATCCCTCCTTCCCTCCATCCCCCTCTCTCTGTGTGTGAAGGAGAGTGTGTGTCCTCGCTAGGCCCAGGGCTGGGTGACAGTGTGAGGGGTGCGAGTCTGGACTGGGACTCCTGGAAGTCTTCTCTCTGCCAGTTCCAGACTCACACTTCTGCGAAAGGCAGCCACTCGCTGGCCTGCGAACACTCCTCCCCACCTTTGTGTTCCCTTCATCCTCCCTCCTCCTCCTCCTCCTCCTCCTCCTCCCCACCTTCATCTTCCCCTCATCCTCCATCCTCCTCCTACCCCCCACCCACGCCCCGGTGTCTCCTCTTTTCTCCCCGACAGCCACGCCGGAGACCGTGGCAACAACGCTCTTCAGAGTGCACGCTGTCGCTCCACACCTGTTTGAATTCCCTCCTCCCACTCCTTTCTTCCTCTCTATGAGCCGATGTCTCTTTGCACCATCACTTCTGTTCCTGGGCGACGCGTTTGAGCCGCCCACAGGCTGAGAACACACACGCTCAGGGCAAGTGTCGCTCCCACACACACACCTGGGCTGGCGCGCTTGCACGTCCTCCATGCCTGGCCTGCTGACGGCGTCTAATTTGCGGTCGCCGGCGGAGACAGCTCGCTCCCTCTGCCGTCTCTCGTCTTCTGATCTCCACCCCAGAGGATTGTCTGAGTTTTTGTTGTTCCTGTCAACGTGACTAAGGTCAGGGAAGGGGTGGATCTGTCCCTTGCATGAGATCTGACGCCACACAGCTTGTCTCCTGTTCTCTATGTGGGCGGCTTGCTGTGTTTGGGAGGGCGGATGCATCTGGGGTGGTAGCTGTGTCTGGGGTGGTAGCTGTGTCTGGGGGGGTGGATGTGTCTGGGGGGATGGATGCATCTGGGGTGGTAGCTGTGTCTGGGGTGGTAGCTGTGTCTGGGGGGGTGGATGTGTCTGGGGGGGTGGATGCATCTGGGGTGGTAGCTGTGTCTGGGGTGGTAGCTGTGTCTGGGGGGGTGGATGCATCTGGGGGGGTGGATGTGCTTCTGCAGACTGTATATCTGTCCTCCTTTTGTTCTCTGTCTGGGGGGGCACAGCTCTGCCATGGAGCTGCTTCTGACCCTTGACAAGTGGTGGGGGCAGACCCGAGTTCGACTTGTGTGTGAGGAGTGTGTGTGAGTAAGATTTGTCTGTGTGTGTCAGTACGTGTGAGTTCACCTCGTCTGTGTGAGTGAGGAGTGTGTGTGAGTTTGTGTCTTCTGTGAGAATGGGGCTTAAGTGTGAGTAAATATTCTCTGTTGGCATAGCTGGTGTGTGCGAGTTAAATTCCTTGGTAACCGTCAGAAGTTTGTGTGAGTTGATGTCCTCTGTCCGCACAGGAAGTGTGTGAGAGCTCTTCTCCTCTACGCGCGTGTGTGAGCTGGACCCTTCTCTCCTCCCTGTGTTCTGACGACCCTTCAACACTCCGCTGTGGTTGCCGTGGAAACAGAGACAGCGAGGTCTGCAGCTGTAGGAGAGAGGAGGTTGAGTCTTGGTGAACTTCAGGAGCTCCACCGGCCATCTCAAACTGCTGGACCCGTCTCTGCCGAGCACACACGCATACAAGGCTGGAGGCTGCCCTCGGCCTCCTCTCCTCATCCCCCTCTCTCCGCCCTCCTCCCTCCCCTCCTCCATCTCTCCATTCCTTTCCATGTCGGAGAGGGATAGCCTCCTCTGTCTGTCTCGTGTGTGCCAGAGTGCTCGTATTCTGGCCAAGGAGGAGGAAGAGGAGGGGGAAGAGGATGAGTGTTTGCCTCCCTCTATTCTATCCCTGTGTTTAATGGTGCTTTCTAAAGTGCTGCGGTACACTGGATGTTCTCGGCTCTGCTCTTCTTTCTGCCCCAAACAGTCCCCCATTAAGCTACGGTCTTTCTCCTCCCCTTCTTCCCCCTCACCCCGCTGCTCTGGGAGGAAGATGTGTTGCGACATCTCACCACCTTGCCCCACCTCTTCATCCATCTCCTCCTCTTCCATCTTCATTCTGGCCTTTCTCTGCACTCGCCTCACCTTCTCCTCCTCCTCCTGGTCTGAGAAGACAGATGCAGATGGTTCCAGCCTCTGCCCCCTCCGGGAGAAGCAGAAGGAGACCCCCACCCTGGTGCCATCCCTGTCCAACCCAGAGAGAGAGTGCGGAGGGGACAGGTCCAGGCAAGACTGGGGATTCACAGCAGGAGGCCTTTCGACTGAGGGGTCTTGTGCTTTAGTAGGTTGGGGAGGGGAGTGGATGTGAGTGCGGAGATGGGAGCATTGGTCCAGTGCCTGGGGTTTAGTGGGGCTTGTACAGGGCTGACTGGAGGTCTGGGGTAGTGTGGGAAGAGGGCTGTGGGTCAGGCTGCTACCCCCAGGACTGGACACATGTCTCAGCCCTCTGGTTCCTCTGAGGCAACAGACCCATCCTGTACCTCTGGAGAGGAGAGAAGGAGAGAAAAAAAGAGAGGAAGCATACATACATTTAAATTCTGTCATAACATGTTTTTTTAACCTCTTAGCGTAGGATTGTTAAGTGCTAAACTACGCGACGCACAATATTATTCGTTTTATATTGGTACACATGTAGGGTGACCAGAAGCATGACCCTGAGGGCACTTGGGTCCAAAAAGGAGGACAAAGGGTCAAAAAGGAGGACAATCCCAAAAGGTTGTTGACCGGGGGGGATGGAGGCCATTAGTATGAAATTCAGACAATAACATTAGTCATTTTAGTAAGTCAACAGTCTAAACTGCAGTCTAAACTCCTGAAAGAGTGGTGATGTTTCACAGCATGAAATAATGTGGTCAGCTCAGCAGCGGTTGTTTTATCATCTGCTGTTGTGTTCGGAGCAAAAAATGATGTTAAGGAAGAGTGCCCGGCAGAACTAGCATTATCCTTGTGCCGTAGCGGCATGCCACTCTAAAGCCCATTTCCCCCTACTACCCACGTCTATATCAATGCGACAGAGCTTACAGAAGGCATGATATTGATCTGTGCTGCTCTTATTGGAAAAGTGGATTTCTGAACTCCACGTTGGTTTGAAGGAGGTCTTTCTTTTTGGCCCTGAAGCCCACGCGAGTGGTACATTGCGACGGTGTGCAGGAAGGATCAAAAAGGAGGACAAAAAGGCGAAAAGGAGGACACGCAACAGTGGTCCGGACAAAGTGCTGGAAAACCGGACTGTCCGGACGAAATCCGGAGGTCTGGTCACCCTATACACATGCCATATATCGTGGAAAGATATGATTCTTGTGATTCACTTAATGAATCACAAGACCAACCATTTCAAGATTGAGTCGCAACAGCAGGTATAATCACCGACCACCAACAGGTAGGTCGGTCAGCCAACGCTGGACCTGGTCGCGAGTCTCCCGGTCCTGTCCTACATCTATAAAGTTGAATAATGGATTTTGGTGTTTTAAAAACCCATCGACACTGTATGACTATGTTTAGCCTGTGTTCTGCTCCTCTCTCCCACCAACCGTCTCTGGAGGAGGGGATCCCTCTCTGAATTGCTCCTCCCAAGGTTTCTTCCATTTTTTTTTCTCCTGTTGAGAGTTTTTTGGGAGTTTTTCCTTGTCTTCCTTGAGGGTTTAGGTTGGTTGAGGGGCAGTTCTATGGGCATATGTGAAGCCCTCTGTGACATGCTTGCGTGTAAAAAGGGCTATACAAATACATTTGATTTGATTTGACTCACTTATCGAGCCTCACAGTTGTCCAGTTATACAATAATCCCAACAAAAATGGTCTGGTTACATTATCAAAGGTTCAAACGATCCAGTCAAGTAAAATATTTCATCCAAAACACAGTATTACGTCCATAAATTTTTGGACTATAGTCATTCACATAAACCAACTTCAGTTTGGATGTAAACATTCCTAAAATATCTGCATTCTGGCCTTTCGATTGACACCTCATTTGATCCAATAGGAGCTTCCATGTCATGTCCAGAGCCTTCAATAGCAAACCACTGCATCATCTAAATGCTTGCGATTACATTACTGTGTTTATCTGCAAGTTGATAGCCTATCTTTTTTAGTCGAAAAAATCAATTATTTTGCATCAATTTTAACAGACCGGGAAGGCAATACGGATAATATTCTACCTGCGCACGTTTCTGTCTCAAAAATGTCGAACGAGTGAAAACTTCAAATCGTAGGGTAGGCTAAATTGTTTTAAATAGGCCTAAATACAAAACTGCCTACCAGCAACCAGTATAACAACCAGGGCTGCGTTTCCCGATAACGATGGATCGTAGCAACGATCGAGCACAATAACGAAACCATCGATATTTCTTACGTGCGTTTCCCAAACATGCTCGTAAGGAGTAGGCTAATCTATGCGCTCTCAAGAGCTACGAATTTTCAAGAGACACTTTAGCTACGGTGTCTTTGGGAACGGCCCGTAAAACTAAGATTCGTCGTACGATGGATTCTACGATCAACTTAGGCTTACGATGGTTTCAGGAAACGCAGCCCAGGACAGTTTCCGACTAGGGCGTGTAGCAATCTCAGGAATTTAAGGTTTGGCATAGAAACGGACACATCCTTGCATCGGAGCGGCATTGTGACGTCAGGCCGGACCGTTTTTGGCACCCGGACCGTTTTTGGTATGACAGCACCCGGACAGTTTTTGGCATGACAGCTTCAAACCAGACCAGACCTACATCCAACTCAAGTACATACATTTAAATAACGGGTTAATAGTTTGGGGAAGTATCAGAAATAAATACTGATTATGCTTTAGTTGCTCTGTGTCAGCAACACTAATGGGGGATCTGGATATGGGATGTGATAGCTCTAAGTACCACTTTACATTAGAGCCAACAATTATGAAAAGTAATGCCTTTTTATCCTAGTATGGATAAAGTATTTGACCATGGGTCCTTTTGGAGTCTCCAAAAGACACTTTTAGAAAACACCTAGATGTACATTTAGAAAAACATGTACACTACCGTTTAAAAGTTTGGGTTCACTTAAAATGTCCTTATTTTTCAAAGAAAAGCACTGTTTTTTTCAATGAAGATAACGTTAAATTAATCAGAAATACACTATACATTGTTAATGTGGTAAATGACTATTCTAGGTGGAAACGTCAGTTTTTTAATTAAATATCTACATAGGTGTATACAGGCCCATTTCCAGCAACTATTACTGTATGTGTTCGAATGGTACATTTTGTTTGCTAATTGCCTTAGAAGACTAATGGATGATTAGAAGGATTAGAATTAGGATGCCAAAGGTCTGCAATGTTGTAATTGCTGATTATTTGACGAAAGCAAAGTTTGAAGAACAAAATTTATATTTCAAGTAAAAATAATTATTTCTAATAATAATAATTAACCTTTTAAATGTCTTGACTATATTTTCTATTCATTTTGAAAGTTATTTGAGAAATAAAAGTGTGTTTTCATGGAAAACACGAAATTGTCTGGTCGACCCCAAACTTTTGAACGGTAGTGTATATAATATAAAAAATGTGTGGTACTGTTATCAACTTTGGACTTGGAATAGGGCTTCGTGCTGTGGTCCAGTTGTGTTTTCCAGCAAATACCTCCCACCTATTGTCATCTGCAGGCATCTGTATGCAAAACACAATTCAAGGGGAAATAAAAACTTCCTTTCACATTGTGTTCAAGCTTCTATTACTCCACAACCATGCATGTACTCCAAATTGTTCAAGAACAGATTTCAATGTATTTTGGGTATGCCCTGTTTAGGCATTTTAAGGCAAATTGTACAGGATTGTTAAGAGATTTGTAGCGTTCTACTGCTTTATTCGATAGGGACAGTTATAGATAGACAGGAAAGGCAGGGAGAGAGACCGGGGATGACATGCAGAAAATGGCCCAGGCTGGACTCGAACCCGAGCCCCTGTGGCAAGGCATCAACTGATCAGATATTCAGAAAACTGTTCATTTATGTTATCATAAATTGAATGAAAATAAATAATACACACACAATATACTGTTTAACAAACCACCTGGAGCCCATATTACATGCTACTTTGGAAACATTTACATGTATGCATTTAGCAGACGCTTTTATCCAAAGCGACTGCCAAGAGAGAGCATTACAAAAGAGCATAGGTCACTGATCATAACAACGAGATAGCCCCAAACATTGTGAGCAGCCAAAACATGAAACATACATTGTGAAAAGAAAAGAAACAATTGTAATTATAGTCAAACCAACTCTGCCATGTTTATGGCCTCACAAACATTATCTGATAATTGAACTAACAATAACTTGATGATAAGTGCTTTTGGCATATACCGTATTTTCCGGACTATAAGGCGCACTTAAAAGCCTTTAATGTTCTCAAAAAACTACAGTGCGCCTTATAATCCGGAGCGCCTTATATATGGATTAATTCTGGTTGTGCTTACTGACCTCGAAGCGATTTTGTGTGGTACACGACGCTCTGTCAAAATCTTTTAGTACGACTTTGGTAAACTACAAAGCTGCACGGCTTGCAGAATTACGGCTACCGTAGTCAGGAGCGTCGCGGAGTAATACATACTGTGCTTCACCATAATATTACAGTGTGTGTGTGTATAAGGACCCCAAAATGGCACCTGTCAAGGGACACGCTTACGACGCGGACTTCAAGTTTTTTTTACGTGTTACAACTGAACAAGGTTGGGAGTTATTGTGAATACGCTCATTAACGTTTGAACAATGTTGAGAGTTATTGTGAACACGTTTAATAATGTTTGACTGACTGACTGTTTTGTTTAGCTTACAGTGTTTCCTCTAGGATTTTTTTTAGCAGTGGGGGCAGGTCTGTCCGGAACCCCCCCCCCCCCCCGGGCCAAAACAAAGTCCTAACCCTATATTTCGGAGCAGGTTAATGTAATAGTCTAACAGCTAATGTCATATTGCACGTCCGATTTCCCCTAAAGAAATAAAAGACACCCTTAAAGACAACTTACAGTATGTTCTAAATGGCATAAATGCTGCCAATTAATAATTGACGTAGCAACTTATAGGAAATGCTCAGTAGCCTAGCCTATCGATTAAGGTAGGCCACTCTGAAGCATGTACACTGTCTGCTTCATTTGATCTTGATAGGCTAAGCATTCTGTAGCAAATAATAACAATATACCCACTATTTATTCATTAAAACTACTTCAGCATAATAATGCACCTAAAATACAAACGTGAGCAAGGGCAGCAATCGCTATCGAATCAACAGACGTGCAATTTTGCTAGCAGGGGAAGAATACAAACAACGAAAATCACCAGCACACCCGCAATCTCAACTGCGCTGTGAAGTGTGTGCTATTCTCCGACATGCGCTCTAAAGGCCAATTTATACTTCTCCGTTTTTACGTAGACGGACACAGGGAACGCCCTCTCTGACGAGGAATTCCCTCTCCGTGCCCTCTCCGAGCCCCTCGGAGAGCTCTACGTGCACCTCCTGATTTTCATGACTATCCGTCTGTCCGTCCGTCATTTTACGGATACCCCTTGGCTGTGATTGGTCCGTATTAAGAACCTCTTGCGTCAGGGGCGGGGTTGCCGTGATAAACAGGACGAACAGAATCCTTTGACCGCCATTGCTGTAAGTTTTTACAATTCATATTTCAGCTAAACAGTACATGTAAATCAGCATCTGAATTAAAATGTGATGAGAAATGGTCAGTGTAGTTGCTGAAAATGTGCGTATTTTATTGATGAAACGGCTAATTTGTACATTTGCTCCGACTTCTCGATAACCTAGGTAAATAAACACTCGACGACGACTTACAAAAAACGTTGCGCCACCTACTCTTCTGGCAGTGAATTGTTTTCAGCACCCACAGCCTTCGGAGTACTATAAATTCAACCAATCCGTCCGACTCCGTCCGTCCGTCTGTCCGTAACAGAGTCGAGAAGTATAATTCGGCCTTTACAATCACGGCTGATAGACGGCCTCAATTTTTGTACAGCCCTATTTCTGATACCGTGGCGGCAGAAATTTAACCGTGGCGGGCCGCCACGGAAAAATCAACATAGCGGAAACACTGGCTTAATGCGCCTTATAGTCCCGTGCGCTTTATATATGAAAAAAGATAGAAAATAGACCATTCATTGACAGTGCGCCTTATAATCCAGTGCGCCCTATAGTGACGAAAATATGGTACATGCTCTTTTTATTTAGAGCTAACCCTATCCCAAACCCTTTAAGACTTTCATCAGACTTCCAGGGATATTTTGTGTTGATGTTGTTCTGTCCTACCACATGGGGCCTGTGTGCTAGTATACTGTGAACTCTAGCTCTCCTGTGAGGACAGTGTATGTAACAGGGGCAAATGTCAACAATGAACATGTGTTTGGGGGTGGGACAGCCTGTCTGTTTGTGGGTATTGGTTTTGTTTGTGCTTGTGAAGACATCCCTCTACAGGTGTTCCTTATATGCTGGCTGATAACCCACGGGATTGGTTGCGTCCACGCATAAGAACCACGATCTCCTCTCAACGCCAGAGCCGCACCGGACGATGAAGATTTCCACATACTACGACAAGAGCCAGAACCAACTACTCGCCGTTCGGAGCGATCGGCCAAAACGACTACCCCGAGTTCTAGCAACGCACGCATCTTCCTCGGCCTAAGGAAAGTAATCACGCTAAAATGTGATCACGGAACAATTGGGCCGGGGTCAGAATTGTTGTTTGGCGCTCATTATTGTTTCCTTGCCCCCCAGCCTGAACGGAGTGGCGAGAGCACGGGAGACCTACACCAGGGCCATATAGGCGTTGCCGGACGGAGCGCCTCGTTCAGCCAACCTCCTGCTGGACTCTTATTGGCTAGGCCGTGGGTTGGGTCGTGAGAACCCTGGACTGTGGTTGGCCTGTGAGCCGTCCCTCCTTTTGAGCCATAGATAGTGTAGTAAGTACGATTAGACGTTCCATTGGCTGCCCGCAGTGCCTTTACTTGTATGTGGTAAAACCCCTATGTCTAGAGCTCTATGTCTGCGTGGTATGATGTGGTAGTGTCTACTCGTTGACCGAATTGATTGCACCGTTTGCACACAAGTTTGCAGTACCGAATTGATTGCACCGTTTACACATACAATTGTAGTGTTAATTTATTGGTATTGGTTGTGCACATTGTTATACTTACTACGGGAGTTACTACGCGGTCATTTAGATTGCTCTAGTCCCTTCTGCCGCTTTGACACATATCCACTGCCGGTGCCCAGTCTAGCCATCTTATTTTATGAACTACTACTTCTCCTGGTATTTTATAGTGCGATAGTTTTATTGTTTTAAATCTTGTCAATAAAAATCGAACCTTTCTTTACGAATACGTTTCTGTATTGTTGTGTATCTGAGGGTCAAACAATTAGAACCTGCTACGGTTACAAATTTTGGCGTAAGTCGGTAGGACCCTTACGTACACAGCAATATGGATAACGGCGGGCAGCCAATAGAAGCGGGGGCACAACCCCAAGTAGTGGCCGCAATGATGCCGTGGTTCATGAGTGGGCCATGGGTGCCAAAGTATAGTGGGGAAGGAGAACCATCCAAATTTCTAGATTGGGGAACTCAAACGGAGTCTTTTATTCGGGCCCAGGGGCTAAATAATGAACAGCGAGTAGACTTTTTGTTGAGCATATTGGAGGGGAAAGCAAAAAGAGAGCTGGTGCTGTTGGCCGAGGCCGATCGAAATACTGATGTGAAGATTCTACACGCCCTGGCAGGGCTGTATCGGGGCCAGCAACCAGTAGCCCTGCTGCGGGTACAGTTCTTTAAATGTAAACAAGAACCTGGAGAGGATGTGGGCACGTTCACTCTTCGGCTGCGGGAGCTGCACCACATTTGGAGAGCGAGAGAGCCCCAGCGGGCTCGGATGACGAACTGCTGCGCACCCAGATTGCCATGGGCCTGAGGCACGGATTGGTCAAACAAGAACTACAAAGACAGCTCAGAAGGATTACAACGCTCACGTTTGTCCAGGCCTGTGAAGAGGCAAAAGCATTAGAGCGTGAACTGGGCCACACAGAAGAAGCCCAAGTTTGCCCAACCGTTGCCACAACATTCAAAAGGGCCTCAATGGTTACCCCCGATTGGCAGCAAATGAAGGAAGCCCTCCGAGCTGAATTGCGTCAAGAGTTGACAGAGCAGGTGAGCTTCCTAAGTAAATCCATCGTCGAAGAGCTACAAGGATGCTTGAAAATCACACCAGCCACCCCTGCTACAACGCCGCCGGCCAGGGACGCAAACCCTCAACAGTCTTGGCGTCAAGCACCAAGTGGCCCGTGACAGCGGTTAGGGTTTGCCCCCCCGGTAACACGCCTTACCAATGGGTTGGCCAAGGGGGAGCCATTTGCCGTGACTGCGGGGAGGCTGGACATATTCAGAGGTTTTGCCCACAACTACGCCCTCACCAACCGGGTTTTCAGTACCCCCGGTCACAGCATGGCGAGTGAACCGGGAGGGGTTCCAGACCGCACCCCCACAAAGGCCCTCAATGGTGGGCACATGCCCTGAAGTCGAAGTGTTTGTACAAGGACAATGTGTTCCATGTATACTCGACACCGGATCGCAAGTCACCATGTTCAGTCAAACACTGTTCCAACATTATTTCGGAGGGGGGTGCATACAAGATCCCAGCGGGATACCATGGCTAACCTTGAAAGCGGCAAATGGTCTTCGTATTCCCTATGTGGGTTATGCGGTCTTGGATTTTAGTATTGGGGAATAGAAATTAAGAAAAAGGGTGTGGTTATTGTAAGGGATGATTGTATAAACACAGAATATGGCCTCCTTGGAATGAACGTGGTGGCGGATTGTTGGACAGAGGTATTCCGTGGGGAGCATCCAGGAGTCAAGGCATTTAAGTCTGTGTTCTCTCCCCATGCAGAGAAGGCTTGGAATGCAGCTTTTGTCGCTTGCCGGAAAGCGGATACGTCGATGGGCCAGATGGAGCTACAAGGAGTCGCTAGACTCCAGAGGCAGTCCCCTGTGAGGTTGCCTCCTACCACAGACACCATTATCTGGGCACACGTTCCACAAGCAGCTGGCCTACAGGATTGCCTGGTCCTGGTTGAAGACATGGTTGAAGACAAACCATGGGCACGAATGGAGAGTGGCCAGATCGTTGAGCTGGACCCGCCGCAGGAGGGTCCCCCTGCGCATCTGTAACCCTAATCCTTTCCCGCTGGAACTACCGCAACAACGCCCCCTGGCTACAGTAACCCAAGTTGACCCCAGAGACGTACAAGGGCGGTCGCAGCTGGTGCTACGCAATACTGGTCCCCAGTTAGTTGAGGTCGATGTACAGCACGTAGGACAGACTTCAACCGAAGAGCACCCGGCATTGGCACTACGTGGAGAGGAATTGAACGACGATCAACAGGCGCAGCTGAAGGTCCTCCTGCGGAAGTGGTCACATATATTCGCTGCACACGATGAAGATTTTGGAAGGACCTCAGTGGTCACCCACCAGATACCCACTGGCACAGCACCCCCAATAAGAGAACGCTACCGCCCTGTCGCTCCGAACCTCTACCCGGAGTTGAGGGCCTTGTTGCAGGGAATGCTCGACAGTGGGGTGGTGAAAGAAAGCTCGAGTCCGTGGGCAGCTCCAGTGGTCCTAGCAAAAAAGAAAGACGGGTCGTGGAGATTCTGTGTGGATTACCGCAAGCTTAAAGATCCTGTAAAGTGGACCTGGAAACGAGTTTTAAGTTCGCCACATCACAGAATAATGTGTTATTAACTACCCATCCAAATTCGAATGAAAAAATAACACAGACAAGTATGTTAAATTAGGCTTTGAAATCGTGAAAAAATCAGCAGTCTTCTCTGCTTGAGACTGGGGGGGTGTGTCGCCTGAAGGAGCTGAAGCTCTGCCCCTCGCTGCCTAGTGCCTACCTCCGACCCAGATAATGGACGCTATGTCAAGCCGAACAAAACCGTATAGAATTAGAATTTATTTGTTCAATGAGTGAAACATACAGATGCATATAAATGAAATGTTCCCCTGAGCTGTAACAGTAAAAATGGACACCAGAGACAGCAGACAGTGAGCTCTCCAACTAGGCTACTTCTAACACATTAGCTACCATTTCACCAAAATACCATAATTCTACACCGAGTATCCTAATATCAATTTAGCGGTTTGCATTAACTCATAGCAGAGATACCTCTGGAAAAGTTATCTAGTTTAATTATAACAAGCACACAGAACTGAGTGATGAACTGCTGGCGGCGGTGTATGGTCCAGGTACGACCGGAGGATGAACGGCCGGAGGAGCGATGCTCGGTACGGCTCCGCGTTGCAAGAGAAGCCGTGTGTTGGTGAACCCCGTCTGTCTCTGGTCCATGTTAAAACTGTCCGCCGTGAAATGGTCAGTGCAGAGGCGGCTGTTGGAGTTTATCCGAAGCTTTCCATGAGCGTGGCTCTTCACAAAAATTATCCACCTATTTTTCCTTTCATTATCAATAGGGAACTTAAATGGCGTTGCAGCGCAGCTGGAGTTCTTGCATCCAGGGAAGATGCAGTTGCGGGTGGTGGGAGACATCCTGAAGCTAGCTAGCTAGCTGATGTAGGCTACGATAACAGTACAGCAGGAGGAGTCATTCAGTGATCTGACGTAGATAGGGTGAAATGACGTAGATAGGGCATTTTTTGGCTCTGCCCATTAAAACCTGATCTGAAAACGGAAGAGAAACTGTTCTTTGGTTTAACTCCACATTTCAGTGTGACAAAGTTTTAGCGCTTTGCACATGCTTTAAGGAACTCATTTCACACGTATATAATGTACTTAGAAGCAAAACATGGAATTTACTTTACAGGATCTTTAATTCCGTGACTCCTTTCCCCTGCCACGCATTGAGGAGTCCCTCACGAGCCTAACCCAAGCCAAATGGTACTCCACGCTTGACTTGGCAAGCGGATATTGGCAAGTGGATGTCGCACGAGAGGACCAAGAGAAGACGGCGTTCATGTCACAGATGTCAGTTGGCCAGCCTATGTTGTCTGTTGTTTTGGTTTGGTTTTGACTATTGTTTGCTGTGGTGTTTTCATATTGGTTGCTGTGGTGTTTTCGTGTTGGTTGCTGTGGTATTTTCGTGTTGTTTGCTGTGATTGTGTGCATGGTGTTGTGTGTGCTGTTTGACGTCAGGGACGGGGGGAGGGAACTCCCCAGCTGACAGGGACGCAGCCCATCACTGCTAAATGATCCCCAACTGATTGGCCAACCAATGAGAGGAACTCCTTCAAAAAGGAGCGGAGATTGAACAGAAGGCAGGATTCTACTGGGACACACGCAGGAGCACAGAGAAGCGACGATCAAAATTCCGCTGCTCCCATTTGGACTCCGGAGGCATAACCACGGCTCGTCCGATGAACGTAAAGGGAAGTACTTGAATCTCCCCTACACAGTTACTTGTCACTGTGCGAATCAAAAGTAGCCAATTATTATTGTTGTCCAGGCAGGCCTACGCACTGCAGGCGCGGAGCCGACGGCGTTCTTGGATCGGAGGGGACATACGCCAAAGTAGCCATAGGCTACGAGACATTTACATTGTTTTTAGTATTTGGACATTTTTATCCTTTATTATATCATTTTCTGCATCTGTCTCTCGGCTGTGTGACTGTGGCCCAAGGATAACACCTGCTTTTAACCGTGTCACTAGTGTGACATTCACTTCACCTTTTGGCCTCTATCACTTTGAACGTATGCCCTTTGGACTCTGCAATGCGCCGGCTACGTTTCAGAGATTAATGCAGCGCTGCCTCGGCTCACAAGTGTACGATCACCTCTTGACTTATCTCGATGACGTCATAGTATATTTGCCGGACTTCCACACCCACTTACAACACCTGGAACAGGTATTTGCCCGGCTCTAAGAACATGGCCTGAAACTACAACCACGGAAGTGCCATCTATTCCAGAAGCAAGTGGTCCACCTGGGGCATGTGGTCAGCAGTCAGGGTGTGGCAACTGATCCAGACAAGACGGCCATTGTCCACGATTGGGCTGTGCCCATGACCGTCAAGCAAGTGAGGTAGTTTTTAGGTTTCGCTGGGTACTACAGGCGATTCATTCCTGCTTTCTCCAAAGTTGCCGCTCCACTTCACCAGCTCCTACAGGGCCAGGCTAACAGACCGTCTGCCCCAATCCAGTGGACAGCTGGCTGCCAAGCTGCATTCAACAACCTGAAACATGCCCTTCTTAGTGCCCCCATACTAGCTTACGCGGACTTCCAATTGCCCTTCAAGCTGTACACAGACGCCAGCCTGGATGGTTTAGGAGCAGTCCTGGCCCAAGTTCAGGATGGAAAAGAGCGCGTTATAGCATACACCAGCCGTAGCCTCTGTCCGACTGAGCTCAATGACAAAAATTACAGCTCCTTCAAGCTAGAGCTCTTGGCCCTAAAGTGGGCGA
Source organism: Osmerus eperlanus (assembly GCF_963692335.1). NCBI lineage: Eukaryota > Metazoa > Chordata > Actinopteri > Osmeriformes > Osmeridae > Osmerus > Osmerus eperlanus. Next base: position 6,452,363 of record NC_085024.1, read on the forward strand.
TCACAGACAAATTCAAACACTATCTGTGGGGGGCCCAAATTTCGGTGTTCACGGACAACAACCCGCTAGTCCACCTGGAGACCGCACGACTGGGGGCAACTGAACAACGATGGGTGGCCCAACTGGCCAACTACTTGTACGAAATACGCTACCGACCAGGGACGGCCAACCGAAATGCAGATGTCCTGTCGCGACTTCCAGGAGAGACCACTAGCACCACAACATAGTAGGTGGCGGCGTGCACGGCCACAGTAGAACCCGGCTCTGGCTCGAACCTATGGGCGACGCGGCAAAGGGATGACCCAGACCTACGACTCCTCCAGGTCTGGAGGCAAGAGGCAGAGCCCCCAGTCATCGGTAACCGTTTGGGCTTGTCCCCACAACTCCGTCGCCTGCTCCGAGAGTGGGACCATCTGGAGCTTCAAGATGGAGCGTTGGTGAGGCACGTCACTGAACCTGACACTGTAGCCCCAGTAAAACAACTTGTCGTCCCAGAGGGCCAAGCTTGATCGATATGGGAGGAGTACCACCGAGCGGCAGGTCACGCTCACGCTGTCCTTGCTTAGGAGGTTTTTTTGGGTAGGAATGAGCGCAAGTGCCCGGGCATGGACCACCGAATGTACCACATGTGTGGTAGGAAAGCTGGGGCAACAACCAAAAGCCCCTTTATGTCCTATCCCTTCCAGCTTTCCATTTGAAACGGTGGCCCTGGACTTTTTATCACTCGGTAGGCCTGCGGACCCTTATCAATACATTCTGGTCATCACGGATCTGTTCTCATGCTACGCACAGGCCGTGACCACTAAGGATCAGACGGCCGCTACAACTGTGAAGGCACTGTGGACGGCTCTCATCCTCCCATTTGGCTGTCCAGAACGGATCCTCACCGACCGAGGGGGAGCATTCGAGTCGGCCCTAATGCAACAACTATGCGCCATGTATGGCTGTAGCAAAATGCATACTTCCCTGTACCACCCACAGGGCAATGGGGCCTGCAAAAGGTTTAACCGTACACTTCTGTCCCTGTTGAGCACGATCGAGGTTAAGCACCAGGCCCAGTGGCCAGCTCAGCTCCCTGCCCTCCTGCAAGCATACAACAATTCGTCCCACGCTAGCACTGGGATGACACCACACTACGTCGTGTTTGGCCGTCACGCCAGGCTTCCGGTGGACATGCTACATGAAGTCGCACCACCTCAACAAAAAGCCGATCTGGACGGGTGGGTTCGAACACACTATCACTCACTTCTACAAGCTTACGACACAGTATGGGGGAATGCGGAGTGACGTGCAAACTGGAACCAAACGTACTTTGCCGTTGCTACCTGGGGAGAGGGTGCTAATTAAGAACTTTTGCCGTCGGGCTCAAGGTAAATTGGTTCCTCAGTGGCTCTCATCACCTTTTGTAGTCGTCTCCCAGCCTTACCAGGACAAGCCAGTATTTGCTGTACGGCCAGAGGGTAAAGATGGTCCTATTTGAACGATCCATCGTAACAACTTGAGACCCTGTCCTGGTGACCCACCACCAACCAACCGCACCCCGGCGAACCTACATAGAAGTGACACTTGGCAACCAGTACCAGTTTGGCCATGCATCCCACTAGCACGCCAAGAACTGATGCCACAACAGCAGCAGGAACCCACAACCGCACCACTGAGACCGGCCGCAGCACCAACAGCCCCCACAGCAACGCTACCCCCTGCCATTGCTCCAGTTGCCCCATCTTCCGAAGCCCCTGGCTCGACACCGCCTCCGGTAGGGACTGTACACAACCTAGTAGCTCCTCTTCATGGACCTGCAGCTCATGTCTCAACCCCAACACCCCGTCAAGGGACTGTAACGGGTACCTCTCCAAGGTACCCAGCTCGCCACAATCGCGGCCAACCTCCAGGGCGGTACCGCCCTGAACATTGAACCAAACATTAGTGCTCGGGACGACCACTGTAAACGAGGGGGGGAATTGTAACGGGGGAAAATGTCAACAATGAACACGTGTTTGGGGGTGGGACAGCCTGTCTGTTTGTGGGTATTGGTTTTGTTTGTGCTTGTGAAGACATCCCTCTACAGGTGTTCCTTATATGCTGGCTGATTGACAACCCACGGGATTGGTTGCGTCCACGCATAAGAACCACGATCTCCTCTCAACGCCAGAGCCGCGCCGGACGACGAAGATTTCCACATACTACGACAAGAGTCAGAACCAGCTACTCGCCGTTCGGAGCCCAGAGCAATCGGCCAAAACGACTACCCCGAGTTCTAGCAACGCACGCATCTTCCTCGGCCTAAGGAAAGTAATCACGCTAAAACGTGATCACGGAACAATTGGGCCGGGGTCAGAATTGTTGTTTGTCGCTCATTATTGTTTCCTTGCCCCCCAACCTGAACGGAGTGGCGAGAGCACGGGAGACCTACACCAGGGCCATATAGGCGTTGCCGGACGGAGCGCCTCGTTCAGCCAACCTCCTGCTGGACTCTTATTGGCTAGGCCGTGGGTTGGGTCGTGAGAACCCTGGACTGTGGTTGGCCTGTGAGCCGTCCCTCCTTTTGAGCCATAGATAGTGTAGTAAGTACGATTAGACGTTCCACTGGCTGCCTGCAGTGCCTTTACTTGTATGTGGTAAAACCCCTATGTCTAGAGCTCTATGTCCGCATGATATGATGTGGTAGTGTCTACTCGTTGACCGAATTGATTGCACCGTTTGCACACAAGTTTGCAGTGCCGAATTGATTGTACCGTTTCCACACAAGTTTGCAGTGCCGAATTGATTGCACCGTTTACACATACAATTGTAGTGTTAATTTATTGGTATTGGTTGTGCACATTGTTATACTTACTACGGGAGTTACTACGCGGTCATTTAGATTGCTCTAGTCCCTTCTGCCGCTTTGACACATATCCACTGCCGGTGCCCAGTCTAGCCGTCTTATTTTATGAACTACTACTTCTCCTGGTATTTTATAGTGCGATAGTTTTATTGTTTTAAATCTTGTCAATAAAAATCGAACCTTTCTTTACAAATACGTTTCTGTATTGTTGTGTATCTGAGGGTCAAACAATTAGAACCTGCTACGGTTACATGTACACGTGTGTTTGTGTGTGCATTGTGTGAGTGTCTGTGAGTGTGTGTACCTTGTGTGTATGCATGCACAGCTGCAGACGCAGCGGTGAGTGTTGGTGTGTGAGTGTCTGTAAGTGTGTGTGCATGTTATATTTATCCCACCTGTGCCCTATGTAGGTCAGCTGAAAGCCCTCACATCTCTGGACACATCCATCACCCTGACGACTTCAGACTGGCGCCATTGCACCCTGCCCTCTCTGCCATCCTTCCCTTCTTCACATACATTATGTATACGCACACACACACGCAAGCAGACAGACACACACACACACACACATATGCACACCCAAACACATGCATCTCTGTTTTTGCAGTTGCATACACATATACACAAAGCATACAGACATGCAGACAGACACATATGCAGTAAAAAAAAATACTATACATGCACACATGTATACATACACATTTACCTCTACTTCTGCAAATGTGCATGTACACACACAAAATACACAGACACAAAGTCAAACACACACATCCCTAGGGATGGGTATCGAGAACCGGTTCTTGTTTAGAACCGGTTCCCAGTGAATCGATTCCTTGGAATCGTTAGCAAAATTCCTTAACGATTCTGTTAACGATTCTCTGTGCCGTTAAACAATTAAAATGCAAAGTTTAATAATGGATTCAAAATCCATATGCTCAGTTTAATAATGGGACACGCGAACGTCTGTCTGAATAAACTATAAAAGTTTGCGCATTGACAGACTGCAGCAAACATGGCAACTAGGAAGAAGCGTTCTAAAGTTTGGTTGTATATCACACGACAAAATGACAACAACGCCACTTGTAACGCGTGTAAAAAGTCTACTTCGTCGAAGGGAGGAAATACTACAAATATGAAGAAGCATTTGAACACACAGCATGGAATGAAGTTACTGGAACGTCATGTGTTCGATGCATGCAGCAGCGCAGCTAACGTTCGCGCTTCATCTCTAACTATCTAAGGTAGAGCTAAACTGCAAAAGTGATCACAACCACCTGTTACTGTGTGAAGCAATTTGCCTTTATTGTGTGTAGTTGATCTAGTTATCTTCTGTCCCGTCGTTTGAAGCATACATTTTAGCTCCGGCATTCGTCTCCCATTAGTATTGATCTTATTGATCATTTCACGTTATCGGGGCGGCGTGTGTTATCAGCAAACGTTCGTGTGTCGCATTATTAAACTGAGCATATCGATTTTTAATCCATTATTAAACTTAGGATTTTAATTGTTTAACCTTTTAATAGTCCTGTTAAATGTGGCTGAAAACGCCTAAACAACATACCCAATGCACAGACCTATGGCTGTAGAGGGGAACATCGATAAGAGAATCGATAAGGAATCAAATCGATAAGCAGGAAATGATAAGGAGTCGGAATCGTTAAAATCTTATCAATACGCATCCCTACACATCCCTCACACTCACCGCTGTTTCTGCTGCTGCAGCTGTGCCAGTTGGTGCAGGCGTTGCAGCTCTCGCCCCTGCTTGCGTTCATCCTTCCATGACTTGGAGGCCACGTTGCGAGCGAACTCTCTGTGCTGCAGCTCCTTCAGCCTCTGAGGGGGCGACAAGGGAAGCAGACATGGGGGTGTGTAAGCCTCACATCAGGCAGCTGTCGTTCACAGAGACGCCAGCGACCCCCGCCGCGTGTTAGGTCACTACGCTCTCTCATCCACTCAGCCTGACAAGTCAGCTCTGGGCACGAGAAAAAAGGAATGTTTTCAAATATTCCACTGTGAGCATTTAAGTGGTAGTCAATCACAAATGGAGATAAAGAGAGAGGGAAAGAAGGAGAGAGAGGGAGGACTGGAAGGAGGCAAGCCAGAGAAAGAGGGAGAGAAAAAGAAAGAGAGAGAAAGAGAGAGAGAGAGAGAGAGGCCTGCGGAGGGAGAGACATCAGGGCTTCTAAAGAGAGAGAGAGAAAAAGAAAGACAGAGCAAGGCCTGCAGCTTGAGTGACATCGGAGCTCAGACTGTTTAATGCTAATGACTGTTGAGAGTGAGTGAGAGTGAAAGAGATCCCCCCATCCCACCACTGGCATACACACAACAGACATCTGGGACAGGACTGGAGTTCTTCATCAGAGGACAACCATTTAAGTGACATAAACCCTCTTCATCTAATGACACTGAGTCATTGAAGAACTTGTTTTAAAGCTGAAACGGCACATCAACAAAGATATTGACTTCTTTGACCGGTCATGGACAGGATCTATCACTAAGAGGTGTATATTTGGCATACAGAAATGAAGAGCTGAGTGTCTGAGTGGAATGACGACAGATGATACTTGAACAGGATACAACTCTCTCTGTCTGGATCTTCTCCTTTATTACAGTAAAGCACAAGCAAATCCACTGATTGATTGCGTGTGTGTGTTAGATGGAGTGTGTGTGCCTAAATGTGTGGGGTATGTGTGTCAGAGAGTGTGTGGGAGTGTGAATGTGGGGTGTGTGTGTGTTGAGGGTATTGCATGAGAGGCTGTTTCTCTGTATATCGGGCCTCAGTAGTGCAAATCATTGCCAAGGAGAAAACAAAGCAGGGTTATAAAAAGAAAAATCATTTTATTTTCCACTCTTGCCACAAAAAGGTGTAACTCAGAATTCTAGGTTAAAGATAGTAACACACATTATTAAACAACAGAAAATAGGGGGAATCTAGAACCTATCCAGCCCTCCTGTGTGACAATCATCCCTCTTAATTCACCCCAGGTGTGCTAATGCACTGTCTTGGGAAATGTAGTTCTGTCAGCAGCCACCATTGTATTTTGTATGTGTGTCAGAGCGTCTGTAGGGGTGTGTGTGTGGTGGGGATATATGTGTGGAAGTGTGTGTGGTGTGTGTGAGTGTGTGTGTGGGTAAATATGTAAGAGAATGTGTGGGAATGTGTGTGTCTGTGTGTATGTGTGTCTGTAAGAGAATGTGTGTAAGAGAGTGTGTGAGTGCATGTAAAACACAGCTCCATCTGTCTGTACCCTCAGGTGTGGTAGTCCTCTCAGGAAATCTGTGATTCATACCTCTCTTTCTTTCTGCTTTCCTTTTTAATATGCTTTCATCCTACCTTTATCCATGCTTGGCAGGTGTAACTGCATGTGTGTCTGTGTGTGTGCGTGGTTTTCTGTGTATGTATGTGTGTGTGTGCTATAGTACAGTTCGAACTGCTGCTTTTTTAACAACTGTCTAACAGTCCTCCTCTCTCTGCTCACTTCTCTCTGCTCTCCTCTGCTGTCCTTTCTCCCTCTATCCTGCATTCTCCTGCTTTCTCTGCTCTCCTCTCCTCCTTTTTCTGCCTCCTCTCTCCTCCTCTACTCTCCCTGCTCTCCTCTCCTTCTCTCCTCTCCCCTCAGTGCTGTGGACTTAACTGTGAGCCATAACTGGTGAGATGTTAGGATTTAATGTCCTCACATCATTCAAGCATCTCATTCATCTTACACATCAGATGAAACGTGGGAGTATTACAACCAACTCTCACCATACATCACATTATTACAGTTTTTCACAATTGCTAAAACACATTTCTTGAAACAGTCACCCATTTTCTCAAAACTGTAAAGACAAAACCTCATCTTCAAGCACTATTTACAAAACCTCTGAATCCTCTTGCAAAATGAAACTTTCGCCTCAAAACAGATTTACCTGTGCTCAAAATCAAACACTGCTCTCAAATCATAAACAAAGTGATCAAAATGATATACACTATCAAGCAGTCAGTAAACAATACACCCAAAAATAGAAAACACATTGTTCAAAACATATAGTTCTCAGGGAGATTTTTTTTTACATAATCTCAAAACAAATTTCATATTTATCCGTAATTGTCTTTTTATGAACGAAAACATGTTCTATCATAGTAGCTCAAAATTTATCAGAAATTACTACTCTGCTTTGCTCTTTGCAATTTTTCTTGTTCTTTCTCCCCCTTGTACCCCTATACAGTACTGTACCCTGCATCTCACTACTCACAACTCACTCTTGAAGAGGGGGCTCTTCAGTGAGGGGAGTTTTTCCTTGTCTTCCTTGAGGGTTGAGGTTGGCTGAGGGGCAGTTCTATGGGCATATGTGAAGCCCTCTGTGAGTAAAAAGGGCTACACAAATACTGTAAATTTGATTTGATTTGAAAATATTACAGTAACCATTACAACTTAGTACTGTCAACAAAGAAAACACGGGGTAAAACCCCTCTGGTGTGCTGGATCCAGCCTTGAAAACACTCCACACCTATGTCACCACAGGCCAATTCCATTGCCTGTAGGAGATTTACCCTGGTACTGTATATGGGTTTCGGTTATAGAACTTCCACCGCCACGCAGAGAAAAACTCTTCAATTGGTTTGAGAAAAGGGCTGTATGGTGGAAAGCAAACATTTACAGTAAAAATTGCTGGTTGACGTTGAACTATTCTCGTATGCGGACACCACGGTGAAAGCTGACATAGTCCCAAACCACTATTAGAAACAAGTGTGAACAATTTTGAGTCATTGTGTTTTACAGATGGCAACTGTGATGTAGTTGTGTTTACTGTTTGCCGCCAGTGTTTACCATTTTGCAGCACAAGTGCATCACAGTGCAAAATGTTTTAGTGAATGAGAATGGGTTCAGTTTTTACATTTACATTTATTCATTTAGCAGACGCTTTTATCCAAAGCGACTTCCAAGAGAGAGCTTTACAAAGTGCATAGGTCACTGATCATAACAACGAGATAGCCACAAAACATTGCGAGTAGCCAAAACATGAAGCACACATTGTGAACAACCAAAGTAAGTGCCCAAAGGGAAGAACCATAAGAGCATGTAGTTAAACAAGTTACAATTAAACAATATGAACTGCTATAAGTGCAAGTGTACCTGTGGAAAAAAAGACAAGCAACAATAATAAAAAACAATATATCAATAAAAAACTATATATCACAGCGAGTACAAACAATTTTAAATCAGTTACCACTAACCACAAGAGCAACAAGTCTCTGAGCAAGAGTCATTGTGATCCTTGAGGAAACTAACATCGGGTCAAGCGAACCACTCCTAAGTACCGTTGTACTCCCGGAACAAGTGCGTCTTGAGCCTTTTGAGAGTTTTGCCAAAAGAGTGTCTGATTCGACAAATGGGTTTACACCACTGAACATTTTATTCAGAGAATAATGGGGTTTAGTGTTTTAGCAATTGTGAAAAACTGTAAGTTGACAGTCATCACACTAATTCTATCTCCATCTCTCTCCTCCTCACACTTAAACACAGTCACCTAAACACACACACACCAAGCAGGCGATGACAGTTGTCAGGTTAATCTGTGCTGAGTCTTACACAAGCGAGTGTCTTTTTGCGTTATCATTCAGTGCCTAACATCCCCCTGTCAGCTCACAGGAGAATGCTTTGATGTGTTCCAATAGGTTTGTGTCTGGTGAACATGGTGTGTGTACGTGTGTGTATGTGTGTGTGTGAGTGTGCATGCCGCTAGCATACAGTAAGAGGCTTTGAGGGTCTTTGATGCCAAACTGTCTATGATCAATATTAATCCTGTTCTTTTGGACTAGCATGCATAATGTGCTGGCCTGGACACTAAGAGAGGAGATGAGAAGAGAGATGAGAGGAGAGGACAGAGGAGAAAAGAGGATTTGAGAGAGGACAGCAGTTGTAGTTGTCCATGGTGCTGATATCACAGATGCATAAGATTAGCACCCTGGACAGCTCCACGTTCTCTCTCTCTCTCTCTCTCTCTCTCTCTCTCTCTCTCTCTCTCTCTCTCTCTCTCTCTCTCTCTCTCTCTCTCTCCCCTCTCCTCGCCATACTGGATGGAGAAATTGAGAAATTAGCTGATTGCCCATTGATTGAATGGATTGTCACTGGAGAGTGTTGCATTGAGCAGTGCATGTGTCTAATCAGTTATAGTGCTGAGGTAGTGCAGTCTGTCTGTGTCAGGAAGAGAGAACAGACACAGAGAGGAAGCAATCAGGATCCATTCTCCGGCTCCGACCAGAAGAGGAGGAGGACTGTCTTCTGCTGGTGCTAATCTATAGCCTGTGTGCTAGATCTCTGCTGGGTGTGTGTGTTCTAATTGTGGGGGTGGTTGGGTGTATATGTGTATGTGTTTTGTGTGTGTGTTCTAATTGTGTGGGTGGTTGGGTAGATATATGTCTGTGTTCTATGTGTGTGTGTGTGTGTGTGTGTGTATGTGTGTGCACGCACGCGTGTGTGTTTCCCTATCGCCAGTGGCCATTGTCAGCTCTCCCCTTCTTTTAGCTTGTTTCATGTGTCTGCCGCCGGCTAAAACAAAGCATTAGCATTGGCCTGCCTGAGCTCCAATTCATTTTCAAAGAACAATGACAGTAAAAAGGAACAGTTTTTTTTTAAATGTTTATTTAATTTTCTCTGCGTGGGTTGAGACCAGTAGGAGGGACTCTGTATAATATGCACCACTTTGTGCTTCTATGTGTGTGTATGTGTGTGTTGTACGTTTGTCTGTGGATGTATCTGTGTGTGTGTCTGCATGTTGCCTTCATGTGCCCATGGTGTTTGTGTATTTCTGCATGTGTCTGCGTGTGTATGCGCTCGCTGGTCTCCCAGCATGCGCAACCCGCCCTCTCCAGAGGATTCAGAACGTGGCAGCCTGTCTGGTCTTCAATCTACCCTGACGCTCCCATGTTACCCCGCTCCTCATCTCCCTCCACTGGCTTCCCATCACGGCCCGTATCAGATTCAAGACCCTGGTACTGACCTTCCGAGCGATGAACGGGACTGCACCCGACTACATCAAGTCTCTCCTCCAGCCTTATACCCCCACCCGCCACCTACGGTCTTCTTCTGACAACCGTCTGGTGGTCCCACCGCTCAAGAGCGCCTGGTCCCAACACAAGCTCTTCTCATGTCTGGCCCCCCAATGGTGGAATCAACTCCCCACCTCCATCAGTGACTGTCTCCCCACCTTCAGGAACCTGATGTTTCAGGATCACAATGACTCTTATTGAGAGTCTTGTTGCTCTTGTTGGTTAGTTGTAACTGACTTAAAACTATTGTACTTGCTGTGTAATATATTTTTGTTGCTTGCTTTTTTTCCACAGGTACACCCTTGCACTTTTGATGTTCATGTTGTTAAATTGTTTAATTGTAACTTTTTCAACTACATGCTCTTATGGTTCTTCCCTTTGGCACTTAATTAGTTTTCACAATGTATGCGTCATGTTTTGGCTACCCGCAATGTTTTGGGCTATCTCGTTATGATCAGTGACCTATGCACTTTTGTAAAACTCTCTTCTGGAAGTCGCTTAATGTAAATGTATGTGTGCTACCTGTTTGTGAGCGTGGTCGTAGGAGTTGATGTGGTTGTCAAACTCTTGGTGTCTGAGGTACTGCTTGTCACAAAGCTCACAGTAGAAGTGGGCCTTGGGATCCTCAAGAGGAGCTCCTACACTCCTTTCAGCACGATCCTATAGACAGAGAGAGGGAGAGAGAGAGGGGGAAAGTTTGATCAAGAGCATGGAGTGAATCAACGCTCCATTAGACAAATAGACGTGCACACACATCACACAAATACACACACACACAAAAGGAACAGACACATGGATACAAAAGAAAATCAAATAAGAGAGGCCCTCTTTATGGACACAAATAGGGCTGTGTGTGTGTGTGTGTGCATATATATGTATGTGTGTGTGCACGCTCCATGCCTCAGAATGTAATTTCCCTCAGGCTAGAAGCTGCCAATAAACAGTATTGAATCCTGTTCTACCCTGACATGATGGGAATTTAATTTGAAGTTGTCAGTTTCTCCCTCTCTCTCGCTTTCTGCGACTCTCCTACTCCTTTCTCAATATATCTCTTCCCTCTTCTCTACATTTGTTCTCTCTTCTGTTTTTCTCTATTTTCTCGTGTTTTCTTCCTCTCTTACCTGATTTCTTATGCTGTCATCCTGTTGTGTGAGCCCTGGGTCATCTAATGACAGACTCCATTGGCCCCAATTTTCTGAGTAATATGGAAGAGAGGATAGAAAATAAGAGGATAAGAGGAGAGAAAAGAGAAGGTGATGAGTGGAGAGGAGATGAGAAGAGGAGATGAGAGGAAAGGAAAAGAGGAGAGGTGATGAGTGGAGAGGAGAGTGGAGGATAGAACATGCCAGAAGAGAGAAGGGGAAAAGAAAAGAGAGAGGTAGAGAGAAAGGCAGCAGGAGAGAGTAAAAATAGAGGGAGAGAGGTGAAGACATGAAAGAAGGTGGGGAGAGGGAAGAGATGGAGGTGGGGATGAAGAGCAGCAAAAAATATTGAGGGAAAACGAGGGTGTTGGAATGACGTATAGAAGAGAGGAAAGAAAGGATGGACACACATGTTCTCTATCTCTTTCTTGCCCTCTCTCTCTCACACACACCCATACACACTTGTGCACATATTCTTCAATGATGGCACCACTATGTTATTTCCTGCAGTCCCTTGGGCGAAGCATGCTCACACACACACATGCAGACAGACACAGACATTCACTCAGACAGATGCACGCACACATAAACAAACATACTGTACAAACACACACATTATTCTTCTGAAATACACACAGGCAGATGTTGACAACATTCCCCAATAGACAAAAGGGGAAGGGGGGAGGACAGGGAAGAATGGGAGGAGGGTGGAAGGAGAAGGAGAATGAGGAGGAGGAGAGAATGATTCTTCTGAAACTCTTAAAGAAAAGACTGAAAAGTAATTCCTGCTGATTAGACACATTTCCTTCCTTCCTCACTTTCTCTCTCTCTTTCTCGCTCTCTTTCTCTTCCTTTCACTGCATCCCTCCCTCCCCCCTCTCTCTCTCTCCCTCTAGTTCAGTTCAGAATGCTTTATTGGCATGACAGTTCGGGTTGAGCAGTATTTCCAAAGCAGTCCATATCGAATGGACATTTTAACATATATATCATAACATTTTACAAGGAGTCTAACAATAATAATATGGCAAAATAACAGTAACATAGTAAGTTGAGGACTGTAGAAAAGTAACAGATAAATGCATGTTACAGTAAGATATAGAAAGGTTTTTAACAGTCATACAAGGTTGATTTACTGTCCCTCAGGTTGTGACATTTAGATACATATCTAGCGGCAAGGCTTGCAGTAGGCCCTCTATCTCTCTCTGCATTATTCACTCCAACCCTTTCTCTCTCCCCCTTTTGTCTTCCCTCCCCTCCTCTCTCTCTCTCTGTCAGTTCCTGTATCGATCAGCCTCAGATTCAGACACAAGCAGGAAGTGAACAATTCACCCACTGACGTCTCTCTATCCTGCTGGAGATGGCTATTTGTATGTGTGTGTGTGTGTTTGTGTGTGTGTATCGGTTTGTATATGGTGTGTCTGTGCGTGGGTATGTGTGTGCATTGTTTCCCCTAGGTTTACAGCTTTGGGGGGGGGGGGGGGGGGCGACGCCCATGTAGAGACAGATATGACATGCAGTCGTGTAAATGAGATAAATAACATACGGCCATTTATAAAACAATTGGGTTCTATCGACTTATTTGGCTGTTTCTGATTGGACGAGAGACGTTCCATGAGTTGAAATATCCCAGGACATCCCAACTCGGACTTTTCACAGCTAATAATAAATCACTCCACGATGAAACATTCGCGTTGATACAAATAAGTAACCATAACAACAGGGACGAGTAAAAGCCTCCATTTACAATTTTGAAAGACTTTAACAAGCTAACTTGTATTTACAACAATGACTGACTTCAATATTTATTTTAACCTATTTGAAAAATGTTTCTTTTCAGAACGTACTGTGTCAGTGTCACGTAACCGCTCATCTCACATCCCATTCGCTATTCACCTCGCTAGTCAATCTACTTCAGACAGGCTGCGGCCAACACGACAGTAGTAGCAACTCTACACATGGCCGATTATTTTCTTCTTAAAAATCTTGATTTTATTTGGGGACAATGACATGGCTCGATAGCTGGCTAGACTTGTTGTTAAACATACTGTCAAATTATAATTACTGTTTGGAGAAAATGTCAACTTTGATGCGGTCATCTCACATCCATTTGCTGTACTGTACTGTATTCAACTCGATCCACAGGCTGCGGCCTGTAGCCTAGTACTGTACTAGTAGCCTAGCTAACTATATGGCCGATACTTTGTTCGTGAAAATCTTGATATTGATTTTGGGACAGTGACATGGCTGGTTAGCTAGCAAATCTTCTTGTCAAACATACTGTAAAATTATATTTACTGTTTGTCAACCGTACACAATGTTATTGCCTTTGAATCTTGCTAGCATAACGTTAGCTTTCGGGCTAATAGCTCACTCAGCTGACGTTGACAATGGAACTATTTTTTTTCGTTGCGGAGGAACAATGGCTAAATAATAGGGATGCACCGATATGGAAATTCTTGGCCGATACCGATGTTTAAAACAACAATCTAGCCGATAGCCGATACCGATACCGATATTTGTTTATTTTGTTTTTGTTGTTATTCATTCACCCTTTTGTGCCAGGAAAATAATGAAATCATTATTTAAAAAGCACTATTTTAAATGATTTCAGCCCTTTATCACTCTTATCTTTTAATGAGCAGAAATTCAATCAGATTTATGAAACAATCTTTAGTTTAACTAAACTTTATTTAATATAATTATAATATCACCAGGCTTACTCAAGACATCATCTTAACTGTAAACAGATGCTTGCAATGCAGCCTTACAAAACACTAGCATAAACCCTTAGGGAATGCCATATAAATTCAAGATTAAAACAAATAAAATAAAAATATTTTTCTGTGAAAACTGCCTGCCATACAACTACCTACTCAATCACAAAAAAAATGACTTTCTGTACTTACAGTAAATATATTATATTTGTTAAATTAAATAACAACCCAATACAAATATTTTGTTAAACAAATTCACTTAAATAATGTAAAAGTGACTAGAAACGCAACATACAATTAAATTAAAGTATGAAAAATAAGATAAATACAAAGTCAAATAGGGCTATCTTTCACAGTTTCACCTTCTTGTGTATCCATTGCAGTAGGCTGGCGGAGTTGAACATGGGCCTCAGTCTTTAACAAAACTAAATAGACACAAAAAAAAAGCCTTCCCTTATAGTGGGCCTCTACTTCCTAATAAGATGCATGTTTTTCTTTACAAAGACGAGCATCTCTGCCTTGTCAGGGGCCAGTCTATTTCTCTTCTCATCCGTGAAGGTATCTAAAAAAAAAACGTTGATTTTGAATGGTCTTTTAAGATAGCGTGTAACGTTGGTATGACAACGCTGAAAGAAAGTTAGGCTAATGTAACGTAGGCTAACGTGCTAATTTTAGAAAGTTGGCTGACTGATGCCTCGCAAATCACATCAACCATTATTGCTGGTTACAATAACGGTGTTATCGGAAAGTACAGTGTCTGTTTCTCGGTAACTTTTGACAATTCTAAGCGAGAAAACGCCAAAAGATGTACATTTACATACAAAACACAGCCCTCAGCGGAGTTTTGGTCCGCCATCTTTGTTTACAATTTGCAGTGGCCGGAGGGAGCTGGCGCATAGATGTATGATTAATAGGCAGCATCAAGTCTGCATCGATGACCTCACCTTGAAAAATGTTTTAAGATTTTTTTTTTAAGATTTGAAGGTGTCTTATAAACACGGAAGAGATAGAATAACGGATTTCGAACCGTAGTAAGACAGCATTTTAAGAGTTTTCGAACACACCCTGTATGTAAACATGAAGCACATGTAGTAGGCTACCTGTTGTGCACACATGTGAACATCGGCCAGTGCCATCGGTGAAAGTCAAGTTTATTACCGATGTGCCGATGACATTAAACAAGGCGAATATCGGCCGCTACCGATGTACGGCCGATACATCGGTGCACCACTACTAAATAAACATGTTTTTAATCAATAACTTCGTGTTTAAATGTTAATTGGTTGACTATAAAATTGTTTTATAAAAGCAATATAGTACTCGTGCGAGTGGGGTTGGTAAGGGATATTCCCACGGGTGGTGTTCGGCCTTAGGCAACAACACCCGTGGGAATATCCCTTACCAACCCCACTCTCACTCGTACTATATTGCTTAATTAGTTTGTTTAATAAAAGAGCAAGCTATAGCTGTTTTATAGGAAAGGTAACCTTAAATGACTTATTTTGTGATCTGGCGCTATTTAAAAAAAATAAAAATAAAAATTAACTTGACCTTCCAGGGGGGGGGGGCGGGGGTTGGGGGGGCTGGGCACCCCCCTAATACTAATTTCTTGGCCTTTTCAAGTGTTATTTATTTAAAGGAGACATGACATGCTGTTTTTGGATGCTTTTATATAGGCCTTAGTGGTCCCCTAATACTGTATCAGAAGTCTCTTTCCCGAAATTCAGCCTTGGTGCAGAATTACAGCCACTACTAGCAGTCCTACAAGGAGCTTTCCTCAGAACGCGCTGTTTTGGTGTCTGTAGCTTTAAATGCTAATGAGGAGCGGAGGGGCGGCACCATGCGCTAATGTTTACAATGAATGTATCGCAATGGCTGTAGCCCCGTTGCTGTAAGATGCCTCGAATTTGCCCATTCTCATCTGATAACCCTGGTTTGCAGAGGTACACAGTCAGTCATTTCAATGAGGGGAAAGGCGGATATCGCGCGCGCCATAACACCAACAGCAGAACGGTTATCCAAATAACAAAGAAGTGTACAACACTCACGTTACAGCATGTGTATTCACACACATACTTGATGCTATATACCTTTCCATTAGCGACCGTAACTCAGCTGTTAGCTGCAGCTAACAGCTGAGTTAACTTACTTGTCCGAGGTTAGTAGCTGGACGAAGGAGAGTTAGTACTGATCCAGAATTTAATTTCAGCAAGGCCAGTTTTGTATTAGCTCAAGTTGAGGAAACAGTCGTGGCTGAAGTGTTTGCCGCAGACATACAAAACAAATGCGCCTACAACATAAGTTGTGTAGGCGCATCTCCAGAGAAAATAAAATTAAGATACTGGGTCTTCAGAGGCTCGGATGAAGGAACTGTAAAAATATTTTTGTTTTCCTTTGTACATCCAAACTGAGCAAATGTAATGCTTCGTTCGTTTGCAAGCCATGATGTCTCTCTAGGATAAAAACACTTGCACGGTCGTAGCTCAGTTTCTTATTGGCGGGCCAGATTCTCTGGGCGGGCAAAGCAGAGAGCGGGGAGGTAACCTTCCTCCTTGTGACGTAACAAAGAGGAGATTTTCAAATTGAGCTTTCGTTTTCTGAAAGGCGGAGAAGAACACCCAGGGCTTGGTTTACACCGATCGAAAATTCTAGCCACTGGGGGACCAAAGGCAGGCTAGGGGAACTCATATTAATGTTAAATAACCTCCTAAAGTGACGTTTTCATGTCATGTCACCTTTAAGGGTAAGACTTAGTATAAGGGAAATAATTACATTAAGGGTTAGGGTTAGGAGTTTTGGATAGTTTTGGACTAAATTGTTAATCCCCACAAGAACAGCAAAACATTCACATTTAGTCATTTAGCAGACGCTCTTATCCAGAGCGACTTACAGTATGTACAGGGACATTCCCCCGAGGCAAGTAGGGTGAAGTGCCTTGCCCAAGGACACGTCAGTTGGCATGACCGGGAATCGAACTGGCAACCTTCGGATTACTAGCCCGATTCCCTAACCGCTCAGCCACCTGACTCCCTTTTTTACTTTTTTACAGTTTTTCTCAATTGCTAAGACACATTTCTTGAATGTGTACTGTGTTTTCTCCAAACTCTATACACACATCTTCATACTTACACTGTTTTGGCCAAACCCTTGACTTTTGACCCAAAATCAAACACTGTAGTCAAAACCATATTATCTGTCGTATAAACCTAACTTTGCATTCAAAATACACACAAAGCCCTCAAATAAATTCAACCTTCTGAATACCCTTTAGACACTGCTGGTAGGAATTGAAAACACTATTATAAAAAGGTTTTCAAGAACCATTGACTATAACGTGTCCCTGAATTCTAGATATGTTCCACCTCATGAGTTTGACATGATGTAAATCATAAAACTCACAATTACTGCAATTGTCCTTCTTACAGGCTGTTTATTTTCTATTTACATTATACAGCAATTGCATTTTGAGCTCCTGTTACTGTAGTGGTCACAGTATACAAATAGTAGTACTGTTAGTCAACAACACAAATGTATTGCTGTAAATTGTAATTTGGGGAACAAAGGCTAAGAAAACAAGGAAATAAACTAATTTTTACCTGGGTAACAGAGCTTGAGTACAGTACTGTTCATTGTGGGTCAGCATCCTATCTCTGACCAGGGTCAGGCCAAAGATTTTCCTCAACATCACAGGCAATGTTTTCTCTAGCCAAACAGCAGGGAAAATGCCCCTGAATACCTGAGCCATCCCTGACAAGACTCAAGAGCAATGTCCCCACAAGGTTCTTCCATGGCTTGGAGAAGGTTGTTCTGTCATAGGGATTTCTGTCATAGTGTGGCATGGATCTCATTTGAGATTGTTGTTCTTCTTCCTCTTCCTCTCCCTTGTCCACCTCCTCTCATTTGGACAATCCTTCCTTTTCTTCTGATATTTGCATCCATGATTTCAAAGTACAGATGAGCTTAAATTTGTATTCATTCCAAACCCCTGATTGCTTGTTGAGTATATTTGCTTGTTAGTGCTTACACATGGATAATTGGTTGTTAAGGGTGTTTGAATTGTGCTGTTTTGGGTTTACTTATCAAATGGCAGTGTTTTCTGAATGACATAATTGTGATAATTGTGTCTTAAAGTAAGAGGTGTGTTTAGACTTTTGCAAAGAAGTGTGAATGAACCTGAGAAATGTGTCAAAAATTGTAAATTGTGTTTAAAGATTGGGGTACATGGTCTTTATGCTGGGATTTGGCAAAATGGTTTTGTGGGGATGGCTTACACATACCATTTTTGTGTGTTAGCAATCGAGAAAAACTGTAAAACAAATTATTGTGTGTATGTGTTTGTATGTGTGTGTGCCCCTAACCTTTTTTTCCCTACCTCTCTCATATGTCAGTTTTCTTCTATTGTTTATCAAGTCTTTAATCTAATCTCACTCTTATTACCCTTTCACCCCATTCTAATGATTGGAAATCATTACCTTTACAGTACATCAGAAAGCTTATCAACGCTCCATTACAAAGACACACCCATAGTGGGTCAGATGGCTGAGCGGTTAGGGAATCGGGCTAGTAATCTGAAGGTTGTTGGTTCGATTCCCCGGCCGTGAAAAATGACATTGTGTCCTTGGGCAAGGCACTTCACCCTATTTGCCTCGGGGAGAATGTCCCTGTACTTACTGTAAGTCGCTCTGGATAAGAGCATCTGCTAAATGCACAGACACACACACAAACTTAGACTTTATTGCTCTGGTTTCTCATGTTGCTAATGACAGCTGACCTAAGGGCTGAGATGCTTCTTACAGCAATGATCTCTCGACTTAAATAACACACCCACCCAAAACCACCCTCCTCCACACACACACACACAGTAATTGGGTGTTAATAAGAAGCTTTTTCCTCACATGCTCAGCACCATTAAGGCCTTCGCTTGTGTTGCTGTGCACTCTGTCAGAAAGTCTGAGACCCACACAAAACCATCACACACCTCCACGCGTGTGAGCACACACCAAAGCAACCAGAGAGAAAAAAACATCAACAGCCAAAAACCCAGATGTGTCAAACTTTGATAGTATTATTCATTACCCATTAGAGCTTATTTTACAGCCAAATCCATCAATGTGTTAGAACACCATATAACCAGCAGCCAAGAAACAGGAAGTGCTAAACTAAACAGTGCAGACCAGGCCATACAGATAGATCTGTTAAAACTAGATAGAACAGCATGACGAATGAGGCCAGCAGCACAGATGGTGGAGCCAGATAGCACATGGTGTGCCGATATGCCGATATATCTCCCTGTGTGTGTCTCTAGGACTGAATAGTAGGATTCTATTGTTGGGCAGTATAGAAGCACTGTAAAGTAGGGCTGTCCTGTAGGACTGTACTGCAGGGCTGTATAGTCCAGTAGGACTGTATAGTAGAACTGTATTGTAGGACTGTATAGTAGAGCCGTATAGTTCTGTAGGACTGTATAGTAGGACTGCATGGTATGACTACCGTATTTTTCGGAAATAAAGCCGTGGCCTGTACCCCGATTTTACAGTTTTCTTGTGGTTGTATGGCTTATATTTAGAGCGACTTATAGCCCGGCTTTAGAACAAAAAAGTGGCTTTGTTCCAAGATCTCTACAGACCGTGCAGCTAAGGGGCTAGAGGTACTTTGTACGCAGCAAAATTTGGGTTGGCCCCACCAAATCTCACCCCAAGGTTTTTTGAAAAGTTGACAGCCCTGCAGTTACTATCAGGGCTTGGAAATACAGTGACTTGCTAAAGTAGGCAAATGGCTAGTAGAACATAACATTTCATAACTAGAGAGGGTATAATTTCTGGGGAAATTGTAGGGTGTGCTTGCTTGCGTCGGTTGCACAGGGGTCCGTTTTTGAATGACATTTTTACAACTGATATTTCTGTATATTTTATATAAAAATGCATAGGGCCTACTTATTATTTATAAATATTAGATAGATTTTGCTGCTCAGTTACAACTCAAAACACGAGTGAAGTGTAGAATGAAATATGATGTCTTGTCATTTCCCCTGCAAGAGGCAGCCTCATAGCTGAATCAAAACGAACTAGAGAGGGTACAATTTCTGGGGAAATTGTAGGGTGTGCTTGCTTGCGTCGGTTGCACATGGGTCCGTTTTTGAATGTATATTAAATGTATGTTTTAACTATGAATTTGACTATGATGGGTGTGAAAACAATTTGAATTAAATTATGAAATGAAATCATACTCAACCGTAACCACATATCTTTAAAAATGCATTGATTTGTCATGGCTCTCCTCCGAGTTTTGACTGGCCCTCCCTCATGCAGGATTGACAGGAACAGAATGTGAGGATGATCGTGTGCGCCTTTAAGTCTACAAGTATTTTTTTGTTGTTCTTTGAATTAGTCAATTATTTTAAATACAATTAAAATTCATTATTTCATAATCATTTAGTTTTTATAGGCTGTATTAATCTATTAAAAATAGAGTCGGCTCTTCAGATATGCGAGCCAGCTCCCGACGTTCACCTTCAAGAGCCGGCTCTTAGAGACGGATCGTTCGCAAACGACCCATCACTACTGCCCCGGTAAATTGTACTACTACGGTACAGTACTAGTAGACTACTGCTGTGTTCGTCTTGGTAGCGATTGCGTTGGTTGAATTGGATTTAACGTTCCGTTGTACGGTTTAGGCTGAAATAAATTATTTTCATGAACAGATTGACAACATTTAGGCTGTGGCAATGAAGTTCAGGTTAGTAGTTAGATAGACTTTTGATTTAAGTAA
This sequence comes from Osmerus eperlanus, assembly GCF_963692335.1. NCBI lineage: Eukaryota > Metazoa > Chordata > Actinopteri > Osmeriformes > Osmeridae > Osmerus > Osmerus eperlanus. Next base: position 6,472,847 of record NC_085024.1, read on the forward strand.
GGGGAGTGCCGAACATGTTCTGTCGCCGTTTGACTTCCTACAGCTGTGTAGATGTTTTTGTAGTGTCTCGCGTAGGCTACAGCGTTGCAGTGAGCAACACTGGTTTGAAACCACAGGTAATGATCATTTCACCCACAAATCGTTTACTTGTAATGTAATGTCATAATAAATCCTACAACGAAAATGTATTTGTGAGGAATGTTTATTTTAACGATTGAAAACAGATGCATCAGAGACCACTGTAGTATGTGTTGCCCGGGCAACAGAGGCTAATGTCATGATGCTAATGCTTCAGTGAAATAGTAGACTACCGTTTCTGAAAGTAGATGTGGGCCTACTTCCTTAATAATATCAGCTAATATTGTACATTACATTTCACAATTGTGTTTCACATCACAAAGTAAAATTAGTAAATAGGTATCACCCTGGCCTCTTTGCTTGTGGCGTTTTTGCAGCTGCCTTGCAGTAAAGCTATAGTTAGCCTAGCTATCCCCCAAGTTAACAGATGCGAAACGAATGTTCTGCTACAGGTAGTCACGCGTTTTCGTGACGTTAGTGACGTAAGTAACGTCAGTGACTGTGGCTAGCAAATTAGCCACCGTTAGCTTCACTTTTCACCACAAAAACGCAATTTCTACTTAAACCATGCAACGGAACGTAAATAAAAACCCAACGCAATCGCTACCAATACGAAACTTTTGACACCTAGGTTGTCTATGTAGTCCAAATATTGACTGATTGATCCTTAGGGGGGCGAAAATAAACAATAAACTAGAAACGGCTGTTCCCGCGAAACAGCAGTGAGAATGCTGAAAACCTGAATGGGGATAGCTGACCATGCTAAAAAAGCGGAAAATTGTGAAAATTTAGTAGTAAGTTATAAGCTGAAGCGTGTCATGGAAATTTTGGAATACAGTTATAATGTGTGTGTTTCATATATGAGGAATGTGTTTTAACGGAAGTCTAAAGTTGATTAAGAGTCAACTACATTTGGTAGAGATGCCATTTGCAGTTTTATAACTAGGAGACGGGAAGTCTGGGTGACCTGAGAGAGTTCTTGTCACCTGGGGAGGAAGAGACAGTTGGTCTGGAGACAAATGTGGATTCAACTGTATTGTTATTGTGATCTGCTGCTCTGACCCTTCCTGTAGACTTGTTTGAAGTGGCCCACACAAAGGACAGTTGACCATTTGACTGGTGAACCCCTGTGGTTTTACTATCTACTGGTTTGGGGAGAGAGGCCACAATAAAGAACCGTGGGACCTTGATATGAAGTCACTGTCACTGAGCAGTGCTGACCAATCACAGAGTTCAGAATAACCATTTGATCTAAAGTTTATATAAGGCAGGGTTTTGGGGTTGTTCTGTATCACTCTGGCGAACGACCTGTGGCTAGCACCTCCTTCGTTATGACTGATCACAAAGTACTTTGTTAAATCATGATCTGTATAAGCAAAATAAATTTATTGTAACCGCCATCTCTTGACTATTCAAATCTGCACAGTGCCGCTAGAATTTTTCCATATCAAGCGCCTGAAAGGTAAGTTTGAAAGGGGCTGGAGCTGGACGGATGTATAAAACTACAGAAAAGAGAAGAAAAATGCAAAAAGAGAAATAATTCTGAAGAATTTGAAAATTTAGCAGAAAATTATTTGCTGGAGTTTCAAAAGGCCTGAATGCAAAAGTACTGGCAGTTGGAAGGTACTGCTGTGAAAGGTATTTTTGAAAGGACCTGGAGCAAGAAGAAGGCAGAAAACAGAAGAAAATAAGAGAAAAAATGCAAAACAATAAGGGCAAAAATTCAGAAAGATGAGCTGCAGGAAAATGTGAAAATTTAGCAGAAAACCAGTTGCTTAAGTCTGGGTTGAACGAATTTGAAGGTAAAAGGACAACACTGGAATGACTTGAACTTGCTGGAAAAACGTAGCAACCGTTGGTCATTGGCGACAGACTGGCAACATTTCTAACCTAGAATCTAGGTTTCAGGTTCAAGGTGGAGGAGAAACTAATCATGTGTGCCTGCACACCCAGCCCTGTTCAGACACTTAATTTAAGATGACATAAAAATAAAAACTTTTAAATTCAATCACGTCACATTACGTGACTTTGTTGGTTGTGCAACTGCAAAAGCTACTTGAACTCAGATTAAAATGCTGCTGCAAAAAAAGCTGAACTACAGTATTGTGGGTATTAAATAAGATCATGCTACATCTAACCAGCGGATCATTTCTTGCAAGTGTGTCAAAGTGGTATTTGTACAGACTGTATTAACACCGTAGGCGTGAACAATGCATGCATGCATCGTCATCCATCTGACTTTAGCCGAAGCGAAGCTAGAGAGAGGATGCATTGGGAGATTTCCTATAGTAAGCTAGATACTGCTTCAAATTGAAAACGGAGAATATATTTGAGTAAAGACAAGTTACTTAACATCTGTGTTCAATATCGTCAATTAAAAGTAAAAACTTTCCAGTTACGAAGCGTTTGTTCGTAGGATTAACGCCAGCTGCAGCAAACACTTACACCAGCCCCGGTTTGGCTGTTCGTGACGGTCAGCTATGACTGTCTTGAGCCTTGATTTTTGCAGATTTCTGTGAAACTTGCAAAAATAAAAACGATCTAGCTAGATCAGACATGGGCAAACTACGGCCCGCGGGCCACATACGGCCCGTTAGGCTTTTTAATCCGGCCCGCCGAACTTGTCCAAATTATAGTAAAAACCTCCTTTTTTTCCCCTTTCCCTGCAATGCCCACGTTTCCCCAATAGATGGCGCACTCAAAACACATTGACCGTTGTTGGAGTGGCGCGTATTTCTCTTTATTTCACTTTAATTTTCACTTCGTTCTTCGTAAGAGCAATGCGCATTTACGCACAGCAGCGGTACAGTAGCTTAATTAACACGCCGCACATCGCTCTTAATTTAAATTTTCAGCTGCAGGTAGGATATTTAATACAGCCTATGTCTGTGTGCTTGGCAACGATACACGTGTACTGTTTGCGCGTGAAGGCGAGGGCGTCCGTGGCGAGTTTGTAGAGGGCGCGGTCAGGACAATCCATCCATGATTTTGCGGAGTTTAACACAAGTAGATATTATTGAGCTTGAGTATTTCATTGTGTAATAATATGTTTTGAATGTTGAAAGTGATTCCATTTTTCAATAAATGTTGATTTCTTTAACTTTGCACCTTCGATTGAAACTTATTAAAAACAGACGCAATCTTGATAAATCACAGTGCGTATGTTATTTTAATCTATTTACATTTCCTCCTCCCAGTATCTGCGAAATAGTATGTAAATGCCATATCTTGCATATTCCTTGAGACAAATTTATTAACTGATAAGGGCTATTTTTCACATTTGAAAGACAGTTAATAAATTGGGTTGTAGTGTTCTTACTGTGCTATGAGGTCTGCACACACTACATTTAATGCTTTAGTATATCCGGCCCAAACACTCCCTCCAAATGCTCCTGGCCCGGCCCCTCTGTCAAATTTTAGAACCCATTGTGGCCCGCGAGCCAAAAAGTTTGCCCACCCCTGAGCTAGATTATGTACACTTTAAGCTCAATGTACACCTTGTTTGGCCAATTTGGTCGATTGTGGAAAAGAAGTCGAACCGTTTTTAGTTATGGAGCCATCGCGCTAGTTCGACTATAGGAAAGAATAACAAATGTAACTAGAATCCACACCTCAAACAAGTTAACCTAGATGCAAAACTATACGTCCAATCCAAAAAATCAAATAGAAATACGACTCTACCGGCAGTTTCAAAATCTTGTTCTTTATGCTTTCTCTGACGATTTTGTCACCAGATTTGCATTGGTCTCTATGGGGCGAGAGTTGGACTTTGTCTCGCTTTCGTGGGGCTCTGAACAAATGTGTACGTCTGTTGGATTCAACAGACAACTGTCTACGACCAGCACAAAATTAGCTATCTATTGATCCAAAAACAAAGCATGAAGAGCGAAAATTGTGGCAATGCTGGCAAACTAGAAATATTTTTTCAACAACATCCGAAGCTGCCCTCCACTCTAAGCGTTTCAGTCTGCACTCTAGGGTTTCACGTACACACCCATGTAAATCTCAGAAACGGCTTGAAAAACTAATGAAACATAATCAGTGATATTGAAAAAAGTTGAAGAGATATCAAAAAGCTGAATTATTTAAAAATAGTTTAGGGTTTTGTCAACATTTTAAAGTTTAAATGGTGGCTCTAGCTGAAAGATTGAGGAAGAAGAAGGATTTGGAAGTTGAAGAAGTTTAAAGAAGTTTGAGAGGATTTGAAAGAAAACTCCATTGGAAACCCATGTTAAAAATATTATGAATATTGATTTATATTAATTCAAGCATAAGAGGTACAAAGCTGAAAAGTCATAGCACCCATGGCCTGAAACTGCTGAAGCAGCATTCCAACAATAATAAAGAGAAACAGGAAAACAATAGTGAGAATGCTTAACAGCATTCTCACAATAATAATAAAGATAAACAGGAAAACAATAAATAAATAAAATATATGTGAGAGAACAAAGGTTGTGCCCTTGCCGAAGGCAAAGCACACCCAATAATATATGTGAGAGAACAAAGGTTGCGCCCTTGCCGAAGGCAAAGCACACCCAATAATTTCAGTAAATCAAACAGCTGCAAGACCCAGTGAAATGTTATATATATTGTGTTTTTTATTTTTAAATTGTTGTATTTTCAAATTGTTTAGTTCTTAGAACAGACATCCCGAGTCTCCCGCATTTCAATAGCGGCTCCCTGACGCAAATGTCCCGGAAGTCGGGGATTTTGTATTGCGAGCGAGACCGTCTAATGGTCATTTCTGGTAGAGATCGGTGCATATGGGGGGGAGGGGGGGGGTGTGTGTTTGTGTAACATACATGGCGGATAATCCAAATTCTGATTGTGATATACAGCTACGTTAGCTAGCATCGTTAGCCACCTTTCAGCACCTTCAAATCTTCAGCTATTAAACCGTTAAGCTATCAAATTCAGCAGTTTCAGGCTATGACTTTTCAGCTTACCCCTTGTTTGAATTAATATAAATCAATATTCCTAATGTTTTTTACATGGTTTTCCAATTGAGTTTTTTCCCCAAATCCTCTCAATCCTCTTAAACTTCTTCAACTTTCAAATCCTTCTTCCTCAATCTTTCAGCTACAGCCACCATTTAAACTTTAAACAATTTTTTTTAATAAGCTTTTGATATCTATTCAACTTTTTTTTGGCCCTGAAGTGCAAATCACACCCACTAACATGAGTGCATCCCCCAAATGAAAACACTCCCCCCAAATACGAGTCAACTCCCCCCAAATAGGATGACATGCTCACCTCCCCCCAATACAAAGACACGCTCCCCCAAATGGCAAACAACATTACAACAACAACAGTTCTCAAGGTCACTCTTGTAGTCATGGCCAAGCGTGCAGACTTGGGTTCATGTACTCACAATATCGATCAAAATACCACTTTTAGCACAAGGGTTAAAAGTATAAAAACACACTAGGGACACTGACAACGTCGGAAACCCTGCACCATGCATTATTAGTTTAATGTAATCTTTAAATTCAGGCTCGTCACATTACGTAACTTTGTTCTGAACAGAACTGGGTGTGCAGACACATATGATAAGTTTCTCCTCCATCTTGAAATTGTAAAACCTAGAAATGTTTACCATGACCAACAGTTGCTACGTTCCAAGAAACACAAAAACAATCTGATTGGCCAACGCTAGCGTTTTCACGCTCCTCATTTACATAAAGTTGAGAAAATCCAACTTGCAACGCTCCGCTCCGCTCGCCTTCCCACAATGCCCTACGCGAGCGTCAACGCCTGGTTTCATTAAAAATGAATTGTAAGCCGACGCGCCGCCCGCTCCGCTGCAGTGTGAACGCACCGTAGAGTGGAGGGGAGCTTCGACATCTGTTTCAAAAAATATTTCTAGTTTGCCAGCATTGCCACAATTGTCACTCTTCATGCTTCGTTTTTAGATCAATAGATAGCTGATTTTGTGCTGGTCGTAGACAGATGTATTTTTACACACAGCTACCCGGGGTTGAGATGTCCGCCCAAAACACAAAAACGCCCCCCCCCCCCCCCCCCCCTCTTTCGGTCAGGTCCAAAACAAAACAAGCCCTGTATGTTAACCCTCCCCCTTCAACGTTCCACCCAAACCAGGCTAGACATCTCCCCCAATGAACAAATGACACTTCCCTGCTTGGCTTCTATCGCATTGTCTAGTTATTCACGGAGAAATGCTCTGAAGTTTCAATCATTTGGATAGTTTTTGAAGATATTACTCAAAATCAAATACTACAAAAAGGAACAACCTAAGAGGACTGAAGCCCAAGGAGAACAGAAGTATTTTGGGCTGCCCTCCAAGACTGACCACAGGCAAGCAAACTTAAGCTTGTTCCCTGTAGAACTATGGCTTGTAATGACTGCAAACAACTTACTCAGAGGATAGTCGAACTGGAGCTAAGAGTCAGAACCCTCTTAGTAACAGAGAGACCGAAGACTTTATAGATTCCATGCTACCTAGCCCGGAGGCTAAGCTACCTGCCAATGAGCCACCCTTGGAATCAGCTTTCTCTCCACCGGCCGTTGGACCGGACGAGTCATGGCCTGCTCTCGGCGCTAAACCAAAGAGGCCTAGCGCCGCTTCTACCTTCATCAGAGATGGGACTGTCACCAAGGATAAACAGCAAAAAAAGCGAGGCAGAAACTCTCCTCCTGTCACACTCAGAAACAGTTTCGAACCACTGGGAACTTTCTCTCCCTTGTGTGTGGAATCCAAGGCGAAGAGGCACAGGAGTGCTAGCCACGCAGCTAACAAACATGAAGGGCCCAGATCGCCGACACACCATGACGGTAGCTACTACACACATGCAAATCCAACACATCATCGTCTGCTGCGACCGGGAGTCCCCCATTTCACTCCAAGCCCCTCTCGGACCACTCGGGCGCTGTTCGACCCCCTATCAAGCCTAATCAGACAACAATATCACAGGATTATCAAGATCCAAGGTATGCTAAGACTACCCAGAGCCCATCAACACTTAGAGGAGCTAACACTGCTAGCACTATAGAATCTACTGCTAGCACTAACGCAGTGTCTAACCTTGGCCTAGCACAAGGTCCTATCATTGCTAACCCAAATAAGATAAGAACTGGCCCCGCAGCTACTGACAAGGCAAACACAACACCACATATGGCCACTATCTTGATTGGAGATGCCATGACAGCACATGTTAAACTGGCAAAGACAGAAAATATTTGTCTTAGCAACACATCTGTCGAGGAACTGTCGTCAGAGGTACAAACAATCCTCAACAATAAACCAAACAACCCTAAGATTATCATCCACACTGGCTCGTTTGATATCCTACACAAGAAAACTGGCACTGAGATACTTAAAAAACATTTCACCCAGCTACTGAACACACTCAACAGATATCAAGATGTATTCATCAGTGGACCGATTGCATGCTTTCGCAGAGGAAAAGAAGCCTTCAGTTGACTACTATCTTTCAACACATGGTTGGCATCTGTCTGTCTGACACACAAACTGAGATTTATCGACAACTTCAATGTGTTCTGGAACTGTGCAGACCGTTTTCAAGCTGACGGACTCCACCCAAACCGTAGAGGATCTCGACTACTAACAGCAAATATCAATCACGTGCTCCTGACCACAAATCAAGCTTCTCTCCCTATCCCTGTTGTGTCTAAGCTGACTGACGCATCCCAAACAACCTCCCATGGAACAGAACAGAACATTCAAACAGCCTCCTGCAAGGACATGGGCCCTGCACAGATCTGCACCCCCCGGATGAATTCCCTTGTGATGGAACAGCTCAGTGACAGAGACTTTCCCAAAGAAAAGCTACACTAGGACAGCCACCATGCTATTTCATTGGACATACCGGTCATCATCACAAACAGAAAATGGCATGGTAAAATGCATGGTTACAAACCTGAAACTAGTGTTAGAAGTCACAGAACTATCCATATTCTTCCAACAGATTTATCTACCCCTGTTTTATCTGTTAATACCCCACAGATGAAACTGGCCCTTCTAAATGTTAGATCACTAAATAACAAAACATTTCTAGTTAATGATCTGGTCAAAGAAAACAACTTAGACTGCATCTGTCTAACAGAAACCTGGCTAAACAATGACACAGCAACAGCAACTTTGATAGAAGCGTGTCCGCCCGATTACAGCTTTCACCAAGTTTCTAGGACATCAAAAAAAGGTCGCAGCTATTTTCTCCTCTAAACTGTTGTTCAAAATCACTGAGCTAGGTGAATTCACATCATATGAATATCTTGCTATAGAGCTCAAAACCGAATCAATACTTTTTGTTATTATATATCGGCCACCCAAGCACTCGCCAATATTCATACAAGAATTCTCTGAACTATTATCACTATGTGTCACTAGATATGACAAAGTAGTTTTAAACGGAGACTTAAATATTCAAGTAAATAAAAAAGCAGACCCAAGAACTATTGAGCTCTTAAATCTCCTTGACAGTTTCAATCTAACTCAACACATAACAGACCCAACACACCGACACGGAAACACACTAGATCTAGTGATAACAACTGGACTAAATATCAATAATATTTCAATAACTGATCTACCCCTCTCAGACCATCATTATATACTTTTTAATGTGGAAATTATGCTAACAAAAACCAAAAAAGAATTCTTAGTCCATAGAAGATATTTAGACTATATGAGCCGACTAACCATGATTGCTCTCTGAATGAAATGGTAGAGAACCTCAATGATGCACTATTATCTGTGTTAGACTCTGTTGCACCACTGAAAACCAAAAAGAAGTGCACAAGCAGAACCTCCCCATGGCTGAGAAATAAAAATGTTAGTGAAACAAAAAGAAAATGCTGTGCAGCAGAGAGAAAATGGAGGAAAACAAAGATCACTATCCACTACAATATCTACAAAGATACACTAACCACCTATAACAAAACCATCCGTCTAGCAAGGAGAGAATATTTCTCCAACATTATTACAGAAAATGCCAGAAATTCCAGAGTTCTTTTCTCCACCATTGACCAGCTGCTAAACACTGTCCCTGCTCCACCTCCATCCTCAGTAGTTAAATGTGAAGATCTTGCTTTGTTCTTCAAGAACAAAATAACTTTGATCAGAGCTAGTATTATTAATAGTGGGGTCGAAACTGACATCAGTAGATTCTGCAACATAACCATGAGCACATTTACCTGTATCACACTTAGTGAACTTTCCAAAATTGTCAGCGAATCTAACTCCACAACCTCAGATATTGATCCTATACCCACAACATTCTTTAAGCGAGTGTTTGATAGTGTCTCAGGTCCGGTGCTAGAGATTATAAACACATCCCTTAGAAATGGCGTTTTCCCAGATGCCTTCAAAACAGCTGTTGTAAAGCCCCTATTAAAGAAACCCAAATTGGATAACAGTCTACTTGCAAATTACAGACCAATATCAAACCTTCCATTTATTAGTAAAGTACTGGAAAAGATAGTTTTAGTCCAATTAAATTCTTTTCTTGAAGAAAATAACATCCTGGAAGTCTCGCAGTCAGGTTTCAGGAAATATCACAGTACTGAAACTGCTCTCACCAAAATAATTAGCGACCTCAGACTAAACTCTGATGCAAATAAAGTCTCTATCCTTATCCTGTTAGATCTCAGTGCAGCATTTGATACAATTGATCACGACATCCTAATCAATAGACTGGAAAAGCTTATTGGGTTCACGGATAGTGTATTGAACTGGATGAATTCATATATCACAGGAAGGAAGTTTTATGTTAGTTTAGGTGACCATAGGTCCAAGAAACATGAGAACTGCTACGGGGTTGCTCAAGGAAGCTGCTTAGGTCCATTACTTTTTTCTCTTTATATGTTACCACTCGGCGACATAATCAGAGAACATAACATAGATTTCCATAGCTATGCGGATGACACACAACGGCCATCAATTCCATTACCAACTGCCTGTTGGCAATAAACAAATGGATGAACGCTAACTTTCTTAAATTAAATGAAGACAAAACCGAAGTCCTACTATGTGGCCCCAAATCCAAAAGAGAGATGCTTATTAAGAATCTTGGAGGTTTAACCCCCTGTCTTAAACCAGAGGTGACGAGTCTCGGTGTAATCCTGGACTCAGATTTGAATTTCAACTCTCACATTAATAAAGTGACCAAAACAGCTTTCTTTCACCTGAGGAATATAGCAAAGGTACGACCATTCATAAACCAAAATGATGCAGAGAAGTTAATTCATGCTTTTATATCCAGCCGGCTGGACTACTGTAACGCACTTTTCACTGGTATTCCCAAGAAAACCACTGAAAGACTACAGCTCATTCAAAATTCTGCAGCTAGATTATTAACCAAAACTAAAAGGAGAGAACACATTAGTCCTATCCTAGCTACTTTACACTGGCTCCCTGTTACCTTCAGAATTGACTTTAAGGTCCTTTTCCTCACATACAAAGCTCTACACGGACAAGGACCTAGCTACATTGCTAACTCCTTTATAAACTACACACCAGCTAGAACACTGCGATCATCAAATGCAGGCCTATTAGAGGTCACCAGAAGCAGTCATAAGAAGATTGGTGATTCGGCCTTTGTCAATTACGCCCCAAAACTATGGAACAAATTACCCATAAATATTAGGGAAGCAAACACTCTAGACATTTTTAAAAGACAGCTTAAAACCTACCTTTTTACCGAAGCATTTAAGTAATTTTATCTCAAAAGGGTTTTCCTACTTTTATTAATTATATTATTGTTACTTTTAAGATGCATGATTAAAGTTGGTTTCTCTCTTGAACAGAGATCTTATTGGGATTTTTATTTTTGTTTGAATTGTTTATCACTTGTATTATTGTTTTTATTGATTTTATGTAAAGCACCTTGAGCTGCAATTCTTGTATGAAATGTGCTATATAAATAAAGTCTTTCTTTCTTTCTTTCTTACTTGAACTTGTGTAAACCAAACCCTCCCAGCGTTACACTGCCTCCCCCCATGTCAAATCTCCTCGCCCCCGAGGAGCCCCATCTCATGATCCCGGAACCGCTGTGGGACCCTCCGCCGTCTCCTCGGCCGTACATCCTCCCTGGGTTCCTCTTGTACCCCTGCCATAGGAGGAACGACTGCCCCCAAGGGGGTGACCTGAACTTCAATCTGGGGCGCCCTCCCCTGTTGCCCCGGACGACCTGCAGCGCCTCCCCCCCGGTCTCTCCCTCGTTGTGGCCTTAAAGTTGATGCTGGCTGGTCCAGTGCAGACTGGTCCCTGACTGGGGATGGGCATGAGGGTCCCCTGCCGTACCCAGGTTGAGCGTTACCCCGATAGGGTGCCAGACGATCACAATGCAGCACCACCACTCTTCCCCTGGGAGCCATCTTCACCCTGTACACCACCGCTCCAGCACGTGTGCGAAGCTCCCTCCCGAACATAAGCAGTGCAGGGGTGCAGCCCGTTGACTCTTGTGTTGCTGACCGATAAGCCAACAGAATCAACGGCAGCTGCAGGTCCCAGTCCTTCTGGTCTTTTGCCACCACGAGCGCCAGCTGAGCCCCGAGCGTGCGATTAAACCGCTCCACCAACCCGTCACTCTGGGGCCGAAGTGGTGTGGTGCGGGTCTTGTGGATGGCCAACTGCCTGCACATCTCTGCAAAGAGTCGAGCTTCAAAGTTCCTTCCCTGATCGGAGTGAAGCACAGTTGGGACCCCAAACCGACTGAACATCCCTCCAATGAGTGCCTCACAGACTGTGGCCGCCTCCTGATCAGGGACTGCAAACGCTTCGGGCCACTTAGTGAAATAGTCCATCGCCACTACCACAAAGCGGTTCCCTCTGGGGTTGCGCGGGAAGGGTCCCAGAACATCAACAGCCACCCGGTCCATGGGGGCTCCAACCTGATACTGTTGGAGGGGTGCTCTGCTCTGACCTGTTGGCCCCTTCCGGGCTGTGCATGAGTCGCAGCGTTGGCAGTATGCTTGCACCTCTCGCCGACATGTGACCCAGTAGAAGGACTGCTGCAGCCTCTTCAATGTTTTGTTGATCCCGAAGTGGCCAACTCCCGGTTGCTCATGGTGATGTGCCAACACCTCCTGCCAGTGACCCCGTGGCACCACTACTTGCCACCTCTCCCTGGCTGTGGCGGGCTCCTTCCACCTTCTCCAGAGCGTCCCATTACGGAGACGAAGACTATTCCATTGTGCCCACAACCCCCTCACTCCAGGGCTGGCCACAGCTACGTCTTGCCACACTGGCTGCTGTCCATTTTCCACCCACTCCATTACAACCTTCAGTTCTGGGTCATTTTGTTGTTCTGCAGTCCAGTCAGCAGGCTGGTCCAGCCGTAGCGCCCTGCAGTTAGCCTCGTCCTCCTTCCCCGCTTCACGGTCCCTGTTCTCTGCCCTGCAGCAATGCGAGCACTCTGCTGGACACGGGCGCCTGGACAACCCATCTGCATTGGTGTGGGCCTCACCCTTACGGTGGACGATAGTGAAGTTGTACTCTTGTAGCCGCTCTATCCATCTTGCCACTTGACCCTCTGGCTCTCGGAACGACAGCAACCACTTGAGGGAAGCATGGTCAGTGCGAATTAGGAACTTAAGGCCACACAAGTAGTGTTTAAATCGATTCACCGCTTCCACCACCGCCAGGAGTTCTCGGCGCGTGACACAGTAGTTCTTCTCCGGTCTTGAGAAGGTTCTACTGTAGTAGGCGATCACTCGTTCCCCCTTGGTCGTGACCTGGCCCAGGACTGCTCCCAGCCCCTCATTGCTGGCATCTGTATCGAGCACAAACTCCCCTCCAGGCTCTGGTGTTGACAGTACGGGAGAATGGCACAACAACGTTTTGAGTGTGTCGAATGCCTGTTGCTGCTCTGGTCCCCATGTAAACCGGATGTTTTTGTTCGTCAATTGGTTAAGCGGAGCTGCTTTTGTAGCAAATCCCGCAATGAACCGACGGTAATAGGACGTCAATCCTAGGAACGATCGTAGCTCAGTAAGGTTTTGGGGAGTTGGACAATCCCGAATAGCAGTGACCTTGCCCTCTTCCTTCCCCACTCCTTCCCCACTGACCTTATGGCCCAAGAAGACCAGTTCCTTCCTCATCAACTTGCATTTCTCTGGGTTCAACTTGAGTCCAGCCTGTTGGATCTTTGACAACACTGTTTGGAGGGTTGTTAGCGCGGTTTTGAAGTTGATTCCGTGCACCAGCACATCATCTAGGTACATCTGCAGGTTGCTAGCCGGGACCCCGCCAGCACCTTCTCCATTAGCCTCTCGAAGGTCGCTGGTGCGTTGCACAGTCCAAATGGCATGGCAGTGAACTGCCATAGGCCTGAGCCTGTTGAGAATGCAGTCTTGGGGCGGGCCTCTGTAGACAGTGGGACCTGCCAATATCCACTTCTCAGGTCCAGCGAGAGAACCACACCGACCCGTTGATTCGGTCCAGTGACTCGTCGACCCAGGGCAGCGGGTAGGAGTCCTTGACTGTGATGTCATGTAGCTGTCGGAAATCAACGCAGTAGCGCCAGGTTCCATCCCACTTCTGACACCAATGTAGCGTGCGGGGAAACAGACAGGACTCAGAACACAAGAGCCAGAGACCACGTAGTCAGGTTGATAGCTTGAAAGCCCAGATGTATTTTTACACACAGCTACCCGGGGTTGAGATGTCCGCCCAAAACACAAAAACGCCCCCCCCCCCTCTTTCGGTCAGGTCCAAAACAAAACAAGCCCTGTATGTTAACCCTCCCCCTTCAACGTTTCCACCAATACCCAAACCAGGCTAGACATCTCCCCCAATGAACAAATGACACTTGAACTTGTGTAAACCAAACCCTCCCAGCGTTACACTATAAAGGATATCTGTGGTTTCGGCAGAGTCTTGGGTCTCGGAAAATATCCTTATTTTTTGGATTGGACGTATAGTTCTGCGTCTAGGTTAACTTGTTTGAGGTGTGGATTCTAGGTACATTTACGTTATTCTCTCTGCCCTCAGCGCGTTAGCAAGGAGCTGTACTAGGCCTTCATCATCTGTACTGGACAATGAAATAATGATTTATATTTGGGCATCCCAATTTATAGCACCTTTTTACTACATACAAGTATAAGTGTGAATGATAACATTCATGGGTAACATTGTCTAAACATCCCTTAAAAAACAGCAATTTAATGCAATCTTTACCAAAATGGACAAATTCAACTTCTCACCTGAACCCCTGATGCTGATTCATCACCAACCTGCTCTACATCTGTAGCTTCAGAGTGCTGTTTTTCCTGCACAGTAATTCATCAATTTAATACAGACACTAACCATGCTTAGTTGACTGCTGACATTGGTCGAGATTACAGGGATAGCCATATTACTATCCAAGGGATTATATAGGCCTACTTATTACCATTTAATATCACTTTTAAGTTTGCTAGCCTGCTGGTACTAGGCTAAACTAGCACGGTCCCATTATGTGGGTAAGTTAGCTTTATCCTTCTGGCTTCAACAAGACCAGCTGCTGCTAACACACTGGTCGAAAGATTGCAGATGCTAGAGATAGATTTAATACAAGCAAAAGTTACATGCTCTACTACATTAATAACTTTTAAAACATGTTTCCATTGTAGAATGGGTGGCGATGTAAGGCTAGCAGGTTTGCACTGTGTGGGTAGTTTTCCTACTAACGTTAGCTAACTACCTTGCTAGCTACTTACTCTCTGGGTGGTGAAAAAACTTCTGATACATTTTTTCTTTTTGGGTGACATTTTCCTATCTACAAAGCACAAAAGGGTCAAGAATATCAATGCTGAGACCAAACGAAATACTAATATGAGGCTTTATTATTTCCCGGCGTATTTAGTAGTTTACCGTGTCAGACTACTGACAGCTCTCTTTCTGCAAGTCAAGATTCATGAAGTGTTTCTGACTGCCACTTCAGCCAATTAAATTACATCATCTTGTTTCGCAGGCTCGAGGGCACATTGGATAACTTATTTTTAACTTTTCTGGGCGACGAACAATAATACAAATGAGTTTTGCAAATATATTGTGCAAAATATGTTTTTGGAATCGATCCAAATTACAGCACAAAGGAGTTCGCAAAAATATTGGTGGGGACAATTTTGTCATCTTAAAATATTGGTGGGGACTAGTACCTAGCGTCCCCCCCAAAATCTACGCCCATGGCTGCACCATCACCGTGGCAACCACACAGACACGCGCCACTCAGTCTCTTACACAGGTGATTGGTGAGTGGTCAGGTGAGTGACCAATTATCACCCTACGTCACACGACAGTCAAGCATGCTCAACTGCGCATGTCGGATGCAAAAGACAAACTTCTCCCGGGTATAATACACTTGTGTCGATCAGGTCATCATATATCTCTGGCCACTGGATTTCAGGGCTTGACATAAACTTTTTGAAGCACTTGTCCTTTGGACAAGTACATTTACGTTTCATTTGTCCATGCACAAAAGTCACTTGACCCCGATACCTTTAAATAGCCTGAAGTGATCGGGCAAAACTAGCCTGGCTAACGGAGGTCACTTTCTCAGGCAAATGACGAATGAAACAGGCTCGGTTAAAGAAATCCGAGATGCTGGCTATCTTCAGCAGGCTTGTATCTACAAACGGCAGTCCTCCCTGACATTTATAGTGTAGAATGGAGTGAAATACAACATTGTGCACACTGCCAGTGAGCGACCCGAGTCTGACTGAGGCTAACAACGTCAAAACAGTGTGACGGGGACGCAGTTTCACTCAGATTGCCAGTTTTACACAAATCACAAAAATAATCGGACCAGCTGGCTAAAAGCAGAATTCCCATATCTCTTGAAAGCTGCCCTGCTCGACCTTTTAGGTGTAGAATTGACTGTAAAACTGTACAATTATGAACTTTGTGACATGACGTGAAGACATGGCTGCCGCCTAAGACTATGCGGTCAACCGGGCGAAATTCTCACTCAAATTTCAAGACTTTCGTAACCCAAATCAAAATCCTGATGTGACAGATCAATGGGGAATTGCTTTCTCTCTTAAAGGCTGTCCTCCTCGACCTTTTTGGTCTTTTTAAATCAAACTATTTGTATAATGTGAAGGAATGATAACATACTGCTAATCAATGCTGCTACCAATCACTACCATATATATATACACATATATTATGTAATGCTCTATACTAAAACATGTATCCAATTGTGATCAATTGATTTAATAAAGAACATATGAGATCATGCAACAGGATGCTTTCTGTGCAAGTGAGGTCGTGCTGAGATGTATCTGTGCAGTAATTTTGTGCTTCAATGTAACTTTGGTGGGTGGGGAAATATGCCAAGGTCAGACAGGAGGCAAGCTTGTGACGCTCAGGGACTGGTGTGAGCACAAAAGAACTGTTCAACTCTTGGGAGCAGAGTGTCAAAATGGGAGATAAGGTAATGTTGGGACAGTAACTCTTCTCTGCTTAAGAACGGGTCAGATCAGCCGGTATGACCACCTTTGGATATACTCTGTTCTGAGGTCACATTCCCTTGGAGACCCTGCCCCTGTCCCCCCCCTTTCACACTACCCCTTCCCCTTGGAGACCCTGCCCCACCTGCATCCCCTTGGAGACCCTGCCCCACCTGCACCACCATACATCATCGACCCTGGCCTGGTCTGCTTCACCCCTTCTCCTGGAGTCACGACCCCCCCCCCCCCTTCCTGCCCTGGAGACCCCCCCCCTTGGATTACCTCAGACCTGTGGGTCTTGTCCGCCCCCCTTCCCTGAGCAGACCTGTGGGTCTTCTCCACCCCCTCCCTCTCCGAACATCACCAGATCCTTGGACTGCCCACCTTGCACCACCCCAACGCCCTGGACATTTAATTGGACTACCACATCCCCGCCCTATGGTCTTCCGACCAATCACCTATCAAGAGTCCTCCCTGTCCGGGGGGTACAAGATCTGTCTCCCAAGGACAGGGAGACAGAACTTGGACTGGGCAGAACTCTCTCTGATCCCACTACCCAGTTTGACACACCTTAACAATAATCTGTGTACTTCTCTAGCCATTATAAAGGCTATCCTTTCCCGGTTTTCTGCAGCCACATTGTGCACGCATCCCGAATGTTTACAAACAAATAATTGGTCTATAGATACAGCTACTTCTGTCTTCCAAGATGGCGTCCCCATTCATTTCTATGAAAAGTGCTCAGTGGCGCAGTCAGGCAAGCGAGAGCGCGAAATGGACAGCGCCATCTTTCCAGTTCCGGCTCTTCCGGTCTAGCGTTAAACAGTGGCTCGCTTTTTTCCTAGCTCCGAGACTCGTGCACGCTTGCAACTAGCTGAACACGTCATACTTTGCGACAACCAGTCGTGAGCATAGATTTATATGGTCGCGAGATTGTGAGCTAAGGCATTGCAGTGGCAGAATGGGGTACAAGTCCGATAAGAATCAGAGACATGATGCAAACTTTACGGAAATGTATGCTGTCACTGTATAGTATTCCTTTCACTTGGTTTTTAGAAATAGGCTATAGGGCTAAATATAGGGCTATTCTAGATGGAACTCATCACATATCCAGCTAACATATGACGTTGCGGCAACGTCTTCTTCCTACCTTCTGGCAACGTCGTGGCAATGTCGTAGCAACGTTATAAAGGGAATGTTGCCAGTTGATCCTATGGACAACGTTGCCACAACGTCGTACCTTGGTCGGCTGGTCGGCTGTTAACCTGAACACCTAGCTCCGTCGTTGTTCTAGCCAGGCAAAGAAAGCTTAATAGTTATTTTGGTAACAGAAATCTTCCATAATGCAGACTTACCATAGCTTACTGTCAACTTTATATTCAAACCAGTCGCGGAGCCAGAGGGGTGGCCGGGGTGGCACTGGACCCCCCTGATATCGGACTGGCCACCCCAGGTGCCACCCCAAAATGTAATTCGCTATCCCTGGCAATTGGATGCTTATTGACATTTAATTTATCTTGTTAAAAAAAGCGTTTCTTTTGATATATGGCAGCGCATTTTTTCAATCGAGGATTTTTCCACAGTTCACTAGTCAGTCACAAATCACTACGCCAGCGTCTGATACAGCGCCAGCGACGGAAGACAAGAGCATCATATTAGTTATCGTTTTAAGGTTTAGCATTGGGTTTGAGGCTTCCTGAACAAAATGTTATGAAAGTTGAGTTGCTGGGCTGCAGAGCCATTTGTTTAGCACTTAGCACTACCTTAGTAGCTAACAGCGCAGTTCCTACTGTGGTGTAGTTGATTCAATTTCATTTCGGCCTATATAGCACACTTTTAAAACAACAACAGTATCATTTAGCCATTTGAAATCAATTTTAATGACCTGACTAGGTCAGAAAGGAACAATCGTCCAGGCTTAAGATTAAGTTCCCGAATTGACGTTTATTAACCACGAGGTACACAGGCTACTAGTAAGGCAAACAGCTGTATGGCCCTAGTCCACGCTAAATAAAAGAAAGGTAGCCCACAAAACAATAGTGACCGTCTCTTGTGAAACACAGACGTAACAGAAAGAACAGACACTAACCTGGTCTAAACTTCGAATGCGCCATCCCCCCTCAATGCACCTTCGCCAACCACCAAGATGCCCGGCATTCGAACATTACGGGCATTCCCGTGATTGGCAGACAGCAGGTTGATTGGCATGTCGGACCCCGCGAACACTACTGGTAAACAACAAACTAACAGCCTAACATATAACACACGTCTTTCTGTGTGGGTCGCTACACCATTTTTTTACTTTAACTGCTAAGATTCCTTGATGAGATGCCCTATCAATCTATTAACGTTACAAAAGATTAACACTGCAGTCAGATAGCTACCCTGTTTGCTATTGTATAATGCCTGTTTGAAATACGTTTCAGAGTAGGGCTAGCTATGATCTAGTAACTTAAAGGATGGTATTTTGATTGAAGATAATAATGGGGATATGTTTAAGATTGGACTCAAATGTGGGTAATTGGATGTGTAGGGCTTTTTTCTTTCTTTTTTTTGCTTCTACATTTTTATTTATTTTTTGCTTCACTTTTTCACTTCAAACATTAAAAGAAAGGGTGACATAGCAGACTTCTTCAAAAAGCTGACTAAACAGGATCAGGTGGAAATAGACTCCAGTCCTTGCACCACCCCAAGACCTCAGAGCAGCTCCCTCCCCGAGTCTACAGGCACAAGGTCAGAGCATACTAGGCAGTCAGTCACAAGTTCAGCTTGTGTTTGTAGGCCACACATGTAAGCCTACACAAAAGTTTTTTTCTGATTAAGCCTCACTTTAAAATGTTGGTTGTTGATTCATGAGTGTTCTTGTGTTGATGGCTGTGGCATTTTTTGTGTGAGTATACACTAATAGTTTTAATGTAAAAGAAGGATTCTAACCTCTAACCTGGTTAGACCCAGATTATATATTCCTGAAAACAAAGTGATGAAAGTCTCTCCAGTTTGTGAGTAGCCTACAGTACAGTGTGTGTGTAAGAAAGAAATTAGTTGCAATTCAGATGTAGAGACACAGTCTATTCATAGTCACACTGAAGAACTCAGGCTTAAGTGAATTTGAATTTCTATTTCTCATCAGCAATCATATGAATAATTTACACTTCTTAGATGCCAGGCTAAGGTTACACACACATTTTCAGTCTTGGTCTGTGGACCCCCTGAAGTAGCCCTGGCCATCCCTTGGCCACCCCATATATAAAAGTCTGGTTCCGCCACTGATTCAAATGAAAGGCCACGAAATTCACACTGCCTTCAATTTAACATCAGTGTAGAAATGTGGCCTGTGTTTTATATGTTCAACCTACAAAACCAAACGCTGATTAATGGATATAACGTGATCTAACAAGACTTGGTAATAATGTAATAAATAAAAGCTTGAGAAATGAGTCTAAAATATATTTTATTGAACATTTGCCTTTGAAAGGGGCATAACAGAACTATATACAAGTCGTTTCCATCAGATATAAGTGGGGGTGAAACATAGAGTCACTGAGGACCTTCATTGTCCCGCAAAAGCAGTCTGGCTTGATGACACGATAAAAAAATAAAATAATGGGTGTGTTTAACAAAAGTTTCTGAAGGCAAGACTAATATTATTTAAATATATATCATTTCCTATTGTGGTTATCAGTTCAAGTATTAATCTTCGTCTTTGCTCCAGATAGACATGTCAACAATCTATGCTCAGGCTTAACATAATATAATATTTTCAATTAACATAATATAATATTTGCCATGGTGCCAAATATTATATTATGTTAAGCCTGAGCATAGATTGTTCAGAAAAATCAAATCTGTTTTAAAATAACGGGAATAAACTATATTAACAACATTGCATGTATGTGTGACAACCATTTGCTAAACTTGCTACAACAGGGCAGGCAACTCAAGCCATTTCTCCCTGTGCTCATTCAATATAAGTCTATGGCTCATTCAGCTCCAGGTAAATCGGCAATCGGCCAATGTGAACTTTTGTGCTCCGTGAGCACATTTGCAGGCAACTTTTATTGACGTAAGCAAATAAATGGGGTGCTAGTTTACCCATTTCGGATTGGTTTCAAACTTCAGGAAAAATTATTCTATGAAAAAGCTAGTAGTATGAGCCAGGTTCGAGAATCTAACAAAAATTATTGGGGGAGATATTTTTGTAAATGTTGACTGGAGTTAATAGAATAAAAACGACCGGAAGAGCCGGATGTCTAACAAGAAATGCAATACCACCTACATCCACCGGGGACGTTGCTTCAAGCCGAGGGGCGGGGGGTGGGGGTCTGAATCAAGTGCGTCTCCCCTGGAGTTCTTAGTCGAGCCTGCCACTTATCAGCCAATCAAAAAACAGAAAGGGGCTACACAATAGCCAATCAGAAAATAGCACTATTTTATGCTGATTCTGCTACATCTTCCTAAAGTTTCGTTCACCCACAGAGGAAACCACTGGAGCTCGAGCATCACTTTGAGCACAGAGTAAGTCATGATCTCCTGTTAATATTACAACAAATTCACAACTTGTTTGACACAAACAATGACAACTTGACTGCTGTTAGAAAATGTTTCCCAGATAATTAGCATCAGCTTTTACATTTATGCATTTAGCAGACGCTTTTATCCAAAGCGACTTCCAAGAGAGAGCTTTACAAAAGAGCATAGGTCACTGATCATAACAACGAGATAGCCCCAAACATTGCGAGCAGCCAAAACATGAAGCATACATTGTGGAAAACCAAATAAGTGCCAAAGGGAAGAACCATAAGAGCATGCAGTTAAACAAGTTACAATTGAACAACATGAAACTCCCCACAAGAGTGTTTTTTCTACAGGTACACTCTTGCAATCAACAGTAAAAATATTTCACAATGAGTACAATAATTTGAAACTGTTACAACTAACCAACAAGAGCAACAAGTCTCTCAATACGAGTCATTGTGATCCTGGAGGAAATTAACATCAGGTCCAGCCAAGCATTCCTAAGTGCCGTTGTACTTTTCATGAGTGTCTGTAACTTAGCCAACAGTTTTGCAGTCTGTTCACTGACAACACCTCAGAACAAGTATTCTAGGCCTAGTCATATTTTTGTTATCACACGATGACTGACACATTGTCACATTATAAACATCTCTCTCCAAATAGGCTTAATAATGTTATTAGCACTAAATACATTTTACATGTATTGCATAGTCGATATTATAGGTCACTTTTAAAATCATGTCACTTTTGCCTGTCTTCAAAAAAGCAGAGCCCTGCTAATACTTTATCTTAAATCATTTTGTAGACATAACAATGGATTTTGCCACTAAATGAGTGACTTGGCTTTATTTCTGGAAATACTGTCCACAACCGAAGTGTGTTACACAATGCTGTAAGATCGCCAATACTCGTGCATTGCTTGGTATTGTAGCGACAATGCTCTTGGTACCCAGAATTCCCCGCGGCAAGCTGAAAAGTTACGAAGTTAAGGGCATTAGCAGAGAATAGGTGCGTTCGACATGGACTGACTACATGCAGCGCCGCAGCCGGCTACAGGCGGCTGACTTGACTGAATTCTGGTTAGACTTTTTGTCCGACTTGAGACGGCGCCAAGGCTAGGTCACTGTGACGTAGCCATCAAAGTACCGTGAGATCGATTCGAGAACTGCCGGCTGTGTAGCCGAGCGCATTTTCTCAAGAGCAACTGCGCGGGTTCTAATGACGACACAGCTATTTGATGATTGGCCAGACTCACACACGACAACTTTGACGCGTGTTTTGTATTTATTCTGACACCTTCAGTTTCGCCAATGCTCAAATCTGGACCAAACAGTTGAATTGAATTAAACATTTGTGGAAGAAAGGGTTTTAGTCCGCCTCTTCACTAACGGAAAGACTAAGTTTAATTCTAAATAAAGTAAAGTAAGCAAACAGCGCTTGATCGGCCATGACTGACGTCAACGCAGCAAACCACAAGAAGCAGGAATGTCTGACTTTAAGGAGGCGTTTTTAACCCCTCCCCGACTGCAAGCGGCATCTCTCGCCGGTTGTTTCATGCAGCCGCAGTCGATGTTGAACGCACCTAATGTCTGTCGCTAGCACCGCCCCCTGAGGGGCACCCACGCTGCAGGTCAGGAGGTCAGACACACCGTCCCCGGTTCTCACAAACTGGGGCCTATTTGTGAGGTAGTTCAGGGCACATCCATACCAGCCCGCACCAGCTTGTCCCTCAGAAGCACCGGTTGAATGGTGTTGAATGCGCCAAAGTCAAAGAACATGATCCTTACAGCGCTGTAATTCTTCTTCAATATTAAATACTAACTGGTTTCCCAGCTGTGCGTACATATCAGTCTGCCTCTATCACCAGATTCGTCACAAATTCACAAACATATTACAGGCGATTTTCAAGTTGGATCTCATATTTGCTGCGGCGAATATGAAAGTATAGGCTACATGCGCACCACATTACCATTCACAACATCATGAATGGTAACCCTGTTATCCACACTAACTGCATCACTCGACACTCTCTGTCCCCTGTCAACTAGGCCTGCGCGATCTTCTCCCTCCTGCCCGTGGCTCACGGATGTGATTCGTGAAGAACGGTCCATCCTTCGGGCAGCTGAGAGGAGATGGGCGCAAGTCCAAAGACGGTCTGGACCTAGATAAGTATCACTCCCTCCTCAAATCCTTCTCTGCCTGCATAACTGATGCTAAAACCCACTACTTCCTGAACAAAATGAACTCTGCCTCATACCCTCACAAACTTTTCTCTACCTTCTCCACCCTTCTTAACCCACCCCCCCCTCCACCCTGACAGCAGACGACTTCTCCTCCTTCTTTGAGAAAAAAGTTGCTGACATTAGCAGTCGGTTCCCTGAACCCACCTTTCCTACCCACTCACCCTCTATGACTGACCCAACTAAATGTCTAAACGCTTTCTCTCCCCTGTCCGAGGCCGAGATCTCTGACCTCATTCTCTCTCATCGCCCCACCTCCTGTCCCCTTGATCCAGTCCCCTCCCCTCTCTTTCAAACCATCTCTCCCTCCATCATAATTTTTCTTCTCCATGTCCTTAACTCTTCTCTTACTTCCGTCACTTTCCCCTCTGCCTTCAAACAGGCCAGAGTTAGCCCTCTACTCAAAAAACCCTCCCTTATCCCAGCTGTCCTCCAGAACTACAGACCAGTATCACTACTACCCTTCTTTTCTAAAACAATTGAACGCGCTGTATCTGACCAACTGTCAAACTTCCTCTCTCAGAACAACCTGCTTGACCCCAACCAATCGGGCTTCAAGACTCTCCACAGAAACTGCCCTCCTGTCAGTCACCACTGCCCTCCAGTCTGCCAGAGCGGCTTCAAAGTCATCCGTCATCATTCTGCTGGACCTTTCTGCAGCGTTTGATACGGTTAACCATCAAATCCTGCTGGCCAGACTTTCGGCGATGGGCATCACTGGCACTGCACTTCAGTGGATCTCATCCTACCTGTCGGGAAGATCCTACCAGGTCTCCTGGGGAGGCAAAGTGTCAGGCCCCCGCCAGCTCTCCACTGGTGTCCCACAGGGCTCCGTCCTTGGACCCCTCCTCTTCTCCCTCTACACCACCTCGCTTGGACCAATCATCCCATGGCTTCTCCTACCACTGCTATGCTGACGACACGCAGCTGTACCTGTCGTTCCCCCCGACTGATCCGGGGATCTCAGCTAGGATCGAGGCCTGCCTCACAGACATCTCCGCATGGATGACCGAGCACCACCTCCAGCTGAACCTCGCCAAAACAGAACTCCTCATCATCCCGGCCAAACCCTCCATGTCCCACAATCTCTCAATCACCCTGGGATCGGTGACGGTGACCCCTTCATCCTCTGCCAGGAACCTCGGGGTGACCATAGATGACGAGCTCTCCCTCACAGCCCACATTGCTGCGGTCTCCCGGTCGTGTAGATTCACCCTCTACAACATCCGGAAGATCAGGAGATACCTATCTGAGCATTTCACCCAGCTGCTAGTCCAAGCACTTGTCCTCTCAAAGTTGGACTACTGCAACTCGCTGCTCGCCGGTCTCCCAGCATGCGGAACCCTCCCTCTCCAGAGGATTCAGAACGCGGTGGCCCGTCTGGTCTTCAATCTACCCAGACGCTCCCATGTTACCCCGCTCCTCATCTCCCTCCACTGACTTCCCATCACGGCCCGTATCAGATTCAAGACTCTGGTAATTAATCTGGTACTGACCTTCCGAGCGGTGAACGGGACTGAACCCGACTACATCAAGTCTGTCCTCCAGCCTTACACCCCCCCCCCGCCACCTACGGTCTTCTTCTGACAACCGTCTGGTGGTCCCACCGCTCAAGAGCGCCCGGTCCCAACACAAGCTCTTCTCCTGTCTGGCCCCCCAATGGTGGAATCAACTCCCCACCTCCATCAGGGACACTGACTGTCTCCCCACCTTCAAGAAAAGGCACTTGTTCTAGGAGTACAACGGCACAGGAATGCTTGGCTGGACCTGATGTTCCCTCCAGGATCACAATGACTCGTATTGAGAGACTTGCTGCTCTTGTTGGTTTCAAATTATTGTACTCGCTGTGAAATATTTTACTGTTGATTGTTTTTTCTACAGGTACACTCTTGCACTCTTGTGGGGAGTTTCATGTTGTTTAATTGTAACTTGTTTAACTGCATGCTCTTATGGTTCTTCCCTTTGGCACTTATTTGGTTTTACACAATGTATGCTTCATGTTTTGGCTGCTCGCAATGTTTGGGGCTATCTCGTTGTTATGATCAGTGACATTTACATTTAGTCATTTAGCAGACGCTCTTATCCAGAGCGACTTACAGTAAGTACAGGGACATTCCCCCGAGGCAAGTAGGGTGAAGTGCCTTGCCCAAGGACACAATGTCAGTTGGCATGACCGGGAATCGAACTGGCAACCTTCAGATTACTAGCCCGATTCCCTCACCGCTCAGCCACCTGACTCCAGTGACCTATGCTCTTTTGTAAAGCTCTCTCTCTTGGAAGTCGCTTTGGATAAAAGCGTCTGCTAAATGCATAAATGTAATGTAAATGTAAATGAATGGAGACTAAATAAAACATTTGCAGGCTCGCATGAAGTGGGATTCGATCGCACTAGAGCAAAAATACATATTCATCAAAGCCCATTGATTTACATTGCGAGCTATACCAGCTCTGAAAAAATACCTAAATCGTTACGTATTTATTAACTACGTTGGCCTTCAGGTAACATCTTGATTTGGCTTCTTCTGAATCAACTGGTTCCCATAGACACCACCCGAATGTAGGCTACTTATCATGTATTTGGGGTTGTTTCGAGACAATAGCCGTATTTACCACAACATCAAAGCTCCTTCTGGCACCACATATTTAAAAATCATACTAATAACGCTGCTGCTAACCGAGACAATACGATCAAAATACGCGTGACCCTTTGAAAACACAACAGGGGTCTATTCGTTTCCTATGCGATTTTGTGTATGGCTGAGTGTTTCTTCGCTATATCTGACATATTTGAAATCAATTCATTTCATAATGTAATATTCCGATCAAATGTAGTGAGTACTACATTACAGCCATTCACGCCATAATAAATGGAAACTAAGAAAATAAAAGATTCTCAAGTTCGAATGAAGTGGGATTTGATCCTACGAGCAAAACCACATTCATCACTGCAGTCAGATGCATTACACCGCGAGCAACTGAAGCACATGCGAATTTTAGGAATTCTGTCACAGATTTATTAACTACGTTGGCCTGAGCTTTCAGTCACGAATGTATTGGCATTCAGGCAACATTTTGGGTTCATCGAAAACAACTGTTTAGTGGTTACCGTGGGCACACCAGAAAATACCTGAATGTGTAGGCTAATCACATATTTGGGGTTGTCTTGAGGGAATAGCCAATTTTCACAACCTTCACTTCATATACAAATTGCTCGACCCAATTTGGCACTACTTCACACTCCCTTATCTGCATTAGACTCTCACTTTCCTTGTTTACACACTGATGTCAATTACACATCACCTTGTTGTCAAAACACTACATGTTCAGTTGTTGCACACACTTCTCAAGTAAAGTCTCAAAGCATCAACCTACAACACATCTTACAAATTAATACTTAGATTGTCACTGTGAACCCAGACAATATCTACGATCAAAATACGCTGAACCCTTAACCCTAAAGGAAGATTAGTTTTAGCCCCATGGTGGCTTTCTACACTTGCCGTCTTGCACACATACACAGTGCTCGGTAAGTCTCAAACTATTTAAGACTTCGTTTTCTATGTTCTGTAGTACTTATCTGAAGTACCTCTACAAAATCTACAATGTGTGCCAAAATGATATATCCCTGACAAGCCATGCTGATCAATTTGATCTACTGGGCAGCATGCGATGATGACACGACTAATGTCTTCCATCATCTCTCGAATCTATGTGTCCCTATCTGCCTTCGATCGTGTGCAGCTGCGTTGGTCTGAAGATAACCACGCCCCTCTCGTTTGCATGTGAGATTGGAAATAAATACAGCACAGAAATAAATGTGGTGTTTGGAAATATCTGTGACGTTAGGAAATAAAAGTCTCAAAAAATAAATAAATGTGGCATTAGGAAATATAAGTCCCATGAAATAAATAAATGTCGTCTTTAAAAACGCCATTTTGAAATAAGTATTCATTTATTGATGTAGGTAAATGGATTCAGCTATATAATTATGTTTATTATGTTTATTATATATGTATTGCCATCTTTTTAAAATTTATTTCATAGCCATATTTATTTATGTATTTATTTAATTATCTATTTATTTATTTAAATTCTGACTAACTCGGCGTTCCATATGTTCAGAGTTCTATTGTTGTGTTCCTTCTGTTTTTATATGTGTACTGCACAGAGGTGGAAAGTAACAAAATACATTTACTCACGTTACTGTATTGAGTAGTTTTGTTGTGTATTTTGTATTTTTCAAGTAGTTTTTTAAAATCAGTAATTTAAAATGTACTTGATTACGTTTTGAGTGAAGTATTGTATTTCGCCCATTCGTTGCATGAGTAAAGAAAAAATCTTTGACTAACGAAAACCGAAAGGAAGAAATTTAGTTTCTCAAGGTCACCAAGTAGCCTACTGGCGGTACGGACAAAAACCCTGAAAACAATCGGTTTTATGTAGCTCGAGTTGCTATAGCCAGCAGGTAACGCAGCCTGGCAACTGCAGCGCTACACTTGGGGTAGAAACATGGTGGAGGCTCATAAACATGCCCCCAGAGTGTAGCTCTGTAGCTGCCTGGCTGTGTTAGCTGTTGGCTGTAGCAATTTTACAAGTATTAGACATTAAGCACCCAGCCTGCCATCAGAGTATTTAGCTATTTTTCCTGAAAAGTCTCTGACAGCGAGATTTTAGTTATATTTTGGTCATTTATGGAGTCAAACACTTGATTTGGCCTTGATGTGCTTACAGTTTTTCACAATTGTTAACACAAAAAAAAAAAAATTGGCACAATTTTCACAACCTTCACTTCATATACAAATTGCTCGACCCAATTTGGCACTACTTCACACTCCCTTATCTGCATTAGACTCTCACTTTCCTTGTTTACACACTGATGTCAATTACACATCACCTTGTTGTCAAAACACTACATGTTCAGTTGTTGCACACACTTCTCAAGTAAAGTCTCAAAGCATCAACCTACAACACACAAATATTAAAATCTCTAAACACTCTGGTGAGCACTTTGCGATCAGGACTGCAGCATAAAAAGGGCTTTGAGCCTCTGTTTTGTTTGGTGAACAATGGAGAACTTAGAACATATCGACAACCAGAGAAGGAGAGGGGTAATAGTGAGAGGAGGAAGAGGACAAGGAAGAGGAGGCAGAGGAAGAGGAGGACAATAAAGAGGAGGAACAGGAGGACATAGATGAGGAGGACAAGGAGGAGGAAGAGGAGAAGAAGAAGAAGAAGAAGGAGGAGGAGGAGAAGAAAGAAGGAGAACGGTCATCTCTAATGAGATTTAGCCACTGTGGTAGACCATGTGCTCAACCATGGTTTGAGCATGAGGGAGACTGGCCAGAGGGTCCAACCAAATCTCAGCCGTTTCACAGTTGCTGCCATCATTAGAACCTTTAGAATGGAGAACAGGTATGAATTCTATTTGCCTTGTGTACTGAAATACTGCATATCAATAGAATCCAGTGTGCTCACAGTATTTGTATTTTGCAAGACTGAAAGAGAACCACACCGTGGAGGAAGAACATGCACTTTCACAGCCGAACAGGACACTGACATTGTGAAAATGGTTTGTGAAAACAACACTAACACACTCCGACAGATACAAACCAGGATCCTGGCTGACCATGTCACATTCAGAAACATCCAGACCGTTAGCCTCTCTACACTGGACCGTGTTCTCTGCAGGAATGCCATTCGGATGAAACAAGTGTACAGGGTCCCATTCGACCGGAACACAGACCACATCAAGGAGTTACGGCGAGAGTTTGTGTTTGTAAGTCCCATACATTCAGCACTGACACATGCATGTATTGTACCTGTAATACAATATTGTTCCTTTTCTACAGTGTCTCACTGTAGCCCACTGTGTTGACCTATCTGTGTCCATACTATAACTTGCATTATCATGCTGTCTGTTTCAGCGGTGATATGGAAAAATTCTAGCGGCACTGTGTAGATTT
The DNA here is from genome assembly GCF_963692335.1 of Osmerus eperlanus. Taxonomy (NCBI): domain Eukaryota; kingdom Metazoa; phylum Chordata; class Actinopteri; order Osmeriformes; family Osmeridae; genus Osmerus; species Osmerus eperlanus. The sequence goes on from NC_085024.1 coordinate 6,502,056, forward strand.
GAATAGTCAAGAGATGGCGGTTACAATAAATTTATTTTGCTTATACAGATCATGATTTAACAAAGTACTTTGTGATCAGTCATAACGAAGGAGGTGCTAGCCACAGGTCGTTCGCCAGAGTGATGAAGAACAATCATAAAACCCTGCCTTATATAAACTTTAGATCAAATGGTTTTTCTGAACTCTGTGATTGGTCAGCACTGCTCAGTGACAGTGACTTCATATCAAGTTCCCACGGTTCTTTATTGTGGCCTCTCTCCCCAAACCAGTCAAATGGTCAACTTTCCTTTGTGTGGGCACTTCAAACAAGTATTTGATTAACCCCACCCATTGCAACAGGAAGGGTCAGAGCAGCAGATCACAATAACAATACAGTTGAATCCACATTGTCTCCAGACCAACTGTCTCTTCCTCCCAGGTGACAAGAACTCTTTCAGGTCACCCAGACTTCCCGTCTCTTAGACTTCACGTCTCCTAGTTATAAAACTGCAAATGGCATCTCTACCAAATGGGTTGAATCGACTGTCACTGTATTAAGCTTCTTAGACTTCCCTTAAAACACCTTCCTCATATAAAACACACATATTATAACTGTATTCCAAAATTTCCATGACAGCGGATCCAGGAGCATGACAAAGCTAATGAGCTATATACATATAGCTCATTAGCCGGGGCAGAAATGTCATTGGCCAGCGCGCCATTGTTGAGGTCCCCGGCCAGCGTGGTGGGAACATCACTTTGTGTGCTGCAATGGGTTGAGCAGGCCCGTTGACAGTACTGTACTGTTCAGAAATAAAACTGTTTTTGCTGCATATGTGTGCTGTTTTATGTTTGAAAAAATTAGGCCTACACTGAGACATTTTACAAAAGTTGAAATGGCTCATTCCCCAGAGTCATTCGTATGGTGTGTTCCATTTCTAGAATTGTGTTTTCAATTTTGCACTACTGTGTGCTGTGAATGCTTGGTAGTGTGCAGCAAATGCTTATTGTGTGTACTGTTATGAATGGCATGTGTGTGTCATTTTAAAATATGGCTGTGTGTACCAAATGAGAACACAAGTTCCATTTTGTGAACAGGTAAGAGATTTGATGGCAAAGAGTCATCTTGCAAAGGGAGTGTCAGGTTTAGCATTTTGTGTGTGAGGTTTTCAGTTTTGTGTGTGCAGTTTTGAGAAAGCCGTTATTGTTTTGAGAAACGTGTGTTAACAATTGTGAAAAACTGTATTAACTGTTGTGTTTGTGAAGAAAAGAAGGATGGCCCTCAAAACTAACAATGTATGGTAGGCCTACTTTCACTTTCAATTGATAGTTTTGGATTTATGACCCTGTCTCCTATTTTCACTACATGGGAGAGATCCCCCCCCCCCCGCCCCGTTTGATAGTTTACTTTATTTTTTTACTGAGTAACTTTTACTTAAAGTACATTTTAAATGAACTACTTTTTACTTTTACTTGAGTCGTTTTTCAGATAGGTAATTTCACTTGTACTTGAGTAATATTTCATCAAAGTATTGGTACTTTTACTTGAGTACAATATTTTAGTACTTTCTCCACCTCTGGTGTCTTGGATGTCTGTAGATGGTCTATGGTCTGTAGTTTAGATAATTTGAGTGTTAACCCTGGTTTTGAATGTTGTCTAGTTAGATGGCTATCCAAGCTGTCCTATCTGAATGTATTCCTGGGTAATTAAACAGTCGGTCTATATTCCAGTGCGGCCTAGACTCCGATTTACAAACACAAAGTTCCCATTCTGGTGGGATGCGGCTTATAGAAAACACAGCCTAGTTTCCGTAAAATACGGTATATTGTAGGACTGTACCATAGGACTGGACTGTAGGATTGTATGATTGGACTGTTTAGTAGGACTTGACTGTACGACTATGTAGTAGGACAGTACTGTAGGACCATATAGTACCGTAGGACTGGGGCCTCAATCTCCAGCCTGCCTTTATTAGGTTCAACATAAATAAATGACAGAGGAGGGAGCAGGAGAGATGGGGAGTAAAAGGGAAAAAAAGAGTGGGTAAAGGATGGAGAAATGGATAGTGTGAAAGAGAGAAAAAAAAGAAAGAGGAGAGAGTGTTTGATAGAGAAAAACTGAGAAAGGGGGAGATACAAGATCACAGCATGTGCTAGCAACATCTTTCACCACATGACATGTCATACCATGATGGAAAATGGGGAAAAAATTTAATGACACACACACCCACACAGCCTGCGGCAGGGACAAATCAAGTTCCTCTTGTCTGTGTCATAAATCCATGATCAGTCATTCAGTCAAATCAAACAATCAATCAAAATGAAATCAATAATGAATAACCTGCCTCTCACAGCAAGGCCACAGACTCCTGTTGGATGTGAGGCCCTCATCCCCCTCTTCTCTCTTTCATTATTCTGTGGTTATCATTTATCAATCCCTTCGTCTCCTTTCAGCTCTCCTCACACTCTCTCACTGCCTCTGTCTCACTCGTTTTCTCTATGTCTCACTCCCCTTCCTCTCTTTTTCTCTTCACTCCTGAGACTCCTCTTGATTTTGTTTTTTTTTAAATCTGTTTCTCTTTCTAAAAGCTTGATTTCTCAAATGTTCTCTGTCTCTCTCTCTGTCTCATTGCACTGTGTGCATTAAGGAAACATGAGGGGAGGATGGAGAGAGAGAGCAGGGGTAGAGGTAGGAGAGGAACATTTTCTTTTTGCGACTCCCAAATGCACAAGATACTGAAATCCACGTGGAGACTCTCTTCCTGTCACTCTCTCTTCTTCCTTTTTCTCTCTCTTCCGCCCTGTTGCCCCTCCTATTTTCTTCACTCCCCCCCTCTCGCTTCTTACCGCTGCTTGCTCTTGACTTAAAAGAGAACATCAAGCTGTTAAACAGAGGAAGAAGCAGAATCTCTCCCTCACACCACTTTCTTCTCCCTTCTCTCCTCCTCTCCTGCACCGCCCCTCCCTCTTTTCTTTCTTCTCTCTCTCTTTGACTCTGCATCTCCTTTTGCTTCCTCTCTGTTCTAGTTCGGTCTATGCAAGGAACTCAGCTCATCACCTAATGCCTGCCTTGCGATGTTCTAAACACATTCTCTCTCTCTTTCTCTGTCTCTCCCATTCTCTCTTTCTCTGTCCCTCCCACTCTCTTTCTCTCTCTCTCTCTCACTCTTCTTTGCCTCTTCCACTCTATTCACTGTCTCTCCCACTCTCTCTCTTTCTCTTCCAGTCTCTTTTTCTGTCTCTCACTTTGTCTCTCTCTCTGTAACCGTCATCTCCTGCAGCAGCCAAGCTCATCTCAGGGTAATGTGAGACTGTAGGCTTCTGAATCAGATTCATGACAAGAAGACTTCATGGAGCAACATTCTACATGCACACACACACAGTATGTGAATGCGTAATATAAGCACATAAAATCAGTGGTATTGCATTTAGCAGACGCTCTTATCCAGAGCGCCTTACAGTAAGTACAGGCACATTCCCCCCGAGGCAAGTAGGGTGAAGTGCCTTGCCCAAGGAAACATAGTCATTTGGCACGGCCGGGTATCAAACCAACAACCTACTGATTAATAGCCCGACTCCCTAACCGCTCAGCCATCTGTATTACAATCTGAACGGTATTTAAGACTATTTCAGTCATAGAGAGTGCACCCAGTCACGCGCTGACACCTCAGATGAAGTTCAAGATCATTAACAGATTAGGATGAGGAGGGTAAACAGCTCTGGTGTATGATAGTGATTAAAACAAGATTCATTTAATCTGTGATTAAACTGCACAACTCAAGACAGACAGACAGACAGACAGACAGACACAGGCAGGCAGACAAAGGAAAACAAATTAAAGAAAGAGACAATATGATGAAAGAAAATAAGAGGATTACTGTAGCCCATTGATAAATAATAGTGATGCCAAAATGAGATTTTGAGACTTCTGACATGGACACCTTGCACACACACACACTGTACATGTTACACACACATAGGCACACATTTCCAAACTGCACGGATAAATTATGCTTTGGAACCAGTCATGCAAAGCTGGCAAGATGATTTTTGGCTGTCCCTGTGTGTGTGTACATATGTGTGTAAGTGTGTAGCTGGCCATAAATATGGAAGGATGTGCGGCATAGGGTTTAGAGGTTTATGTCTCCTAATAGGCCGAGATTTGTCCTGTCACATCAACACCCACATACGGCTTACGGACAGGGAGAGAGGAAGGGGGAGAGAGAGATGGGAGAGAGAGGGGTGGATGAGAGAACATGCATGAGTGAAAGTAGAGAAGACGGTAGCAGAGAGTCTGAGAAAGAGTCCACTGCTGTACCGTCAAACTAGTGAGTCAGAATTCATTCATTTCTGGATCACCTCATTAATTGTCTTTCTCTCTCTCTCTCTCTCTCTCTCTCTCTCTCCATTCTGTTCCCTCCTTGACCCCACTCCTCCAACCATCTCCCTCTTCCCCCTCTTCCTGACTTTCTGTTTGGATGAGCCCCAGAGAAAATGATTTCTGGTAGAGCAGAGAGAAATATGGAGTGAAGGAAAAGAGACATTGAGATGAACAAGGTGGGGTGCTGTTAAATTGAAGCATCTTAGTAAGTGTGTGTGTGTGGTGTGTGCGGTGTGTGTGTCAGCAAAGTAGGTATGTCTTTCTCGCAAGGAACAGGACGAAAGAAGTGAGACATTTAACTTGGAGCACTTTAATCAAGGGGTACTACATCCTGCATGACCTGCTCAAGCATCCATTATTGATGCCTGCCGCAGCTAGACTGATGAATCATTAAGCCACTCGTCAGGCCTGGGAATTCTCCCTCCTCTGCGTCCGATGACACTCATTTGCATAAATCACGCCGTTTCTTTCTCTCTTTTTTTCTCTCTCTCTCTCTCACATACACACACTTTGCCACCTTGTTACTTAGAAAATGTAAAGTTATCTTGACTTGCCTCTGCAACTTCTGAAAAGATTAGAATCTTTAGTTTAGTTAATCTTTACAGAAGAGATAGATTCCTATAGAGGCATCATAATGTATGACAGAGAGGAAGAGAGAGAGAGCTGGGCAAAAAGAAAATAAGAGAAAGGGGGAGAGAGAGAGAGAGAGAGAGGAGGGAGTGACAGTAAGTGAGAGAGTGAGGGAGAGAGAGCCAGAGAAAGTGAGAGAGAGTTCGTAGAGGCTCTGTCATGCCTCTAGGCTTTGTGGCAGAGCAATGCTAGAATACTGGAAGGTTTTAGGGAAATTGATGAATGCCCATGACACACATACACACGCCTACACATTCTCCTAATCTTTTGAGGGTTTCCCCTCCCCTTTCTGCTCCTTCCCTTGTTCCCCTCTCCTTCTCTCTTTTCCCTTAATTCCTCCTCATTCACAGCTCGGAGTAAGCCCATACTGCAGGGAGGAAGAAATACCTCATAGCAAGATATGGTAGGATAAGACACACACACACACAGCTAGGGCAGCATGCCCACAGAAAACAGATAAACTGGCGGGGTGTTCGGCAGGTGGGCAGACAGACAGACAGACAGAGAAAGAGAGAGAGGAACACAGCAAGCAGACAGAAAGACAGACAAACAGACAAAGTGACAGGCAGCAGAGCTACATTTCAAACCCAAAGTCTAATAGCTGTCTGCTAAAATGTACTAGACTCCTGGAAGACACTTTAACTGCAGTGAGACTGAGACCTGTTAAAAAACACGTAAAATGACCAGAGCTGTTCCCCACTAAAACACTACCATCCATGAGCTAATCCTTCTGTGGTTAGCAAGAGTGAGCTGGGTGGTGTGGCGCACATACAGGGACCACACACTGTTGGAACTTACACTTTTGGCCTATTGCTTACACACTAAAAACGATTTCTTAGACCAGGGGTGGCTAACCAGGCCAGCATAAAGAGACAAAAAAAAACGCACCATAGCAAAGAGCCACACATGCACGCCCGCACTACAACAGCGGCTTACAGATCTAATGACAGTCATAATACAAAGCATAACCGTTTTTATACGACCGCACAGGGCCTTGCGCCACCCGGGGCCTCGCGCCTGCCTGGTTTGCAATCCAAGTTTGCAATGGCAAGTTTTTTTTTTTACTTTCAATATTTTTGTATTCCTTTTCTTGACTCGATGTGCTCTAAAATGAAATTCCCGTTTGTCAAAAAATCTCATGTATTTTTTCGTTCATGCTTTACGTTACACCACAGGGCGTTAGTGCACGTCCTGTGAGAGTGCGAGGAGGAAGGAGACGGCCGGGAGAAACAAGCGTCACCTACAGGAGAGCAAGACCGATTTTGCAAACATGAGTCGGGCGCTGAGAAAAGGAATAAAACTAAAAAGAAGCAAGAATTTCACAAGTCGATTCGAGGATCGCTGAATAAATTTGGCAGCACGTCTTGCAGAAATGGTGTGGCTCCGCGCGCAGAGCTGTCGGAATTATGGACAGTCCCCGTGCGGGTTGAAAGTGATTCTTGCACGTGCATCACGTGTATGCCAATAAGCAGGGCCTCGAATGTTAAGTTCGCACAGGGCCTCGCACCCCCCCTGCGACAGCTCTGTGTGGTTTGTTTAAGTCTTAAACAATGATGTGATACGCGACACGAAATGCGAAAGGGTCCATATATATATATAAATACAGTATATATTTTTTGTATTCCTTTTATTCCCCCAGCCGCTCAGTAAGAGCCTCACAGGAGCAGGCAAAGAGCCGCATGTGGCTCGCGAGCCGCAGGTTCGCCACCCCTGGCTTAGACCAAAGCCTCAATACCTAAACTTCTTGTAGCATACCTTAAACACAGTGTAACCATAGCTTAAACACATTGTCAACTTTGCACTTTGCTGGTAATTCTGTAACACACTTATTGCGAAACACTACACACGTTCTCTTACATTAGACACTTTGTTCAAAAACAAAATCTCCTGTTATTGGGAAAACACTGTTCAAAATTCAAAACTCATCTGGCAATTGTAGGCACTTACATACACACCTGAAAACACTTGCACTGAAAACAGAACACCAATCGGTCTGAGCCTTAGCACTACAAATAGGCCTCAGGTAAGCCATTTTGAGAACTTTGCAAGCATGGAGGCAATGAGAGTAAGAGGAGGACAAAGAGAGAGAGGAGTCGGACGAGGACAAAGACGAGGACCAGTGCGGAGACGTGTATCAGATGACATCAGGGCTACTCTGGTGGACCATGTGATAAATCATGGCCTGTCCATGAGGGAGGCTGGGCAAAGAGTCCACCATAACCTCAGTCGCTACACAGTAGCATCAATAACTAGAGAGGGTACAATTTCTGGGGAAATTGTAGGGTGTGTTTGCTTGCGTCGGTTGCACAGGGGTCCGTTTTTGAATGACATTTTTACAACTTATTTCTGTATATTTTATATGAAAATGCATACTTATTATTTATAAAGATTAAATAGATTTAAAAGCATTTTTTTTTTTGCTGCTCATTTACAACTGAAAATACGAGTGAAGTGTAGAATGAAATAGATGTCTTCTCATTTCCCCTGCAAGAGGCAGCCTCATCGTTGAATCAAAACGAATAAATTTGGCAGACCGGTGTAAAAATTGACCTAATCTCTATGACTTAAACGTCATTTTAAGTTTTTACCTTCTCGTGATATTTTCAGGCATGTAGCCTACTCATTGCATTCATTCATTAATAAAGAACCCCCTTTGAAGATTATTCTACGACGTTACCCGGCAGTAGAAGATGGAATCGCGATTCAGACAGTCCCATCTGCTAACTGAAAATATGCCCCCCAAAACGTAAATAAGCTTGACATTTATTTAGTGGAAAATCGCTCATTCATAAAAAGCTCACTGGTAGCGATCATTGTCAGTAACAACGCAAAATGCGACATAGCCCTGTGTGGAGAAGCTGCCCCGTAGTGATGGGCTCAGCTCACCAAAAAGAGCCGGCTCTTTTGGCTCCCGAACGGCTCTTTAAAAAATACATGTTTTATCTATGAATTTGACTATGATGGGTGTGAAAACAATTTGAACTAGAGAGGGTACAATTTCTGGGGAAATTGTAGGGTGTGCTTGCTTGCGTCGGTTGCACAGGGGTCCGTTTTTGAATGACATTTTTACAACTGATATTTCTGTATATTTTATATAAAAATGCATACTTATTATTTATAAAGATGACAGATTTAAAAGCATTTTTTTTTTGCTGCTCATTTACAACTGAAAATACGAGTGAAGTGTAGAATGAAATATGTCTTCTCATTTCCCCTGCAAGAGGCAGCCTGTAGTGGAAAATCGCTCATTCATAAAAAGCTCACTGGTAGCGATCATTGTCAGTAACAACGCAAAATGCGATATAGCCCTGTGTGGAGAAGCTGCCCCGGTAAATTGTACTACTACAGTACAGTACTAGACTACTGCTGTGTTCGTCTTGGTAGCGATTGCGTTGGTTGAATTGGATTTAACGTTCCGTTGTACGGTTTAAGCTGAAATTAATTATTTTCATGAACAGATTGACAACGTTTAGGCTGTGGCAATGAAGTTCAGGTTAGTAGTTAGATAGACTTTTGATTTAAGTAAGGGGAGTGCCGAACATGTTCTGTCGCCGTTTGACTTCCTAAACAGCTGTGTAGTGTAGATGTTTTTGTAGTGTGTCTCACGTAAGCTACAGCGTTGCAGTGAGCTACACTGGTTTGAAACCACAGGTAATGGTAATTTCACCAACAAATCGTTTACTAATGTCAGAATAAATCCTACAACGAAAATGTATATGTGAGGAATGTTTATTTTAACGATTGAAAACAGATAACGCTACATCATAGACCACTGTAGTATGTGTTGCCCGGGCAACACAGGCTAATGTCATGATGCTAATACTTCAGTGAAATAGTAGACTACTGTTTCCGAAAGTAGATGTACTTCCTTAATAATATCAGCTTATACTGTACATTACACATGACAATTGTGTGTCATATCACAAAGTAAAATGAGTAAATAGTTATCACCCTGGCCTCTTTGCTTGTGGCGTTTCTGCAGCTGCCTTGCAGTAAAGCTATAGTTAGCCTAGCTATCCCCCAAGTTAACAGATGCAAAACGAATGTTCTGCCAAAGGTAGTCACGCGTGTTTTCGTGACGTTAGTGACGTTAGTAACGTCAGTGACTGTGGCTAGCAAATTAGCCACCGTTAGCTTCACTTTTCGCCACAAAAACTTAACTTCAGCCTAAACCATGCAACGGAACGTAAGAAGCAACTCAATCGCTACCAAGACGAAACTTTTGACACCTACTTTGTCTATGTAGGCCAAATATTGACTGAGTTTTAGGGGGGCAAAAAGAATAATAATAATATATATGTGAGAGAACAAAGGTTGTGCCCTTGCCGAAGGCAAAGCACACCCAATTAAATTATGAAATGAAATCATACTCGACCGTAACCACATATCTTTAAAAATGCATTGATTTGTCATGGCTCTCCTCCGAGTTTTGACTGGCCCTCCCTCATGCAGGATTGACAGGAACAGAATGTGAGGATGATCGTGTGCGCCTTTAAGCCTACAAGTATTTTTTTGTTGTTCTTTGAATTAGTCAATTATTTTAAATACAATTAAAATTCATTATTTCATAATCATTTAGTTTTTATAGGCTGTATTAATCTATTAAAAATAGAGTCGGCTCTTATATAGATATGCGAGCCAGCTCCCGACGTTCACCTTCAAGAGCCGGCTCTTAGAGACGGATCGTTCGCGAACGACCCATCACTACTGCCCCGGTAAATTGTACTACTACGGTACAGTACTAGTAGACTACTGCTGTGTTCGTCTTGGTAGCGATTGCGTTGGTTGAATTGGATTTAACGTTCCGTTGTACGGTTTAGGCTGAAATAAATTATTTTCATGAACAGATTGACAACGTTTAGGTGTGATGGCATTTTTTTATATAGTTACTAAGAATGTATTTTTAATAGACTGAGGTTGTGTTTAAACAAATGGATGTTGCAGTTGGTCTTAAGGTATTTATGGTGTTGGGTTATGATGCCTGATTGAGAAGCTAGGGGCACGGAGGTTGGGGGATGTTTGAGTTCTGTGGCCTAAAGGGAGATGGGTAGATGGATCAGTTGATCTAGCAGCCCTGACCTTTTGGCCGAGGAGATTGTGTCCTGTGTCCTGTTTGTGTTTCATTAAGGGTATCTTTACTGTCCTCATTTAGAGAAAGAGCCGTGACATCAAAAGACTTTGGTCACTTGACCTGGGGGGTTATATTGTCTTAACTGTCACTGAGCAGTGCTGACCAATCAACAGAGTTCAGAGGAATCATTTGATCTAAAGTTTATATAAGGCAGGGGTTTATGATTGTTCTTCATCACTCTGGCGAACGACCTGTGGCTAGCACCTCCTTCGTTATGACTGATCACAAAGTACTTTGTTAAATCATGATCTGTATAAGCAAAATAAATTGTAATAAACCCACATCTCTTGACTACTCAGATCTACACAGTGCCGCTTGAATTTCCACCATTACACTTGGTGGCCAGTAGGGGGATCCTCATTGGTCTACGGCGTTCAGCAGGCGGCTCCCCTCGGCGAATTGATCTTCCGGCAAAAAGCCGCCTTTCCTTCCGCCATGCGTGAGACAGCAGGGCCAGGGGGGGCGCCCGTTGGACGTTTTGTGGCTGACGCGGGGTCTTCAAAAGAACCGGTGAGATGTTCTTTTGGTTACTGTGTGATATTGAATTGTCTAGATGTGTGTTTTTAGGCTATTGTCAATAATTCGGTTAAGTAAGTAATTGGGCAGAGGTAAAACTGTCCTGTACGTGTAAAGTCGTACGAATTAATAAGGTAAGGTTGTTGAACCTACCTTTTACGTGAAAGTCGTAAAAAAAATGTCTGCAGAAGTGTGTCGACGGACACACACAGAGGTAGTGTTGTTGACGAACAAACACATAGAGGGAGATAAATTCACATGTTATATCGTGTTATGTGTCTTTTTGAGACCCTAAGGATTAGAATATGTTGGGTTAGTGATAGTTTGAGAAATTGTATTGGCATTGGTGCAGTTCTTATTTATTAACGGCCTAAACGTGATTCTAAGTCCTGAGAGAAAAGTATACTTGTGAGGAAATCAGCTGTGTGAGTGAGAGTGTTTACAAAGGGTTTGAGTCCCTGAAGGTGGAGAACATAGAAAAAAAAAGGTTAGGAAGTATAGGCCTGTGAAATTAGAGGTTTTAAGTTTGCAACACGCGTGTTCATTTTTTGTTTTAATTGCAAGTTATGTTTTTTTGAGGTTAAAAGAAGAATGAGTAACTAATGATGTCTACTATTCAAGCTATATACAAATTACAAAAATCAAAATTTTAATTAATTTTCGGTTTGAATATTTGTAATTTATGATTGTGCAGTTATTTTCATTGAAAGTTGTGAAGTCGGAATTTAATTGTTTTTAGAAAAGAAAAGGGGTAATTGTGTCTTTATTTTCCGTCGTTGGTTATCGTTTATGGATTGTAATTCTGAAAATGAATGGTCTGGAGGCAGAATTGACCTGTCCAAACATCGATTACATGAAACAAAAGTATGGTAACGATAGTTTATTGCAAATGCAAATATGGATTGATAAATGTGGATTTTCGAGTGTGGGGTCGTTTTGTTTTAAGGACCTTATTGTATTGCGAAATAGGTTCGTGGGGAGAAATAGATACACAATTTTTTTTTAAGTGGAGAAAAGAATAGATTTTAGCCTGATTGGAGAGCTTTTTCTGATTGGATGGAGATAGGTAGAGGGATAAAGAAATATTAGGACAGAATAGTGTGGGGAATTTTTCAAATATTTCCCCACAGATTCACGATTGAGATTTTCTGGCTGTTCCGCAAACAAATTTCGCCTCATCCGCAGCCAGGGGTGTTGCGGCAGGATGCGCAGGCGCATGAGGTTTTGCGGGAATGCGAGAACAGAATATGAACATGAGGTCAGACATTTGCCATTTCTCAATGACTCCGATGTCTTCTGACAGCCGGTTATATCTAGGAAAAGTCAAGAAAGCAGGATCCTGGAATTTGTTTATAGATTTGCTTTGGATTCCCGCAAAGATTGAAGCTTGTGCCTTGACTTGCAATTGCCATTGTGTTTCAAAGAAGGAAAGGTTAAAGTCCTCTCCGGAACAAAGGGTTTGAGTCCCTGTTGTGTTTGGAATAAGAGGTGTTGTGGGCTATGGTCGAAGCTGATGCAGAGCGTGTTGACATGCTGTTGAAAAACATGTAGGCCAGCACGAATTGCTAGGTCAATCCAAAATGCGTGCTTTAATTGTGGGAATTTGAGCAAAATGTACGTGAATGTCCGGAGATGTGTCATCTTTGTTGAAAGTTTTCTGGAAATTGTGAGCGAACTCTCAAATCAGAGGGGTTCGTGACCGGAAGTTGAGTTCCGAACTGGTGACGTACAATGTTTATCGGTTATGACACTGTTGGTAGAGGAGAGACGATTGACGTGTTATATTGTTTTACAACTTTGTGTTAACCGTTATATATTTGATGTTAGACTTTACATCGGTCTGATTACCGCCAGAAGGCATTTGTTTTTGAAGACGGAGACATTCTGTTTTGAAAATGTTAATTCTTTGACTGAATTCTCCACTTGAAAAGAGGCGCATGCGCTTGAGCCTAGCGGAAGTTGATTCTTTCAGTGAAGCTCATTATGCGTGCAGTGGCCCACACATGAGTGCAAAAAAACAAAACAAAACAAAAAAATCACTCATTTTATAGAGAATTTGACGTTGAATTGAGAAGTATATTGGTTGGAAAACAGATGTGTGTTTCTGTTTCTTTGTCAAACTTATTTGTGAAATATTGTGAGTTGCCATACTCTTGATTTGGAAATTATGTACAGACCGATTTTCTATATTATGAGCTTGATTCATTGTTGAATAACGCGCTGGAAATTTAGTGTTTGGGTAGGATAATTGGTAAAAGGCCAGTTTTGGCAATAAAAGCGGTATTCATTTGAAGAATTACAATCCCGGGGTTATTGAAACTTTTATAGAAAGTTATGTGTTCAAACGGAAATGTTATGTTGTTTAAGGAATGTTTTTGTTTATGTCTGGAAATGTTCGATGGTTTTATTTTTAATTTTGTGGGAGTTCACAGATGTTACTGTTGTTTAAAGAAATATGTAAAGGGTTATGAAGAAGTGATTAGAAAGATTGAGCCAGTCCGAGGGAAATTTAGAGAAATAGATGCATTTGGAGCGAATTTTACATATTAATTTGGTTACTTTTGAAATATGTTACGTGATGAGCATTTTGAGACATTTGCTAACAAGGTTTTGTTTGTTTGAGGACATTTTAAATGAGTTTCAGAAATTCCGAGGAAAGGTGGGGGCTAAAAGAGTCCCGTTACGTTGAGTCTTACAAAGGTGATCCCAGAGGGTGTAATTCTGCATAATTATGTGAGTATTAATGGTGAAAGATGTGTCCGTTTAGATTAATTCGAAGTTTGGTGGTTTACAAATGTATGATTTAACATTTGTTCTAAATCCTAGCCAAACTGGGAGGTAGGAGCCTTTCAGACCAGAACTTGTATTTACGAGCGGAAAATCGGTGGTGTGTGATGGTATCCATAAAAATGCAGAAATTAGACCCTGGTTCATAAATGAGTTCTAATTGGATTGGAAAAGTTATACTTTAGCAAAATTAAGTGAATAGATAGTAAACGCCAACCATCTGTGTTGTTTAAAAGAAATAAAAAAAGGTTGAGAGTTTTTGCTTTGTTCCAGAGGGCGCTGTTTGTTTGTTTAGAGTTTTGAAATGCGCGATTGTTTATTTGAGTTGATTCACTGACAAAGAGTAATTGAGATAGCTGGTAAATATAGGAATATTCAAAGGTGTATACATTACATGCTTTGATAAAACTTTTGAGGAGTTAAAGAATAAGGTTTTGTTTTACGGGTTTATGTTAAATTGTGAATTTAAAGGTTTAAAAGAAAAAGGGAGAGTTTATATTTTCTTTTGTCTTAAGGGCATGGTACAATGTTTTGGGATAAACAGTTAGGCTGTGATGAGGTTGTATCATTATGGTATTGGTTAATAAAGAGGGTTATGATAACTTGGTTTTGAAATAATTTGGGAAGACTCATTAAGTCTGATAAATTGTAGTGTGATGGTTGTGCTAAGTAGCTTGTTCTGGACTGCAGCCAAAGCAAGTTATGAAGTTCTACCTATCTAACCTATATAGAAATATAGATGGGGTATAAGTTTGGCTAATGGTTACATTAAGAACATTTTATGGTCTATGTTTTATTTTGGAATCATACAGATTAAATTCTGGTTTAGGGTAGTGATGCTGGTTTTCTACATGTCTTGGAAAAAGAGAGATTTGATTTGGTGAATTTAAATACAGAAAAAATTAAAAGAGAATCTGAAATTTAAAGGTATTCATTTGAACTGTTCCTAAAGGTTTTTGAAGAAAAGATAATAAGAGACTAAAAGTTGAGGTTATTCGTAATTTGGCTGTTTTCTAAAAATAGTTTTATTTTATACAAATTGGTTCAAAGGTTGGTTGCTTCAGTGTAAGCTTGTTAATTCATAAAAGGGAAAAGAGTTAAAATATGTACTGATAGTTAAATACATCATTGTTGTTACATATGATTTTGGGAAAGGTATGGAAACAGGAAGTTTCTTAGTTTGATCTGGGACACAACTTGCTGTATGCAAATGTGGAATTCACTCTAACAATTATGATTATTCCACAGGGAAAATGCTAGTGCTGATACTAGCTGGAGCAGTTTCTAGATTGCCTGAATGCATTGATGAACTAACTAGAATATGTTTTTGATGTTGATATGTTTACAGGAAGTGATGAGATGATGTTGCTATGTCCGGATGAGCCTACCTTGACAAATTTGATCTTACAGGACTCTTTTGAGGAAAATTGTTGTGTGACCTTGATACAACATTTGTTACAGATTCTTTAAGGGAAGCGCAGGCTTCTTAGAGAGGAAGAGGTGACGTTTAGGAATTTATGACTGACTGATGACTGACTGATCCAAACAGAGAGTGACTATGGGGGTTTTATGGTTTTATGAATTTAGCTTCAGTAGTTTGGATTTGTGATAGGATTGTGAGGGTTTGATATGATATTGCTGAGTTGAAAGTATTGGACTGCATTTAACCCAGAGTGAGAATTTTGTTTTGTTTGAGTATATTTGATAAGAATTACAGAATACAGCGGACAGATGGAGAAAGGAATGGTGGAATGGAGATTCGAACTTCGAAATCCACAAGAAAATGCGTTTTGGAAAAAGGAAGGATATGAGAATAAAAAATGGAGGTTGTATGGTCTGCATAAAACATTTATCTTGAGATTTTGCTAAGTTAACACATGGAAAGATCATGCCTCTTCAGTTTGTGTGATATCAAGAAGAATGCATTATTTTAGCATACAAGAGGATTTGTAATGGATGCATAGTCATTTTGTTAATACTTCATATGTGGGATAAGTATTATGAGAAAAGGAATTTAAACACGATAAGCTTCACAGTTAAGGTTAGAGAAACCATTTGGGTATTGATAGATGGATTTTGTAGAGTTCAATTTTTGGAGAAGTGATACTGTTTTGATGGTTGTTGGATGGGAAGAAGTTTTAGACTTCTCAGGGGCTCAGTGATCAAGCTTTTGTTAATTTAGATTATTTTCGATGGGATTTTTCTTTGAGGTTATGTAATGATAATGGGTCACACTTGTTTATGGAAGTTATTTTGGTGTTGATAAGATTCAACATTGTGTTAACCTTTTCATGTTCCTGTTAAATTTGCCTGAAAACGCCTAAACAGCATACCCAAAGTAAATTGGAAGCTGTTCTTGAACCATTTGGAGTACATGCATGTAAATGATCTCTTTTGAAAGCTGACACTCTGAAGTTATGTCCCCTGTTGTCAGGACCCCTGTCAGTCCTTCTAGTGTTGAGTAATAGAAGCTTGAACACAAGGAAAGTGAAAATTTCTATTTCCGCCTAGATTTTGTTTTGAAAACAGAGGCCTGAATAGGCCTAGAGGTGGTAGGTATTATCTGGAAGACTAAATTGGACCACAGGTTGAAGCCTTACCCAATTAAAATCAAAAGTCAAACATAATACCACAATATATTCATATTTGACACATGTTTTTATAAGAGTACATCCAGGAATTTTCTAAAAGGGTCTTTTGGAGACTCCAAAATGACCCTTTGTAACCAAGGTCAAGGTCAAATAAAAAGGTATTATTTTTCATAATTGTTATCTCTAATGAAAGGTGGTACTTAGAACTATCATATATAATAGCTAAATCCCTAATTAGTAATACTGAAACACAAAAACTGAAGCATGAACACATTGGAGTGCTTTATCTGATTCCAAGGATTGGCGCACAAAGAACACTGATTCTGTCAACCATATTGCGCAATCGACTGTTATTTTGAAGGCTCCACAGACGCATACAAATGAGGTATTGGCATTTTCAGCTAGCTGTCAGCTACAAGGCTAACGAGCTAATTTCAGAGCCAGTCGAAGCCAGTTCGAGAAATTTGTTTAGAACGAGTGTGGGGGGGGGGGCGGGGGGGGGGCAGGACGCACAGACCTAGTTGGCTTTAGAGGGCTGTCAACGGGGCATGGAAGCTCCTATTGGGTCGAACAAGGTGTCAATCAAAAGGGGAGGGTTCAACGGACATTTTGAGACCTTCATTTTGTAAATACTCCGTTGATAAATCTGAGAAAATAACACTTTTATGTGAACAAGTTGTTTCTTCCGTCGGCTAACTTGCATAATGAAACAAAGGATAATGGCTATTCATGAACGTAAAACATTGTATTTGGACGAATTACTTTACATGGTTAGATACTTTGAACCCTTGGGACTTACGCAGATCAAGTTTTGATGGCATGATTTGCACACCTGGACCTATTTGAACAACTTAGGGTGAGTACAACTTTTTTCTTTGGCATTGTTGAAGGAATGTTCACCGGAAAAAGACGTTGACTTTGCTTGCTATTGCGACTTGATCTTGAATTGGTTTATTTCAATGGAAGCACAAGAATCGTAGCTTTCCAACGATGTATAACATGTGTAGCGTCTAAAAAATATATTTTTTAGAATTTAGTGCGTCGTAACTGAGGAAGGGGGAGGCAGCATTTTTGTCTCGCGAGCGAAACAGGAGCGTAAACAGGTTAATCACTTCAGTTGAATGAGAGAACAGAACTTTGAAGACTAAGTCAGACGACAAGAAGTCAGTTACCTTTAACTGACCTCTGTGAGAATGTGCTTGTTTATCACTGTGCAACCTTTTTGGAGTCTATTTTGTGTGAGATTCACAGGCAGGTGAAGGAGGCTATTCCTATGACTGGACCGCTGCATGATTTGATACCAGATGACTGGATCGTGGTGAAGGACCTGAAACGCCTGGTAAAACCCAAGGTGGACGGGGCCATACCAGATTCTCCTGACGACTAATCCGGCGGTTAAGATCGGAGAGGAGAGCAACGTGGATACACGCTAACCATTGCAAGCGTGCACCTTGTCTGGAGACGGAAGCAGAGGATACGCGTTCTGCGTAGTACCAAGGAAATTTCCAAGCTGTACGCAAAGTGCAGTGTCGTTGAAAGTTGCCCTGAGCAATTTGATCGTCGTTTGCAATCGATTCGACTAGACTACACCGCCTGACAGAAGTTTGCCTACATTCAACTGAAGATGGCCACTACGGATGCACGACCATGGCATCAGTTCCGACAACCTGGACTTTGTGGTATACGGGGTGCAGTGGGTTTTGTCTTGGGAATGGCATTTCTTATTGCTCTTATTGTATTTTCGCTTTTGTATTTTAATAAAAGTATGCATAATTCTGATGATACTATGACAATAGATCCAATGACTTCAACTGTTTCACCTGCAACGTTCCAGATGTTGAAAAGTGATGAGAGAGAGGTTGTAGATGAAATGGAATCGTAGATGGAGTTTAATTCTTGGTATAAGTTAGCAACATATTCAGTAAAACAAGTTTTAGGCGAAGAACACCCACCATGTGTGTATTGCCAGCCACTTAAGGATGTTCCACTGATTATGCCAGCACCATTTAATTCAACTAGTTGTTATGATTTTAATTACCATCGAATTATTTCAGGTGACATAGATAAAACGAGATGTGTGGACAGTAGTCATCTGGTTTTGTTCAGGAATTGTCCAGTCTGTCCCACTAACTGCTATCATTACCAGAGTTCTAGTGCTTGGTATTTAAATTCCAATCTAGGATGTGCAGCAGTACGTCCTATGCTTACTGGACCAATTGAGAACGAGGGAACGGAAGATGTTCTGATTGATTTTGTTATAGTTCCAGGGCAAAAGTTTGAGTGTTTCGAGAAAAGTTCCGATATTGTTAAAACAGTATTCGTGGGGAACTTTAGTGAAGGGAAAGTAAAGATTGGAACTTGTGGACATACTTGGGTGGTAAATCCATACTGTGAGGCGATGCAGTTTAGAGATGTTAATGGGACTTTACACCCTTGTTACAAGTATAGAAGCTCTGTTCGTGTGGATAGTGAGGGAAAACATCATACTCCACCACCTTCTGGCCCATTGGTATATCCAGGACGCGATATAGCTGATATATTTTGGTATTGTGGGGGTAGAATTAGATCACGTTTACCAGAAGGATGGGTGGGAGTGTGTGCTAAGGTGATGTTAGTTAGTAAGATGTTGATTAAGCCTTTAGGTAATGTGACGGTTGATTCAGGCAGACAGAGACGAGCTGCTCCTGTTGGATCTTTTGATAGTGGAATTTACATAGATGATAATGGAGTACCAAGAGGGGTGCCTACTGAGTTTAAAGCTAGAAATCAGGTAGCTGCAGGACTAGAATCATTCTTTTGCGTACATTGTACGGTTAACAAAAATGTGGATTGGATTAATTATATATATTATAATCAGCAACGTTTTATTAATTACACTGTTGATGCGATTTCTGGATTATCAGAACAATTGGCTAAGACTTCAGAGATGGCATGGCAAAACAGGATTGCTCTAGACATGTTGTTGGCTGAAAAAGGGGGTGTTTGTGTACTTTTCAATAATACATGTTGTACGTACATTCCCAATAATACAGCGAGTGATGGGTCAGTCACTAAAGCATTATCAAGCATGCGTACTTTGAGATTAGAATTGTCTGAACATTCTGGATTCGATGATTCAAAAGGAGTTTGGTCATGGATTGACGGTTCTTGGGAAATGTTTGGTAAATGGAAAGCAGTTCTTCTGTCTGTTTTGTGTGGAATAGGTGTCATTTTGTTGATACTATTGTTTTTGGCTTGTTGTCTGTTTCCCTGTGTAAGGAAGATTGTGGAAAAGACAATGGCTAAATTATTTGCTGTTCAAATGATGAACTATAGTCCCTTAGAGGATTCTGACTGGGTTCCACCATTTAAGGATGAAGAGGCTACTGTGAGTGATATGTAATTCTCTTGTTATTTTTGGGGTTATGTTTTGATTAAAGGGGGTTACTTTATTTTCTTGCCTCCATATCTGTATGGATGTTTTATATTTTTGTATGCTTATGCTTTTGTATGCCTTAGCTGTTTAAAAAAAAAAGTAAGGAATGTGATGGCATTTTTTGATATAGTTACTAAGAATGTATTTTTAATATACTGAGGTTGTGTTTAAACAAATGGATGTTGCAGTTGGTCTTAAGGTATTTATGGTGTTGGGTTATGATGCCTGATTGAGAAGCTAGGGGCACGGAGGTTGGGGGATGTTTGAGTTCTGTGGCCTAAAGGGAGATGGGTAGATGGATCAGTTGATCTAGCAGCCCTGACCTTTTGGCCGAGGAGATTGTGTCCTGTGTCCTGTTTGTGTTTCATTAAGGGTATCTTTACTGTCCTCATTTAGAGAAAGAGCCGTGACATCAAAAGACTTTGGTCACTTGACCTGGGGGGTTATATTGTCTTAACTGTCACTGAGCAGTGCTGACCAATCAACAGAGTTCAGAGGAATCATTTGATCTAAAGTTTATATAAGGCAGGGGTTTATGATTGTTCTTCATCACTCTGGCGAACGACCTGTGGCTAGCACCTCCTTCGTTATGACTGATCACAAAGTACTTTGTTAAATCATGATCTGTATAAGCAAAATAAATTGTAATAAACCCACATCTCTTGACTACTCAGATCTACACAGTGCCGCTTGAATTTCCACCATTACATAGGCTGTGGCAATGAAGTTCAGGTTAGTAGTTAGATAGACTTTTGATTTAAGTAAGGGGAGTGCCGAACATGTTCTGTCGCCGTTTGACTTCCTACAGCTGTGTAGATGTTTGTAGTGTCTCGCGTAGGCTACAGCGTTGCAGTGAGCAACACTGGTTTGAAACCACAGGTAATGATCATTTCACCCACAAATCGTTTACTTGTAATGTAATGTCATAATAAATCCTACAACGAAAATGTATTTGTGAGGAATGTTTATTTTAAAGATTGAAAACAGATGCATCATAGACCACTGTAGTATGTGTTGCCCGGGCAACAGAAGCTAATGTCATGATGCTAATGCTTCAGTGAAATAGTAGACTACCGTTTCCAAAAGTAGATGTGGGCCTACTTCCTTAATAATATCAGCTAATATTGTACATTACATTTCATAATTGTGTTTCACATCACAAAGTAAAATGAGTAAATAGTTATCACCCTGGCCTCTTTGCTTGTGGCGTTCCTGCAGCTGCCTTGCAGTAAAGCTATAGTTAGCCTAGCTATCCCCCAAGTTAACAGATGTGAAACGAATGTTCTGCTACAGGTAGTCACGCGTGTTTTCGTGACGTTAGTGACGTAGTGACGTTAGTAACGTCAGTGACTGTGGCTAGCAAATTAGCCACCGTTAGCTTCACTTTTCACCACAAAAACGCAATTTCTACTTAAACCATGCAACGGAACGTAAATAAAAATACAACCAACGCAATCGCTACCAAGACGAACCTTTTGACACCGCCGTTGTGTATGTAGTCCAAATATTGACTGATCCTTAGGGGGGCGAAAATAAACAATAATAAATAAATATATATGTGAGAGAACAAAGGTTGTGCTCTCGCCGAAGGCTTGAGCACACCCAATAAGGACATTCCGACTGGAGAACAGGTATATCTTCAAGTTTCTACTCCAGACTGTACCTACTGCGTGTCACATGATTCTGTATCATATTACTGTATTACTGTACTAAGTGTACTATACACAAATGGGTAGTGCTGTGAAGTATATGTAAAGGAATACCATTGTGATGTTACAGTACTGTGTACAGTTTGAAAGTACAGTATGTGAAAAATAACCTAACCAATGACATATTGTGGTGGCATTTCCTACAGAATGGTTGGAAGACCTCTTCAAGGTGGAAGGCAACGGCTCTTCACTCAACAACAAGAGCTTTCCATCATTGAAAAGGTGCGAGAAAATATTGCAATCCGACTTCGTGAGTTACAACAACGCATAATTGCAAATGGAAATGTATTCAACAATATCAACAGGGTCAGCATTTCTACACTAAGTTGCATCCTACAGAAACATAAATTCAGAATGAAGCAGCAGTACAGGGTGCCATTTGAGAGGAACAGTGTCAGGGTCAAGGATTTGCGCCATGATTGTGTGCAGGTATGTGTCACTTTACTTTACATACTATATATTGTGATATGGGAATGAGGTTTTATGCTGCCACCTGCCCTGCCTGTAGCTGTAGTTTTTGTCTATACTGACCCAACCCAGCACATACCGTATTTCTTCGAATAAACGCCGCGGCACAATAGAACAAGTGTTCTATTGTGTAGACATCTGAAGCAGCATGCCTAAACGTTCATACACGTTAGCTTTCAAACAGAAAGCTGTGCAGAAAGTTATGTACATGTGTAATAAATACTGGGGTTGAATTTAACCAATTAAATAACCGTTTTCAGATTTTTTGGTGCAGCGTTTATTCAAGGGCGGCATTTATTACACAACGTTCATTTTTGGTGCAGCGTTTATTCGAGGGCGGCGTATATTCGAGGACCTTTATTCGTCCCACAATGGGGAAATTCGGGAATTGTAGTTACTGTATGTGTTTTCAGTAACAATTTTCAATATTTTCTGTTATAGAGAGTTCTGGATTTTGAACTGCCACATGAGTTCATGGATGAGGCAGGCTTCAATCTGGCCAAAACCAGGCGTCGGGGCCGTAACGTAGTTGGACAAAGGGCCGTTGTAAATGTCCCTGGGCAGCGTGGGGGAAATATCACCTTGTGTGCTGCAATTAGTGTCCAATGAGTCCTGCATCACCATGCCACTCTAGGTCCCTACAATACAGGACAGATCATTGCATTTCTAGATGCACTACATGCAGTTGTGCAGGACAGACCAGAGCAGCCCAGGTTTGTTGGTATCTGGGATAATGTTACAGTTTTTTAAAAATTGTTTATACACTAAAATAAACATTTCCACACAATTTGCAAAATTCTACTCCAATGTGCAAAACACCTCCACAGATTTGCACAACATTACACACAATGTCTGCTTCACCCTTTCTGCAAAACATTACACACAGTGATTTGTAAAACTATATACACATTTTCACACCTTAGACACAGATAAGGATTGTGAGGTTACTTCCTTGTCATTACAAAGCCCCGCATTGCCAATGACCACACTAATGACCACTCATTGGATAATCACATCCACCAGGTGTGGAAGCACACATGTGCTAATTTGAAAACGCAGCACCTGTCTTCAACAAAAATGGAAGGAGCTAGAAGAAGAAGAGTGAGAATGAGAGGGGGAGCTCAAAGAGGAGATGAAGGATGTAGAGGAAGAAGAAAAGGAAGTAGAGGAGGAGGCCCAGGTAGAGGAAGAGGAGAAGGAGATAGAGGAAGAGGCCTAGGAAGAGGAGATAGAGGAAGAGGCCTAGGTAGAGGAAGAGGAGAAGGAGGTAGAGGAAAAGGAGGTAGAGGAGGAGGCCCAGGTAGAGGAAGAGGAGAATGAGATAGAGGAAGAGGCCTTGGTAGAGGAAGAGAAGGAGGTAGAGGAAGAGGCCTAGGTAGAGGAAGAGGTAGAGAAGGATTTGAAGAGTTGATAGAACCTGAACAAAGAAGACGAGGACCAAATTTGACTCAAGAAATCTGTGCAACACTTATTGACCATGTTATCAACCATGGACTGACCCTGATGGAAGCTGGACAAAGAGTTCAACCAAATTTCAGCAGAAATACTGTTGCGTCAGCAATTCGGACATTTCATCGAGAAAACAGGTAAGCTGAAACGCACAGTACATTGAAACTGAAGCTTGATGTACTTATCATCAATATTGTTTACTGTGACATTTGACAGTAGGCTGCATGTGTATTTTTATTTATTTATTTTTACGTAGGATTGAGGGTCGAGGACACCAAGGTGTAAGGGGCCCTATGTTCACTCGTGCACAAGAAGCCGCCATTGTGAACATGGTTTTGACCAATAATTGTATCAGGCTTCGAGAAATCTAAGCCAATATCATCAATGATGACCATATTTTCAATAACATCCAACGAGTCTCTCTGTCAACATTAGGTCGAATTCTCAAGAAAAATCAAATATACATGAAGCAACTGTATCGGGTACCATTTGACAGAAATTCAGAGAGAGTGAAACATCTGCGCAATGAGTATGTGGAGGTATTGTTCATCTTACTATGGTGTGGTATTGTGTACTGCTCATAATGTTCTGGCACAAAAAAATACTGTGCAATAGATATGGAATAGCATCCTATTGTCTTTTACTGTGTTTCAGAGAGTCTTGCAAATGGATGCTGCAGAAATTCAACATGAATTTATATATGTGGATGAGGCTGGATTTAACCTTGCGAAAACAAGAAGGAGAGGGAGAAATGTAATTGGACACAGGGCAATCACCAATGTGCCAGGGCAGCAACCTTTGCGCTGCTGTTACACAAAATGGGGTCCTTCACCACCATGCAAATCTGGGACCCTATAATGCAAATCTAATACTTGCATTTCTTGACAGATTGCACAAGATTGTCACAGCATTAAACCAAGTGGACCAGATGCGGTACATTGTCGTTTGGGACAATGTCTCATTCCATCGGGCTGCTCTGGTCCGGAATTGGTTCCATTGAGCACCCTGAATTTGAAGTCTTATACCTTCCCCCATACTCCCCCTTCCTGAATCCAATAGAATAGTTTTTTTCAGCATGGCAGTGGAAGGTATACAACCTGCGGCCCTATGACCGTTTGCCCCTCATTCAGGCCATGGAGCAGGCCTGTGATCATATTGAAGCAGCTTCTGTGCAGGGGTGGATTCGTCACACAAGGCGATTCTTACAATGGTGCCTTGCCA
This sequence comes from Osmerus eperlanus, assembly GCF_963692335.1. Lineage (NCBI taxonomy): Eukaryota > Metazoa > Chordata > Actinopteri > Osmeriformes > Osmeridae > Osmerus > Osmerus eperlanus. The sequence continues at coordinate 6,526,333 of NC_085024.1, forward strand.
ATGAAGACATAGCCTGTGATGTGGATTAAATCTTATGGCCTGATCCAGACGGAGAGATGATTAATAGTTACAGTATTCTTGTTGCTTTTACAGTCGTTTTTCTTCAGAGTCAAAGTATGTACTTCATGCAGTAATTTTTATTTGTTTACAGATTTTATTTGTTTTATTGATTTCATTGTTGGTTGATTTACTGTAACTGATTATGGTAAGAAATACTGTAAGTATTGAAATAAATACTTGAAATATTCAATCTGCAGCATCAGTGTTGTGCAGTGCTTGGTAAGTTTATAGTAGGCCTATTTGTGTACATTCTCCCTATATCTCAAACTAATCATGAAGAATGTTGTGGGGTTCATCTAAATTATCCCTTACATAACAACCATAACCATTTCACACTTTTATACCTGCCCCCTTACAGCCCCTTTCTAAATGCAATCGAGGAATTATTTTAAGCATGGCGGTGGAAAGTATGTGATCGGCAACCACTGATCCGAATAGAAGGCGGGATCCATAACCCCACCACCACCACGCACACACAAAACAAGTAGGCCTATATGTTTTTTTTTTCAATAGCAATTTATACAGTAATTATTTTTTTTTTTACTTTTGCTTTGTTGCTAAATTTGATTATTTGTGATTCTATTTTTATTTATTTCAGTAAGAATGTTTGTTTTTTGTAAAAACTCTTCTTTGATTACTGCATACATTCTACTTATTCTACTTGAGTTTTACAGAAGACTGAGTCTGAGAAAATGACAATGAAAATAGAAACACAAAGACTGCAGTGTTTTATATAAAAAACATCAGTGTGTTGCTGGTGATATGAAAGACTAATTCAAATGGTGCTTGTGTGTATGGTTTTGTTGCAAGAATTAGATTTTTTAGAAACGAGTGTTAAGTTTTGATTGCTGTAGATGTGAGTTGTTAATCTCCAAGTGCTATGTCTGATTGGCTTGTTTGTAGAGTTTTTACATAATGAGACAAATTCTGCAAAAAGTGTGAAAGAAATGGGAAAAAACTGTAATCAGGACACAAGTATCACACAAACTTTAACAAATGTATATGACACACCAAAACACACAAGTGTCGCACACATGTCACAGGAGTATTAAACAATACATGTGTGTGCTGCCACACATACCATAACATGTAAGGACCACACACACTGTGCTATTTCTGTAAAATTAATATAAAACGTAGCAGGGTTGCATTGGTTAAGCTCACTCCTGGAGATGAGTGAGAAGCTAAGGCGGTAAGTGTGTGTGTGCGTCTGTGTGCATTGTGTGTGTGTGCCTGCACAGTTGCAGCAGTGACTGTGGATGTGTGTGTGGTTGTGTGTGTGTGTGTATGGTTCACCTCTCCAGGATTCAGTGTCTGCACAACAGCCTGCAGTACATGTGAATGACTCATCTCTGAATAGGGGAAATTAGTTTGGCTGCACACACACAAACACGGACACACACATGGACACACATCATCATGGCCACATGGAGAGAACCAGGAGAGATAGGGGCAGAATCATGAGGTTAGGATGGGATTGTGTCATTTATTTTCTTCTTGGAGGACAAGTCATAACGTTTCTGCTTTCTCATCTCTCTAACCTGCCAGCCAACTTGCTTACATACACACATGCTACAAATACACACACACATGCACACAAACACACACATATACATACACACACATGCAGTACACATGCAATACACACACACACTCCCACGCACATAAACAAAAGTCCAAAGACCTGGACCACTGAATTCTTGACCTCCTGAAAAATGAATGTTCCATAGAGATGAGAGGAGGAAAGCAATAGGAGGGAGAGAGATGAGAGGAAGAGACCTGGGCAGAGAGAGAGAATTAGAGGGTGTGGAGACAGAGAGGGGTGAGAGGAAAGGTATTGGAGAAGGGGGAGAGGGGAGACAGACAGTGTGAGGTCTATGCAACAGATGTGCAGCTTTAGTGGTCTGCTTTAAACCCAAAAGAGCGAAAAGAGTTAAAACCCCTAAAGAGGGTGATAGGAACAGAGAACCTGGAAAGGGTTCTCAATGGAAGCATGTTGTATTTCAGGGGTTGTCCATTGAAGAATGCTGTATTTCAGAGGGTTCTTATTATAGCTTGGTGCCCTCTTTTAGACTTTTAGATTATAGATTTGTGCATTAGTGTACATAGTAGCTGGTCTCTGTCTTCCTTTCTTTTCCCGATCCCTCCCTCCTCTGTGTGTATATTGTGTGTATGTGTGTGATGAAAATAGAGGTGAAAAGAGAAAGACAGAAAGAAAGAGGGAGAGAGTGTCAGTATTTAACTGGGCTAGTACACCAGATGGTTTGTCAAACATTCACAAATTGTTGAATGTTGACCAGAGTGTGTGTGTGCTTGTGTGTGTGTAGTTAATAATTTTATGTTTCTATCATTACAGTTTTTCTCAAATGCTAAAACACAAAAGCCAATCCTCTAAACCAAATGACCAGTTGTCTAAACACATTTACTAAATCTAGCCATCATTTTCCAATATCATAAACACATTTCACATGAAGACACAATTCACAAAACACAATCCTCCGTTCTCATAAATCTTAACACATTTTTCCTTGTTAAAACACAAGTTGCAAAAGAACTCTGCTCATATTCTCAAATGAAAGCTCATGTGACGCAAAATGCTTGCCACAGTCAGCAATATTTGAACACAATGAACACACCTGGCGTCATTCATAACACACAACGACTCAAAATTGAAGACACCTGTTGCTAATGCTGTGACCACATGTATAAAAGCAAGGTCAGAGTGCACAGTTTGCTGTAGATTCCAAACAAACACAATGGATGAAGGCAGAGTTAGGGGAAGAGGAATTCGAGTCAGAGGAGGGAGAAGAGCTGGCCATGGAAGAAGAGGAGCAGGCCAACGAGGAAGAGGAGGAGGCCAACAAGGGAGAGGAGGAGGCCAACAAGGGAGAGAAGGAGGCCAACAAGGGAGAGAAGGTCCAGGAGGGAGAGGAGGAGGCCAACAAGGGAGAGAAGGTCCAGGAGGGAGAGCAAGACAACCTCGCACCATCATTACGGACAAGATGCGAGCAACAGTCATTGACCATGTCATTGTCCATGGCATGACAATGGCTGAAGCAGGACTTAGAGTCCGTCCAAACCTGAGTAGGTTCACCGTGGCCACCATTATCAGGGCATTCGGACAACACAACAGGTATTGTACTCTATTGCTTTCTTTGTCACAATACAATTTTACAAGCCTGTGAAAGTAGTCTATTGGTTTCAAATCAGTTGTTACTGTATTGTAAAACATGTCAATTGACAACACGTTTCTTTCTTTAGAGTTGAAAGAATGCCACATAGAGGTGGGAGGGTTGCCATATTTACAGCGGCACAAGAAACCCTCATTGTGGATATGGTTCGTGAGAACAACCTCATCAGACTCCGGGAGATCAGAGACAAAGTCACTGCCGATAATGTCAACTTTGAGAGCATTGATGATGTCAGCTTGGCCACAATAGACCCGAGTTCTCCGGCGCCAAATGATGCGGATGAAACGGGTCTATAGGGTTCCCTTTGAGCGCAACTCTGCGCGACACAAAGACCTACGTTACGAGTACGTGCAAGTAAGTATACATCCATGTTCACAGTACAGTTAGTGGACATACTGTGTTGCTCAGTGGCCTACATTACTTCTGGACAATACTGTGCTACCTGATTGACTGTTGTTCTGAACACCTGTGCACTTTCACATTTTCACAGAGGATATTACAGTTGGACGCGATGGCCAGACCTCATGAGTACCTCTTCCTGGATGAGGCTGGCTTCAACCTGCAGAAACGAAGGCAAAGAGGCCGTAACATCATTGGCCAAAGAGCCATCACTGAGGTTCCTGGCCAACGGGGGGGTAATATTACTCTTTGTGCGGCCATGGGTTTGGAGGGGCTTGTCCACCGGCATGCTGTCCTTGGGTCTTACAACACCCAACGTCTCCTCACCTTCCTAGAGGAGCTAAAAGACATCCTCCTGGACCACCAACAATGTTTTGCTGTAGTGTGTAATGATGTGTATAGTGTTTACATTTTTGAAAGCTTCGAGCTGCTCTTTTGGTGTGAAAGTTTGAGTTTTGAAGTGAGAAGGTGTGGTTGTGTTTATGTAGCTTTAGAAAAGGGTGTTGTGTTTAGACATTGGGGAACATGGAGGAAACGTTTGTGAAATGTGTTTTAGCATTTGAGAAAAACTGTAATGACCCAAACATCTGTTTCAAGGTATTATGGCGGGAGGAGAGTGACCTGTGTGTGTGTGTGTGTGTGTGTGTGTGCGCGCGTAGAGTAGAGTACGTAAAGTACTCTGCTTCTCTGTTGACCAAACACAACACACAAGACCAGTACTGCACACTGATGAAAATATGTACTGTACCTTCACCTTGTCTACGTAAAGGTTTGTAGCAACCAATAATGTAATAACGGCCAATAACGTAATAAATTGCCAATAATGTAATAAAGTTCCAGAGCCAATAACGTAATAACTTTTTGCCAATAACGTAATAACCAGCCAATAATGTAATAAGTTATTACGTTATTGGCAAAAAGTTATTACGTTATTGGCCTTGCATTAAAAAAAAACTTTGAAAATGTAATAACTGAGCCAATAATGTAATAACTGAGGTATCACTTTATTTTATCTTCAATTTCTGTAGAGAAAGTGTCACTCTTAGCCTTAATATTGCATCTTGCAAAAGATGCTTAAATATCCGACCTTACAGATACCCCTCCACCCTCAAACCCCCCTCCACAGGAGGCCTTAAAGGGGCAATTAAGAGTCCATTTGGATTTATATCTCACTCTTAGGGTTCCGTTATAGTACTCCGTGTATCCAACTCTGTAACCATGCAGGCACTTTGACGGAGTCGTGAGTCTTTCTAAGTTCTGTGTTGCAGTTTTCAGTATGTTTCAGTTCAGTTTTCAAAAACACCTGGTATCACAAGATGTTTTTGTGAGACTGTGGCAGTGTGGCATATTTTGAGTTCTGATATTGGGCTGGTTTTTGGGCTGGTTTTATTGTCCATTGGGCTGGTTTTGGGCTGGTTTTATTGTCCATTGGGCTGGTTTTGGGCTGGTTTTGATTGGCCATTGGGCTGATTTTGTCACACAGACCTGGCAACCCTGCTCTGTGGTGGCTTCTCCTCACCCTGACCAACACTTTATCGTATACTCTATAAATAGAAGGTTTCAAACTTCCAGATAGTCTGTCTGGTGCACAGCGTTGTGTAGCCTTTTGTGCCCTTTATCTGATCTTAATTCTGACTTAATTCTAATATCAGTCTGAAACAAGAGTCAGTGTTTTTGGGAGGGCAGTGTTTCGTCGCTTGGTGGACAGTGTTCTATAGGAACTTCCTAAGAAGAAGTTAACCGGTTTGATAATGCATGACTTTTTCTTCCGTAATAAACCTCAAAAGGTGACATCCAACTCAAAACCTCCTTTGGGTCTTCATTCATCACTTTTGCATAAATTGGCAAATGCTTAACCCAATTGGCTCCTCCTCATTGATATTGGACTAGGTCATACATTATCTTTTTCCTTAGGACTCGGTGGCTTCTCTCCACTTTACCCTTGCTCTGGGGATGGTAAGGAGAGCTCTGAATTATTTTAACTTGTAAGGACTCCATAAGTTTTCTTTTACAGCGCCTTTAAACTCCTTCCCTTGGTCATGCTGTATGATTTTTGGTGGACCATGCTCATTGTAAATGTCTTCAAGGTGTCTAGCAATGTCTTCACTGTGTTTACCTTTCAGTGGTCTTAGCCATACACAGAGTTGGATACTCGGAGTACTATAACGGAACCCTAAGAGTGAGATATAAATCAAAATTGACTCTTAATTGCTCCTTTAAGGCCTCCTGTGGAGGGGGGTTTGAGGGTGGAGGGGTATCTGTAAGGTATTTAAGCATCTGTTGCAAGATGCAATATTAAGGCTAAGAGTGTCACTTTATCTCCAGAAATTGAAGATAAAATAAAGTGATACCTCAGTTATTACAGTATTGGCTCAGTTATTACATTTTAAAAGTTTTTTTTAATGCAAGACCAATAACGTAATAACCAGCCAATAATGTAATAAGTTATTACATTATTGGCAAAAAGTTATTACATTATTGGCTCAGGAACTTTATTACATTAGTGGCAATTTATTACGTTATTGGTTTTATTACATTTAAATTATTACGTTATTGGCCATTATTACATTATTGGCCGTTATTACATTATCTGTTGCTACAAGGTTGCATTTTGTTTAGAAGATCAAAACACATTTCAAATCAAATACTGTAGTAGGCTACATACTGTAAACACAGCTAGTACATTTGTGGAGACAAAAGAAAGCATACAGCAAATTTACATTTACATTACTTATCCAGAGCAACTTACAGTAAGTACAGGGACATTCCCCCGAGGCAAGTAGGGTGAAGTGCCTTGCCCAAGGACACAAAGTCATTTGGTTGGCATAGCCGGGAATCGAACTAGAAACCTTCTGATTACTAGCCCGATTCCCTCACCTCTCAGCCACCTGACTCCCTAGCAAATGAAATACAGTACATTGTTTCAATCATGGACTGCATTGAATGGGTAAAAAAAAATACTGATGTAGTGCATATAGTAGGCTACATTTTACTCCACCGCACTGGAGACAGTAGTGAAAAGTAGTTTTCACCTAAGCTCTTGTCGAAATTGTCACGGTTGGGCTGAACTCTCTGTCCAGCCTCTCTCAATGTTGCCCCATGGTTGTGTCATGGTCAACCAATTTTGTTCAAATTTCATTAGATACTGTAAATTTGGGCCTATTCTTCCACAGCCTCCAGGTCTACCTTTTCCTCTCCCTACCACCCTTCCTCCATGGGCTCCCCCTCTCATCCTCACTCTCCCTCTTCCTCTTCCTGCAACATTGCCTTCCATTTTTGATGAGGACAGGTACACTGACCTGTTGCCTTTTTATAGTGCTTACACCTGATTGGTATGTTTATAATTAAGCCCTTTAGTGCTTGTACACCTGACGCTCGTGTTGGATCCATTCGTTCACGTGTGGCATTTTCCAAGGCAGTGTCTTGAAAAGGCAATTACAGTTTTTTCCGATTGCTTAGACACAAAAATGTCAAATACAGTTTTTTACAGTCGCTAGGACACATTTCTCAATACATAGGTCACTTTTTCAAATCTCTTCACACTGTGAGCACAGCAGAAGTATATGTGGGCTAAACTGTGGATCGTCTATAATTGCTTTGGCACAAAATGCATTCAATGACTACATCTTTCAAATGACATTCATTCTTTTCTCACTTTACATTACATTTATTCATTTAGCAGACGCTTATGTCCAAAGCGACTTCCAAGAGAGAGCTTTACAAAAGTGCATAGGTCACTGATCATAACAACGAGATAGCCCCAAAAACATTGTGGGTAGCCAAAACATGAAGCATACATTGTGGAAACCAAATAAGTGCCAATGGGAGGAACCGTAAGAGCATGCAGTTACAGTTTTTCACAATTGTTAACACACAAAAAGCAAAACTTTGGCACAATTTTCACAACCTTAACTTCATGTACCAATTGCTCGACCCAATTTTGCACTACTTCACACTCCCTTATCTGCATTAGACTCTGACTTTCCTTGTTTACACACTGATGTCAATTACACATCACCTTGTTGTCAAAACACTACACACAATGTTCAGTTGTTGCACACACTTCTCAAGTAAAGTCTCAAAGCATCAACCTACAACACACAAATATTCAAATCTCTAAACACTCAGGTCTGGTGAGCAATTTGCAATCAGGACTGCAGCATAAAAAGGGCCTTGAGCCTCTGTTTTGTTTGGTAACCAATGGAGAACTTAGAACATATCAACAACCAGAGCAGGAGAGGGGTAAGAGAGAGGAGGACAAGGACAAGGAAGAGGACAAGATGACAAGGAAGAGGACAAGGAGGAGGAGGGAGAGGAAGACAAGAAAGAGGAGGAGGACAAGGATGAGGACAAAGAGGAGGAAGAGGAGGAGAAGGACAAGGAGAAGAAGAATGAGGAGGAAGAGAAAGAAGGAGAACGGTCATCTCTAATGAGATTTGGGCCACTGTGGTAGACCATGTGCTCAACCATGGTTTGAGCATGAGGGAGGCTGGCCAGAGGGTCCAACCAAATCTCAGCCGCTTCACAGTTGCTGCCATCATTAGAACTTTTAGAATGGAGAACAGGTATGAATTATATTTGCCTTGTGTACTGAAATCCTGCATATCAATAGAATACAGTGTGCTCACTGTATTTGTATTTTGCAGGACTAAAAGAGAACCACACCGTGGAGGAAGAACATGCACTTTCACAGCCGAACAGGAGACTGACATTGTGAAAATGGTTTGTGAAAACAACACTATCACACTCCGACAGATACAAACCAGGATCCTGGCTGACCATGCCACATTCAGAAACATGGAGGAATGGAATGCCCCAGGAATGCCATGCGGATGAAACAAGTGTACAGGGTCCTATTTGACTGAAACACAGACCACATCAAGGAGTTACGGCAAGAGTTTGTGCTTGTAAGTCCCATACATTCAGCACTGACACATGCATGTATTGTACCTGTAATCAAGAGTTTGTGCTTGTAAGTCCCATACATTCAGCACTGACACATGCATGTATTGTACCTGTAATCCAATAGTTCCTTTTCTACAGTGTCTCACTGTAGCCCACTGTGTTGACCCATCTGTGTCCATACTATAACTTGCATTACCATGGTATCTGTTCCAGCGGATCCATGAGTATGACACAGCTAATGAGCCATATGAATACATATTCATTGATGAGGTTGGATTCAACCTGGTGAAGAGGAGGCGCCGGGGCAGAAATGTCATTGGCCAGCGCGCCATTGTTGAGGTCCCCGGCCAGCGTGATGGGAACATCACTTTGTGTGCTGCAATGGGTTGAGCAGGCCCGTTGACAGTACTGTACTGTTCAGAAATATAACTTTTTTTGCCGTATGTGTGCTGTTTTATGTTTGAAAAAATTAGGCCTACACTGAGACATTTTACAAAAGTTGAAATGGCTCATTCCCCAGAGTCATTCGTATGGTGTGTTCCATTTCTAGAATTGTGTTTTCAATTTTGCACTACTGTGTGCTGTGAATGCTTGGTAGTGTGCAGCAAATGCTTATTGTGTGTACTGTTATGAATGGTATGTGTGTGTCATTTGAAAATATGGCTGTGTGTACCAAATGAGAACACAAATTGCATTTTGTGAACAGGTAAGAGATTTGATGGCAAAGAGTCATCTTGCAAAGGGAGTGTCAGGTTTAGCATTTTGTGTGTGAGGTTTTCAGTTTTGTGTGTACAGTTTTGAGAAAGCCGTTATTGTTTTGAGAAACGTGTGTTAACAATTGTGAAAAACTGTAAAGGCAGCGTTCTCAGCCAAGACACTGGCTGAGTTTTGGATTTCAGTGGAGAGGGAATATGGCCGCAGGGAACTAGGGGTGCTGTGGGTGCTGCAGCACCCCCTGACAGCATTAGAATTTAAAATAATATGACTTGAAAATCCACCAGCCCCGCAGTAGCGGACTGGCCATCGGGAGCACCAGGAGAAGAATAACGATGGAAAACCAGGCTAAACGTAAGGCTGGGGCTTAAAAATTAAGAGACAAAAGACAAAAAAGACATTACCTTCACTAGACAAGGTTTTACCAATTGAAACGTGCGCGCTCGCATTAACTATCGAACTCCCGAACTAGCATCACATCAAACCAGGGGCGGAGCAAGGGTTGTGTCTCAGGGGGGGCGGGGCGAGGCTATTGGCCTAAGCCAGTAGCCGTTGTGTTAATGTTTACAATGGATGTATCGCAATGGCTGTAGCCCCGTTGCTGTAAGATGCCTCGAATTTGCCCATTCTCATCTGATAACCCTGGTTTGCAGAGGTACACAGTCAGTCATTTCAATGAGGGGAAAGGCGGATATCGCGCGCGCCATAACAACAACAGCAGAACGGTTATCCAAATAACAAAGAAGTGTACAACACTCACTTACAGCATGTGTATTCACACACATACTTGATGCTATATACCTTTCCATTAGCGACCGTAACTCAGCTGTTAGCTGCAGAGCTAATGTTACAGCCACATTCTAAGGGTAGCAAGCTAGGTAACTATATACAGTAAAACTACAAAATGATATAGCGTTAGTTAACTTACTTGTCCGAGGTTAGTAGCTGGACGAAGGAGAGTTAGTACTGATACAGAATTTAATTTCAGCAAGGCCAGTTTTGTATTAGCTCAAGTTGAGGAAACAGTTGTGGCTGAAGTGTTTGGCGCAGACATACAAAACAAATGCGCCTACAACAGAAGTTGTGTAGGCGCATTTCCAGAGAAAATAAAATTAAGATACTGGGTCTTCAGAGGCTCGGATGAAGGAACTGTAAAAAGATTTTTGTTTTCCTTTGTACATCCAAACTGAGCAAATGTAATGCTTCGTTCGTTTGCAAGCCATGATGTCTCTCTAGGATAAAAACACTTGCACGGTCGTAGCTCAGTTTCTTATTGGCGGGCCAGATTCTCTGGGCGGGCAAAGCAGAGAGCGGGGAGGTAACCTTCCTCCTTGTGACATAACAAAGAGGAGATTTTCAAACAGAGCAATTGAGCTTTCATTTTCTGAAAGGCGGAGAAGAACACCCAGGGCTTGGTTTACACCGATCGAAAATTCTAGCCACTGGGGGACCAAAGGCAGGCTAGGGGAACTCATTAATGTTAAATAACCTCCTAAAGTGACGTTTTCATGTCATGTCACCTTTAAAGTCCAACAGCATTGCTATCATTGCCAAATGTATTGTAATATCTACAAAGTAACACCAAATGTTTAGTATGCCAGCATTAAAAGCAGTTTTCAGGAGGTTTTTTCTCAGGAGACTGAGAGCATTAGGCACGTGTGCACACGCACAGTGCGTGTGTGTATGAGGGCTTGTCCCATGTCAATGTGTGTACGTGCTGATCTGGAGTCAGTTTGGTAGGATTTGGGTATAAATAATTTCATTTAAAATATGGATTTTTAAGATATTCATGTAATTTGCATGCACAATAGGTCTACCCGAACCAGCGGACAAAAAATTCAACCCGCGGCAACACTTCAAAAGTAGCCCAATTTCGCGGGAAAACCGCGGACCTGGCAACACTGCTCTCCACTTTCCTTCCAAAATGGCGATGACCGGTGCATGCTGAGATTGCGTGACGTCAACTCCCGGAGCTCTATAGGCGGGGCCAAAACCCGATCGATCTATGTCAGATCACAGACGGTTGCATTCCGTTACTCAGCTGGTACGATGCAAAGACAAAGTCAGGGCTCTCAAGTGTCACGCATTGAGCGTGACAGTCACTCATTTCGGTCTATTGTCACGCACTCCCACCACACATTGTATTTCTCACGCAGAAAAACTATTTATAATATATTTAATTTGCCGCAGCGCCCAACCAAAATTTCTCTGGCCGCGGCGCTCTCACTATGGAACCGACAGGAATCAAGCGCGTCTCCCCTGGAGTTCTTAGTCGAGCCTGCCACTTATAAGCCAATCAAAAAAAAGAAAGGGTCTACACAATAGCCAATCAGAAAATAGCACTATTGTATCTGGGCAAGATTTAACGCAAGAACCAATGAAAAAAAAAGCATATCCTGGAATTGTTCACGTGATTCTGCTAAAACGTCTTCCGAAAGTTTTGTTCACTGTTATGGCAGTTTTTGACATAGTTACAATATCTATGTTTCTTAAAGGGGTAAAAAGTAAGTTCCTTTGTTATAGACAGTCGAATGTAAGAAACTGAGGCTCTGTGGTGTGGTTTACTCTGTAGAATGGACACTCAGATTGTCTTAAGGTATTTATGATACCTAAGACTAAGATACCTATAACTAAGAGCCAGAGGGTCTTAGTTAGGTCTGGGGGTTGGGGGAGATTGTTATCTCAGTTGAGCGAGCTGACCTAACCTTTTGGCCAAGGAGATTGTGTCCTGTGTCCTGTTTGTGTATCATTAACCATCTCCTCATTTAGAGAGGGAGCTGTGACATCAAAGAACTGTGGGACACTTGATGTGGAGTCAAACTGTCACTGAGTAGTGCTGGCCAATCACAGAAACCGCTATATTGATGGATTGACCATCAGAAGAACCATTTGTTTTATAGTTTTTTTTATTCGCTTTGGTACTATTTTCACAAGTATGTGGTAAAACCTCACAACTGTTAGTACAAAACTCAAAGCAGATCATCAAAAAGTCTGTTTTTTCAAACATGTAATCACATGTTCAATTGACAAAGTACAATACACAAAATACACAATCACTTTTTCACGACACCTAATCAGTGTGTCATCAAAGAAACACCTTTCATATGAAGTAATTGTCTTTCACAATGCAATGCTCACAATACTTTTGATATGCTTCTCATTTAATTTGCGTAAATACATTTGACCAACACTTAATCCAACTGATTTTACGTAATGGTTAATCACTGAACCGTATGTTAAACCTATATATTTTCATTTCAGCAATAAACAGTATATTGATTTTGAGAACTACAGAAATAAAATGTGTTTTTGTACGAACATATCATTTACCGTAACCACACATGATGAATACTCGTTATTGCTACTTGATTTCAGATTGGGGTAACCACAATTGGTCATTACTGTAGATATGAATACGTAAAAGTGGGGGCGTAAAAAAAAATTAGTTCAACATAGCAGGATAGACAGCAAGGAATAGGAAAAGCTCGTCGACAAGGGATCCGTCAGAGAGGTGGGCATGGGCACCAACAGAGAGGTCAGAGAGGTGGGCATGGGCACCAACAGAGAGGTGGGCATGGGCACCAACAGAGAGGTCAGAGAGGTGGGCATGGGGCCTCTAAATGTTATGTTTTGTTCTCATTTAGTTACATAATAGAAAGTATACCTATGTTACAATTATATCTGAAAAATAGTAAAAACTACGTAATTTGCCCAAATGATTGTAGACAATGTCTTCATTGATCCTTCACTTGATTACACATAGGATGGATATTTTGGAAATTATTATTTATTATGTAAATGTGAGTAATGTAAGTGTATTACCTAATGTGAAACTGTGTAATCTGTCTTTTACATAGTACTGTAGCATTGTGGGAATTGCATCAAATCGAAAGAAACTATTCCTCACGTTAAGCACACGAATGCGTGTCTCGTTTATTTTTGTAGGTCAAAAAACCAACAAGACAAAAGCGTTGCTCAGCAACCAACCCCGTAGGGTCCAACGTCATTATGCATGCAGAACCTTTTAAAGGGGCCGCGATCCCTGAACAGTCCTAACTACATTAAGTGGCTAAGGACAGTAAATTACAAGTATAACGTATTACGTTTCACTGCATGACGAATCACGCTAAGAACAAAGTGCTGTGTTTACAATCAACTGTGTATAGAACAACACTTAACAACAAAGGTGAATTATGTCTGTCACATTCACTACACACGTCCCCCCAGAATTCACCACATCAGAAAAATAATCAAACAGTCAACGGGGAGGTGGGCGTATCAGCCGGCCACAACGGCTGTGCTGCACCGGAGGTCGGGGAGGCCCAACTGCGTCGGGCGACTCGTCACAACACGGGCGTGTGGCCAGGAGTGTGGGAGGCTTGGGAGGGGGGGAAAGAGGGGGTGGGGGCAGAGCTGGAGGCTGGCCGCGTCGTGGGGGCTGGGCCAGGTCAACCGGCCTGGCCACGTCCAAGTGAGACGGTTTGAGGCGGTCAATGGAGAGTCGCTCTGGTTTACCGCCCCTGTCCACAACAAAATGTTTGTCCCCCGACTCCAAAACACGGAACGGGCCCTCGTAAGGTGGGCGTAGCGGTCCCCTGTGGGCATCATGGCGAATGAAAACATAGTCAGCCGTCTGAAGCCCAGTGGGGATGTGCGACTGAGGGAGGCCGTGACGGGAAGTGGGGACAGGTGCATAAAGCCTTGCATTGTCCTGTAGAGTAGACCGCTGGAGGGTAGCGGACCAAGGAACTGTGGTGTTAGGAACAAAGATCGAAGACCGAAGATCTGCCTTAGGCGCAGTCCTGATGCCCAGCATCACCCATGGGAGCATGTCGACCCAGTTGCTGTCTTTAAGGCTAGCACGCAGGGCAGCCTTCATCGACCTATGAAAACGTTCACAGAGTCCGTTAGCCTGCGGGTGATACGCTGTTGTGCGGTGGAGTTTCACTCCAAGGCTCTGTGCGACAGCGTTCCACAGCTCGGATGTGAACTGCGCGCCCCGGTCAGAGGATATGTCCGAAGGAGTGCCAAAACGGGCAACCCAGGCACTGAGAAATGCCTGTGTCATCTCGACAGACGTCACTGACGTCAGTGGCACAGCTTCAGGCCAGCGGGTGGTCCTATCAACCATGGTTAACAGGTATGTGAAACCGTGAGAGTAGGGCAGGGGACCGACCAGATCCACGTTCACATGGTCAAAACATCTCTCCGGAACCGGGAACAACTCCAACGGGGCTTTAGTGTGGCGGTGCACTTTGGCCCGTTGGCACTCAACACAGGTGTTAGCCCAGACCCTAACGTCCTTCTTGAGGCCGTGCCAAACGAACTTTGCCGCCACCAGTCTCTGTGACGCTTTCGAACCCGGGTGGGAGAGACCATGGATGGCATCAAAGACTTGACGTCTCCATCCTGTGGGAACGAGCGGCCGAGGACTGCCTGTGGAGACGTCACACAGGAGTGTGGTGCCGGCATCGCCAAAAACCACGTCCTCGATCTGCAGCCCCGTAGTCGTGGTCCTCAGGAGTTGTACGTTCGGGTCTGTGGTCTGATCCGTTGCCATGCGGTCGTACTCCAAACCAAGATGGACTGCCCCTGCCACAGCCAGGTGACAGGCAGTCTGCCACGTGGTTGTTCTTACCGGCCACGTGCTGCAAGTCCGTCGTAAACTCTGAAATGTAGGACAGATGACGCTGCTGGCGGGCGGACCATGGCTCAGCCATCTTGGCCATGGCAAAAGTCAACGGCTTGTGGTCCACAAAAGCAATAAAGTGTCGGCCTTCAAGCAGGGAACGAAAGTGTCTGATGGCGAGGTAGAGACCCAGCAGCTCCCGGTCGAAAGTGCTGTACTTCTTCTCATTGGGGCGCAACTGACGGCTAAAGAAAGCCAGCGGCTGCCAGGCCCCGCCAACCCACTGCTCATAGACAGCACCAACAGCGTAGTCCGAGGCGTCCGAGGTGATGGCGATGGAGGCCGTGGGAGAAGGATGCGCCAGCATGGTGGCGTCAGCCAGGGCTGCCTTGGTGGCAGCAAAAGCCTTGTCCCTGTCCTCAGTCCAGTCCACAGCGTGCTTGGGTTTACCTTTCAAGGCCTCGTGCAAGGGCCGCATGAGCTGAGCGGCTCGAGGGATGAAGCGGTGGTAAAAATTCACCATGCCGAGGAACTCCTGTAGAGATTTGACAGTGAGCGGGCGCGGGAACTGTGAGACCGCCTCCACCTTTGATGGGAGAGGGACAGCACCGTCCTTAGTGACTCTGTTTCCCAGGAAGTCAATGGTGGAGAGACTGAACTGGCACTTGGCGGGGTTGACAATTAGCCCATGTTGGCTAAGCCGCTCAAACAGGGTGCGGAGGTGCGCCAGGTGCTGAGATCTGGACGTGCTTGCTACCAGGATGTCATCCAAGTACACAAAAAGAAAAGGCAGGTCCAGCAAAACAGAGTCCATGAGGCGTTGAAAAGATTGAGCAGCATTCTTAAGGCCAAACGGCATGCGCAGGAACTCGAACAGACCAAACGGCGTGATCACTGCTGTTTTGGGAATATCCAGTGGATGTACCGGCACCTGATGATATCCCCGGATGAGGTCCACTTTGGAAAAAATCACCATATCAGCCAGGTGTGCCGAAAAATCCTGTATGTTCGGGACTGGGTAGCGGTCAGGTGTCCTTGCCTCATTAAGCCGCCGGTAGTCGCCACACGGGCGCCAGCCGCCGCCAGGTTTGGGGAAGATGTGGAGGGGTGATGCCCACGGGCTGTCGGATCGGCGGACTATACCCAGGCGTTCCATATTTGCAAACTCAGCCTTTGCAACAGCAAGCTTGGTCGGGTCGAGGCGTCGAGCGCGGGCGTAGACGGGCGGACCAGTAGTGGTGAGATGGTGCTCCACACCATGCTTCACGGCAGACGCAGAGAAAGTGGGCTGAGTGAGGGTAGGGAAACCGGCCAGCAGACGGCGGAAGTCATCTGAGGTTGAGAGCATGCTAGACAGTCTTATGGAGTCGGCCCCGCTAAGCGTGCACGTATAAGAACAAAACGTGATGGCGTCAATCAAACGGTGGTTCTGTACATCCACCAACAGTCCATGTGCACACAAAAAATCAGCGCCGAGGAGGGGAACAGCAACCTTTGCTGTAACAAAGTCCCAGCCAAACCGCTGTCCTCCGAAGCACAAGTCAACGTACCTCGTTCCATACGTGCGGATGGGGGCCAGAAGACTGCTGCCGACGAGAAGTAGTTGCAGCGACGAGTGTGGAGTCTTCCAGTGACACAGGAGCGATGTGCGCGGAAACAAGCGCGGCCACACAATTTCCCTGACTTGCCAGGAAAAATTGATCAGCCTCTTCAGCCAGTCTCCGACAGTCGGTGATTGTGGTGTTGGCAAGTGCCGCTCTAACTTGGGAAGGCAGCTGACGCAGGAAAAGCTGAGTGAACAGGAAATCGGGCCTGTGCTCACCCAAGAGATCCAGCATACGGTCCATGAGCTCGGACGGTTTGCTGTCACCCAGTCCTTGAAGAGAGAAAAGCCTGCTGGCTCTCTCTGCGTCCGATAGGTCAAAGTTTTCAACAGGTGGGCTTTGAGTGGCGTATTCTTCTCAGCTGCCGGAGGATATTTAAGAAGGCTCACCACTCTGGATGCTGTAGAATTTCCGAGGGCCGACACAACGTAGTAGTACTTTGTTGTATCCAAGGTGATATCACGCAACGCGAACTGCGCCTCAGTTTGGGCGAACCATGCCGACGCCGAAGATTCCCAGAATTCGGGGAGTTTGAGGGTAACAGTGTTCGCGGTCATGATCGTGTCGTGTTACTGGATCCGTCCAGCAAACTAACGTCGGGGTCACCAGTGTGGGAATTGCATCAAATCGAAAGAAACTATTCCTCACGTTGAGCACACGAATGCGTGTCTTGTTTATTTTTGTAGGTCAAAAAACCAACAAGACAAAAGCGTTGCTCAGCAACCAACCCCGTGGGGTCCAACGTCATTATGCATGCAGAACCTTTTAAAGGGACCGCAATCCCTAAACAGTCCTAACTACATTACAGTTTTTTTTATTCGCTTTGGTACTATTTTCACAAGTATGTGGTAAAACCTCAACACTGTTAGTACAAAACTCAAAGCAGATCATCAAAAAGTCTATTTTTTCAAACATGTAATCAATCACATGTTCAATTGACAAAGTACAATGCACAAAATTACACAATCACTTTTTCACCACACCTAATCAGTGTGTCATCAAAGAAATACCTTTCATATGAAGTAATTGTCTTTCACAATGCAATGCTCACAATACTTTTGATATGCTTCTCATCTAATTTGCGTAAATACATTTGACCAACACTTAATCCAACTGATCTTACAGTTTTTTTTATTCGCTTTGGTACTATTCTCACAAGTATGTGGTAAAACCTCACAACTGTTAGTACAAAACTCAAAGCAGATCATCAAAAAGTCTGTTTTTTCAAACATGTAATCACATGTTCAATTGACAAAGCACAATGCTCAAAATTACACAATCACTTTTTCACCACACCTAATCAGTGTGTCATCAAAGAAATATCTTTCATATGAAGTAATTGTCTTTCACAATGCAATGCTCACAATACTTTTGATATGCTTCTCATCTAATTTGCGTAAATACATTTGACCAACACTTAATCCAACTGATCTTAAAGTTTTTTTTATTCGCTTTGGTACTATTCTCACAAGTATGTGGTAAAACCTCACAACTGTTAGTACAAAACTCAAAGCAGATCATCAAAAAGTCTGTTTTTTCAAACATGTAATCACATGTTCAATTGACAAAGTACAATGCACAAAATTACACAATCACTTTTTCACCACACCTAATCAGTGTGTCATCAAAGAAATATCTTTCATATGAAGTAATTGTCTTTCACAATGCAATGCTCACAATACTTTTGATATGCTTCTCATCTAATTTGCGTAAATACATTTGACCAACACTTAATCCAACTGATCTTACAGTTTTTTTTATTCGCTTTGGTACTATTCTCACAAGGATGTGGTAAAACCTCACAACTGTTAGTACAAAACTCAAAGCAGATCATCAAAAAGTCTGTTTTTTCAAACATGTAATCACATGTTCAATTGACAAAGTACAATGCACAAAATTACACAATCACTTTTTCACCACACCTAATCAGTGTGTCATCAAAGAAATATCTTTCATATGAAGTAATTGTCTTTCACAATGCAATGCTCACAATACTTTTGATATGCTTCTCATCTAATTTGCGTAAATACATTTGACCAACACTTAATCCAACTGATCTTACAGTTTTTTTTATTCGCTTTGGTACTATTCTCACAAGGATGTGGTAAAACCTCACAACTGTTAGTACAAAACTCAAAGCAGATCATCAAAAAGTCTGTTTTTTCAAACATGTAATCACATGTTCAATTGACAAAGTACAATGCACAAAATTACACAATCACTTTTTCACCACACCTAATCAGTGTCATCAAAGAAATACCTTTCATATGAAGTAATTGTCTTTCACAATGTAATGCTCACAATACTTTTGATATGCTTCTCATCAAATTTGCATAAATACATTTAACCAACACTTAATCCAACTGATCTTGGCCGGGTTTCCCAGATTCGATCGTTCTTAAGGACTTAAGAAGGCTCTTAAGAAGGGTTCGGCTAAGAAGGAGCGCTAAGATAGGGGTGTTTCCCAGACGCGTTCTTAACTGCCTTCTTAAGATCCCGCCAAAGAAGCTTCTTAAGAAGCTCTTAGAGGGAGCTGCCCACCGCCGTGGTGCTGAAACTAAGTCAATCGATGCCAGGCAAATCGATCACCCACCACTTTATCAGCGCATAAATCACACACAACACCCTGTTTCTCTTCTTTTTTTTAAATAAACTACTTTTCCTTTTCAACCATGTGTTCTGTGGATCATTTTGCGTCATTTCCTAGCTTTCAAGCCCTAAAGCCTACATGATAGTTGGTATGGGTTGTGTGATGGTAGTGGGTTTAATGTTGGGAGTAGGGGGGTGGCACCCTATGTTGAAGGCAGCGTAATGTTTCCTCCCAATCCAGCACGGATCCACCAGGGAGGGATTGTGGATTGGGATCAGTGTGCCATCCATGACACCAATCACCCGGGGGATCCCAGCCATGGCATGAAATCCACGGTGGACCTGGCGGACCTCGTCCCGTATGGTGGGCATTCTGATGTGTGTCCGGGCATGGTGCAGGAGGATCGGTGTCACGGCTGCCACACTCCGTGAAACCGATGCCTTGCTGAGGCCGGTGCCGTCCCCAACCACCTCCAGGAAGCTCCCCCCTGCGTAAAAACGCAGCGCGGCCAGGAGCTGCATCTCCGGGCTGAGGGCAAAATTGCATCGGGTTGCCCTCTGACGAGGCGTTGGATCTCCACACGGGGAAGCCGGTACTTGGACTGGACAACCCGGTCCGACAGCACATCAAGTGGGGAGAAGTGCTGACGCACATAGGCATTTATGTAAACCATCTGGCTTCGCGCACCGCGACGCTGTTGGTTAGCAGCGAGAATATGCTGTATTGCAGCCATGGTGTCTCACATGCGTGGACTTTATATAGACTAGCAGGTGGAGCCTCTCTTGATGAGGTTCCAGCCGAGTTCAATTACACCTGTCAGTTTCCCTGGTATCTGTGAAATACCACAGGGTTGTTGATGTTTTTATAGCTAATGTAAACTCATATGTAGATGCCGAATGTGTGTGAAAACGTAATGAGTGATAGTAATGATGATTCATTTTATTTATGTGCTACAGGAACACATGGGCAATTATTTATTTTTATAACGTTATTTTTCTTCTTATGCTATTATTTTTGTTGTTCTGCAGCTGTGGGCGCACATTTATCATCCTGCATGGTTTTAGTATTTCTTTGAGTGTCAGATATAATTTTCCCTGACGCGGCTGCAGTGAGCATTTGGTCGCTAAGAAGACTGTTAAGAGTGGGTCAGGCTGATCTTGCATTTCCTTCTTAGTGAAAGATCTTCTTAAGCTAAGAACGACTCTGGGAAACACGTCCTTCTTTCACAGCGCTCTTAGAACGCTCCTAAGAAGCTCTTAGCGCTTAAGAGCTTCTTAACGAATCTGGGAAACCCAGCCCTTAATGGTTAATCACTGAACCGTTTGGTAAACCTATATATTTTCATTTCAGCAATAAACAGTATATTGATTTTGAGAACTGCAGAAATAAAATGTGTTTTTGTACGAACATATAAATTAACCACACATGATGAATACTCGTTATTGCTACTTGATTTCAGATTGGGGTAACCACAATTGGTCATTAGATATACGTAAAAGTGGGGGCGTAAACACTGGCAATTTCTTTCAACATAGCAGGATATACAGCAAGGAATAGGAAGAGCTTGTGGACAAGGGATCCGTCAGAGAGGTGGGCATGGGCACCAACAGAGAGGTCAGAGAGGTGGGCATGGGCACCAACAGAGAGGTCAGAGAGGTGGGCATGGGGCCTCTAAATGTTATGTTTTGTTCTCATTTAGTTACATAATAGAAAGTATACCTATGTTACAATTATATCTGAAAAATAGTAAAAACTACGTAATTTGCCCAAATGATTGTAGACGATGTCTTCATTGATCCTTCACTTGATTACACATAGGATGGATTATTTTGGAAAGTATTATTTATTATGTAAATGTGAGTAATGTAAGTGTATTGCCTAATGTGAAACTGTGTAATCTGTCTTTTACATAGTACTGTAGCATATTAATTTCAGCACTTCTAAGGCCGATTTGAAACATGTATCTTGCATTGTTTGCTGTTGGATGAACTGATTGTTAAAAGTACTAAACTGAAAGAAGATTATACTGTTGTGTTTCGGTGATTAAACCAAATGTTCCCATTACATATTACAATAATCTTGTGTTTGAAACAATGATTATGTGGACTGGAAAACATGTGCAACTGACTGAAAGCATTCCATCAGGTTTTGAAAGAATGACTAGCTGCGTTAAAAGTGTGATCAGTTTGGATTTTTGTACTAAGAGTTTTGAAAATGTACACCTTACTTGTGAAAATAGTACCAAAGCGAATAAAAAAAACTGTAAGTGGCTAAGGACAGTAAATTACAAGTATAACGTATTACGTTTCACTGCATGAAGAATCACGCTAAGAACAAAGTGCTGTGTTGACAATCAACTGTGTATAGAACAACACTTAACAACAAAGGTGAATTATGTCTGTCACATTCACTACAGCATAATAATTTCAGCACTTCTAAGGCCGATTTGAAACATGTATCTTGCATTGTTTGCTGTTGGATGAACTGATTGTTAAAAGTACTAAACTGAAAGAAGATCATACTGTTGTGTTTCGGTCATTAAACCAAATGTTCCCATTACATATTACAATAATCTTGTGTTTGAAACAATGATTATGTGGACTGAAAGCATTCCATCAGGTTTTGAAAGAATGACTAGCTGCGTTACAAGTGTGATCAGTTTGGATTTTTGTACTAAGAGTTTTGAAAATGTACACCTTACTTGTGAAAATAGTACCAAAGCGAATAAAAAAAACAGTAAGTTTATATAAGGCAGGGTTTTAGGGTTGTTCTTCACCACTCTCTTGAACGACCTGTAGGTTACATCTGCATGTCTTTCGCTATGACCGGTCCAGAGTACTCTGTTAATTCTTAATTTGTACAAACTAAATAAATTGTATTAAAACCGCCTTCTTTACTATTCAGATCTACACAGTGCCACTTGAATTTTTCCATGTCATCACCCACAAAGCAAACCACTGGAGCTCGAGCATCACTTTGAGCACAGAGTAAGTCATGATCTCCTGTTTTAATGTTTCAACAAATTCACAACTTGTTTGACATAAACAATGACAAATTGACTGCTGTTAGAAAATGTTTCCCAGATAATTAGCATCAGTTTTTCATGAGTGTCTGTAACTAAACCAACAGTTTTGAAATGTGGAGTTAGACCGTTGAACAGTTTCTCTTCCGTTTTTAACAAGTAGTCTAGGCCTAGTCATATTTTCGTTATCACGCGATGACTGACATATTGTCACAGTATAAACATCTCTTTCCAAATAGGCTTAATAATTGTATTAGCACTAAATACATTTAAGTGTTTTAAATAGTCAATGTTATAGGTCACTTTTAAAATCATGTCATATTTGATAATTATATCCTGGCCATGGATGCATTAATCATTGCTGCCTTTCAAAGATGTCAGGTAAAAAGCAATTAATTAATTAATTTTGACCCCCCCCCCCCCTCAAATTTTTTGCAACTCGCCATGTGTGTGTGGATGTCACTCTTGCCTGTCTTCCAAACTTGAGAGCCCTAATTAAAACATAAAACGCTCAGAGACTGCAGGTATGGCTGTTCTCCCATCCCATCCCATCATCTTCCGCTTATCCGGGAGGCGGATAAGCGGAAGATGTACCCACAGTTCGTGACCATAGGTGAGGGTAGGAACGTAGATCGACTAGAAAATAGAGAGCTTCGCCTTTCGACTCAGCTCCTTCTTCACCACGACGGACCGATGCAGAGCCCGCATCACTGCGGACGGCGCACCGATCCGCCTGTCGATCTCACGCTCCATCCTTCCCTCACTCGTGAACAAGACCCCGAGATACTTGAACTCCTCTGCTTGGGACAAGATCTCCTCCCCTTGAGTGCAAGGGGAGGAGATCAAGGGTGGAGTGCAATCTCCGACCCGGAGATTGCAACCATGGCCTCAGATTTGGAGGTGCTGATTCCCATCCCAGCCGCTTCGCATTCGGTTGCGAACCGCTCCAGTGAGAGCTGAAGGTCATGGCC
The DNA here is from genome assembly GCF_963692335.1 of Osmerus eperlanus. NCBI lineage: Eukaryota > Metazoa > Chordata > Actinopteri > Osmeriformes > Osmeridae > Osmerus > Osmerus eperlanus. Next base: position 6,549,418 of record NC_085024.1, read on the forward strand.
CGATGAAGCCAACAGGACCACATCATCTGCAAAAAGCAGCGACCCGATCCTGAGGTCACCGAACCGGACCCCCTCAACGCCCTGGCTGCGCCTAGAAATTCTGTCCATATAAGTTATGAACAGAATCGGTGACAAAGGGCAGCCCTGGCGGAGTCCAACCCTCACCGGGAATAAGAACTCTGGCACCGGTCGTACAGGGACCGAACAGCCCCGATCAGGGAGTCCGGTACCCCGTACTCCCGGAGCACCCCCCACATGAGCCCCCGAGGGACATGGTCGAACGCCTTTTCCAAATCCACAAAACATGTGTAGACTGGTTGGGCGAACTCCCATGCACCCTCCAGAACCCTGCCGAGGGTATAGAGCTGGTCCACAGTTCCACGGCCAGGACGAAAACCACATTGCTCCTCCTGAATCCGAGGTTCGACAATCCGACGGACCCTCCTCTCCAGAACCCCTGAATAGACTTTCCCAGGGAGGCTGAGGAGTGTGATCCCCCTAAAGTTGGAGCACACCCTCCGGTCCCCCTTTTTAAAGAGGGGAACCACCACCCCGGTCTGCCAGTCCAGAGGCACTGTCCCCGATGTCCATGCGATGTTGCAGAGTCGTGTCAACCAAGACAGCCCTACAACATCCAGAGCCTTAAGGAACTCCGGGCGGACCTCATCCACCCCAGGGGCCCTGCCACCGCGGAGCTTTTCAACCACCTCGGCGACCTCAGCCCCAGAGATAGAAGGGCCCCCCCCAATGTCCCCAGACTCTGCCTACACGTCGGAACGCGTGTTGGTGGGATTAAGGAGGTCTTCAAAGTATTCATTCCACCGATCCAGGACATCCCCCATCGAGGTCAGCAGCGCACCATCCCCACCATATACAGCGTTGACAGTGCACTGCTTCCCCCTCCTGAGTCTCCGGATGGTGGTCCAGAACCTTTTCGAAGCCATTCGGAAGTCATTCTCCATGGCCTCGCCGAACTCCTCCCACGCCCGGGTTTTTGCCTCCGCGACCGCCAAAGCCGCATTCAGCTTGGCCTGCCGGTACACATCAGCTGCCTCTGGAGTCCTACCAGCCAACAAAGTCCGATAGGCCTCCTTCTTCAGCTTGATGGCTTCCCTCACCTCCGGCGTCCACCACCGGGTCCGAGGGTTACCGCCGCGACATGCACCGACCGCCTTGCGTCCGCAGCTCCAGTCAGCCGCCTCAACAATGGAGGCCCGGAACATGGCCCATTCAGACTCAATGTCCTCGGCCTCTCCCGAGACATGATCGAAGCTCTCCCGGAGGTGGGAGTTGAAGCTCCTTCTGACAGGGGATTCCGCCAGCCGTTCCGAGCAGACCCTCACATTACGTTTGGGCCTGCCAGGCCTGACCGGCGTCTTCCCCCACCATCGTAGCCAACTCACCACCAGGTGGTGATCAGTTGACAGCTCCGCCCCTCTCCTCACCTGAGTGTCCAAGACATTCGGCCTCAGATCCGACGACACGACTACAAAGTCTATCATCGAACTGAGACCTCGGGTGTCCTGGTGCCAAGTGCACATATGGACACCCTTATGTTTGAACATGGTGTTCGTTATGGACAAGCCGTGTCTAGCACAGAAGTCCAACAACAAAACACCGCTCAGGTTCAGATCGGGGGGGCCGTTCCTCCCAATCACGCCCCTCCAGGTCTCACTGTCATTGCCCACATGAGCATTGAAGTCCCCCAGGAGGACGAGGGCATCTCCGGGAGGAGCGCTTTCCAGCACCCCTCCCAGAGACTCCAAAAAGGGTGGGTACTCTGCGCTGCCGTTTGGTGCGTAAGCACAAACAACAGTTAGGACCCGTCCCCCCACCTGAAGGCGGAGGGAGGCTACCCTCTCGTCCACCGGGGTGAACCCCAACGTACAGGCGCCGAACCGAGGAGAAACAAGTATTCCCACCTCAGCTCGACACCTCTCACTGAGGGCAACTCCAGAGTGGAAGAGAGTCCAGCCCCTCTCAAGGAGACTGGTTCCGGAGCCGATGCTGTGCGTTGAGGGGAGGCCGACTATATCTAGCCGGAACTTCTCTACCTCGCGCACCAGCTCCGGCTCCTTTCCCGCCAGCGAGGTGACGTTCCACGTCCCTAGAGCTAGCTTCTGCAGCCGAGGATCGGACCGCAAAGGCCCCCGCCTTCGGCCGCCGCCCGTCTCACACTGCACCCGATCATGGGGAGCCCACTGGAAGGGGGTCCCACGTTGTCTCTTCGGGCTGTGCCACCAGGCGCTCGCCATCGAGCCCCACCCCCGGGCCTGGCTCCAGGGGGGGCCCCGGTGACCCGCTTCCAGGCAGGGGCAACTGAGAACCATTGTTTGTTTTCTTCATGGTATGTTTTTGAGCCACACTTTGTCTGGTCCTTCGCCTGGAACCTGTTTGCCTTGGGTGACCCTACCAGGGGCATAAAGCCCCCGACAACATAGCTTCCAGGATCACTAGGACACGCAAACCCCTCCACCGCGGTAAGGTGGTGACTCAGGGAGGCTGTTCTGATATCTGCAATTGATTTAGCTAGTGTTGCTGTTGTTGCTAAATTCAATAAATTCGAGGGGGCAGAGCTTTAGCTCCTTCAGGCGACACGCCCCCCAGTCTCAAGCAGAGAAGACTGCTGATTTTCTCACGATTTCAAAGCCTAATTTAACATACTTGTCAGTGGGTTTTTTTCATTCGAATTTGGATGGGTAGTAAACAACACATTCTTCTGTGGTGTGATGAACTTAAAACTCATTTTCAATTCCACTTTACAGGATCTTTAAGTCTTTTCATTCTCTCCAGTCTGAGATGATTTTATGTATGAAGTTTATTTATCTATTCATGACTTGACTGTGACTTGACTGTGACATGACTGTTTTCATCCATATTTCACTGTTATTGCAGGAAGCTGATGAAACGTTCAATGTACAGTCTAATAGCACAATGTTACAAGTGTGTCCGTGCGTGTTTTCCTGTCCCCTTTTGTGTGTGTGGGGGGGTGTTTCCGTTCTCGTTTGCATTTGTGTGTGTGAGTGTGCTGCTGTGTGCATTTGCAAGTGTGTATACGGGAGCGTGATTAACTTGTCAGTGAATCTGCAGGGAGCTGAACAGTGTTTATGTTAATGAGGTGGCATTTAAACATATGCCCTGAACAATTATCCTTGAAACACGAATTTAACTACACACAAACACCATTGTCGCTAAGCAAGGAGTTCACTGCAAACACACAGCTATTATCAGCAGACCAGGGAAACCGAGAGGAGCCGAGACGTTTGCCAAGTCTTCTAATCAACCAGCGCACAAACAAAGGGAACATGTGCACCCCCACATACAAATACACACACACACACACACACTATACCTCAAACACAAAGAGTTTAAGACAGGTTTCAGCTTGCAAGTATGTGCTGAATACGAAGCTCCTGCCTCTGCTGTTCCTGCAGACTTCGGCAAACTGCCACCACTGATCACTACTAATGTTCTCCATCAAGGGTTTTACACCTCTTGAAACCCTCTCTCATGAGAGAATGTGAGAGAGCGAGAGAGAGATAGAAATTTAGATTTTTCACAGTAAAAATAAATTGTCATAAAAAATTATACAACATTTGCGAATATTTTATTAATTGCAGAAATTCTTTATCCCATCAATAGTTAATTTGTTTCTTATAGCTCTGACCTGAGTTAAGCTGCTTGGTAGGGCAGATTGCAATATGGTGGAAGGCTATCACTGTCTCTCTCTCTTTCGGTCTCCATTCCTTTCTCTCTCCCTCACTCTCACCTGGTCCCTCTTGGTCATCTCTGCATGCTTCTATGTGAATCTGTGAATACAAAGTCAATGTAGAATATGTGTTTGGCTTCACAATGTGCTGTGCACATACTAGCACTCACACAAGTACACACATACAAATCCACAAGTTCACAGATAAGCACATTCAAATCCACCTTACTGTACACACTGTAGAGGAAATCAACACCACTACACACGCAATTCTATTCCAGTCGGACTTACTGTAAGGTGAGCAACAAAGGCTTGTAACAGCAATACAATCTTGAAGTCTCTTTGTTACCTACAAAGAGACAAAAAACACCCCTTAATTTAAATTAAAGTTCTCTGAGCTCTTATAGCAGTAAATAGGCTGAGCGGGTTACACCTGCAGACTTCAAACCAGAACCTGTCTTGTGGATGCTTCCTGTTTTTCACATCTACAGAAAATAAAACAGCTTCACGTCATGTTCTCGGAAAGTTGTCCTTTTTTAAACAACATTGAACCGCACAGTTTACATTTTTCAATAATACCGTAACACACACACACACAGAGAACCTCTTGTACAGAGCAGTAGGCGGATAAGCTGTCACTGGACAGCCACTGTGTGTGGTTGCACGGCAGTCTGATGCCTCAGAGAACAAATCCAACAGCGTTGCAGAGATACAAATAGATCTATGTCAGATTCTCTGACCTTCTGATGCCATGTGTGTGTGTTTGTGTGAATGTGTGTGTGTGCTCGTTGTCACAGCCACGGCTGTGCTCTAGTGTTTTTTCCACGTTTTCCACATGTTTCTCTGTTCCCTGCTTTCCTGAGGGGTTTCCTTGTAATTATCTGTGTGTGTCTGTGGTGTGGGCGTGTCTTCCCTCCCTCTCACCCCTGGTTCCTAGCTCCCCACACACCTGTCTTGTTTGTAATCACCAAGAAGTCGATCATTGTTGTCACCTTCACCTGTGTATAGGTTTGCTCCCCTTGTCAGACCTTGTCTGATTGTAAGTCCTGGTGGTCTGTGTTCCCTGTCTATGTGAGCAGTCTGTGTTCCCTACCTGTTTCCAGTGGACGTTTCCTAGTTTTAGATATTTTTTAGTTGGTTGGAAATTTTAGTTATTCGATCCTGTCTGTCTGCCATCTCCTGTAATTGGGTCCATAAGCTCTGCTCACTCGTGACACGTGTGTGTGTGCATGCGTGTGTGGGTCTGTGCGTGTGTGTAGGTACATGCCATCGGCTGTTAGACCATGTTTATTGAAGCCACATCAATCCGATAGAGTTTGGCTTCTCTACTGGCTGTACATTGATCTCAATGTGTTGGAGGCAGTTGGAGGGTTGTCTTTTATAGTTTTTCACAATTGTGAACACACGTTTCTCAAAACAATAACGGCTTTCTCAAAACTGCACACACAAAACTGAAAACCTCACACACAAAATGATAAACCTGACACTCCCTTTGCAAGATGACTCTTTGCCATCAAATCTCTTACCTGTTCACAAAATGGAACTTGTGTTCTCATTTGGTACACACAGCCATATTTTCAAATGACACACAACTAAGCATTTGCTGCACACTACCAAGCATTCACAGCACACTGTAGTGCAAAATTTAAAACACAACTATAGAAATGGAACACACCATATGAATGAGAATGAGCCATTTCTCCTTTTGTAAAATGTCTCAGTGTAGGCCTACTTTTTTAATAGTCAAACATAAAACAGCACACAAATATGCAGCAAAAAAAGTTTTATTTCGGTACACACAGAGAACAGGCTGATGGTCTGGACGTACCTGAATGTAGCATGGTCAGCCAGGATCCTAGTTTGTATTGAGTGTGATAGCGTTGTTCTCACAAACCATATTAAAAATTTCAGTCTCATGTTCGGCTGTGAAAGTGTGTGTTCTTCCTCCACGGTGTGGTTCTCTTTCAGTCCTGCAAAATACAGTGAGCACACTGTATTCTATTGATATGCAGTATTTCATTACACAAGGCAAATATAATTCATACCTGTTCTCCATTCTAAAGGTTCTAATGATGGCAGCAACTGTGAAGCGGCTGAGATTTGTTTGGACCCTCTGGCCAGCCTCCCTCATGCTCAAACCATGGTTGAGCACATGGTCAACCACGGTGCACCGAATCTCATTAGAGATCACCGTTCTCCTTCTTCTTTCTCCTCCTCCTCCTTCTTCTTCTCCTCTTCCTCCTCCTCCTTCTTCTTGTCGTCCTCCTCCTCCTCCTCCTCCTCCTCCTCCTCCTCCTCCTCCTTGTCATCCTCTCCCTCCTCTTCCTTGTCCTCTTCCTTGTCCTCCTCTCACTCTTACCCCTCTTCTTTTCTGGTTGTTGATATGTTCTAAGTTCTCCATTGGTTACCAAACAAAACAGGCTCAAGGCCCTTTTTATGCTGCAGTCCTGATCGCAAAATGCTCACCAGACCTGAGTGTTTAGAGATTTGAATATTTGTGTGTTGTAGGTTGATGCTTTGAGACTTTACTTGAGAAGTGTGTGCAACAACTGAACATTGTGTGTAGTGTTTTGACAACAAGGTGATGTGCAATTGACATCAGTGTGCAAACAAGGAAAGTCAGAGTCTAATGCAGATAAGGGAGTGTGAAGTAGTGCCAAATTGGGTCGAGCAATTGGTACATGAAGTTAAGGTTGTGAAAATTAACTGGTTTAAATAAGCCTAAATACAAAACTTCCTACCTAGTAACCAGTATAGCAACCATGACAGTTTCCTGCTAGCACGCATATATATCTCAGAAATTTAAGGTTGGCATAGCGACGGACGCGTCCTTGCATCGGAACGGCATTGTGACGTCAGGTAGGACACTATTTGGCCCTAGGACACTATTTGGCCTGACAGCGCCGTTCATTTTTTGCCACTACTTTCCTGCCAAAATGGCGACGTAAACAGTAAAGTCACGTGACGTCCGGAGCTCTATACAAAACCTGAGCTGAAAACGGAAGATAAACTGTTCAACGGTCTAACTCCACATTTCAGTGCAACAAAGTTTTCGCGCTTTGCACATGCTTTCAGGAACTAATTTCACACGTATATAATGTACTGAGAAGCATATCATGGAATTTGCTTTACAGGATACACTTTTACTTTAAAAAGATAGAGAAACAAAGATCCTCTCTTTGCTGATGTCAGTCTCATTAATGTATAGAGTGGGGGAGATAGGGAGAGAAAAAGAGACAGAGAGGAAAGTACCTAAGATGTGAAGGCATCCCTCTGGCTTGGAGGGAACATCTCCACCTCAACTCTCTTTTCTCCCTCCATCTTTACTCCTCACCTTTTTTCCTACCACCTCTCACCTCTCCTCTCCGCCCTCTACCTCTACTCCTCCTGTCTTCCCTCCACCTCTACTCCTCCTCTCCTACCCCTGTCCCTCCCACTCACTTATTAAAACCAAACTGTTTCTAAGAGCAGTCTTTGAAGTGATAATGAGAATTCCAGGAGTGACTCAGAGACAAAACACTTCCCGTATGAACATAAAGTCTAGAAAGTGTAGAAAGACACAAGCTCAAACTTCTGAGGAAGTTGACAAACCTCTGACGACGTTGACAGCATCCACATTCTGATTTATGGTTGATGAAGTGAAAGCTACAGGGATTAGACCATGGAGTGCAAGATATTTGGGGTTTGATGAAACCTCATGCTAAATATGTGAAGTCATAGATTGTAGCATTGTATATTATCTCCTGAGTAAGGGACTGTGTGTGTGTGTTTTCTCTCTGCCTGTCAGACATCTCCTTTTAGTCTACCTTGTTCTCACTCATCACACAGGCACATCAGTACGAACATGACAGTCCGGTAATGAGTAGAATAACCACACACACACATACATACATACATGCACACACACACACACACTCCAGCTGCTCCTCTCCTCCTCACTCATCAAACTTGTCATCAGCTCTGCCAGTTTGTCCCTCCTCACATTAAGAGCTCATGAATAATCTGTGATTACTAGAAGCCCTCTGAGCATCACTCACACACACACGCAAACAGGTTCCAAAAGATCAAACGTCAGAAAATATCGTAATTTGGGTATGAATCCTGCTTGTAGTTTGGGTGGTTGGCAGCACCTGTGGTCCTGACTGCTGGACGTGCACCAAATGCCAGTCTGATGCTAAAAAGATCCCCTGGCAGCAGCTAAAGGTCAGGGAGACGCCATGCCAATCTGGGACAACACACACACTCATTAGACACCCATGCACTCACACACACTGATTATGCAACAATGAGCACACACACAAGCTAACCCTAACAGCTTTTCAAAAATATGCCATTTTTTCTACAAACCCATGCACAAACACACACACACTCCTTAGGTGATTAATGCTATTTTGGGAAGGGAGACTCATCCTCATCTTGCAGTCTTATGTGGACAGGAAAGAGCAAGGGGTCACTGGAGAATGGAACAGTGGTTTATCTACCGTTCATGCTTGAAGTGTGTCAGTCTGCATTTACAACCAATTTTACAATGCTTACCAATACTAAGTACCGTCAGAAAAAACAACAACATTAAAGACAAATTGATGTAGCCGAAGGGCTGTAAACATTACCGGTGACTGAACTGCTGCGGGACACAGGGGGCCTCGGAACACTCCCTTGACACGGCGGAAATGTCCATTGCTCAGGTGCGTGGAGCTGATGACCAGGTAGTAGCACGTGCTGCACGCCATCCGGTCTCTCAGGTCTCCTGTACCTCATACGCTGAGGGGGCTGTCTGCTTGGGGACCCGCCTGGTGCACTCCGTTGAAAAGGCTCTGATGAAGATGAAGGAGAGAGTGCGATGTCTCTATCACACTGCTTTGTCACACATTTCGAAATCCCTTTTTCACCATCGACTGTTTTGTAGTTGTATACACAAAATGTGAGGTACACTGAAGATGAGACATGCTCATATGACAGGCTATGATTGAAGCCTGATATCGCTGCACTTTAGAGAATTTGGGTTTCCCCTTTTTCTCCCCCCACTCCTCTCTCTCTTTCTTCTCACTCTTGTCCTTTGTCTGTCCCCACTCAGCAACACAGCCTGTCTGTGTGTGTGTGTCTGCAACATACAGACTTGGTGAGCGAGTTGTTCAAAGAGGATTGCCCGAGAGGAGAGAAAGACACGCGCTTAGCAGGTGCGTCAATCGTTCCTTGACAAAGAAGAAACGTTCCCTTACTCTATCCTCTTTTTCTCGTTATTTGACTTTTTTTCTCTCTCTCTCTCTCTCTCTCTCTCTCTCGTTATTTGACTTTCTTTCTCTCTCTTCTGATCCCCTTCTTCCTGTCTGTCTGAAGGGATCAAATGTTATTTTAACAATATGTCTTTCAACATACTTTTAAGTCTTAAAATGCCCAGCAATTTCTTAATGGATTATTACCTGTGTTCAAATCACCCGCTCGTGCCTGTCCGTGGTGAGGAGACAGTGCATCCAGCGAAGGCAGCATTGCAGAGTTGATTCATCTTCTTCGCGCGCAGACAGACGGAGCAGCGGAAGTATCCGTTATTATCGGAAAAGATGCGTGAATGAAAGTAGTGTGTCGCATTTGCCAAAGGCTGAATAAAAACGTTTTCCGTTGGCCAATGCGAGGAGCTTGGTGAGCTTCGCTGGACCCATGTTCTCTCGAGAAGTCAGTTATTAAAGCTGGTGTCTGTCTCCTGTAGAGCAGATCTGTCGGGATGAAAGGCACGCTGCAGACAGCTCCGTTCCAGAGACTTGGGCATCGCTCGAGCCAGTGTATGCTCTGAGTGATTTGAAATAAATTAGCACCGTTTTTACTCCCTCACCCCTCTCTCCCTCCCTCCTCTCTCCCTCCCTTTCCTTGTCTTGTGCGTGTGCGCGTTCACGCGTATGTGTGTGCGTAAGAGAGGGAGAGAGAGATCGAGAGAGAGAGAGAAAGAGAGAGAGAGAGAGAGCTTGTCGTTGGCAGATAAGAATCAGCAGTTGAGAGCCCTTCTGTGTTATGCAGGCTGCGCTGTCTTCCAGTAACTATGTTTTTCTCCACACTTCTGCCCTGACAGGTCACGCTTACTGCCTCCAACTCTGTTCTCAACATGCGACTCCTCATGTGTGGATAGCAGGTGGGAAATTTGTACAAGATCGGACATATGGCGGACGGGATTCAAATGGGATCGTTTTTGTACTTGATCCAAGATAATTTTTTAAAGCAACAAGTCAATACCATGCCTTTACTAATTGCAATGAGTGTTAAATAACACGACATTGTTTTGCGTTAGCGTTGCTGAGGTCTGGACCAGGTTGCGGACCTCGCAGTTTTCCAGAACGTTGGTTTAGGCTATTATTGTTCGCTTCACGTGGATAATGTCATTAGTGTAAAGTTGCCGCTCTCGCGTTAATTTGAATTTAGGCTACTTAAAACAGAATTGACATGGCAGACAAGTAATTTCCTCCAATTTCATTAATTTTAGTAATATAACTGGGCCTATGCTCAGCTTTTCTGACTGCAGCCCTGGGTCTGACGTGACACCTCCGATTTCAAATTTATTGATCTATTCATTGCCGCTTCGCGTGCGCGTGCAGCCGTAGTGCCGCATGATTGCATTTCTGGGCGTTTTTATCTGTGTTAGTGCCTTCGCTGTTTTTTTCAGCGTGTACTAGACCCTGACAGGCGTCAAGCAGAGGACAAGCAGTGTATCCAGTAGGCCTTCAACACAGATCAAATGAATGACACATAATCATGTAGAAGAACGCACAGAGACACAGATCAGATGAATTGCAAAGTCAAAATGATAATCGTCCATCCATGACTTACACAGCTGTAGAGACTAAGCCAGGCTGCATAAGGGCATGCAAAAACACACACACACACACACATCCTTGCTGGTCGCACAGCAAATTGTGGAACACAGACAAATGATCCTCAACCCCTGTGATGATGATAACTTGGTGTGTGTGGGGTGGTGTGTTCATGTTTGTGTTTGGTGTGTGTACGTGTGTTTCTGGTATGTGAATGTAGGTATGTGTTTATGTCTGCATGTTTGTGGTTGTAATAAGAATGTGTTATTTTATGTGTTATTTTTATTTATAGTGTGTCTTGTGTTATCAGAGTGAGGGCTCTCAGAGGGGAATCGCAGTGTTCCTAGGGTGTCCCTGACCCACCTGCTCTGCTGCCCTACCGCTCCACTTGAGATGACTTAAATACCTGCCCTACACGAACACTTCATCCCAGACAGGACTCTTTCCACAATGGGTCCTTCACTGTCTGTCTTTCTCTATTTCTATCTATCTTCCAATTTCCCTCTATGGGCCCTATTTTAACGATCTGAAACGCAAGTATCAAAAAGCAAAGCGCAAGTAACTTTGTGGGCGGGACTCCGGCGCTGTTGCTATTATACCGACGGGATAAAAGACTTTGCGCCTGTCGCAAATTTAAAATGGGTTGGTCTGAAGTAGCTACATTACTAATGGGTGTGATTTGGGCCTAACGTGCAGTAAACCAATCAGAGCATCATCTCACATTCCCTTTAAGAGCAGGCGTGCATTCTGTTATATTTTTAAATTGTTGAGTTCTTAGAATTAGTTTAACCATTGTACTTTTTTACTTAATTTAAGACCCGTATATGTTTATTGTTTGCACCTTCCTGCCACAGTAAATTACGTGTTTGTGTAACATACCGTATTTCTTCGAATAAACGCAGCAGCGTTTATTAAATAACGTTCATTTTTGGTGCAGCGTTTATTCGAGGGCGGCGTTTATTCGAGGGCATTTAATTAGTAAGGGTGATCTCGTGAATTGTAGCTGCAGTGCAGCCATAGACAACTTCGTTGCTGGCATTGTGACAAATGAATCATGCTGCTGAAAACGCAGGTTTCATTTACTACCGTTGACCTTGTCTATTCTTTGTCTATGAGTGCGGCAACTCCCTTTCTCATTGGCTATCAATTAGGTGTGCGTTGGTAGTACAACTGTCTCAAATACAGATGTTCTACATTGTGTAGAAATCTGAAGCAGCATGCCTAAATGTTCATACACGTTAGCTTTCAAACAGAAAGTTATGTAGGGCCTACATGTGTAATAAATACTGGGGTTGAATTTAACCAATTAAATAACCGTTATCAGATTTTTTTGGTGCAGCGTTTATTCGAGGGCGGCGTTTATTACACAACGTTCATTTTTGGTGCGGCGTTTATTCGAGGGCGGCGTTTATTCGAGGGCGGCGTTTATTCGAAGAAATACGGTACATGGCGAATAAACCGAATTCTGATTCTGATTGGGATGGGAGAAGAAACCCACCCAAATTAGCTTTGGTTAAACAGGCGTGGGAGGAAATTGCCACAATTGTTACAAATCAAGTTCACATACATAGACATTTCACATGAAAATCTTTTTAATCATTGACATGAAAGAAATGTAACACAGCCATACAATAAATCAAAACAATGTAACATAGCTTCGCAGGAAGAAGACCCTGGCCTCGCCAGCAGTGTGCACGGGCTAATCATGCGCCCTTAAAATAGCATCTGAATAATGCGCCATTGACTTTAGACTACGTTTTTCCTGGTCTGTGGCAGAATAGGTGTTTCCTGGGCGTACCACGTGAACAGCACCCTAGTAGCACTCTGATGTGTTAAGCGCGGTGTTGGGTAACAGGTGAGCTAGCGGTAGTGCGTTTAGCAGGCTGACACCTCTCAGGTTTATTGGAAGACATCTTGTTCATCCTTTGTGTGTGTGTATATTTAAACGCTCTCGTTCACTACTCCATTTCACTGGCCTCTGCCACTGCCTGGTGCACTCATTAAGGAAACAATGCAGCAGTACAGAAGAGAGAGAGGAATGAGGAGGAGGGAGAGAGAGAGTGTGAGAGAGAATTGGAGAAAGGAAATGGGAGGGATGGAAAGAGAGAGTGAAAGAGAAAACGGGAGGGAGGGGAGAGAGAGAGAAGAGAGAGAGATGCTCTTACTGGTATCTTTTCTCTCCAGTTCCTCCCTCTGGCATTCTCTTCTCTGCTTATAAACCATTAAAATATTACAGTAAGGCTTTGGTCTCATATTTCTCTCTTTTATGCACAGGGGATGAGATTGCTTCTGAATGTTTTATTATCCAGAAGGGGCAAGTGTGTGTGTGTGTGTGTAGGGAGGGTGGGGTGTAAAGGTCGTACACACTCTGACACAGGATACCAGTGCTATGAAAACACAAAGACAAGGAGAAGAGTAACGAGATTGAAAGCAAAAGAGCAAGAGAGATAAATAAAGGAAGGCAGTCTGTGTATCCTAAAATTGGGGTAATGGTTAATTCTATCAGCAGATAAGGATCACACAGTTCCAGGTAATGGAGCTGATAATTCATATTCTCATCTTCTGACACAAATTAACACAATGGGCCCGATCTTGCACCCAGCGCAATTGACTTTGTCAACGACGCAAGTATCATTCCTAGTTTGCACTCGACGCAAAGCGGACTTTTCCCTCCACAGACGCACGTCCGTAAATTAGGGAATGACCTTGGGCTCCCGGGGGCGGTTCAGTGAAAAAAGGAGGCGTGTTCCGGTGCAAACGTTCCCTGGTGCTATTTTGAGGTTTCAGAAAAACAATTCTGCCACAGACCAGGAAAAACGTCTAAAGTCAATGGCGCGTTATTCAGATGCTATTTTAAGGGCGCATGCTTGGCCCGTGCGCACTGCTGGCGAGGCCAGGGTCTTCTTCTTGCAAAGCTACATTACATTGTTTTGATTTATTGTATGGCTGTGTTACATTTCTTTCATGTCAATGATTAAAAAGATTTTCATGAGAAATGTCTATGTATGTGAACTTGATTTGTAACAATTGTGGCAATTTCCTCCCACACCTGTTTAACCGAAGCTAATTTGGGTGGGTTTCTTCTCCCATCCCAATCAGAATCAGAATCAGAATTCGGTTTATTCGCCATGTATGTTACACAAACACGGAATTTACTGTGGCAGGAAGGTGCAAACAATAAACATATACGGGTCTTAAATTAAGTAAAAAAGTGCAATGGTTAAACTAATTCTAAGAACTAAACAATAAAAAAATATAACAATTAAAAAAATAATATATATATTAAAATAAGACTAAGAATTTAAATTAGTAGCATGAGTGGGCAACTTAGTGCAATGACAAAACAGCTCTGCCTTTCCCATACAATGTCACTTCTCTATCTTTTACGGCCCTGACGAGAACGACGGTCTCCTCGGCTCTGAACTGCTCCTGGCGTGTGCCTGGCAAATCCGCCGTTATAATAGCAATCCGCCATGGAACAAGCGCGCCTGCTCTTAAAGGGAATGTGAGACGACGCTCTGATTGGTTTATTGCACGTCACGCCTAAACCACACCCATTAGTAATGTAGCTACTTCAGACCAACCCACTTTAGATTTGCGCCAGACGCAAAGTCATTTATTCCGCCGGTATAATAGCAACAGCGCCGGAGCCCCGCCCACAAAGTTACTTGCGCTTTGCGTTTTGATACTTGCGTTTCATATCGTTAAAATAGGGCCCAATATGTGCATTCATCGCACGCTCAAAAAACTTTTTCCATGTGTGCATGTGTATTGTGTAAGAGAATGAGAGTGAGGATATGAGAATCATTTGTAATTTGAGTGTTTATGTGTGTGTGTGTGTCTGTTGTGTGCAAGCATATACGTGTGTGTGTGTGCATGGATAATATTAGGATTTACCACCTTAATACAGAATGTGTGTATGTGCATTCATGTGTGGACAAACTGTATGTTGAATGTTAAGATTTACTGTGTGTGAGGTGTGTGTGTGGGAGCGCGTCTGTGCGCTTATGTATGTGTGTGCCTGTGTATGTATAAAAAATGCAGTGAACACAGTTGTTTCTGCATATGGGCAAAGCCAGGCATCGCTCCTGTTCTAGACTGATAGGAATGAAATATCCTGTAATCTAAATGGAAATGGAAGCAGAATTTACTGGAGGCTTCTGTGTAATTACCAGCACCACAATTTATTACTGTTGTGTTTGAGTGAGAGGAGGAAAATGAAAGAGAATGTGCTGGGTAGTGTGTGGGTGAAAGAATGAAAGAAAGAGAGAACGAGGAGAGGAATATGTAGAGAGAATGATTGCAAGGTGTGTGAGAACGACATGAAAATACAGACTAGTACATGACAAGTACAAATACAGACCAGTACGTCACAAGTACAAATACAAACAAGTTCATATTATCCAGTTTTCGGATGCTCATGGTGTTCTGACCAAACTGTAGAGTGTGTTCAGGATGTGGTAACCAGAAATGTAGAGTGTGTTCAAGGTGTGGGAACCAGAGTATGTTCAGGATGTGGTGACCAGGAATGTAGAGTGTGTTTAAGGTGTGAGAACCAGTGTGTTCAGGGTGTGGTGACCAGAGTGCGTTCAGGATGTGGTCACCAGAGTTTGTTCAGGATGTGGTGATCAGAGTGTATTCAGGGTGTGGTGACCAGATTGTATTCGGGGTGTGGTGATCAGAGTGTATTCAGGGTGTGGTGACCAGATTGTATTCGGGGTGTGGTGACCAGAGTTTGTTCAGGGTGTGGTGACCAGGAGTATGTTCAGGATGTGGTGATCAGAGTTCAGAGTGTATTCACGGTGTGGTAGCCAGGAGTGTATTCAGGGTGTGGTGACCAGGAGTGTGTTCAGGGTGTGGTGACCAGGAGTGTGGTCAGAGTGAGGTTACCAGAGTGTATTCAGGGTGTGGTGATCAGAGTGTGTTCAGGGTGTTTGTGTGGAACTTTCCAGGGTATGAGGTGATGTGTGTCCTGTGTGAGAGGCACTGAAGGATGATGATCATAAAGGTATCTTCTTGCCCTAACACTATTAATGACACTGCAACTCATTCAACTCATATATATATGCAGCATGTGTGGGTCTGTGGGTGTGTATTTGAGCTTGTATATATGATGTATGTGTGTGTAATTTTGTGGGTGTGTGGGTTTGATGTATGTGTGGTTGCGTTTGTGTTTGTGGCTGAGTGTGGGTGTGATGTATGTGTGTGTAGTTGCATGCGTGTGTGTGCGTGTGTTTGCGTGTGTGTGTTTGCGTGCGTGTGTTTGCATGTGTGTGTGTGTGTGTGTACGTGCATGCACCCTCTGCCAGATTACTGCACAGTAGACATCGGGAGACGAAATGTAGCTTTAATGCACTAGGACAGCAATTCATTCCCCATATCTCTCCCTCCTCACGTCTCCTCCCCTCAGTCCCACCCCCTCCCACCTCAGCCCAACCCCAAATCCCCCAGAACCCCCTCCCCCGGCCTCATCTAACCCCCAATCAGCATAAATTCAGCTGGAGATGAAAGTAATGTTGCACAGAGCTGGAACCACTTCACAACGCCCTGGACCAGATGACACAAAGCCAAGTGTGCGTGTATGTGTGTGTGTGCATGTGTGTGTGCCTCTGTAAGCATGTGTCTGTAAGAACAACCTTAAATGAGACCCAACTCAAACTCCCCCAGTTTTCAATAGGGAAGCACTTTTTTTGCTGATAACAAACATGTTCCCGAAACCATAATGTGGAAAATGAATAATTCTCTGTTCAACAGTGTGTGAGTATAGCGGTTAGCACTGGCGTTTACTGAGGTCACACAAGGTGGGTGCCAGGGCCAGGTGCGAGGTGTGCTTCTATCTGTGATGATCACTACCTCCTTATTCATCTAGAGATGCAGCTGTTGATAATATCCTTCATTTGCCTCCAGGGAAACACACTCCACAGCTCATTTTTACATTTACATTTAGTCATTTAGCAGACGCTCTTATCCAGAGCGACTTACAGTAAGTACAGGGACATTCCCCCCGAGGCAAGTAGGGTGAAGTGCCTTGCCCAAGGACACAACGTAATTTGGCCGGGAATCGAACTGGCAACCTTCTGATTACTAGCCCGACTACCTCACCGCTCAACCACCTGACTCCCAGCTCAACCCATTGAGCTGGGACCCATTAAACTCTCCCAGATACCAGCACCATGTCGACTGCAGCTCTTTGAAAGCTGTGCTAGTTAGTGGGCTTGCAATGATACAGGCAAGGAGATTCCAGCACACAACCTCCTCCCACACCCAACACTGCGGCACCCTACTTTATCCAAATTTGATTTTTGTTACTTTATCGGAAAGCTATCATCAGCTGATACACAGTGCCCGATCAGTGGGGACCTCTGAAAGCATAATTGAGGAATGTGAAGAGTTTGGGAGCAGGTTCTCTGCCAGAGGCCACTTCAGGACACCAATGGAAACCAAACCTTGGCGTCTCAGCCGATCTGAGGGGATCGGGGATATGCAATCGCCTTGGCAACCTACCACTCCAGTGCCCTCGCTCCCATCGTCAGAGTAAGTGAGGTCATGTGAATCACGGAGGCAGTTGAGGAACTTCTTGGCAGCGGGCAGCACATTTTCACTGAAGGTCAGCAGTACATTACAGAGGATGGAAGGAAGAGGAAGAAGTAGAGAGAGAAAGGAAGGGAGAGAGAGAGGGAGAGCTCTGTCTTCCCACTCAGCCACAGAGAGTTGATAGAGAGAGTGAGACAGAGACATAAAAAGAGAAAAGGCCTGTATATTGCCGGCACTAACAAATGTCCCAATCATTCCTGGGAAGTTGATGGTGTTGTTTTTGTGTTTGTCCCTGGGAGGAGAGATAGAGGAGGAGAGATGGGGGAGGAGAGATAGACGAGAAGTGATGGAGGAAAGATGGAGGTAGCCTTCTCAAAGTGGTTTCTCTCTGCCCTTCTCCTGTTAGCAAGCTCAGCCTTTCAGCAGTGAACAAACCAGATTAAACCAGCCTCACATTGACCCCTACCTCTTAATACTTGACTCCCCTTCCCAAGCACACACTAATTAACCTTTAGTGATGCACTTGAGTGAATGAGCATGTTCTTGTGCGTTCATGTGCGTCTAAGCTGAATAACTGTTTGTGCAAGCATGTGTGTGTGAAAAAGAGTATGTGTGTGTGAATTTGTACGTGTGCACTAGTGAGTGTGCAAGTTGTTGTGTGTGTGTGCACAAGAGAGAGCATGTGCGCATATGAAATTGAGTGTCTGTGTGTGAGATAGAGAGAGAGAGAATGTTTGTATGTGTATGTGATTTATAAGGTTCTTGACTGGATCCATCAGCAGTGATTTCATGTGATCAGGTGTCCAGGTCTCCAGTAGTGACCTTTAATGATTTATAGCTGGCCTCAACTCTCTAACTCAATATAGTCACCCTAGGACAAACCTGCTAGAATGCAGTATGTAGTGTGTACAAGTGTGTGTGAGAGTGAGGACTGTTAGTGTTAGGGCAGCACAGAGCAACATATCCAGTCCACTCTTCTCCGGCTCTCTTACTTCACTAACCCTCTCTGTGCCCTCTTGTTTGTGAGAAGAATACTCAATGCCAAAAGCTTTTTTTAATCACTAAAACATGCAAAGATTTCACTGTGATTTTTTGGGGCATTGAACGTGTACATATTGTTAGTGGTCCAAGGATCTGGAAAAAAAACTTTATTGATTAAGAGCATTGTGTTGTTTTAGATGGAATGACATTATTGAGAATTCAGAGCCACCGAAAAGGTCTACACTTTTGTATAAAAAAGACCCAGCTTCTAAGAAATTAGCCATACATCAAGTTACAATGCTGAGTAGTTGAGGCTCTTGTTCCACATCTCAACAAGCAACATTTTTACATATCTTTGTTAATGTTGTGAAGGCGTTTTAGTTTAAACGTCAACAACTTGTGTTTTGCGCAACTCGTTAATCGTTTCAATCATCATTCCTCACAAAGCTTCCTCTCTCTCTCTCTCTCTCTCTCTCTCTGTCGCACACACACACACACACACACACACAGTGGTTATTGGAATCTGAAGTGCAGGGCCTCCTAGCCCATGTCTGTGATGAGAGCTTCTGAAATGAAATGGCTTCCCAGAAAACCTTGGTTGATACCTGGGATTTAGCTATGGTTTAGATAGACACACACATACACACACACACACACACAGATCAGCCACACACACCTCAACCGACAAGAACAGCTAGTGGGACCCATATTCAAGTTCAAGTTCAAGTCTTTTATTGTCAGAGGCACAGAACAACAGAGGGTCAGACTGGGCACTGAAATTCTTTGGACAAGACAACGCAAAGCAACCTGGCATAACATGACATGTAAGTACTCAGAACATAGGTTATACCTATGATAAGCTAACATATAATATAATAAACCTCCTAAATATACAAAATAATAAACAATACAGTATACTAAACATATAATACACATAATATCCAATATTAACCTTATAACCTATACTAACCCTATACTAACCCAGAGACAAGTAGGGTACAATTAGTGCAATATTGCTGATTCTGCAACCAGTAGCTGAAAGTGCAACCAGTAGCTGAAGTGACAGTGTTTAAAGTGACTAGTGTGAGTGTCGACAGTATATCAATGTCCATATCAATGTTCATTCAGAAGCCTGATGACCCTTGGAAAGAAACTGTAGTCCAGTCTGCGTGTGCGAGACCAAATGCTTCAGTATCGCCTGCCAGAAGGCAACCGGCCGCTTTGACCACCGCTTTGACCACCTTGTCCGTGTGAGCAGACCAGGTGAGATCATTGCTGATGTTCACCCCGAGAAACCTGAAGCAGCACCTTTTCCACTTCGGATTTGTTGATGTGTAGGGGTGCTTGCTCCTCCTCTTGCCGCCTCCTATAGTCCACAATCATCTCCTTAGTCTTGACGTTGAGAGAGAGGTTATTCAAATGTAAACTCCTCATCCCACTCTATCACATTCATCTGCATACGATTGTCAGGGTAATTTTGTTCTTTGTTTTACTAAAGCTCTGTCAATGTAATTGTAATCAGAGTGAATCGGTGAAACTCACTCCTCGGGTATGTAACAGGCCACCTGCGTCAACGAATAGATAGCTTTTCTTTGGCGTAGCTGGTAGTGGTTGCGCTTGGGAAGTCAGAGGTGGCAGGTTTCTCCTCCTCCATTCCATCTCTTCTCTACAGTTCAGACTGCTGATCCACAGTGATAATATCCAAGTTTCCCCCAAATAGTTTGACAGCATAATAAAGCAGAAGAACTATGGGAGAGGTGCGTGGTTGAGCGGGGAAGTCATTCCACCTTTGTGGAGCATGGAAGCGACCCATCTTTCTTTCTCTCAGTACGTATGGCTGGATGATGCTCTGGAGGCAGGGGCCTAGGTATGTTTTCAAATGTGGGTGGGACAGCTTGATTACAATCACGTGATTGATTTCACCATTTATTCATATACATGAGAATAGGTTTAACTATGGCGGAATGGATTTACATGTGGAAGCACTCCCTGCCTTCACTGCAACGTGCATGACATAAGGCAGGGAGCAACGAGTTAAATCCCCCAAAACACCAGTTACCAGCTAGCCATTTCAAAAAGTTGCGAGATGGCTCGGTTGACTATCACACTATCACACATGCAAGCAAAGCACACAGCTAGCAGCAGCAGCAGCGTTAGCAACGTTAGCGGAGCAGCAGCAGCGTTCGCTCCGGTAATATATGGCAGACAACACTCGCAAAAGAAGCGAGCAGCTGACTGGGTTCAACAAAATAGAAACTGTATTTTTCAATATTAAGGTCAATCTGTGGTTGCTTAAGTATCTGAAGTATGTTTGAGTGAAATTTGAATATTATGGAGCAGGATATCGTAGTAGGCTATGAGACAACATGTCTTAAATGTATTTTATATTCCAGAACAAGTCAAATTTTGTGGATGTTTATTATACAGCAGCATAGTTTGTGAGTGAATAAAACTCCCTCACACTTTAAGTTGTGTTCCATCTGAACTTGTTATATGGACATTATCATCCAGTTAGGCCTATTTGAAGTTTTTAAGTACACCCTTTTAATGTTATTTTAAAACACAAATCATCCATCCATCCATCCATCATCTGCCGCTTTTCCGGGGGTCGGGTCGCGGGGGCAGCAACCTAAGCAGGGAGGCCCATACTTCCCTCTCCCCAGCCACTTCCACCAGGTCTTCCTGGGGGACCCCGAGGCGTTCCCAGGCCAGCCGAGAGACATAGTCCCTCCAGCGTGTCCTGGGTCTTCCCCGGGGCCTCTTCCTAGTGGGATGTGCCCAGAACACCTCACCAGGGAGGCGTCCAGGAGGCATCCTTATCAGATGCCCGAGCCACCTCAACTGTCCCCTCTCGACGCGGAGGAGCAGCGGTTCTACTCTGAGCCCCTCCCGGATGACCGAGCTTCTCACCCTATCTCTAAGGGAGAGCCCAGACACCCTGCGGAGAAAACTTATTTCGGCCGCTTGTATTCGTGATCTCGTTCTTTCGATCACTACCCACAGTTCGTGACCATAGGTGAGGGTAGAAACGTAGATCGACTTGTAAATAGAGAGCTTCGCCTTTCGACTCAGCTCCTTCTTCACCACGACGGACCGATGCAGAGCCTGCATCACTGCGGACGCCGCACCTGTCGATCTCGTGCTCCATTCTTCCCTCACTCGTGAACAAGACCCCGAGATACTTGAACTCCTCCGCTTGGGTCAAGATCTCCTCCCCGACCCGGAGATTGCACTCCACGCTTTTCCGGTCGATAACCATGGCCTCAGATTTGGAGGTGCTGATTCCCATCCCAGCTGCTTCGCATTCGGTTGTGAAACGCTCCAGTGAGAGCTGAAGGTCGCGGCCCGATAAAGCCATCAAGACCACATCATCCGCAAAAAGCAGCGACCCGATCCTGAGGTCACCAAACCGGAACCCCTCAACGCCTTGGCTGCGCCGAGAAATTCTGTCCATATAAGTTATGAACAGAATCGGTGACAAAGGGCAGCCCTGGCGGAGTCCAACCCTCACCGGGAACAAGTGCGACTTACTGCCGGCAATGCGGATCAAACTCTGGCACCGGTCGAACAGGGACCGGACAGCCCCGATCAGGGAATCCGGTACCCCGTACTCCCGGACCACCCCCCACATGAGCCCCCGAGGGACACGGTCGAACTCCTTTTCCAAATCCACAAAACATGTGTAGACTGGTTGGGCGAAATCATTTATTGGGGTAAAAATGTAACAGATTAAATAGATTGAATAATTTTGCGACTAATTGCGATTAATCATATGAAATGATGCGATTAATTGCGATTAAATATTGTAATTGCTTGACAGCCCTAATATATACAATTCCTAAGTGATGGAAAAGTAAACCCATGGGCACATTACCTATCCCACTGCTCCTGTGCGAAATACAAAAACAAAACCCAACTTAAAGCACAATACCGAGTATTGGCACCCATACAAAACTAGACCAACAACGGCTATCTCCAACCACTCTATAGTAACAACAGCAGAAAGAGAGTAATGGCACGTCGTCGTACTCTCGCGAAACAGCACAAATCTCCCGACACGAGGACTGCCAGTTCCTTTTAAAGCGATGGACCAATGTCAGATTGGCTAGCGGGAAACGACGCGTACATGGATGACAGCCAATCAGGAACACACACCTTTGAGCAAACAGGAGGGAGACAAACAGAAGGGAGACAGCAACACACAACAGGAATGGACACATATAGGACTGGCGCACGTAACACTGGCCACTGTGCGGAGCCGACAGGTCGCTTGTAAGGCGCTTCTTGCCCAACTATTAGCGTGTGGCTACGCCTATTGGACTAGCCTGAACGAACGGAGAGAGGAGATACCTGAAAAGGCCCTATCATGAACCCTTGGCTACCTCTTGTGGACGAGTGCATCCACGACACCTGGCACCCGAGCGCAGGCTATTGCACAAATGATTAACCGTCTGCGGTTCAGACAGACCGGCATAAAACCCCTGAGTCAGGACATTAGTAAGTACACAAACGACAATTGGGATGCTTTCTGATGCAGCACAACGTATACAACTTTCACAGGGGTTGACGGTATTCACTTGCCCTTTTGGGCGAGGGCACAGATCGGGGATGCGTCGCTGCAGTAGGCTACAGCATGCAGATATTGCGATCTGCAGCATTTACATTACATTTAGCAGATGCTCTTATCCAGAGCGACTTACAGTAAGTACAGGGACATTCCCCCCGAGGCAAGTAGGGTGAAGTGCTTGCCCAAGGACACAACGTCATTTTACACGGCTGGGAATCGAACTAGCAACCTTCAGATTACTAGCCCAATTCCCTGACCGCTCAGCCACCTGACATGCTGCATGCAGATATTGTGATCAGCATAGCGACATTGGGCCAACAGTGGACGACTGGTTGGGCCCTATACCGTACTCCGCCCGCCCTTGATACGGCCTTGTGTGGTGCCTCATTGTTTTTTTTACAGCCGACACATATATGCATTTCTTGGACATGGGTTACGTCTAAGTTCTTAGACATCCTAAGGTCGCTGCCTTTCAGTAATACGGATTCTTAGAAAGTATGCCGATTTATTTGATTCCTCTTCTCACGAAAGGACACATTTTCTTGAGAAAGGCCCTCTCTCAGACACAGTCACATTCTGGTGCATAATCAGTACCAGTCCTAGCACATTTGGCGCCCTAGGCAATGTATTTATTACCAGCACCCCCCCCCCCCCCCCCCAAGTCATATGTTTTGAATATATGTTCATCAATATCATTACTTATTTTATCTAAAGCATTGATTATATCTGGAATATATGTTCAGCATTGTCATTACACATTTTGGTATATCTGTATTGATTGTCTTTTTATGTAACAGAGACATAGAACATATGAAACAGCAGCATAGATTAGCATCATAGATTTCATTACTCCACAGTACATATTCCCGCTAGGGATGTTCATGAATTATCATTAATCGATTAGGTGCCGTTCAGAATTTATCTGGTTTAGTGTAAGCTAAATTGCGAGAGATTACGGAGCTGTCCGCTCCACATAATTCTAACAATGGTCTTCCATTATCTCCACTGGAGAAGACGAGCAACTGGAACCGTGAAAGGACTTCAATCACTAGAGAAGTCATGACAACCAAGGCCGGGCTTACCATTGGGCTTGACTGGGCTCCAGCCCATGGGCCCCGCCCAGTAGGAGCCCCCGCCCGTAAAAATTATGATCTGCTCTGATGTTATTTTCTTTAGTTGTTTGTTCAGAATCGGGATCTGTATTTTATTCTCAATTGATCCAGAATCGTGTAACTCTAATACATAGCTTGTGTATGTATAATTTTGTTCTATTTAAAGTCATGTATAGAAGGTAGGGCCCAAAAATGACTCAAGCCCAGGGGCTCCCACCGCCTTGAGTCCTGCCTTGATGACAACCAATTAAACAACAGCGCGAATACAGCAAAGCACTGTTCGGCTCAGTCAAGCAGTGAGAAACAGGGCAGAGATAGTATGAAACAGTAACACTACTAGGCTATATAGTAGGCTAGCTAGCGAACTCTGGTTGCTCCTTAAAATGTGTGCTTGTGAAGCAATGTATCTCATAATTAATGCCCCTATTATTGTTGAATACTATTTAAACTGAGAAGGTGTGCACATTTTGCATTTGTCCTTGAGTCATCGATTAGCCTATTGAATGTTACATGTTCAACTACCGCTTCGGAAAAATGCACGAAATGTCCAACCCTACTCATCGACCAGACGCCTGTCCAACAGGTCAGTGCACCGAGAAAATCGGAACTTGACTGACGTCTGTACCTGCAGATTTTGCTGATTTGCCACACTTACTCGCGGTTGGCTCCTGGAAGCAAGCCGAGCCCCCTTTGAGGGTGGCACAACAGCAGCACAGGGAATGGAGCCACGCTTCCCCTTCGCCGGAGCCTTCCCTGGGGGAGCACGCAGGGGCGCGGATGGAATGGCCTCACCGCACTCGAGGAACAAACAGGAACAGCTCCTTGAGGCCGAACCCCATCTTGTACAACGGACAGTCCTTAATGTTGGCTGATTCAGTGCAGTGCTCCTCGGATGGAAACCCTCAGAGAGCAGCTCGAAACCTTCTTCCAGATCCCCAAAAACGCACACGCCGTCCGGGTCCGAAGAGACTGACATGGAAACGCGAACAACAGATAGGCCAACACAAGAGATAGAACGGAAGCGACCAGCAATGGTATGGAGGACCAAACCTGCCATAATTAAAAATAAATAAATGTATCCATACATTAATTTCTACATCAAAAAAAAATTATGAATGAAAAAATAAGAATCACGTATTTATTTATTTCCATGGCCATTTATTTCTGTATCTATTTATTTTTGTATTCATTTCTTTCTTTCCTCATTTCTTTCTGCAGTTATTTATTTCCGTATTTATTTATGCCTGTATTTCCTTGTTCTTAAGCTAATGAGGTAAGCTGTCAATCAATGTATGTTACGGTGTCACCGTACTCCCATTGGTTGATCGGTATCAGAGTGCGAAGATTGACTTTCCATGCCCGGGGTTGCTATGGGGTACCTGACGCCTGGGACACACAGGCTACAAAGGGCTGAGAAGCGCCGCGATTGCTCACGCTCTACAGCGATCGTTGCGGCAGCTGGTCAAATTTTTCCGCAAGACGCTTGTGAAATCGGCTGCAGGATGATCAAATACACCATATTAGTTAATATATTTGAATAAAAAGCCCGATGGTGGAGGAGGCTGGTAGCAGAGCCAGGCCTCATGCAGTGTGGTAGAGGCTGGTAGCAGAGACAAGCCTAATGCGGTGTGGAAGAGGCTGGTAGCAGAGCCAAGCCTAATGCAGTGTGGTAGAGGCTGGTAGCAGAGCTAAGCCTGAGGCTGGTAGCAGAGCCGAGCCTGGGGCGGTTGGTGGAGGCTGGTAGCAGAGCCGAGCCTGGGGCGGTTGGTGGAGGCTGGTAGCAGAGCCGAGCCTGGGGAGGTTGGTGGAGGCTGGTAGCAGAGCCGAGCCTGGGGCGGTTGGTGGAGGCTGGTAGCAGAGTCGAGCCTGGGGCGGTTGGTGTAGGCTGGTAGCAGAGCCGAGCCTGGTGCAGGTGGTGTAGGCTGGTAGCAGAGCCGAGCCTGGTGCTGATGGAGGAGGCCGGTTACAGAGCCGGGCTTGGGGTCCTGGAAGGATGAGAGTGTGATTAGGGGAGCCGCAGAATGGTGATGAAGGTGATGTGAATGGTGCATGTACAGTTACCAGGCATGGACGGGGTGTGGTCCTCATGGGTCACGGCTGAGCCGCAGCTCGAGCAGATACCCTGGGGAGCCTGGATAGATGACAGGGAGACGCAGAGACGAAAGGGAAGGGCGGGAGGGTGACAATAACATGCTAGCACAAGGACCAGAGGAATGGAAGAGACTTTATACAGACCTCGTAATTGAAAACGGGGAGTTCGGTCGCATTCCTCTGTGCTATCGCTGGGCTGATGCGTATTTAGTTGATTGGAGTTTTGGTGCGCATTCCTCCGTGCTTTCACTGGGCTGATGCGTGTTAGTTGATTGGAGTGGAGAAAGAGTCTTGGTGTGCTATCTTCTTCCCGAACTTTAGTTAGTTAATCTAACTCCATTTATTACTTTCTTCACAACCACACTTTCTCTCCGACCGTCGCTCTCTCTACACGTCATCAACAAGCCACACTGGCCTTAACAACACATTGTTAACAACAACTGTAAAACTGTATATTTCAACTCTACATACCCTTAATGAAAGAAATTTACAATTTTCTTTCAGAAAAGAACAGATACAAAACATACCATATATATTTACAACAATGTATATATACAACAACAAAAAATGCAAATAAAGTCCTGTGCAGTCCCCACCCTAGGGCACACGCCAAAAACTAGCCCAACCGGGCCGTGTTGACCTCCCAGCCCTAGTTAACCCTGACGGGGCAGACACCTGTTCTGGAGAATCCATCAGATCCATCAGCTGTGTCCAAACTGGTAGTCCTCGACCACCAAAACATACCGGCTGCCCTTAGATGTAATCGGCAATTCCAATATGTTGGCCGCAACCCGTTGGAACGGTCTCTCCACTTGTGATGTTTTCATTGGGGCATGATGTCGGGGTACCGGCGACTTTCGCCTCTGACAGGAGTAACATTGGTCACACCATGTTCGGATATCACTGTGCATAGAGTGCCAATAGCACATACTCCCATGTGCCAAGACACGTTCATAGGCCAGATAAGCTGTCAAAGGGGCCACATGGAGGTGTTTCAGGACCTCGGGTACCAGGACAGCAGGAACAACGACCTGGTTAGACTGACCGGCCTCAGCCCGACAAATCGCTCGACAACAAGCCATCAACGAATGTCAACTGCGGAAACTCATGCCACAACTTCCGCAGACCATTACTGGCACACTTTAACCTCCATCTAGGTGGTCTCTGACCCATTTCCAGCCAGGACAGAACTTGCCCGATGTCTGCATCCTTCCTCTGGAGCTCCTTTACATTTGAGCCGTCGTGAGACAGCGTGTACATCAAGGCCTGGTCTGTGAGAGTGTCGGGGTCAGGGGCTGCCTGGGAGCAGGAGCCATTATTGGCGGTCGGTGTGTCAACAGAACACACCAGAGGAGAGTCATCGTCTAGCTTTGTCTGGGTGCTGGTGTCCACTAGAGTATGATTGGCGCTGGGAGAATCACCGTCCTCTTGCACTCCACAACGGTCCAGCCTGCGTGAAAGGTTATCAGTGTTTGTATGCTGAGCCCCACTTTTATGCACAATGAACCAGTCGTATGGGTCCAACTCTAAGGCCTAACGCCTGCGACGTCCTGTCCGGTTGTTGTCAATGACGCGGGTTCTATCTCTGTCCTGGTTCTTCTAGACCTAAGTGCAGCTTTTGACACGGTGGATCATGAGATTCTCTTGGAACGTATATGGAGAACTATGTTGGGATTTCTGGTATGTCACTTCAGTGGTTTAGATCGTATCTATCTGATAGATCACAATATGTCCACTATGATGGCTGCTCATCCAGGAGCTCCACTGTAAAATACGGAGTACCACAGGGTTCAGTTCTAGGCCCTCTGTTATTTTCACTCTATATGCTGCCTTTAGGAA
The DNA here is from genome assembly GCF_963692335.1 of Osmerus eperlanus. NCBI lineage: Eukaryota > Metazoa > Chordata > Actinopteri > Osmeriformes > Osmeridae > Osmerus > Osmerus eperlanus. The sequence goes on from NC_085024.1 coordinate 6,577,048, forward strand.
ACATAATTAGAAGCTCTGCGGTAAATTGTCACTGTTATACAGATGATATTCAGCTATATATGTCTATAAAGTCTGGAGAATTTCCACATGCTATGGAAAAATGTGTTTCTAGGTTGAGAGCTTGGATGACTGCAAATTTCCTTCTTCTAAATTTGGATAAAACCGAGGTTCAAATTTTCGGTCCTAAAAAATATAGAAATAATTTTTCCAATCTGACCTTAGACCTAGACGGCGTCAAAGTCTCTCAAAGCCAGCTGGTAAAAAATTTTGGAGTCACAATGGACCCAGACCTTTCGTTTGAGTACCATATTAACCCGTTAAGGAGTAGCGTCACACATATGTGATCGTTCGAAAGCGGGCCCCACAGAGTACCGTCACACATGTGTGATTCTGAACATTCCAACCGACTATTTTCCGATAGACAAAAACTATATGACAAACGCTATAGTATGGCTTCAAAATTTACAATTAGGAGGCTAACAAGTAATACTAGCAGGTAGTAGCATTGCTACGAGTATTATGCTAGGTTGCTAGGTAACGGAAGCTAACTAAAGCTAGCTAGCTTCCGTTTTGGAAAAATAACTCACTCTGGTGGAAGCGTCGGTAATATTTAGAACTCACTCCTTAAAAGGTTAAGCAAATTACCAGAACTGCATTTTTCCATCTACGTAATATTGCCAAAATACGAAAATTTCTCTCAAAGGATGCCGAAAAACTAATACATGCATTTGTTACGTCCCGATTGGACTACTGCAATGTGTCGTTCTCTGGCCTCCCAATTACCCACCTAAAAAATTTACAGCGGGTGCAAAATGCTGCTGCTAGACTATTGACCAGAACAAGAAAGTTTGATCACATAACATCTACTCTTGTCTCTCTACACTGGCTCCCTATCCAAGCCAGAGCTGACTTCAAAGTTCTACTACTAACCTACAAATCTCTGCATGGATTAGCACCACTGTACCTCTCCGGTCTCCTTGCACCCTATTGCCCCGCAAGGACACTTAGATCTCAAGATGCCGGCTATCTGGTGGTTCCCAAAATTAAGAAAAAAAAACTGCTGGAGGTAGGGCGTTCTCGTATAGAGCACCTCTTCTCTGGAACAAATTACCTGTCTCAATTAAGGAGTCTGATACTGTTTCGACATTTAAAATTAGGTTAAAAACGTTATTGTTTAGTCAATTCTACGACTGTTAAAGGTAAGTATGTTACTAGTTGGAGGCAACGGGGGACGGGTTGTTTCCATCCTTATTCTATAAGTATAACTTATTTTAGAGTTCTCTTCCCCTGGAACAGATTTCATGTTCCAACCGAGGGGGGCTGTCGCTGTCTTGGTGTGTGGGGCTGCATCAAATTCCCCTTTTTTGCTCTGTTAAATTGCTGCACCAGTCCACACTTGACCGGTGGGGATCTCATTCTATTATGACTGTAACTGTTAGCTGCTCCTGGCATTCTCTAATCCCTGCTCTCCTCTCTCTGTCCCCCCCCACACACATCCCTTGTGGTGTGGGGGGTTTGAGTTGTCAGCACCTGCCTGGTCGTCGGTCGGCCAACGCTGGACCTGGTCGCGAGTCTCCCGGTCCTGTCCTACATCTATAAAGTTGAACAATGGATTTTGGTGTTTCAAAACCCATCAACACTGTATGACTATGTTTAGCCTGTGTTCGGCTCCTCTCTCTCACCAACCGTCTCTGGAGGAGGGGATCCCTCTCTGAATTGCTCCTCCCAAGGTTTCTTCCATTTTTTCTCCTGTTGAGAGTTTTTCTGGGAGTTTTTCCTTGTCTTCCTTGAGGGTTTAGGTTGGTTGAGGGGCAGTTCTATGGGCGTATGTGAAGCCCTCTGTGACATGCTTGCGTGTAAAAAGGGCTATACAAATACATTTGATTTGATTTGAATGGGAAGCCACCGTAGGCCCAACAATGGTCTGTAACAATAGTGAATGGCAGGAGACCCAGATAATGTTTAAAACTTCTCACAGCCCACACTATGGCCCACAACTCCCTGTCATATGTGGACCAACGTCTTTCAGTTGCAGTGAGGGAGTGACTAGCATAGGCCACTACTCTTTCCAGGCCCTCCGTCTCCTGTGCCATCACAGCCCCCACCACCATCTGTGACACATCAGTGTACAGTGTGCAACGCTGAGAAAAGTTTGGATGGGCAACAATAGGTTCTGAGCACAGGGCGTCTCTAAAGAACACAAATGCCTCCTGGCAATCAGCTGTCCAACGGAATGGGACATCCTTTCCTGTGAGCACATGAAGGGGGAGCGGCGTGCTGGGCAAAACCTTTAACAAACCTTCGATAGTATGAGCCGAGCCCCAGAAACGCACGTACCTTTGTAGCAGACTGTGGGACTGGCCATGCCTTCACCTTATCGGTGTTCCTGGGGTCAGGGCGGAGCCCCTCAGCTGAGACAACAAGACCAAGAAAAAACACATGGTCGCGGGTGATGAAGAAAGTGTTTTGTCCGTCTCTTCATAAACGGAGTGACTAAGTTCAGTTGAGTTCTGGATTTTAATAAGTATTATCAATCTGCAGATTGGGAGAGAAAACCAGACCTCTGACAATAAATGACCACACAACACCAGGCTTAGGTCTCAATCATGTCTCTCTCAGCTCTGAAAGCCGGAGGACCATCTTTTATAGGGCACAGGAATGTAAACATAGATAGTGACAGTCAGGCAGTAATGACGTTACAACAGTCTCAGAGGAAGAGATTCACAGCTCCCAACACATGACCACTCAGACTAGAGAGATCATAGTTGGCGCTCTTCTTGTAGTCATGACCAAGGACGTTTACCCAGTACTTTCTCCTGATCACGAACATCTATTAACCCTGACACATAGACACCATCTACTCTTATTAATAGCAAGCTTACATGAGAACATACTAACTAGTATCCAATGACTAGTTATATTGATTAGTGAATAATGTAAGCACACCGGAAATCGCAATTTCTTCCACAGTCCCCCCCTTTTGACGTTTAACGTCAACACAACAACCATTCATCAACTGTTTATCTGGGGCCTGCTGTAGTGCCTTACATTTCACAAGTTTCATACCATTTAAAAACCTTAACAATCAAACAATACAGTATCTGTAACTACTCAGCACAGCATACATGATTATAGGATTTGAAGAAATATTAGGTAGTACCCAATCACAGGTGAAAAGGTACAAAGTCATTGAAGTGAATAGCTTTTTGCTTAGTTTATCAATAGTTCTAGAAACATAGGCATATTTCTCTGCTGGACATACCCACTGGTCATGCTCTCGTGAGCTCAACACATCAGGGTATAGGTCAAACACTGTTCATTAAATTCAGAGTATTTCAAACAGTATAAAAAGTAATAAAGTAACCATCTTTAATTATTGTTAACTGATCTGTGGTCAAGGACAGATCTATTCACATTGCATACAGCATTGTATATCAGTTGGAAAATAGAAGGAGGCAAATGGCCATCTTTATTACATTGGCAAAATAGTCACTTGGTACTTGAGATTACATATCAGACATTTCAGTCATTCCCAGGGCAATAAAGTTATCATCAGTCTTGCTTGCTTTTGTCTGTGGCTTGATTTGGGCTACCATAATCTTACTGGCAGCCTTACGAAAAACCTACTGCACAGCACTGTACACAGCAGGCAGTACACATCTTCCAAGCGCATTATGTTTTAATGTAAGCAGCCATACTTGTGATATTAGCAGATTCATCGTGGATAAAAGTACAACAGTCATGACCTATCACAGCACAGCTACCTCCCTGAGCTGACAACAGATAATCCAGTGCCATACGGTTCTGGAGCACTACCTGCCTCATGGCCATCTCAGACGCAACTGCAGTTAAGGCGTCGGCTGTCTCATTACCAATGGACTCCAACCCTACTGCTAAGCTCCTAATATCTCTAAAGGCAGTGATAACACCATACACAGGGAGAATGGCAACTGAAAACGTGAAAAGTGACTGAGTACTATTGAATCCACGTGATGTGATCCCAGCTTCTTAGCATCTGCATTAATAATACTTCTCTTGTGGCGATGCCACCAATGTTTGGGAAAGGGGTGCAGGGGCAACCCATCTACAGGTCTGAGGGCTCCTACAATAAACCCAAGGTAACACGTTCCTGACCAGACGGCCGGCAGGAAATAATAAGCACTCTTAACACATACCCACATGGTGCCATTGTTAGCTGCACAACGAGACCAAAATGGTGATGCCCTTATACTTACAGGTCCATCTGCAACAGGCAAATCATGCAACAGGCTGTTAGCATACATACCACAGTGTGGTTACATGTATTTTTACCAAATACCTTCCCATAATTATTTAAACATTTAATCAACCATATACTACATCTTCTGTAGTATGCTAAAAGTGTAGGAATAGCATAGTCAGCGACATCAGGAATTTATGTCACCCGCCCAAATGGTATACAGGACAAGTAACATTGAACTCAGATACAATTGAACTTACAAATCATCCAGTAGAGTGTGAGCATACATAGAAACCGTATCCTTGCATGTATTTTTTCACTCTCACTGTACCACTATGCCATACACAAAACAATGCAGGTGGGGCATATTCAAGAGATGACTGACTTGTTCGACAGAACAGTCACATTTGTTACATCCAACCCTACACAAGGCCACTTCTTGACCTTACACATATCAGCCATTGACAGAGGGACAGATATCCCTGGATAACCTCCAGAATGCTTGGGACTCTAAACACAAACCCTGCAAGGTCTGTCCCCTCTAATGCTGCGTCCAGTCATTTTTTCCCGTCCACGGAAAGGTGTTGTTGCACAGATTGTTCTTCATGTGTGATTTATGATGAATCTCAATGTTCACATCAGTATAATTGGGAGCGTGCAATAGTGACTCTCGGTGTGGCTCATGTATGCGATGTCTGTGGACTTGTGCGTCCAGTATCAGTATATGTCTGTCAGGTGTGTGCGTCAGTATGTCTGGATCTCATCTCTCATCGTAGCTCCGGCAGCGGTCTCGGTTTCCTTGAAACAACCGAAGGCCTCCACCACAGTATCCTCTCGTCCCCATTCTGGGTGCTGTCATCTGCTTCATGTAGAGGCCGGAGGAAGACTGAAAGTGTCTTCCCCTCTCCAGGCTCCTCTCTCTGGTTTCCCGTCTGGGTGCTGTCATCTGCTTCATGAATCACACATGGGGGAGAGAGGCATGGTAGCAACAGCAGCCCCTCTCTGGCTTTCTCCTCATGTGACTCACCTTTCGACGTCTTCAACACCTCTGGGTGGGTGCTCTTTGGGACCTCCTTCTCAGCGCCCCTGGATTGGAGTGCTGGATGGCGGGATCCTGGTTTTGGCTCAAATCGGTCAGCTGGACTGGAGCCTGCTCCCGGATCAGCCGCTGCAAACGGGTCTCCACCGCCCTTGGTGTACTCCTGGAGGAGTAACCCAGTGGGGATGAGACAAATGACAAGTTGGAGCAGGCACCATTTGGAGGTGCACCTGCTCCTCCACCGGCCCATGGCTCTCCGTTGGGACCCTCCACCGTGTTGTTCGGTGGAGGGGCCATTTTGCACTCCGTTGCATGAATCCATGTCGGACGACCTTCCACTTTTACAGCTGTGTGAGTCACCAAGAGAAAACCAGGTATGGACCGGTCCATCTTGGTGAGAGGGCAGTCCTCCGTTTGTGCACTTTCACATAGTCTCCCGGTTGATAGGGATGACATGGCTCCCCAGCGGGCAGCTTTCACCTGTGAATGCACAACCCTGGTTGCTCTAGTTAGGGCAAAACAAAAGTTTAACATTGTATCATCCATCTGGTGGATATCCATCTGTTTCAATGATAGTGGTGTAGAGACAGGCAATTTCATTGGTCTCCCTAAAACTATCTTGTGTCCATTCCTCCTCTGGGCACATGGCCATATGAGCTAGTGGGAGTGCATCAGGCCATTTTAGGCCAGTCTCTTCACATATCTTGGCTAGTTTGTTTTTCAAAGTTCCATTTTGCCTCTCCACTGCCCCTGCAGACTGTGGGTGGTAGGGACAGTGAAAATGCTGGTTGATCTGGAGCGCTTTACAAAGTTCCTGAACAATTTGACCCGTGAAATGTGAACCTCTATCACTGGACAGTCTTGTGAGGATCCCATATCTACAGATCACATCTCTAATAATAAGAATCTTGGCTATCGTGGTAGAATCAACTTTACGACATGGGTAGGCTTCTACCCATTTCGAGATCATGTCAACAATTACAAGTACATACTCAAAATTACAACACTTGTTGTTGTACAACATTTTGTAAATTAATAAAAGGACCACTTGGTGGTGGGTGGGCTCTTCTCTTTGGTCCCTTTTCGGGATTATGCTGCTGGTAAATATGACACTGAGCACAATGTTGCTAAGCCTTTGTGGAAAAAAACTGGTGCAAACCAATCTGTATTTACTATTGAGACCATACCCCCCTTGCTCGTATGGGCACATCCGTGCGCCATGCGAGCCAACCAAGGGAACAATGCACATGGAATCTTTCGCACAGCCAACAGATAACCAATCATCCCTCTCAGTGTTATCAGCAGCGGCTCAAAGGTCCGCCACAACATGAAGAGAGGGAGTGCGTGTTTCCGGTTGCTGAGACACAAACAAATAGAGACCTGGGACACATCAGAGGAGTTGGCCGCAGCCTTTGCTGCTAAATCAGCTCTAGCATTTCCTCTTGAAACATCATCTGTATTGTTAGTATGAGCCTCACACTTAGTAACAATAGCTAGCTTTCTCTGTAGTAGTATTGCAGACAACAAATTATCAATCATCTTTCCATTCTTGATTGCTCCACCTGAGGAGTTAATGAAACCTCTTTCTCGCCATATGGCACCAAAATCGTAAGTAACTCCAAATCCATACCTTGAGTCAGTGTGAATATTTACGACCTTGCCTTCTGACAAACAACATGCCCTTGTCAAAGCAAAACTCTGCCTGCTGTGCAGTGCATTGTGGAGACAGTTTACCAGATTTGAATGTCTCCCTGTCCGTGCAGACCACATATCCGGAGTTTAGAGAGCCATCCCATTCTCGGGACAAAGATCCATCTACGTACAACACAAGTTCAGCAGTATCCATAGGTTTGTCAAACATATCAGGTCTGGGTGTTAGCACTTTATCGACAACCATCTCACAGTCATGTGGTTCACCATCATCAGGGTTGGGCAACAATGAAGCTGGATTCAATGGGGAGCATCTATGGATTGTAATGTTACTTTTAGTCAACAATTACAGTTCATACTTTGTAGCTCTAGTGGCTGACAGGTGTTGAGTTTTGGTGCGTAACAGAAAAGCACTTACTGCATGAGGAACCATCACTGCCAAGGGCGACCCCAGCACTATATCTGAAGTTGCTTACACACATGTTGCCGCAGCACAGACTGCTCGTAAGCACGGGGGGAAACCTGCTGTTTTTTTTGTTTTTTTTTCAACAAAAAAAACCCTAGTAAGTCTTTCCAGATCATCTGTAGGATCCTCATCTTTTCTGTTTGCGATCATACACTTTGCTCCAGTCAAGCAACACCCCTCCAGTATTACTGCCATTAAACACCATCAGAAACCTATGCTTTAAGTTTTCTCAACATACCGGTCTGGAGTTCACCCTCTAAGCCTTGATTCAAATCAATAAAAGTAGGTATGTTGGCATTGATAGCTATATTTGCAAATCTCTTAGAAATGTTGCTGAGTCCTCTCATGTCAGGAAATCCCTTTCCTAGCTCCCTCAGCTCAGTCACTGACCATGGGCGATAAAGGTACATAGGCTGTCATACATCAGGACCTGGATATGCACACATAGGGTTCATTGATACCTGGGGGTTCAACTGACAGGCCTTCCTGGTTAACCTCACCCATCATGTTTTGCTGTGATATAAACCTTCTCTTGTAGGTTCTGTTCTGGCTGCACCTGACCCGCTGCTTCCCCTAATAATGCATTTTCCCTGTCTCTGGCTCTCCTCTGCATAGCCACAGCTATAGCAACAACATCATCTTCATTGTAGGTAAATAGGCTACAAATCTTTGGTAGACTCTCTTGTTTCCCTTGAGAATTAGCGCTACCTTCAGCCTGTTTCACAACTACTGACTTCTCACAATTAGTTTTGGCACTGTTAGTCTGTTCAAGCAACTTCATGTTAACATGTTCGAGCAATGTCTTGAGTTCCCTCACTTTATGACTTTGTTCAGTCTGATCATCTTTTCTCTGTCTCAAGACGCTCCGGGTCATTTCTTGCTTCTCTATCAGAATCCGTTTTAGCTTGATCTGATTGTATTTTCTCAAGATAGACAATGCCACGTCGTCTCGTAGCTTCAGTTAACCATATCATAAACATTGGCCAGCTGACAAATTGTTTACACGTCCGACTTGTTTCCTTGTCTTTCAAAACCGCTTTTAAACTCTCCTATATATATATTTTTTTTTACATCAAACGTTCACTCCAGCGGAAAACAATGTCTCGGGTCATGATTAATCCACGCATGCCATCTCTCAATGCTTGACACTGCTTGAATTCCATGTAAATCAAATCATATATCGGGCTGGACTAACAACGTCTCTATCGCTCCTGTACTGGAAGATAGATTACCCATACTGAATTACAAAGTATCTGTAACAAATCTCATAACGGTAGGCTCTTATGATTTACTGCAGCAAGAATCACACAGCACTTTAGAATATAGTCACAAAATCACATGGCACTATAAAACAGTCGCACAATCTCATAGCACTGTAAAACAGTCACAATATTGAAGAATAAAAGAACTACAATATCATGTGGTAGTGAACTACAAATATGGCCTTTTTCAAGCCAAACTATCCTCGCCCTCCGGCGCTCGATCATGGGACGCGCCTACAAAGACCCAACTCTTTGGGAACGCGCATACAATAATTTCCTCAACTCCATAAGTAACAAAATAACCACAATTCGTGCTTAAAAGGGACGAGTTAATTCATAAACTGCCAGTCTATATCTTTCCCTTAGTATTTGATTGTGTCCCTCGCTGATAATTAAATGCCAAGCTTGTCAGTTAAAAGCCTAACTGCCCCTTTACATTGTCAAAGTATCCCTAACTTGTTTAAAACCACTTTACCCTTAAAAGTTGGTCTCTCGCATAAAGCCTGTGACCCTGATACATTATGACCGCCCACCTACTGTGCTTGGTCTTAAGAAAAGCCCAAAACAAAACTTAATACAGTTACAATTCAAACCAAAATAAAAGTCCCACTAAGATCTCTGTTCAAAAGAGAAAAGCCCAACACAAAACTTAATACAGTTACAATTCAACTTAATACAATTCAAACCAACATAAGATGTCTGTTCAACTAAAGTTTTTCAGCTGTAAACGTGCATTTTAAAAGAAACACATACCTTTCCTTGTTTGGTTCACCCCTGGTCTGCATCTGTAAAACCATACTCTCTGTTATCAGATCCTTTTCCCCAGATCAAGAGTATGGGACGTATTCTCTTAACAGATCCTTTGCCTCAGATCAAGAACACAGATTGTTTTACATACTTTTTCAATACTTCACACGACCAGAGTTCTTGTACGCTATCAGAGTTTGCCAACTCTGACCAAGACAAAGTAAAAATAGCAAGTCAATTAATGACCCAAATTTACTAAACCAAAACTCTAATATTATCTTCCTCCTGTTGAGGCCTAGCAGACTCTGGTCTGCTAAGACCAGGCTCCCAACTGAACGTCACAATAAAAGGTTCTTAAATTGTTTACGTTACCAGCATCGCAGAGGGACAGCAGGCGCACCAAGCATAAAGCAGTCCGTGAATGGGGTTTTGGAAAAGGATCCCCTTACCATTTAGTTTTGTGCACCACGGGTTCTGCTTTATACTGGTGCTGCCTCTCCTGGATCTGGTTCTGCAATCCTGCTGCTCGACAACGCCAATTGATGAAGAAAGTGTTTTGTCCGTCTCTTCATAAACGGAGTGACTAAGTTCAGTTGAGTTCTGGATTTTAATAAGTATTATCAATCTGCAGATTGGGAGAGAAAACCAGACCTCTGACAATAAATGACCACACAACACCAGGCTTAGGTCTCAATCATGTCTCTCTCAGCTCTGAAAGCCGGAGGACCATCTTTTATAGGGCACAGGAATGTAAACATAGATAGTGACAGTCAGGCAGTAATGACGTTACAACAGTCTCAGAGGAAGAGATTCACAGCTCCCAACACATGACCACTCAGACTAGAGAGATCATAGTTGGCGCTCTCCTTGTAGTCATGACCAAGGACGTTTACCCAGTACTTTCTCCTGATCACGAACATCTATTAACCCTGACACATAGACACCATCTACTCTTATTAATAGCAAGCTTACATGAGAACATACTAACTAGTATCCAATGACTAGTTATATTGATTAGTGAATAATGTAAGCACACCGGAAATCGCAATTTCTTCCACACGGGCCAGGTGACATTTCCTGGTGTTTAACCTTAGTCCAGCGGCATGTCGTCTAAGTAAACCATGCATATGCGCCATGGCAAAACTCTCAACACCAGCTTCACAATCCTCTGAAATGTTGCAGGTGCCTTGGTGAGGCCCATGGGCATTGATCTGAACTGATACAGACCGTGGCCGGTAGTGAACACCGTTTTCTCTCAATCCTCTGGCACCACTTCGACCTGCCAGTATCCGTCAGAGAAGTCCAGGGTGCTGAACCAGGTGGCCCCCGACAGGGCATCCAGCGTGTCATCCACTCTTGGCAGTGGATGAGAATCCTTGATGGTAACAGAGTTTAGACCCCTGTAATCCACACAAAAACGCCATGTATAGTTTTTTTTCTTGACGAGCAAGAAGGACCACGGGCTACAGCTCTCCTCAATGATGCCGTCCTCCAACCGACACCACACCTGCCTGTCAATTTCCCTCTGTTTGTCTGGGGAAGTACGATAGGCCCGTTTTTTCACTGGGGAATGGTTACCTGGCTTGATGCGGTGATCAAGTCAGGTTTTCCTACTACTCCCCTTCCGGAACTGAATACCCCTTGGTGTTTCTCCAGCAAGGTACGCAGTTGTTGTCTTTGGTCAGCAGACAACAGGAAAAGAAACGGTCTGTCGGGCATCACAAACCTCAGCATGTGATATCAGGTCACATCCGTTAACATGGTAAAACACTCCCAGTCGGGAGCCGGGGTGCAGTTTGAGATCTTGGCTGGTGGGGTTCAGAAGTCGCGCCACCGTGCAGCCATCTTGCACTGGCACCACTGTACGTACCACCACAAGACCTGTACTGTCACGCACCTCAGGTTCTAAATAACCTAGGTAATCACCAATGTGCGGTCCCGCTGCCTGAGGGTGCTCCACCTTTACAGGAACAAAGTGTGTAGATGTTGAAACTCAGGGCCTCATGTACGTACATTCGCAAACGTAGCGTTATTAGCGCCATGGCCAACCCGCAGATTGCGCACTATGTGATACTTCAGTTTACGTCGTATTCACGAAACCTGCAGGTTATCAGGTAATCAGCGCCTTTCTCCGCCCACTATACCGTACATTGCAAGCATTTAAACGCGCAATTGAATGGGCCTCCTTCTGTCCTTCTATCATGGATCAGCCACCAAAGTCAAAACAGCGAAAACAAAGATTTAGTGATAACGAAGTTGATGTGCTTGTTCAAGAGGTAACAGCAGATTTAAATATTATACAAGGCCGGAATTCCACACCGACACAAAAGATGTAATATTGCATGGCTGCTTAATCTGTAACGCCTAATGATTTCGTGTTCACTCAAATGACAAAGTGTGATCCTTGTGGCAAAAATCCTTTCAGCTCGTCTCCTTGGCCTATTTCGCCGTCTGGCTTGGATTACTGCTGCCATTTCACCAGGGGGCATATGCGAGGAATCCCGCATTCTGGTTTACACCTGAATGCTCCTCGAGGGTAGGAAGATTGCAGCCGATCACCTTCTCAGCAGTGCGGATGATACGCTGCAGTCTGCGCTTGTCTTTGGCAGTGGCAGCAGCATACCAGATGGTGATGGAGGAGGTGAGGATGGACTCAATGATGGCTGTGTATAAGTGTACCATCATTGTTTTTGGCAGGTTGAATTTCTTTAGCTGCCGTAGGAAGTACATCCTGTGCTCTGTTCCTGTATGAGAATGTATCTGATTCTTCAAGAGAAGTATTTGATAGTTTCTCTCCTGTGTCTTGTCCTCATTCTCTATTCTGAGAATGAAGATTAGTCTGGTCTAATCTTGCCTGGTCTGGTCTAATCTTGCCTCGTTTGGTCTGGTTTAGTGTAGCCTGGTCTGATATGTTCTGGTTTGGTCTGGTCTAGTCAAGTCTTGCTTGGTCTGGTTAGTACTGGTCAGGGGGCTGGAAAAGGTTAAAGTAACCATGGAGATTGATTCTATTTCAGTGAATGTAATACTTTAAATCTATGGCTGTTTTCAAGTAACAATTCTGTCAAGATGAGGATGAGAGGTGAGGAGGCCTCCTCACTGTATTACTGTAATTTGAACCCAGAGGTTGTCCACATCCCTAAGGAGCACATTCTAAAGAACACCAGCCATGTTAAACTGAGCCTATTGCAACCATGCTATACAACACGTGCACGTGTCTTTGAGGTAAAGCAGCCCATTTCTGGTGATTTACTACAGAATTACATTGTGAACTTTATTGTTATGATAATTGCCATTCTTCACGTTCATTCTTCATTTTGGTAATTTGGAAACAAACAAGAAATACAGTGTTGGGGAGAGTCAGTCTGTCTTTTCTTGTGGGAGAAATGACATCCTAGAGCAGGTTGGCAGGGTAGATAAGACTGCAGGAATAACGATCTCTGCATTCTTAATAAAGAGGGAGACTCATTCATTGTTTATTATACAAATCTATCATGAGTTCTGTTCTCCATTGTGTCTCTAACTCCTGTCTGTTCTGTGGTATTGTGTTAAACCCCCCAATTACCATCCAGTATTGTATTTCCTGACATCTGGTTCTGTCGATCTCATTCAGTGCTCTGACAGCCGCATTTAGAAGATTAATGAATAAATGAAGTGTGTGTATGTGTGTGAACTCTACAAAGTGCTTGTGTGAGTGTCCCTGTGGGCACTAGCTCACTTGGTAAAAGTTTTAGCTAGTATTGTGCAATCCTTGTTTTTAATATAGTTTTTTTTAACTGCTTACACAATTATTTATTTATTTTTTCTATTTTTTTCAAAACTTTATACACAAATCCAAGAATTGCACACACAAAATGCAAAATGCCTCGCATCTCTTGCAAAATGAAGCACTGCATTCAAAATATCACAAACATGTTTCAAAAGCAAACATTTGTCTTATGTTGCAAACACCTTTCCCATAATATTACATTTTTGGATATATCATATACACATAGTTATTCAAAACCCAAAACTCTTCTTTCATGAGCTCCTATGTACATTTCTGTAATGGCAGAGATGTTGAAAAATTCATGGTAAACATGAAAACAAGATTGAAACCAAACTTTTTCTTACTGTAAGCATTTGTGGTTGTGAATACAGTATTACACAGTACGAAAGAAAGAGTGTAGTAGGACAGAAACCAAACCTATGAACTGTAGCATACAGTACAGTTTTTCTTGATTGCTTAAGCACGATTTTGATCGTTTTGTTTTGTTTTTCAAAACACCTCACACAATTAGCACGACCACACACCCAATGAGCAAAACACCTCAGATCCTTTGCAAAATGAAACACGCTTGCAAAAACTATACACTAATTTAACAAAACCATATTTTGTTACCATATGAAACACACGTTGCATATGACATTTGACAATTCTACTTATCAGTGATTAGAGTAGTGCAAGTGAAGTACACAGAGAAAGTGCAAATATACAATAAATTCAAGACTACACAAGACCGATGCTGCAGACTGATGAAAATATAATTTATTTGTCTCCATATACCCAAATTTGTCAACATGGAGAATCACAACAAAACATGTCTCAGTTTTCATAACTGCATACTGTGTAAGCTATCGGACAAACATAACATTGTATCCAGTACCAAAAAAAAGGATCTGAAAAAAACGAAAATACAGTACAGAAAATGCTATACATCATCTCTCCGCCTAGCTGGATCTGGCCAGAGAATTTCATCGACATCACAGGCAATATCCTCATTGGCAAGGCAACGTGGGAAGAACCGTCTGGAATGTCGAATCCATCCTTGTACTGCCGCAGCGTCGATTTGGTCACAGGCCTCCTCCATGGCCTGAATGAGGGGTACTTGAGCCTGGGGCCGGAGATCGTACACCTTCCACCGCCATGCCGAGAAAAACTCTTCGATTGGGTTAAGAAATGGAGAGTATGGTGGAAGGTAAAGATTTGTGAACTGTGGATGGTGTTGAAACCAGTTCTGGACCAGAGCAGAGCGGTGGAATGACACATTGTCCCAGACGACAATGTATTGCATCTGGTGCATGTGGTTTACTGCAGTGATGATGTTTTGCAATCGGTCCAAAAATGTGAGGATGTGAGCTGTGTTACAAGGGCCCATATTGGCATGATGGAGGAGGACCCCATTCTGGGTGATGGCAGCACAAAGGGTGATGTTACCCCCACGTTGCCCTGGGACATTGATGATAGCCCTCTGGCCAATGATATTTCTGCCTCTCCTAACTTTTGTGAGGTTGAACCCTGCCTCATCTATATATATATAAATTCCTAAGGGATTGCCTCAGCATCCATCTGTAAAACTCTCTGAAATACAGTGTAAGACAAGATTGTGTAGTTCAGCATAGATTTAGTATAGAGTACATTTACATGTAAAAAGGTATGCAACATTAGAATGCTAAAGTGAACAATACATACCTCCACATACTCATGCCGCAGCCGTTTGACCCTCTCTTGAGTTACGCTCAAAAGGCACTCGATAAATCTGTTTCATCATAACCAGATTTTTGGTCAGGATGCGTGCCAGTGTAGAAAGAGAGACCTGATTGACATCATGGAAAATGGCATGGTCGCCAATAATGTTGGCTTGGATTTCTCTGAGCCTTATTGCATGATTGGCCAGAACCATGTTAACGATCTCTCTTTCTTGCTCTTGGTTGAATATGGGCGCCCTTCCTCCTTGTCGTGCTCGACCCTCAATCCTATGTAGAACAAAATACATGTAACCTACTGTAAAATGTCACAGGGTATCAAAAGTGCTGATATGGTGCATACAATAAGCAGCTGTAAACAGATTATTTTGTACCTGTTTTATCGTCGAAAGGTCCTAATGACAGATGCCACTGTGAATCTGCTAAGATTTGGCTGAACTCGTAGTCCAGCCTCCCTCAGCGTCAGCCCATGGTTTACTACATGGTCAACAAGTGTGGTGTGAATGTCATCAGACAAATTTGGTCCTCTTCTTTGAGCCTCTCCTGCTTCAGGTCTTCCTCTTCCTCCACCTCGGCCTCTACCTCTGGCACGGCCTCTGCCTCTTCCTCCTTCTGCTTCTCCTCCTCCTCCGTGGATTCCCCCTCTCACCCTCACTCCTCTCCCTCTGATTCCTTCCATTTTGGTTGAAGATAGGTGAACTCACCTATTGCATTTTTATAGTGCTTAAACTTGATTGGTGTGTCTACAATTAAGCAATCATGTGTTTGCGCACCTGATGGCTGTATTTAACCAATTGCCACATAGGTATGGTAATTTGACTGTCAGTGCTTTGTAATTGCAAGGAAGTGGCATCTTGATATACTTCTGTGTCTAATGCATACAAGTGTGTTTAGTGTTGTGAAAATCACTTGTGTGTATTGTTTCGCAAAAAGTGTGATGTTGACATGTGCTTATAGTGGTGCAAATCTGAGCCGTTGTTTTTCTCCTTGACTGAAGGTTTTGATAATTGTGTAATACTTTTTAGTGTTTATCCAATCGTAAAAACTGTAATATATACTATTTTCTACAATATTGTCAGATAGTCTTCTTACAGTCACTGTACAGTCACTGTACTGTTGCACAGTATTGATGATACAGTAATCCACCAGACTGTGACCAATCATGCAGTGCACTGCAGTCAATGGATGCATGGGTGCTAGAATATATGTATATGTATAGTATACTGTGTGTTGTGCTGAAACAGCTATTATGTGTACATTAGAACATGTGTACATTACAGTATATTGTTACATACCTGTTATCATTTCTACAGTAAAGGTTCAAATTATACCCACCACTGTAAATCGACTCAAATTAGGCTATTTGCAGTTTTTTTTACAATTGGATAAACGCTAAAATCAAAAGTATTCCACAATTATCAAAACTTTCACTCAAGGAGCAAAACAACAGCTCAGATTTGCACCACTATAAGCACATGTCAACATCACACTTTTTGCGAACAATACCCACAAGTGATTTGCAAAACACTAAACACACTTGTATGCATTAGACACAGAAGTATATCAAGATGTCACTTCCTTGCAATTCCAAAGCACTGACAGTCAAATTACCACACCTATGTGGCAATTGGTTAAACACAGCCATCAGGTGCGCAAACACATGATTGCTTACAGTTTTTTCAAATGCTTACACACATTTTTTTTACTTGTCCTCTTTTTTTCAAAACTTAACACACAAATCCAACAACTGCACACACAAAATGCAAAATGCCTCGCTTCTCTTGCAAAATTAAGCACTGCATTCAAAATATCACAAACACGTCTCAAAAGCACACATTTGTCTCATGTTGAAAACACTTTTGCCATTATATCACATTTTTGGATATATCATATACACACAGTTATTCAAAACTTAAGAGCTTCTTAGGAACGTCCTAAGAGCGCTCTAGAATGCTCTTAGAACGCTCCTAAGACGCTCTTAGCGTTAAGCTAAGAGCTAGCTTCTTAACGAATCTGGGAAACCCAGCCATTATGTGTACATTAGAACATGTGTATATTACAGTACATTGTTACATACCTGTTATCTTTTCTACAGTAAAGGTTCAAATTATATCCACCACTGTCAACTCAAATTAGGCTATTTATAGGCCTATTCTAAAGCCATGATTGGCTGGTGTTGAGTAAAGCAATGAGTTTTTGCACATGTGAGGAGTTAGTGTAAGGCACTGATGAATTAGTGTGGCATTTTGATTGGTTGTGTTTGAAAAAGGAAATCAAGATGCTTCCTGTTAGAATTTTGTGTGTTAAGTAGACAATTGTGTGTTGTGTTTTGCAAAGTGTTTTATGAAATTGAAAACTGAGTCAAAGGCCCAAAATGTGCGTATGGCAGATTTGAGGTGTGGTTCTGATGTTTGAGTGTCAGGTTTCAGAAATGGTGTGAAAAGTAAGGAATTTGTGTGTAAGCATTTGAAAAAAACTGTAAATAGATGAATGAATGTCAGTGGGAGTCCTTGGCCTTGTTGAAGAGGCCAGTAGCAGATGGAAAGAAACTGTTCTTCTGGCGTGAGGTTTTGGTCCTGATGGACCGCAGCCTTCTGCCGGAGGGGAGTAGCTGGAACAGGGAGTGGCCAGGGTGGGAGGGGTCGGCCATAATCTTCCTCGCTCGCCTCAGGGTCCTCGAGGTGTGCAGGTCCTCGAGGATAGGCAGATTGCAGCCGATCACCTTCTCAGCAGAGCGGATGATACGCTGCAGTCTGCTCTTGTCCTTGGCAGTGGCAGCAGTGTACCAGATGGTGATGGAAGAGGTGAGGATGGACTCAATGATGGCTTTGTAGAAGTGCACCATCATTGTCTTTGGCAGGTTGAATTTCTTCAGCTGCCGTAGGAAGTACATGCTCTGTTGTGCTTTTTTGGTGAGGGAGCTGATGTTCAGATCCCACTTGAGGTCCTGGGAGAGGATGGTGCCCAGGAAGCGGATGGACTCCACAGTGTTGACTGGGGAGTCGCACAGGGTGATGGGGGTAAGTGGGGCTGTATTCTTCCTGAAGTCCACAACCATCTCCACTGTCTTAAGAGCATTGAGCTCTAAGTTGTTCTGGCTACACCAGGTTGTTAGCTTCCCACCTGTAATCAGACTCATCCCCGTCAGAGATGAGCCCAATGAGGGTGGTGTCGTCCGCAAACTTCAGAAGTTTGACAGACGGATGACAGGAGGTGCAGCTGTTGGTGTACAGGGAGAAGAGCAGATGGGAAAGGACGCAGCCCTGAGGAGATCCGGTGCTGATGGACCGGGAGTCAGAGACTTGTGTTCCCAGTTTAACGCAATGCTTCCTGTCAGACAGGAAGTCTGTGATCCACCTGCAGGTGGAGTCGGGCACGTTCAGCTGGGAGAGCTTGTCCTGAAGCAGGACGGGGATGATGGTGTTGAAGGCAGAGCTGAAGTCCACAAACAGGATCCTGGCGTAGGATGCTGGGGAGTCCAAGTGCTGTAGGGTGAAGTGGAGGGGCATGTTAACGGCGTCATCCACAGACCTGTTGGCTCTGTAGGCAAACTGCAGTGGGTCCAGGAAAGGGTCTGTGATGGATTTGAGGTGTGCCAGCACAAGGCGCTCAAAAGACTTCATTACCACAGAGGTCAGGGCGATGGGTCTGTATGTCCTGTTGGCCTTGGCTTTTTGGGCACAGGGATGATGGTGGAGGACTTGAGACAGGCTGGCACATGGCATGTCTCCAGGGAGGTATTAAGGATGTTGGTAAACACCGGAGACAGCTGGTCAGCGCAGTGCTTGAGGGTGGCAGGAGAGACAGAGTCCGGCCCAGCTGCTTTGCGGGGGTTCTGCCTCTTGAAAAGTCTGTTAACGTCACCCTCCTGAATGGAGAGAGTCGTCACTGTAGAGGGGGGGATGGGGGAGGCCACATGGGTGGGAGGGGGTAGATCAGGACAGTCCAATTGTCTTTCAAATCTGCAGTAGAACTCATTCAGGTTGTTGGCCAGGCGGGAGTCATTAGTGGAGTGGGGGGCTCTGGGCTTGCAGTTGGTAATCTGCCTGAGCCCTCTTCAGACAGAAGCAGAGTTGTTAGCAGATAACTGGCGCTTCAGTCTCTCTGAGTACAGTCGTTTAGCCTCTCTCCTTGCTAAAACTGTTCTTTGACTCCTTGAATCTGTCTCTATCCCCACTCCTAAATGCTTCCTCCTTCTCTGACCTCAACCTTCTGAGCTCTGCTGAGAACCAGGGCTTGTTGTTGTTGAAGTTCACCCTGGTGCGTGTTGGAATACAGCAGTCCTCACAGAAGCTGATGTATGATGTCACAGCCTCTGTGAGTTCATCCGGACTATTGGTAGCAGTCGTGAACATATCCCAGTCAGTACAGTCCAAGCACGCCTGCAGATCCTCCATAGCCTCACTGGTCCACTGTTTTGATGTCCTCACAACGGGTTTACAGAGTTTTAATTTCTACCTGTATGCAGGAATCAGGTGGACCATGGCATGGTCAGAGTGACCCAGTGCTGCACGAGGGACGGCGTGGTAGGCTCTACTGACTGTAGTGTAGCAGTGATCCAGTGTTCCCTTCTCTGGTTGGGCATTTGATTAATTGTCTGTATTTAGGGAGTTTGTGGCTAAGATTACCTTCGTTAAAGTTGCCGAGTACGATAACAAGGGAGTCCGGATTTGCTCACTCCACACTCAGAATCTGGTCGGCGAGCATGCGTTGGGCCTCTTTAACCTGTGGACCCGGCGCCATGTAAACTCCGACCAAAATGTGCGACGCAAATTCATGTAGCGAGTAAAAAGGCTTACAGATGATAAAAAATGATTCCAGATCCGGAGAAAAATGTTGCAGAATCAGTCACATCTACACACCAGCTACTGTTGATGTAGAAACAAATACCACCGCCTTTCGTTTTGCCGGAGAGTGCAGTGTCCCGGTCAGCTCTCACGAGTTGAAAGCCTGCCAGTTGTAACGCGGTGTCCGGGATCAAATCGCACAGCCATGTCTCCGTGAAGCACAAAACCGAAGATGAAAGAAAGTCTCTGTTTTTCACCATCAGTAGCTGAAGTTCGTCCATTTTATTGCACAGTGAACGTATGTTGGAGAGGAAAAAACTTGGAAGCACTGTTCGGATTCCACGTCTGCGTAGCCGAACTAGCGCTCCCGCTCGCTTTCCCCTTCTTCGGCGTTTCACTGCACGAGCAAAGCCTAGCTCGGCACTGGCAGAATTCCTACTGAATCTGCCGCTGGAAGCAGAACAGTGGGAAATAAATCCACAGGAGTTGTAGTCCTGATGTTTAGAAGTGCTTCTCTTGTTAGAGAACCCAGGAAATCTTGGCAGAACACTGAATTAAAGTTTTTGGTGGCCAAGCCGCAAAGCGGCGAAGCCACCTTAAGGGTTTCTACCTTTTCTTATTATTGGGTGTGCTTTGCCTTCGGCAAGGGCACAACCTTTGTTCTCTCACATATATATTATTGGGTGTGCTTTGCCTTCGGCAAGGGCACAACCTTTGTTCTCTCACATATATATTATTATTATTTCTTTTTGCCCCCCTAAAACTCAGTCAATATTTGGCCTACATAGACAACATAGGTGTCAAAAGTTTCGTCTTGGTAGTGATTGAGTTGCTTCTATTGGAATTTACGTTCCGTTGCATGGTTTAGGCTCAAGTTAAGTTTTTGTGGCGAAAAGTGAAGCTAACGGTGGCTAATTTGCTAGCCACAGTCACTGACGTTACTAACGTCACGAAAACACGCGTGACTACCTTTGGCAGAACATTCATTTCGCATCTGTTAACTTGGGGGATAGCTAGGCTAACTATAGCTTTACTGCAAGGCAGCTGCAGAAACGCCACAAGCAAAGAGGCCAGGGTGATAACTATTTACTCATTTTACTTTGTGATATGACACACAATTGTGATGTGTAATGTACAGTATAAGCTGATATTATTAAGGAAGTAGGCCCACATCTACTTTCGGAAACGGTAGTCTACTATTTCACTGAAGCATTAGCATCATGACATTAGCCTCTGTTGCCCGGGCAACACATACTACAGTGGTCTATGATGCATCTGTTTTCAATCGTTAAAATAAACATTTATTATGGATTTAATAGGATTTATTATGACATTACATTACAAGTAAACTATTTGTTGGTGAAATTATCATTACCTGTGGTTTCAAACCAGTGTTGCTCACTGCAACGCTGTAGCTTACGCGAGACACACTACAAAAACATCTAGTTACACAGCTGTTTAGGAAGTCAAACGGCGACAGAACATGTTCGGCACTCCCCTTACTTAAATCAAAAGTCTTTCAATAGGTGAAACTATCTGACTACTAACCTGAACTTCATTGCCACAGCCTTTGTCAATCTGTTCATGAAAATAATTAATTTCATCCTAAACAACGGAACGTTGAATCGAATTCAACCAACGCAATCGCTACCAAGACGAACACAGCAGTAGTCTACTGTACTGTAGTAGTACAATTTACGGGGCAGCTTCTACACACAGGGCTATATCGCATTTTGCGTTGTTACTGACAATGATCGCTACCAGTGAGCTTTTTATGAATTAGCGATTTTCCACTACATAAATGTCAAGCTTATTTACGTTTTTGGGGGCATATTTTCAGTTAGCAGATGGTACTGTTTGAATCGCGATTCCATCTTCTACTGCCGGGTAACGTCGTAGAATAATCTTCAAAGGTGGTTCTTTATTAATGAATGAATGCAATGAGTAGGCTAAATGCCTGAAAATATCATGAGAAGGGAAAAACTTAAAATGACTTTTAAGTCATAGAGATTAGGTCAATTTTTACACCGGTCTGACCAATTTATTCGTTTTGTTTCAACGATGAGGCTGCCTCTTGCAGGGGAAATGAGAAGACATCTATTTCATTCTACACTTCACTCGTATTTTCAGTTGTAAATGAGCAGCAAAAAAAAAAAGCTTTTAAATCTATGTAATCTTTATAAATAATAAGTATGCATTTTTATAGAAAATATACAGAAATATCAGTTGTAAAAATGTCATAAAAAAACTGACCCCTGTGCAACCGACGCAAGCAAGCACACCCTACAATTTCCCCAGAAATTGTACCCTCTCTAGTTATTAGTGTGTTTGCTGCAAGCAAAAACACTATTGTTATTCTGCATACTTATTATTATTATTTATTTTTTTCTCACACTTTTTTCCGTCGCCTACTCCTTTCACACCGTTTAAGCTAGAAAACACTGTTCAAACTTCATTTGATAAAGTCTGAACTGCTCTAGTGTGCTATTACTTTTCTCATTGATAACTTTTTTTAAATAGTAAAATATTTTTTAAGGTATTAAAGTTTAAAGTGCTAAAAAAAAATTAATGGGTTTCAATGGTTCAGAATGTTCAAGTCAAATTCAATTGTGACGTCATGCACTGACAGAACTGTTTCTCACCGCGTCAATTTTTGACTCTGTTTAACACTTTCCTGCCTGAATATGCATTGTTTTTCAAATAATAGACCTGAACTGTTTATACAATTTTGAAGACAAGAAGTAGGGCTTTCTAATGATATAAATATTTGTATGATTATGTTAGGCAAATCATGCTTTATCAAGACGATTTCACGGAGCCATTCTGACAAAAATCTTCTCCGTCTGCAATACTTTTTAGGAAAACCTTATTTTTAACCACTTTCAATACAAGATAGAGGATAAGTTAGAGAGCGAATGAAATGTGCGTACCTTTGTCGTGAATTCAGAACAGCAGACAGATTTAAGATAGACTATTTTGTTTAAAAGTTATGACCACTGAAGTGATGAGTGCGATAACGCTATTCTAATCTAGCGCGATGGCTCTCCATAACTAAAAACGGTTCTACTTTTTCCACAATCGACCAAATTGGCCAAACAAGGTATGGACAATGGACTTAAAGTGTACATAATCTAGCTAGATTATTTTTCTTTAAGAAAGTTTCACAGAAATCTGCAAAAATCGAGGCTCAACACTGTCATAGCCGACTGTCACGAACAGCCAAACTGGGGTCACGAAAGGTTACTGCAGCTGGCGTTACTACGAACAAAAGCTTCGTAACTGAAAGGTTTTTACTTTTAGTTGACGATATTGAACACAGACGTTAAGAAACTTGTCTTTACTCTAAATATATTCTCCGTTTTCAATTTGAAGCAGTAAATCTAACACAGTAGGAATTCTCCCACGACATCCGCTCGCTCCGCTTTGACAAATATGTTTTCTCAGTCCACCATACATTAGACGAGCTAATTTTCGAGCACTTTCAATACAAGATACAGGCCATGTTAGAGTTGATATATATACATCATTGTGTGGGCAATGTAGAAAAGCAGACAGATTTGAAATTTGAAATATGATCGTTTGTTTTAAAGTTATGGCGATTCTAGTGACGAGTGCTTACAACGCTGTCATCATAACGTTAGCTGCCATAGAACGGCGAAACAAGGTCACATAGCTAGCTACGTCTATCGTTCGTTACCTACAAACAAATGCTTCGTAACAGTATTTACTTTTTATCTGCAATATTGACAACAGAGGTTAAGGAACTTGTCTGTAATCAAAATATCGTCTCTGTTTTCATTTGAAGCAGTAGATCCAGCTTACTGTAGGAAATCTCCCATTGAATCCTGATACTGAAACCTAGATTCTAGGTTAGAAATGTTGACAATGACCAACGGTTGCTACGTTACAAGAAACAAGGAACCAATCCGATTGGCCAACGCTCTTCACTGTTCCACTGTTCAAACTTTTTTCTGTTTCTACATCTTTCAATTATTAATACTTTTCAGAATGGGTTTTATTCGCCAAGAAAAATCACACAGACAAGGAATTTACTGTGGCAGGAAGGTGCACACATTAAACATATAAGAATCTTAAATAAGAAGTGTACAAGTCTAACTAATATTAAGGGGCTAAAAATGTAAAAGGGTTAGAATGAAATCAAATATAAAAAGGCTCTAACATAACGCTTTAACATTTATGAAATTAAATAAGATACCCTTTTCATCACTCTTTTTTCTCCTTTTTCAACCGTGAGAAAATATTGCAATGCATAACAATGACAGATATACTTTTAACACTGTCTCACCATTTTGGTTTCAAAGCAACACTTTTTTTCACCTTCATACTGCTGACATACTTTTGTCTGCTATGATATTGATAACTGTTATGCAATATACTCTTCATCACTATATTTGCTCATTTTTCTTCAAACTTTTTTCTGTTTCTCAGTCTTTCATTCTTTAATACTTTTAATGCTTAAAAATGTATGAAAGTCAACAAGATACTCTTTTCATCACTGTTTTTTCTCCATTTTCAACAGTTAGAAAATATTGCAATGCATAACAGTGACAGATATACTTTTAACACTTTCTCACCATTTTGTTTTTAAAGCACATACCTCTTTTAAAAATGTTGTAAAACCTTCTACACTATAGACAAGTTTTTGAGCCGTTTCCGCTCTACTTCCTAAACTCGATGCAATCCACTTCCGTTCTGGCGGGCTGGGTTTGTTTTGCTAGCTAGCTCCGTTGTGCACTGATATCGCAGTGACAAACAGGATATACAATTTACAACATGAAGAAAAGTGGTTCGGGAACGACGTGTGTGGTAGTTGGTTGCAAACACTCGAGAAAGCACCTGAACGAGTGGTTAGATAGAGTGCTACGACCACCAGTTTTAAAACCTAGAATCGCCTCTAGCCTGTTACAGTTATACTACAGTAGTATGCTTATTGTTTGTAGGCTATTCACATTTTGTTGGTGTTCCTTTGTCCTATTGTTGCAGTGGATTTAATAATTATACATTGATATGTGGATATAATAATTCAAACCTTTCAAAGTGCCAATACACACATCTGTAAAAGCCTGGCATGAGGTGTGTAGCCAACCGGTGCTTGTTTAAAGCAGTCATAACAGGGTTCATAGGGAGAATAGATAGATAAGTAGGCACTTCAGGCAGTGACAAGCCACTTAAATAAGGATAACAGTGTACTGCCTGTCTTGTCCTTCTGAAGTTGTTAAATTGAATAGGCTGAACATCAACATGTAACATCAATAGCCTAGAAATTCCAAACGAATTAGCTTTCAATGTTATGTATGCCTAGGCTACTTGGACCATGTCCTGGCAATAAATAAAGAACATTATGCCACATGTTTTGCCAGGATAACTGGCAAGACCATTGAATGTTCATGATGTTCCTGTGTGTTTATTCCTTTGACTGGGTACAACAACGCGATCAGTCAACCGACTATAAATGTTTTTAATGTCGGGCTACGAATTTATAGAACAACGTCTGTCTGATACGTGTGGCATCCTTTAGCCAAATACTTAGCCTACATTTTGCTGAGAGATTGAAGAGCTAGACAACAAATGTTCTAATGAATCACCGACTTAAGTCATCTTCTGACATTGCCTTTGCTCCATGTTAAAAGCTCCAAAATGATGGACTGGAAAAAGCTTTATAACTATAAATCTACTCTAAAATGTACTTAAAAGTATGGCGACGACGTTGGCAACTTATCCAGTAGTAAATGTCAAACGACAAGTATGTCAAAGTAGTAGAACCGTGATCCCAAGCTAGCATCGACATCGCTGTGTTTACACCGGCACACGCTTTGCAAACCACTTCCGGCGGAAATGAAGTGCATTTGTGTAGAGTTATGGCGGCCCCCTGGGATTTGGCGCGTAAACTTATCTATTCAAGCCATCAAAACAATCGTTTCAACTGCTTTCAGCAAACGCGTACCTTTCTAGTTTCTTTTTGCCCCCCTAAAAATCAGTAAATATTTGGCCTACATAGACAACCTAGGTGTCAAAAGTTTCGTCTTGGTAGCAATTGAGTTGCTTGCATTTTTATTAACGTTCCGTTGCACGGTTTAAGTAGAAATTGGGTTTTTGTGGCGAAAAGTGAAGCTAACGGTGGCTAACTTGCTAGCCACAGTCAATGACGCTACTCATGTCACTAACGTCACGAAAACTCGCGTGACTACCTCTAGCAGAACATAAGTTTAGCAGCTCGTTAACTTCTGGGAGATAGCTAGGTTAACTGCTTTACTGCAAGGCAGCTGCAGAAACGCCACAAGCAAAGAGGCCAGGGTGATAACTACTAGTATTTACTTATTTTACTTTGTGATATGAAACACAATTGTGAAGTATAATGTACAATATAAGCTGATATTATTAAGGAAGTACATCTACTTTCGGAAACAGTAGTCTACAGGCATGAAAACGGGTCAGGGGTGAAAAAGGTGAGAAGGATATTACCCCTCTAAGGGGGTCTGGGTGCATGCTCCCCCATAAGAAAAATTTAAATATTCCATATTTTAAAGCATCAATCTGATGCATTTTGAGATACTTATTTTGCCAACCTGGGGAGAGCTGGAGAAACGTAACTTAAGCCATGAGTCAAAAATTATTATGGCCTCCTTACTAAGTATTATGCAAGCCATTTCATGCCAGCCTGTCACTGGGTCTAATATTTACAGTATATGAGGCACAATGTGGTAAGGGCACCACAAATGGCTTAATGCATAACCCCCACAAGAGATGGTGGACATGCTGTAACTTAACTTGTCTACTCTTCCATCATGATTGACAGCCAATACAAGTACCAGCGTACTTTGAAGTCAAAATGCGTATCCGCTACACAAATTGCGTCCAGGTTGGCAGGTCTGCTTATTGATAGAACGGCAGGGACGGACTGGGAGTAAAAATAGGCCCTGGACTTTGATCCAAACCGGCCCACAGCGAGCGCCCTGCTAATGCATGCAAATTCTGCCTGATGTGATGCTAGTTAGGGACTTCCATGCTAATTCTTTTTGGTCAGATTTGAGCACAAAATAGTTTTTGGAGCTTGAAACAAACAGCCGTTTGTCCAATTGGTAAAACGTTGTCTAGTGAAAGTAATTACGTTTACGTTTCTTAGCCTGGTTTTCCATCTTTATATTGTCTCAAATTAGCTTTCGATCTGTCAGTGTCACTGTTGTGTAAGCGGCACTAAGGGCTGCATACGTTCATTTGGAATTTTCCACCGGAGCTTTAGCTAGCTGGCTAACGTTGCGTTCTCTCCTGCTGTGTTCAATGAGTCAATTCATCAAGCTGTAGCTAACATTAGCTAAGTCTATGTCAACAGAGCTCCTGGGTAACTTAACTTAGATATACCAGAAAATATAAAAATGATTGAAACCATCATTCACCAAATTCAGTCAGGTAAATCGCCGAGGCCAGTGCTTTCAGCTTCTGATGGTGGTCTGCACTGGTGATGCGAGGCCCTTCGCGATAATATTCCCCCCCCCCCCCCCCCCAAACGATTCACGTAGGTCACCTATTTTGGTTTCAAAACGGCGAATTTCGCCGAAAGGTGAGGGATTTTCATGTCTGAGTCTACTATTTCACTGAAAAATTAGCATCATGACATTAGCCTCTGTTGCCCGGGCCTCACAAATACATTTTCGTTGTAGGATTTATTATGACATTACATTACAAGTAAACGATTTGTTGGTGAAATTATCATTACCTGTGGTTTCAAACCAGTGTTGCTCACTGCAACGCTGTAGCCTATGTGAGACAGACTACAAAACATCTACACAGCTGTTTAGGAAGTCAAACGGCGACAGAACATGTTCGGCACTCCCCTTACTTAAATCAAAAGTCTATCTGACTACTAACCTGAACTTCATTGCCACAGCCTAAACTTTGTCAATCTGTTCATGAAAGTAATTAATTTCAGCCTAAACTGTACAACGGAACGTTAGATCCAATTCAACCAACGCAATCGCTACCAAGACAAACACAGCACTAGTCTAGTACTGTACTGTAGTAGTACAATTTACCGGGGCAGCTTCTCCACACAGGGCTATATCGCATTTTGCATTGTTACTGACAATGATCGCTACCAGTGAGCTTTTTATGAATGAGCGATTTTCCACGAAATAAATGTCAAGCTTATTTACGTTTTTGGGGGCATATTTTCAGTTAGCAGATGGTACAGTACTGTGTGAATCGCGATTACATCTTCTACTGCCGGTAACGTTGTATAATGATCTTCAAAGGGGGTTCCTTATTACAGTTTTTTTCAGTCGCTAACAAGCATTTGTCAGAAACAGTTGTCACATTTTCAAAACTCTAAACACAATTAGCACAGCATCAGTCTTTTTTGGCCATACAATTCACATATTTCATGTCTTTTTCACACAATATGCAGACAGTGAACACATTTCCACAACGCTTACATTTTCTTAACAGACAAGCTATACCTCCCAACAAAATGATGGATTGTTTGTGTAGTATTTACGAATGTTAACACACAACATCCCACAATAGCTAAAACAATTATCCAAACCTTAGATACAGTATAAAAACATCTGCTTCTGCAATGATATTAGTTCAAAAACAACATATCTCAGCAAAAAAAAGAAAAAAGAAAAGACAATTGAAAAATGGACACACAGCTGATTTATGTTGGGTAAAGTGGGCCAACCACAGCTGATTCCAGTCTGGCTTAGACTCAGTGGCAGGGGTTATTTCCTTCAATTACTATACAAGAAGGACTTTGAGGAGTGATGTTTTCGGAAACAGAAACAGAAAAATACAAACACTGTAATGTCTGGACGAGGAAGAGGAAGAGCAAGGGGCCCAGGGAGAAGAGCAGGCCCAGTGAGAGATGGAGGGAGAGGTTCAGAAGGAGGTGCAGGTGCAGTGAGAGGAGCAGTGAGAGGAGCAGGGCTGGGGAGAAGAGCATGCCAGTGAGAGATGGAGGGAGAGGTGCAGAAGCAGTGAGAAATGCAGAAGGAGGTGCAGGTGCAGTGAGAGGAGCAGTGAGAGGAGCAGGGCTGGGGAGAAGAGCAGGCCCAGTGAGAGATGGAGGGAGAGGTGCAGAAGCAGTGAGAGATGCAGAAGGAGGTGCAGGTGCAGTGAGAGGAGCAGGGCTGGGGAGAAGAGCGGGCCCAAGGAGAGGGCAAGGTAGAGGTGTAAGAATGCGTGGTGGTGGCATTCCAAGGGCTGCCAGAACAGTAGTCAGTGATGAACTTTGTGCCACTATCATTGACCATGTAATCAACCACGGTCTTTCACTAAGAGAGGCTGGTGAAAGAGTGCAACCCAAGTTGAGGCGGTCAACGGTTGCCTCCATTATATGCATCTTTCAACAAACCAATATTTTGTTCACTGTAAGCATTACTGTAAAACTTTTTCTGTTCTATTACTGTATACTATGTTTCTACTGTATTTCCTTTAGTAAACAGTAAGGAAAAAAAATGATTTGCTTTTTACTGAAATGTGTTTGACTGTGAACATTATTGTACATGTGGACATACAGTTCCCAACCAAGAAATTTAGTGTAAAAGGTGGATTGCATGTTTTGCATGCAAATACCCGAAACATAAGTCTATGCAGTTTTTATAATGTCAACAATAGCCAGTATTTTGAAACCTGGTGTACTTTGACTGCATGTACCTTGTGAAGTGTTATTATTTGACAGAATAATTTCATTTTGAGTCAAATTTCCAGTGTTTTGGTAAAGTCAGTGTGTGCAGAGAAACATGTGTTCTGTCTTGAAATGGAGAGTTAGTATATATTTAACAAAATGTGTTTTTGAGAAGAAAATTATCAATTTGGCCAATTGTGTTTTGTAGGTGTCAGTCTGTGTTAAGAGTTTAGAAAAAGTATCCGAAGTATGAGTAAGCGCTTGTTAGCGTTTGAAAAAAACTGTAATGAATGAATGCAATATGAGTAGGCTAAATGCCTGAAAATATCACGAGAAGGGAAAAACTTGAAAGGACGTTTAAGTCATAGAGATTAGCTACATTTTTACACCGCTCTGCCAAATTTATTCGTTCATTCAACTATGAGGCTGCCTCTTGTAGGGGAAATGAGAAGCCATCTATTTCATTCTACACTTCACTTGTATTTTCAGTTGTAAATGAGCAGCAAAAAAAAATGCTTTTAAATCTATGTAATCTTTATAAATAATAAGTATGCATTTTTATATAAAATATACAGAAATATCAGTTGTAAAAATGTCATTCAAAAACGGACCCCTGTGCAACCGACGCAAGCAAGCACACCCTACAATTTCCCCAGAAATTGTAGCCTCTATAGTTATTATTGGGTGTGCTCACGCCTTCGGCGAGCACAACCATTGTTCTCTCACATATATATTTTTTTTTATTGTTTATTTTCGCCCCCCTAAGGATCAGTCAATATTTGGACTACATAGACAACGCCTGTGTCAAAATGTTCTTCTTGGTCTCGATTGCGTTGCTTGTATTTTTATTTACGTTCCATTGCACGGTTTAGGAGGTTACAACGTTTTTGTGGCAAAAAGTGCCTTTAGTCAACGAAGGCTACTCAGTGCTAGCTACGTCACCACGTCAGCACACGTTAGCAACGACGCATAGATTGATGTGCAGTTGCACAGCGAGTATCGTGCTGTGGTGTACTAGCAGCACATGTAAATTTAAGCAAATCAAGACTTGCATGTACAGTAAGTAATGTCACATTAAACTAGAGAGGGTACAATTTCTGGGGAAATTGTAGGGTGTGCTTGCTTGCGTCGGTTGCACAGGGGTCCGTTTATGAATGACATTTGTACAACTGATATTTCTGTATATTTTATATAAAAATGCATACTTATTATTTATAAAGATTTCATAGATTTAAAAGCATTTTTTTTTGCTGCTCATTTACAACTGAAAATACGAGTGAAGTGTAGAATGAAATAGATGTCTTCTCATTTCCCCTGCAAGAGGAAGCCTCATCGTTGAATCAAAACGAATAAATGCCTGAAAATAGCTAAATGCTATTTTCAGGCATTTAGCTTACTCATTGCATTCATTCATTAATAAAGAACCCCCTTTGAAGATTATTCTACGACGTTACCGGCAGTACTGTAGATTAGAAGATGGAATCGCGATTCAAACAGTACCATCTTCTAACTGAAAATATGCCCCCCAAAACGTAAATAAGTTTGACATTTATTTAGTGGAAAATCGCTCATTCATAATAAGCTCACTGGTAGCGATCATCGTCAGTAACAATGCAAAATGCAAGAAGCTGCCCGGTAAATTGTACTACTACGGTACAGTACTAGACTACTGCTGTGTTTGTCTTGGTAGCGATTGCGTTGGTTGAATTGGATTTAACGTTCCGTTGTACCGTTTAGGCTGAAATGAATTATTTTCATGAACAGATTGACAAAGTTTAGGCTGTGGCACTGAAGTTCAGGTTAGTAGTTAGATAGACTTTTGATTTAAGTAAGGGGAGTGCCGAACATGTTCTGTCGCCGTTTGACTTCCTAAACAGCTGTGTAGATGTTTTTGTAGTGTCTCGCGTAGGCTACAGCGTTGCAGTGAGCTACACTGGTTTGAAATGACAGGTAATGATAATTTCACCCACAAATCGTTTACTTGTAATCTAATGTCATAATAAATCCTACAACGAAAATGTATTTGTGAGGAATGTTTATTTTAACGATTGAAAACAGATGCATCATAGACCACTGTAGTATGTGTTGCCCGGGCAACAGAGGCTAATGTCATGATGCTAATACTTCAGTGAAATAGTAGACTACTGTTTCCGAAAGTAGATGTACTTCCTTAATAATATCATCTTATATTGTACATTACACATCACAATTGTGTGTCATATCACAAAGTAAAATGAGTAAATAGTTATCACCCTGGCCTCTTTGCTTGTGGCGTTTCTGCAGCTGCCTTGCAGTAAAGCAGTTAGCTTAGCTATCTCCCAGAAGTTAACGAGCTGCTAAACTAATGTTCTGCTAGAGGTAGTCACGCGAGTTTTCGTGACGTAAGTAGCGTCATTGACTGTGGCTAGCAAGTTAGCCACCGTTAGCTTCACTTTTCGACACAAAAACTTAATTTCTACTTAAACCGTGCAACGGAACGTAAATCCCAATAGAAGCAACTCAATTGCTACCAGGACGAAACTTTTGACACCTAGGTTGTCTATGTAGGCCAAATATTGACTGAGTTTTAGGGGGGCAAAAAGAATTGTAGCGGGGTTTGCTCGTTTAAGATTAGCAATACTTAATTTATAATAAAGTATGTAGTTCTTGGGGGGGGCACCACCTCTTATTGTTAAAGGGATAGAGGAAACCTTATTGAATAATATTTAAATAATAGCCTTCGTAATAATCAGTCTAATCTTAAGTCGTGAATTCTATGAAAGTAGAGCAGATCAGATAACGTGAGTGATACGCGAATATTATACACAATGATTTATTTAGGAGAATGTAATTATAATGAACAAATACCAGATAAGTTATGGGTTAGTCAGAGTAGTACAGTGGCTGGATGCAAATGAGGGCGAGCAACACAATGGCTGTGTAGAGCGCGTGTAAAGGGGGGAGGGAGAGAGAGGGGTAGAGAGGGACAGGTAGGCCTTTGTGGTAACAATGGACGAGCAAGGGCAACTGACTTAGCAAGGGTTAAGCTAACTCATTTGTAAATTACAATCAAACATCAACAATTTAATCACAACATGCCAATATGTCACAGGTAAGAAATATTGCAAATCGTAGTTACTTTTGTCGGTTTGAAGAAGGGTAGAGTCAATGGTTTCGTTATCGTCCAACGAAAAATAGAACAACGGAATCTTTGGCCAAAGTTCCGGGCGCTCAGTGAATTTGCAGGTTGAGAGGAATAGTTTAGAAATGACGCGTTCACTTCAGTTTAATTCCTACGAACAAGCGAGGGTGATTGTACGTTTGGGGGTTTTATACTCCAAAGAACAAGGGGGGGTCCCCGTGAAGGTGACCTCTTTCATTGGTCAGTTTCCCCCCACCTGGGCGTCGTCCTGAGATCTGCCTAGGTGTGAAGTAGCTGTACCTTTTGAGTTCCGTTATTTCAACTGTCCATGGAATGCTCAAACTTCAGAATATAACAATACAACATTCGTAAATGGTTTTGTTAGTATGGTACAATCATTTTGATATCAAGATTGGCTGACTTAACTATACTTGAAGGGAAGTTATAATCAAACCTCAATTAAACAACGTTCTAAGTAAATGGGAAAAACACACATTATAACACATCAACTACTGTCATTGAAATAGTGTCCATGAGCCATGTAGTCCTTGAGAATATGTTTGTAAATCCACATAAAAGTTCTTCCTTGTAAATCCTTTGTCTGATACTGTGGGCCGTGTGGCCTCTGTATCTGACCCCATGCTGGGTCAGAAGCTTTGAAGCTTCTCCTCTGGGAGAAGGACAAAGGGGGAAGACCCTTTCCTTGTCGGGGGTAGGAGAAGGTGTGATGGTACCGTGCTTTGTCTGTGGACTGTGCTACATATCCCCCTGCTGGCAACGTCCGATGATTCGACGTCGTCGGGCTGTTGGCACGTAAGAAGAGCAGAGAACAGACAAACACGACAGTACGATAGCATTTCTACTGGACACATTGGCATGAGTGGACTCTAAACAATGTAGGAATCAATGGGGCTAACTTGGGTCCTATTACTAAGTTTCTCTGGGCTAAGGTTCTATGCCTAAAAATGAAAGGAAATAAAAGGAAAAAGGAAAGGGAAAGAAAGGAGAAAGATTAAAATAAAATGATAGGAGTGGGAGTGGGCTTTGACTTCCTGGAGTCATAAACCTCATTTGTCAGGGGCCAGGGTAGTTTGGTTATGAGGCGTTGTAGCCTATTATTTTGACAGTACCTCAAGGTCATTCATGTTGGGTTTTCTGGTAACAGATTAAAAAATTTGATAGATTGGTGGAGCCATATTTGTCTCATGACAGTATTTTCCTATTATTTTTGGTTTAAAGGAACATTCATTCTTGAACTTTGAGGCATTTTGGCTAAGGCACCTGTTGTGCACTTGTTTCGTCAGCAGTTTGACAGGGTCAGGTTGCTGGTATAAGGCCAGGCCAGGCCTCTGTGCATGGCCTGTTGTCCCCGCGAGTAGTGATGGTTTCTTCCGGGGGTTGTGCCAGCTTGTTGCAGCTGGGGTGCTTCTTCTGGGATGCTTGGTGGCCATAGTAGGTCTTCCTACTTTCTGCACTCTCATCCAGTTGGCATCATATGACTTCTTTTGGACCTGTGATGCTTCTCGTCGCAGGTGGGTTTCTGATGGCACCCGACGGTCATGGCGTTGTGTTGATTTTGTTTGAATCTTGATGGGTGAGTGGCGTAGCTCTGGGGCGGTCTGGAGCGGCCATCTAACTCATGGATTCGGTCCTCTTCTGAGAGATGTGGATCAGACGTGGAATCTCCCCCCCCCCTTCTACTGTGAAGACTGTGTTCTGGACTTCAGGGTGAGGCAGTGGATAGGGCTTCTCGACGTTGGTCCACATCTGGTTTCGTTTGAAGTCAATGAGGGGTTCCAGTCTGTTGAGTAGATCGTGTCCAATCAGCAGCTTTTCGGTCTCAAGCGGTGAGACATGGATGGGGTGGATTAGGGACATTTCCCCAAACGTTAGCTTCAAGTACAGCGTCTCTGTGACTGGAGCTTTGTTTTGGGTGAAGCTTGTGATGTTGAATTCACTATCTTCACTTTTAATCCATCTTCTGTTTGACCTGGCTATTCCTTTTAGCTGAGCGGCCAAGGTGGGTGCAATCAGGCAGATTTCTGCACCCGTGTCCAGCAATCCTTCGCAGGGCACTTCATCTTCAAGTGTGATGGGGACATAGCTTTGGTTAGCTCTTCCTTTTCTGGAAAGCTCACCCAGAAATGTGTGTAACTGTGGGGCTTGTTTGTGTGTTGTTGTTTCTGGAGGTCGTCTTCTTGTGGGTTTGTGGTGTTTTTGGGTCTTCTTCCTTTTCTTCCATCCAATGGGGAGCATTTGAGGTGTGTTTTCCGTGTTGGGGCCTTCTAGTCATGCTGGGTCTGACGGATGTCGTCCAGGGCTGTTGTGTTCGTTTTGGTACGGTGTGGGTCTTGTTGAGTGGTTTCGTGTTTTATAGGAATGTTGCTTGTAGGCGGGTCTGGGTTCATAGGGTCTCCGGAGTTCTCTTCCTTCCAGTTGTAGGTGTGAATCTGATTCCACCGCATAGACGTTTGAGTCTGGAGCTCGGTTGTTGTTCGCCCATGATTTATATGCCATGTCCCTCAGCTGCAGAGCCGTCATGGTTTCTTGGTTCGCGAAGGTCAACATGAAGGGTTTTATGGATTGGGAGAGGTTGTTGATGAACACTGACTTGAACATGGGAGTTTCTTCTCCTCCGGGTTGGTTTTCTGTTGCAAAATAGGCTTTCCGGAACCTCTCATAGAATGCCCTTGGGTTTTCGTTCTCCTTTTGTCTTGTGTTCAGAGCGATTGTGCAGGAGGAGACTTTAGTCTCTGAGTGCGATGCCTTCAGGGTCTGGCAAGCCTTGTCGTAGCTATGGCGGTCTTCATTTTGTTGCATGTCAAGCAGGGCTCTGATTGAGCTGGAAGAGGTGATTTTCAGCAGGTACAGCTTGTCTGCGTCTGTAGCTCTAGGTAGGCGTTCGAAATTAAAGTTCAGTTGTTCCAGATACATCTCAATGCTCTGAGTGGGATTGTCTGGATCGAACTTTTCTATGTTCCTGCTCATTTTCAATAGCAGACCTAGTGACACTGCTGGTGGCAGGTCATGCATTTCCCATGCATTTTGTGGATAGGCTGAACGTGAGGGTTCATCATCGTCATCCCATCTGTTTGGTGCTTTGGTCTGAGTGCGTCGTCCAGGTCGGGCTCGTAGCTCCATTTTCTGGTCATCCAGTCTTCTGCTCAGCTGCTCCATATCTTCTGTTCTCCTCATCCTTCGTGGATTCGTATCAGCTTGGCATGGAGATTGGTTGGGAGGGGATATATTTCTGTATGGTCTTCTTGCTTCATACTCGGAGTGGAGGGGTGGTTCCGGTGAGTACAGCTGTCTTGGGTTCTGGTTTCTTGAATGCCGATCTACTTCTCTGTCGTCTCTTCCCCACCTTCGGTCGGTGTTAGGGTCTTCTGTGGACTGGATTGTGGCGTTCGCCTTGTTCAGCTTATGAATGGTAGATAGTAGTTCAGTTTTTGTTTCCTGTAACTCCTCCTTCATTGTCTCCCGGAAAGCTGTGGTTTGTGTGAGATGTTGGTGCAGGTGGTAGACTTTTGTGTAGAGAGTTTCGTTTTCCTGAATCACGTGTTTGTAGTCTATTAGTTGTTCCTTAGCTTCATCTAATTCATTTATTTTCCTTCTTAGCAGTGATGCTGATTTATGTTTGTTTTCCTGGACCCCCTGCATTTCTTCTTTCAGTTTTTCCAGTTCCTCTTCTTTTGCTTCGAGGGCATCCTTGAGGGTAATTTCTTGTTGCGTTAGCTGTGCTTTAGCTCTTTCTAGTTCTTCAGACAGGCAGCTGGCTTCTCGTTCCAGTCGTCTTTGTTGGTCTCCTCCTTTCCCTGTTGCTCTGAGAGCGGTCATGAAGGTAATTTCTTGTTCCGTTAGCTGTGCTTTAGCTCTTTCCAGTTCCTCTGCTAGCTTGTTGCTTTCCTTTTCCACTTGCTCGCGGCGCTGTTGTTCTCTTTCTGTCGCTTTGAGAGCATCTTCTCGATCTTGAAGAGCTTGTGCCCATTGTGTTTTGACATCTGCAATTGATAACCTGAGTTGTGCAGCATAGTTTAGACCGAGGCTGGATATGCATTTGATGGTTCGGTCTTTGTTCAATACTTGGCCCACATTTTGTGCGACCACTTCCAGGGTTTTCCTGGTGACCTCTTCGAAAGGTAGTCCGGTCAGAGTTTCCACATATCCTGGGTTTTCTTTCCTGGATAGGTAGACCATCAGTTGTTCAGCTTCCGTGAGGTGAGACATGTTTGGTTCGGCTACTGGAAGTTATTAACACAATGCTATTGTGATAATGTTGATAGGCACTTTAGTTTTGTAGTGGTTCTCTTTTTGGTAAAAATATATATACTTTTCTTTTCTTTTTTTTGTTTACCAACTCAATATTGAAATTAAAATCAGAAGTTAATATTCAAAGATTAACAATCAAAAACTGAGATTAATATTCAGAAATTAAAATCAATATTAAAGTCACCATCCAGGATCAAAGATTCAGAAAATAAATAAAATTGTTAACCAAATTAATATTAAAGTTAAAATCAGAAGTCAATATTCAAAGATTAACAATCAAAAACTGAGATTAATATCCAGAAATTAAAATTAATATTAAAGTCACCACCCAGGATCAAAGATTAAAAAAAATGTTTACCAAATTAATACTAAAATTAAAATCAGAAGTTAATATTCAAAGATTAACAATCAAAAACTGAGATTAATATTCAGAAATTAAAATTAATATTAAAGTCACCTTCCAGGATCAAAGATTCAAACAAATTATTTATTCTTTTAGGCCTATATTAAATCTTAATTTCAGTAATCTTGTTATATTATCTATAAACGATTAGAGAATTTAGATTGAGTAGCTGTTGATTTGTTTTAGCCTAAACTGGACTGAGAAAGTACAATGTATTTAAATACTATAGCACATTAAGTTAGCCGGTTTAGCTTGTAGAATCAAACAGATAATGAACTAAATTGTTGCTGCATCTATAATGTAGCTTTAAATTGGGCAAGGGTTTTACATTCACCTCGAATTGAATGCGAAACAGTGAAGCTTCTTTTCGAAAAGCTAGTTTATCAATTTCGGAATTGTTTAACAATATTGTGGCAGTACAGGCTGCGTTGTTCGGCTATTTCCAAACAAAAGTCCTTTTGAACTGATCGCAGATAGAGTGGGCAAACTAAAAATAATACACTTTACGTTTAATTATTATTTAGCGATTGTTGTTAAAGTTGTATATTGATGAGGGGTAAATAGGATTACAGTTCAGTATGGTCAACAACGCCGATATTCTGACAACTTCCACTTTTAAGTGCGCGGAATGAAAATCAAATTACAGGTCTTTGTTCACGAAAGGTAACTATTTCCGGTTAAGCAACAATAAAGGTCCTTAAATAAGCAGCTTCTCCTGTCTCAATAATTATTTTACTGTTACTTACTCAATACTGATTCTAGAGGTTGAGTGTTTACATTAATGTTGAATTACATGCAAAACAAAGTGAAGCTTTTTCCGAAAGCTAGGTTAATCAATTTACCAATTGTTTAACAAGGTAGAAGCATATAGCTTAATGTAGAGAACTGCGTAGTCTCCTTCAAAATCAAAGTCCTTTTGGACTGATCAATGTCTGTTATCTACCTCTAACTAGACAATGGCAACTTAT
Source organism: Osmerus eperlanus (assembly GCF_963692335.1). Lineage (NCBI taxonomy): Eukaryota > Metazoa > Chordata > Actinopteri > Osmeriformes > Osmeridae > Osmerus > Osmerus eperlanus. The sequence continues at coordinate 6,615,085 of NC_085024.1, forward strand.
CAGTTGCTTGGTTGATTTACTCAACCCAAATGGCCAACACTACTATAATACACCTTTCCGAAGCGTGTATGGTACCAAAATAGTAGTGTCGTGACTCTATAAAAAGGTTCTTATGCCTTCATTTAGAAGCGCTGCCTTTGTAGTTTCACAAGATGAAATGAGACGGGTCGCAGTGTCACTGCGCACGCGCGTACCTCTGCTCAAGTCTAGCTTTTCCGAAGCTAGTTAGTTACACACAAACAGCCAATTGTTCACGACAAAGCCAATTCAATGAGTACACAGCACAGTATTCAAACAGTGTTTAAAACCGTAGCTATCTGGGGGAATAGTTAAATACAACGGAGCGTTAATTTAACCAAAAGGGTGGGAGGGTGGGTTTCAGACGGAAAATGTATCTCCGTTATAGATCGCTCATTTCAATCTGTTTCAAAGCCTCTCACGGGGCTCCAATATGTAGCGGGGTTTGCTCGTTTAAGATTAGCAATACTTAATTTATAATAAAGTATGTAGTTCTTGGGGGGGGCACCACCTCTTATTGTTAAAGGGATAGAGGAAACCTTATTGAATAATATTTAAATAATAGCCTTCGTAATAATCAGTCTAATCTTAAGTCGTGAATTCTATGAAAGTAGAGCAGATCAGATAACGTGAGTGATACGCGAATATTATACACAATGATTTATTTAGGAGAATGTAATTATAATGAACAAATACCAGATAAGTTATGGGTTAGTCAGAGTAGTACAGTGGCTGGATGCAAATGAGGGCGAGCAACACAATGGCTGTGTAGAGCGCGTGTAAAGGGGGGAGGGAGAGAGAGGGGTAGAGAGGGACAGGTAGGCCTTTGTGGTAACAATGGACGAGCAAGGGCAACTGACTTAGCAAGGGTTAAGCTAACTCATTTGTAAATTACAATCAAACATCAACAATTTAATCACAACATGCCAATATGTCACAGGTAAGAAATATTGCAAATAGTAGTTACTTTTGTCGGTTTGAAGAAGGGTAGAGTCAATGGTTTCGTTATCGTCCAACGAAAAATAGAACAACGGAATCTTTGGCCAAAGTTCCGGGCGCTCAGTGAATTTGCAGGTTGAGAGGAATAGTTTAGAAATGACACGTTCACTTCAGTTTAATTCCTACGAACAAGCGAGGGTGATTGTACGTTTGGGGGTTTTATACTCCAAAGAACAAGGGGGGGTCCCCGTGAAGGTGACCTCTTTCATTGGTCAGTTTCCCCCCACCTGGGCGTCGTCCTGAGATCTGCCTAGGTGTGAAGTAGCTGTACCTTTTGAGTTCCGTTATTTCAACTGTCCATGGAATGCTCAAACTTCAGAATATAACAATACAACATTCGTAAATGGTTTTGTTAGTATGGTACAATCATTTTGATATCAAGATTGGCTGACTTAACTATACTTGAAGGGAAGTTATAATCAAACCTCAATTAAACAACGTTCTAAGTAAATGGGAAAAACACACATTATAACACATCAACTACTGTCATTGAAATAGTTTCCATGAGCCATGTAGTCCTTGAGAATATGTTTGTAAATCCACATAAAAGTTCTTCCTTGTAAATCCTTTGTCTGATACTGTGGGCCGTGTGGCCTCTGTATCTGACCCCATGCTGGGTCAGAAGCTTTGAAGCTTCTCCTCTGGGAGAAGGACAAAGGGGGAAGACCCTTTCCTTGTCGGGGGTAGGAGAAGGTGTGATGGTACCGTGCTTTGTCTGTGGACTGTGCTACAGAATAATAATAACTAGAGAGGGTACAATTTCTGGGGAAATTGTAGGGTGTGCTTGCTTGCGTCGGTTGCACAGGGGTCCGTTTTTGAATGACATTTTTACAACTGATATTTCTGTATATTTTATATAAAAATGCATACTTATTATTTATAAAGATGACATAGATTTAAAAGCATTTTTTTTTTGCTGCTCATTTACAACTGAAAATACGAGTGAAGTGTAGAATGAAATAGATGTCTTCTCATTTCCCCTGCAAGAGGCAGCCTCATCGTTGAAACAAAACGAATAAATTGGGCAGACCGGTGTAAAAATTGACCTAATCTCTATGATTTAAACGTCATTTTAAGTTTTTCCCTTCTCATGATATTTTCAGGCATTTAGCCTACTCATTGCATTCATTCATTAATAAAGAACCCCCTTTGAAGATTATTCTACGACGTTACCCGGCAGTAGAAGATGGAATCGCGATTCAAACAGTACCATCTGCTAACTGAAAATATGCCCCCCAAAACATAAATAAGCTTGACATTTATTTAGTGGAAAATCGCTCATTCATAAAAAGCTCACTGGTAGCGATCATTGTCAGTAACAACGCAAAATGCGATATAGCCCTGTGTGGAGAAGCTGACCCGGTAAATTGTACTACTACGGCACAGTACTAGACTACTGCTGTGTTCGTCTTGGTAGCGATTGCGTTGGTTGAATTGGATTTAACGTTCCGTTGTACGGTTTAAGCTTAAATTAATTATTTTCATAAACAGATTGACAACGTTTAGGCTGTGGCAAAGAAGTTCAGGTTAGTAGTTAGATAGACTTTTGATTTAAGTAAGGGGAGTGCCGAACATGTTCTGTCGCCGTTTGACTTCCTAAACAGCTGTGTAGTGTAGATGTTTTTGTAGTGTGTCTCGCGTAAGCTACAGCGTTGCAGTGAGCTACACTGGTTTGAAACCACAGGTAATGGTAATTTCACCAACAAATCGTTTACTAATGTCAGAATAAATCCTACAACGAAAATGTATATGTGAGGAATGTTTATTTTAACGATTGAAAACAGATAACGCTACATCATAGACCACTGTAGTATGTGTTGTCCGGGCAACACAGGCTAATGATGCTAATACTTCAGTGAAATAGTAGACTACTGTTTCCGAAAGTAGATGTACTTCCTTAATAATATCAGCTTATACTGTACATTACACATCACAATTGTGTGTCATATCACAAAGTAAAATGAGTAAATAGTTATCACCCTGGCCTCTTTGCTTGTGGCGTTTCTGCAGCTGCCTTGCAGTAAAGCTATAGTTAGCCTAGCTATCCCCCAAGTTAACAGATGCGAAACGAATGTTCTGCCAAAGGTAGTCACGCGTGTTTTCGTGACGTTAGTGACGTAGTGACGTTAGTAACGTCAGTGACTGTGGCTAGCAAATTAGCCACCGTTAGCTTCACTTTTCGCCACAAAAACTTAACTTGAGCCTAAACCATGCAACGGAACGTGAATTCCAATAGAAGCAACTCAATCGCTACCAAGACGAAACTTTTGACACCTACGTTGTCTATGTAGGCCAAATATTGACAGAGTTTTAGGGGGGCAAAAAGAAAAAAAAAAAGAAAAAATTATAATATATACGTGAGAGAACAAAGGTTGTGCCCTTGCCGAAGGCAAAGCACACCCAATAATGTATTTAAACTCAAGCTTGTGTGGTGCGTCGCTTTCTTCAATGCCACAGCCTAAACTTTATGTCAAAAGAAACATTCTCATTTCTGGCGCTTTCAAACAATCCCCTCAGTGACGTTTGGCTAGCAACAGCAGCTAGCTTGCTCGTAGCAAACTTCTTTTGAATTAGCCATTTCCCCCTAAATTAATGTCAAACTTGTTTACGTTTTTGGGGGCATATTTTCAGTTAGCAGACGGTACTGTTTGAATCGTGATTCCATCTGAAATACTGCCGGTGACAACGTTGTTACAGTAGCTTGTTTCAAAGGGGGTTCTTGAGTAGGCTAAATGCTTGAAAATATCACTAGATGGGAAAAACTTGAGGGGACGGACACACCTGCAACCGACGCAGGCGAGCACACCCTACAATTTCCCCAGAAATTGTACCAACTAGAGAGGGTTTCTACCTTTTCTTATTATTATTGGTGGCCAAGCCGCGAAGCGGCGAAGCCACTTAAGTGTTTCTACCTTTTCTTCTTCTTATTATTATTAATCATCTTCCTCTCCCATTGGAGTCTATGGCAGCCCCTAGAACCGTATGGTAAAAAGTTGTGAAATTTGGCAAACTCTTTGAGGACAGTCCCCTCTTTATTTTCACCAAGTTTCATGTCTCCCATTCGAGCACTCTAGCGCCACCAACGGGTCAAAGTTGGACTTGTGTTTACAAACGTAACTTTTGAACCGTATGACCGATTTTCAAAAATGAGGTACCGTTGGATTCCCTGGATCAAGACGAGTTCAACACACCCTATGACGTTAATTTCCGGTTATATAGATTTTCCGCCATTTTGAATTTTAAGGAAAAACGTTTTTTCGCTTCTCCTCCTTCAATTTTTGTCAAATCTTGCCCAGAATTGGCACACATCATCGTCACATCAACCCTCACTAAAATTTTCGAAAGGATTTTTGGTTTTCAAAACAGTTTGTCCGGTACAGCCAATCAAAATCGGCAGCAAAGACACCAAACAGGAAGTTGGGTCATATCTCAGCCAATCCTTGAGAAATCAACACCAAACTTGGTAGGATGACTCGGAACCTTCTTCTGAGGATGTCCAATCAATTTGGTGTCATTTGATCACTGGGCGTGGCCGCAGGAACCAAAAATGTTTTTTGGCCAATAACTGTTGATTTGTTTGCCTTTATTAAGTAATTCCTTTGTCTCATGATATCTTGGGACATTCCGTGTGTGATACCAGCCGAATTGATACGGCCGCCATTTTGAATTACTGAAAAAAAACGTTTTTTCTCTACTCCTCCTACAAATGTTGTCAAATCCTCACCAAATTTGGCAGAGATTATCTTCAGACCAAGTCTTACAAAAGCTAATACATGGTGTTTTGATTTTCGAACCCGTTTGCCCGATACAGCCAATCAAAGTCTGCCGTTAAGCCAGCAAACAGGAAGTTGGGTCGTATCTCAGCAAATCTTTGATGGATTCACACCAAGCCTTCGGCGAGAGCACAACCTTTGTTCTCTCACATATGTATTATTATTTATTGTTTATTTTCGCCCCCCTAAAACTCAGTCAATATATGGCCTACATACACAACGGCGGTGTCAAAAGGTTCGTCTTGGTAGCGATTGCGTTGCTTCTATTGGAATTTACGTTCCGTTGCATGGTTTGGGCTTAAGTTAAGTTTTTGTGGCGAAAAGTGAAGCTAACGGTGGCTAATTTGCTAGCCACAGTCACTGACGTTACCAACGTCACTAATGTCACGAAAACACGCGTGACTACCTTTGGCAGAACATTCGTTTCGCATCTGTTAACTTGGGGGATAGCTAGGCTAACTATAGCTTTACTGCAAGGCAGCTGCAGGAACGCCAAAAGCAAAGAGGCCAGGGTGATAACTATTTACTCATTTTACTTTGTGATATGACACACAATTGTGATGTGTAATGTACAGTATAAGCTGATATTATTAAGGAAGTACATCTACTTTCGGAAACAGTAGTCTACTATTTCACTGAAGTATTAGCATCATGACATTAGCCTGTGTTGCCCGGGCAACACATACTACAGTGGTCTATGATGTATCTGTTTTCAATCGTTAAAATAAACATTCCTCACATATACATTTTCGTTGTAGGATTTATTCTGACATTAGTAAACGATTTGTTGGTGAAATTACCATTACCTGTGGTTTCAAACCAGTGTAGCTCACTGCAACGCTGTAGCTTACGCGAGACACACTACAAAAACATCTACACTACACAGCTGTTTAGGAAGTCGAACGGCGACAGAACATGTTCGGCACTCCCCTTACTTAAATCAAAAGTCTATCTAACTACTAACCTGAACTTCATTGCCACATCCTAAACGTTGTCAATCTGTTCATGAAAATAATTAATTTCAGCTTAAACCGTACAACGGAACGTTAAATCCAATTCAACCAACGCAATCGCTACAGTACCAAGACGAACACAGCAGTAGTCTAGTACTGTACCGTAGTAGTACAATTTACCGGGGCAGCTTCTCCATACAGGGCTATATCGCATTTTGCGTTGTTACTGACAATGATCGCTACCAGTGTGCTTTTTATAAATGAGCGATTTTCCATGAAATAAATGTCAAGCTTATTTACGTTTTGGGGGGCATATTTTCAGTTAGCAGATGGTACTGTTTGAATCGCAATTCCATCTTCTACTGCCGGGTAACGTCGTAGAATAATCTTCAAAGGGGGTTCTTTATTAATGAATGAATGCAATAAGTAGACTAAATGCCTGAAAATATCATGAGAAGGGAAAAACTTAAAATGACGTTTAAATCATAGAGATTAGGTCAATTTTTACACCGGTCTGCCAAATGTATTCGTTTTGTTTCAACGATGAGGCTGCCTCTTGCAGGGGAAATGAGAAGACATCTATTTCATTCTACACTTCACTCGTATTTTCAGTTGTAAATGAGCAGCAAAAAAAAATGCTTCTTTATAAAAAAGCTTATTACTAAATTATTTACTGTGTCGTCTCAGTTACACTATCAGGGGTGGGAAATACTGTGATTTGCTAAAGTAGGCAAATGGCTAGTAGAACATAACATTTCATAATAATTTCAGTAAATCAAGCAGCGCTGCAAGACCCAGTGAAATGTTGTATATCCTACAGCTAGCATTGGCTTACTCAACTTCGGTAGGCCATCCTCAGTATTTGCAAGCTAGCTAAACTTAGCATAAACTATATCTGAAATAATTTTGTAGACATAACAATGGATTTAGTTACTAAATGTTGGTGTTAACTTTTTATTTTTTCTAAAATGGTCCTAATCTCTATGACAAGTTTTTCCCTTCTCGTGATTGTAGTATGACCCTCTGGATGCCCCGTACCTGGGGCTGTATAAATGTATCAGTGGGTTGTCATGGAAGCAGTTCAGTAAATATGCCAGCAGACTAAAGACATGCCGTTGTCCGTATCCATTTGTAATGCAAATTACCACAGTGATATCTTCAGGCATTTAGCCTACTCATTCATTCATTAATAAAGAACCCACTTTGAAGATTATTCTAACAACAACGTTACCGGCAGTAGCTATCTCAGATGGAATCGCGATTCAAACAGTAGCCTACCATCTGGTACTGTAACTGAAATATGCCCCCAATAACGTAAATAAGCTTGACATTAAATTAGCTGCACGGTCTGTAGAGATCTTGGGAGGAAGCCACTTTTTTGTGTTTTGCTAATGCAGAATTCGGTCAAATGAAATCGATAGACGTAATGAGTGGCACATTACGTGAAATAACATTGGATTTTATTTTGTTTGAGTTTTAATAACTTGTCCAGTGGGGCAATTAGCCAAAATTAATATTCCAGACTTGCCCTACAAAAAAATCCACTCGTCTCGGACAAGCCTTAATGTCGAGCCCTGTAGCTACATGGCTAGACTGTTGATACAGATCAGAAACCATCATATCTTGGACACCAAAAATCAGCGAATCTCACAGGCAAATTAATTACATATGAAGGCCTTTATATATGGCTACAAACTTCTGCCCGGCGTCTAGCTGGCTACTTGTTACTAAGTAACAACTTTGTTGCACGAGCATTCTTTCTTAGCTACAAACTTCTGCCCGGCGTCTAGCTGGCTAATTGTTACTCAGTAACAACTTTGTTGCAGGAGCATTCTTTGTACATTGCAAGCTAACAGTGTCCGGTAGGCTACTTCGCTATAAATAATGATGTCGCTATAAATAATGATGTTAAACCGAGACCACTCAGCCCTAAAAGAAAATGTAAGGTAAAATAAACTAAAGAAAGGTTTGATGTTAGGCTACTTTGAAAATTATAAATAAAATAGGCTAATGTAATAATAAAACTGCTAAATCATTCTCTAACTATAGGCTCCTCTATATCTTGCATAATGAAACATAAGGTTTTTTAAGTAGCCTAATCAAAAAGCCTGCGCTTGCCCTCATTGGGTGTGCTTTGCCTTCGGCAAGGGCACAACCTTTGTTCTCTCACATATATATTATTATTCTTTTTATTCTTTTTGTCCCCCTAAAACTCAGTCAATATTTGGCCTACATAGACAACCTAGGTGTCAAAAGTTTCGTCTTGGTAGCGATTGAGTTGCTTCTATTGGCATTTACGTTCCGTTGCATGGTTTAAGTGGAAATTAAGTTTTTGTGGCGAAAAGTGAAGCTAACGGTGGCTAACTTGCTAGCCACAGTCAATGACGCTACTTACGTCACGAAAACTCGCGTGACTACCTCTAGCAGAACATTAGTTTAGCAGCTCGTTAACTTCTGGGAGATAGCTAAGCTAACTGCTTTACTGCAAGGCAGCTGCAGAAACGCCACAAGCAAAGAGGCCAGGGTGATAAGTATTTACTCATTTTACATTGTGATATGACACACAATTGTGACGTGTAATGTACAATATAAGCTGATTTTATTAAGGAAGTACATCTACTTTCGGAAACAGTAGTCTACTATGTCACTGAAGTATTAGCATCATGACATTAGCCTCTGTTGCCCGGGCAACACATACTACAGTGGTCTATGATGCATCTGTTTTCAATCGTTAAAATAAACATTCCTCACAAATACATTTTCGTTGTAGGATTTATTATGACATTACATTACAAGTAAACGATTTGTGGGTGAAATTATAATTACCTGTGGTTTCAAACCAGTGTTGCTCACTGCAACGCTGTAGCCTACCCGAGACACTACAAAAACATCTACACAGCTGTAGGAAGTCAAACGGCGACAGAACATGTTCGGCACTCCCCTTACTTAAACCAAAAGTCTATCTAACTACTAACCTTAACTTCATTGCCACAGCCTAAACTTTGTCAATCTGTTCATGAAAATAATCAATTTCAGCCTAAACCGTACAACGGAACGTTAAATCCAATTCAACCAACGCAATCGCTACCAAGACGAACGAACACAGGAGTAGTCTAGTACTGTACCGTAGTACCGGGGCAGCTTCTCCACACAGGGCTATATCGCACTTGGCGTTGTTACTGACAATGATCGCTACCACTGAGCTTTTTATGAAAGCGATTTTCCACTAAATAAATGTCAAGCTTATTTACGTTTTTGGGGGCATATTTTCAGTTAGCAGATGGTACTGTTTGAATCGCGATTCCATCTTCTACTGCCGGTAACGTCGTAGAATAATCTTCAAAGGGGGTTCTTTATTCATGAATGAATGTAATATGAGTAGACTAAATTCCTTAAAATTTACAAGAAGGGAAAAACTTAAAAGGACGTTTAAGTCATAGAGATTAGGTCAATTTTTACACCGGTCTGCCAAATGTATTCGTTTTGATTCAACGATGAGGCTGCCTCTTGCAGGGGAAATGAGAAGACATCTATTTCATTCTACACTTCACTCGTATTTTCAGTTGTAAATGAGCAGCAAAAAAAAAAGCTTTTAAATCTATGTAATCTTTATAAATAATAAGTATGCATTTTTATATAAAATATACAGAAATATCAGTTGTAAAAATGTCATTCAAAAACGGACCCCTGTGCAACCGACGCAAGCAAGCACACCCTACAATTTCCCCAGAAATTGTACCCTCTCTAGTTATTATTATTATTTTTATTATGCATAGCGATTGGTGCGAAGTTTTGATATTTGGCACACTAATAGTCTCCTGACTATTTATCACCAATTTTAATGTCGATCCATGAAGCACTATAGCGCCACCAAGGTGTCAAAGTTGGAGGTGCGTTTACGCCCATAACGTTTGAACCATGAGACCGTTTTTCTTAAGTGAGGTTTCATCGGATTCCTTAGGCGCAGAAGATTCGACTGAACCCTATGGCGTCACTGTCGTCCCGAAGGTTTTTCCGTGATTTGCATTTTAAGAAATGGCAACTTTTTCAAACTCCTCCTAGGCCGTTGCTCCGATTTTCATGAAAATTGTGAGAGATCATCTTCAGACCATGCACACAAAAAGTTATCAACATGGCATCGATAAGTCAAACTGTTCACGAGTTACCCGCAAACGATTTTGACAAAGAGCACGCCATTGCGGACGTGAGGCCTTGTCTCTGCGACGGTTTACCGTATGGAGACGAAACTTTGGAAATGTCATCGCGAGTGTGGTGTATTAATAACGAGACGGTCGTATTACACACGTTGATATTTACTGAGAACTGAAACTCAACACAGCATCCATTAAGGCAGGTAACGTTCAACTGACGTATACAGGAGCTTGCGCAGTGCGCATCAATCACTAAAGTGATATGATCCAATCAGTACATCACCTCCCCTTTTAGATTAAAGGTAACTTAACACATTCCACCACAAAAGTACCTTAGTCATTATTGCTATGAGTATCAATTTAACCTAACTTAACTTTGGTCTTTTAACTCACTGACTGCTGTTGACTTCTTATTTCAACCTAAACATTAAATAAACTAGCATCAGTAATCAAGTTATCAAAACAAACAACTCAAGTTTCAATCAGTCTTTAGAGCTTCTTATTACCACATTCAGTCCTGGTAACGCTCTGGACGCCTAGTAGTCCGCTCTGAGCGCCGCAAAGCCACTGGAACAGGGTCAGGTGGTTCAGGCAGCTGTACCTGCTCTGATGTTGTGGGCGCTGTTCTGGCACGCTCCTTTACCTGCTCCGCTGGTGGACTTGTGTCTTCATCAGGCTGTAGCTCTGAAGTCTCTGGAGTGCTGCGTGGTCTGAGCTGGTCTCCCTGACGCCGGTACACTTGTTCAGCACTCTCACCTTGTACCCTGTATGACACAGGTCCAGTTTGTTGTCTTATCACTCCTGGAATCCATCTAGGCTTTTCTCCTGCTGTGTTACGCAGATATACCTGTTCATCCATATCAAACTGTCTCTCCGCAGCATGCTGGTCATGTTCTTGCTTCTGACGATACTGCTTTCTTCTCACCCTTTCTCTGATGCTTGGCTTCAGGAAGTCCAGTCTGGTTCTGATATGTTTCTTTAAGAACAAATCTGCTGGTGACTCACCCGTTGTGCTGTTGGGGGTAGTACGATACCACAGCAAAAAGTGAGAAACTTTGTCCTCGATACTGAGATCATCCTTTGCCAGCTTTTTCATTCCAGCTTTGAAGGTGGAGACATATCTCTCTGCTAAGCCATTCGTGGCAGGGTGTCTCGGAGCACCTGTTGTGTGTAGAATTCCGTTTCTCTTCGTAAACTGCTGAAATTCATCAGACATGAAAGTTGCTGCATTGTCTGTGACGATTTGCTCTGGGACTCCATATGATGCAAATAATCTTTTCAATCTTGTGATTGTGGCTGTGGAAGTCGTCTGCATCATTTTGTACACTTCCAGCCACTTTGAAAATGCATCGACCACGATCATGAACATACTGCCCATGAATGTCCCTGCAAAGTCAACGTGGAGTCTTTTCCAAACATCCCCAGGGAACTCCCATGGGTGCAGTGGGCTTTGACGCGGCATGCGTTGCTCTAGTTGGCAGGTTTCACATTCTTTGCAGACTTTTTCAATGTGCATGTCAATATTAGGCCACCAGACATATTGTCTAGCTATTGACTTCATCTTTACAATTCCAGGATGCCCACCGTGTACCTTCTTGAGCACTGCTGTTCTCAGCTTCACTGGTGCAATCACTCGTGTGCCCCATAGAACACAACCTTGTTCAACAGACAGTTCATCTCTCTTCTTGTGATACATCCTCATTTCATCTGGAATTTCTTTTGTCCATCCTTCCATAATGTACCTGTTCAGCTGTGAAAGCTCTCTGTCTTTTCTTGTTGCTGTGGCAATCTGTCTTGCGTTCATTGGTGCTTCCTCCAGATGTTCACACATCAGGGCATCAATGTACGCTGACATCGCTTCGGTTCCGGAATCCTTGGTCTCTGAGAGAGGGACACGGGACAGCCCATCAGCGTTACCGTGCTTTTCTGACTGGCAGTAGACTATGTGGTAGTCATACGCTGACAACACGATAGCCCACCTCTGGATACGCGCCACCGCCATTGTTGGAAGCCCCTTATGCTCCCCGAACAGGGTCAATAGAGGTCTGTGGTCGGTGATCAAATCGAACTGTCGCCCCCACAGGTATTGGTGAAACTTTTTCACACCATACACTAGGCTCAACGCCTCCTTCTCTATCTGTGAATATTTCTTCTCTGCTGGAGAGTGTTCGAGAGGCATAGGCGATTGGATGTTCTTCTCCATTGGGTGTTGTGTGCTGAATCACGGCTCCTATTCCGTAAGCTGACGCATCACATGCAAGGGTAAGTGGCAAGTCTTGGTCATAATGCACTAACACTTTATCACTTGTCAAAAGTTCCTTACATTTGTTGAATGAGTCCTGTTTAGCTCTACTCCATTTCCAGGTGGTTTGCTCTTTCAAGAGTCTGTAAAGGGGTGCCAGCACAGTGCTCTGCTGTGGCACGAAACGTCCATAGTAGTTCACAAGCCCTAAGAAGGCTCGAAGTTCTTTAACATTTGTGGGTGCTGGTGCCTCATGTATAGCTCTGACCTTGTCTTTAGATAGATACACACCTTTTTCATCCAGCACGTGGCCCAGGTACTCGATCCGAGACCGGCCAAACTCACATTTTGACTTTTTCACTCTCAGTCCATTTTCTTGCCGCTGCAGAACTCTGTCCAGGTTCCGAAGATGCTGGGCGTCGTCTTTTCCCATCACTAGGAGATCATCAAGGTAAACAACAACATTGAGGTCCTTCATGATGTTCTCCATAATCCTCTGGAAAATACTGACAGCAGAGTTCACGCCAAAACAAAGGCGGTTGTAGACGAATAGTCCCTTGTGAGTGTTTATTGCTGTGTATTTCTTTGAATCTTCATCAAGCAGTACCTGCTGGTAGGCTGAGGCTAAGTCTATTTTTGAAAACAACTTCCCACCACTGAGTGTTGCCAGAACTTCTTCGATACGTGGCAGTGGGTATGTGTCAGTGTTGGTAGCCTGGTTCACAGTTACGTTGTAGTCGCCGCACAAGCGGATTGTGCCATCCCGCTTGACCACATGAACTACTGGAGCCGCCCACTCACTGTGCTTTAATGGGGAGATGACATTCTCTCTCTCAAGTCGTCCTAGCTCTTCTTCCACTCGCGCCTTCATAGCAAATGGCAGGGGACGGGCTTTATGAAATCTTGGAGTGGCGTCAGGCTTCACTGAAATTGTTGCTTTAATGTCTTTTAATGTTCCAAGCTCGTCCTTGAACACCTGACTGTATTTTGCTAGCACGTCAGGAATTGACTTGGGTGTCTTTGTGTTTTCACTGACCATTTTAATCGTTTTCCAGTCCAATTTAATTTTTTCGAGCCAGTTCCTACCACAGAGTGAAGGGCCATTTCCTTTTACTACGATTAGTGGCAAGTCAGCAGACTGGTCTCCATAAGCCACTCTGGCTAAGAACTGTCCTTTCACTGGAATAGCCTGGCCTGTATAAGTTTTCAGTGCCACATTGCTGCTCTTTAATGATACACGTGCAAATGACTTTTTGTACACGGTCTCTGAAATAATGCTGACAGCTGCTCCTGTGTCTATTTCCATTAGAACATCTTCCTTGTTCACTTCAAATTTCACTTTAAATGCATGTTTCTCTGCCTCATTTACACTAAGCACTGTTTCAGCCCCTGTCTCATCTTCAGCATGAACATAGCTAGTGCCTTGGTGCTTGCTTGGTCTCTGCTTCCCCCTTCTTCCACGTGCTGGCTCACTAGCCCTACACGCTTTCTGGATATGTCCAAGCTTATCACATTTATGGCATTTAGAAGTCCTAAAGTAGCATTCATTTGCGCTATGATTTTTGCCTTTACATCTGTAGCACTCTGCCTGTGCTGGTTGAGGTTTGTGCTTCTGGTTTACCTTGTGAACAGAAACGGCTGCATCATCGGTGTGTCTCAACTGTCGCACATCTCGGTGGGCTGTCTCCATGTTGAGCGCGACCTCAAGGGCCCTCGCAAAAGTCAGTCCATCCATAGCAAGCAGTTTGCGTTGGCAAGCCTCGTCATGAATCCCACTGACAAAGCCATCGCGCAGAGCTTCATTAAGCTTGTCACCGAAATCACACCGTGCAGCCAACTGCTTCAACTCTGCAGCAAACTTGCTAACACTTTCATTTTTCTTCTGAGCACATTTTCGAAACCTAAAACGCTCGGCAACGACCAAGGGCTTGGGTTCATAATGTTCCATCAGAATTCTCACGATATCATCAAAAGTTTTGTCTTTTGGCTTCTGTGGTTGGACTAAATTACGTAAAACACCGTATGTTGAAGCACCCATAGCACTTAACAAGGTCGCTACCGTTTTATCCGCGTGAACATCATGTGCATCGATGAAGAGCTCCATTCGCTCGACGTATGCTGACCACTGTTCAACTTCAGGCTTGAACTCGTCCAGTCTTGCATAGTTTGCCATCTTCACGTCACGTCTTCCACTTTACCTCGTCGCCAATTATGTGGTGTATTAATAACGAGACGGTCGTATTACACACGTTGATATTTACTGAGAACTGAAACTCAACACAGCATCCATTAAGGCAGGTAACGTTCAACTGACGTATACATGAGCTTGCGCAGTGTGCATCAATCACTAAAGTGATATGATCCAATCAGTACATCACAGCGAGCATGTCATCTAATCATCTTCCTACCACAATCACCTTGATATGTCAAAATATGACTGAATTACAGCTGTTTATACTTGGGTCAAATCTGACAAAGCTCGCCACGGGAGAAACGTCTTTCTTTTTTTTATAGAGTAACCGAACACAGCGTCAAAGTTGGAGGTGTGTTCCAAAGAGGTCCACAAAAGGTTGTGTCATCTAACCGCTAGGGGGCGATCCCGTGTCTGACACATGTTAACATGTGATACCAGCTGAATTGATGCGGCTGCCATTTTGAATGAATGAATAAAAGTTTTTTTCCCTACTCCTACAACATGTATCCAATATTCACCAAATTTGGCACAGATTATCGTCAGACCACAATCAGCTTGACATGTCAAAATAGGACTGAATTACAGCTGTTTAAACTTGGGCCAAATCTGACAACCGCTTGCCACACAAAAAACTGCTTATATTTTTACACAGTAACCGAACACAGCAATTTCCAGCACTGAGAATAGCTCACTAGGATAAGTTGGTGTCCTGACAAGCGCAACATAAGAGGTTTGAATCCAGCCAAAGCCAACAAGACTGTCATGTCACTGGTTATCTGTTTACACTATCAAACCTCACCTCACTCTATCAAAATGATTTTTGATTTTCAAAAGCCTTTGTCCGGTACAGCCAATCGAAAACGGCAGCAGGGCCGTCAAACAAAGTTGAGACATATCTCAGCACATGTTTGATGGATTCACACCAAACTTGCTGCATGTACTCGGAACCCTCTTCTGAGGATGTCGAAAGTTTCTTCTGGGTCATCTGACCTGCTTGGCCACCCCATTGCTGCTTGCAGCTATATTTCTCCATTGCTTTGGCTCAATTCTCGAAACAGAAATTACATTCTCAAAGCTCTAAGTGCATTTGGCAAAATAGCCTATATGGTTCAGCACAACTACATAGATCACCTGCAAAGGGTCATCTCTCCTAAAACAGACAACTCATCAGTCAAAACTAAATCCTTTTCTCATACAAATAGTCACCCAAAATGAAAAGTCCCTTTGGCATTGTGTAAACACTGTGGGTCAAAATGTTTAGATGTTTTGTCAGTATGGCAGTTGCTGTGGAAGAATTCTAGTGGCACTGTGTAGATTTGAATAGTCAAGAGATGGCGGTTTCAATAAAATGTATTTAGTTTGTACAAATTAAGAATTAAGAAAGTACTTTGTGATCAGTCATAACGAAGGAGGTGCTAGCCACAGATCGTTCGCAAGAGTGATGAAGAACAACCCTAAAACCCTGCCTTATATAAACTTTAGATCAAATGGTTCTTCTGATGGTCAATCCATCAATGTAGCAAACTCTGTGATTGGTCAGCACTGCTCAGTGACAGTTTGACTCCATACCAAGTGTCCCACAGTTCTTTGATGTGGCATCTCTCCCCAAACCAGTAGATACTAAAGCCACAGGAGTTCACCAGTCAAATGGTCAACTGTCCTTTGTGTGGACATCTTCAAACAAGTATTTAATTAACACCACCCATGCAACAGGAAGGGTCAGAGCAGCTTGATCAGTTCATCTATTTTAAACTACTCCCTCAGATCACAATAACAATACAATTGAATCCACATTGTCTCCAGACCAACTGTCTCATCCTCCCCAGGTGTCATAAACTGCAAATGGCATCTCTACCAAATGGAGTTGATTCAACATTCATTGTATCAAGCTTCTTAACCAACTTTAAACTTCTCTTAAAACACATTCCTTATATATAAAACACATACATTATAACTGTATTCCACCACAATTCCTCTCTTTTTTTGTTTTACAATACCATAAACCCAAACAGTTAATCAAGAAAAATAAAATTCAAACATTAACATAAGAAATGCCATTCCCAAGACAAAACCCATTGTACCCCGTAAACCACAAAGTCCAGGTTGTCGGAACGGATGCCATGGTTGTGCATCCGTAGTGACCATCTTCAGTTGGCTGTAGGCAAACTTCTTTTAGTCAGTGTAGTCTAGTCGAACCAATTGCAAACAACGATCAAATTGCTCAGGGCAACTTTCAACGACACTGCACTTTGCGTACAGCTCGGAAATTTCCTTGGTACTACGCAGAACGCGTATCCTCTGCTTCCGTCTCCAGACAAGGTGCACGCTTACAATGGCTAGCGTGTATCCACGTTGCTCTTCCCTCCGATCTTAACCGCCGGATTAGTCGTCAGGAGAATCTGGTATGGCCCCGTCCACCTTGGGTTTTACCAGGCGTTTCAGGTCCTTCACCACGATCCAGTCCCCTGGTATCAAATCATGCAGCGGTCCAGTCATAGGAATAGCCTCCTTCACCTGCCTGTGAATCTCACACAAAGTAGACTCCAAAAGGTTGCACAGTGATAAACAAGCACATTCTCACAGAGGTCAGTTAAAGGTAACTGACTTCTTGTCGTCTTAGTCTTCAAGGTTCTGTTCTCTCATTCAACTGAAGTGATTAACACAATTTTGACTCCTATCAACACCAGAATAACTTCCTTAAACAAGTGTGACCCATTATAATTACATACCCTCAAAGAAAAATTCCATCGAAGAATAATCTAAATTAACAAAACTTGACCACTGAGCCCCTGAGAAGTCTAAAACTTCTTCCCATCCAACAACCATCAACAATCATTAAACAGTATCACTTCTCCAAAAATGTAACTCTACAAAATCCATCTATCAATACTCAAATGGTTTCTCTAACCTTAACTGTGAAGCTTATCGTGTTTAAACTCATTTTCTCATATTACTTGTCCCACATATGAAGCACTGACAAAATGACTTATGCATTTACAAATCCTCTTGTATGCTAAAATAATGGAAACGTGATGCATACATGATATCATACAAACTTCAGAGGCATGATCTTTCCATGTGTTAACTGAGCAAAATCTCAAGATAAATGTTTTATGCAGACCATACAACCTCCATTTTCTTGTGGAGTAGTCCAAGTTCGAATCTCCATTCCACCATTCCTTTATCCATCTGTCCGCTGTATTCTGTAATTCTTGTGAAATATACTCAAACAAAAACAAAATTCTCACTCTGGGTTAAATACAGTCCAATATTTTCAACTCAGCAGTATCATATCAAACCCTCACAGTCACTTTCTGTTTGGATCAGTCAGTCATCAGTCAGTCATAAATTCCTAAACGTCATGTCTTATCTCTAAGAAGCCTGCGCTTCCCGTAAAGAATCTGTAACAAATGTTGTATCAAAGTCACACAACAATTTTCCTCAAAAGAGTCCTGTAAGCCCAAATTTGTCAAGTTAGGCTTATCCGGACATGGCAACATCATCTCATCACTTTCTGTAAACATATCAACATCAAAAACATATTCAAGTTAGTTCATCATTGCATGCAGGCAATCTAGAAACTGCTCCAGCTAGTGACAGCGCTAGCATTTTCCCTGTGGAATAATCATCATTGTTAGAGTGAATTCTACATTTGCATACAGCAAGTTGTTCTATAAGTGAAAATAAGAAACTTCCTGTTTCCAGTGGCGCCTTAATGCACGGGCTTACCTGGGCTTAAGCCCGGGGCCTCGACCAATCAGGGGCCTCTTAATAATAATACAAAATAATAATGATGATAAACGTCCATATTCGCGATGTCATTACTCTGCTCTACAGTGGCATCTGGTGTTGTATGTGGAGGCAGGGGAGGTCCCCCCTCCACCTTATCTAAACAAAATGTAACAAAATGTAACAAAAACTAGAGAGGGTACAATTTGTAGGGTGTGCTTGCTTGCGTCGGTTGCAGATGGGTCCATTTAATATGAAACAAGCTGAACCCCCTGTTACAGCAGTTTTTGACGTAGTTACAATATCTATGTTTCTTTAAGCGGTAAAAAGTAAGTTCCTTTGTTATAGACAGACTAATGTAAGAAACTGAGGCTCTGTGGTGTGGTTTACTCTGTAGAATGGACACTCAGATTGTCTTACGGTATTTATGGTGTTGTTTTATGATACCTAGGTCTGGGGGTTGTGGGAGATTGTTATCTCAGTTGAGCGAGCTGACCTAACCTTTTGGCCAAGGAGATTGTGTCCTGTGTCCTGTTTGTGTATCATTAACCATCTCCTTCTTTAGAGAGGGAGCTGGGGCATCAATGAACTATGGGACACTTGATGTGGAGTCAAACTGTCACTGAGTAGTGCTGGCCAATCACAGAGACTGCTATATTGATGGATTGACCATCAGAAGAACCATTTGTTCTAAGTTTATATAAGGCAGGGTTTTAGGGTTGTTCTTCACCACTCTCTTGAACGACCTGTAGGTTACATCTGCATGTCTTTCGCTATGACCGGTCCAGAGTACTCTGTTAATTCTTAAATTGTACAAACTAAATAAATCATATTGAAACCGCCATCTTGACTATTCAGATCTACACAGTGCCACTTGAATTTCCGCCACGTCACCCCTTTGAGACAAGCTATTCTAACAACGTTGTCACCGGCAGTATTTTTCAGATGGAATCGCGATTCAAACGGTACCATCTGCTAACTGAAAATATGCCCTCAAACGCGACTTTTTGGTCTCAGTCTAGAGCCCTGCGTGGAGAATCTGAATTGTGCTACGAGCAAGCTAGCCTAGCTGCTGTTGCTAGCCAAACTTCACTGAGGGGCTTGTTTGAATGCGCCAGAAATTAACGTTTATTTTGACAAAGTTTAGGCTGTGGCATTGAATACAGCAACGCACCACACAAGCTTGAGTTTAAATACATAATTTATTGTGACATTTCTTACTGTACATGCAAGTCTTGAATTGCTTGAATGTATAATGCTGCTAGTACACCACGGCACGATACTTGCTGTGCAACAGCAATGCACGTTGTATCCATGCGTCGTTGCTAACGTGTGCTGACGTTGTGACGTAAGCTAGCACTGAGTTCCCTTCGTTGACACCATGCACTTTTTACAACAAAAACTGAATTTCACCCTAAACCGTGCAACGAAATGTAAATAACAATACAAGCAACTCGTGCGATTGTGCGATTAGCGTGTGGGGGGCCTCAAAAAATGAAAAAAAAGTCCATAGCCCAGGGGCCTCAAGTGCTATTAAAGACGCCCCTGCCTGTTTCCATACCTTTCCCAAAATCATGTGTAACACCAATGGAGTATTCACTATCAGTAAATATTTTAACTCTTTTCCCTTTTATGAATTAACAAGCTTACACTGAAGCAACCAACTTTTGAACCAATTTGTATAGAATAAAACTATTTTAGAAAACAACCAAATTACGAATAACCTCAACTTTTAGTCCCTTATTATCTTTTCTTCAAAAAACCTTTAAGAACAGTTCAAATGAATACCTTTATATTTCAGATTCCCTTTTTATTTGTATTTTCTGTATTTAAATTCACCAAATCAAATCTCTCTTTTTCCAAGACATGAGGAAAACTATCATCACTATCCTAAACCAGAATTTAATATGTATGATTCCAAAATGAAACATAGACCATAAAATGTTCTTAATGTAACCATTAGCCAAACTTATACCCCATCTATATTTCTATATAGGTTAGATAGGTAGAACTTCATAACTTGCTTTGGCTGAGTCTTCCCAAATTATTTCAAAACCAAAAGTTATGATAACCCTCTTTATGAACCAATACCATAATAAAAACAACCTCATCACAGCCTAAAGGTTTATCCCAAAACATTGTACCAGGCCCTGATAAAACTCTCAAAGAAAAATTAAAATCAAATTACAGTCAAACTCCAAATAAAAGTACATTTTAATTATTTTCTCTTTCTCATTTCATAACCACATTGCATCTAATACCTTTATCAAAACTCTTACAAACCTCTAGATTTTACTATTTTGATTTAAAATGTTTGCCCATATACCTCTTCAGAGAATATGCATAGTTCCCTTTTCAGAACATCAAAGTGTTTAAACCAATCATCTCTTCACATCCACAAAACGTTCTCTTGTTTCATTAAATCCATGTTCGCACACTTAAAACTGCTCTTAGAATAAGTAATTCATGGTAGAATTACGCTACGACTCGCAATCACGTCAATCAAACAATGCCCTTAAGACAAAAGAAAATATAAACTCTCCCTTTTTCTTTTTAAACCTTTAAATTCACAATTTAACATAAACCCGTAAAACAAAACCTTATTCTTTAACTCCTCAAAAGTCTTATCAAAGCATGAAATACAGAATACACCTTTGAATATTCCCATATTTACCAGCCATCTCAATTACTCTTTGTTAGTACTCAATGAATCAACTCAAATAAACAATGTCTATCAGCGCGCATTTCAAACTTGAATCAAACAAACTGCTGAAACTGGAACAAAGCAAAAACTCTCAACCTCTTTTTTATCTTTAAACAACACAGATGGTTGGCGTTTACCTTCTATTCAATTAATTTTGCTAAAGTATAACTTTTCCAATCCAATTAGAACCAATTTATGAACCAGGGGTCCAATTTCTGCATTTTTATGGAATAACATCACACATCACAGATTCTCCGCTCATAAATACAAGTTCTGGTCTGAAAGGCTTTACCTCCCTGTTTGGCTAGGAATTAGAACAAATGTTGATCATGCATTTGTTAACCACCAAACTTCGAATTCATCTAAACGGACTCATCTTTCAGCAATAATACTCACATAATTATGCAGAACCACACCCTCTGTGATCACCTTTTGTAAAAAAAAAACTTCAACGTAACGGGACTCTTTTAGCCCCCACCTTTCCTCAGAATTTCTGAAACTCATGTAAAATGTCCTACTCAAACAACCAAAAACCTTGTTAGCAAATGTATCAAAATACTCATCACCCAACATATTTCAAAAGTAACCAAATTAATATGTAAAATTCGCTACAAATTTATCTATTTCTCTAAATTTCCGTCTTAGTCAATTTCTCAATTTCCGTCTGCGCATGCGTCATGCGGATACTCATCCTGGATCTCAAATGTCAAGCTGCAATTCCTTTACTAGCCTGTTACCTGCCGCCATCGCTGTTGAGTCAGTCTGTTAGTTTGTTAGCTAATGTCGCTGCCATAGTTGCAAATTCAACTTCCTGGACTCTTCTCGGTCTCAGGACAGAGCAAAATGCACTTCCTCCACGTTTTCACCATTAGCTATTAGCTAACAAAGTCACAGCCTGGAATTTTTCCTCTCAGATCCCAAAGCTATCCAATTTGAAACAGACTTTGTTCAACAGACTGGCCTAAAACGGAACTAAAATCATGTCAACCTTTCTAATCACTTCTTCATAACCCCTTTACATATTTCTTTAAACAACAGTAACATCTGTGAACTCCCACAAAATGAAAATAAAAACCATCGATTGCTTCCATGTCAATCGATATCACTACGCACATGTGTTGAAATCAAATGCAGATATTGTAACCCCGTTCTCATAACACAAAACCGAAACATTTCCAGATAAAATCAATACGTAAACAAAAAATATTCCTTAAACAACATAACATTTCCGTTTGAACACATAACTTTCTATAAAAGTTTCAATAAACCCCGGGATTGTAATTCTTCAAATGAATATCGCTTTTGTTGCCAAAACTGGCCTTTACCAATTATCCTACCCAAAAAACAAAATTTCCAGCGCATTATTCAATATCGAATCAAGCTCATAATATAGAAAATCGGTCTGTACATAATTTCCAAAATCAAGAGTATGGCAACTCACAATATTTTCTTAAGTTTGACAAAGAAACAGAAACACATATCTGTTTTTCAACCTGAAATTCAAACCAATTTTTTAAACCAATACATTTATCTTTTCGACGTCAAATTCTCTTTAAAATGAATTAAAAAAAAACAAATTGCACTCATGACGGGTGTGGGCCACTGCATGCAGAATGAGCTTCAACTTCCGCTAGGCTCAAGCGCATGCGCCTCTTTTCAAGTGGAGAATTCAGTCAAAGAATTAACATTAGCATTTTCAAAACAGACTGTCCGTCTTCAAAAACAAATGTCTTCTGGCGGTAATCAGACCGATGTAAAGTCTAACACCAAATATATAACAGTTAACACAAAGTTGTAAAACAATATAACAAGTCAATCGTCTCTCCTCTACCAACAGTGTCATAACCGATAAACATTGTACGTCACCAGTTCGGAACTCAACTTCCGGTCACGAACCAGTTTGCTAAGGCTCGCCCCCAATTTCCAGAAAACTTTCAACAGTGATGACACATCTCCGGACATTCACGTACATTTTGCTCAAATTCCCACAATTAAAGCACGCATTTTGGATTGCCTATTCCTAACAATTCGTGTTGGCCTACATGTTTTTCAACAGCATGTCAACACGCTCTGCATTAGCTTTGACCAACCAAGCCCATAACATTCTTTATTCCAAACACAACAGGGACTCAAACCCTTTGTACCGGAGAGGACTTTAACCTCTCTTTCTTTGAAATGCAAAATAATAAGTATAGGCAATTGCAAGTCAAAGCACAAGCCGCAATCTTTGCGGGAATCCAAAGCAAATCTATAAACAAATTCCAGGATCCTGCTTTCTTGACTTATCCTAATCTTTTCTTCTTTTTTTCTTAAAATCGTATATCAATTTCTCTCTACACAAGCTTATTTCGCAATTCAATAAGGTCCTTAAAACAAAACGACCCCACACTCGAAAATCCACATTTATCAATCCATATTTGCATTTGCAATAAACTATCGTTACCATACTTTTGTTTCATGTAATCGATGTTTGGACAGGTCAATTCTGCCTCCAGACCATCGTTAGCCCTATTCATTTTTCGAATTACAATCCATGTTTGACCACATTACATTTACATTTTTTCATTTAGCAGACGCTTTTATCCAAAGCGACTTCCAAGAGAGAGCTTTACAAAGTGCATAGGTCACTGATCATAACAACAAGATAGCCACAAAACATTGCGAGTAGCCAAAACATGAAGCACACATTGTGAACAACCAAAGTAAGTGCCAAAGGGAAGAACCATAAGAGCATGTAGTTAAACAAGTTACAATTAAACAACATGAACCGCTATACGTGCAAGTGTACCTGTGGAAAAAACAAGCAACAATAATAAAAACAATATATCACAGCGAGTACAAAAAATTTAAAACAGTTACCACTAACCACAAGAGCAACAAGTCTCTGAGCAAGAGTCATTGTGATCCTTGAGGAAACTAACATCGGGTCAAGCGAACCATTCCTAAGTACCGTTGTACTCCTGGAACAAGTGCGTCTTGAGCCTTTTCATTAAACCAACAATAACCAACGAAGGAAAATAAAGACACAATTACCACTTTTCTTTTCTAAAAAGTTTCTAAAATTCCGACCTCACAACTTTTCAATGAAAATATACCCCAACTGCACAATCGTAAATTACAAATATTCAAACCAAAATAAAAAATAAATAACATTTTGATTTTTGTAATTTGTATATAGCTTTTACTTTGACACAATTAGGCCTAGCTACTCTTACTTCTTTTAACCTCAAAAAACATATAAAACAAAAATGAACACGCGCGTTACTAACTTAAACCTCATTGTGAAATTTCATAGATCAGGCCTCCTTCCCTTTTTTTTCTAGACCTACACTTTGATCTTATTCCTCTACATGAGAGGGGTTTGGTAGGGCCTCACTTGCCTACATTCGTCATTGTGTGGGACAATGTAAGCTTCCACCGTGGCCCGCTCATCAGGGCGTGGTTCACTGCCCATCCAAGAATGGTGATGGTGCTCTTATCACCTTACTCCCCATTCCTCAATCCTATCAAGGAGTTTTTTTCTGCATGGAGGTGGGGGGTCTATGAACATCGGGCTCAAAACCAGAGGTCCCTGCTCCAAGCAATGGATGCTGCTTGTGGTGATGTCACAGCAGATCAGTGCAGGGGATGGTTGCGGCATGCACAACGATTCTTCCCCCGTTGCATCGCAAGGGAGAACATCAGATATGATGTAGACTAAAATCTGTGGCCAGACAGACAGGAGCGTGAGGATGAGCAGGAGAGTGAGGACGACAACTAGTGAAACTCCAGCTTTGCTTTACTTTCTTACTGTATGTGTTGGTAGTGTAGGCTATGCATAATTTCAGTTTTGATGTGCTTACGCATTGTATGACAGTATATTGTGCTGTACACAATTTCTGTTAACCACGATGTATGGCAATTGCAGTATTCTGGAAATAAAACATTTACTACAGTAACCATTCAGTGTCAAATGACTGAGCCAAGATTGAAATGTGTACATGACGGGGTTTTTCTATGGTCCACTGTGTGGTGGAAATTTAGAATACATTTATAATGTATGTGTTTTATATATAAGGAATGTGTTTTAAGAAGCTTGATACAATGAATGTTGAATCAACTCCATTTGGTAGAGATGCCATTTGCAGTTTATGACACCTGGGGAGGATGAGACAGTTGGTCTGGAGACAATGTGGATTCAATTGTATTGTTATTGTGATCTGAGGGACTGTTGTTACAGTAACCACAATGTATGGCAATTACAGTAACAAATATAGCTGCAAGCAGCAATGGGGTGGCCAAGCAGGTCAGATGACCCAGAAGAAACTTTCGACATCCTCAGAAGAGTGTTCCGAGTACACGCAGCAAGTTTGGCGTGAATCCATCAAAGATTTGCTGAGATACGACACAACTTTCTGTTTGGCGGCTCTGCTGCTGATTTCGATTGGCTGTACCGGACAAACGGTTTCGAAAATCTAAAATCATTTTGATAGTTTGTGTGAGGATTACATTGACTATAGCTTGTAGCTTGACTACAGGTAACTAGCGACTGCGGTGTACCTGGCTTCCTTTGCAGTGGCTTACAGTCTCGCTAAACAGAGAATCAGAGACATGACAAGCTTGTCGGCTTTGGCTGGATTCGAACTTCTGACGTTGCTGTTGCCAGGACACCAACTTATCCTAGTGAGCGATTCTCAGTGCTGCAAATCACAGTTCAGTTACTGGGTAAAAATATAAGCAGTTTTTCCTGTGGCAAGCGGTTGTCCGATTTGGCCCAAGTTTAAACAGCTGTAATTCAGTCCTATTTTGACATGTCAAGGTGATTGTGGTCTGAAGATAATCTGTCCCAAATTTGGTGAATATTTGATACATTTTGTAGGAGGAGTGAACAAAAACGTTTTATTAATTCATTCAAAATGGTGGCATCACTTCGGCTGGTATCACAAGTTAACATGTGTCAGACACGGGATCGACCCCCTAGAGGTTAGAGGACACATATCTACAAAGCACAATAAATCTGACTCTTCTTGAGTATAGATCCCCTGAGAATGAAACATGATCATTACCATTATACTGTTAGACAGCTACTGTGGCATACCTGGCTTCACTAAACAGATAAACCAGTATCATGACATGCTTGATGATTGTGGCTAGGTTCAAACCTATGACCTTGCACTTCAGAGGAACCCGTCTTATCCCAGTGAGCTATTCTCACTGCAGGGAAATGCTGTGTTCAGTTACTGTATAAAAAAAAGTAAGCAGTTTCTCCTGTGGGAAGCGTTGTCAGATTTGACCCAAGTATAAAAAGCTGTAATTCAGTCCTATTTTGACATGTCAAGGTGATTGTGGTCTGAAAATGATTTGATTACATGTCCATGAAAATAGGAGCAACGGCGAACAAGGAGTTTGTTTTTATGAAAATTCCAAATGGCCGACGCCCAAAATGGCAGACACGGGACAGTGTGATATATTTCGACTTAGTATGCCACGTAGAATCAGAAGAGACCAATCTTGTGATTTATGACAAATCTGTTCAGAAGGTATGATGCAAGAAATCCGATGCACTGGCTAGATGTAGCATCACTATATCGACAAAGCACAATAAATCTGACTCTGAGTATGAATCCCCTGAGAATGAAACATTAGCGTGACCATTATGATTATACTGCTCGACAGCTACTGTCGCATACCTGGCATCACTAAACAGATAAACCAGTATCATGACATGCTTGAGACTTGGGCTGGATTCGAAACTACGACCTTGCACTTCAAAGGAGCCCGTCTTATCCCAGTGAGCCATTTTCAGCGCTGGGAATTGCTGTGTACAGTTACATACAAAAAGTAAGCTGTTTCTCCTGTGGCACGCGTGGTCAGATTTGGCCCAAATTGTTGCCCCAACAGCTGTAATTCAGTCCTATTTTGACATGTCAAGGTAATTGTGGTCTGAAGATAATCTGTGCCAAATCTGGTGAATATTGGATACATTGTGTAGGTGTAGGAAAAAAAGTTTCATTCATTCATTCAAAATGGCGGCCTCATCAATTCGTCTGGTATCATGCGTTAACATGCGTCAGACACGGGATCTCCTAAGATATCACGAGACATAGGATTCACTTAAATACGACAAACAAATCAACAGTTATTGGTCAAAACACAGTTTTGCCTATTGTAGCGCCCCCTAGAGCTCAAATGACCCTACCTTTTTCGGACCTCTTAATAACAGGGTCATGAATCCATACACCAAGTTTGGAGTCAATGCATCAAAGATTCACTAAGATATGACCTCACTTCCCTTTTTCCGGATCAGTTGCTGAATTTGATTGGCTGTAACAAACAAACGGTTGCGAAAATCAAAGCTCCAGGGGATAACTTTTGTGAGGCTTGGTCTGAAGATCATCTGTGGCAACTTTGAAGAAGATTCGACAAGAATTGTAGGAGGAGTAGCGAAAAAACGTTTCTCCTTAACATTCAAAATGGCCGAGAATCTATATGACTGGGTATGACGTCATAGAGTGTGTTGAACTTGTCTTGACCCAGGGAATCCAATGATACCTCGTTTTGGAAAATGCGGCATATGGTTCAAAGGTAACGTTCGTAAACACACCTTCAACTTTGACCCATTGGTGGCGCTAGAGGGTTGGAATGGGAGACATGAAACTTGGTGAAAGTGATGAGGGGACAGGTCCCAAAGAGTGTGCCAAATTTCACAACTTCTGACCATGTGGTTCTAGGGGCTGCCATAGACTCCCATGGCAGATGTATAATAAGAATAACTAGAGAGGGTACAATTTCTGGGGAAATTGTAGGGTGTGCTTGCTTGCGTCGGTTGCACAGGGGTCCGTTTTTTAATGACATTTTTACAACTGATATTTCTGTATATTTTATATAAACATGCATAGGGCCTACTTATTATTTATAAAAATTACATAGATTTAAAAGCATATTTTTTTTGCTGCTCATTTAAAACTCAAAATACGAGTGAAGTGTAGAATGAAATATGATGTATTCTCATTTCCCCTGCAAGAGGCAGCCTCATAGCGAATCAAAACGAATAAATTTGGCAGACCGGTGTAAAAATTGACCTAATCTCTATGACTTAAACGTCCTTTTAAGTTTTCCCTTCTCGTGATATTTTCAGGCATTTAGCCTACTGCATTCATTCATTATTAAAGAACCCCCTTTGAAGATTATTCTACGACGTTACCGGCAGTAGAAGATGGAATCGCGATTCAAACAGTAGCCTACCATCTGCTAACTGAAAATATGCCCCCAAAAACGTAAATAAGCTTGACATTTATTTAGTGGAAAATCGCTCATTCATAAAAAGCTCACTGGTAGCGATCATTGTCAGTAACAACGCAAAATGCGATAGCCCTGTGTGGAGAAGCTGCCCCGGTAAATTGTACTACTACAGTACAGTACTAGACTACTGCTGTGTTCGTCTTGGCGATTGCGTTGGTTGAATTGGATTTAACGTTCCGTTGTACGGTTTAGGCTGAAATTAATTATTTTCATGAACAGATTGACAAAGTTTAGGCTGTGGCAATGAAGTTCAGGTTAGAAATCAGATAGTTTCACCTATTGAAAGACTTTTGATTTAAGCAAGGGGAGTGCCGAACATGTTCTGTCGCCGTTTGACTTCCTAAACAGCTGTGTAGATGTTTTTGTAGTGTGTCTCGCGTAGGCTACAGCGTTGCAGTGAGCAACACTGGTTTGAAACCACAGGTAATGATAATTTCACCAACAAATCGTTTACTTGTAATGTAATGTCATAAATCCTACAACGAAAATGTATTTGTGAGGAAGTTTCATTTTAACGATTGAAAACAGATGCATCATAGACCACTGTAGTATGTGTTGCCCGGGCAACAGAGGCTAATGTCATGATGTTAATGCTTCAGTGAAATAGTAGACTACCGTTTCCGAAAGTAGATGTGGGCCTACTTCCTTAATAATATAAGCTAATATTGTACATTACATTTCACAATTGTGTTTCACATCACAAAGTAAAATTAGTACATAGTTATCACCCTGGCCTCTTTGCTTGTGGCGTTTCTGCAGCTGCCTTGCAGTAAAGCTATAGTTAGCCTAGCTATCCCCCAAGTTAACAGATGCGAAACGAATGTTCTGCTACAGGTAGTCACGCGTGTTTTCGTGACGTTAGTGACGTAGGGACGTTAGTAACGTCAGTGACTGTGGCTAGCAAATTAGCCACCGTTAGCTTCACTTTTCACCACAAAAACGCAATTTCTACTTAAACCATGCAACGGAACGTAAATAAAAATACAACCAACGCAATCGCTACCAATACGAAACTTTTGACACCTTGGTGGTCTATGTAGTCCAAATATTGACTGATCCTTAGGGGGGCGAAAATAAACAATAATAAATATATATGTGAGAGAACAAAGGTTGTGCCCTTGCCGAAGGCAAAGCACACCCAATAATAATTATTATAAGAAAAGGTAGAAACACTTGAGGTGGCTGCGCCGCTTTGCGGCTTGGCCACCAAATGTAGCTGCAAGCAGCAATGGCGGATTCCTCCAAACATTGCAAACCATTGAAAAATGTATATTCTTTACAAATTGTCACTGTATATAAAAATCCATGCTGCAGACTTACCAATGGGATACCAAATCTGAAATGCAATACCATCAAGATACACAAGGGCCTTTATTTCAACCCAAGGAGTGAAGGGAGGGGGCTTAGTGAGCCTACCCATTCCAGAAAGCCTTGTATCTTTGTGCATCAGGGCGTGGCCAGTAGCGTCACCTATGGGTGATGTTGGGCCATTTGTGGTGTGGTAGTTACTATTAACCTATACTATCAATGTTTCAGGATTTGGAGAACTTTTTACCATTGCATACAAAATCAGAAATGCAATACCATCAAGATCCACAAGGCCTTTGCTAAAGACCAAGGAATGAGTGGGGGCTTGGTCAGCCCACAATTGCCTGAAATGTTGTGTATGCGTCTCGCCAAGCTTCCGCGTGTGTCAAGGGAAAGGCTGAGTGTGTGAGAATGTGGAGCGCGCGCGCTGAGGAGCAGAGGGAGACATTACATTGGAAATTATATTAGCAATTAGCCAAGCATGCATGTTTCAAATATTCACCACAAATCGACTTTTCATCTTACAGTCAACTTTTTTCTCAGATTTGTGTACTAAACATTCTCAAGAGTCTTCATATGAACTTGTGATTGAATCAGAGTATCAGTTTTTGACTGGCGGATTTGTAAAGTATTATTTTAGCGTTAGCGATAAATTCGATTTGCTTTATATCAACCATTTTTTGAGATATGAAGTTGCCTTTGCACATGGTAACATCATGTAGTGTATTCCTTGTGACATACCAAGTTTGGTGTTGATATCTCAAAGATTTGCTGAGATTTGACCCAACTTCCTGTTTGGTTGCTTTGTTGCTGATTTTGATTGGCTGTACCGGCCAAACGGTTTAGAAAGTCAAAACGCCATGGGATAACTTTTGTGAGGCTTGGTCTGAAGATCATCTCTGGTAGTTTTGAAAAAGATATGACAAAAATTGTAGGAGGAGTAGAGAAAAAACGTTTTTCAATTAATTCAAAATGGTGGCCGCATCAATTCGGCTTTTATCACAAGTTATCATGTGTCACACACGGGATGTCCCAAGATATCATGAGACAAAGGAATCACTTAATAAAGGCAAACAAATCAATAGTTATTGGCCAAAACACATTTTTGCTTCCTGCGGCCACGCCCAGTGATCACATGACACCAAATTGTGTAGACATCCTCAGAAGAGGGTTCCGAGTCATCATACCAAGTTTGGCGTTGATATTTCAAAGATTTGCTGAGATTTGACCCAACTTCCTGTTTGGCGGCTTTTCTGCTGAATTTGATTGGCTGTACCGAACAAACGGTTGTGAGAATCAAAATTCTTTTCGATAACTTTTGTGAGGCTTGGTCTGAAGATCATCATTGGTAATTTTAAAGAAGATCTGACCAAAATTGTAGGAGAAGTAGGCTTTCAAAGGTTTTTGATAAAACCGGAAATGGCGGAAAATCTATATAACCGGAAATTGACGTCATAGGGTGCGTTGAACTCGTCTTGATCCAGGGAATCCAATGGTACCTCATTTTTGAAAATCAGTCATACGGTTCAAAAGTTGCGTGTGTAAACACAAGTCCAACTTTGACCCATTGGTGGCGCTAGAGTGGTCTAATAGGATACATGAAACTTGGTGTAGGTATAGAAGGAACTGTCCTTAATGAGTGTGCCAAATTTCTCAAAAAGTTATCCAAGGGTTCTAGGGGCTGCCATTGACTCCCATGGAACTAGAATAATAATAAATATAGCTGCAGGCAGCAATGGCGGGTTCCTCCTCAGCATTGCAAACCATTACAAAATTGACATGACACAGACATGTATTTCATACATGTACACAACATTTCAATACAATTGGATCAATGGCTGATTTGAAGTCATTTTTTGAAATTCTTCACAAATTGTCACTGTAGAGAAATATCCATGCTGCCGACATTATGGGTTCTTGAGACTTCTTTGTTCCCCATTGGCAATAAGGCATGCGTACCAACTTTTAGACATTTTGGACTGACAGGGTTAAAATGCCACCCTTTTGAAAGTGACAACTTTGAAGCGTGTTCTGTCAGGCCACCTGTGCTCTGGTCAGGCCCATCATGCAGAGATCCATTCTTTAAAAGCTTTGATTACAACAATAACTTTATGAAAGTCAGAATACACTTTAGTAAAGGACGTGTGTAGTTTATGTACTACTACTGCTTGCTCTGCCCACACACTTTCCCCATCCATGCTGTTTCCCTCTTTGCCAGTGCGGGTGGTGCGGTGGCCGCATGAGGTTTAGGTGTAGTCCAAAAGTTGCCTCCCACAATCAAAACATATTAACCGCAACATTGTTTTCAAACTTTCTCAAAGATGGCTTGAAAACCACAGATATTGACTCTCTTCTTGAGTAGATCTCTTTCCAGAATCTCAGTCAATCCAGAATCAAGATTAGCCTCATAGGCAATTGGTCTGGTCTAGGGCACAGCCCACGTTCAGCTCCTTGCAAGTATAGCCTGTGATAGTAAAATGGCCGACTCTCTGTTCCCATTAAACTACACAGCATGCACACTCAAGGTGACCAACAAGATTATATTAACTAACAAACAATGGCCGGGTTTCCCAGATTCGTTAAGAAGCTCTTAACGCTAAGAGCTTCTTAAGAGCGTTCTAAGAACGCTCTAGAACGCTCTTAGAACGCTCCTAAGAAGCTCTTAGCTTTAAGAGCTTCTTAACGAATCTGGGAAACCCGGCCAATAACATTACAAACATCTAACTGAACGAACACAACAACTGAAATCCCTTGCGTAGCTGTTGTTTTTTTAACATGCCGCACTGCATGCTGGGTACCCAAGAGCGCTGACGCTGATTATCTAGCTGTGCTCCGACTGCGTGATATGACGAGATGCTAGTGGTGCGCTGAGGTCTCAGAGTCTCCTGCCCGAGTTCAAGTTCTGCCCGATTAGCAAGCTATTTTTACTAATGTTTTGTTAGCAATTGAATGGTAATGCAAGCTAGCTAAAAACAATGTTAGTTAGCTTGGCTAAACTGGTTTTCATAGCAACAGAAATCAACAAATCAGATCAGTCGAACTTTATTCAGAAATGGGGGGATGGCGGGAACATTAAAGGTGTAGGTACAGTAAAAGTGAAATGGAACGCG
The DNA here is from genome assembly GCF_963692335.1 of Osmerus eperlanus. Classification (NCBI taxonomy): domain Eukaryota; kingdom Metazoa; phylum Chordata; class Actinopteri; order Osmeriformes; family Osmeridae; genus Osmerus; species Osmerus eperlanus. The sequence goes on from NC_085024.1 coordinate 6,647,547, forward strand.
TCTTTCTGCCTTGAAGCTGCGTGCGCATCAACAAGACCCCATCTATATGTAAAGATAACATCCAAGCTAACAATTTCGCCAAATCTGACTGCAGCATTGTATACCATATGTACCGTGTTATGGTTGTTTGAGTTAAACAACTTGCTAAATGAATTAAATGTCAAATCCAACTATAAATGTATAAAAGAGAGTTCCAATCAAATCTGAATTTGTTTTAAACCTAGAGGTTTAAAAGGTTACCTTTGCCTAAACTGACATGCACCAACTCAGTTTCAACAGCCATTTACACATTTAGTCTCTATTTGTTACTCTATTCTTAAGGCATGTTTAACTTAATGTCTGCACCTCTCTGTCACCAACTGTCTCTGCAGTGGGGGCTTCACAGGGTGTCTACAGGTATAAACAAGTTAAATGTAAGACCTTTTAATACCACTTCCAAATGAAATTAAAGACCAAACTTACGATGGAAATACAAATCAAAAGTGGAAATATACAGTCATCTTTCCAAGTAAACACTGATGTCTGTTCAATATGAACAGTATGGTAAAATGACAATAATCGGTTGAGTTTAAGAACATTGACTAAATGTGTGTAATGCGGAAGGATAACACAAAAATGTAATTGCTGTCCTAAATTATACTTATTATTACACTAGGGTGGAAATGGTGGAGCAGAAACTAACAATTCCATGAATCCCATGGAAACAAAGGCAAATGTGTGAGATGTACTGATGTGGAGCACAAATGCTCCAAGAAGCAGTACTTCTCTTGAGTGGTTTTTATTCAGATGAATAATCATTGGATTCAGGTCAAAAGTCTATCACTTGAACTAGTTTCATCACTTAAGACACAAAGTCAGCAGCTTGGCATACTGGCACATGGAAAGGATTAAACATTTAGACTTTCATCAAAGTAATGCTGGCTTGTCCTTTTTCATCAATGTCCTCAAAAAAGCAGGCTGCAGAGCTACTGTCTCTGGAGGGCTGGCAGGCAGGGGCAAGCAGGGCCTGCAGGCAGGCAGGCAGGCAGGCCAGCTGGATCAAGCTGTTCTGGGGTCAGGGCTGAAGAGAAGCTGTCCAGCTAGAGAGGGGTAGTCCAGCAAGGGGTCTGTGTGGATCTCACCATCCTCGAGTCTGTTGCATCCTCTGTTGAACTCTGTTGAGCAGGCCTCTGCATGACCCTCCAGACCTGTCAAAGTGAAGAAAGGGTCCATGTCAGTTGTGAAAAATGAAGCTTTTCCCATCTACACTTGATACAGACTTCAGTTTTGACTGTGAAATGCAGTGTCATTACTTGAACTTGAATCCAAATGTGTTGACGTCATGGAGACCCATGCAGTCACTCAAAACACAGGTTCGATTCCAGGCTCTGGCAAGAGTATTTACCTCTAAACTGGTCAATATATACACATCTGACAAAAGACCAGCTCGACCTTTGCTTGTAAACAGTGATTCTGACTGTAAGAGACCTTTAAATAGCCTGACTTACCGAAATTGGCAAAACTAGCCTGGCTAACGTAGGTCGCTTTCTCAGGGCATATGACGAATGAAACAGGCTCGCCTTGAAAAAGTCTCCCTGCCGCATAGGCTTATTACAAAGACTTTCACGCCAAAAATCACCATTATGAGCCGACAGGTCTGTGGGGAATTGCTTTTTCTCCTAAAGGCTGCTCTCCTCTACCTTTTTGATGAACAATTCGCCGAGATGCAAAATGACTCACTAATTAAAAACACAGAGGAAAAAAGCTAGAGCTACAGTAGCTACTTTTCGAGTTTGGTTTTCCGTCACTTCAGAATCACGATCTATAAGGTCTAAAAGTGCTAAACCTTCACCATAATTCAAGAGTAGTGTACTTTCACAAACCCAATCATTAATTCTAGCTTAAAATGTGTAAAACCAGGACTTACCGAAAGTGGCTGCCTCCAACACGGCTTTCACGGGAGACGACTTTCACGGGACACGGGAAACAACAATGGCCGCCGAAAAATAATTTGTATTCGTAACAGCGAGCTGCGATTGGAAGCGAAATGAAACAGGGGCTAAAAAACGAGGGTGGGGGCTTGGTCAGCACACATTTTCAAGAAAGCATGCGTGTGTCAAGGGGCTCTGGCCCCTTGTGTGTGAGAGAATGTGGAGCACGCGCGCACAGGAGCAAAGGGAGAGAGGATTTGGGGAAACAACCCTAGAAATTAGCCAAGCATGCATGTTTCAAATATTCACTAAAAATCGAGTTTTCATGTTACAGTCAACTTTTTCTCAGATTTGTGTACTCAACATTCTCAAGAGTCTTCATATGAACTAGTGATTGAATCAGAGTATCAGTTTTTGGCCGGCGGATGTGTAAAGCATTATTTTAGCATTAGCAATAAATTCAATTTGCTTTATATCAATCATTTTTAGAGGTATGAAGTTGCCTTTGCACATGGTAACATGTTGTAGTGTCTTCCACGTGACATACCAAGTTTGGTGTTGATATCTCAAAGATTTGCTGAGATTTGACCAAACGTCCTGTTTGGTTGCTTTGTTGCAGATTTTGATTGGCTCTACCGGACAAACGGTTTTGAAAATCAGAAATCCCTACGATAACTTTTGTGAGGCTCAGTCTGGATATCATCTATGGCAATTTTGAAGAAAATTCGACCAAAAATGTAGGAGGAGTAGGGAAAAAACGCGTTTCCTTAATCTTTATTGTACAGACAAATTCAATATGGCGGCCGTTATAGCTTCTTGAGGCTTTTTTATTCCTCATGAGAAATAAGGCATATGTAATGAATTTCAGAATTTTGGGACTTATGGCCTGCAAATGGCATCAATTTGAAAATTGACATATTGGGGCGTGGCCTGTAGCGCCACCTATTGTCTCACATGGCCCATGTTTGGTATGGTAGTTACTAATGGTCTGCAGTTTCAACATGCCAAATTTCACAACTTTTTACGGTACTGGTCTAGGGGCTGCCATTGACTCCCATGGGTAAAACATAATACCACCAATAACAATAGGGTTCTCCTACCGGAGGAACCCTAATAACAATAGGGTTCTCCTACCGGAGGAACCCTAAATATATATGTGAGAGAACAAAGGTTGTGCTCTCGCCGAAGGCTTGAGCACACCCAATAATAATAATAAATATAGCTGCAGGCAGCAATGGCGGGTTCCTCCTCAGCATTGCAAACCATTACAAAATTGACATGACACAGACATGTATTTCATACATGTACACAACATTTCAAGACAATTGGATGAATGGCTGATTTGAAGTCATTTTTTGAAATTCTTCACAAATTGTCACTGTAGAGAAATATCCATGCTGCCGACATTATGGGTTCTTGAGACTTATTTGTTCCCCATTGGCAATAAGGCATGCGTACCAACTTTTAGACATGTTGGACTGACAGGGTTAAAATGCCACCCTTTTGAAAGTGACAACTTTGAAGCGTGTTGTGTCAGGCCACCTGTGCTCTGGTCAGGCCCATCATGCAGAGATCCATTCTTTAAAAGCTTTGATTACAACAATAACTTCATGAAAGTGAGGATACACTTCACTAAAGGAAGTGTGTAGGTTATGTACTACTACTGCTTGCTCTGCCCACACACTTTCCCCATCCATGCGGTTTCCCTCTATCCCAGCGCAGGTCATGCCAAGGCATAAATGCGGCAGCCGTATGAGTATTAGAAGTAGCCCAAAAAACATACCATACACAGTCACACTGTTTTCAAAACTGAAACTGGTTAGAAGACCATGGCTATTAGAACTCTACCTGAATTGAGCTCTCTCTAGAGTCTCAGTCAAACAACTGTCAAGAGTCATGTAGGGAACTGGACCAAGGTATAGCTAATGTCCAGCTGTTAGCAAGTGTACCTTGTGATGGTACAGCAGCTTAACAATACTTTGTCATGGTCAGACTCTCTGATCCCATTAAACTACACAACATGCACAATCAGGGTGACCAACAGTATTATCTTAAGTAAAAAACAATAACATTACACACATTTAAGTGAACGAACACAACAACTGAAATCCCTTGCACAGCTGTTGTAACCAAACTATTTTCCACAGCTATTTGCGTTTTTGGTGTGCACTGCATGCTGGGTACCCAAGGGCGCTGACGCTACAATATTTATTATCTAGCTGTCTTCCGGCTGTGTAATATGACGAGATGCTAGCGATGCAAACATGAAAGCTTGTCTCGGGGGGTCATGCATGTGATCTCACTACAAGCTTTTGATTACACGTGAGGACTGTTAGCAAAGTATTTCTATTCGTGTTTTGTTAGTGATTGAATGGTAATGTCAGCTAGCTAAAAACAATGTTAGTTAGCTTGGCTAAAATGGTTTTCATAGCAACAGATATCAACAAATCAGATCAATCTAACTTTATTCAGAAGGGGGGGGGGGGTGGGAACATATAAACTAGAGGTGAAATGGTAGGCATTGTTCTGCCTTGAAGCTGCGTGCGCATCCTCATTGTTTGTAACCACCAACCCATCTATATGTAAAGATAACATCCAAGCTAGCAATTTCGCCAAATTTGACTGCAGATTTTTTACACCATATGTACTTCGTTATGGTTTTTGAGTCAAACAACTTGCTAAATGATTAAATGTCTGTTAAATGTCAAATCCAACTTTAAATGTATAAAAGAGAGAATTAAACCTAGAGGTTGAAAAGGCTACGTTTGTCTAAACTGACATGCACAAACTCAGAGCACTGAGTTTCAACATCCATGTACACATTTTGTCTCTATTTTTTACTCTACTCTTTAACGCATGACTATGTTTAACTTAATGTCAGCACCTCTCTGTCATCAATTGTCTCTGGAGTGGGGGATGGGGGCTTCTTATCCAACAAATTACATCCCTGAACTTTTAAAACATATCAATGGCCTACTACAATTGTAAACATCCTTTGGCCTTCCCATGCTGGGAAGAAAACTACAGTTTTTCTTTGATTAAACGTTGACCTTGAATAAACGCTGCACCAAAAATGAACATTGTGTAATAAATGGCACCTTCGATTAAACGCCTCCCCCAAAAAATCAGAAAACGGTTATTTAATTGGTTAAATTAAAACACAGTATTTATTACACAAGTAATTTACAAGTGTAGCATACTATTATCCCATGAAACACTGGCAGGCGCAAGTGTCTTTCTTGCTACAGATTTATTTGAAGCTTTTTCTCCAAATCCACCGTTAAAACTAAACTCACGCTGTAATGAGAAAATAAAGACCACATTAGCTTAATATGAACATGCAATGACATGCGCAGCATGTAAATAACATTCACCAAAGTCAAATACAGACACAAAACAACATACTTTGTTGGCTGCATGCTGTAGCCTACACAAGGGAATAGAGGTTTCCTTAGATTGCTAACAACCTCTATAACAACCTTAAACGTATCACTTAGAGTGAATGTGCATAAAGCTCCAGGACCTGACAACATCCCTGGCTGTGTTCTCAAGGCCTGTGCTCCTGAACTGGCAGGTGTTCACTGACATCTTTAACCTCTCCCTGTCGCAGTCTGTCGTCCCCAATAGGTTCAAGGGGGCCACCATCATCCCAGTCTCTAAGAAACCATCAGTGAACTGTCTCAATGATTACCGCCCTGTTGCCCTGTTGTGATGAAATGCTTTGAGACGTTAGTCAAAGACCACATTACATCCTGCCTGTCACCTGCATTAGACCCACTCCAGTTTGCAAATAGGCCGAACAGGTCTACAGATGATGTTGTAGCTTTGGCCTTGAACACTGCTCTCTTTCACTTGGATCAGAACAACATATACGTGCGGATGCTCTTCATCGACTTCAGCTCCGTTTTCAACACCATAGTACCATCAAGGCTCATCATAAAACTACAGGACCGGAACATCAGTCCTTCCATGTGCAGCTGGACAGGACACAGGCAGTACGGCTAGGTAACATCACCCCACCAGTCTAACACTCAGCACTTGTGCCCCACAGAGTTGTGTGTTAAGCCCACTGTTGTACTCTCTGTTCACCTATGGTGTGCAGCCACAAACAGCTCCAACACTATCATTGTGTTTGCTGATGACACCACCATTATCGGCTGCATCAAGAATGGTGATGAGTCTGCCTACAGAGCAGAGGTGGCAACAATGACATCCTGGTGTCAGCATAACAGCCTGTTGCTTAATGTAGCAAAAACCAAGGAGTTGATAGTGGACTACAGGCGGCTGCAGGGAGAACATGCACCCATTCACATCGAGGGCACAGCTGTGGAGAGTCAAAAGTTTCAGATTTTTTGGTATCAACATCAGTGAGGATCTGAGCTGGACCACCATATTGGTGTGGTTACAAGGACAGCGAAACAGAGGCTCTTTTTTCAGCGGCAACTGTGGAAATTTGGCATGGACTGCACTATACTGACCAATTTTTACCGGTGCACCATTGAGAGCATACTGACTGGTGGCATTACAACATGGTTTGGCAACAGCACTGCCCAGGACAGGAAGACACTACAAAGAGTGGTCAAATCTGCACAGCGTATTACAAGGACTGCATTACCATCCATTCAGGACCTTTACAGCCAGCGGTGCAGGAGAAAGGCCAAGTGGATCATTTCTGACCCTAGTCATCCCTGCCACAGTCTTTTCTCCCTCCTGCCTTCTGGAAGGTGATACAAGAGTATAAGGTCCTGTACCAGCAGATACAGGGATAGTTTTCTCACACATGCCATCAGGATGCTGAACTGTCCTTGAAATATCTTTTTGCACTACAATTTTTCTTATTTTTTCTACCCTTTTTCCCCATTCTTTAGTATTTAATTTTTTTATTCTGCAAGTTGAACGGACATTGAGCACAAAGAATTTCATTACTTATAAATGCTGTTTATGAGTATATGATAATAAACTTGAAACTTATCAGAGCTTTAAATTGTCTGTGCTTCGCTTGCTGTTAGGTTGTCGACTCTCTCACTCATGAGCGTCCCAAAAGGCCTTCAAAATAAAGTCACGTAATAATTCTGAATACAATTATATAATTCTAAATTAAGACATTGCTTGAAAAAAAATTATACATTATTATAATGCAATTGCGACAATTGCATTCAGGCCTATAGATAGTTACACATATTGTATACAATATGGCGAGGTAGCTGACTTAACCATTCCTGAATGTGCTTTTCATCAACACCAAGTTTGCGTGCTATAGATCTGTTGCTGGTGGTGAGTGCTTTCTGCACAGGTTTCTGTTTGAAAGCTAAAGTGTAAGAATGTTACAGCATGCTGCGTCAGATTTGTACACAAAGTAGAGACACGCGCGGCATACATTTTACACTGGGCTTTTGTTTGACTTCCTTGTCTATTCTGTGTTTGTCTATGGCTGCACTGCAGCTACAATTCACTGAATCTCTCTTACCAATTAAACGTTGCCCTTGAATGAACGCCACCCTCGAATAAACGCTGCACCACTAACTGCTCTATTAAAAGGGTTCACTATGAAGCAAACCATTCTAACAAAATAATAAAAACATTTACAATGATTTCAACAAGAAGTCTCTCTGACTTGACAACTCTCTAAACAAGCAACTTTCCAAAGCAATCTCTGAAACAGCTGACCAGTGTGGTAATTTTATGTTGACAACTAAACCGCTGATTGGAAGTGCGCGGCTGATTGCCAATCACGAGATAGGGAGACTGATAGCCAACCGCCAACAAACGCTGACTAGACCATACCTGCATGCAGCGAATAGAAAGAAAGAGGGGAGAAAAGAAAAAACACACAACCACAACTATACAGACTGAATTAGGACATTTTAAACATGGGTCCGTAACAAAGACGTTGTTAAAAATGCTCATTCACATTCATTTTTCTCAATTAATCTTATCACTTAAACACACTGGTTTAGCATTTTTTCCCACAAGGAAGTCTAACCTCAACAGTGGATCCTTGGTCCCTGGATCTCTTGCTGGAACATGGCATCTAAAAAACACATAGAAAAACCATCAAAAACTATGAAATGTAACATACCACACTACTGCTTAACAATTTCATAGTCTTACATTATCATAACTTCATACTCAACAGTTCTAGTATACAGACCTTTAAGAAAATATTGAAAGGGTTAGGATTCTCAAAACACCAATCTCTGTACTTAAAAAAAATATTTAGACATCCATTATTTACCTTTATTCAATTTACACTGTCTACATTCAAATTTAAGTCTGTAAAATGTAAACATAGAGAAACGGACTCGACTATAAATACAAATTAAGACCAATTGAGAACAATTTATCTTGCAAATGGTTTTTACTTTAAATTCATGTTTCACCAAAAGAATCATCACAGTTTAACACAAATAACCAAACCTTACTGTTAAAATACTGCCAAGCCACTGACTCACATTAGAAAATTAAAACAAATAAACATAGCCTAGAAGATGTACCTGTAGGTCAATTACATAATCAAGAGCATGGAGTAGGAATGGATGGATGACAAAATACCCCGCCGAGCCCAATCCATTAAATATTTCCTACCCATAAGTTAATTTCCTGAAATGCAATAATTCACCAACATTTTGACAATTTCATGCTCCAAACTTTGTGGGAACAGTTTGGAGATGGCCCCTTCCTGTTCTAACATGACTGTGCAACAGTGCACAAAGCAAGGCCCATAAACACATGGATGAGCGAGATTGGTGTGGACGAACTTGAGTGGCCTGCACACAGTCCTGACCTCAACCCAATACAACACCTTTGGGATGAATTAGAGCAGGGACTGCGAGCCAAACCTTCTTGTTCCACATCAATGTTGGACCTCACAAATGCACTTCTGGAAGAATGGTAAAACATTTCCATAAACCTCTTAAACCTTGTGGAAAGCCTTCCTAGACGAGTTGAAACTATTATAGCTACAAAGGGTGGTCCGACATCATATCCTATGGTTTAAGAATGAGATGTCACTCACGTTCATGAGCGTGTAAAGGCAACCTAGCGAATACTTTGGCAATTTAGTGTATAAAATTGATACAAATATAAAATGTTATCAAGAGATGGGAAATCGTGCAGCATAGTACAACATGCCGATTACAAACGTATTGTAGCTCTATAGGCTTTCAATGGAACTCCTAAACGATCAAACCATGAACCCAAACAAAGCTAGCAAGCAAAACAACCATGGTACCATTGCTACTTGTTTAATGCTAGGTAGCTCTATCTGTGCAGCAAACTAGGCTACCTAGCTACAGTTTGGAAAAGAATAACTTACGATGTGAAGACCGTAGAAATAGAACAACCCAACCGCATAGTTACGCACAGTATACAAATTTCAAACGCGTCTCACAGAAGCAAGTATAATGTTAAAGATTGTACGGCTTGCTAGCCTGTAATACTGCCTGTACAAAGAGAAATCCTTAGCTCAGCTAGCCTAGATAGATTAGCTGCTATCCTGTTTACAACAGTATAAAAGTCTTCAAGTTATCATACGAATACAAACGCTAAAATACATGTTTTGTACTGCCGTTGTAGGCTCTTATTACTCACTGTCAAATGTAACAATGAAAATCTCTGAGGGCTGCAGGAGTCTCGTCAGTCGTTGTCTTCAAGTCTTCTCCAACTATAAAATGGCCTTCTTCTTGTGCGTCGTACCAAGCTCGCGCGTGTGTCAAGGGGCTCTGGCCCCTTTTGTGTGTGAGAATGTGGAGCACGCGCGCACAGGAGCAAAGGGAGAGAGGATTTGGGGAAACAGCCCTAGAAATTAGCCAAGCATGCATGTTTCAAATATTCACTAAAAATCGAGTTTTCATGTTACAGTCAACTTTTTCTCAGATTTGTGTACTCAACATTCTCAAGAGTCTTCATATGAACTAGTGATTGAATCAGAGTATCAGTTTTTGGCCGGCGGATGTGTAAAGCATTATTTTAGCATTAGCAATAAATTCAATTTGCTTTATATCAATCATTTTTTGAGGTATGAAGTTGCCTTTGCACATGGTAACATGTTGTAGTGTCTTCCACGTGACATACCAAGTTTGGTGTTGATATCTCAAAGATTTGCTGAGATTTGACCAAACGTCCTGTTTGGTTGCTTTGTTGCAGATTTTGATTGGCTCTACCGGACAAACGGTTTTGAAAATCAGAAATCCCTACGATAACTTTTGTGAGGCTCAGTCTGGATATCATCTATGGCAATTTTGAAGAAAATTCGACCAAAAATGTAGGAGGAGTAGGGAAAAAACGCGTTTCCTTAATCTTTATTGTACAGAAAAATCCAATATGGCGGCCGTTATAGCTTCTTGAGGCTTTTTTATTCCTCTTGAGAAATAAGGCATATGTAATGAATTTCAGAATTTTGGGACTTATGGCCTGCAAATGGCATCAATTTGAAAATTGACATATTGGGGCGTGGCCTGTAGCGCCACCTATTGTCTCACACGGCCCATGTTTGGTATGGTAGTTACTAATGGTCTGCAGTTTCAACATGCCAAATTTCACAACTTTTTACGGTACTGGTCTAGGGGCTGCCATTGACTCCCATGGGTAAAAAATAATAATACCACCAATAACAATAGGGTTCTCCTACCGGAGGAACCCTAATAAAACTAACAATAACAATAGGTTTCCTCCTTACGGAGGAATCCTAATAATACTACCAATTACAATAGGTGCCTCGCAGCTTCGCTGCTTGGCCCCTAATAATAATAATAATAATACTAACAATAACAATAGGTGCCTCGCAGCTTCGCTGCTTGGCCCCTAATAATAATAATACTAACAATAACAATAGGTGCCTCGCAGCTTCGCTGCTTGGCCCCTAATAAATATAGCTGCAAGCAGCAATGGAGGGGCCAAGCAGTCCAGAGCAGGACATGGCCTCCATAGCACTTGTGCAACAATTAAGTCACAACAACCTGTTGCACTCATGCAACACACCAAGTTTGGTTGAAATATATGTTTGCGTTCAAGAGTACTGAGAGTTCAAAGTTATTTTTCTGGTATAACACTGCAGGCCTCCTCTGCTCCTCATGGGAACGATGGAACCCAAGTCTGGTGACAATCGCACAAATGGTTGCTGAGATATGCTCTTGCGCCTCGTTTGGCGGCTTTGCCACCGCTTTTGATCGTCTCTACCGAACAAACGTTTTTGAAAATTGAAAATTCATCTGATTCTTTTTGTGAAACTAGGTCTAAAGATCATCTTTGCCAAATTTGGTAAACATTGGACAAAAATTGGGGCGTGCAAAAGGTTTTTACACTTTTCCATAAAATCCAAAATGGCGGCCACGTTATTGTGGCGTTTCTGCAGCTGCCTTGCAGTAAAGCTTTAGTTAGCCTAGCTATCCCCCAAGTTAACAGATGCGAAACGAATGTTCTGCTACAGGTAGTCACGCGTGTTTTCGTGACGTTAGTGACGTAGTGACGTTAGTAACGTCAGTGACTGTGGCTAGCAAATTAGCCACCGTTAGCTTCACTTTTCGCCACAAAAACTTATCTTGAGCCTAAACCATGCAACTGAACAAAATGAATAAAAATACAAGCAACTCAATCGCTACCAAGACGAAACTTTTGACACCTAGGTTGTCTATGTAGGCCAAATATTGACGAAGATTTAGGGGGGCAAAAATAAATAATAATAAATATATATGTGAGAGAACAAAGGTTGTGCTCTCGCCGAAGGCTTGAGCACACCCAATAATACTACCAATTACAATAGGTGCCTCGCAGCTTCGCTGCTTGGCCCCTAACTAACAATAACAATAGGTTTCCTCCTTACGGAGGAATCCTAATTATAAGAAAAGGTAGAAACACTTGAGGTGGCTGCGCCGCTTCGCGGCTTGGCCACCAATAATTATAAGAAAAGGTAGAAACACTTCCTCCAAAACATTGCGAACCATTGAAAAATGTATATTCTTCACAAATTGTCACTGTATAGAAAACTCCATGCTGCAAACTTACCAATGGGATACCAAATTTGAAATGCAATACCATCAAGATCCACAAGGGCCTTCGCTTCAAGCCAAGGAGTGAGTGGGGGCTTGGTCAGCCCACACTTTCCTGAAATGTTGTGTGTGTGTCTTGCCAAGCTAGCGCGTCTGTTGTGCTTTCTTGATGAGGGAGCTGATGTTCAGTTCCCACTTGAGGTCCTGGGAGAGGATAGTGCCCAGGAAGCGGAAGGACTCCACAGTGTTGACTGGGGAGTCACACAGGGTGATGGGGGTGAGTGGGGCTATGTTTTTCCTGAAGTCCACAACCATCTCCACTGTCTTAAGAGCATTGAGCTCTAAGTTGTTCTGGCTGCACCAGGTTGGCCGCTTCCCACCTATAATCATATAAGCCCAATAAGGGTGGTGTCGTCCGCAAACTTCAGGAGTTTGACGGACGGATGACTGGAGGCGCAGCTGTTGGTGTACAGGGAGAGGAGCAGAGGAGAAAGGACGCAGCCCTGAGGTGATCCGGTGCTGATGGACCGGGAGTCAGAGACTTGTGTTCCCAGCTTAACGCATTGCTTCCTGTCAGACAGGAAGTCTGTGATCCACCTGCAGGTGGAATCAGGCACGTTCAGCTGGGAGAGCTTGTCCTGAAGCAGGGCGGGGATGATGGTGTTGAAGGCAGAGCTGAAGTCCACGAACAGGATCCTGGCATAGGATGCTGGGGAGTCCAGGTGCTGTAGGGTGAAGTGGAGGGCCATGTTAACTGCATCGTCCACAGACCTGTTGGCTCTGTAGGCAAACTGCAGGGGGTCCAGTAGAGGGTCTGTGATGGATTTAAGGTGTGCCAGCACCAGGCGCTCGAAAGACTTCATTACCACAGAGGTCAGGGCGACGGGTCTGTAGTCATTATGTCCTGTTGGCCTTGGCTTTTTTGGCACAGGGATGATGGTGGAGGACTTGAGACAGGCTGGCACATGGCATGTCTCAAGTGAGGTGTTAAAGATGTAGGTAAACACCGGAGACAGCTGGTCAGCGCAGTGCTTGAGGGTGGCTGGAGAGACAGAGTCCGGCCCAGCTGCTTTGCGGGGATTCTGCCTCTTGAAAAGTCTGTTAACTTCACCCTCCTGAATGGAGAGAGTCGTCACTGTAGAGGGGGGGAGGTGGGAGGCCTCCTGGGTGGGAAGGGGTAGTTCAGGACAGTCCAATTGTCTTTCAAATCTGCAGTAGAACTCATTCAGGTCGTTGGCCAGGCGGGAGTCGTTAGTGGAGTGGGGGGCTCTGGGCTTGTTGTTGGTAATCTGCCTGAGCCCTCTCCAGACAGAAGCAGAGTCGTTTGCAGAGAATTGGTGTTTTAGTCTCTCAGAGTACAGTCGTTTAGCCTCCCTCACCGCCTTGCTAAACCTGTTCTTCGACTCCTTGAAACTGTCTTTGTCCCCACTTCTAAACGCGGCCTCTTTCTCTGACCTCAACCTTCTGAGTTTAGCTGTAAACCAGGGTTTGTCGTTGTTGTAGCTTACCCTGGTGCGTGTTGGTATACAGCAGTCCTCACAGAAGCTGATGTATGATGTCACAGCCTCTGTGAGCTCATCCAGACTATTGGTAGCAGTCGTGAACATGTCCCAGTCAGTGCAGTCCAAGCACGCCCGCAGATCCTCCATAGCTTCACTGGTCCACTGTTTTGATGTCCTCACAGCAGGCTTACAGCGCTTTAGCTTCTGCCTGTATGCAGGAATCAGGTGGACCATGGTGTGGTCAGAGTGACCCAGTGCTGCTCGGGGGACCGCATGGTATGCTTTGCTGATTGTAGAGTAGCAGTGATCCAAGGTGTTTCCTTCTCTGGTAGGGCATTTGATGAATTGTCTATATTTTGGGAGTTCTTGAGTGAGATTGCCTTTGTTAAAGTCGCCTAGCACAATAACCAAGGAATCCGGATTTTCATGCTCCACACTCAGTATCTGGCTGGCGAGCACACGTTGAGCCTCGTTGACGCTAGCCTGCGGAGGCATGTAGACGCCAACCAGAATGAATGATGCAAACTCTCGTGGCGAGTAAAAAGATCTACAGTTAATAAAAAATGATTCCAGATCAGGAGAACAGTGCTGCAGAATCACTGTCACATCTTCACACCAGCCACTGTTAATGTAAAAACAAATACCACCGCCTTATTTTTGCCAGAGAGCACAGGGTCACGATCCGCTCTCAGCAGTTTGAAACCTGCTATCTGTAGCGCAGAGTCTGGGATCAGTTCACTCAGCCATGTCTCCGTAAAGCACAAAACGGAAGATGAATGAAAGTCTCTGTTTTTCCACACTAGTAGCTGAAGTTCATCCAGTTTGTTGCTCAGTGAACGCACGTTGGAGAGAAATATCCCCGGTAACGCTGTGTGTACCCCACGCCGACGGAGTCGCACCAGAGCACCGGCTTGTTTGCCTCTCCTACGACGCTTCGCTGCTAGGACAAAGCCGAGGGTGGCTTTGACTATAATTCCTACTAATTCTGCCGCTGGAAGCAGAAAAGTGGGAAATAAATCCACAGGAGTTGTAGTCCTGATGTTTAGAAGTACTTCTCTTGTTAGAGAACCCCGGAAATCTTGGCAGAACACTGAATTAACAGACAAAACAAGACAAAAAAGAGCGCACCTAACGACCGAGGCAGCCATCATCGGCACCATCTTGGATCAAGTCTGTGCTCATTCAATATAAGTCTGTCTCATTCAGGTCCAGGTAAATCGGCAATCGGCCAATGTGAAAATTTGTGCTTGTGCCCTGTTCGTATCCGCGAGCACATTTGCAGGCAACTTTTATTGATGTAAGCAAATAAATGGGGTGCTACTTTACCCATTTCGGATTGGTTTCAAACTTAGCAAAAATCAGGAAAAATTATTCTATGAAAAAGCTAGTAGTATGAGCCAGGTTCGAGAATCGAACAAAAATGATTGGGGGAGATAGTTTTGTAAATGTTGACTGGAGTTAATAGAATAAAAACGACCGGAAGAGCCGGAAGTCTAACAAGAAATACAATACCACCTACATCCACCGGGGCCGTTGCTTCAAGCCGAGGGGCGAGGGGTGGGGGCTTGGGTCAGCCCACACTCTCCTGAAATGTTGTGTATGCGTCTTGCCAAGCCCACGCGTGTGTCAAGGGAAAGGCTGAGTGTGTGAGAATGTGGAGCGCGCGCGCTGAAGAGCAGGGGAGACATTTCATTGGAAATTTCGTTAGCAATTAGCCAAGCATGCATGTTTCAAATATTCACCACAAATCGACTTATGTTACAGTCAACTTTTCCTCAGATTTGTGTACTAAACATTCTCAAGAGTCTTCATATGAACTTGTGATTGAGTCCAACTTTGACCCATTGGTGGCGCTAGAGTGGTCTACTGGGATACATGAAACTTGGTGTAGGTATAGAAGGAACTGTCCTTAATGAGTGTGCCAAATTTCACAAAAAGTTATTGAAGGGTTCTAGGGGCTGCCATTGACTCCCATGGAAATATAATAATAATAATAATAATAAAACTAACAATAACAATAGGTTTATTTATAAGAAAAGGTAGAAACATTTAAGTGGCTTCGCCTCTTCGCGGCTTGGCCACCAATAATAAGAAAGGGTAGAAACACTTAAGTGGCTTCGTCGCTTCGCGGCTTGGCCACCAAATATAGCTGCAAGCAGCAATGAAGGGGCCAAGCAGCATTCGATATGGAAATTCAGTAGATTCAAAGAAAAAATTCAAAGAAGCAAAGCAAAACTTTTAATAAAAAACATTCGCTTTTTTTAAATCGCAAGTGCCCAGCGGTTTGGAGGTTTGCACGTGTTGTTTTGAGAATGTCATTTCTGTTTCGTGAAATGAGCCAAAGCAATGGAGAAAAACTGTAACAGACAAAACAAGACAAAACAGAGCGCACCTAACGACCGAGGCTTTCTTCGTTGGCGCCATCTTATACATCTTATACTATCTTAATATTACAGTTTTTCACAATTGTTAACACACGTTTCTCAAAACAATAACGGCTTTCTCAAAACTGCACACACAAAACTGAAAACCTCACACACAAAATGCTAAACCTGACACTCCCTTTGCAAGATGACTCTTTGCCATCAAATCTCTTACCTGTTCACAAAATGCAACTTGTGTTCTCATTTGGTACACACAGCCATATTTTCAAATTACACACACATACCATTCATAACAGTACACACAATAAGCATTTGCTGCACACTACCAAGCATTCACAGCACACAGTAGTGCAAAATTGAAAACACAATTCTAGAAATCGAACACACCATACGATGAATGTAAAATGTCTCAGTGTAGGCAGAATTTTTTCATATACGGCAAAAAAAGTTTTATTTCTGAACAGTACAGTACTGTCAACGGGCCTGCTCAACCCATTGCAGCACACAAAGTGATGTTCCCATCACGCTGGCCGGGGACCTCAACAATGGCGCGCTGGCCAATGACATTTCTGCCCCGGCGCCTCCTCTTCACCAGGTTGAATCCAACCTCATCAATGAATGTATTCATATAGCTCATTAGCTGTGTCATACTCCTGGATCCGCTGGAACAGATACCATGGTAATGCAAGTTATAGTATGGACACAGATGGGTCAACACAGTGGGCTACAGTGAGACACTGTAGAAAAGGAACTATTGGATTACAGGTACAATACATGCATGTGTCAGTGCTGAATGTATGGGACTTACAAGCACAAACTCTTGCCGTAACTCCTTGATGTGGTCTGTGTTTCAGTCAAATAGGACCCTGTACACTTGTTTCATCCGCATGGCATTCCTGGGGCATTCCATTCCTCCATGTTTCTGAATGTGGCATGGTCAGCTAGGATCCTGGTTTGTATCTGTCGGAGTGTGATAGTGTTGTTTTCACAAACCATTTTCACAATGTCAGTCTCCTGTTTGGCTGTGAAAGTGCATGTTCTTCCTCCACGGTGTGGTCCTCTTTTAGTCTTGCAAAATACAAATACAGTGAGCACACTGTATTCTATTGATATGCAGGATTTCAGTACACAAGGCAAATTGGGTTGGCGCCCTCGACCTAGGCCACAATCAGTCCGATTCTCCCTATGCAGATTGTGTTGGCAAGGAGACATCCACAGATTCACCACAGATGTCGGTGGGGGGGGGGAAGGGAAGAGCAAGATAGTCTCGCTTCAGCGCAGCAGAAGGAGGCCGTGCCAGAGGCTGTGCCAGAGGCTGTGCCAGAGGCTGTGCCAGAGGCTGTGCCAGAGGCTGTGCCAGAGGCCGTGCCAGAGGCCGTGCCAGAGGCCTGAAGCAGGAGAGGCTCAAAGAAGAGGACCAAATTTGTCTGATGAAATTCGCGCCACACTTGTTGACCATGTAGTAAACCATGGGTTGACGCTGAGGGAGGCTGGACTACGAGTTCAGCCGAATCTTAGCAGATTCACAGTGACATCTGTCATTAGGACCTTTCGATGAGAAAACAGGTACAAAATAATCTGTTTTCAGCTGCTTATTGTATGCACCATATCAGCACTTTTGATACCCCTTCCTGTGATATTTTACAGTAGGTTACATGTATTTTGTTCTACATAGGATTAAGGGTCGAGCACGACGAGGAGGAAGGGCGCCCATATTCAACCAACAGCAAGAAGAGAGATCGTTAACATGGTTCTGGCCAATAATGCAATAAGGCTCAGAAAAATCCAAGCCAACATTATTGGCGACCATGCCATTTTCCATCAGGTCTCTCTTTCTACACTGGCACACATACTGACCAAAAATCAGGTTGTAATGAAACAGATTTATCAAGTGCCTTTTGAGCGTAACTCAGAGAGGGTCAAACAGCTGCGGCATGAGTATGTGGAGGTATGTATTGTTCACTTTAGCACTCTAATGTTGCATACCTTTTTACATGTAAATGTACTATATACTAAATCTATGCTGAACTACACAATCTTGTCTTTCACTGTATTTCAGAGAGTTTTACAGATGGATGCTGAGGCAATCCCTCAGGAATTACAGTTTTTCTCAAATGCTAAAACACATTTCACAAACGTTTCCTCCATGTTCTCCAATGTCTAAACACAACCCCCTTTTCTAAAGCTACATAAACACAACCACACCTTCTCACTTCAAAACTCAAACTTTCACACCAAAAGAGCAGCTCGAAGCTTTCAAAAATGTAAACACTATACACATCATTACACACTACAGCAAAACAATTGAAAACACAATGCTCAATTTGTGAGAAGGTTCTTTGTTTCATAACTGCCAATGCATATTTTTAGAAACTTTACAGTAATGGATCTTCTTAGATCTCTGCAGAGGATTAGACATTTAGATTTGTGAGTTTCATATGAAGAGTATAAATCTATAGTAAATTCTGCATGTACACTACTGTAACACAACTCAATGCAAAAACAGAATCTATTGCACACAACAGTACTCTTGAAAACATGATCAGGGTCTGAATTTTTTTTTATTTACTTTATTCACACCACACACACACCACAATCACTGTGCGGCATCTTGTCGCTGAGCTGCATCGGGCCACATCACCTCATCCACATCGCAGGTTATATTGTCTCTTGCCAGGCACCGCGGGAAAAACGCCCTGGAATGGCGCATCCATCCTTGGAAGGCCTCCACTGGGATGTCAACACAGGCCAGCTCCATTGCCCTTAGGAGGTTCTCTAGAGTATGGTTGTCTGTCATAAACCTTCCAACTCCTCTATAGGGTTCAGGAAAGGGAAGTAGGGTGGCAGACAGACATTTAAAAAGTGGTTACTGTTGGTGGTGAACGACTCTCTGATTTGGTTTGTTCTGTGGAAACGTACATTGTCCCAAATGATCACAAATGTGATGTGCGGGCCCAGGATGGTGTTGTTGGCGGTCCAGGAGGATGTCTTTTAGCTCCTCTAGGAAAATGAGGAGACGTTGGGTGTTGCAAGACCCAAGGACAGCATGCCGGTGGACAAGCCCCTCCAAACCCATGGCCGCACAAAGAGTAATATTACCCCCCCGTTGGCCAGGAACCTCAGTGATGGCTCTTTGGCCAATGATGTTACGGCCTCTTTGCCTTCGTTTCTGCAGGTTGAAGCCAGCCTCATCCAGGAAGAGGTAATCATGAGGTCTGGCCATCGCGTCCAACTGTAATATCCTCTGTGAAAATGTGAAAGTGCACAGGTGTTCAGAACAACAGTCAATCAGGTAGCACAGTATTGTCCAGAAGTAATGTAGGCCACTGAGCAACACAGTATGTCCACTAACTGTACTGTGAACATGGATGTATACTTATTTGCACATACTCGTAACGTAGGTCTTTGTGTCGCGCAGAGTTGTGCTCAAAGGGAACCCTATAGACCTGTTTCATCCGCATCTTTTGGCGCTGGAGAACTCGGTCTATTGTGGCCAAGCTGACATCATCAATGCTCTCAAAGTTGACATTATCGGTGTACAAAAGGCTATAGAGCTACTGTGTTTGTGTGTTGTAGGTTACCTGTTAAACAGTAGCTCCGCCCGTTAGTGACGCGAGTGCAGTGCGACTCGTTAGTAGCGTGACTAGCATCGAGAGGAGAATTACGTTGCTAGTTAGAGTTTAATGTTGTGCATGAGCCAAGCGGTGTGCGTCAATGAACAAATTGTAAGTATCTGTATGTGTGTTCATAGATGTATGCTGCTTTTTGTTAGTAGTATTGTTATTACCGAGTTTCGTTATAAATCGTGAAGAGCGCCAGTGTTAAATGTTATAACGGACGCGCTGGTTCAGAAGCTATTGATGCTACGTTGTTTACTGAGGTGCGCGAGTCGACAGTTTAGACGGGGAGCTCTGAAGGCAGTAGGCTCTGATGTTTAATTGGTCTCTTTAACAAGATGATTTGTGTATTATTCCTTTGTGTATGATATACATTAGTAATTGTATTTCTCTTATTTCTTGTAGACCACACCTTACTTTCACTACTCATTAAACCTCCATAAGTCTGATCGTTTCTGGATCCATTTGTGTTCTAACCGACACCCAAGGGCGAACACACTCCGACAACACCCCTAAGGTTTACAGTCCCCTTAGCTCTCCCCAACATTGTGGTCCTTCGAGCCAGATAAGGTGTTTACCTTTGGATAAGAGATGTATCAGCATACCAGTGACGATTGGAGCAATACAGGCCACCTGAGACGCGAGGTCCGCCCACCACAACATCTAGAGGACTATGAAGTGGCCTACTTGGGCTACACAGAGCGTGGTCAGCGCCCAGTTAGCACAACACATTATGGTCAACAGGAAAAGGAGGAAGTGTATAATATGGAGGGATTTGCCAAGATGACACCCCCCACGTCAGCATGCGCCTCCACATCTGCTCCTCAGGTTAGACGGGATGCTGCGCCTGATGTATGGGATGAAAGAAGTCATAGCCATCATCTGAGCGGATACAGGTCAGAAACCCAGCTAGCCCGCAACCCGACGACAGATGGATGTGATGAGGAGTATAACCAAGGAGCCTCCACCAACTGCCCCACAATACGTTTCTTCATGGACACCAAAGCCAGACTATAGTCAACCGTCTGCAGTAGCAGAACGCATGTACAGAGGGCCCCGCCCAACCATCCCGTACTTCAGCCATCGAGATCCAAGTGAGTTCGCCCGTCTGAAAATAGCACTGGAGAACGTCTTGCCAGAGGATGGGACCGAGCTCTTCAGGTATCAGATCTTGGTCGACCACCTGAAGCTGGAAGAGGCCCGCTTAGTGGCAGATTCGTACCTCTACTCCCCCACTCCATACACTGACACTATGTTGGCTCTAAAGGAGCAGTTTGGACAGCCACATCAGATGGCCTTACAGAAGATTGCTAGTGTTATGGACTCTGCGGATACACGACGGGGAGATACAACAGCCTTTGAGAAGTTTGCCCTACAGGTACAATCCTTGGTTGGTATGATTAGGACCCTGGGACCCGAGGGTGACGTGGAGCTGAGGTGTGGGTCACACGTTGCACGTCTGCTCAGCAAGCTCCCACCAGAGATGAGGTCAGACTTCAGACGTTGCATGTTTCACCAGCCTGGCGCCATATATACCCTCTTGGACTTCTCAGAGTGGCTTTGTTACGAATCCTGGTGCCAAGACTTTGATGGCCAGTCACTACACAAAAGGAACAAGGACCAGCTTGTGCCGAAACCAGATGGCCGTCAATGGAAAAGATCCGCCACAGTTCTGCATGGAGCCAGAGATCAGCCTGAAAGCCACGCTGCTGCCTCCGAGGATACCCTAGATGCGGGAAAGAAAATGGGTAAAGCCAAGCCTTATTGCCCGTACTGTGGCACCGTAGACCACTACCTCAGTCAGTGTACAACCTTTCAACAGTTGTCTAAGGACAAAATAACTGAGTGGATTAAGACTAACAAAAGGTGCTGGCATTGTGGGAGATCCCATCAGGCAGCCCAATGTGCACTGAAGAAGCCCTGTAACATCTGTAAAGGAAAACACCTATCAGTTCATGAGGTAAACTTCAGAGCCCCGAAGGAGGCACACCAAGAAGAGAGTCATCTGGTCAGTACAACAGCTGAGGTGCTCTATCTGGAGAGGCCAGTAGACCCCAGCCGTGTCCTGCTCAAAGTCATCAGAGTGCACCTCCAACACGGAAGCCGTACCCTTGACACGTATGCTATACTGGACGACGGGTCGGAACGTACAATGCTCCTCCCAGAGGCGGTGAGGAAGCTCGGACTACAAGGTACTCCTGAGGATCTCGCCTTGAGAACAATAAGGCAAGATATTCAGACTCTCCGGGGTGCAGCAGTGACATTCCGCATTTCCCCAGTCTTACAGCCCAAGACTAGTTTTCTCATTAAAGACGCCTTTACAGCCACACGCCTGGGGTTAGCCGAACACTCCTATCCTGTAACTAGCCTTCAGAAGAAGTACAACCACCTGGCTAGTCTGCCGCTACGGCCGTTCGAGAATGCCCAGCCTTTGATCCTTATTGGAGCCGATAATCCTCACTTGATCACTCCCATCGAACCAGTACGGTTTGGTCCACCTGGTGGGCCAGCAGCCATCCTGACCAGGCTAGGATGGACTCTCCAGGGGCCAGCGAGGTTGGTCGAGCAGCATCTTCGCCCACAGCAATGTCTGCTGACGTCCATAGCCCCACCAGAGGCAGAGCTCCTCCGACACGTCGAGAAACTCTGGCAGGTAGATACCCTACCGTTCCGAAATGAAAAATTAGTTACTCGTTCGAGGCAGGACCAAGAAGCTGTTGATCTGCTAGAAGCGAAGACGACACGAGTGGAGGTGGATGGAGTGTTGAGATATACTACCCCGTTACTTCGTAAGAAGAACATGCCTCACTTCCAGGCCCAGAAAGAGGCAGTCCTTCCCAGCTTGAGAAGCACAGAGAAGCGGCTAGCCAAATACCCGGTGCAGGCCACCATCTACAGTTCAGAGATCCAGAAGCTGGTTCAGACCGGGGCAGTCGCTAAACTCAGCCCTGACATCCCTGCACAAGATCACGAGTCGTGGTATATACCCCATCATATGGTGAGTCATAATGGCAAGAACCGCCTGGTGTTAAACTGTTCCCACCAGAACCAGGGCCTCAATCTGAACGAGTCACTCCTGCCGGGGCCTACCTTGGGTGCATCTCTTTTGGGAGTATTACTGAGGTTCAGGGAGTATGCTGTTGCGGTCAGTGGAGACATCAAGGCAATGTTTCACCAGGTCCGCCTTCTTCCTGAAGACAGAGCCCTCCTGAGGTTTGTGTGGCGTGACATGAGGAGAGAGGACCCCCCTGATGTCTTCGAATGGCAGGTACTTCCCTTCGGTACTACCTGCAGCCCATGCTGCGCAACCTTCGCGGTCCAGAAGCACGTAACAGAGCACAGCATGCCTGGAGAAGATGTGCGATTCTCCATAGAACGGTGCTTCTACGTCGACAACTGCTTACAGAGCTTGCCGAACCCTGGTGTAGCGAGACAGCTAGTGGATAGGCTGAGGGAACTCCTGTCATCTGGAGGGTTCGAGTTACGGCAGTGGGCTAGCAATGTGCAGAGTGTTGTTAACCACCTACCAAAGGAGGCGAAGTCGGAAAGTACAGAGCTCTGGCTAGCTGAAGATAAGGCAGATGCCCCTGAATGCACTCTTGGGCTCAGTTGGCACTTCCAAACAGATACCTTGGGGTATAAGCATCGACCTGTGAACTATGGCTTACCAACCATGAGGAATGTATACAAGGTTCTTGCAAGTCAATATGACCCCCTCTGGTTCATCTTACCCTATACGACCAGGGCCAAGGTACTGGTTCAACGTCTCTGGGACAAGAAAAGAGATTGGGATGACCCCCTGCTCCCGCAAGACCTGTTACAAGCCTGGAAAGACTGGGAAGAAGAGCTGCAGGTCTTGCCACAAATACGTTTACTCAGATGCTACGAGCCAGAAGAGATGGATCAGTCAGACATCAGAAGAGAGATCCACGTGTTCTGTGATGCATCTGAGAAGGCCTACGGGTCGGTTGCATATCTCAGGACAGAAGGAAGTAGAAGGGTGATACATCTATCCTTTCTTATGGGCAGGTCTAGAGTAGCCCCGAAGCGCACACACTCTATGCCCAGGTTAGAGCTCTGTGCAGCACTTACTGGAGCTCAGCTGGCGAAGGTACTAGAGAAGGAGCTTACCCTGAAGATAGACAAAACCATCTGTTGGACTGACTCCACCACTGTTCTGACGTGGCTCCAGTCAGAGTCATGCAGGTTTAAAATCTTTGTTGGCACAAGAGTTGCAGAAATTCAAGAGCTCACGGATGCTCAAGTATGGCGCTACGTGGATTCGGCGAGGAATCCAGCAGACGATATTACCAGAGGCAAGACCTTGAGGGAGCTCGCCAAAGCCAACAGATGGAGCCAGGGACCATCATTCCTCCTGCGCGGTCCCGCTGAATGGCCAGGGAATCCTACTACCAAATCCGAGGAAGATGCATCAGAACTCCGGAAGCCCACCTTCTGCGGTGTCGCCTCTGCAGTGTCTAGTTCCCAAACAGCAAAGGTGGTTCAGTGCAAGACGTGGAAAGAACTAGTGGAGGTGACAATGCAGGAGCAACACGGGGCGGCAAACCAAGGCGGTGACTACACCACAGAGGATTATCTGGAAGCTGAGAACCGTATCTATCGGAAGGTTCAGCAAGACAGCTTCCCAGACGAGCAACGACTCCTGAAGGCAGGTAAACCCGTTCCTGTCAGCAGCCGCCTAGTTACTCTGGCACCCGAGTTAGACGAGAACAGGGAGCTTATTAGAGTTGGAGGTCGACTCCGTCGAGCAGAAGGCATGGAACCGTGCACAGTGCATCCCATTGTTCTAGACCCTAGTGTGAAAGAAATGTTGGGCCTATGTACAATGAATGTGTTTTAGGATAAGTTTACAGTTGGTTAAGAAGCTTGATACAATGTATGTTGATTAAACTCCATTTGGTAGAGATGCCACCTGTAGTTTTATGACACCTAGCTAGGAGACGTGAAGTCTAAGAGACGGGAAGTTTGGGTGACCTGAGAGAGTTCTTGTCACCTGGGGGGAAGAGACAGTTGGTCTGAAGACAATGTGGATTCAACTGTATTGTTCTAAGGATTTAACCAATGACAGAAGAGATTTGGTATAGCTGCATGTCTGTAGGATGGACCAATGACTTTTGAGAACTGTCGTATCTATAAAATGGTCTGTTGAAGAATGTTCTGGGGGGTTCAGGGCCATCAGCTGGGTAGTGCTGGTGGGCTGGATTCTCCCGGTTCCATTCTAGAATGCTGGATGGAGCTGTATAGAATTGTCTTTGTGTTATTGTCTTATGTTTGTGTGTCGATGATGTTATGTTGATAACGTTATTATGTTCAAATCTACGTCAAATAAACATTAACTCTGTACTTCACCCGACTTCAGCTTAAACGATTGATTCTCTCAAAAACTTCCACGACACCTAGTCATCTGTTTACAAAACTCCTGATTCAAGACTACGACAACCGTCTGTGCCATCCCGGCCCTGAGAGGGTGTTTGCTGAAATTCGACGCACATTTTGGATCCTACGAGGAAGGGAAGCCATCCGTCGCTTCCACCTCACCTGCACAGACTGCCGGAGGTGGAAGGCCAGACCGGCTGTCCCCAAGATGGCTGACTTACCAACCGCACGCCTACGACTCAACAACCCAGCCTTCCATTCGACAGGCATGGACTGTTTTGGACCCTTTCCCGTTAAATTGGGGAGGCGGACAGAGAAGAGATGGGGGATCATATTCAAGTGTCTCACTACTAGATGTGTTCACTTGGATCTCTTGACCAATATGGATGCTGATTCCTTTCTAATGGCTCTTCGGAGATTTACTGCTCGTCGTGGGATACCTGCTGAGTTGTTTTCTGACCAGGGAACAAACTTTAGAGGAGGAGAGAGGGAGCTGCGCGAAGCCTCCGCTGCTATGTCGCCAGGTCTGCAGCAGCAGCTGGCTAAACAGAAGATCGCCTTCCGTTTCAACCCTCCTGGTGCACCTCACTTTGGGGGAGCCTGGGAAAGAGAGGTCCGCTCCGTCAAGGTCGCACTCTACACCACCGTGGGGAGTCAGTCTGTGACGGAGGAAGTGCTGAAGACTGTCCTTATAGAAGTGGAAAACATCTTAAAGGTAACTGACTTCTTGTCGTCTGACTTAGTCTTCAAAGTTCTGTTCTCTCATTCATCTGAAGTGATTAACACAATGTTGAATCCTATCAACACCAAAATAACTTCCATAAACAAGTGTGACCCATTATCATTACATATCCTCAAAGAAAAATCCCATCGAAAAATATAAATTAACAAAACTTGACCACTGAGCCCCTGAGAAGTCTAAAACTTCTTCCCATCAACAATCATTAAACAGTATCACTTCTCCAAAAATTGAACTCTACAAAATACATCTATCAATACTCAAATAGTTTCTCTAACCTTAACTGTGAAGCTTATCGTGTTTAAATTCCTTTTCTCATAATACTTGTCCCACATATGAAGAACTGACTAAATGACTATGCATCCATTACAAATCCTCTTGTATGCTAAAATAATGCATTCTCCTTGATATCACACAAACTGTAGAGGCATGATCTTTCCATGTGTTAACTTAGCAAAATCTCAAGATAGATGTTTTATGCAGACCATACAACCTCCATTTTTTATTCTCATATCCTTCCTTTTTCCAAAACGCATTTTCTTGTGGATTAGTCCAAGTTCGAATCTCCATTCCACCATTCCTTTCTCCATCTGTCCGCTGTATTCTGTAATTCTTATCAAATATACTCAAACAAAACAAAATTCTCACTCTGGGTTAAATACAGTCCAATATTTTCAACTCAGCAATATCATATCAAACCCTCACAATCCTATCACAAATCCAAACTACTGAAGCTAAATTCATAAAACCATAAAACCCCCATAGTCACTCTCTGTTTGGATCAGTCAGTCATCAGTCAGTCATAAATTCCTAAACGTCATCTCTTCCTCTCTAAGAAGCCTGCGCTTCCCTTAACCCTTTGACGCGTAAGTTCTAAATTTCTTGACTGGTCCCCCAGAGTGAGTTTTTTATGCGCGTGATTTTGGATCAATCTTAACGTTCCAGAAAATGATTATGACGCATTAATATTGAATTGCTGTACAATTTAAGCATTTCTTTGTTCGCATTTTAAGTTGAACCTGTTGTACCCCGTATCTGTGACCAGGGCACAACAACCCATGATTGTTTTTTAGGATATTAGCCCCCCCCCCTACTTGGATGTATTTCCTCCTCTTCGATGGACCATGTGCGACCTTCGTACTTTTTATGGCTACGTTTTTCTGGTGAGTGAATTGTTTGTTCAACTCAAGTTATAACACCTAACGCTATAGCTATATGTAGCTAGGTATTGTAAGTATATGTACGTATGTTATCAACTACTAGCTAGCTCGTAGTTGAGTGTAATTTATCTAACGTTAGCTAGCTGTTGCTAACTCATGGCTATGTTACGTATCTTGTGAATACAAAAGTCTTCGGCCCAATTGATTGTAATGCAACGATTATTGTTCTCTGCCAGGCTTCCATCTAGTAACTTATTTTATGAACACTTTATTTACCCATATCGTGCTGTATGGTACCTGAGTAAATTGTACAGGACGCTAAACCACAGGAGAAATGTACAAAAGACACAGTAGTTCAGTATTTTCAAACAATTATATTTATTTTATATAATTTAAAAACAGCTTTTCCAGAGGGAATCGAAAAACCAGTCAGCCAATTTGAGCCAATAAAGGCAAGACTGGAAAATTATTCCCTGACCCCTCGCAAAAGGGCGATCAAGCAAGCTCCTGGAAAACCTTAAGATTCTAGGTTCTAGGTTGCCTACTCAACGGCCAAGGTAGAAATGTGTTTACCTTTTTGTAGTCTTATCTGAAACAGAAAGAATAATTAGTGCATAATAGTAATAAAACAAGCAATAGCTTGAAGTCCATCTGAAATATATATAACCAATAGTTGTATTTTATGGAAAGCACAATTACTACACTGAAACAACTCGCAAAAAGGCTATCAAGCAAGCTCCTGGAAAACCTTAAGATTCTAGGTTCTAGGTTGCCTACTCAACGGCCAAGGTAGAAATGTGTTTAGCTTTTTGTAGTCTTATCTGAAACAAAGAATAATTAGTGCATAATAGTAAAAAAAGAGAAAAGATATAACTTGAAGTCCATCTGAAATATATATATATATATATATATATATAACCAATAGTTTTATTTTATGGAAAGCACAATTACTAGACATTGAAACAACTGGATAGCTTGAAAGTTATCTGAAACAGAATGAAGTTAGTTGTTTTGGCTCCAGATGGGGGCTCCGGTCCTGTTTTCTTGAACCATTCTTAGTCTGGCCCCTCACCTGAGACCACTTTGTCTTGGGAGACCCTACCAGGAGCACTAGGCTCCAGACAACACAGCCCCCAGGTTCATAAGGACACACAAACCTCTCCACCACGATAAGGTGATGGTTCTAGGAGAGGGGGTTAGTGTTTTTTTTTTTTTTTTTTTTTTTTATATAACAGGAACTGAACAGGAACTGGATATCTGAAACAAAGTTTTTTTTATATTTTTTTATAACAGGAACTGGATATCTCGAAGAATATCTGAAACAGAAAAGTTTTTTGTGTGTGTGGGGGGGGGGGGGGTTATAACAGGAACAGGATATCTGAAACAGAAAAGTTAGATGTATGACAGTTGTATGTTATGTATGTGTATATTTCAATGAGACCTGGAAATCTGCTACGTGTACCGTTGGCTTTTAAATCCCGCTCAACGCCAAGGCAGAAAGTGACATACAAACCTGCTGCTTGAACCGTTGGCTTTTAAATCCCGCTCAACGGCCAAGGTAGAACGTGAGATCCGTTGGCTTGGTCAGTGGTTGTGGCATGACTTTTTTGTTTTTGTTGAGTTGATGAGATCCTGAGTTTGCGACTGAAGATGGTGGTGGGTTTTTATAGCGTGACATCTTGGCTTAACAAGGAGTCACCCTGTATTAGGGCCTCCTGTCTCATATCACCAAGATGTCATTAGAAAATATGAACCCACTGCTTGAACCGTTGGCTTTTAAATCCCGCTCAACGGCCAAGGTAGAATGATGTGTTTAATAATGTTTGAGGGTGTGATACTCCTCAAAACATGGGGCAACACACAAGGCAACGTTACATGCCACACACATAAACCTGGTCACTTTCCTCTCCTTTCTCCGACGCGAGGTAGACATGCACACCTTGCACTGCCTCCTGGTCCTGCTTCCTTGTGTAGTAGTTTGAGGGACCTCCGAGGGAAAGTGCCTGGCAGTCAACCGCAGAGGATTGTCAGATGTGGGACGGCCACCGGTGGATGGACGTCGAGGTGTATGATGCACCTCGAGCAGCTGTCTCATCAAG
This sequence comes from Osmerus eperlanus, assembly GCF_963692335.1. Lineage (NCBI taxonomy): Eukaryota > Metazoa > Chordata > Actinopteri > Osmeriformes > Osmeridae > Osmerus > Osmerus eperlanus. The sequence goes on from NC_085024.1 coordinate 6,676,341, forward strand.
TTCAGTCTGTACTCCTGGTAAGTGATGACTCTCCCTATTCAGAATGGAGTAAATGAGTAGGCATTTGAGTAATCACAGCAACAAAATTATTTTAAAAGCTTTGTAAATTATATAATTTGAAATGTATTGTGCATGTCTCTCACCAGACTGTTGACGGTGGACGATGTGGCCATTTAGAACAGCAGTGTCTACCAAGTGAAAGAATACTTTCTTGTACCACTTGGTAGTCTTCCTGGCACATTCGACAAAGCTGTTCACCATGTCTGCCTTGTCCACAGCCCCCATCTTCTTGTTGTAATCAAGAACACAAGCTGGCTTGAGTTTCCTCTCCCCGGTGGCATGATCAATCCTCACCGTGGCTGACATCGTTGATGAATGAACAGTGGTGAGCATGTGAACATCACGTTTGTCATGCCACTTAACGGCCAACTGACTGCCATTTTGCTGAAACTCCACTTCGCCCTTTTTCATTTTAGGGGTGAAGGCTGGCATCCCCTTCCGATTTGCCCGAACGGTCCCACAGGCCCCTGTTCCACGGTAGAGAAGGTGCTGGAACAGTGTCGGACTGCTGTACCAGTTGTCCATGTACAGGATGTGGCCCTTTCTTAGGTGGGGTGCAAGTAAGGTCATCACGACCGAGCCAGATATTCCAAGTCCTGGAAAGTGGGTAATGTCGGTGCTGGATCCCGTGTAAATGATCATGTCCTGCACATAACCGGTCAATACATCACAAAGGACAAAGAATTTGACACCAAACCTATGCCTTTTTGATGGTATGTACTGCCGAAATGCCAGCCTACCCTTCCACTTCATTAGGGATTCATCAACACAGAGGTCTCTGTGTGGTACAAAGACCCGTCGGAATGAGGTGGTGAGAGCACTAAACACATTTCGGATCTTGTGCAGGGGATCATTTACATTAGCGCTTGCACTGTCGACGAAGTGCAAGCAACGGAGGAGAAGAAGGAAGCGGTCCTGGGAGAAGAGTGTGGCGAAGAAACGGGTCAGGAGGATGGGATCTGTGCTCCAGTAGTCGCGGAGGGAGGACTTTCTCACAATTCCCATCAGGAGGACAGCGACCAAGAATGAATACATTTCATTCACGGTTGTCCGCACCCATTTAGCCATCTTTCCTTTCACTCCGGACGGCATCATCTCCTGCTGCACTGAGGCATAGCGGTTTGTTTCCTCCACTATCTCTTCGACCAGTTCTTCTGTGAGGAACAGTTTGAAACACTGAGCCTCGGTGGGGTCTTCGGGGGGGGTCTGCACCCCAGACAGTGTTTCATCAAACACAACTCTAGGTCCAGGGGGAGTGAAATCACTGGCGGCCCACCAGCTCGTGGAATTCACCTCTTCCACTCCATCCCCCATTTCCATGTCTCCATCACTAGAGGGGCCTTCGGCCTCTGGGTTTCCAAGAGCCTCTAGGTTTGGGGGCAGACCTTCATCACTTTCATCACTGCTACTTTGGTCAGTGATGTACTCATCCTCTTCATCGGAATTAAAAAATAATTCGTGGATGTCAATGTTGGTAAGTTTCCTACTTTTGCCCGAACAAGATGCCATTTCTGGACTAATACAGTCGTTTATGTTTGCTGTATGTTCGTTGTTCGTGTTGTCGTGTCGAGTAGCGAGTAGCGAGTAACGAGAGACACTGACAGCAACGTTACGTCATTTGTCATTGAATGCGGAAAAAATCTCAAGTGCTGAGGTATAAATATTTTATTTGCTTATGTTTTCACATATTTTTTACAAATAATGGGCGTATCAGATATTCCGATTATCAAAAATATTAAAATGAAGCTAAAATGGCCTTTTATATGGAAGTTGTACAGATGACAATAAGTTAGCTTCAAAAAGCTATTGATTTGCCGGTCATGTGGGCAGCCATATTTGTTTACATTGCAATGCAGTATGGGTGGATCAGTACGTAAAATAAATTACTTGTAAAAAGTTAGTGTGGTTAAATAAAACGTAGTCTTTCTTTTCAACAGGTTATTGCTACGTACGGTATAATTACTGTTCCGATTTTCAAATATTCACACAGTGATTTGAACATGTGTTTATGATGTGTACACGTTGGTTGTGTGGACAGAGATATGAGCTAATGGCTAATAGCGATCAGGTAGGCTGCCATGTTTTCTCTTACTTTGGTTAGCTTGTCATAGCGAGTGACCGGTGGGAGGGGTCAAATGTACAGTAGCTTACCATCTTCCCGCCTATGCCCCTTGAAATTTTGGGAGGCGTGCCAACTTATTTACATATCCATCTCTTTATTTGCTGTCAATATCTATCATTTAACTTCATTACCAACTATTACAATGGACATCTGGATCGTTGGATCGTCACTAGTCCACTGGCTGGAGCGCCACCTGACCGCCACCCGGCCTGCACGGTTCACCCGAACCCTTGGGCTGGACTGCCAGGTCCACTGGATGGGCCGACGCGGGATGAGGTGGGAGCAGCTCGTGCCACTTCTTCGCCGGACGTCGGGGCCAGCACCTGCCGTGATGGTCATCCATCTCGGGGGGAACAATCTCGGGTCGCAGTCGGGGTGTAGCCTTTTGCGCAGCATTAGGCGAGACCTCGACTGCATCCACTGGATGTTCCCCGACACCATGGTGCTGTTCTCCGATATTATCCAGCGGAGAGTGTACCGGAGCCAGGCGAGGGGCCATAGTGCTTATGGCATCGAGCGGGCAAGGCGCTTCGTGAATGCCGGAGTGGCCGGCTTCATGGGCAGAATTGGAGTCTCCAACTTCAACATCCGCCATGACCAGGACGTTTTCAGGAGGGACGGGGTTCATCTGAACCGTAGGGGGAACGAGTTGTTCCTCGAGAATGTCCTGGTCGGCCTGAGGAGCGTCCTGTAAGCGTATAGCTTACGAAATAACACAAAGGCTCTTTTCAGAGCCACCCAAATACCCAGAAAATGTGCAATTTTCATAATGTGGTCAATCACCGATATAAAACTAAAATGATGCGTAGCGCGAAACAGTAACGTGCACTCGATGCAGAAAGTTACTTGACTTTTGTAGTAAGGGTCAGCCGGATAGGACAGCGGAACGGCAGGTTGTGGGCATTACATGTCAGTGTTTCTGTGTTCACAGTTGCAAGAGTCTGGAGCGGGAGTGTAGGCCTACCGACCGGCAGGACTCAAGGCTCAGATAGAGGATGACACTGAACAAATCGAGATCGACGCGTGCCTCGACTAGAACCGATACCTTGAATTAAAACGTTGCCAAAATGTTTCGTCTGTTTGTAATCTGTTTTCATTTGGGTGTGCCATATTATTTGTGTGTGCTACACGTATTATTCGGCAAAATTACCATCACAATTCAAAACTGTTTAGCCTAAGTATTTTATTGTCAGATGCACAGAACAAGGTCAGAGTGGGCACTGAAATTCTTGGGACATGACAACGCAAAGCAACCTGGCATAACATATGTACTCAAGTACACGTTGCTATAATGTCATCATCAGTCATTCTCCTGGGATAGTTGAACATTGTGGATCAGTTATATTTTTCTCTGACTGCTGAATGTGAGCGCAAATCATATGAGCGGGAATCATGTGAGTGACGTGTCTGACGACCAAAATTAGTAAAAAGTTACTGTACTGTGGTAAAATTAAACGTGTATTCCTTTTTGCAACATGTTGTTGCAAGTTAGGGGTGTAGTTGCTATTCCGATTTTCAAATATTAACATATTGTGGTTGTGGTATATGATTTTAGTGGTAATGGTAGTGTATAGGATGATAAGCTAATTGCTATTACCGATAATGTAGGCTGCCATGTTTTTTGTTTGTTTTGATCACTACTCAATGCATTGTGGGTGTCAAAGGGTCTACTCTTCTCACGAGAAAGTAAGGTGCATGGGGTCAAGTGGTACATCATCGAGGATTATCTTTGTTGCCGGAACACAACAAATCAAAGATGGCCGCAAGTAAACGAAACGAAAGACAGACGAATGTCAGATGTTTTAGATGCATATTTGTGAACGTATATCTATTATTTCGATCTCTGGTTGGTTGTACAATAGTAAAATCTGTTGAAAGTGATAGCCAAGTCAAGGAAAACGGATAATATTATGGTTTACTAGGTGGCGTGAGTAAAGCGTGTTATTTTTGGTTAGCTGTTAGCTAACATTAGCTAAACTAAATTGTTTGAACGTTTTCTTGTGGATAATAAAGGTAAACTTTCTAAAAATATACAGTAAATTGAGATTCATGTTTATAACATACACGTAGGCTAATGCTGAAGAGTTTATTGTTACGTAATAAGCCAAACTGGACATTCTAAAGGACGCGTTCCAACACACCGGTGTGTTGGTACGCTCCAGGGACCAGCCAGTTCTCAACACACCGGTGTGTTCGTACGCGTCAAAGGGTTAAAGAATCTGTAACAAATGTTGTATCAAGTTCACACAACAATTTTCCTCAAAAGAGTCCTGTAAGCCCAAATTTGTCAAGTTAGGCTCATCCGGACATAGCAACATAATCTCATCACTTCCTGTAAACATATCGACATCAAAAACATATTCTAGTTAGTTCATCAATGCATTCAGGCAATCTAGAAACTGCTCCAGCTAGTATCAGCACTAGCATTTTCCCTGTGGAATAATCATAATTGTTAGAGTGAATTCCACATTTGCATACAGCAAGTTGTGTCCCAGATCAAACTAAGAAACTTCCTGTTTCCATACCTTTCCCAAAATCATATGTAACACCAATGATGTATTTAACTATCAGTAAATATTTTAACTATTTTCCCTTTTATGAATTAACAAGCTTACACTGAAGCAACCAACTTTTGAACCAATTTGTATGAAAACAACCAAATTACGAATAACCTCAACTTTTAGTCTCTTATTATCATTTCTTCAAAAAAAAAAAACTTTAGGAACAGTTCAAATGAATACCTTTATATTTCAGATTGCCTTTAAAAAAAAAAAAATTCTGTATTTAAATTCACCAAATCAAATCTCTCTTTTTCCAAGACATGTAGAAAACCAGCATCACTACCCTAAACCAGAATTTAATCTGTCTGATTCCAAAATGAAACATAGACCATAAAATATTCTTAATGTAACCATTAGCCAAACTTATACCCCATCTATATTTCTATATAGGTTAGATAGGTAGAACTTCATAACTTGCTTTGGCTGCAGTCCAGAACAAGCTACTTAGCACAAACCATCATAACCACAATTTATCAGACTTAATGAGTCTTCCCAAATTATTTCAAAACCAAGTTATAATAACCCTCTTTATGAACCAATACCATAATGAAACAACCTCATCACAGCCTAACTGTTTATCCCAAAACATTGTACCATACCCTGATAAAACTCTCAAAGAAAACTTAAAATCAAATTAGTCAAACTCCAAACAAAAGTACATTGCAATCATTTTCTCTTATTTCACAACCACATTGCATGTAATACCTTTATCAAAACTCTTAAAAAAACTCTAGATTTTAGTATTCTGATTTAAAACGTCTGCCCATATACCTCTTCAAAGCATATGCATAGTTCCCTTTTCAGAACATCAAACTGTTTAAACCAATCATCTCTTCACATCCACAAAACGTTCTCTCGTTTCATTAAATCCATGTTTGCACACTTAAAACTGCACTTAGAATAAGTAATTCATGCTAGAATTACGCTACGACTCGCAATCACATCAATCAAACAATGCCCTTAAGACAAAAGAAAATATAAACTCTCCCTTTTTCTTTCTAAACCTTTAAATTCACAATTTAACATAAACCCGTAAAACAAAACCTTATTCTTTAACTCCTCAAAAGTTCTATCAAAGCATGTAATGTATACACCTTTGAATATTCCTATATTTACCAGCTATCTCAATTACTCTTTGTTAGTACTCAGTGAATCAACTCAAATAAACAATCGCGCATTTCAAAACTCGAATCAAACAAACAGCGCCCTCTGGAACAAAGCAAAAACTCTCAACCTTTTTTCTCTTTTTTTTCTTTTAAAAAACACAGATGGTTGGCGTTTACCATCTATTCGCTTAATTTTGCTAAAGTATAACTTTTCCAATCCAATTAGAAATAATTTATGAACCAGGGGTCCAATTTCTGCATTTTACATCACACATCACAGATTTTTCCGCTCGTAAATACAAGTTCTGGTCTGAAAGGCTTCTACCTCCCTGTTTGGCTAGGAATTTAGAACAAATGTTAAATCATACATTCGTAAACCACCAAACTTCTAATTCATCTAAACGGACACATCTTTCACCATTAATACTCACATAATTATGCAGAATTATACCCTCTGGGATCACCTTAGTAAAACTCAACGTAACGGGACTCTTTTAGCCCCCACCTTTCCTCTGAATTTCTGAAACTCATTTAAAATGTCCTCAAACAAACAAAACCTTGTTAGCAAATGTCTCAAAATACTCATCACCCAACATATTTCAAAAATACCCAAATTAATATGTAAAATTCGCTTCAAATTTATCTATTTCTCTAAATTTTCGTCTTAGTCAATTTCTCAATTTCCATCTGCGCATGCGTCATGCGGTTACTCATCCTAGATCAAATATCAAGCTGCAATTTCTTTACTAGCCTGTACCCGCCTGTCGGTCTGTTAGTTTGTTAGCCAATGTCGTTGCCATAGTTGCAAATTCAACTTCCTGGACTCTCCTTTGTCTCAGGACAGAGCAAAATGCACTTCCTCCACGTTTTCACCATTAGCCATTAGCCACTGCCTGGATTTTCTTTACAATTACAACCTTTAGTACAATTTTAATTCCAACATAAAAATTAGGCTCCAAAATCTACATATGCACCTAATATCACTCGTCAGAGAACGACAGTTTACCCATGTATTAGCATTCTGGTTGGACAAAGCTTCAACTTCAAGTCCATTTAAATAGGTAAATATGAATACCACCAAACCCAACACATTTCAACAAATCATCTCAGCAGCAATAAACACACATATGTAGCACCTTTGCCCTTAACAACAATCGCAATTCAGTCTCTCTAAATAGTTCCCCTTGTATACACTTCAGTCCCTCGGACTGGCTCAATCGTTTTAATCACTTATTCATAACCCTTTACATATTTCTTTAAACAACAGTAACATCTGTGAACTCCCACAAAATTAAAAATTAAACCCATCGAACATTTCCAGACATAAACAAAAATATTCCTTAAACAACATAACATTTCCGTTTGAACACATAATTTTCTATAAAAGTTTCAATAACCCCGGGATTGTAATTCTTCAAATGAATATCGCTTTTGTTCCCAAAACTGGCCTTTTACCAATTATCCTACCCAAAAACTAAATTTCCAGCGCATTATTCAATAACGAATCAAGCTCATAATATAGAAAATCGGTCTGTACATAATTTCCAAATCAAGAGTATGGCAACTCACAATATTTTCTTAAGTTTGACAAAGAAACAGAAACACACATCTGTTTTTCCAACCAATATACTTCTCAATTCAACGTCAAATTTCTCTTTTTTTTACTCATGGCGGGTGGGCCACTGCACGCAGAATGAGCTTCGATGAAAGAATCAACTTCCGCTAGGCTCAAGCGCATGCGCCTCTTTTCAAGTGGAGAATTCAGTCAAAGAATTAACATTAGCATTTTCAAAACAGAATGTCTCCGTCTTCAAAAACAAATGCCTTCTGGCGGTAATCAGACCGATGTAAAGTCTAACATCAAATATATAACGGTTAACACAGAGTTGTAAAACAATATAACAAGTCAATCGTCTCTCCTCTACCAACAGTGTCATAACCGATAAACATTGTACGTCACCAGTTCGGAACTCAACTTTCGGTCACGAACCCCTCTGATTTGAGAGTTCGCCCACAATTTCCAGAAAACTTTCAACAGTGATGACACATCTCCGGACATTCACGTACATTTTGCTCAAATTCCCACAATTAAAGCACGCATTTTGGATTGACCTAGCAATTCGTGTTGGCCTACATGTTTTTCAGCAGCATGTCAACACGCTCTGCATCAGCTTTGACCATAGCCCACAACACCACTTATTCCAAACACAACAGGGACTCAAACCCTTTGTACCGGAGAGGACTTTAACCTCTCCTTCTTTGAAACACAATGGCAATTGCAAGTCAAGGCACAAGCTTCAATCTTTGCGGGAATCCAAAGCAAATCTATAAAGATGTCAGAAGATATCTGACCTATCTCCATCCAATCAGAAAAAGCTCTCCAATCAGGCTAAAATCTATTCTTTTCTCCACTTAAAAAAAATTGTGTATCTATTTCTCTCCACGAACCTATTTCGCAATACAATAAGGTCCTTAAAACAAAACGACTCCACACTCGAAAATCCACATTTATCAATCCATATTTGCATTTGCAATAAACTATCGTTACCATACTTTTGTTTCATGTAATCGATGTTTGGACAGGTCAATTCTGCCTCCAGACCATTCATTTTTAGAATTACAATCCATAAACAATAACCAACGACGGAAAATAAAGACACAATTACCCCTTTTCTTTTCTAAAAACAATTAAATTCCGACTTCACAACTTTCAATGAAAATAACTGCACAATCATAAATTACAAATATTCAAACCGAAAAATAATTAAAATTTCGAAAAATAATTAAAACTTGATTTTTGTAATTTTTATATAGCTTGAATAATAGACACCATTAGTTACTCATACTTCTTTTAACCTAAAAAAAACCATAACTTGCAATTAAAACAAAAAATGAACACGCATGTTGCAAACTTAAAACCTCTACTTTGAAATTTCACAGGCCTATACTTCCTAACTTTTTTTTTTCTTAAACACTCAGCTGACTAGTATACTTTTCTCTCGGGACTTAGAATCACGTTTAGGCCGTAAATAAATAAGAAATGTTATGACCACCAAAGCCAATACAATTTCTCAAACTATCACTAACCCAACATATTCTAATCCTAGGGTCTCAACAGACACATATTACATGTGAATTATCACCCTTTTGTGCGCTCGTCAGCACACTTTCCCTGCATGCTTTTTTACGACTTCCACGTAAAGGATAAGTTCTCCGGCCTTACCCGATTAATTTCGTACGACTTGCACGTACAGGACACAGCTCTCCTCCGGTCTCTGCCCTATTAGTTTCGTACGACTTGCACGTACAGGACACAGCTCTCCTCCGGTCTCTGCCCTATTACTAACTAAACCGAATTATTGACAATAGTCTAAACCACACACATTTAGACAATTCAAACCACACACAGGCCAAAAAAAGAATATTTACCGGTTCTTTCAGGATCCCGCGTCAGCCACAAAACGTCCAACGGGTGCCCCCCCCCTGGCCCTGCTGTCTCACGCATGGCGGAAGGAAAGGCAGCTTTTTGCCGGAAGATCAATTCGCCGAGGGGAGCCGCCTGCTGAACGCCGTAGACCAATCGAGGATCCCGGGTTTCGGCACCATGATGTTGTGGAAATATTCTAGTGGCACTGTGCAGATTTGAATAGTCAAGAGATGGCGGTTACAATAAATGTATTTTGCTTGTACACATCAAGAATTAACAAAGTACTTTGTGATCAGTCATAACGAAGGAGGTGCTAGCCACAGGTCGTTCGCCAGAGTGATGAAGAACAACCCCAAAACCCTGCCTTATATAAACTTTAGATCAAATGGTTCCTCTGAACTCTGTTGATTGGTCAGCACTGCTCAGTGACAGTTTGACTTTATACCAAGTGTCCCACAGTTCTTAGATGTGGCATCTCTCCCCAAACCAGTAGATAGTAAAACCACAGGAGTTCACCAGTCAAATGGTCAACTGTCCTTTGTGTGGGCAACTTCAAACAAGTATTTGATTAACCCCACCCAATGCAACAGGAAGGGTCAGAGCAGCTTGATCAGTTAAACTGCTCCCTCAGATCACAATAACAATACAGTTGAATCCACATTGTCTCCAGACCAGCTGTCTCATCCTCCCCAGGTGTCATAAACTGCAAATGGCATCTCTACCAAATGGAGTTGACTCTTCTTAGCCAACTTTAGACTTCCATTAAAACACATTCCTCATATATGAAACACACACATTATAACTGTATTCCAAATTTCCACGACAACTCGAAACTCAAACTGCAGGACTTGGACTTGACTTGAGACTTGTCAGTCTTGACTTTGGACTTGACTCGGGACTTGCCTGTCTTGACTTGGGACTTGACTTGGGACTTGAGGGCAAAGACTTGAGACTTACTTGGGACTTGCAAAAAAATGACTTGGTCCCACCTCTGCAATTTACTGTCGTATGGGACAATGTGTCATTCCACCGCTCTGTTCTGGTCCAGAACTGGTTTCAACACCATCCACAATTCACAAATCTTTACCTTCCACCATACTCTCCGTTTCTTAACCCAATCGAAGACTTTTTCTCGGCATGGCGGTGGAAGGTCTAGTACGATCTCCGGCCCAGGCTCAGGTACCCCTCATTCAGGCCATGGAGGAGGCCTGTGACCAAATTGACACTGCAGCAGTACAAGGATGGATTCGACATTCCAGACAGTTCTTCCCACGTTGCCTTGCCAATGAGGATATTGCCTGTGATGTAGATGGAATTCCCTGGCCAGATCCAGCTAGGCGGAGAGATGATGTATAGCATTTTCTGTACTGTATTTTCGGGGTTTTTTTCAGATCTTTTTTTTTGTACTGGATACAATGTTATGTTTGTCCAATAGCTTATGCAGTTATGAAAACTGAGACATGTTTTGTTGTTTTTGTTGTGATTCTCCATGTTGATAAATTTGGGTATATGGAGAAAAATGAATTATATTTTCATCAGTCTGCAGCATCGATCTTGTGTAGTGTTTGGTAAATTTATTGTATATTTGCACTCTCTGTGTACTTCACTTACACTACTCTAATCACTGATAAGTAGAATTGCTAAAAGTGTTTTAGGTTTGAAACAGCAGTGTGTAACTGGTACAAACAGAATTAAGTCATATGCAAAGTGTGTGTTTCATGTGGTAACAAAATATGGTTTTGTTAAATTAGTGTTTCATTTTGCAAAGGATCTGAGGTGTTTTGCTCATTGGGTGTGTGGTTGTGCTAATTGTGTGAGGTGTTTTGAAAAACAAAACAAAACGATCGGAATTGTGCTTAAGCAATCGAGAAAAATTGTATAGGCCTACTCTAAAGCCATGATTGGTTGGTGTTGAGTAAAGCAATGAGTGTTTGCAGGAGGAGTGAGGAGTTAGTGTGAGGCACTGATGAATTAGTGTGGCATTTTGATTGGTTCAGGCAGGAGGACTCAGTAGTGTTGCTAACTGATGCTTTATTCCACACAATACAATACATTATTGTAATATTTGATTTGGCATATGGTTGTGCTCGCAGCGGCTCCCTGCCGCACCCAACTGAGACACCGTCTCCTGAGACACCGTCTCGACATCCGGGCAGAGAGCAGCGAACGCATTCCCCCTGAGAAAGAAGAAAAAGAAGAAACAGACAAAGGGTGGAGGCCGGGGAGGCGGAGGCCGCAGGAGACCGAGAGCAGGACTGTGTCGCACTAGCAATGCAAATGCCGGGATCACCTGCTATATACCCCGCCCTATTAGGAAGGTGTGCCTTGACGCGTGTTGACGATTTGCTAGTGACACGCTAGTTCTCGCGTCCCCCTGCATGAACCAGCTCCGTTTGTGTTTGAAAAGGAAATCAATATGCTTCCTGTTAGAATGTTGTGTGTTACATGGAGAATTGTGTGTTGTGTTTTGCAAAAAGTGTTTTCTGAAATTGAAAACTGAGTCAAAGGCCAAAAATGTGCATATGGTTTTGTAGATTTGATGTGTGGTTCTGGTGTTTGAGTATGAAGGGCCGTGAGGGACATTATTCAGAATACCCTCTCACACACACAACTGAAATGCTCTCACACACACAACTGAAAAGCTCTCACACACACTAATTAAAAGCTATATGCTCACACACACTACTGAAATGCTCTCACACACACTACTGAAAAGCTCTCACACACACTACTGAAAAGCTATACGCTCACACACACTACTGAAAAGCTCTCTCACACACATATGAAAAGCTATACGCTCACACACACTACTGAAATGCTCTCACACACACTACTGAAATGCTCTCACACACACTACTGAAAAGCTATACGCTCACACACACTACTGAGAAGCTCTCACACACTACTGAAATGCTCTCCCACACACTACTGAAAAGCTCTCACACACACATATGAAAAGCTCTCACACACACTACTGAAATGCTCTCACACACACTACTGAAATGCTCTCACACACACTACTGAAAAGCTATACGCTCACACACACTACTGAGAAGCTCTCACACACTACTGAAATGCTCTCCCACACACTACTGAAAAGCTCTCACACACACATATGAAAAGCTCTCACACACACTACTGAAATGCTCTCACACACACTACTGAAAAGCTCTCACACACACTACTGAAAAGCTCTCACACACATATGAAAAGCTCTCACACATACTAGTGAAATGTGCTCATATACACAACTGAAATGCTCTTGCATAATATTGTGGAATATAACAGTTCAGTGGTGAATACGAGCATTACAATTACAGTTTTTCTCGATTGGTTACACACATTTTCTGAATGCATACCTCATACTCTCAGAACTCTACACACAAATAAAAAAAACACATACACAATGGGCAAAACCCCTCACTTCTCCTGCAAAATTAAACTTAACATTCAAAACAATGTTATTTAATCTCAAAATGGTATTTTGTTTTCAAATGACAAACACAAACCATCATATGAATGGACATTTATAAGAACAATTTGAACACTGATGTGCTCAATGTAAAACACTATGATGAATGGAAAAAACTTCTTCTTCATTCATCATAGTGAGTTAGGCCTTTTTTTGTTCAGTGTTACATTTACTACAGACAGTACATACATAAGTGTGTTGTAAAATATTTGAGAATATTGTTTTTATACTCAGAACACAGAAATACACGGTAACAAACATATTTTACGTATTTTTCCCAGAAAAACAATGTACACAGTGTACATCCCAACCAACACAAAGTTGCACATACAGTGGTCTACATACAAAACAACAGAATAATTTACTGTATAGTGTATACAGTTACATTATTATTATTTTTCTTTGTATTTGCCGTAATGTTATGGCGTTATTTTCTAGGACCATGTTCATAATTTCAGTTTCCTGTTCAGGAGACAGAAGACGTTCCCGACCACCTTATGTTGGTAATCTTTCAGTTCTGCCAAACAAATAGTAAAATACTGTAAATACTGTGTACAAAGTAGGAATACATTTTCCAAATACTTGAAACATACTTTATTTTTACAGTCCTACAGAACAGTCCACAGGCAATACTGTACTACTGTATTCATTGAGTACTGTATGCAATTTTGTAGTGAGAGTAGATTTCTTACCTATTCTCATTTCGGAAAGTCCGGATGATGGATGCTACAGTGTACCTGCTCAAATTTGGCTGTACTCTTTGCCCAGCCTCCCTCATTGTTAGACCATGGTTGACTACATGGTCAACCAAAGCGGCTCGGATCTCCTCAGAGATTATGGTCCTTGGCCTTCCTCGTCCTCCTCCTCTTACTCTCACTCCTCTGCCTCTGTTTCCAATGTTGGCATCCATTGCTCAAAAACAGAAGAGGTCACCTGTTGCCCTTTTATGCTAAAGCTCTGATTGCTAATTGTAAAACTGTGTGACAGGTGTTTGTCCATGCGATGAGTCAGTGTGCGTATTTGAATGGCAGTGTGTTCCTTGTGAAAACAAAAGATTTTCTTCATGAAAATTGTGCCAAATGCAGAGAATTGTGTGTAGTGTTTTGAAAAAAGTGTGTTTTAGAACTGCAATTTGAGTGTAAAGCAGGAATTGTGCTTGTAGTTTAGCAGAATTGGTTCATGGGGTTGGTGCATGAGTTACATGTTGTGGTCATTGTGTCTCAAGTACCAGTATTTGTGTGTAAACAATTGAGAAAAACTGTAAAAAGGAAGGCCTTCCTTTCAACTGAAGGAAACAGGAAGTCCACACTAGGAAGTGCATGTGCTTTTACTGGATTTGAAGTAGTACTTCAACCACAATGCATGTTCACCTGATCCTCTTTGTTTTTCACGTCCAAACTTTACTTTTTGAGGTGAGAGGCAATGAAGAAGATATTGTAAGTCTTTTTACTAGTGCTCTGCAGTGCATTGAGTCATTGCAAAGTGAGGAGTCCAACAATTTCGGTCAGGAGAGGCTTTATAGAGAGCTTGGTGATCATACACAAACTCTATCTGCATTTCTTGCTGTGTCCAGATATGATCATGATGATAGTGATGTGAATAATCTACTAGGATCATTGTATAGATGCTTTCGCAACTTGCTTTATGAACATGAGGCCAGACAGGGATCCAGTGATGTGAGTAATCTACTAGGATCATTGTATAGATGCTTTCGCAACTTGCTTTATGAACATGAGGCCAGAAAGGGATCCAGTGATGTGACCAATTTGATACCCCCAACAATCTTGACTGGCCATCCAGGTTGGCCCCCATACAGCATAGCCGCCATACATTAATTGTAGAATAAGGTGAACATTTGTAAAGTTGTAGACTTTGTATATATTTTTTATATTACTTTGGAGGCCTACGTACCCTAGCTACTTTACCAATATTCACCCTTTATTAAACCTAACTACACAATGTTGGTAACAAACAGCCTTTACATGTGGTTACCCTGATGAAAACAAATGAAAATAAACGGATTGATCTGTTGAGCTGGCATGCCCGTAGTTCTTTTGTTTGTTTGAGAGAAACGAGTTGTCACGCGTTGCACACAACACACACGCGTTCAGACGCAGCCTACCGAGAGAGAACCCCCCAGTCGATTTCTAAAATCAGCGAGAAGTTCAAGGAGATGGACGACATCAAATTAATTCTCGAAGTTGAAAAGCACAGGGAGTTGTATGACCCCCAGCAACAATTTTACAAGGACAACGTAGGCTAGATAAGGATCAATGCTGGGATATAGCCAATGCCATGTTTATGTACCATGTCAGTGTAAAGGAAAGCTCAGAGTAGCTGAAAAGCTTGGTGACCGGCGTGGAGAAATGCGCGCTGGTGTGAACAGCTTTTGCTCAGTCATAGCCGATCGTGGCGCTTCCAGGCGCTTCGCAGCCAGTGTGTCCCAGGGGTTAGACAGTGTTCTGATTGTCTCCGCTGAGGCCAATATGTTGAGTAACGCCGTTGCTTCGGCTAAATTGCTTGAAGGCTGTTGAGCACATGGTTGAGCTGACATCCTTGTGCACCTTACGTTTCATCTGAGACACCTTCCGTTTCAACTGAAACACCTTCCGTTTTAACTGAAATTTTCATGTGTGTATGAGAGCTTTTCATATGTGTGTGTGAGAGCTTTTCATGTGTGTATGAGAGCTTTTCATATGTGTGTGTGAGAGCTTTTCAGTAGTCTGTGTGAGAGCTTTTCAGTAGTGTGTGTGAGAGCATTTCAGTAGTGTGTGTGTGAGAGCATTTCAGTAGTGTGTGTGAGAGCATTTCAGTAGTGTGTGTGAGCGTATAGCTTTTCAGTAGTGTGTGTGAGAGCATTTCAGTAGTGTGTGTGAGAGCATTTCAGTAGTGTGTGTGAGAGCATTTCAGTAGTGTGTGTGAGTGTATAGCTTTTCAGTAGTGTGTGTGAGAGCATTTCAGTAGTGTGTGTGAGAGGGTATTCTGAATAATGTCCCTCACGGCCCCTCATATTAGAGTGTCAGGTTCCAGAAATTGTGTGACAAGTAAGGATTTTGTGTGTAAGTAGTTGAAGAAAAAAACTGTAAATGAACGGAATCTGTGTGTGTTTGTTCGTGTGTGTGTGTTTGTTCGTGTGTGCGTGTTGGCCTGCATAAAAGCAGTGTGAGAAATGTGATGCATGCAAACCCAAAATGGCAGGTGTCAGCAGAAGCAAGATCGAGTCACACATTCAATGAAGTAACCATCGTGTTGAGTGCTTGTGTGTGTTTTGTGTGTGCTCAGTCTGTTGCCATGTGCTTGCACAACAAGTGTTGACATTAGTGTTGCAGGGACAACAGCAAAGCTATGTGATAAACGTAGATAATGGAGGGGAGTGGAGAGGATTAGAGAGGAGGGGAGAGGAGGGCTAGGAAGATGTGTAAATTAGATTTTTTGTAACACAGGGCTTTCTCCTTACATAAATTATTGTTTGCATATGTATGGGTGTGTGTGTGTGTGGGGGGGTTAATCCGAAGATTAATTACTGACTGACCTTGAAGAGACTGGTGACATTTGACTTTTCACAAGGGTCAGGGAAGGCCTGCTCTGATTGGCCCTCATATGAACAAACGTTTGATTTGTCGAAATACCCTTCCTGCTGACATTCATATTCAGCAGAACTCACATCCACCCACACACACCAATACTCACGGACATGACATCTGAACTGCAAAACTGTCAGAGATCTCAAAGTGAGGGGAGTTGTATCCATGGTGAAATCAGTATGGGCAATTAATGTACATTAAAGTGTCTCCATAGCAACAGCAAGAAGTCAAGAGATGTGTGTTTTTTAGAAAACAGATTGTTTCTGTATCTCTGGTTGGTGTAGTTACATGTATAAATACATGTACCATATACATGTATATAGACATGGGTGGGTGGGTGGGTGGGTGTGCGAGCATGTGTGTCTGTGGGTGTGGGCGTGTGCACCCGGTGTGAGATCATTAATCCAATTAGTTGTGTCCAAGTCACGTAGACAGGCAGGTAACTGTGGATATTCAATTATGGAGCCAACAGAATGTGCATCCATGTAATTCTTCAGTGGCTTCCTGAGATCTGGATTGACATTAAGGAGTCATTCACATCCAATTTTGTGGACATTGTTCTGTGTGTGTTTGTGTGTGTGTGTGTATGTGTGCAATTGAGTCTAATACCCATGCAATTTGAAAACTCTGAAACTCAAAAAATCTTTTAGTGCATACCCCCCATGAATATTATTTGCTCTCTTGCTATCACATGAACACACACACACAGTTGAGTTCTGAGTTGAGTTCTGTGTTATAAACCCCGTGTTCGGTGTGGAAATGAATGACCCATTTCAGAGGAGCTTTATAGAATGTACGGTTACTGTATTGAAAAAAAGAAGACAGAAACAATTGCTGCAGTAAAGGCTTCATTTGCAACAGGACATTACTGAAAGAAATATTCAATATAGCTGCCATTTACAGTATGTCATCAGTTACCCTAGCTCTGGCCCTTCTCTGAGCGCCACCACGCATTCTAACTCCTCTCCCTTGCCCTTGTCCCACTCCTCTCCCTTGTCTTGGTACTTGTCTTCCTCTCCCTTGTGCAGGCATTATTTTTATTTTCTTCTTTCTTGCAATTTTTTACTGTTCTATTTCCACACAAGATCAGCCCAAAGAAATCCTCTTTACCATATGGTCATGCGATTGAAACAACCTCAACACCAGAGTGTTTCCTAGTTGGGAATCAGCTGTGATTTACAGTATTTGCATAACTTCAACCAGCTGTTTCTCAGTAGCAATGGAATAGAGTACAGGGGATATATTTGTGTTTCACTTCACAATATGAACAGCTGTTCACTTTGACTTTAGACAATAAGTTAGGTTTTGAACATGATGTTATCTGTTCTGACATAGTGTGAAAGCATTGGTAAATTGGGCAGTACAAATCGATTGTTTTGGTCTTGGTTGAGCTTGTGTGTAAAAGAAGTTCAAGCATTTTTTATTTGTGTTTGCTCTATGCATTTTGTGTCAAAGCAACAAGAAATGTGTTAATTGTATAGCCAACACAGATGGCTGTTGTGCTAACTGTGTCAAGAGTTTAGGAAACTTGTTAAAAGTATTGAAAAAATTGTCATAGCGATTGTAAAATCCTGTAGGTAACCCTTCCTTTTACAGTCCCTTAAGTACTAGGTATTTACATATAAAGTAAAGGGTATGTTATGTGTTTTATTGGGTATTACCGATTGGTACCAAGGTGGTAAATACCTAGATAATTCGAAGTATTTACCCATTAACTAAATACTAACGTACTGGTCATTACTGGGTATATTTTCTGTATTATTGGGTATTATCGATTGGTACCAAGGTGGTAAATACCTAGATAATTCGAAGTATTTACCCATTAACTAAATACTAACGTGCTGGTCATTACTGGGTATATTTTCTGTATTATTGGGTATTACCAATTGGTACCAAGGTGGTAAATACCTAGATAATTCGAAGTATTTACCAATTAACTAAATACGTGCTGGTCATTACTGGGTAATTTTCACTGGTCCTAATTAGGTAAAGACAGAGGACAAAACTTAGTATTTACCTGGAAACTTATAAATATTACTATTTAAATACCGCTGGTAGTAAGTTGGTAACAACGGGAGATATATATGGTAAATTATAATGTGTTATTGAGTAAATACCGCTGCTACTAAGTAGGTAAAGACGGCCAAGCTCCAGCAGAATTACGAACAAAATACTCTACTATTACCCTGCAGTTACGTAAGGTTTATGTCGGTAACAGTCCACGTCTAATGAGAAGATAAGATTAGTACTTTACAATAAAATACCTTTTCAGATACATTTATTGATGATGGCCTCATTTACTTGGCTGGTATAGCAACCTAGCTCCGCGGGAAGAGTTTTCCTCTACTGTCATGGTAAATTTTCTTGGATACAGTACTGGGTATGTTCTTGCGCATGTTTGGACTATTTACTCAGTAAGTAATCTGAAACTGGACTGTAAAAGGAAGCCGTGTTTGTTTCCATGGTGTTACCAGGCTCTTACCATACCCTTTGTAAGCGAATACCACTTTGTCAACGTTACCCCTTAGTATGAACTTGTACTATACGTTCCAAGGCGATACCAGGTAAAACATGGCTATTTACTCAGTAAGTAATATGAAACTGGACTGTAAAAGGAAGCCGTGTTTGTTTCCATGGTGTTACCAGGCTCCATACCCTTTGTAAGCGAATACCTACGGTGGCCGACATGTGCAAACGCGCTGCAAATTAAGAAAACACATGCAAATAGACAAAACACAAGAAAATTAAGAAAACAATTTCATGAATTTGACAACACATGCGCAGCATTCAGCAAACGCGCTGCAAATACACACAACACAACCAAATACATAAACGCGTTGCAAAAACGAAAGCTTGCAAACCAAAAACGCTGCAAATACATCGTTTTTTTGCAAAAACGGAAAAACGGATTTTGACGTGTTATTTTGTTTTCTCGTTTTTTAAACACAAACCATAAAACAACTTTATATTTGGATTTTTCTCACGTGGGTGGAGCTAAGTGTGAAATGCCTGTCATTGGCCGAATGTGTCGTCAGCAGTACCTGTTCCTTCAAAGTAAAAGTTCTATCTATCAGTTACATTTTAGGGTATTCACGTTTATAAACTTGCCAATTAATCTTTATTGACTTGGGAGTTCGCCCCTCCAACTTCATTCAATGCATCTACTTTTTTTTATCATTGATGTAGGGCCTACTGATATCTACAGGCTAAATAAACTAATGTCAAAATGCTGTAGGCCTAGTCGTGTTTTTCCATTTATATTTGTATTAGTAATATTATAAGATCACATCAATCAATTGTATTGGCCTGTTAGTGTGGTGGTGTTGCTGTAAATTGTTAGCTAACTGATAGTGCTTATAGATTCAACATTCCATTGAACTTCTTTCATATTATAAGATTAGATTAAACTTTGTCATTGAACAGTACAAGTATACAGTACAACAAAATGCAATTAGCATCTAACCAGAATTGCAAATAGTATTTATAAGTATTAAGTAGCCTACATTAGGTATATGTATATAACAAGTGAAATACATAGATGTGCAAATGGTTATTCTAAGTGGCATTGTAGATGCCATATGAAGGCGAAGGTTGCATGGGCACCCGGGATGCGGAGATAGCCGCCGTCGAGTCCCCGAGGTAGACATGCGTATGTAACAACTGTAAAAATATATACATCATGGCAATTCTAAATGTGCAGAGGAAAATGGAATGTGCAAGGAGCATGTGCAACTGAAATGCAGGGATAGCAGCATGTGCGGTTCTTATGCACTGATGATCCTGTGTACCCTGCTCAGACACAGCTTGTGCATGCCGCTAGGCGCTTGACCTCCTCCCTGTAGTCTGTCACTGACACAGAGTTTCATGCATTCAAATTTCCCCCCAGTCATCTACACACCATACTCCACTAATTTAATGGTTACTTTTAAGTGTCAAAAATAAGTTGCACTATTAATAATACAAAAGCTGTGTCAAGTTGCATGGGTAGTTTTGATGGAGAGCAATCTTCAAGACATGCCACACATCTTTCATTGGATATAGGTTGGAGCTCTCATTGGGTCACTCAAGGATATTGACCTTTTTATTCCTTAGACCAGTGGTCACCAATCCTGTTGCAGGAGAGCTCCCTTTGTGTAAAGGTTTCACTCCACACGGCCTTAGCTGCCGTTAATGAGTGGTTGCACAACTTACTAGCACACACATGGTGTACTTTTCTCTGTTCCTTTGTGATGCAACATTCAAGTACCATACAAAGTCAAATACATTTCAACACCTAACTGCACCTTCTCTTTCTGCATGAAATACTGTATCTTAAATATATCCAGATACATGTGCTAGTTATACTACATTCATTTAAGAACTGAAATCCAAACAAACATTCATGCACTTAAACTTTATAAAAAATATCATTTCTGAAGAAGGGTCATTTCAGGTTTCAAATACATTTTATTACAGACAAATGCAAAAGGGCAACATGGCGTTAAACTTGGAGCTTTTTTATATACAAACTGTATATGTCAACACTTAATAGGGCGTTTGTGTGTGTGTGTGCGTGCAGTTGTTTGTCTCTGGGATAGAGGAAGTTATCTTTTCATAGGTTTACAGTTGAGTAAGATGGATCAGATGCATAAGAGCATCTTGGAAGGGCGTATATGTATTGTTTATTACATTGTCATAAATGACTGTCATGTCTGGAAACTGTTATTCAAAGTGTCTCTCCACTTGGGCTTGCTCTTTTGCATTTCCAAACGGGTTGATGCCAAATGTTGAGGATCTGGTCAATGACGATCTGGTGTCTGCCTCATAAAGATCCGCTGCTGCTGAGGCACAGGGTAGGAGATCCTCTGTGACCTTCTTGACACAGCCATGTTGTGCCAAGATGTTTGGAACTCCTCTGCCTGGTGTGAAACTCTTATTATTTCATTGTTATACATTGTTATACTTTGTTATACACTTTTTATTTATAACAATTCAATCGTGATTCACAAATGCACATCTTGAAATGGTGGTATGGATTTAGAATCACATCCTTGAATATTGAAGTAATATATTGTATGTAACTGCATGCATTGTATATTCATTGGAGCAATGTAGTTAATTACTTGAGCTTTAACTTACTGCTTGCATAATTTTCCTCATAATGTTAAAGGTTGACATGAATTGATGTGAGAAGGCTGCATTAAAATACCTGGAATTCTATGGGCATTCCATGAGTCCACAACTCTGTTGATCCCAATGCTGGCAATCTGACATGTCAGATTAGAAACACAGAACCTCACTGTACTGTCTTCCATGTTGATCCGCTCTTAAGCTGTCTTTATTGGGTAGTTGACCCTGTTGTTCATTTCAGGCCAAATCCGCTCAATTCTGTGATTCTGTAGATCAAGAAGAAAGAAAGATGTAGTATCCTTGACATTTGAATAATTTGAGAATATACTGTAAACAAACATTTTTTGCAGATTGTTTTCCAAAACTGATTGAACATCTGCAGCAATGTAATACAATTATTTTCCAAATTGCATTTTGTACATTAATTAAAGTAATTAAATACCAACATTCCAATTTGACAAACAAGAATTGTTGAGTTTATTTGTATTAAGTACTGGTATGACACTGATGAATTCCATGTCTCTGTATGTGTGTGGGGGTTTCTGGAATGGCAGCTCATTCATCACATGTACTGGTGAGTTATTTACTCATGGCTATATCAACCTACCCTTGTTGATTTGGTTTGTAGGTAAGGTGCTCTGTCCAGGTTGTTTCTGTAACCTGACAGTTGTTGTTGGATAAATAGAGTCAGGTAAAACTCTTTCCCGTGGTCTACCCTTACTTGATCCCACATTCCATATTCCAAAACCGCTGGTCTGTTAAAACAAATATTCAACACAAAGAGCACAAACACCATTTTTTTTTTAAACATTCATGACAACAAATAATTGTTTAAAGATACCACTAATAGTTATATATGTGTATTAAATACAAATTGAAAATGTATACAACATCAATAACTGCTTACCTGTAAACATTCTCATAAATTATGAGGTTATTTTTCACAGGCATGGTCGAATGACCAACAATCTTAGAAGTCAAGCAATCAATGGTCAAGACATGTGTGGCCCCAAACATCACCAACTTTTCATTCTGGTCCATGTGAAGCTTGTGTCCCATGTATTCAGCATGGTAGGGAAATGGGTTTAAGTTCTGTGCCCCCTAAAACAACCATATTTGTTTAGATTGAAGCATAACCATTTTCTGTAAAGAAAAAACATTTGCATCAGCACATGTGGGATAACAATTAAGGCCCGTTGGGCAAAACACTTACATGACAACGTGCTTCGTGGTTTGGTTGCTGGACTGATCTTAGTGCAGCCCCAACTCGACCCTCAGACGCATGAATACCCTTGGTGGATAGGTACCCAGTCATCATTTTACGTCCAAATGTGGGTCCGGTCTGTTGTGACATAGTGACAAACACACCAATAGACATTATACAGAAGCCTTCTTTATGTGACCTTGTTCATGATGGACACACTACCTGGTGCTTAAAGACCCTAAAAGTAATTTGTTTCAATACATTTATGCAAAATTGATGTGTGTGTGTATATGACAGATGTAAAAATATGAACTTATATGTAAATATGTTTAGGAATATGTATATTGAAATACAACTTTATATATGTTTAGATTTTTTATTGAATGTGAAGTAAATATTTATATCACCACTATATATTCATTTAGTTCTGTGGTTCATGACACAGAGAAACATACTTCTTGTGTACCCACCTCCTGTATACCTTTGGCCACTGCCAATTCCAAATGAGTGGCCGACACAACTCCTTTTAAAAAGTTATTGTCAGCACAAAACCGCTTTATGTTGTCTATAGAACACCCTCTTTGGACACCAGTGGAAGTCAGGAATGACGACATTTCTTTGTATGTCTTCCCTTGCATCTTCATTTCTTTAATAACCTTGTGGAAGGGTTCAAGTGTTGGTGAATTCATATTGCAGGCTTCAATATTTTGCCGTTTTCTATGGTTCATAGGTAGGCCTATTTGAGGTATGTTCAGAGCCTGGTACGTCGAGTCTAGTGTCACATGAACTTCCTGTATGTAGTCTACGTAACCGGTCGCCTGTTCAAAGCTAACTTAATGTGTTAATTATTATTATTATTGTTTTATAGCTGCAGATCTAAGATCAGATTCCCAGCCCAAAATCTGATTCTTAAACATTCAGTAGAAACGCTGTACTGACACAGGGTCTGCTAAAAATGTACTTCAACCATGGTTCTCCCGCTCAATAGGTTTTTAATTAAATCTTTAAACATTGAAAAAAAAAAAAATTAAGGTAGCCTACTATTGGATTAATTTAATGTATATGTGTACTGAAATAAAACAGTGTATGAAGTTACCGAACGTGCCCCCTCAACATTATTCTCTGATTATAGTTAGAACTCCAACACGTGACGAATCTGACCGCGCAACACTGGCAAGAACTCACCATCACCATCGTCAACGTGCAACAAAAAAGTTAGGCTAGCTACCTTTATAAAAAATAGTAATATGGATACATATATCCTCTACCGTGGCAGCAAAAGGCTGACTTTTAAACAGGAGGACATGCAGGTCGAGAAGATCACCCGCATATTTCAGGTATTTTGTTAAATCATTGGATTTTGAATGAAGGGGTTAGTTAGCTAACTAACTAACCTCTAATTTCAGAGTGGGCTCGGGTGTCAGAAATAACTGCTAGCTAGCTTAGTAATTATTCATCGTGGTTGGTCCAACCCAGCCCACTGCTCTTTCAGAAAAATATGTCCACACTGTTGTTAAAGAAAGTAGCCTATAAAGAATAGTAAATGTTTTTTTTACCCATGAAGTATGTATAGAACATACGCTTCTGTTTTGCAACTGTTTGGTAGCTAGTCACGTGTTTAGTAGTTACAGTACACTATCGTGCTGCCCCAGCTTTGTAGTTACTATAACAAAATGTGCTTCTTTATTAGGTCACCGGTAGCAGTCTTTACTTGACTGACGATGCCAACGTTGCCATATTCCCTGGAGAGCCAGGCTATTTCAGCGCCATTGACCTTGTTTATAGGTCCCATTATGAGGTCCATGGTGAGAGTGAAATTCCCACCACCACCACTCCACCCATCACTCCTACCTCAGGATCGGGACCAAGGTTTACATTTTCATCGCAGCCATCAGCATCAGCTGGCTCTGCTTTTGCCTTTAGTACCCCCGTGCCAGCACTGTGAAGTATTGGACAAGGTTTACCTTAATTTGATATACTATTGATTATTAGTATTTTGATATATAATACAAATAAGTGTCAACAAATATTTTCCAATCCACTGACACTTAATTGCCATGGGATCACATACTAATGAAGTATAATATTTATTCTATTTTGTGTTATAGAGCAATCAGCATTGGTGAGGTACAGAATGGAAAGCCAGTCGCAGTAAGTGTGGTGACGGTACGGTTCACAGAAATGGAGGCAAACGTACCGAGCATCATTGAAAAAGTGATGATGGGTGTCATGGAAATTTTGCAATACAGTTATAATATGTGTGTTTTATAATGTGTTTTAAGGGAAGTCTAAAAGTTTGTTAAGAAGCTTAATACAGTGACAGTCGATTCAACCCATTTGGTAGAGATGCCATTTGCAGTTTTATAACTAGGAGACGTGAAGTCTAAGAGACGGGAAGTCTGGGTGATCTGAGAGGGTTCTTGTCACCTGGGGAGGAAGAGACAGCTGGTCTGGAGACAATGTGGATTCAACTGTATTGTTATTGTGATCTGCTGCTCTGACCCTTCCTGTTGCATTGGGTGGGGTTAATCAAATACTTGTTTGAAGTGGCCCGCACAAAGGATTGTGGGACAAATGGTACAGAGATGTATTGTTTCAAACTGTCACTGAATTGAGTTAGCCAATCATAGACTTGGTTACATTGATGGATTGACCTTATAGAATGCCATTTGATCTAACGTTTATATAAGGTAGCGTTTATGATTGTTCTTCATCACTCTGGCGAACGACCTGTGGCTAGCACCTCCTTCGTTAGACTGATCACAAAGTACTTTGTTAAATCTTGATTTGTACAAGCAAAATAAATTTATTGTAACCGCCATCTCTTGACTATTCAAATCTACACAGTGCCGCTAGAATTTTTCCATATCAACTGGTGGCCCGTAAGGGGATCCTCGTCTGCTCAGCGTATCACGGACAAGGACTCCCTTAGAAAAGATGATCTGATCAATCCGGCATAGCCGCCTTTACCTCTATCCAAAATGTTCAGAGAAAGCGGGGCCGATTCGAGGGGGTGCTTGACTGGTTGCGCTTTCGCTGACGCGGGATCCTGAAAGAACCGGTAAATATTCTTTTTTGGCTTCTGTGTAATTTGAGTTGTCTAAATGTGTGTTGTTTAGACTATGGTCAATAATTCGGTTTAGTTAGTAATAGGGCGGAGACCGGAGGAGAGCTTTGTCCTGTACGTGCAAGTCGTACAAAATTAATAGGGCGGAGACCGGAGGAGAGCTTTGTCCTGTACGTGCAAGTCGTACAAATTAATCGGATAAGGCCGGAGAACTTATCCTTTACGTGAAAGTCGTAAAAAAGCATGCAGGGAAAGTGTGCTGACGAGCGCACAAAAGGGTGAGAAATTCACATGTTATATCGTGTTATGTGTCTGTTGAGACCCTAGGATTAGAATATGTTGGGTTAGTGATAGTTTGAGAAATTGTATTGGCTTTGTGGTCATAACAGTTCTTATTTATTTACGGCCTAAACGTGATTCTAAGTCCCGAGAGAAAAGTATACTTCAGAGGATTGGTAAAGATTAAATTGGTAAAGATTAAATTGGTAAAGAGTAAATTGGTAATCAGCTGAGTGTTTAAGAAAAAAAAAAAAAGTAAAGAAAAGGGAAAAAGCGAAGAAAGGCCTGAATTATGAAATTTCAAAGTTAGTAACGCGCGCGTGTTCATTTTTGTTTTATATGTTTTTTTTTAGGTTAAAAGGAGTGAGTGTAACTAATGTGTTAGATTAAACACTACATACAAATTACAAACATAAAATTTTAATTATTTTTCTTTTGTTTGATTATTTGTAATTTACGATTAGTAGGGGTAAATTTTCATTGAAAAGTTGTGTTATTGGTAAATATAACTGTTGGGAAAAAAAAAGAGAGAAGGGGATAATTATTTGATTTTACTTTGTTTGTTTCTTTCAAGAGGTAAAACATGGGTTGTGGTTCAAGCAAGAATGATGGTCTGGGGATAGATTTATCCTGTCCAAATATCAATTACATGAAACGAAATTATGGCAACAGTAGTTTATCACAAATTTCTGTTTGGATAGATGATTGTGGGTTTCCAGAGGAAGGGTCTTTTTCTCTTAAACAACTTAGAACATTGAAATTCAATCTTACCCGGAAAGAGGAAGAAACTAAAGATTGTTTTTTAATACGAAATAGATTTCAGGCAGATTGGAAAGCTTTCGGTGAATGGAACCAGGAAGGTTTATTACGAGAACAGAGTAGGATAGGGACAAATTCACCTATTTCTCAATGTTTCAAAGTTCGCGACTCAGATCTTCTGGTTGGCCCACTGCGAGCACCTCCAGCACCTCCAGCACCTCCGGCACTTCCAGCACCTCCAGCACAAGCAGCACAAGCAGCACAAGCTCCAGGACCAGTCCCGGTACCAGCACCGCCACCGCCTCAACAGCCAGCTGACCAGGATTTATTGGGTGATCCTGCCGCCGTTGTCCAGGGCGGACAGCCCGATCTGCAGCAGCAGATTATCTACAGGCCCTGCAACAACTACAGCAGCGATACCAACCACAACCGCTAGCAACGCCAGCGCTGATTCCAGAGATGCGGCTGCAGGTAGCACACCTACGATTAGCCCACCACCAGAATATCAACCACTTTATCCTTCCCCACCGGAACGTTACTTAGAGGGACCGGAAGAAGATGGTAGACAGTCTCCCTATCACATGAGATCTGGGAAAAAGTACCAGCGTGCTTTTGTGGGGAATGTTGAATCTCCGGATTTCCTGTTAGCTATGGTAGAAGCGCCCGGAGCGAACGGAGGAACTGTGCTCGTTCAAAGGCCATGGACTTTGTCTGAGATCAAAGAAGCAATGGTTCATTTGCCGCTGCCCAGAGAAGTGGGCGGCAATAGAATGGGGGCTGAATTGGTAACCTTCTGCAGAGACTTTAAACCAACTACTCACAAGTTGAGACGTCTTTTAATGACAAAGATTGGGCCACAGTTTTCTCGGATTAATGCTGGATGGCCGGTTGATGACTTGAAACTTTCAAATCCAAATTGGGACCATAATGACAATAACGCATACCGGGTAGCGATAGCTGGTGTGTGCGATCGAGTTCGTGATGCTTTTCCTTTGAGATTGGACATGACAAAAATCAACGGATGTAGACAGAAAGATGGAGAACTTTGTCATGAGTATCTGATACGTTTAACAGAGCTACATAATGCTCACTCAGGAATAGAGGTACCAGCTGATATTAATCTACCAGAGGTTACTGTGTGGGAGGCCCATTTGAGAAACTGTTTCCTGAATGGAATGGATGCAGAAATCTCCGAAAAAGTTAAGGACATTTGTGTCACATGGGACAGTGCGAAGCTGAACGTGATTGTGGCTCATGCTAATCACGCAGAAAAACGCTTGAAAGAGGCGAGAAAGGCAAAAATGGATAACAGGACTTGCAAATGGCTACTATCACCATGTTCCAGAATCAGAGCCAGAACCAGAACCAAATAAGAGGACGTGGTCGTGGTGGTCGAGGAGGCCGTGGCAGAGGGAACCAGAGAGGGGACCAGAGAGGTCAAGCACCTCGACAATTTGCTATGAATGGACGGCCAATGGCGAGTTGGGATGCCTGCTTTATCTGTGGTCAGAAGGGACACTGGAGTCCAAATTGCCCGGAGGCTGACAACGGTCGGGAGGCTGGGAATTGACTAGGTGTGGGCCGCCGAGAGGAGAGTGAGTTGCGGACTGAGACAGACGGAGAACTTCAAACTGGTGACGTAACAGATCCCGATTTACACACACAAATTGTAAACACTATCAGACGAATTGAAGAAAGTGAGGTTCCGTTAGAGGGAACTTATGTTAAATACTCTTCAGAACCTTTTAGATGTTTGCCGGTTATAACATTGTGGGTACAAGGACAAAGGATTGAATTTTTAGTTGATTCGGGAGCCACTGTATCTGTGTTAACAGAAGATAGTTTTTCTGTTCCTCCTAAATTGAGTGGGAGGAGTACTGAGTCGATAGCGGCTTCAGGTACTTTGACTAAAGAATGGTATACAGTGCCGTTGACTTGTAAAGATTCTGTAGAAGGGATTGTGAAACATTCTTTTTTGTTTTCCACTTGTTGTCCGATGAATTTGTTAGGACGAGATTTGATGTGCAAACTCGGTATTTGTTTGATTTCTACGCCGGAAGGGATTACTTTGTTGAGGAAAAATGAGGTTGAATTGAATATGTTAAACCATTCTTTTGTGAAATATGGCATGGGTACACCAGAATATGTTTACAATTGGAAATTGAGTCTTGTTGGCTGTGTGTTCACTGAATTCTCAACTTGTTGACGAAGCGCGCATGCGTGTCAGTTCAATGGATGTCGATTGTTATGATGTGAAGGAACTGCACGTGGTAGCTCGTACCAGTGAGGGCAGAGATGATGTTTTTGAAGAAAAATGGTTTAGACAAGATCATTTGAATGAAAAATTGACGTCAGAGAACAGATGTGCTGTTTCTGTTTCTTTGTCAAATATTAGAACAAATTGTAAGTTGTCATACTCTCGTTTTGGAAAAGATATCCAGACAAATTTCCCATATTGCGAGGTTGATTCGTTTCCTCATGTCGCTCTTGTCAAAGACAGACATGATGCATGGTCAGATTTGGGTTTATGGGTTAAGCAATGTGAGGGACAGCAATTTTGGCAACAAACACAGGATTCTTGCGTGACCTACAACCCAGTGTTAAATGTTTACAAAAAGGTTTTATGTTCAGTGGTACAGAAAGTGAGGTCTGTTTTGTTAGAAGAGAAAACACTTCAGTTTGCGCATGTTGAACCACAATGTGATGTTACTTTGATACCTGCATTACGGGATATACCAAAAACGCTCTGGGCTCAGGGTAAATATGATGTAGGTTTAATTAAAAGCATGGAACCTATTGTGATTATGCCTAAATCAGATTTTAGGCCTCGCGTGCACCAATATCCTTTGAAACAGGAAGCAATTGATGGCATAACGCCAGTTTTCGAGTCACTTTTGAAAGCAGGGGTGATTGTACCTTGCAGGGGTTCTACAGTTCAAACACCAATATTTCCTGTAAAGAAAATTTGAGATGAGGGGCAGCCTACTGAATGGAGATTTGTTCAAGATTTAAAAGCAGTAAATAATGCAGTGTTTCCAAGAGCTTCAAATGTTGCAAACCCTTATACAATTTTAAATCAAGTTCCAGATAATTGTGGTTGGTTTACTGTTGTAGATTTAAGCAATGCATTTTTCAGTGTGCCTGTTCATACCGATAGCCAATTTTGGTTTGCCTTTTCATTCAACGGTAAAACTTATACATGGACTCGAATGCCACAAGGCTTTGTGGACAGTCCTACGTATTTTCACGAGGCGTTGAAAAATGATCTTGATTTGTTGAAACTTACAGAGGGCACAGTGATATTACAATATGTTGATGATATATTATTGACAAGTCCTACTAAAGAGCAATGCGAAAAGGACACGGTACAACTGTTGTGTCATTTGGAAAAATGTGGCCACAAAGTTAGCGCTTCAAAATTACAGTTTGTACGAGAAAAGGTGATTTTCTTGGGTCACGAATTGACGAAAGAGGGAAAGACTCTCTCTCAAAAGAGAATTGCTGCTGTGCAATCGATTCCGAAACCTATTACTGTTAAGCAGATGAAAAGTTTTCTGGGGATGACGTCTTATTGTAGGACGTTTATAGTAAACTATTCTGTGCTCGAGTCCCCACTGAGTGCTTTGGCTCATGGTATTGGGCTGGGGGCGCATGATAAAATCACGTGGACTCCTGAGTCGGAGAATGCCTTCAGGGAGTTGAAATTAGCATTGCAAACAAGCCCTACTTTGGGGTTACCTGATCAAGAAAAACCTTTCACACAGATGGTTGATGTGAAAAATGGCTTTATGGTTTCAGTTTTGTTACAGAGCCATGGTGGAAAGCTGAGACCAGTTGCATACTTTTCAGCAAAGTTGGATCCTGTAGCAGCAGGATTGCCTATTTGTTTGAGAGCCGTGGCAGCAGCAGAAAAAGCTGTGCATGCTTCACGTGAGTATGTTGGATATTCTGATTTGACTTTGATGGTTCCACATGCTGTGGCTATGTTGTTGTTGGAACAAAAGACCTGCCACTTGTCGGCTGCGAGATGGCTGAGGTATAATACGTGTTTGTTGGATATGCCAAACATTACGGTTAAACGTTGTAATGTGCTTAATCCAGCTACTCTCTTGCCGATTGAAGGAGATGGGGAACAACATGACTGTGTGGCTACAGTTAATGAAGTTTGTTCACCAAGAGTGGATTTAAGGGATACACCTATTCCTAACGCTGAATATGAATATTTTGTTGATGGTTCGGCGTCTAGAAATCCAGATACAGGGACGAATCAAGTTGGGTATGCAGTGGTCACTTTGCATGCCACTGTGAAATCAAACTCATTACCAGCGAATTTATCTGCCCAGGTTGCGGAATTAATTGCGCTGATTGAGGCCTGCAAGTTAGCTAAGGGAAAGGTTGTTAACATATTTACTGACAGTCGATATGCATTTGGTGTTACACATGACTTTGGCATGATATGGAAGCATAGGAAGTTTCTTACTTCCTCGGGAAAGCCAGTGGCACATTACCAATATGTGTCGGAGCTGTTGGATGCTTTGCAATTACCAGAACAGATTGCTGTATGCAAATGTGAGGCTCACACTAACAATACGGATTACATTTCACAGGGAAACGCCAGAGCAGACGCTGCGGCTAAAGCAGCTTCTAGATTACCTGTATGTGATGATGTGATGACTTGTATTCGTTTTGATTTTGGTCTGTGTTTACAGGACGTGAGAGATGGGGAGATGGCATTGCCAGGTCCAGATAACCCTAATTTAACAGCTTTAAGTTTACAGGACATTCAGACTTGTAATGTGGGTTGGATTAATTATGTATACTATAATCAGCAACGTTTTATTAATTACACGGTGGATGCGATTTCTGGGTTGACAGAACAATTGGCTAAGACTTCAGAGATGGCATGGCAAAACAGGATTGCTCTAGACATGTTGTTGGCTGAAAAAGGAGGTGTTTGTGTACTTTTCAAGGGTACATGTTGTACGTACATTCCCAATAATACAGCGAGTGATGGGTCGGTCACTAAAGCATTATCAGGCATGCGTGCTTTGGCATTGGAATTGTCTGAAAATTCTGGTTTTGATGATTCAAAAGGGATTTGGTCGTGGATTGATGGATCTTGGGAAATGTTGGGTAAATGGAAGGCAGTTTTTTTGTCTGTACTGTGTGGGATAGGTGTCATTTTGCTGATACTGTTATTTTTGGGTTGTTGTCTGTTTCCCTGTATAAGGAAAATGGTTGAAAAGACAATGGCTAAATCATTTGCAGTTCAAATGATGAACTATAGTCCCTCAGAGGATTATGATTGGGTTCCGCCGTTTGAGGATGAAGAGGCTAATATGTGCGATATGTGATTTCTAATGTTATTTTGGAGGATATTTTAATTAAAGTGGTTACGGTTATTTTCTTATCTGTACATGTTCAGTGTGGATGTTTTTATTGAGTTAGTTGCATGCTTATGTTAATGTTTGAATTATTTTTCTTAATTAACTGTTTGGGTTTATGGTATTTAAAAAAAATAATAATAATATTTTGGAATTGTCATGGAAATTTTGGAATACAGTTATAATATGTGTGTTTTATAATGTGTTTTAAGGGAAGTCTAAAAGTTTGTTAAGAAGCTTAATACAGTGACAGTCGATTCAACCCATTTGGTAGAGATGCCATTTGCAGTTTTATAACTAGGAGACGTGAAGTCTAAGAGACGGGAAGTCTGGGTGATCTGAGAGGGTTCTTGTCACCTGGGGAGGAAGAGACAGCTGGTCTGGAGACAATGTGGATTCAACTGTATTGTTATTGTGATCTGCTGCTCTGACCCTTCCTGTTGCATTGGGTGGGGTTAATCAAATACTTGTTTGAAGTGGCCCGCACAAAGGATTGTGGGACAAATGGTACAGAGATGTATTGTTTCAAACTGTCACTGAATTGAGTTAGCCAATCATAGACTTGGTTACATTGATGGATTGACCTTATAGAATGCCATTCGATCTAACGTTTATATAAGGTAGCGTTTATGATTGTTCTTCATCACTCTGGCGAACGACCTGTGGCTAGCACCTCCTTCGTTAGACTGATCACAAAGTACTTTGTTAAATCTTGATTTGTACAAGCAAAATACATTTATTGTAACCGCCATCTCTTGACTATTCAAATCTACACAGTGCCGCTAGAATTTTTCCATATCAATGGGTCTGAAGACAACTGAGTCAATGGTGCTGATGGATGCCAATTGGTGCGAAGTGTTGGACACCGAAGGAACAAGAGGTATTTAACTCAATAATGCTAAA
Organism: Osmerus eperlanus; assembly: GCF_963692335.1. Taxonomy (NCBI): domain Eukaryota; kingdom Metazoa; phylum Chordata; class Actinopteri; order Osmeriformes; family Osmeridae; genus Osmerus; species Osmerus eperlanus. The sequence goes on from NC_085024.1 coordinate 6,709,378, forward strand.
TACTGATTCAATAAAATTATGATTCTGTATTTTACCTGAAGTTTCCTATCACATTATGTTACATTGAGTCATTCAATAATGGCTATGGTGGTAAAACACTTTTTCAGAACTGAGTATACATTTCATCGTGTGGTTTGTTTTCAATGTCTTTCCCAGGGTCAATGTATTGGAAGCAAAATTCCCGCAAAATTAATGCAGATTTTATTCGTCTGAGAAGGAAAAGGACCAGGTATGTGTTTGGGTCTTCTTTAGAAACATATCGTTGGCAGCAGTTCACATTTTTTACAATCTATGGTATCCCTTGCTTAACACATTTGGGTCATACACACTACTTTCCACATAATTATTGATATAAGTCACATTATGAGTCGGAACAGACTGATTTCAATCATTTACTTAGATTTTTGGTTCATTTTAATCCAGGCCTCAATTTGGTGATTTTGGTGTCCGTTGATCTTTGTTATGTCATTTTGTTCTCAATGAGTAACACAATGTACAATAACGATTTTCATCTTGAAAATGTTTCCTTCATCAAGACACAATGTGTGATTTAGGTGTTCCCTCAATTGTTTGAGCAGTGTATATATTACCATTCAATTGCTTTGACACATTCTCTCATGCAAGGAAATTAGTAGTTTTCTCCCGACTTTTGACTGATGCTGTAAATGAATGAAAACTTTATGTAAAATGTTGTTTGACATTGTTGTCACTGTCCAAGTTGTCAAAAACAACTAAATTATTAACTTTGTCCTGTTTTGTTATGTTACTTCTCCCAAAGAGATGACAATTCTGGACTGCAGGAGGTCTTGGACAAAGTTGAAGAAGTGCTGGAGGCCTCCCAAGGTCTAGAGGCTGTAGCTAACCAAATGAGGGAGCTGTCCACTCTGGTCACCAGGGACTCCATCAACATCCCACGTCCCCAGGCTACCCACCTGAAAGAGTCCTTTACCTGCATGATTTGCAGAGGTAGAAAACAGACATTTTTTTATTGTGCAATTAAGTCATAATTTGCCCTATTTCTTTATAAATAAGTAGTGTTGGTTAACTATTTTGTTAATTGTACATTGCATGCATATAGGCCAGAACAATTTTAAGGTATTTGATATATTCTGGAGTGGCTGGTCTCAATACCAGACTTTTAATGGACATCTGGTGGAGCAGAGCCTCACACTTGTTTTATTCTGATCTGGCAAGTCATTGGTTTAATCATTGAGCATGCAAACAAATCTCAGTGACATCTTTCCTTTTATCCATAGTATGTGTATGCCTGGACCACACAGATCACAGACAAACATATAAAAACATGATCAAAGTTTGTGATGTCACAGAAGTATGTTAACGATGGATTAATGCCATTTATATGAATGGAATCAGTGAAGTTCAGCATCTGAATAGACTGATTTTTTGTTTAAAGAATTAGTAAATAGAGCACTATCATATAAATGTTTGGATATCTTTGCTATATCTTTTGCAGAAATAATGGATGAGCCTATGCTGTCTGGGTGTTGCCAGAGCTTGCTTGGGTGTAGGGCATGCTTTGATGAATGGGCACTGACATCCACCCAGTGCCCAAAGTGCCGGGCCGACTGCCCACTTAAGACCCTCATTCAGGTGGCTGGTCTGTAAACTGCTCTGGCTGTAATAAAAGACCTATAAAGGGTCTGTCTCTCTCACACACACACACAAACGCGTTAACTACTTCAGCATACTTTCAGCTAGAGACACCATTCAACCTTTAAAATGTTCACAAGACATTCAGCTATTCCCAAATGATTCAGCTTTTTCAAATATTCAGCCAATTTCAAATTATGACAGTTTGAAATACATTAAAATGTTTGCTCCTTCTTGATTTTTATGAATGAGCAGCCAGCAGAGTGGCACACGCTTGCTGCTCTTTTTCTGATATTCAACTAAATTGTCAAACAAATTCCTCTAACTTTCATATAGTTTATCTTACAGAAACAAGTTATACCTTAAAATGTAGGACAAATTGTCCTCTTTCAGCCAATGTAACTACTAAAGAGCTCACATTTACAGATTTTCAGCTATGAGCCTTGAAGCGAGAGCAGCCTTTCAAATTCTCTCACTAACTTCAATGGAGAGGTGGGTAAAATCCGTCAGAGAAAGCAAGAAGGAAGACGATTTCGAAACTGCCGGTAGAAACATATTTCTGACCGCACAGACATATAAAGGACATCTCTAGTTTCGGCAGAGTCTTGGGTCTCCTAATTTTATTGATTGGACGTGTAGTTTTGTGTCTAGGTCAACTTGTTTGAGGTGTGGATGCTAGGTAAATGTTCGTTTTTCTCTCTGCCTAGCTCGTTAGCTATCACAGCTGCGCCATCACCGTGGTAATCAAACAGACACGCACCATGAACGTTTTTGAAACTGCCAAAGGAGTTGTATTTCTGACCGCACAGACACATAAAGGATATCTATGGTTTCGGCAGTCTTGGAATGAAATATACGTAATTATGTGGGCAACGTAGAACAGCGGACAGATTCGATATTTAATCTTTTTAGTCCATGAGCCAGGGCCCCAAATTTGGGCCATCGGTATCATCTGGGGGGACACATGCTATCATTGTTTTTTGGCAAGGTATACACCCCTAGTACTACAAAATTCACGATAGCAGTGCAGGGGTGGTAGCGAAATCACTTTTTTTCAGCTCATGAAGTTACTAACCCCCTAAGATAAATTCCGTTTTTGAGATCTGGTGTATATCTGGTTTAGGCTCATGATAGGTATATTGTCAATATTCTATAATATGGTGCTTGGTATCATTGGAAAGGGGACCTTTTAGGCTTTCATTGAAGCCCAGGACTGATCTGTCTGACAAACACAGAGGTCACATGACGTCTTTAAACCAGAAATAACACACATTTTCTCATAATTTCCGCTTAAACTGTATGCTTTCTTTTATCCCTGGGGCATGAAGGAACATCAGGGACACAAAACTCAACAACTTCAATACTCAAGGCACTCTGATGATTCAGAAAATGTATAATATACCCATACTATTTATTTGTGAGAGCCTTAAATTACACTTGTGCAGCCAGCACAAGTCTTCAAAATAGAATGGAGCCAATAGAATGGACAAGTAGAATACCCTATTAGTCCAGGGCCAAATGGCCTATTTATTCATGTACAGTTGTAATACTGTAAAAAGTAATTGTTTCAATAGTGTTGTCAACATAACACTTGTAAGTGGTTAAAAAAATGTTTCTATCATGTATTTTGATATTCACCCACTTTCAGTTAGAAAGTAGCTCATGCATGGAATGTTGATGGATTTTGACAGTTTAACAAGGTTTTGTCAGTTTGGTGAAAAGATTGTTGGTTCAGTTGACTGGTTATAACAACACTACCAACTATACCATCTTCAATCCAGTGAATTCCAGGGGTATTAAATGTAAGTACAAAATACTTTTTCTCTTGTGCTTTTGATTGATTTGAATTGGTGGGGAATAGACAGGGGGAGATTATACCTACAGCTGTACCTGTAACAGTAGCTAATGTAAGCTAGTAACTAGCTTGTCGGTTAAACAGTGTAACAGAAACTGCTACAGTCAGGGATGCAAACACATGTATGGTCAAAAAAGAGAGAGGTAATTGAAGCCCTCGCCCCGTGGCAAATATCCATATAGTTACATTGCCACCAACCCCCCGACATCCCCGGACCACCCCTATAGGCACAGAGTAAAATTAAATTCTGAAAATCAAAATACACCAACACTAATTTAGAAGTTTCAATTAAATTTTTTATTCAGAAACATACACTTTTATTTAACTATCTAGCACGTTTTACTCCTTCTTCCTCTTCTTCCTGGCCACCTCCTGCAACGTATCCTGGGCCTTCCGTCTGGCTGCATTCATTTTCTGAACATGTTTGAGACGTGTCTGCCTCTCTTTGGCCTTTTTTTCAATTTTCTTAAAAACGTCAGACAGTATGAATGTGTGTTCGACTGCATGGACCTTGATTGTAGTTTCAAGTTTCAGCCAAGACCAATTCCAACTGCTTTTACAGCTTCTATCAATCTGTTAATAGAATCTGTTGCACAAGAAGTGCTTCAATTTCCTCAATTTCCCTCATTCTGCAAATTAATAGAGTTGAATATTTTAGGAAATATCATAATGGAGTGCAAATAGTTCACTCTGCCCCTTTCCAACGCAATGCTTGCTAAGCAACAGCAAACAAAGTCAAGGGCAATCTAGACGTTAACCATAGTAAATCCATGGGCTTGCACCATTTGAAAATAACGCAGCTTGTCACTCAAGATAGGCGAAAGTAGCCAATTTAATATAAAAATGCATGATGTGCAAACAACTTTTTCTATGTAGCTACAGCCATCCATAATTTAATCTGCAAGCTAGCACTAGGTCTTTTACAGGTGAACTTTATGTAGCTAAGACGTAGCTAATGTTATGTAGGTTACACACACACACAACATATTACCTACCCAATGTATAGGCCTAGCTAGTTGAAATGTTTTATAAATTACATGACTAGTAGAATATATAACATTATAAACCAAAAATATCCTTACCTCCAGCGATCTCACCAGTTGCCAGTACGGGAAGGCGCGGCGCCGAACTCTGGTCTCTCACAGAGAAATTTGTTGCAGTGACAGATACACCGTCCCAAATTGTAAACGCGCCAAAACTCACGCAAACGTTGCTATGGGACACGGTTGTTGTTATTTGGTACCAGTGTCACACACTGAACAATACAGCCAAGCAAATACAGTAGATAGTTGTTTGCCAAAATTACACTGAAATGAGTAGTGCTATGTTTATGGTATGGCTAATGAAACCTTGCAATTTCTTATTTGGTAGAGGCAATCCAGAATTACTGTTGATGAAATTAGGCTATAATCAGACTCCCCCCCCTTAAAAGAAAAGCGCGCTGTTTGCATCCCTGTAAAACACACTGCTTTTTGCACTGCATTACAAAATTGTATCTTGTACATTTGTATTTTTTGTAATATTTGTATTTTTATATTGTAATTTACGGCAACTTATATTTTATTTTATTGTATATTTAATTCAATTCTAATCCCACTTAGTACTGCTAGTTTATGTACCCTTAGTATAGATAGTCCACATATTTAAATTTTAGGTACCTATATGTTTATTGTATGCACCTTCCTGCCAAAGCAAATTCCTTGTCTGTGCAAACTTTCATGGCAAATAAATCCCATTCTGATTCAGATTTTTATACTTAAGTATACTTACAAATTAAACTTGAAGTATACTTCTTTTTTGTAAGGGTCAATCAAGGGTCTATCATTTCCTACCCAAGCGGCAAGCGGTTTTAGGAAATTGGCTCATAGCTATAGCGCCAAAGCCTGCCAGTTGCCCCCGGATTCAGAGTTTGCAGGGATCACTTAACAGAAGTGGATTATATTCATAAACCTGTTAAATACGCTAACGTTACATACACACACCGGCGTTTTTGACATAGCTAGCTCTAGCTCCTAAATACACATATGATTGTGGCCAAAAGAAGGTAGCTCCTATAACGTTTCCTACACTGTAGTTTGTTAAGTTTAACCTAGCGAACAAGTTATCAACTCAACCAGTGAGCATGTTTCACACAACTTGAAGGTAACAGTAGCAGACATCCCAACCTGCAGAGACTAATTTCCGGGTGGCTTCCCCCCCCCCCCCCCCCGGGTCGCAATCCGCACGCATGATGTACCCCCTCAACCAGCATGTCCACCCCCCCCCCCCCCCCCCCCCCCCCCGGGACGCAATCAGGACGCGCGATATGCACCTGTTTCGACCATAAATGACCATTGCACAGTCTCGCGCTCGCTCTAAATACAAAATCCCAGAATTCAGGGAGATTGTATAGCATTTGCGGGCGTCCAGGAGACGCTTTTGAAATGCGGGAGACTTGGGATGTCTGCAGTACTACTAGTTACTGAAACTTACCAGCTATTTATAGGCCGCTCCAAACTTTCAAGTTCAAGTCTTTTATTGTCAGATGCACAGAACAACACAGGGTAAGACCGAGCACTGATATTCTTAGGACAAGACAACGCATAGCATGACATATAGAGCTAGCATAGCATGACATATAGAGCTAAGTAGCTAGCCTACTCAGACCATAGGTTACACCTATGATCTGATCCAAGATGGCGCCGATGAAGGCTGCCTCGGTCGTTAGGTGCGCTCTTTTTTGTCTCGTTTTGTCTGTTAATTCAGTGTTCTGCCAAGATTTCCGGGGTTCTCTAACAAGAGAATTACTTCTAAACATCAGGACTACAACTCCTGTGGATTTATTTCCCACTTTTCTGCTTCCAGCGGCAGAATTAGTGGGAATTATAGTCAAAGCCACCCTCGGCTTTGTCCTAGCAGCGAAGCGTCGTAGGAGAGGCAAACGAGCCGGTGCTCTGGTGCGACTCCGTCGGTGTGGGGCACGCACAGCGTTACCGGGGATATTTCTCTCCAACGTGCGTTCACTGAGCAACAAACTGGATGAACTTCAGCTACTGGTGTGTAAAAACCAGTAGCTGATGAACTTTCATTCATCTTCCGTTTTGTGCTTTACGGAGACATGGCTGAGTGAACTGATCCCAGACTCTGCGCTACAGCTAGCAGGTTTCAAACTGCTGAGAGCGGATTGTGACCCTGTGCTCTCTGGAAAATGAAAGGCAGTGGTATTTGTTTTTACATTAACAGTGGCTGGTGTGAAGATGTGACAGTGATTCTCCAGTACTGTTATGATCTGGAATCATTTTTTATTAACTGTAGATCTTTTTACTCGCCACGAGAGTTTGCATCATTCATTTTGGTTGGTGTCTACATGCCTCCACAGGCTAGCGTCAACGAGGCTCAACGTGTGCTTGCCAGCCAGATACTGAGTGTGGAGCATGAAAATCTGGATTCCTTGGTTATTGTGCTAGGCGACATTATCAAAGGCAATCTCACTCAAGAACTCCCCAAATACAGTCAATTCATCAAATGCCCTACCAGAGGAGGAAACACCTTGGGCCCGATCTTGAACCCAGCGCAATTGACTTTGTCAACGACACAAGTATCATTCCTAGTTTGCACTCGACGCAAAGCGGACTTTTCCCTCCACAGACGCACGTTGAAATGACCTTGCGCTCCCGTGGGCGGTTCAGCGAAAAAGGAGGCGTGTTCCGACGCAAACGTTCCCTGGTGCTATTTTGCAGTTTCCGAAAAACAATTCCGCCACTGACCAGGAAAAACGTGTCAGTCAATGGCGCATTATTCAGATGCTATTTTAAGGGCGCAAGCTTGGTCCGTGCACACTGCTGGCGAGGCCAGGGTCTTCTTTCTGCGAAGCTACGTTACATTGTTTTGATTTATGGCGTGTTACATTTTATATTTTATAAACATTTTCAATGTTTATAAAAAGATTTTCATGAGAAATCTCTATGTATGTGAACATGATTTGTAACAATAGTGGCAATTTTCTCCCACGCCTGTGTAACCGAAGCTAATTTGGATGGGTTTCTTCTCCCTTCTCCATCAGAATCAGAATTCGGTTTATTCGCCATGTAGCCTATGTTACACAAACACGGAATTTACTGTGGCAGGAAGGTGCAAACAGTAAACATATACGGGTCTTAAATTAAGTAAAAAGTACAATAGTTAAACTAATTCCAAGAACTAATTAATAAAAAAAATAAAATAGGGTAGGCTATATAAAAATAAGAATAATAATTTGAATGAGCAGCATGAGCGGGCAATTTAGTCCAATGAGAACTGCTGTTACGGCCCTGACTAGAACGTCGGTCTCCTTGGCTGTGAACCGCTCCTGGCGTGCGCCTGGCAAATCCGCCGTTATAATAGCAATCCGCCATGGAACAAGCGCTGCTCTTAAAGGGAATGTGAGATGACGCTCTGATTGGTTTATTGCACGTTACGCCCAAACCACACCCATTAGTAATGTAGCTACTTCGGACCTACCCATTTTAGATTTGCACCAGGCGCAAAGTCATTTATCCCGCCGGCAAAATAGCAACCGAGCCGGAGTCCCGCCCACAAAGTTACTTGCGCTCTGCGTTTTGATACTTGCGTTTCAGATCGTCTAAATAGGGGGGCTTGGATCACTGCTACTCTACAATCAGTAAAGCATACCATGAGGTCCCCCGAGCAGCACTGGGTCACTCTGACAACGCCATGGTCCACCTGATTCCTGCATACAGGCAGAAGCTAAAGCGCTGTAAGCCTGCTGTGAGGACATCGAAACAGTGGACCAGTGAAGCTATGGAGGATCTGCAGGCGTGCTTGGACTGCACTGACTGGGACATGTTCACGACTGCTACCAATAGTCTGGATGAGCTCACAGAGGCTGTGACATCATACATCAGCTTCTGTAAGGACTGCTGTATACCAACACGCACCAGGGTGAGCTACAACAACGACAAACCCTGGTTTACAGCTAAACTCAGAAGGTTGAGGTCAGCGAAAGAGGCCACGTTTAGGAGTGGGGACAGAGACAGTTTCAAGGAGTCAAAGAACAGGTTTAGCAAGGCGGTGAGGGAGGCTAAACGACTGTACTCGGAGAGACTAAAACACCAATTCTCTGCAAACGGCTCTGCTTCTGTCTGGAGAGGGCTCAGGCAGATTACCAACAACAAGCCCAGAGCCCCCCACTCCACTAACGACTCCCGCCTGGCCAACGACCTGAATGAGTTCTACTGCAGATTTGAAAGACAATTGGACAGTCCTGAACTACCCCTTCCCACCCAGGAAGCCTCCCACCTCCCCCCCTCTACAGTGACAACACTCTCCATTCAGGAGGGTGGAGTTAACAGAATTTTCAATAGGCAGAATCCCCGCAAAGCAGCTGGGCCGGACTCTGTCTCTCCAGCCACCCTCAAGCACTGCGCTGACCAGCTGTGTCCGGTGTTTACCTACATCTTTAACACCTCCCTTGAGACATGCCATGTGCCAGCCTGTCTCAAGTCCTCCACCATCATCCCTGTGCCCAAAAATCCCAACAGGACATAATGACTACAGACCCGTCGCCCTGACCTCTGTGGTAATGAAGTCTTTTGGGCACACCTTAAATTCATTACACACTTTCTACTGGACCCCCTGCAGTTTGCCTACAGAGCCAACAGGTCTGTCGACGATGCAGTTAACATGGCCCTCCACTTCACCCTACAGCACCTGGACTCCCAAGCATCCTATGCCAGGATCCTGTTTGTGGACTTAAGCTCTGCCTTCAATACCATCATCCCTGCCCTGCTTCAGGACAAGCCCTCCCAGCTGAACGTGCCTGATTCCACCTGCAGGTGGATCACAGACTTCCTGTCTGACAGGAAGCAGTGCGTTAAGTTGGGAACACAAGTCTCTGACTCCCGGTCCATCAGCACTGGATCACCCCAGGGCTGCATCCTTACTCTTCTCCCTGTACACCAACAGCTGCACCTCTAGTCATCCGTCCGTCAAACTCCTGAAGTTTGCGGACGACACCACCCTCATTGGGCTCATCTCTGGTGGAGACGAGTCTGATTATAGGTGGGAAGCGGCCAACATGGTGACCTGGTGCAGCCAGAACAACCTAGAGCTCAATGCTCTTAAAACAGTGGAGATGGTTGTGGACTTCAGGAAGAATACAGCCCCACTCACCCCATCACCCTGTGTGACTCCCCAGTCAACACTGTGGAGTCCTTCCGCTTCCTGGGCACTATCCTCTCCCAGGACCTCAAGTGGGAACTGAACATCAGCTCGCTCACCAAGAAAGCACAACAGAGGATATACTTCCTACGGCAGCTGAAGAAATTAAACTTTTTGTATTTTTATATTGTAAATTACTGCAACTTATATTTTATTGTATAGTTTATTTTAATATAATTGCACTTAGTATTGCTAGGTATGTACCCTTAGTATAGTTAGTCCTCATATTTAAATTTTAGATTCCTATATGTTTAATGTTTGCACCTTTCTGCCAAAGCAAATTCCTTGTCTGTGCAAACTTTCATGGCGAATAAAACCTATTCTGATTCTGATGATAAGATAGCTCTAACATAAAAGGTATTTCTCCTCACACAGCATGGGAAATGGCCTGTGCTCAATGATGAACGATCATTTTGGTGGACCACCAACACCCAGGTCATGCAGGTCTGCCTCTTTGATCAGATCGATTCTGTCTGTTGGCATTGTCGTGCAGTTACGACAAGTACAAGTACACCACTTGGTGTTGTTCAACCTGTCAGTGTTAACTATATTTGTATCTTCTGACAAAACCACATCTTCTGCATCATATGGAACAACTGCGGCCTGCAGGTACATAATTACGTATTGGTTTGAAAGCATACACCATAGGATGAACAGGGATAGGTATGATGGGTAGATTTTCTTCCATTTTTAATGCAGTTTGGCGGATTGAAATTGAGCGCAACCATTTTCGTGACGTCAGATGTATACGTCATTTAAACATGGCGGCGCCCGGTTCTTTTTAAGTACATAATTTACACACTAGAGATTTATATTATTTATTGAATATGGCATACAGTTGTATGTTATATATTTTTTTGTCATTAAATGTATATACTATTATAATATCACTGTGTCTAATCGCAGTTCAGTTCCACTTTAAGCTTAGTTAGATAAGCATTGTTTGGAGTTTTGTTGTTGTGTTCGTTCTGTTTTGATATGTGTAATGTGATGGTCTGTAGTTTGGATACATTGTGTTCACCCTGAGTGTGAATGTTGTCCAGTTAGATGGCGATCTAACCTGTCTAATAAGCCTAACGTGCGGTGAGCAATATTCCTCTCCAATTCGCACAGCTAGCCGGCGCTACAGTTGTAATCTGAAGTGCCGGTAATATATGTAGTATCTGGATGTTATGCACACGACTTGTTTACAATGAAAATGTTAAATCGTTATATCTTATTTTGGCTTTATTTAATATTTAAATTTATTGAAAATGCAGGGTTTTTTTACAGAGAAGTTCAATTAATAAAAGTCATATTTACCGGCAAAGAACGGCGTGTAATGTAATATTACAGATATATCTTGTAAATTTGGTACAGGAAAAATAAAATTATTTTATGGTTAATTAATGTTAATAAAAAAAAGTTTTTTTACTGTAATTTAATGGGTTTAATCTGGCATCCTAGCTGCCAGATTGTTCCAGTTTTTTACTAGTTTTTACAGTGTGGATAAACAACAAATTTCTTCCACAGAGTTGAGCCATAGAGTGAGTGATGGCTGAACTGTTGAGTGAGTGATTTGCGCGCAATGCAAGATTGCACGGCTATCGCGAGACAATTTGAAAGCTGATAGGTTACTTGATTGATCCACTTTATCACAACATGACCTAAATCATTTTATGTAGGCCTACACTTTCTGCATTCTACACAATGCGATCACATTTTGCTAAAGAACATGAAACAATTGTGTAAAATACACAAAAGATACTTAGTTTAATCCAATCCAGGCCAGTCTAATTGTTTTCAGTGTATATTTAACCAGCATTTTTTGTGCTGGCGTAAAATTGCTATTTTCAGAGGTACACACATGTTCTTGTTGACCATATCGTTGTGATGTATTGTGAAAAAACAAAAGGGTAAAAACAGTTCGCATGCATCTGTAGTTGGCTAAGTGATTTACCATTTAGGGTTTTTGTGTACTTTACCGTTGTTTTCAAGGTAAAACAATGTTGTTTTTACAAAGCAATAATGCAAAAGTTAGAAAACGTTCTTGTATTTACATTAACAGTACTTATCTGTTAATTCAACAGTTATTTCATGTTTTATAATTAACAGTTTTTTACTATTGCTCCTTTAGTACCTTTCACCATTAAAATTACGGATTTTCTTTACAGTGTTGTGATCATCCTCGCTACTGTTTTACATTTCTATTTGTCCTATTGAAGTGCAAGTAATATTGATAGATTTTGAAATATCCAGTGAAAGAATATTGTTAAATTTGCTTTTGTCTGCATTATGTAACCCCAATTTTCACCATGTAAATATCAAAACATCTGTTTATAATGTCATGGGAATTTGTTTTTTGTCATGGACAAGCATATAAACGACATTACAATGGGCAAGTTGAGTTAATTTTTAATTTTTAAAGAAAACAATAAATCTGGATGAGAATTCAGAGAGTGCTTGTGGAGAGCTCTTTGTTTGCTCTGTCTGAGCTCAGCATGAGATGCATGAATGAGACTACGATGTGTGCCTGAGATCAAAAAGAGGCACACAACTTGAGAAAATCTGAGACTTATTTCAGAGCTTGATGAGATCTATTTTGAAACCCAAAAGGAGAATAATTTGAGGTTTTGTGAGGCTTTTTCTCAGGATAAAAACATGAGAAATAAGACAATCTCGTTTTGGTTACATACATACCTCATTCTTGTCTACGAGAAATGCATGACACATTTTTTTGAGCTCTTTGCTAGTTTTATTTTCCTCTGGGTACGACTGTCAAGCATGCTCAACTGCGCATGACGAACTTCTCCCGGGTATAATACACTTTAGGCCGTAAGGTGAACCCTGTTATCGTTTCATCCCGCTCCACAGTCTGGCATCTACACAATCTTTAGCTCATAAAAAAGAACGAGTCGTGCTAAGCTACCAAAAAAAAGTTTGTAGCTGAAATTCCAGTCGATTGTCGATGCGTCTATGTTTTATGCAGAACTAGATTCTTCAGAGCGTAATAGGATTTTGGTGGCACGGTTTCGAAACGTGATCGTTCTACACCAATAAGGTAGTTGCTTTTTGTCAACATGGATGGATATGGTTGGCAAATAGAGGATGGGACCTTGCACGTCACCTGGAGGACCAGAAATTTGGCCCCTGACAGTGTTTTGCATGTGATACACTGCGGCTGCAAAAGTGCCTGTGAGGCAGGCAGATGTTTATGTTTTTCTGCAGGACTGTGTTGCACAGACTTATGTCATTCGTTTAAGTGTAGGCTATGCTTAGCGCCATCTCAGAAGGGACCAACCTTCCAGCCAGTTAGATGAAATATTAACAGATTAAGACCGTCTTTGACTCACTTATACCGGTAGAAATCTGTAGTAATAATAATATTCTAAAGAATAAAAACGGTCTTTATTTTTGCACTGACTGTCTGTGTTCTACACACCTTCTCCATCACCTTTATTGTAAACCCTTTGCTATTGTACAGGCCTGTTCACATACAAGTAATTATCCCACCAGGCTGGTTTTACAGCTAGGTCTACCCCGTTACACCCCCAAAGTACAATTTATTAAACTCTTGACAATAACAGTGACATAACGTGTTGTTGCATTTAGCACTAACAAAGGGCTTGTTTAAAAACCACTGTGAAAACAAAATGGAGGCTCATTCTCTATACTCAAACTGTACATAAACTATGACCACCAACACACGTCAAAGGCAAACATTCTAAGCCTGTCCTGTGCAGCAAAGGAGAACATGTGCTGAAATCCGTTTTGGCATGAAGCGCTCAGTCTTGCTCAATCCCAAATCTAGATCCAGTCCTTTGCAGGAGAGACAAGTTTATGTGATAGTCTAAATTTCCTACTGTTGCCTGCTTATTTTTGGACCAATCCTTTCAGATGGTTCAGAGTACCAAGGATGCAGGTCTTTAGGACTGAACCAGGAGTTGATTTAGGACAGGGCATATGCCAGCTTAGCTACTATGCATTTTAAAGGATCATAGCGTTTGACGTAGAGTACAGATGGGTCACACCATCTATCACACACACGTTGTCCCCCTCGACTTATGTCATTGTTGTAATTGTGCCAACACAAAAGAAATTGAGGAACTGGAAGATAACTGTCCTGACACTGACAGTGAGGACTGACTGTCCTTAATCTGTTTTGTACAGTTTTATATATAATATTTCATATTTTTCATAAAGATTGTTTTTATGGTTGATTAGTGTTGTTTTCAAGGCCATAATCATAATATATGGGGGGGGGACATCCCAAATCTGTTAAAAAATGTCTCCCCCAATATATTGATATAAAACATAAATGTTCTACTCTACGACAGGCAACCAAGCACGCTGTCCGAAATTCTTATTTAAAAAATGTATTTGTCCCCCCCAATGTTGACTCCATGGCTACGGCCTTGGTTGTTTTCATTTGTGGAAGAATGAATGAATTGAATGTTACAACAACGACATAAGTCTGTGCAAGACAGTCCTGCAGAAAAACAGGAACATCTGCCTGTCTCACAGGCACTTCTGCAGCCGCAGTGTATCATAATGCAAAACACTGTCAGGGTCCGAATTTCTGGTCCTCCAGGTGACCTGCAAGGTCCCATCCTCTATTTGCCAACCATATCCATCCATGTTGACAAAAAGCAGCTACCTTAGTGGTGTAGAACGATCACGTGTCGAACCGTGCCACCAAAATACTATTAAGCTCTGAAGAAACTAGTTCTACATAAAACATAGACGCATCGACAATCGACTGGAATTTCAGCGACAAACTTTTTTTTGGTAGCTTAGCACGACTCGTTCTTTTTTATGAGCTAAAGATTGTGTAGATGCCAGACTGTGGAGCAGGAATCATTTTCTAAAAGACTTTTCGTGGTTCACCTTGCGGCCTACTTGGAGTGTCGATCAGGTCATCCATCATATATCTCTGGCCACTGGATTTCAGGGCTTGACATTAACTTTTTAAGGCACTTGTGCTTTGGACAAGTACATTTACATTTCATTTGTCCATGCACAAAAGTCACTTGACCCCGATAACTTTAAATAGCCTGACCAAGTGATCGGGCAAAACTAGCCTGCAACGGAGGTCGCTTTCTCAGTCAAATGATGAATGATACAGGCTTGGTTAAAGAAATCCGAGATCATGGCTATCTTCAGCAGGCTTGTATCTACAAAAGGCAGTCCTCCCTGACGTTTATAGTGTAGAATGGAGTGAAATACAACATTGTGCACACTGCCAGTGAGCGACCCGAGTCTGACAGAGGCTAACAACATCAAAACAGTGTAACGGGGACGCAGTCTCACTCAGATTGCCAGTTTTACACAGATCACAAAAATAATCGGACCAGCTGGCTAAAAGCAGAATTCCCATATCTCTTGAAAGCTGCCCTGCTCGACTTTTTAGGTGTAGAATTGACTGTAAAACTGTAAAATTATGAACTTTGTGACATGACGTGAAGACATGGCTGCCGCCTAAGACTATGCGGTCTACTGGGCGACATTTTCACTCAAATTTCAAGACTTTCGTGACCCAAATCAAAATTATGATGTGACAGATTAATGGGAAATCACTTTCTCTCTTAAAGGCTGTCCTCCTCGATCTTTTTGGTCTTTTTAAATCGAACTATTTGTATAATCCGTGTACTTCTCTAGCCATTATAAAGGCTATCCTTAACCGTTTTTCTGCAACCACATTGCGCGTGCATCCCGAATGTTTACAAACAAATAATTGGTCTATAGATATAAAGTAGACTTGATTCAGTTCTCAGCAGGAGAAAAACTTTAGTTTTCCTGACAAATGAAATTTGCATGTTTTACAGTAAACATCAGTGAATAAATATATGTGGATCAAGACAAACCCAACTCTCATTCTTTGAGGGTGTTACACATTCACCACCGTAGTCCATTTTCCATAGTCCAATATCCTTGAAAAACGTTCTTCTTTGCAATTCTGTGGAAGTACACAGAGTAGCGCACAGCAAATTTGGGGGCGTGACAAAAGTGCAGACCAGAGCCAAAAAAGCTTTTTCGAAACCGATCGTTTTACAGCTGCAGTTTCAAATTGTGGGATTTAGATAAGAAAGTTGTGTCAATGGACTTTGAGGTTCACTGTATGTCCATTTTACCCACCAAACTGTCGTCATTCAACTATGACAAGGTAAACTCGCTTTTGCAATCAATGACCCCTTTAAGATGGATATTCAGGTATGGGGGGGTCAGATGGCTGAGCGGTTAGGGAGTCGGGCTGTTAATCAGAAGGTTGTCGGTTTGATTCCTGGCTGTGTCAAATGACGTTGTGTCCTTGGGCAAGGCACTTCACCCTACTTGCCTCGGGGAGAATGTCCCTGTACTTACTGTAAGTCGCTCTGGATAAGAGCGTCTGCTAAATGACTAAATGTAAATGTATGGCTATTCAGGTCTCTTTATAGGAAGACATCTGCTGCAGCAGTCACTTACTTTGAGGACATGGTGTTTGATTTTGTCCTCAAAAGAAACGTCACCTCAGGGGGGTATTCCAGGTAGCAGGTTTAGTGAAAACTTTGAGTTGTTTAACCCTGAAAAGAGGCTTACTCCAAGGTTTCCGTTCCAGAAAGAGAGGTAACGAAACCTTTTGGTAAGTTTCCATGGTAACTTACTCCGTGAAACTAACCTGCTCGCTAGAAGGTTTTCCATGCCAAACTCTGCGTTTTTATCTATCCCCTCCCTCTTTCTGAGCCTGATAGCGTTGGCAGACTAGGGATATCCTTTCCTGGTTCAGCCAACCGATCTCGAACAAAATTTAATTCGCTTAGTTATACGCCGGGAGAGGATTTTAAGACTGCGATTCGATGTGCTTTAATTCCCTGATGAATACCTAGGTTAACGTTACCGTTTCCCGTCACAATCTGTAATGTATTTTAGCAACATTGTCAGCCCTTAGGCCAACATCGCTAATGTTACTCGCCGTGGACGTGCACTCAGAACTGACCAAATGCTTTTTGGCACTGAAATAAAGACAAATAATTGAAATTGTATTTGGTCTTCTTCTTTGCCTACAAATAGAAATCTAACAATGAGTATGTTTATTGGCTATTGTTCCTATAATTTACATGATTCACCTGTGACCATGTACCATCCTGTAACTGGTGTTTCAGCAAATCTATTTCAACATTGTAGGGGGTCAATATTGGCCAAACAACTGAAACTAATTGGAAAGAAAGATGGGAAACTGAACAGTGTATTAACTACTTTACCATGATTATTGTTAACTAGAGATAGAAAGCAAGAGGTTAGGAAGAAGGAGTAGGACAAACCAGAGCTGAGGAGAAGGTCTCAGGAGATTAAGAATCCACAGATGCTTCACAATTCCTTTTATACACAAAACAACTAATAACACCACAATCTTGACCCTTACTTATCAACATGACTAGCAATGCCACAGTAAGTTACACAATGATGTGTGAGAGCCATCAAGTTGAGACTCCATCCAGTAACTCCAGATTTTACCATATGAGAGGTGGGGGCAGGTTGATAGCCTTACAAGATCAGCCTTTATTCTTCTGCCCTAAGTACACCATCTCTTGGTCAAAATAGAAATTCAGCAAATTCAACAATTAATATTGATATACAGTTAGGTCCATAAATATTTGGACATTGACACAATTTTCATCGTTTTGGCTCTGTATACCACCACAATGGATTTGAAATGAAACAATCAAGATGTGCTTTAAGTGCAGACTTTCAGCTTTAATTTCAGGGTATTTACATCCAAATCAGGTGAACGGTGTAGGAATTACAACACATTTTATATGTGCCCCCCCCTTTTTAAGGGACCAAAAATTATTGGACAAACTAACATAATCATAAATCTAATTGTCACTTTTAATACTTGGTTGCAAATCCTTTGCAGTCAATGACAGCCTGAAGTCTGGAACCCATAGACATCACCAGACGCTGGGTTTCGTCCCTGGTGATGCTCTGCCAGGCCTCTACTGCAACTGTCTTCAGTTCCTGCTTGTTCTTGGGGCATTTTCCCTTCAGTTTTGTCTTTAGCAAGTGAAATGCATGCTCAATTGGATTTAGGTCAAGTGATTGACTTGGCCATTGCAGAACATTCCACTTCTTTGCCTTAAAAAACTCTTTGGTTGCTTTCGCAGTATGCTTCGGGTCATTGTCCATCTGCACTGTGAAGCGCCGTTCTATGAGTTCTGAAGCATTTGGCTGAATCTGAGCAGATAATATTGCCAGAAACACTTCAGAATTCATCCTACTGCTTTTGTCAGCAGTCACATCATCGATAAATACAAGGGAACCAGTTCCATTGGCAGCCAAACATGCCCACGCCATAACACTACCTCCACCATGCTTCACTGATGAGGTGGTATGCTTTGGATCATGAGCAGTTCCTTCCCTTCTCCATACTCTTCTCTTCCCATCATTCTGGTACAAGTTGATCTTCGTCTCATCTGTCCATAGGATGTTGTTCCAGAACTGTACAGGCTCTTTTAGATGTTTTTTGGCAAACTCTAATCTGGTCTTCCTGTTTTTGAGACTCACCAATGGTTTACACCTTGTGGTGAACCCTCTGTATTTACTCTGGTGAAGTCTTCTCTTAATTTTTTGACTTTGACACAGATACGCCTACCTCCTGGAGAGTGTTCTTGATCTGGCCAACTGTTGTGAAGGGGTTTTTCTTCACCAGGGAAAGAATTCTTCTGTCATCCACCACAGTTGTTTTCCGTGGTCTTCCGGGTCTTTTGGTGTTGCTGAGCTCACCAGTGCGTTCTTTCTTTTTAAGAATGTACCAAACAGTTGATTTGGCCACACCTAATGTTTTTGCTATCTCTCTGATAGGTTTGTTTTGATTTTTCAGCCTAACGATGGCTTGCTTCACTGATGGTGACAGCTCTTTGGACTTCATATTGAGAGTTGACAGCAACAGATTCCAAACACAAATACCATACTTGAAATTAACTCTAGACCTTTTATCTGCTCCTTGTCAATGAAATAACGAACTCCCATGAGGGAATAACATACACCTGGCCATGGAACAGCTGAGTAGCCAATTGTCCAATTACTTTTGGTCCCTTAAAAAGGGGGGGGCCACATATAAAATGTATTGTAATTCCTACACCGTTCACCTGATTTGGATGTAAATACCCTGAAATTAAAGCTGAAAGTCTGCACTTAAAGCACATCTTGATTGTTTCATTTCAAATCCATTGTGGTGGTATACAGAGCCAAAATGATGAAAATTGTGTCAATGTCCAAATATTTATGGACCTAACTGTAGATTATTGTTTCTACAATTAACATCACCTGTTACATGCATCCTCCTGTAACTGGTGTTCCAGTAAATCTTTTTCAAGATTATCCTTTATTCTTCTACCCTAAGTAGGCCTACACCATCTCTTGGTCAGTTTTTGGCAATTCTTCATGAGGTGCAATTTGTACAACTCATTTACTTGTAACTGGGAATACATGGGATTGCATTACATTTCACAGTTCCACATGCAGAATTCACCTGCCATTAAATGAACATATCACTGTATACTGCATCCATGCTCTGTTCAACAGGATCAGAATGTGCAAATCGTTTTTTATATTCATTATTCTCATAATGTCAGTGTAACTGACAATTCCACACAAGCCTGTAAATAAAAGTACATGGGGAGAGAACTACCAGTAGCTACCATACATAATTCTCTGCATCCATTTTCTGCGGCAGCAGTCAATGTCTCTTCATCATCTTAATCGTCATCGTCATCATCCTTTGATGAAAATATTAAGCAAATTACCAGAACTGCATTTCTCCATCTACGTAATATAGTCAATATAGCCAAAATACAAAAATTCCTGTATTTTGTAGCAATTCAATGAGGGGATCCCTCATTGAATTGCTCCTCCCAAGGTTTCTTCAATTTTTTCTCCTGCAGTGGGTTTTTCTGGGAGTTTTTCCTTGTCTTCCTTGAGGGTTTAGGTTGGTTGAGGGGCAGTTCTATGGGCGTATGTGAACCCCTCGACATGCTTGCGTGTAAAAAGGGCTATACAAATACATTTTGATTTGAAAAGCATTCTGTTGGGGGAAACTGCTATTACAAGTTGAAATAGGCACCAATTGATATTTACTTTGTATCATGTCGATATATGATTAAAACCAAGGTGACTTCGAGGCTACAATCACAAGCGTATAGCTTAAGCAAAATATGTCTTACCTGTTTGTAGTATGTTTTTATATTTAATATAACATTGAACATGCTATTTTATTAAGTCTCCCACTTTTTCTTCTGTAATATTAACGGTATGGACTGGCTATTACATCAAATGTATGCATTGACTAGGCAGTTTGTCTCCCACGCCAATTGTATACGCTGCTACAGCCGTGTTGCTTTTTTTCCGTAATATGTGCTCAGATTGAACACGAAATAAAACTTATATCTGAAGTGTGGTGAAGTAGGACAAGGTTTTTTGTTGCTGGGTGCCATGGTTGATCCCAGTATCGGAGCTCCATTGATGTTGGCTTTTAATAGTTCTCATGCGCGCGCTTAACTCAGAGTTGACGTACTCCGAGTTGAGTTAACAAATTCAAATCAGCTTTTCTGGAACCGAGTTTTCAGAGTTTCCAATTTTAAAGTAACTCAACTCAGAGTTCAGGGTTAGGCTCAGAGTTTGTTAAACCCGCTACCTGGAATACCCCCCAGGTAACCTCTAATGCTAATCACATTAACATCCTTTCCACATACACAAACACACATGCAAGAAAGAAAGATTTAATAGAAATGTCCTACACAGAAGTCTGCAGATGGTACCAGCGTTCCTGTAGAACATCCTGAGATCTGGTTGGTGTCCAGGGGCACAGCAGCACCTGGACTGCATAGTGATCCAGGAACATCTTGTGGCATTTCACAAACATGTTTAGGGACACGTTGGAGTCACATTGGCATGCCATTGAGATGTGTGGTAAATGCCAGAGGGTGACTCCAGATTAGAGCTGAGGTGACTGTTATGCCCAAGAGCTTCTTCATATCCAAAAAGCTGTTTTCTGTCTTCAGTAATTAGAAAGTCTTAAGAATTTTACTAATTTATACGTTAAGAACCACCTCAGATCACAGGTCCAATTGGAGGGGTTTGAGAGATGGTAATGGTTTCCTTGGAAGAATAAAGATGTGAGTTAAAAATTTCCCACAAGTGTTCCCATAAATATTGCATAAATATTACATTGCTGGATTCTCACACAGACACACTAGGGACATTTATTATTAAACTGTTTTGCAAAATATGATTTTGTGAAGAATAGATTTTTTTTGTGCCTAGTTCAGCAGATGCTGAAACACACACACCAGTATTGGTGTTTATGTGTGTGCGTGTATCTACTGTATTACTAGAGAGTTTGAGTGTGTGTGTGTGATGATTATCATGCTCTTTAGATGAGGCAGGAATGAGGCTAAGATATTCTTCTATCTCTATTTTAATTGAATGTAACCATGGACGGACGTTTGAAGACAGGACTCTTTTCAGTCAAAGCTAAGCCGCAGAGACCGGAAAAGAGTTGCATGAATCAGCTGATATATACGTAGATGTGATTTCCTCTGTTGGATTCTGCTGTACCCTTGTTTTATCACTTCCCAGAGACAGACCGAGAGCGAGTGAGACTGAGACGGAAACAGAGATACTGAGAGGGAGAGGGAGAAATTGAGAGACAAATAATGAGAGGGGGGCAGAGAAAGAGAGGGATGGAGAGAGAGTCAGTGTAAACACAAATTTAAAATGCTTGAATTTCTTTTACACACAAGCTCAACCAAGAACAAAACAATCGATTTTTACTGTCTAATTTGTTCAAAACTTAACTTATTGGCCAAAGTCAAAGTGAGCAGCTGTTCATATTGTGAATTGAAACACAAATATATCCCCTGTGTTTTATTACATTGCTACTGAGAAACAGCTGGTTGAAGTTATGCAAATACTGTAAATCACAGCTGATTCCCAACTAGGAAACACTCAGGTGTTGAGGTTCTTTCAATCGCATGACCATATGGTATATACAGTAAAGGATGATCTTGTGTGGAAAAATAACAATATAGAGCAACACAAAGAAAGTAAGAATACAGTAATGCCTGCACGGCGGAGAGGAAGACAAGTACCAGGACAAGGGAGAGGAGGTATTTCATCAGTTACCCTAGCTCTGGTCCTTCTCTGAGCTCCACCACACATTCTATGGCAGCTATATTACATATTTCTTGGAGTAATGTCCTGTTGCAAATTAAGCCTTTACTGCAGCAATTATGTTTCTGTCTTTTTTTTTCAATACAGTAACCGTACATTCTATAAAGCTACTCTGAGATGTTTCACTCGTTATTTGTTCTGAATTTCTGCAGCAAAAGAAACAAAATGCATGCATTTACTAAACCCAACAAAACAAAAATTTAGAGGCTTCAAAAGAAACTGCATTGCAAACACAATCTATATACCATATACTGTGAGACCTGACACATATATAAAATAATGCAGTTTCTGTAATTCCATCTGATGTTAGTGTTTTTTATGACATTGTGCTATGATTGACTAAATGTTCCTGTGGAAAGAGAACTTGTGTTAGTGTTTTGGTAGACATGGTGTAATGTTTAGTGTATTTTTGTGTTATTACAATTAGTGTTTGAGTTTAGTTTACATTGTGTGATTTTGAGCATGAAATTAACTGTTTTGCCAACTGTGTGTCGTAGGTGTGTTGGCGCGTTGAGAGTTTAGGAAACTTGCAGAGGTGTAAAAAGTACTAAAATCAAGTAAAAGTACCAATACTCTGATGAAATATTACTCAAGTACAAATACCTATCTGAAAAAGTATTCAAGTAATAAGTAGTTCATTTAAAATGTACTTTAAGTAAAAGTTACTTATTTACATTACATTAATAAAACTGTAAAACGGGGCGGGGATCTCTCCCATGTAGTGAAAATAGGACAAAGGGTCATAAATCCTAAACTATTTTGTTTTTAATTAAAGAAAAATCCATACAAATGTATACAAATGCAATAACATAAAACATGTCACATATGACATATAAGACCCATATAAATGTATAATGTGCAATTTTTGTACAGAACATCTCATAAAATGTTTTCAAACAATCCATTTAAAGTGAAGGCCTACCAAACATAAACAGTTAATAAGCACATCAAGGCCAAATCTAGTGTTTGACTCCATAAATGACCAAAATATAACTAAAATCTTAGTGTCAGGGACATTTCAGAAAAAAAAGCAAAATATTCTGGGCGCTTAATGTCTTATGATGAAACACGTCAAATAAACGTCTAACTTGTAAAATTGCTACAGCCAACAGCTAACACATCCAGGAAGCTACAGAGCTACACTCTGGGGGCATGTTCATGAGTTTCAAAATGTTTATAGGCTACCCCCAGCATGTAGGCTGTAGCTGCCAGGCTGCGTTAGCTGCTGGCTGTAGCAGAGCTATGTAAAAGCGATTATTTTTTGTTTTTTTTGTCCGGTGACCTTGAGAAACGGAAATCTATGTGAAAACTCGGCGGATTTCTCCTTTAAGAGGATTGGTCTACAAACTTCTTGTTAAGTTTGAGCAGCAGTCGATTTTTAAAGTTTGTTGCGCTCATCTTTGCTTGCTTTGCAGTAAACAGTAAACCTAGCACATCATACAGAAAGACTTGCCACCTGGTAGGTGCTGCAATTTTTTTTCTTTTCGTTTTTCGTTATTCAGTTTTTTTTTTTTACTCAACGGATGGGATTTGTTAGCCTGGCTCTGCCCTCCTACGTACTTCCGCTCAATTTTGATTTTGCTTCTGTACTAGGTCTGGCCATCTCCGGTTAATTTTCTACCGGCCAATCAGCGAACAGAGGTAGTGGCTGTCGTACGCTAGTTTGTGTTGTACATTTACATTTAGTCATTTAGCAGACGCTCTTATCCAGAGCAACTTACAGTAAGTACAGGGACATTCCCCCGAGGCAAGTAGGGTGAAGTGCCTTGCCCAAGGACACAACGTCAGTTGGCATGACCGGGAATCGAACTGGCAACCTTCGGATTACTAGCCCGATTCCCTCACCGCTCAGCCACCTGACTCCCTGTTGTAGTACCGTAATGGCGGCGGAGAAAGATGCGAGCGAAGCCATTCGGTTGTGGCAACACTGCCGAATATCCATAAGCTAAAGCCAGAGCAAGAACAAGTTTTGTTGGTGGCCATGATGTTGTGGCCCTCCTCCCCATGTGGTTTGGGAACAGTTTGATCATCCAGCTACGGCAGCTAGCTCTGTTACAGTAGTGGTGAAGGAATTGGCTAAGGCGAACACTAGCGATTGGTTATGGCAGATCAGTCGCTCTGGGCAGATCCAATAGTTTTAAACTTCAACAGAGTACCCGCCTACAAGGAAGTCAACGCTTGTCAATGGAGCGAGGCCATACTCTCTGTACAAATGAAATGTACGAGAGTCTGGTAAGGACCAGGCTAGGGATTTGTAGGCTAATGTAGCGAAATACAATACTCCACTCAAAACGTAATCACGTTTTTAAATGATCGATTTTAAAAACTACTTGAAAAATACAAAATACACAACTAAACTACTCAATACAGTAACGTGAGTAAATTTATTTAGTTAATTTCCACCCCTGAAACCTACATGGCGAATAAAACCAAATTCTGATTTCTTCTGATACCGTATTTTACGGTTTTCTTGTGCTTGTGCGGCTTATATTTCGATGCGGCTTATAGTCCGGTTTTAGAACAAAAAAGTGGCTTCTCTCAAGATCTCTACTGACCGTGCAGCTAATTTTATGCTCAACACTTGAACGGGGGCTTATTACTTGAAAGAGGAATTATTTACTGTTTTCTCAGTTACAGTATCAGGGCTTGGAAATACAGTGACTTGCTAAAGTAGGCAAATGGCTAGTAGAACGTAACATTTCATAAGAATTTCAGTTCAGGGGTCAGACGGCTGAGCGGTTAGGGAGTTGGCCTATTAATCAGAAGGTTGTTGGTTCGATTCTCGGCTGTGTCAAACAAATGACATTGTGTCTTTGGGCAAGGCACTTCACCCTACTTGCCTCGGGGAGAATGTCCCTGTACTTACTGTAAGTCGCTCTGGATAAGAGCGTCTGCTAAATGTAAATGTAATCAAACAGCTGCAAACCCAGTGAAATGTTATAGGCTAGGCTAGCTAGCAAAATAATGCTAGCATCGCTAACAACATTACTAATTCAACTTTGGTAGTCTAACCGAGCTCTTTGTAAGTTTGTTTAAGATATAATTGTATATGATAGTGTGGACACTAAGACACGGACGCGGTCTCTTTTCATAACTTGTATTTTACCACTGCTCTTCTTGACATCGCCATTCGAACCATAGACATATATACATGTCTATGATTCGAACAGCCCTCACTGATTTCACGTAATGCTTTCAGCATCAAGCCTACGGCAACTCCTGAGGGACAAAACACCCTTGTCCATCGTCACGTAGAAAGGTCTGCTAGAGTAGGCTATCCTCAGGATTTGCAAGCTAGCTAAACTTATAATATATCTAAATGATTTTGTAGACATAATGGATTCTCCCACTAAATGAGTGACTTGGATTTATTTCTGGACATACTATCCACAACCGAAGTGTGTTACACAATGCTGTAAGATCGCCTATACTCGTGCATTGCTCTTGGTACCCAGAATGCCCTGCGGCAAGCTGAAAAGCTACTAAATTAAGGGCATTAGCTTAGTTAAATAAGCATTGTTTGGAGTTCTATTGTTGTTTTCGGTCTGTTTTGATATGTGTAATGCTATGGTCTAAAGTTTAGATAATTTGAGTGTTCACCCTGATTGGGAATGTTGTCTAGTTAGATCGCTATCCAAGCTGTCCAGGGCGACAGCATGAATGTGCAAGAGAACATTTGTCAGCATTGGGCCACGCAACGGTAGAGATGGGTACGGTTGCAGGCTGCAGCCTCCCATCTCATACCCTCCCATCTCATGCCCCCTATCTCATGCCCAGGCTGTCCAACGGTACGTTCAGAGGGTCAAAAATACTAAATCGCGAATTATTTTACGGATGGAGTTAAATGTAAGTTCGTGAGCACGTGTGTTGCATTTAATTGAAAAACTTGAAATTGAAAAATGTTGTCCATATAGTTTGCTCATTTCTGGATGTTATTGTTCTGTCCCTGACCTTTACGTATATTTGATGAAACCTGCGATGACCTTCATTTAAAACTGCATCAGCGTTTTATGTTGACATTTGTTAGCGAATATTAGCTAACGTTGCCTTGAGAAATTTATGGTTGCAGACTTTGATGGTTTCTTTTTGTGATTTTCCTTAAGGTACACATCAGTGTCTTTAAAAAAAAGAATATACCGCAGGTGACAAAATGCACGGTGTGCTGTACCGACCATCATTGTCCCCCAACCGTCGTGGTTGTGCCTAACCTTAACCTCGACCTCTGTGCTCTTACTTGACTCTGCTTGCTGACCTTAACCTCTCTCCTCTGCTACGACTCCTGGCCTTAAACTAATCCTAACCTCAACCGTCGTTGTGACGCCTAAACTCAACCGGGCCTCCCAGGCTGCAGCGGTAGAATGGATTGAATGGATGGAATGTTTGTAGTCTAGCTATAAAAAAAAACACGTACAACAAAGTAGGAAGGAGAAATAGCGGACCAGACAAGCTTTTATTTTGAAAAGTAGAAGCATGAGACGGGAGGGCATGAGGCGGGAGGTTGTAGGCTGCAGCCATATACTCTTGCAACGGTAACATTGTTTGCTTGTAAAGTGCGGCTTATACTCTGATTTACAAACACAAAGTGCTCATTCTGGGGGGGTGCGGCTTATACACGATGCAGCTTATTTACCGTAAAATACGGTACTCTCCTTTTCTGAACTCAACTGAGGAGTTCTTCACTGCTTGAAGATGGAAGGTGTATGACCACCGGCCATATGAACAGATGTCCCTCCTTGAGGCAATGAATGCTGGTTGCCTGGCAATAGGTGAAGAGGACTGCCAGGGATGGATACGCCATGGGAAAACATCCAGTGTGATGTTGATAAGAACCTGTGGCATAATCGTTTAGTATGTCAACTCTTTTAGTTTTTTAGATATATCCACAATTAAGTTTCCTTTGGTTGCTTTTTTTTTACAGTATTACTGTAGTATTTCTGAGTTTGTATCATATATTCCACAGTGACAGCTATATTTAGTTTTTTGTTGTCCATTGTGTAATTATTGTTTATACAATATACAGTAATACATTTTGTAATTTTGTTGCATATTTTTTATGTTTTGTGAGTGTTAGAGCATTTTGCAAACATAATTAGTCATTCATCAGTGAGCTTCAGTTTTTGCCTGTGTGTTAACTGTTTCAAAAGGTTTTTTCCTATGTGTATTGCCCAAAATGACATAAGAGAGATGTATGAGGTGTTTCGATAGTTTTAGTGAATTTTGGATTGGAAAATAACTGCTGTGCCAAGATGAAAGTTGGTTAGAAGAACTGTATGCAAACTGTAATAAGGATGCGGCCAATCATTTTCTTACGGTACTAAAAAGTGTTTGGGGGGGACAGATTTGCCGTTTTAGAAAGGCTTGATGAAACCTGTCACTCTGCCCGGAGGTAGGGAGGGCCTATACTGGTGGCCGCAGCACAGGCGAGTGTCAGGGATTTGAGCCTGATCCTTGGAGTAACCAACAGCCAATGGAGTTTGAAGATTAGGCGGGCGGCAGCATTCTGGACCATCTGCAAAGGGCGTATGCCACATACCGGTAGACTGGCGAGGAGGGAGTTGCATCAATCAAGACGGCATGAGCATGTGGCCTGGATGAGCATCTGGGTTGAGTACTCTGTCAGAAACGGGGGGGATGCACTTTATGTTGAGTAGGGAATACTGGCAGGTCTGTGTGATGAAAGCAAGCTAGCGGCTGCCACAGAGATGCTGTCCATTGTGATGGACATTGTGTCTGTCTGTGTCTGTATTTCTCTCTGTATGTCTGCCTGTCTGTCCTTCTCTCTGCCTGCCTGTATGTATGTCTACCTGAAAGTCTGTCTGTCTACCTGCCTGTCTGTCTGGTTGTGCATGAGACTATGCTGAGCTACCACAGTTATCATATGGGGTGGTGATGATACTGTGGCACTGCAGCCTCGGGAGTCTGAAGAGATTCTCTCGTTCTTCCTCTCTCCCTCTCTCTCTCTCTCTCTCTCCACACTGTCTTTCTCCCCTCATCTCTCTCCCCTCTCTCCCCCTTCACCTCACTCTCCTCCCTCTATCTCACTACCTTTTTCACAGATGCTTTCCATTTCTCTTTCTGTCTATTTCTGCCTGTTAGTTTTTCATTCTCTCACTTCATCTCAGTTTGAAAAGGACGGGCTGTCTCCTGGACCTGCCCCGACCCTGGGCTCTGCGCCTTGGCCATCCCCCGGACCTGCTCCGACCCCCTACCCTGCCTTGTGGGACGTCCGGTGACATCCCTTGAGAGGGGGGTACTGTCACGGCCACAGCCGTGCCCCCGTTTTTGGTTTTGCCCTGCCCTAGTGTTTCCCTGTGTCTGACATTGTCTTCACCTGTGTCTCATTCAGTGATTTCAGTTCTCGTTAGTTTAATTGTTACCCCTTTTCCACCAACGCGTTTTGGGTGCTGGTTCGGAGCCAGTGCTTAATCTCGAACCAGTTCTTTCTCTTTCGACAGCATGAGAACCGGCTCCGAACCAGGGAAAGTGTTTTGCAAGTAGCACCACTTTGGAGCTGGGCTCGTGTGGGAACCAAGTAAGAACCGCTTGCGTCAGGGGCGGGGTTACCGTGACCAACAAGACGAACAGAATCCTTTGACTGCAATTGCTGTATGTTTTTACAATTCAGATTTCAGCTAAACGGTACGTGTAAATCAGCATCTGAATTAAAATGTGACGAGAAGTGGGCAGTGTAGTTGCTGAAAATGTTCTTATTTTATTGATTAAACGGCTAATTTGTAAATTTGCTCCGATTTTTCGATAACCTACCTAGCTAGCATCGCAGTGCAGTGCAGATAATAGTTGCTGCATTTGATCATAATCCTATCAAAATGAGTGAAATGACAAACACAAATGTTATGAGCTATTGAGCATATATTTAAAACATTTACATTTATTCATTTAGCAAACGCTTTTATCCAAAGCAACTTCCAAGAGAGAGCTTTACAAAGTGCATAGGTCACTGATCATAACAACAAGATAGCCACAAAAACATTGCGAGTAGCCAAAACATGAAGCACACATTGTGAACAACCAAAGTAAGTGCCAAAGGGAAGAACCATAAGAGCATGTAGTTAAACAAGTTACAATTAAACAACATGAACCGCTATAAGTGCAAGTGTACCTGTGGAAAAAAACAAGCAACAATAATAAAAACAATATATCACAGCGAGTCCAAAATTTTTAAATCAGTTACCACTAACCACAAGAGCAACAAGTCTCTAAGCAAGAGTCATTGTGATCCTTGAGGAAACTAACATCGGGTCAAGCGAACCATTCCTAAGTACCGTTGTACTCCCGGAACAAGTGCGTCTTGAGCCTTTTCTTGAAGGTGGAGAGACAGTCAGTGTCTCTGATGGAGGTGGGTAGTTGATTCCACCACACAAAACAAATGTAATACACAATCATTATACAGCAAAAGTTTATAAAATGTTGCGCTGATAATACAAGTGTTGTCATACTGCTGCGAGGCAGCAAGTGAGCCAAGAAAACACGCACCTCAACTTTGCATTCTTCGGATTGATAAACAGCCTTTGTGTTTGGCGGTGCCGCACTAGCGTTGCTGGGAAAGATGAGACGTATACAGGGACGTAATGACGTGGCTCTGTGGTGGCTCTCTAGCCCGTGGAAAAGCAAACCGGTTCTTAGAAGGCTTGCAAATTGAACCAGCTCCGAACCGGCTCTAGCACCAGCTCCGAACTAGCTCCCGGTTCACTTTGGTGGAAAGGGGGTATGAGTCCACCTGTGTCTTGTTTGGTTCTATGTATTTAGGTTCCTGTTACAGTCCCTTAAGTACTAGGTATTTACATAGAAAGTAAAGGGTATGTTATGTGTTTTATTGGGTATTACCGATTGGTACCAAGGTGGTAAATACCTAGATAATTCGAAGTATTTACCCATTAACTAAATACTAACCCAGCTAGAAATTGTACGTTCCCAGAACGTTCCCAGAACGTCCCCGTTGGTGTAAAGGACGTCGCCTTGTAACGTTCCCAGAACGTCCCATATTGGTCTCAATGTGGAGTTCTTTAAAGGGTAGGAGGACGTTATTTCGGGGCCTTTCAGGACATTCTGGGAACGTTTAGGGAACCATTATAGGACATTTTCCTATGTATAAATGCTACGCTCCGCAACGTTTGCAGAACCTTTTAGTGACATATAAAACCTTCAAGGGACCAACCTATAATGTGTTTTCGGTCCTTGCATCCCTTTACCTGAACCACTATTGGAACAATATTGCTTCATCTTTATAGAAAATTTGCAGAACCTTTAACATATAAACTCATTACAAGACTTTTGGATAACCTTTAAGGGATCCAAACATAGCTTTCAGGCCATTACTGTAAATAAGAATTTGTTCTTAATGATCTTGCCTGGGTAAATAAAGGTTAAATAAAATAAAAAATATCTTGAAACATCATCAAAATATTTTTAAACTATCATGTTAAACATTCTCATTGTTCTTTTTCTGCTTATAGGCTACTGTGGGAGAGCATCGTAATAAGCATTACAACACATGGAATGAAGAATATTGAATCTTGAATTAAAGTTAATCTAAATTATTTTATTGAAATAATAAACATAGAAATTATAGGAGTCAGAGAGTTATAGTGAGAGAATGTGAGAAGGCTTAATCACTATTTTCCTCTTCTTCTGGTGCCCCAGATTCTTCTTCTGGTGCCCCAGATTCTTCTTCTGGTGCCTGGCAAAAAAAAAACATCTCTATTAATCTCTCATTGTTGCATTTAATTACACTTAGATGTATAAGATCCAACTATGAGGGAGAGTATTAACCAAATATGTTTGCCATACAAGAGTAGCTGTTGATATGAAAAGGTAAGATTTTAACTGGTTAAAATATAGATGTCCATTAATCGTAATCATAGAAGAAGAAACGTTTTTTAAACGAGAAAAAGTTAATGGTAAAGTGTTATGCTACCTTGGTTTGTTTAATTAAAGGAAAACTTACAGTTATTGGGACCACCGTGGCACAGTGAGGTGCATGCTTGAGGGTATCTCCTATCCACGCCTCGATCTCCTTTTCGCTCACCCTTGGGAACTGCTCAGCACAAGCTCCTATTTAAAAAGCATTATATGTGAAATGTTCTAATATTTATAGACAATGTAAAGGAAAACATTGTATGAAA
Organism: Osmerus eperlanus; assembly: GCF_963692335.1. Taxonomy (NCBI): domain Eukaryota; kingdom Metazoa; phylum Chordata; class Actinopteri; order Osmeriformes; family Osmeridae; genus Osmerus; species Osmerus eperlanus. The sequence goes on from NC_085024.1 coordinate 6,740,371, forward strand.
TCGAATTTCTTACGTAAAACAATTTTGTAAAGGGTTGTCCCCATGAAGGGCAGTTTTCCCTTTCGCCCTTTCAGGCTGTAGTTGGACCATGTCTCGTTCGTTGCAACTTTCCGAAGTATTCTTCGGACAGCGTCCCCAATGCTGCTACCTCCCGTCAGTTTCAAAAACTTGGTCTATGCAACATATGAAGAAAAATATTTAAAAGCAAGTGTTAGTGTTGCAAATAAACAAATCATAAGCACACCAATAGGATGTACATAGTAAATCAGCATACCATGATTTGTTGTTGTTGGAAGCCCTCTAATTTCAGTTGGAGTACTGACAGCTCCTGCACTGTTCTGCAGGGCCTCTCAATGGCCTCATGTGGCTGGATGGTCATAAATGCCCCTGGACCAGGATTATTGTTTTGAATAGCCTGGACCAGGCGTTCCATTGAATTGGCTATGTCTGCCTGCATTCTCTGAATTGCCATTAGGACCCGCTTTTCAGACTCTGCAATTTTTTCATAGAGATCTGACAAATTGAGCGAGAGGAAAACAAAAAGGTATTTTGACTTCCAAGTATGTGCTCAATGTAAGCATGTGTGGTATTCAAGAAGTAAATGTAGACATTGGCATAGGAAAACAACTATATAATTACCTGCATTTACTGTAGTCTGTGCCTGGCTGTCAGTGTGTGTGTTGTCTGTCATTGGCACAAATGTAGGTGTTATGGTTATTGTTTGTATCACAGGTTATAGTGACCTTTCACCATCATACAAGTTCTGGTCTAAATCTGCACAAACATTTCATAGATATTATGAAACAGAACACTGACAGCGTTAGTTGAGATACAAGTTAAGGTGCAACTTCACTTAATAAGAGCAAATATTTGAAGTTAATAGATGGATGGAAGCCCAATATTAAATATGCATACCATTTGAAGAAGTGTCTTCAGTTAATGCAGCCATGGATTGCTCATCGTCCTCGTTTGCATGGGCAGTGACGGTGAAGTGAGGTGGTGGTATGTCTGAGAACGGACATTGAAAAGCATGTAATAAACTTCGGTACATGGGGGGTTGAATACTTTTGCAAGGCATTGTTACTTCTGTGAAATTACACCAATAAGTGAAATTAGTTACTTACAACTTGGAGCCTTAGGGAAGGTTGGTGGGTTTTGAGGAAATTTAGTTTTTGTTTTTTTGGGGGGTGGTATCTCATCCTCACCTATTAATTCAGAAAGGTACAGTAAAAATGTATGTAATTTACATTTGACATGTATTCATTTAGCAGACGCTTTTATCCAAAGCAACTTCCAAGAGAGAACTTTACAAAAGTGCATAGGTCACTGATCATAAACAACGAGAGTGCCCCAAAACATTGTAAGCAGCAAAAATCTGAAGCATACATTGTACAAGCAAATAAGTGCCAATGGGAAGAAACACAAGAGCATGTCGTTAAACAAGTTACAATTAAACAACATAAACCTCAAAAGTGCAAGAGTGTACCTGTAGGAAAGCAAGCACAGTAACGGTGCGTGTCCACTACAGCGGAGCGGGCGGCGCGTTGGCGTCGGCTTCCAATTCATTTTCAATGAAACCGGGCGTTGACGCTCCCAATGCCCTACGCGAGCGTCAACGCCCGATCTCATTGAAAATGAATTGGAAGCCGACGCTCCGCGCCACTCCGCTGTAGTGGACACGCACCGTAATACAATTCAAAGCGAGTACAACAAGTTCAATCAGTTACAGCAGTTACACTAACCAACAGGAGCAACAAGTCCCTCGATAAGTCATTGTTTTGTAATCTATTATATACAATATATTATAGTTATCTCTAAGAATACCATTGACTTTTATAAGTTAACAGTTGGGTAATACATCAAATGGCAGTACTTACTTTCACTATCTGTCCTGTACCTAGAAGGGACAGATCTCTTCCGCCTTTTCTATTCCTCCTCACTTTCCACATTGGAGCTTTCAGTGGCTTTCATGGCTCTTTTTCTGGCTGTCTTGCAGTTGTCTAAGGTCAGAGTAGTTTAAACAATATTCATTTTCAGTATGTAAATGTAGTGTACCTCCATGACTATATCTTTATTCAGTTTCTCACCAGTGCTTGAGATGATCCGTATCTGGTATCGTTTCCAGAGTCTCTTATCCGGAATTTGGTATGTCTTTGCCATGCCACTGGCATTTTTAGGGGGCCAGTAGCACATCTTAACCTAAATCATGTCAGGGAAAAAGGAAAAAAAAGTTAATCATGTATTTTTTCTGAACTATGGGGATTTCACCAGTGTGTATGTATGTATGTACAGTTAGGTCCATAAATATTTGGACATTGACACAATTTTCATAATTTGGGCTCTGTATACCACCACAATGGATTTGAAATGAAACAATCAAGATGTGCTTTAAGTGCAGAATTTCAGCTTTAATTTCAGGGTATTTACATCCAAATCAGGTGAACGGTGTAGGAATTACAACACATTTGAAATGTGGCCCCCCCCCTTTTTAAGGGACCAAAAGTAATTGGACAATTGGCTGCTCAGCTGTTCTATGGCCAGGTGTATGTTATTCCCTCATGGGAGTTCGTTATTTCATTGACAAGGAGCAGATAAAAGGTCTAGAGTTAATTTCAAGTATGGTATTTGTGTTTGGAATCTGTTGCTGTCAACTCTCAATATGAAGTCCAAAGAGCTGTCACCGTCAGTGAAGCAAGCCATCGTTAGGCTGAAAAATCAAAACAAACCTATCAGAGAGATAGCAAAAACATTAGGTGTGGCCAAATCAACTGTTTGGTACATTCTTAAAAAGAAAGAACGCACTGGTGAGCTCAGCAACACCAAAAGACCCGGAAGACCACGGAAAACAACTGTGGTGGATGACAGAAGAATTCTTTCCCTGGTGAATAAAAACCCCTTCACAACAGTTGGCCAGATCAAGAACACTCTCCAGGAGGTAGGCGTATCTGTGTCAAAGTCAAAAATTAAGAGAAGACTTCACCAGAGTAAATACAGAGGGTTCACCACAAGATGTAAACCATTGGTGAGTCTCAAAAACAGGAAGACCAGATTAGAGTTTGCCAAAAAACATCTAAAAGACCCTGTACAGTTCTGGAACAACATCCTATGGACAGATGAGACCAAGATCAACTTGTACCAGAATGATTGGAAGAGAAGAGTATGGAGAAGGGAAGGAACTGCTCATGATCCAAAGCATACCACCTCATCAGTGAAGCATGGTGGAGGTAGTGTTATGGCGTGGGCATGTATGGCTGCCAATGGAACTGGTTCCCTTGTATTTATCGATGATGTGACTGCTGACAAAAGCAGTAGGATGAATTCTGAAGTGTTTCTGGCAATATTATCTGCTCAGATTCAGCCAAATGCTTCAGAACTCATAGGACGGCGCTTCACAGTGCAGATGGACAATGACCCGAAGCATACTGCGAAAGCAACCAAAGAGTTTTTTAAGGCAAAGAAGTGGAATGTTCTGCAATGGCCAAGTCAATCACCTGACCTAAATCCAATTGAGAATGCATTTCACTTGCTAAAGACAAAACTGAAGGGAAAATGCCCCAAGAACAAGCAGGAACTGAAGACAGTTGCAGTAGAGGCCTGGCAGAGCATCACCAGGGACGAAACCCAGCGTCTGGTGATGTCTATGGGTTCCAGACTTCAGGCTGTCATTGACTGCAAAGGATTTGCAACCAAGTATTAAAAGTGACAATTAGATTTATGATTATGTTAGTTTGTCCAATTATTTTTGGTCCCTTAAAAAGGGGGGGGCCACATATAAAATGTGTTGTAATTCCTACACCGTTCACCTGATTTGGATGTAAATACCCTGAAATTAAAGCTGAAAGTCTGCACTTAAAGCACATCTTGATTGTTTCATTTCAAATCCATTGTGGTGGTATACAGAGCCAAAATGATGAAAATTGTGTCAATGTCCAAATATTTATGGACCTAACTGGTATGTATGTGTGTGTGTGTGTGTGTGTATGTGTGTGTGTGTGTATGTACTGTATCTAGCCTTACCCCATTTATCTCTTCTACCCATGTAGCAGGCGCCACACCAACTGAATTTTCTCTCACAAATATGAACACATGGAAACAAACCTGTATTGTAAAAAATAAGAACATACACTCTTTAAGGCCAAGAGCACAATCATTTAACAAAACAATGAATTACAAAAATCTACAATTAACTACACTAAAACAGTAATTGATAAAACGATTGATTAAAGTTAATATTTACACAATTATTCAACTATTCTAAGCTACACTAAAATACAAAAACCTATACTAGCAATATCTAAACAACTATCGAAAACGATTACTCTAAAATATTAAACTAGTCTAATAAAACTAAGATCCTAGCACTATGTTAAACTCTATAAATAACCTATGTCTTTTCTTTTCCAAATCCACCAACAACTGCGAAGAATAACGTTTGTTAGCACAATTTGAATGTGTAAACTGAACCATCCACGAGACGGCCTGGCTCGTGAGTTAAGTCTCTGGTAATAAGTGGTGGTTTTAATCCAGCCACCTTGTTTGGTGTGTTACTCTTCTGTACCCATATGAATGGGGACTTTTGTGCCATACATGTTGTATAATCAAGTTGTGTGTTAGTAGTACAGGGGGATATGTTACAAACAAGTATTTGTTTTTCACTCTTGGTGTAACTGATTCATCCATTCACATGCATTCTGTCAAACTTCTCGTGTCTCTCTCTCTCTCGCTCCGTGGGGCCGAAAATCAAGCTGTTCCATTTAGCGCTCCCCCTAGAGGCCTGGACAACTTTCGTTGTGAAAACTAGATGCAGCGTTTTTGGTTTGCGTGCTTTCGTTATTGCAACGCGTTTATGTATTTGCAGCGTTTTTGGTTTGTGAGTTTAATTCCTTATGTCATTATAACGGAACACGCATGAATACGAAAAACGTTTGTGAGTCCGTTTTTTCTTTTTTTTGCAAAAACGGAAAAACGGATTTTGACGTGTTATTTTGTTTTCTCGTTTTTTAAACACAAACCATAAAACAACTTTATATTTGGATTTTTCTCACGTGGGTGGAGCTAAGTGTGAAATGCCTGTCATTGGCCGAATGTGTCGTCAGCAGTACCTGTTCCTTCAAAGTAAAAGTTCTATCTATCAGTTACATTTTAGGGTATTCACGTTTATAAACTTGCCAATTAATCTTTATTGACTTGGGAGTTCGCCCCTCCAACTTCATTCAATGCATCTACTTTTTTTATCATTGATGTAGGGCCTACTGATATCTACAGGCTAAATAAACTAATGTCAAAATGCTGTAGGCCTAGTCGTGTTTTTCCATTTATATTTGTATTAGTAATATTATAAGATCACATCAATCAATTGTATTGGCCTGTTAGTGTGGTGGTGTTGCTGTAAATTGTTAGCTAACTGATAGTGCTTATAGATTCAACATTCCATTGAACTTCTTTCATATTATAAGATTAGATTAAACTTTGTCATTGAACAGTACAAGTATACAGTACAACAAAATGCAATTAGCATCTAACCAGAATTGCAAATAGTATTTATAAGTATTAAGTAGCCTACATTAGGTATATGTATATAACAAGTGAAATACATAGATGTGCAAATGGTTATTCTAAGTGGCATTGTAGATGCCATATGAAGGCGAAGGTTGCATGGGCACCCGGGATGCGGAGATAGCCGCCGTCGAGTCCCCGAGGTAGACATGCGTATGTAACAACTGTAAAAATATATACATCATGGCAATTCTAAATGTGCAGAGGAAAATGGAATGTGCAAGGAGCATGTGCAACTGAAATGCAGGGATAGCAGCATGTGCGGTTCTTATGCACTGATGATCCTGTGTACCCTGCTCAGACACAGCTTGTGCATGCCGCTAGGCGCTTGACCTCCTCCCTGTAGTCTGTCACTGACACAGAGTTTCATGCATTCAAATTTCCCCCCAGTCATCTACACACCATACTCCACTAATTTAATGGTTACTTTTAAGTGTCAAAAATAAGTTGCACTATTAATAATACAAAAGCTGTGTCAAGTTGCATGGGTAGTTTTGATGGAGAGCAATCTTCAAGACATGCCACACATCTTTCATTGGATATAGGTTGGAGCTCTCATTGGGTCACTCAAGGATATTGACCTTTTTATTCCTTAGACCAGTGGTCACCAATCCTGTTGCAGGAGAGCTCCCTTTGTGTAAAGGTTTCACTCCACAGGGCCTTAGCTGCCGTTAGTGAGTGGTTGCACAACTTACTAGCACACACATGGTGTACTTTTCTCTGTTCCTTTGTGATGCAACATTCAAGTACCATACAAAGTCAAATACATTTCAACACCTAACTGCACCTTCTCTTTCTGCATGAAATACTGTATCTTAAATATATCCAGATACATGTGCTAGTTATACTACATTCATTTAAGAACTGAAATCCAAACAAACATTCATGCACTTAAACTTTATAAAAAATATCATTTCTGAAGAAGGGTCATTTCAGGTTTCAAATACATTTTATTACAGACAAATGCAAAAGGGCAACATGGCGTTAAACTTGGAGCTTTTTTATATACAAACTGTATATGTCAACACTTAATAGGGCGTTTGTGTGTGTGTATGCGTGCAGTTGTTTGTCTCTGGGATAGAGGAAGTTATCTTTTCATAGGTTTACAGTTGAGTAAGATGGATCAGATGCATAAGAGCATCCTGGAAGGGCGTATATGTATTGTTTATTACATTGTCATGGAACTTATATACAAACTGTATATGTCAACACTTAATAAGGCAACAAGAGATGTTAAGGGTGTTAAAAGACAAAAAACGGCGGAAGAACTAAGAAGTTGATATAACTAGAAAGGCATTTCCTGCAGAAAATGCGTTGGAATGCTGAAAGATGAAATTATTTTTCTTAAATTGCAGAAAATACAGAAATGAGAAAATACCCGCAAGCTGAAATGAATTTCAAAAATGTGTGAGTCACACAAAAGAGGCAGTGTGGAAACTGAACTGCATCATCTAACAATGCTAAGAGCTGAAATACAATGTGGAAGAAGCTTAAAGCTGAACTGTTAAACAGAAGAAGAAGTAGGCCTAGGCTACCTAGTCATAAAAATAATATTATAGTCTTAACAGCTGAAATTATAGTTGGGATAGTAATAGCAGTAGCAGATTTAGCCTATCATTTAGTGCGTTTACTCGGCTTACTTAGTAGGATTCAATGTGTTGATTGAATGAACCATACAGCAGTAGGGCCGATACAGGAAGACACGGCGACACTTTGTTGCAGAAGGATGATGGTGCAAGTTTTGTCAGTGGAGCATATAACGATTTATTTTAAAAATCATGTAGACGCGTTTATTGAGTAATCGCATAACTAATTACACATGTAAACGGAGTAATCGTATTATTGGCATAAACCGACAATTGCTAGTAATCGGGTTTCTCATGGTCAAGTAAACGCACTCAGTGGCGTAGTAGAATAAAACAGTTCCATTAGCAATAGTAGTAAAAGAGATATTAGCAGCACCTGCAGAGTCACCTCTAGTAAATTGTATTAGGTTGAAATACTATCAAACTCTGTCTTGTGACTCTGTCAGGCCAAATAATGTCCTTGGGCCAAATACTGTCCTACCTGACGTCACAATGCCGTTCCGATGCAAGGACGCGTCCGTCGCTATGCCGACCTTAAATTCCTGAGATATCTACGCGTGCTAGCAGGAAACTGTCATGGTTGCTATACTGGTTACTAGGTAGTAAGTTTTGTATTCAGGCTTATTTAAACCAGTTTATTCTACTCTAAGATTTGAAGTTTTCACTCGTTCGACATTCCCGAGACAGCAACTCGCGCAGGTAGAATACTATACGTGTTGCCTTCCCAGTCTGTTAAAATTGATGCTAAATAAGTAATTCTTTCGACAAAAACAACCAGCTAGCTAGCACTAGCTATCGAAGGAGTGAAAACGTTAAACTTTAAGGTCAGCATAGCGACGGACGCGTCTTTGCATCGGAACGGTATTGTGACGTCAGGTAGGACACTATTTGGCCCTAGGACACTATTTGGCCTGACAACTCCACTAATCAGCTAATACCAATCACCTGTGTGAGAGACTGAGTGGTGCGTGTCTGTCGTTGCCACGGTGATGGTGCAGCTATGATTGCTAATGCGCTGAGGGCAGAGAATAACAGAAATGTAGCTAGAATCCACACCTCAAACAAGTTAACCTAGACGCGAAACTATACGACCAATCCAAAAAAATGGGATATTTTCCGAGACCCAAGACTCTGCCGAAACCAGAGATGTCCTTTATATTTCTGTGCGGTCAGAAATACGACTCTACCGGCAGTTTCAAAATCTTGTTCTTTTTGCTTTCTCTGACAATTTTGTCACCAGATTTGCATTAGTCTCTATGGGGCTTGAGACAGACTTTGTCTTGCTTTCGTGGGGCTCTGAACAAATGTGTACAACTGTCTACGACCAGCACAAAATTAGCTATCTATTGATCCAAAAACGAAGCATGAAGAGCGAAAATTGTGGCAATGCTGGCAAACTAGAAATATTTTTTCAACGACATCCGAAGCTCAGGCCTCTAAGCGTTTCAGTCTGCACTCTAGGGTTTCACGTACACACCCATGTAAATCTCAGAAACGGCTTGAAAAAGTCATGAAACATAATCAGTGATATTGAAAAAAGTTGAATAGATATCAAAAAGCTGAATTTTTTAAAAATAGTTTAGGGTCTTGTCAACATTTTAAAGTTTAAATGGTGGCTCTAGCTGAAAGATTGAGGAAGAAGAAGGATTTGGAAGTTGAAGAAGTTTAAAGAAGTTTGAGAGGATTTGAAAGAAAACTCCATTGGAAACCCATGTTAAAAATATTATGAATATTGATTTATATTAATTCAAGCATAAGAGGTACAAAGCTGAAAAGTCATAGCACCCATGGCCTGAAACTGCTGAATTTTTTGATAGCTGAACGGTTTTAATAGCTGAAGATTTGAAGGCGCTGAAAGGTGCCACGGAAGAAATAGAATAAGAAGAATATGAAGAAGTTGAATAAAGATTCAAAGAACAATACTTGGAATGCTGAAGCAGCAGTCCAACAATAAAGAGAAACAGGAAAACAATAGTGAGAATGCTTAACAGCACAGCATTCTCACAATAACTAGAGAGGGTACAATTTCTGGTGAAATTGTAGGGTGTGCTTGCTTGCGTCGGTTGCACAGGGGGGTCCGTTTTTTAATGACATTTTTACAACTGATATTTCTGTATATTTTATATAAAAATTCATACTTATTATTTATAAAGATTACATAGATTTAAAAGCTTTTTTTTGCTGCTCATTTACAACTCAAAATACGAGTGAAGTGTAGAATGAAATAGATGTCTTCTCATTTCCCCTGCAAGAGGCAGACTCATAGTTGAATAAAAACGAATACATTTGGCAGACCGGTGTAAAAATTGACCTAATCTCTATGACTTAAACGTCCTTTTAAGTTTTTCCCTTCTCGTGATATTTTCAGGCATTTAGCCTACTCATATTGCATTCATTCATGAATAAAGAACCCCCTTTGAAGATTATTCAACGACGTTACCGGCAGTAGAAGATGGAATCGCGATTCAAACAGTACCATCTGCTAACTGAAAATATGCGTAACGTAAATAAGCTTGACATTTATTTAGTGGAAAATCGCTCATTCATAAAAAACTCACTGGTAGCGATCATTGTCAGTAACAACGCAAAATGCGATATAGCCCTGTGTGGAGAAGCTGCCCCGGTAAATTCTACTACTACAGTACAGTAGTAGACTACTGCTGTGTTCGTCTTGGTAGCAATTGCGTTGGTTGAATTCGATGTAACGTTCCGATGTATGGTTTAGGCTGAAATTAATTATTTTCATGAACAGATTGACAAAGTTTAGGCTGTGGCAATGAAGTTCAGGTTAGTAGTCAGATAGTTTCACCTATTGAAAGACTTTGATTTAAGTAAGGGGAGTGCCGAACATGTTCTGTCGCCGTTTGACTTCCTAAACAGCTGTGTACCAGTAGATGTTTTTGTAGTGTGTCTCGCGTAGGCTACAGCGTTGCAGTGAGCAACACTGGTTTGAAACCACAGGTAATGATAATTTCACCAACAAATCGTTTACTTGTAATGTAATGTCATAATAAATCCTACAACGAAAATGTATTTGTGAGGAATGTTTATTTTAACGATTGAAAACAGATGCATCATAGACCACTGTAGTATGTGTTGCCCGGGCAACAGAGGCTAATGTCATGCTAATGCTTCAGTGAAATAGTAGACTACCGTTTCCGAAAGTAGATGTGGGCCTACTTCCTTAATAATATCAGCTAATATTGTACATTACATTTCACAATTGTGTTTCACATCACAAAGTAAAATGAGTAAATAGTTATCACCCTGGCCTCTTTGCTTGTGGCGTTTCTGCAGCTGCCTTGCAGTAAAGCTATAGTTAGCCTAGCTATCCCCCAAGTTAACAGATGCGAAACGAATGTTCTGCTACAGGTAGTCACGAGTGTTTTCGTGACGTTAGTGACGTTAGTAACGTCAGTGACTGTGGCTAGCAAATTAGCCACCGTTAGCTTCACTTTTCGCCACAAAAACTTAACTTGAGCCTAAACCATACAACGGAACGTAAATAAAAATACAAGCAACTCAATCGCTACCAAGACGAAACTTTTGACACCTAGGTTGTCTATGTACTCCAAATATTGACAAAGATTTAGGGGGGCAAAAATAAATAATAAATATATATGTGAGAGAACAAAGGTTGTGCTCTCGCCGAAGGCTTGAGACAGGCACACAATTTTGAAAAAATTTAGCAATTTATTTGAGTTTTGTTTAAAACTTTATTGAAAATTGAAAGGTTGTGGAAGTAGGCCAGACTTTATTAGAATAATCTGGTGTATATTTAAGATTTTTTGACACAATTTTGAAAAAAGTTAAGATTTGCGACGATCAAACTATTTTAAAAGATTAGTGATTTTCTATCATTTGAAACTTAATTGAAAAAGTAAAGGCTGTGGAAGTATACCAGACATTGTTAAGATACTCTGGTGTCTGTTTGAGGTTTTATATTCATAAAATTATAATTTTTCAAAATGGTATGGGTAGTTTTCACCTGGTCCCTAACGCGACGCTGCAAAGTAGCGTCTTCCGAATGTGAGACGAATGTCGAATATGAAACTAACTTCACATCGCTCAATTAACACACTTTTTTGATGTATTTAGTGTGAAATGCTCCCACACCTTGGATGACTTAGGTCGTACTGATTTCTCTGCCTCCGCCATGTGTTTCAGAACAACGTTACTCAACAACGTCAGGACAACAGTGCAAAACATTTTTTAACCCTTGTGCTGCCTTCGGGTCACATGGCCCAAAGGTTCATAACGAACCACCGTTGTGTTTACCCAATTTTACCCAATACAAAAACAAATAAAAATAATTTTCTTTTAACCTTCACAATGTGGGGGGGTCTGAGACAGCCCGATGGTTAAAAGAAAATGCTTCACTTTGTTTTTGTATGCGGTAAAGTTGTCGCAATACGACGGTGGGTCACAATGACTGATGGGTCAGTATGACCCGAAGATAACAGATACAGTAACCACCGTTTATAGCGTGCCGCTGCCACTAGTGGTAGAACTGGTGTACTTATTCATGCATTAAACCCTGAACACTTCTCAAAACTTGGTGCATTTCTCTCTTCAGGCAATAATCTTGCGCTGAGGGGGCAACACTCTCCCCCTCAAATTAAAATGTTCACATTTTGTTACTTTCTAAATAATACCTCATAAACACATTTTCCCTTTTAAGTGGAAGTGAGTTCATCACCGTTAAGCTCTTATTCCACACTCAAGGGCAGCAAGGCCCAAATTATCATCATTCACAAATCATATATCGTTCCCCAGTATCTGACACTACAAAATGCTCGGGTCTGTAGGCTTACAACTCCCTGTTCACTTTAGGGCACTAAGGCACTTAGTGGACGACACATTGAACAACACACTGAACATCTACACATTGAAAAACATTTGTTTTCTCCTATTATTGTGTTTTTCTTTTAGTCTTTTTTTTGTGTGTGTGTGTTTGCATGGGTGCATCTTCATTCACCCTTGTACTTCTACGTACATCACAGTCCAGGGGCGGCAAAAGGTGTGAACTGACGGAAGGCCATTGTTCATCTGCAAATTGTTTATGCCTGCTCCCACCACAGATGGCTTACCCAGTTGCTCATATGTCAGCATCCTTGGCGGACGCTGCTCTCTCTGTAGGCGGGTATTTACAGGTTGCATGTCAGGTTCATCATCCGAGGCTTGGGCCAAGTCTGGTTGGTCATCCCCCTCCGGAGTGGGGACATTGCCTTCTTGTAAGTCCAAATCCCGTCTCCTGTGCGAGTACATACGGCTCTGCCCATGTGTCAGGAATTTGAGCTGCTTCTTCCTGCACGTCCAGGTGTGCTGTCTCTTGTGGCAGTGACTCGGGTTGTATTTCAGGATCGGGGACAGGGCTGCGCCTCTGGATTAAGCGCACTATTATCCACTGACTCCCGTCTGGTAAACGTACAGACATAGTCACATTTGTTCTCACTTTCACTGTCTGTTTGTTCAATGGATTTTGTGTGACTTGTGTGTTCTTTTCTCACCGGTGTCTTTCGGGTGTTGCTGGAGTCAGTCTGCTGTGGCCGGCCCCTGTTCGTCCTACCAGGCTCCAGTTCATCCAACGGCAAGCTGTCCCATGGGAGTAGCAGATTTCGGTGGACAACTCTTATCTTCTCACCGCCTTCGGGCATGACTTCATAAACAGGGCTGCCATCACTTCTCCTTTGCACCACCACATGAACTTTATCCTCCCAGTAGGACCTCAGCTTACCCGGGCCTCCTCTTTGAGACAGGTTCCACATTAAAACCCTTCCCCCCTAACTTTCCTCTTGAAGCTCCCTTAGCAGCTGTTCTTTAAGCGATCTCATATGCTTGATGCATTCTCTCCAGGGAATTTTTCCAGTCAGCTTTCTTTGTGTCCGTCAAGGTACGCAACATGGACAGGATGGTTTTATTAAAACGTTCCGTCTTCCCATTTCCAGCAGGATGGTAACACGTTGTATGAGAGCCTCGCACCCCAGCGCACTTCCTGTGCTGAGCCATTAAACGATTCTCAAATTCTCCCCCCAAGTCGTGGTGAATCTTCTCTGGGAACCCAAAGCGCAGGGCAAAGTCATTAAAGACCTTTTGAGCCACAGTCTTTGCAGACTTATCTTTAGTGGCATAAGCCTGTGCAAACCACATGTAATGGTCTATCAATACTAGGATGTATTCGTAGCCCCCTTTACATGTTTCCAGATGCAGAAAGTCCATTGACACTAGTTCAAATGGATGTGTCGTAACAATGGAAACAAGGGGTGCTCATGTTTGCTTTTGTGGCCTGCGTCTCTTCAGGCACTCACAGACATGTGCAATGAAGTACTCTACCTCCTCTTGCATCCTAGGCCAAAAAACCTCTCCCGAATTAGGTCTAATGTCCTGTCCACACATGGATGTCCCATTTCTCTGTGCAACTCTGTAAAAACCATTTCACAATACTCTTGAGGGAGGACCTGCTGATGCCGATTTCCTGATCATCTGAAAAGCACAGCCTCTGGGTTGAGATACAACTTAGTCCACTGACGGAGGAGCACCTTTACATCCGGATGCTCTGAGGTAAGCAGTCTGGATGATGGGGGCTGATTTGTTCTCTTCAGTTTCAAGGCTGGCCCTGATAGGGTCTTTTTCCTTACTCTCTAGAATTTGTTGTGATGTTAAAGGCCTACGCGGAGGACCTGTGAAAGAAATTTTGGGCTTATGTACAATGAATGTGTTTTAGGAGAAGTTTACGGTTGGTTAGAAGCTTGATACAATGAATGTTGATTCAACTCCATTTGGTAGAGATGCCATTTGCAGTTTTATGACACCTAACTAGGAGACGTGAAGTCTAGAGACGGGAAGTCTGGGTGACCTGGGAGAGTTCTTGTCACCCAGGGAGGAAGAGACAGTTGGTCTGGAGACAATGTGGATTCAATTGTATTGTTCTAAGGATTTAACCAAAAATAGAAGAGATTTGGTATAGCTGCATGTCTGTAGGATGGACCAATGACTTTTTAGAACTGTCGTATCTATAAACTGGTCTGTTGAAGAATGTTCTTGGGGGTTCAGGGCCATCAGCTGCGTAGTGCTGGTGGGCTGGATTCTCCCAGTCCCATTCTAGAATGCTAGATGGAGCTGTATGGAATTGTCTTTGTGTTATTGTCTTATGTTTGTGTGTCGATGATGTTATGTTTATAACTTTATTATGTTTACATCTACGTCAAATAAACATTAACTCTGTACTTCACCCGACTTCAGCTTAAACGATTGATTCTCTCAAAAACTTCCACGACAGACCCCAAGATGCATCACTTAACAGGCTCAAAGTATCCAGCTTGATCGTACTGACCCAAGTGGAGGGTATCTGCTGCATTGACACACCGTCAACCGACGCACTGATGGCTTCTTGGCTGATGTCTTCTGTGCACTGCTGCATGAAAGTGTCTATTTCTAATGGCATTCTTGAAAGGCCATCAGCATCAGCATTGCATCTGCCTGGGCGGTACTTAATAGAGAAATCAAAGTCTGCGAGCTGAGCGACCCAGCGATGCCCTGTAGCATTTAATTTGGTTGTTGACAGTACATAGGTCAAAGGATTATTGTCTGTATAGACAGTGAAATGTGGTGCATGGTATAAGTAATCCCTAAAGCGCTCACAGACAGCCCATTTGAGTGCTAAAATTTCAAATTTGCCAGAATGCATGTGATAATTCTTTTCAGGTTGGGTCAGTGTCCGTGAGCCGTATCCTATGACAACCATTTTTCCCTTCTGCCTCTGGTAAAGAATGGCACCCAGCCCCTCTTGTGACACATCACAGTGGAGTACAAAGGGCTCGGTTAGGTCTGGTAGCCTAGTATAGGTGGGACAGTCAATTTATCAATGAGAGAGTTCAGTCTTTCTTGATGGCTTTGTGTGCATTCAATGGGACTGTTCGGTGACAAGTGTAAGAGGGCATAGGCCTGCTACGCCCTCTACGGGGGGGTGAGGCGGAGTACAGGCGTCGCCAGAGTGACCAGTTGGGGCAAATCGACTGCTAACGACTGTGTTTGTACCCTGAAGGTGCTGGCTGAGGCTACAAGAGGGGGGAAGGACAGAGTAGAAAAAGGTCTCTCCAAAGTTATGATGTGTTGAAGGAAGAACGCACATAAAATACATTTACATACATACAAAATACATAAAATGCATTTTCTTTATTTTGAGCCTTGTCTCTGGTTGTTTCTTTCTTATTACACCGTCACAGTGGAGCCGTATAACATACGAATCATACAAACATTCACATTGGTGGAGTATGCGGGCATGCTGACTAAATTCCGCGGATAAGGACGAAGAACAGCCGACCAACATGGACGAGGCAATTCTGAACCAGCTGGCAGCGTGCGCCGTCAAACAGACGCTGTTATTAGAGGCAATCCAACAGGATATGGCTAAAGAAAAGCCAGAACCGCGGAGGACCCCCCCCAAGCATAAACAACCTGATCCCCAGACGGTCCAGGGAGGATGACATCGAAGCTTACCTCATAGCGTTCGAGAGGACAGCTAGAAGGGAGGGATGGCCAGGTGACAAATGGGTAGGGCTGATCGCGCCTTTACTAACGGGACCAGCCCAGGCCGCCTATTATGACTTAAGTGAGGACGCCGATGTTCACTATCACTGACTGAAAACTGAGATTTTAGCCCGGTATAACCTAACACCCGGGCACGGGCACAAAGGTTCCATGCGTGGACATATACAGAGGGTGAGTCTCCGCGAGGGCAACTCTACCAGTTGACACGGCTGGTTAAAGGCTGGTTGGCGCCGGCCCAATCAGTAGCCACAGCGTTAGAGACGATTGCAATCGACAAATGTTTGAGGGAGCTACCAACGAGTTTGCTCAGAACGGTGAGTCAGAGCGACCCACAGTCCATGGACGCCCTTGTAAAGGTTATTGACTCATGTGGTGCCACCGAAGCTCTGGTGAAGGCAGGGAGGCGAGAGAGGCCAGCGACAGGACCACCAGTCAGAAGAGACAAACGAGAAGGAAGGCTAACAGCAGAAAGAGAGAGAACAGGGACTGCACCTACCCCATGGCCCTTACAGTGTTTTCGGTGTCAGGCATTTGGACATATGGCTCGAAACTGCCCTATGATAGATGAGCCGATGCCAAAAGAGGCCCGCACACCGAGTCCCCCTCCCCCACATGCCAGAACCCCGCAGGTTCAAGGGACATGCTGGCATACAGAATTGGCACCAGCCCGGAAAACACCGGTGAAGATTGGGGGAATGGAAACGTACGCGTTCTTGGATTCAGGCAGCATGGTTTCCCTTATCCAAAAGACTATGACACACGACGGGGCAGCGGTAGAGGGGGAGGTGGCAGTCTCATGCATACAGGGGGCACTCAAGTCTAGCCAAGAGGTAAAGTAAGAATGATCACCCCTGTGGGACGAATCACTATGCATATGGGGTTCTCCACCAAATTAACGGTACCTGTATTACTGGGACGGGATTGTCCCATCTTTGACAAGCTGTGGGCGAACGCAGAGAAACACGAGAAGGAGAATAAGAAAAAATGAAGCAACCGGTTGCACATGGGTCTGGCCCATAGCCCTACGAATCAACACAAACCAAGGGAAAAGAGAAAGAAACAAACAGGACGCTGTGAGGGTTTCTTAGGGGAAAGAGAGGAAGAGGAAACGGCTAGGGGACATGTTCGATGTCATCCAACAGACGTCCAGCGACAAGACATTCAAGGGGTTTGAGAGTTCTGAGAAAGAGGATGGAACTGACACGTCGGAGGAGAATCAGGAACGGGAGGAAAGAGATCGATTACGGCAGGTCTTTGAGGAAATGACGCCTGAGGAGCCATGGCTGGGTTTTGAGGCAGATCCAAATGAAGACAGTACAGGACCCCCCCCTGGCCAGCCAAACGGGAGAGCTGATGGGCCAGTTTGGCACGGCACAACAAAGAGATCCCGAACTTCTGCGGCTGATGGCAAAAGTGGCAGTTATAGACGGGGTGAGACTCCAGGACGAGGGTGAGTTGAAGTTCCCTTTTTTTCCATAAAAAACGGTCTGTTGTATTGGACACGCAAGAGGAGGGGAGTTGAACATGAGCTATTGCTGATGCCTAGATCGTACAGGGACACAGTGCTGCATTTAGCTCATTCCCACGTATTAGGGGGTCACTTGGGGCGGGACAAGACAGAGGAAAGAGTGTAAGCATGGTTCTACTGGCCCGGGGTAACCAGAGACATGGCTCGATATTGCCGCACATGTGACAAGTGTCAGCGCACTGCTCCTAAGCCCCGTTACCGAAATCCCTTGATTCCCCTGCCGATCATAGAGACGCCATTCGAACGAATAGCTATGGATCTAGTAGGGCCACTGCCACGATCAGCAAGGGGACATCAATACATATTGGTGGTAATGGATTATGCAACTAAATACCCAAAGGCAATTCCTTTACACAGTATGGCAACGAAAGGGATACCAAAGGAGCTGTTGTTTTCAAGAGTGGGGCTGTCTGCTACTATCTTGACAGACCAGGGCACTCCTTTTTTGTCACGACTAATGAAGGATTTATGCAAACTGTACAACGTGGAACAACTCCGCACCAGTGTGTATCATCCACAAACAGATGGCTTATGCGAACGTCTGAATAAAACCATCAAGGACATGTTGTGGACAAAGACGGAAAGAATTGGGACATGTTATTGCCGCATTTGATGTTTTCTCTCAGGGAAGTGCCACAAGCATCCACAGGATTTTCACCATTTGAGCTATTGTACGGGCGCCCGTGTAGGGGCATATTGGATTTGGCCAAGGAGGCATGGGAAAATCAGCCCTGCCCATACCGGTCATTTGTAGAGCACGTAGTGTTAATGCAGGATAGGATGGCAGCTATATGGCCGGTGGTGGAAGAACACATGGCCAAACCTCAAGCTACACAGGCCCGGTCATACAATCGGACTGCAAACCCACGACAGTTTAAACCAGGCGATAAAGTGCTATTGTTAGTTCCATCTCCTCAGCATAAACCCCTAGCACAATGGTTGGGTCCCTATGAGGTAAAGGAGAAAGTGTCCCCGGTAACGTACACAGTAAAACAGGCAGGGAGACGACGAGCAGAACAGCTGTACCACGTAAACTTGTTGAAAGCCTAGGAAAAGACAGCTGAAGTGATGATGGGGATCGAGGGAATAGGAAAGGAGAAGAAGAGGGAAGTGCCTTTGAGCGAAAACTTGATATAGCATCAAAGGCGTGATATGGAGAGGCTGGTTTCACAAAACCTGAAGGTTTTCTCGACCACCCCAGGTAGTACCACTCTGATACAACATCACATACACACAGATCGAGGCGCTAAGGTGCATTTACGCCCCAATCGGATTCACGAGGCAAGACGGATAATTGCCAATGCAGAGGTTAGGGAAATGGCACGGTGTCATTGAGCAATCAACCAGTGCATGGTCCAGTCCGATCTTATTGGTTCCGAAACCTGACGGCTCGCTAAGGGTCTGTAATGATTTTAGGCCCCTTAACGCGGTCTCCCATTTTGATGCCTACCCGATGCCACGGGTGGATGAGCTAATAGAGAGGCTAGGGAAGGCCAAATTCATCTCCACTCTTGATCTCACTAAAGGTTACTGGCAGGTTCCGCTGGCTCCTGAAGACCGCCACAAGACTGCCTTTGCCACCCCAGATGGCCTCTTCCAATAAGTCCGGATGCCGTTTGGCCTACATGGGGCGGCCGCAACATTCCAGCGCCCGATGGATACCCTCCTGCGACCCCACCAGGCATATGCAGCCACCTATATCGACGACGTGGTGATTCACGCAGAGGATTGGGAGGATCACTTGATGAAGGTACGGGCTGTGTTAACGAGTCTGGAGGCAGCAGGGCTGACTGCCAACCCAAAGAAATGTCACCTAGGCCTGAACGAGGCGGAGTACCTGGGGTACACTATAGGAAGCGGACTGATTAAGCCACAGAAGGCAAAGACGGAGGCGGTGAGAGAGTGGCCGAGACCTACCACAAAGAAGGCGGTCCGTGCCTTCCTAGGATTGACGGGGTATTACAGGCGCTTCATCCCTAATCACGCGACCATAGCAACCCCGCTAACAGACCTGACCAAAAACTCTAAGCCAGTACAGGTGGTATGGACGGACGCTACAGAAAGGGCTTTTACTACCCTGAAATCCTTGTTATGTACAAACCCTGTGTTGAGAATGCCTGACTTTAACGCCCCTTTTACCCTGTTTACAGATGCCTCGGATACGGGGATAGTGGCGGTGCTGTCGCAGGGAGAGGAGGCGCATCCCATCGTATATATCAGTTGCAAGCTTTCCGATAGAGAACGGAAATATGCCACTGTGGAAAGGGAAGCCGTGGCTATTAAATGGGCGCTGGAATACTTTAGGTACTACCTTTTAGGAAGGAGTTTCCGCCTAGTCACAGACCACGCCCCCCCTAAAGTGGATGGCGGGACAGAAGGACTCCAACAGTAGGGTTACGAGATGGTTTCTGGCGTTACAGCCGTTCAAGTTTGAAGTCGTCCATAAGCCAGGGAAGTTGCATGGGAATGCGGACGCGCTGTCTCGCCGTGACCGTTAGAGCACGGCTGGCGCAAGACCCTCTGGGTCTGTCTTGGTGGAGGGGTTATGTAAGAGGACATAGGCCTGCCTCTACGGGGGGGTGAGGCTGAGTACAGGCGTCGCCAGAGTGACCAGGTGGGGCGAATCATGCTAACGACTGTTTGTACCCTGAAGGTGCTGGCTGAGGCTACAAGAGGGGGGAAGAAGGACGGAGTACAAAAAAGGTCTCTCCAAAGTTATGATGTGTTGAAGGAAGAACACACATAAAATAAAGCATTTTCTTTATTTCGAGTCTTGTCTCTGGTTGTTTCTTTCTTATTACACCGTCACAGTGGAGCCGTATAATATACGAATCATACAAACGCTCACAGAAGTTACCTTTGTTTCTTGTGCTCGCTCCCATCTTGTCTTTTCCCTGTCCTGCAGGCGGCTGTTTGACTTGAGAGGATGACAGCAGCTGGTACAGTGGTGTTGCCAACTTGGAGAAGTTTGGTATGTATGCTCTGTAATAGGAGAGGAATCCAAGTAGTCTTCTCAGGTCTCCTACTGTTGCAGGGGTCTTCTCTTTCAAAGCCAGGACAGGGGCTAATTCTGCAGGGTCCATGGTATATCCATCACTGGAGACCATACGTCCAAGGAAGGACACTTTTCTTTTTAATATTTCACACTTGCGTGGACTCAGCTTGACACCATGCTTCTGGTATCGCTGTAGCACTGTTCTCATGCACTGGAGATGCCCGTCAAAACTGGCACTGTGTACCAGATTATCGTCCAGGTACGGCTGACACATGACATTTCTAAGGCCACTTAAACACTCCTCCATATTTCTTTGGAATTCTGCGGGAGATGAGCTTAGCCCAAATGGTATCCTAATCCAGTGGTATAAACCCCAAGGTGTTATAAAAGCTGTTAACGGTTGACTTCGTTCATCTAGGGAGCCTTGGTGGTAGGCCTTACCTTCGTCCAGGACTGAAAACCAAGAGCTACCACCAAAAGAGTCCAGCATGTCTTGAATTCTGGGGATCGGGTGGCGGTCTGGGACTGATTTCTTATTTAACTCACGGTAGTCACAACACAGTCTCAGAGCACAATCCCGTTTTCTGACGCACACAATGGGCGAAGCATACAGCGACCTTGACTGAGTAATCCAGCCACGATTTAGCAGGTCTTGAATGTATTCCTTGACCTCTTGGTATAAAGGTTTGGGCACAGACATATAGGATTTCTTTAAAGGAGTGGTGTCGTGAAGTGTGATGTGTAACTTCAGGGATGGGATAAACCCAATGTCGTCATCGTTGTAAGAAAAGGCGTGACACTCCTCTCGCAGTATCCGCCTTACCCTCTCTTGTTGTGCAGGCTCTAAGTGGTCTACGTTCACCGGTGGATTCCAACAGCTTGGCTTCTCTTCCATTTCCTTGTTTGGCATAACATCTCTCTGATTGACTAGAAAGTTGTCATTGCTTTGTTTTTCAGTTGAAGTCAGCTGTTCGGACTGAACTGCGTATGCTGTTTTCACCATGTGAAGGTAACCCAGGACGGTGCGTGCATTTACTGTGATATCATATTTGTTTGTGTTCATGAGAGGGACTGGAACACACATAGACTTCCCTTTTGTCACTGTCACTAACCCTTCTTCTACAGACACCCTGAGGTAGGTTCAGCTGGTCACGGGACAAACAGCAGGCTTTGGCCCTTGAACTGTGTTCCCGCACATGCCCTCACATTCACAGTGGTCACCGTTTCGGCAGCCAAGCAAATTGTCCTTTTGCCAGTGCAAACAGTTCCAACGTCACACTCTGAATCCTCTTTCATGAGTTGTATCACTAACTTTGCCGTTTTGCAGGTCACAGAAAAAGCTTGACTTAATTTCTGACTCATCTGTGATGCTGTCTGCTTCTCATCCCCTTGGCTTATTATTGCTTGAATTACATTATACCCGATTATAGGCTGCTCGGCCACATTTGAGTCACTTGAGACTAACAAAGGGGCTAACAGTGGCTCTGATGAGCCCTGGTCTTGAGGTAGTCGGAATTCTACTTCTACCCAGCCTAAGAAGAGTATTTGAGTCTGATTTGCAGCAAGGCCAATTAAAGTACCTGGACCTAAAAGTTCTTCAATGGGGCACATTGGACAATGGGGCAGATGAGTCTTTCTCCATTCTTCATTAATAATACTGGCTTGTGCGCCGGTGTCCCAGAGTGCCTCCACTGGCACGTCATCAAAAAAACATTGTAATAGACACCGCTCACCGATTAGGTTATTCAGCCTGGTCTTGTGTTGAGGGGGGAGGTAACACACAGGATTGTGTTACCTGTCATTGTTCGGCTTGACGTAGCGTCCATTAGGTTCGGAGGTAGCTTACTTGAGAGAGGCGGCGCCTTCCAGCGAGGGGGCCAAGCTTCAGCTCCTTCAGGCGACACGCCCCCCCCAGTCTCGAACAGAGAAGACTCCTGATTTTCTTACGATTTCAAAGCCTAATTTAACATACTTGTCAGTGTTAAACTTTTTTTCATTCGAATTTGGATGGGTAGTTAATAACACATTATTCTGTGGTGTGGTGAACTTGAAACTCGTTTTTAATTCCACTTTACAGGATCTTTAAATGTATTTAGTGCTAATACAATTATTAAGCCTATTTTGAAAAATATGTTTATAATGTGACAATATGTCAGTAATCGTGTGATAACGAAAATGTGACTAGGCCTAGACTCAGGGGCGATTCTAGGATCAGACCTTTAGGGGTGCTCAGCCCCCAATGACAATGTGACATGAATACAGTGCCTTGCAAAAGTGCAAAACCCCCTTGCTAATAACAGGCATGCAAACAGGTCATGGGTGAAAAAGGTGAGAAGGATACGGCGAACCCCCAACCCTCTAGGGGGGTCCGGGGGCATGGTACCCCGGAAGAAAATTTATTAAATTTTAAAGTTAAACGCATGAATCTGGTGCACTTCGAGAGCAAAATTAAGAGGCTAGATCTATGTAGAATCTGTGCTCTTGTAAACAATGTCATGTACTTTTAACCATAAAGGCTTTTTTTGTATAGCATTGGTTCCAGAGCCAGTTGTAAAGTTAAGAAGCACGGGTAAAATGCTGTGTTGGCCACGGCCACGAACGTAGGTTATTTTGGTTTCAAAAAGGTGAGGAGTTTGCATGCCTATAAATCCCTAATTTCACTGGATAACAATTCATAGATTTAGGCCTATGTATTATTATGCTAAAAAAACAAAAGATGTCCCTTTCTTCATGAACTTTTTAATTATTATAATTTTTAGGGGTGCTGAGATTAAATTTAGGGCTGCTTGAGCAATAGTGCTATTTTCTGATTAGCTATTGTGTAGACCTTTTCTTTTTTTTGATTGGGTGATAAGTGGCAGGCTCGACTAAGAACTCCAGGGGAGACGCGCTTGATTCCTGCCGGTTCCATAGTGAGATAGGCGCGGCCAGAGAAATTTCGGTTGGGCGCTGCGGCATATTAAATATAAAAGGTTTTTCCGCGTGAGAAATACGATGTGTGGCGGGAATGCGTGACAAAAGACCGAAATGAGTGACTGTCACGCTCAATGCGTGACACTTGAGAGCCCTGCCGTATGAGTTCACCCTTTACACAACGCAAACTGCAACCTTTTGTCATTTTAATATAATTCATGTTTTGGTTTTATATTGGCTGGCTTCCCAGAATAGCTGAATTTGCAGAGCTAGCGAGCCCCAATTCCGTTTGCCATCATCTTTGCTATCGCCAGTTTACTCCAGATCGGCACACAGGTGCTTCAAAGTCACTAGAGACGATTTAGCTTTTGCAACGAGACAATTTAAGATAATTATGACAATGGTAGAATATAGTATAGTTCGGTTCAGTATCGCTAACCATGGCAAATGGATTTCGAAGAACTACAATATCCGTGCTGATCTTGGATTAAATTGACGATGCAAAGTTTCCATCTTTTGACGACGCCAAATGGAATAGGTGCTAGCTAATGTTTGCTCCATCGGTTTGTTTGCTAGCTATGCAAATGCAGCTAGCTTAGTGTGTGAGTGCTCAGTTGGTAACCCGCGACGTTACCTTCTGGCAACGTTGTGGCAACGTCATAGCAACGTTATAAAGGGAATGTTGCCAGTTGGTCCCATGGACAACGTTGCCGCGACGTCGTACCTTGGTCGGCTGGTTACGTTATTTTTAGACCCGTGGGCAACGTTGCCGCGACGTTGTACCTTGGTCGGCTGGTTACGTTATTTTTTGGTCCCGTGGACAACGTTGCCGTGACGTTGTACCTTGGTCGGCTGGATACATTAATGTTGGTACCATGGGTTAAGTTGCCGTTAGTCGCAGGACAATGGATCTCGAGTGCAATATAGTGGTTTATCCAGAGATGGAGAGATCACACTGGACTGCTCTCAGTTCTGACACTTTTGCAATGTAGCCATAGTCTACATGAATTTCAATCACACACAATATTAAATGTTGCACCCAGCACGTATAAATGTAGACAATGCATGTAATTCATGTGCAGCTTAGCCCCAGCATGTCATTGGTCATCAATTTTCTCATATGCAGAAACATAACTTTAATAAATAAAAGACTGAATTTGGAATATAATTTAGTCTTTCATTCTTTACTATAAACATGTACAAAAGCAATCAATGTGTGATGTGTAACATGATTAAGCAAATATTCTTTGTATAGCACACCAAAGCTGTATGACACACAATGCAAATTTGTGCTCCAATAATTTTGTAATACAAAATTGTTAAATGTGACCAAAAGGTAAGGTACTCTTAAGAGTTTCATTTCCAAAGACAAGTCATCACAGAATATTAAAATTCTTCCTTAGCAAACCTGCCCCTCAGTCTGCCCCTGAGCAACAACTTAGCGCATGCCCATTTCAACGCATCGCTGAAACTGGGGTTTCAGAAGCAACCGTCTTGTACAACCGTCAACCGTCTTGTACGCATTGGATTTCAACTGGAAATTAGCTACTTCAAAGGTGAGTTTCTTTACAGAAATAGTTTTAAATATATAAACATATTTTCAGAAATTGGATGGGGCATGCTATTACGTATATGTTTTAAATTGAGGCTATTTAGCCTGTTTATGTGCTATCAGATTCACATTGTTTACGTTACGGATTTTGCTAGCTAGAGGTTAAACCCTCCAGAATGTTATGTTGAAATACTGAAAATGCATAGGCCTACATGTTATCAAAGTTTAGCGTCTCACAAATCACCCACAAAAGAATCAGTGAAAATAAACGTTCAGAACTGTTAGAAAACCTTGTCCAAAAATAGTTTATTTAGCCCGGAATTTTCAAAGACTGTGGAGCTAGCGCGTGGCTGATCACGTTTTGATCACAGTCGGTCATGGCATGCACAGCAATGGCGTCTATAAAAGTATCATGTCACTAATTCTTCCAATTTGTACATGACATCTGTTTTTGGGTAAGTGTATTCGTTTTAACCTTTAGATGCGTGATTTCTAAATATTTCCGACGCTTCCACAAGTTATTTTTCCAAAACGGAAGCTAGGTAGCTTTAATTAGCTTCTGTTACCTAGCAACCTAGCATAATACTCGTACCAATGCTACTACTTGGAGGTATCAGATGGCTGAGCAATTAGGGAGTCGGGCTATTAATCAGAAGGTTGTTGGTTCGATTCCCGGCCGTGCAAAATGACGTTGTGTCCTTGGGCAAGGCACTTCATCCTACTTGTCTCGGGGAGAATGTCCCTGTATTTACTGTAAGTCGCTCTGGATAAGAGCGTCTGCTAAATGACTAAATGTAAATAGTTTTTGTCTATCGGAAAATAGTCGGTTGGAATGTTCAGAATCACACATGTGCAACGCTACACTGTGGGGCCCTGCTTTTGAACGATCACATATGTGCGGTGCTACTCCTTTAATATCAATATGCTAATACTATGTACATAAACTACATTCCACTTTCATTTCTGTACAGATGATCCTACCACCATCACTAGCACTGTGTCCCTTGGAAATTATGGTAAAGTAATGAATGACCGTTTATAACAGTGACAATAGTTGTATGAGCCATAGCAACCCTTAAGGCTATGTTTTGAAGCAAAAGCATGACTTAAAAATTTTGCATCACCAGATGCCATACCCCTAGGTGTCAACTGTGGTCTGGTGGAGGAGAACCCATAGGGGGCCCAGGAAAACAGCTGGCAGCCAGGCAAGTGCTAATATAAGACACTCAAAAAAAATACTCAAACCATTGCTAACTCATTGTAAGGCATACGTAAGTTGTTCTGATTGTGGGAGGAAACATATGTCAAAACAACAAATGTTGTCATACTAATGCTTTGTATACCCCATTCAGCTGTACCATCTTGGGCAAAGACCATTCAAGATAACATTTGTTATGTACATCAATGTTACAGCTAATCTAGAAGAACCACAGTGTATGCCAATCATGCAAACTCTTGTTTTACTTGTCCTTAATTACAGACACATGTTATGCTCCGGAAGATGGAGACATTGGAGGAGAACCAGCTCTCCTATTCAGGCGACTACAGGGCAGACACACTGAAGAGGTGCCAGTGATGGACCTACAGGTGGCCCAAACACAGGCTGAACTCCAAGACCTTGAGGAGCGCCTTAAGGTGCTGGAGTTCCGAAAGAGAGTGGTAGGTGTTTGGAGATGCCATGAACTATGGCTTATGTGGAAGAAATTGCGATTTCCGGTGTGCTTACATTATTCACTAATCAATAGAACTAGTCATTGGATACTAGTTAGTATGTTCTCATGTAAGCTTGCTATTAATAAGAGTAGATTGTGTCTATGTGTCAGGGTTAATAGATGTTCGGGATCAGGAGAAAGTACTGGGTAAACGTCCTTTGTCATGACTACAAGGAGAGCGCCAACTATGATCTCTCTAGTTTGAGTGGTCATGTGTTGGGAGCTGTGAATCTCTTCCTCTGAGACTGTTGTAACGTCATTACTGCCTGACTGTCACTATCTATGTTTACATTCCTGTGCCCTATAAAAGATGGTCCTCCGGCTTTCAGAGCGGAGAGAGACCTGGTTGAGACCTAAGCTTGGTGTTGTGTTGTCATTTATGGTCAGAAGACTGGTTTTCTCTCCCAATCTGCAGATTGATAAATACTTATTAAAATCCAGAACTCAACTGAACTTAGTCACTCCGTTTATGAAGAGACGGACAAAACACTTTCTTCATCATTTATACGCAGCGTTCAAATTGGTGCTGACAATAAGTTCATGACTTCTAATTGCAGACGCTGTGATGAAGTGGAAGACGGGACTGGGAGAGAAGGCTGTGGAGCTCGTCATAGCGGAGACACTTAAACACGCCCCGGCAGCCCATTCAAAACAAGCCAGGTGAATGAATCATGATTGCAGCTTCCATATCCAACCTTTCACATGGCTATGTGACAAAAAAATAGAATCCCATAATATTTTTTTGATGATGTATATTATTTTAGATGTGATTTTTTTATGACTTGTATAGCCCCTTTCACACATGCAATTATGTTGATAGGACACTAACTTATTTTGTGCTTCATTGTCAGGGCCAACAGACAGGACCTGTAGCGGGGACTGGCAGAAGATTTTAATTCACTGTTTGGCACTTTGTTTGAAATAAAATGACTGAATGTTACTGCTAATGGTAATGCTGCCTCGTTTATAATTAGCTTGAGTTAGGCTACACGTCACACAAACAAAGTCCTCCTAAAGTTGGCTACCATGTAGCCTATTATACAAGAACAAGTAGCATTTTGGGAAAATTAGGTCTGCATATGAACCGCCCCAATATAAGCAGTAGAATTGAGAAATATAGGTTACTTAATTAACGTTGCAGTTACGGACTGGCAACGTCACAAAATTACGTTGCCACGACGTCGCGGTTACGGACTGGCAACGTCACAAGATAACGTTGCGGTTACCTTCTGGCGTCCCACAGATGCACGGTCCCGCAACGTATGTTTGGTCATCGAGTGACGTTGCGGCAACGTAAGGGCAACGTAACTGTGTTAGCTGGGATGGTGCGATTAACTGGATTAATTTCACGTTAGCTACGTGCATTTCAGATGGTAGACACTCAAGTCACCTTGTCAGATAAGGAACACAACTACTGCATTGCTAGCTTCTCTCAGTCACTGACTCTAATTCAAACAGCTGGTGTTGTTACTTAGCTAGCTAGCTAACATAGTGACCAATGCAGGGAAAATGGTGACAGTTGTGAATGTTTAATTGCATTGAGTGGTTACTTTATAGATGTAGGACAGGACCGGGAGACTCGCGACCAGGTCCAGCGTTGGCCGACCGACGACCGGGCAGGTGCTGACAGCTCAAACCCCCCACAGCACAAGGGATGTGTGTGTGTGGGGGGGGGACAGAGAGAGGAGAGCAGGGATTAGAGAATGCCAGGAGCAGCTAACAGTTACAGGAATAATAGAATGAGATCCCCACCGGTCAAGTGTGGACTAGTGCAGCAATTTAACAGAGCAAAAAGGGGTATTTGATGCAGCCCCACACACCAAGACAGCGACAGTCCCCCTCGGTTGGAACATGAAATCTGTTCCAGGGGAAAGAACTATAAAATAAGTTATACTTATAGAATAAGGATGAAAGCAACCCGTCCCTCGTTGCCTCCAACTAGTAACAGAAACAATAACAGTAACAGTATACAGCAACGGAAACTATAACAGTAGCAATATACAGTAACAGATTTACTTTATTTGTAACATCTAGATGTAACATCCCGATGGGGCAATGTTAACATATAAGCTATAATTACAATTTAAAAGTTACATGTGATACACACATAGGCAAACACACACCCCAGATTTTTGCAGCTATAGTTCTTCGAGTTCTGATTTGTCTGGATTAAGAGTTGCTGGATATTCATCATTATTCTTCTGAGATTTAATAAAGGACAGGAGATCTTCCAAGTATTGCAAAACCTGTTCAGCCTCTTCACCCTCTTCAATTTCCTCTAAAGTCTTCTCTGCTAGCCTGATAAGAGCACGTCTTGAAAGGCTCTCGAACCCTCCCCTCTCTGGCTCCTTACACTTTAGATGCTGGCATACTAAAACTAGCTGAGGCTTCTCAAGAGTGAGCAATGCTTTACTGACTTGATCCTGTAAATCCTCCATTATTCTCTGTTTAGGTCTTCAATTTCTCTTCTAGGTTCGTCTTTTAATATGAAGCTGAATGTGGATGACTATCACGCTGCTTCTCCTGGCTGGCTCGCCAAATATGCAACACCCTCGAAGAATGACAGTTGGGTTTGTCTTGATCCACAGCAGGTAAACTGTGCTAGCAAGACTAGCTGTGTGTTAAAAGCCTCATTCATCTCTGTGGAACCCAACGTCTACAAAAGAAACCAATGTTCTTACATCTGTAATGACCCCCAAATTTTACATCCCGTCCAAAATGACAGTTTAACACACTGTTTGGTCGTTGTCTCTGGACAATAGATGCTAGATTAGGAGGAGGTTATCTTGACTTCCAACTGCAGTTGTTTACATTTACATTTAGTCATTTAGCAGACACTCTTATCCAGAGCGACTTACAGTAAGTAAAGGGACATTCTCCCTGAGGCAAGTAGGGTGAAGTGCCTTGCCCAAGGACACAACATCATTTTGCATGGCCGGGAACCGAACCAACAACCTTCTGATTGATAGCCCGACTCCCTAACCGCTCAGCCATCTGCCCCCCTGTAATGGGGGAAATTCAAGCGGCACTGTGTAGATCTGAGTAGTCAAGAGATGTGGGTTTATTACAATTTATTTTGCTTATACAGATCATGATTTAACAAAGTACTTTGTGATCAGTCATAACGAAGGAGGTGCTAGCCACAGGTCGTTCGCCAGAGTGATACAGAACAACCCCAAAACCCTGCCTTATATAAACTTTAGATCAAATGGTTTTTCTGAACTCTGTGATTGGTCAGCACTGCTCAGTGACAGTGACTTCATATCAAGTTCCCACGGTTCTTTAATGTGGCCTCTCTCCCCAAACCAGTAGATAGTAAAACCACAGGGGTTCACCAGTCAAATGGTCAACTGTCCTTTGTGTGGGCCACTTCAAACAAGTCTACAGGAAGGGTCAGAGCAGCAGATCACAATAACAATACAGTTGAATCCACATTGTCTCCAGACCAACTGTCTCTTCCTCCCCAGGTGACAAGAACTCTCTCAGGTCACCCAGACTTCCCGTCTCCTAGTTATAAAACTGCAAATGGCATCTCTACCAAATGGAGTTGACTCTTAATCAACTTTAGACTTCCGTTAAAACACATTCCTCATATATGAAACACACACATTAACTGTATTCCAAAATTTCCATGACACCCCCATGTTGTTCTGTGTTCTAATCCACATGCCATTTTGCCTGCAAGACACAGCCAAACTCTGTCACACATGCAAAGACACACTCAGTATGCCCCCACACACACGTAGACAGCCATAATCTACAGTACATACAGGAAGCAGTTTGCTACTTCTTCTATGAGAACTCTGATTTCTGAACTTTGATTTGCTGTATGACAACATATCTTACCATCGCATTCGAATGAATTCTGGCTCTCTTTATTAGATCAGTCAATAACGTTGGTCTAAAATGATTAGCTGTCAGTGTAATTTGCCTCAAATAGCTGCAAAGATCAATACGTACAGAAATCATCAATGACTTGATGCGTTTGTTTTTCTCTTTCTCTCCCTCTCTCTCTCCTACACACACACACATGCACACGTGATAAAACATAAGGATGTGTATTCAATGCAGTCAACACATTGCTGATGAGTTTTATCTTGTGGAAGGATGTCTCGGAAGGACAAGGTCAAGGATCACATGGTGTAACTGGATGGAACAGGGTTTGGCTCGGGAACAGACATCCACCCAGCCCTCTCACTAACCCTCAGCTCACTTGCCAGCATGTACATGGAGGAGAAGACCGAGTGTGTGTTCCTGTCTCCGTGGGGCCCCTGGGCCCCCCTAAGTGTGAGCTGGTGTGCATCTTTGGGACAGGGGACCTGGGCCGTTCTTTGGGCCAACGTCTTCTCCAGGCAGGCTACACGGTGGTGTTTGGTAGCAGGAGACCCCACACCTGTGGCCGTCTACGGAGCACAGGTACCTGTCTGTCTGACTTTCTGCCTGTTGGTCTGTTGTCTGTCTGTGTGGCTGGCTCCCTGCCTGACAGTCTCTGCCTGCCTGTTGGTCTCACTGTTGATCTGTTGGGCTCTCTGTCTGACTGCCTGTCTTTGCCTGTCTGTCTGTTTACATGCATGTCTGCTTACAGGTGTTGTCATGTTAATGATGCATGAACTTGTGTGAACTTGAACATGTGTTGCTGTAAATTTACAGGTCAAGGTTCATGCAGCAGCTGCCCAGTCAGCCCAGCTGGTCTTCATAGCTGTTCACAGAGACCACTATGGGCCTCATGTACTAGAACGCTTTTGCGCCCACTTCAGGCGTATTTGTTTCGCAATTTGCGCGTAAAAGCATGGCGAGGTATGTACAAACATGCCGCACTGAGGTAAAAGCGCAGACTGCCTGTCGCGGGAACTGAAAATGGAAAATTGCGCTTTTCCGTGTCATGCATATGCATTCACGGGAGGGTCAAGGCGAAAGTGGGAGTTTCCCATAAAGAGATGGGAGGGAATGCGTAAAGTGCGCCTAATTATGTATTCCGCGGTATGTACAAAACCCGCTTGTGAAAGCGCAACTCTATTTTGCGGTGAAAATTCTCCGCCTGTTAAAAGCAGGCGTAAACCAGGATGCGCATATGCCTCCTAGTGAAATGGCAGCCGTAACCCGAGCAAGACGAAGACATAGGCAAAATAATTGTTGCCACAAGGATCACACTTTTTGAGTTGAGTGAACACAAAATTATTACGCGTTACAGATTAAGCAGCCATGCAATATTACAGTTACTGGAAGAAATCAAAGATTACATCGAATCTCCGACTCAGCGTTCACATTCCATTCCAGCAGTTGTTAAACTCTTCGCTACATTACAAATATTGGCATCAGGATCACTTCAAACAGTCATTGCTGTTTTGACTTTGGTGGCTGATCCATGATAGAAAGAAGGAGGCCCATTCAATTGCTCGTTTAAATGCTCGCAATGTACGGTATAGTGGGCGGAGAAAGGTGCTGATTACCTGATGACCTGCAGGTTTCGTAAAAACTACGTAAACTGAAGTATCACAGAGTGCGCAATCTGCGGGTTGGCCATGGCGCTAATAACGCTACGTTTGCGAATGTACTTACATGAGGCCCTATGACTTCCTGGAGTCTCTAGGAGCACAGCTAAAGGGGAAGGTCAGCTCTCAATATCCTCATGTCCTCCTCATGAATATTTATAATCTTTGATAATCTTATTGGCGAACATCAGCTGTTTGTGATTGAGTTAGCTGATAACTCAATCACAATCAGAGGGGAAATAGGTGTGTAGGAGAGGGAGGGGCTGAGAGAAGAGAGAGAGAAAGACAGAGGGCCTCATGTACTAACGCTGTTGTGCCCACTTCAGGCGTATTTGTTTCGCAATTTGCGCGTAAAAGCATGGCGAGGTATGTACAAACATGCCGCACTGAGGTAAAAGCGCAGACTGCCTGTCGCGGGAACTGAAAATGGCAAATTGCACTTTTCTGTGTCATGCATATGCATTCACGTGCGCCTCTATTTTGTGGTTAAAATGATGCGCCTCTTAAAAGCAGGTGTAAACCTGGATGCACGCAGGTTTCCTTGCATATGCCTCCTGGTGAAATGACAGCAGTAATCCGAGCGAGACGAAGACATAGGCCGAGGAGACGATTTGAAAGGATCACACTTTTTCAGTTGAGTGAATACAAAATCATTGTGTTACAGATTAAGCAGCCATGCAATATTACAGTTACTGGAATTTGTAATTTCGGTCCAGATTGCATTTTTTTAAATTCCAGCCTTGTATAATATTTAAAAACTCTGTTTCCTAGTAATGCAGTTTACAATGATTAATGACAGTGTACACATTATTGCACATGTTGGTTAACAGTCTGATGGCAGAGGGGATGTAGGACCTACGGAACCATTTACATTTCGAGTGCCGCAATGTATGATGAAGCAAGGATAGCATGAATACTAACTACACACACGCACATTGTAGGTAAACACGCATGTGCACACACTGACACACGCATATGCACACCCCAAGGCACACGTAAGTATAGTATACACATACTCACACAAACTTTGTGTTGAGATGAAACCAACATTCCAGCCTCAGTTCCAGAACTTCAGAGAGAAACACAAACACATTCAACCCTCCTGAGAGCAAACCTGATTCTGCCTCGCATTCTTTTAAAACATACACACCCTCACATTCTCATCACACACACATACACTCATCATAGGCACATACACACTGATCACAGATACACACGCACACACACTTAACCCTCGTGCTGCCTTCGGGTCACATGACCCAAAGGTTCATAACGAACCATTGTTGTGTTTACCCAATTTTACCCAATACAAAAACAAATAAAAATAATTTTCTTTTAACCATTCCAATGTGGGGGGTCTGAGACAGCCCGACAGTTAAAAGAAAATGCTTCACTTTGTTTTTGTATGAGGTAAATTTGTCGCAATACGACGGTGGGTCACAATGACTGATGGGTCAGAATGACCCGAAGATAACACAAGGGTTAAACATACGCACACACAAGCACACACACATTATCACTCACATCCTACTGTACAAGGCTGTTGTTTGCGTGTAAATGTGTGTGTGCACACGCGTGTGTGTTACTCCCTGGCTGGCAATTTGATTAGATCCACAGTGGGGTTGTGCTTGCGTCACATTCAGATTGTGGTCTTGTCTGTCTCCTCATCCTCTAAAACTTGTGCTATTCCTCTGCCTGAAAGATCTGCCAATCAAACTGTACACACACACACACACACATTCACACTCAGAAAAAACAACAGTAGATTTACATAAATACATAGTCTAAAGAACTTTTTTTTCCACAATCTTCAGTTTATCTAGAGTTTAGTGTGTGGGTAAAGAAGCCTGGTCTGTCAGTATGTTAGCAGGTTCTGAAATGCCCGGATTGGGGTCAATTCTCTTTTCCAGAATTGAAAGTGATTTAATTTCTTCAAGTTGTGCAAATGTTTCTAAATATGTTAAAAAATCAGATCAATACTCCATTTGAATGCCTTTTTCTGTTTTGTATGTGTGGGTGTATGGGTATGTGAAGGATGCATCAATTGTAGATGCACAGTGTAACTTATGCCCAGTGACTGTGTGTGTGTGTGTGTGTGTGTGTGTGTGTATGTGGTATTCATCAATTGTATAGCTGACACCCAGTGTGTGTGTTTGTGGGTGAGAGTGTGCATGTGTGTGTGTTCCAGAAGTATACACCAACTGCATAGCTGATGCCCTGTGTGTTTCTTCAGGTGTAAGTGTGTGGGGACAGTGCGGAGGCCAAGCAGGGCGTGGTGGAGCTAGCCACCAGGCTGGGCCTCAGCTCACTGGACCGGGGCTGCCTTTCCTCAGCCAGGGAGCTGGAAGACATCCCCCTGCAGCTGTTCCCTCAGTGGAGGCTGCGCCTGGCCATCGGCCTCACCGCCTCCTTCTTCTTCTACTTGCTCACCAGAGACGTCATCTACACATACGCCACCCAGGGAAAAGATGTCTCCTTCAGAATCATAGTATCCCTGGCCAACAAGGTAGCACACAGCTACAGTCTTATTTAGATGACTGTATTCCATCTTGGTAATCTAATCCGTGTGTGTGTGCGTGCGAGAAGGTGTTCCCCATCGTGTCTCTGATCATGCTGTCTTTGTGTTACCTGCCTGGTGTTCTGGCAGGGATCCTGCAGCTCTACAGAGGGACCAAGTACAGGTCAGACACCTGCTTGATACTCAGCACTGATAGGCTGTAGGCCGGAGGAGAGAGGCTCTTTTCAGACAGGGTATTGGTTAGACCTGTGACTATATCCCAGTCCTCGTGCCCCGCTGCCACATGTTTTAGATGTTTCACTGCTCCAACACACCTGATTCAAATGAATGGGTCATTATCAAGCTCAGCAGAATAAGGTCTGTTGGAGCAGGGAAACATCTAAAACATGCAGGGCAGGGGGGGCACAAGGACCAGGATTGAGAGCCACTGGGTTAGACAGACTGTGATGTGTTAATAAAATAAAATAAAAATAATAAAATAAAAACATGTCTTCACTGTGGGAATCTGAAGCCAAGAGAAAGAGAGAGTTGAGCATTGGGGGGTCAGGTGGCTGAGCGGTTAGGGAAGCGGGGGAATGTCCCTGTACTTTCTGTAAGTCACTCTGGATAAGAGTGTCTGCTAAATGTAAATGTATTGCACTACTCAAGTCATTCTTTGATGAAGAAAAGAAAATCTAATGAGACCTGTTGCTAAAGACTATAAAAAATCCATAAAAAAACAATGTGCCAAAATCTTTGAACAATGTATCTATATATATCTATCTGGTGAAGGGCTGTAGCATGGGCCAACATAATTATGACCATGATTCTTCATTAGGCTCCTTAACATCACTGCAAAAAAGCTGCAGTTCCTGTGCAGACAGGAGAACCTAGCAGAACAACCATCTCTCCAACTCTCCATCGTAGCCAAAGCCCACCTGAGAGGTCACAACAGCTAGCCAGACTCGTTAGATCAGAGAGGTATATTAGCATCGCATCGTTTGAGTATCGTAAAAGTCGAGACTTCAGGACCCCAGGTTCTGGACTGAATGGAGTGCTACATAGATGGCGTTCTGCTAGGTTCTCCTGTCTGCACAGGAACACTGAAGCTATGTAGGACTGTCTATTTTTAGTACATGTTTACTGCGCAACACACACACACACGTAAAATTCTAATTGTCTAGAGCTGTACTGTAATTACACCTCAAACACTGTACTGGTTGTAACAAAACCAGGATGCAACACCACTCAGTCCTGGAATGTAGAGTCTACAATGTACCATGTTCTCTACTCATACTGGAACAGAAGGGAAAGAAGGGGTGGGGGGGAGAACGATAAGGTCTCTTCACTGGCATAGCTTTGTTTTCCAGCTATGAGCCTTTCTTGACAGTACACCCGCATCCAGCTCCATAATGATCTTTTGAAATGTCTTTAACGTGTAGCGGAGCTTTGTAGGGTACTGCATGTTCAAGGTAGCCTGACGTTGTCATACTCATAATTATAGTCAGAATATGAGTCTGATACCACTCCGTTGGGCTGTGAGTATGTGGCGTGTTTCAACCGAACTCTGAAAAAAAAATGTATTTTCGCTCAATTGGATAGACCTACAACCAATCAGAGCAACGTAGTATGTTGTTTGTTGAAAACGAATTCAACCCAAGCGTTCTTTGGTGACGTAGTTGATTACGTTTCTGTTGATCATTTGTCCATCATCGTATAAAGCCCGCCCTGACAATTTGATTGGTCCGAACAGCTCTTGTTTGGACATAGTTTTTCCCCAACCGAGCGACCCCAGACCCAACTTCCTGACCACATTTTTTTGTGGGCGGGGCTAAGTTCGGCTGGCACCCAGGCTATGTTCAAGGCATAAAAGAGCCCAAACAACATTGCAGAAGCAAGTGCTACACTCTCAAGACCTTGAAGCACCATCACACCCTCGAGGACTATCCTGACGTCAGAGGGTTCACTGCTGGCAGTGTCTTTCACGACATAGATCCCCACTGTCGTTCTCTCTATGGCACTGAGGAAATCGTCTCAGCCATTTCCTGGTGAAAAGAACATACAATGCAATTCTTTAATGATAGGTTCAGCATTTTGTAACTTGGCTTGTAAACAATCCAACAGGGTGATAATTTCTATCTTTAGCAAGGATAAACTATCTTATCTGAAAATAGACAAAAAACGTAAATAAATCCACTGTTTATGACCTCCTACCCAGGCAAAACCGCTGCAGGTCAGAAGGTATGTTTTCTCTCCTGTGTGTGTGTTTGAATGTTGGTCTGTATGTGTGTGAACACATTAAAAAAAACTACCAGACCGATATGTATGAAACTTGGTGAAGGGGTGTACCATGGGCCAACATAATTATGACCATGATTGTTCATTAGGCTCCTTAACATCACTGCAAAAGAGCTGCAGTTCCTGTGCAGACAGGAAAACCTAGCAGAACAACGATCTCTCCAGCTCTCCATCGTAGCCAAAGCCCACCTGAGGTCATGACAGCTAGCCAGACTCGTTCAGATCAGAGAGGTATATTAACATTGCATCGTTTGAGTATCGTAAAAGTCGAGACTTCAGGACCCCGGGTTCTGGACTGGATGGAGTGCTACAGAGATGGCGTTCTGCTAGGTTCTCCTGTCTGCACAGGAACTGCAGCTCTTTTGCAGTGATCGTCTCCTATGTATGCATAGCATGAAGCTATGC
Source organism: Osmerus eperlanus (assembly GCF_963692335.1). Taxonomy (NCBI): domain Eukaryota; kingdom Metazoa; phylum Chordata; class Actinopteri; order Osmeriformes; family Osmeridae; genus Osmerus; species Osmerus eperlanus. The sequence goes on from NC_085024.1 coordinate 6,777,455, forward strand.
AAGTGTCTCTTTAGTACAGGTTTACTGTGCCACACTAGTTCACTCCAATGTTAATACTTACGTATAAAAATAGCATTTGCATTCGCCTGACCCACAGCTGAGTTAGCTAATAGTTAATACTAAATTTGGAGCCGGGAAAACCTACACATTTGTATATATAATTTGAACAGTACTTGCTACGAGTCTCTAGCTCAGGCAACATACTCTATGTTCCTATTTTACTGACGCCAACCGCAAATTAGCCACCCTATCTGAAGGTTCTAGCATCGACCATGTGAGACTTAGAGCTAGCTATCAAACTAGACGAAAATGTTTGGTATCATGACGGATTTACTGGATTTGATTATTCAAAATAATATAGTACGGTATTAACTGCACAAGTAAAACATAAGTACGCACACGGATTACTAGCAGATCAATTGGATGACTGCAGATATCTTACCGTTACAGAGCAAAAGTCACGATCCCGGCAGGCAGAGCTGAGTTGAAATGGTGGAAAAGAAAAACGGTTTGGAAAGCGCGAAATCTGACGTAATTTCCACCTCAAAACGATTTCACTTCCCGAAAATTGCATGTAAACCAATCTCATACGTTTTAACCACTTGAATCTTGCTTGTTTCACAGTTAACCATATTTAAAACATTTTAGTATGTTTTAATTGATTATTTTTAATATATTTAATAATTAATAGACGTATGCTAATTCTAAGGAATTTTTATGAAAACATTTTGAGACAATGACTAATTAAAATCAAATAGATGTAAATACTTATAAAATATGCCATGATTCATTTCTGTGAGTGAAGGTTTAAAACAGGAAAACTATCATACTATAAAATATAGCAGAGGAAGCAATTCACAAATAAAACAAGGTGGCTAGACTAGGCGCTGGCAGTGGCAATGAATATTATGTGCAAGTCTGCAGAGAGGGCTAGAGTAACCTAAATGACCATGTAGCAACCTTCTATTGGTAAGCGTATTCTGCCCTTGCAAAAGAGTCCCCTTCTTAAGCTCAACAGATAGATAAACTCTTTCCAGTCACCGTAGAATTGAATGATGATTTATTGTCACCAGTTTGTAGGTACAGCGTTAGGAAATGAGTAAAACTGAAATAAATAAGGAAAACCACCATGAGTATGAGTATGCTGAATACTAAGCTTAATTCTCAATAATAGCACAGCATGTATTTTCAGAAACTCAGAAATATGCTGCCGTATACAAAACAATTCCCCAAACATGGCAAGATCAGTTACATAGGACAGATATCTCCAAACAATCAAGAAAATACGTAAATCTATCACATAAACGATTATCCATATCAAATGTAATCATGAATTGAAAGGTAAGCATGTTCTTATTGATTCTACTTACAGACAATGCTTCTACAAAATAATTGCAAGAAGGATGGAGTTTGATAACTCTGATCTGCAGCTTCACAGTGGGTGTCACCATTTTGTGCTAACCAGGATTCTTCTTTACAGGTTGTAGAAACTTAAGCAAACAACAGACCTTATTAGAAACAGCGCCACCTATTGGCTAAATGGAATTAACTAAAAATAGGAACTCAAACCAACCACATGGGCCAGAACACTCCCCGTCTGGTATCTGTAAAGATGCCAACATTAGCACCATAACTCAAAGTCACTTATCAATCTGGAGAGAGCAGTAGAACAGTCTCCGAAACTGGACACAGAAAGATCTTGCATGAAAACTCTCTTGCGGTCTTGACTTCAACCTTTCTCACTTTCCCATCTCTGCCAGGAAAGGTCTTCATCATGATGCCCATGGGCCAGTCGTTCCTTTTCACTTGACTGTCTTTCAGCATCACAATGTCTCCCTCCTGCGGTTGGGCTTCTCTTCCTGCCACTTCCTACGGCTCTGCAAGATAGGAAGATACTCTTTTCTCCAGCGGTGCCAGAAGGTGTTGGCAAGGCTTTGAACCTGCCTCCACTGCCGTCTGAAGAGGTCTTTATCGTCGAATTCACCTTGGGGAGGAAGAAATACAGCAACCTTTTGGGTGAGCAGTGTCGCTGGCATCAAAATGAAGGGGGAGTCCGGATCCGTCGACACAGGAACCAATGGACGAGCATTCACGATGACTGAGACTTCCGCCATGAACGTAGTCAGGACTTTGTGAGTAAGCTTGGATGAGCCCACCTTCAGCATCATGGAATCCAGGATGCGCCTTGTGATGCCAATCATTCTCTCCCAGCTGCCTCCCATATGAGATGAGTGCGGTGGGTTGAAGACCCAAGTACACCCTTTGTGGTTCAGGTACTCTCGGACCTCCTTATTGCTCTGAACGGCCTCCATCTTCAGCTCTCTGCAAGCACCAAAAAGTTGGTACCACAGTCGGACCTGATTTGTTTGGCTGGTCCTCTGATGGTAAAGAACCGTCGCAGAGCATTTATGAAGCTTGAGGAATCCATCGACTCAATGACTTCGATGTGTATAGCCTTGGTGCTCATACATGTGAACAGCACAGCCCAGCGCTTACTGCTTGCTAGTCCACCTCTGGTGCGACGTGCTGTTACCATCCATGGCCCAAATACATCTAAACCAACAAAAGAGAAGGGAGGGCCAGTGCTGAGGCGATCCACAGGTAAGTCGGACATCTTCTGAGTCTCCATACTCCCACGTAGTTTTCGGCAGATGACACAATGTTGGAGTATGCTGCTGACGTGCCGTTTTACACCGACGACCCACAGACCAGCTGCTCTCAAGGTACCCTCCGTAAAGTGGCGCCCTTGATGGTGGACCTGCTCGTGGTGGTGACGGATGAGTAGAGTCGCGATGTGGCTCCGTCCAAGTAGGATGAGAGGGTAGATTTAGTTTCTACCTAGGCTTGCTTGGGACAGGCATCCTCCAATCCTCAGTAGGCCTGAATCATCAATGCAGGGGCACAGACTAAAGAGTGGGCCCGCTTAGAAATGGATTTCCCTTCTCTGATGCATTCCATTTCCTCTTGAAAGGCATCGTGTTGCGAACTGCGGATGATGACATTCTTGGCTTGTTCCAGATCTTCACTGGAGCAGGGTTTTTTTGCAGCTGCTGCCTACCTTGAAAGACTGAGCAACATGCACAAGCCTTGCTGTTGCGTGTCAGTGCTGGTCAGCTTGAGAACCTCTCGAAGCGCTTGGGGTCTAACTTGTTGTTGGAGACATTGGTGGTGTGACAAGAAACTTGGGGATGGATCTCGAAGTCAGATCCAGGATCAACCAAGTCAAAAGGTGTGCGAAGGGTTCCTGGCTCTGCTGACCTGAACAAGAAAGCTGGTCCTGTCTACCATGTGCTATGAGTAAGGCTGCCTGCTGGGACCGATCTTGAGCCATAATCAGCAGGGTTTTGGTCAGTAGGAACGTGCTTCCACTGCTCTGGGCTGGTAGATCTCCTGATACGTTGCACCCTGATGAAGAAAGTGTTTTGTCCGTCTCTTCATAAACGGAGTGACTAAGTTCAGTTGAGTCCTGGATTTTAATAAGTATTTATCAATCTGCAGATTGGGAGAGAAAACCAGTCTTCTGACCATAAATGACAACACAACACCAAGCTTAGGTCTCAACCAGGTCTCTCTCCGCTCCGAAAGCCGGAGGACCATCTTTTATAGGGCACAAGAATGTAAACATAGATTGTGACAGTCAGGCAGTAATGACGTTTCAACAGTCTCAGAGAAAGAGATTCACTGCTCCCAACACATGACAACTCTCAGACTAGAGAGTTCATAGTTGGAGCTCTCCTTGTAGTCATGACAAGGAACGTTTAGCCAGTACTTTCTCCTGACCCCGAACATCTATTAACCCTGACACATAGACACAATATACTCTTATTAATAGCAAGCTTACATGAGAACGTACTAACCAGTATCCAATGACTAGTTCTATTGATTAGTGAATAATGTAAGCACAAAGGAAATCCCAATTTCTTCCACAGTCCCCCCTTTTGACGTTTAACGTCAACACAACAAACATTTATCAACTGTTTATCTGGGGCCTGCTGTAGTGCCTGACATTTCACAAGTTTCATAACATTTCAAAACCTTAACAATCAAACAATACTTTATCTGTTACTACTCAGCACAGCATACATGATTATAGGATTTGAAGAAGTATTAGGTAGTACCCAATCAGGTGAAAAAGTACAAAGTCAATGAAGTGAATAGCATAATGTTTAGCTCTCTAGCTAGGGCTCCCAGAAATGACCTTAACGCTCCTTCTATTTTCCTTGTTCAAAGTTGCATGGTATTATACACTTTGGTGATATTGTGACCTCCGATTCGTTCTAGTAACACAGGCACCCCCTAGGACTCTACAAAAGAACTAGCTTATAGCTATTCACTTCATGAGCAAACAGCATTATGACAGTTTATCAATGATACCAGAAACATAGGCATATTTCTCTCCTGGACATAACCAAGGGTCATGCTCTCATGAGCTCAACACAGCATGGTATAGATCAAACACTGTTCATAAATTCAGATTATTTCAAACAGTATAAAAGTAATAAAGTAACCACTATCTTTAATTATTGTTCACCGATCTGTGGTTAAGGACAGATCTATTCAGATTGCACACAGCATTGTATATCAGTTGGAAAATAGAAGGAGGCAAATGGCCATCTGTATTACATTGGCAAAATAGTCACTTGGTACTTGAGATTACATATCCGACATATCAATCATTCCCAGGGCAATAAAGTAATCATCAGTCTTGCTTGCTTTTGTCTGTGGCTTGATTTGGGCTACCATAATCTTACTGGCAGCCTTCCGAGAGCCTACTGCACAGCACTGTACACAGCAGGCAGTACACATCTTCCAAGCACAAACCACAATCAGCACAACAACGATTAACATGCCCAATCCAGTGATTCCCATTTGAATGATAGTCGAAAAGAAACCCCCCACAGAGGTCAGCCAGTCAGCAAAATTCCAAGCTTCAGGTTTCCCCAAAGCTGAAATTATGTTTTAATGTGAGCAACCATACTTGTGATATTTGCAGATTCATCGTGGATAAAAGTACAACAGTCATGACCTATCACAGCACAGGTACCTCCCTGAGCTGACAACAGATAATCCAGTGCCATACGGTTCTGTAGCACTACCTGCCTCATGGCCTACATCTCAGAAGCAACTGCAGTTAAGGCGTCGGCTGTCTCATTACCAATGGACTCCAACCCTACTGCTAAGCTCCTAATATCTCTAAAGGCAGTGATAACACCATACGCAGGGAGAATGGCAGCTGAAAACGTGAAAAGTGACTGTGTACTATTGCATCCACGTGATGTGATCCCAGCTTCTTAGCATCTGCATTAATAATACTTCTCTTGTGGCGGTGCCACCATTGTTTGGGAAAGGGGTGCAGGGGCAACCCATCTACAGGTCTGAGGGCTCCTACAATAAACCCAAGGTAACACTTTCCTGACCAGTCGGCCGGCAGGAAATAATAAGCACTCTTACCACATACCCACATGGTGCCATTGTTAGCTGCACGAGGAACCCAAAATGGTGATGCCCTTATACTTACAGGTCCATCTGCAACAGGCAAATCATGCAACAGGCTGTTAGCATACATACCACAGTGTGGTTACATGTATTTTTCCAAATACCTTCCCATAATTATTTAAACATTTAATCAACCATATACTACATCTTCTGTAGTATGCTAAAGGTGTAGGAATAACATAGTTAGCAACATCAGGAATTTATGTCACCCGCCCAAATGGTATACAGGACAAGTAACATTGATACAGATACAATTGAACTTACAAATCATCCAGTAGAGTGTGAGCATACATAGAAACCGTATCCTTGCATGTATTTTTTCACTCTCACTGTACCACTATGCCATACACATAACCATGCAGGTGGGGCATATTCAAGAGATGACTGACTCATTCGACAGAACAGTCACATTTGTAACATCCAACCCTACACAAGGCCACTTCTTGACCTTACACATATCAGCTATTGACAGAGGGACAGATCCCTGGATAACCTCCAGAATGCTTGGGACTCTAACCACAAACCCTGCAAGGTCTGTCCCCCCTAATGCTGCGTCCAGTCATTTTTCCCGTCCACGGTAAGGTGTTGTTGTACAGATTGTTCTTCATGTGTGCTTTATGATGAATCTCAATGTTCACATCAGTATAATTGGGAGCGTGCAATAGTGACTCTCGGTGTGGCTCATGTATGCGATGTCTGTGGACTCGTGCATCCAGTATCAGTATATGTCTGTCAGGTGTGTGCGTCAGTATGTCTGGATCTCATCTCTCATCGTAGCTCCGGCAGCGGCCTCGGTTTCCTTGAAACAACCGAAGGCCTCCACCACAGTATCCTCTCGTCCCCATTCTGGGTGCTGTCATCTGCTTCATGTAGAGGCCGGAGGAAGACTGAAAGTGTCTTCCCCTCTCCAGGCTCCTCTCTCTGGTTTCCCGTCTGGGTGCTGTCATCTGCTTCATGAATCACACATGGGGGAGAGAGGCATGGTAGCATCAGCAGCCCCTCTCTGGCTTTCTCCTCATGTGACTCACCTTTCGACGTCTTCAACACCTCCGGGTGGGTGCTCTTTGGGACCTCCTTCTCAGCGCCCCTGGATTGGAGTGCTGGATGGCGGGATCCTGGTTTTGGCTCAAATCGGTCAGCTGGACTGGAGCCTGCTCCCGGATCAGCCGCTGCAAACGGGTCTCCACCCCCATTGGTGTACTCCTGGAGGAGTAACCCAGTGGGAATGAGACAAATGACAAGTTGGAGCAGGCACCATGTGGAGGTGCACCTGCTCCTCCACCGGCCCCTGGCTCTCCATTGGGACCCTCCACCGTGTTGTTCGGTGGAGGGGTCGTTTTGCAGTGTGTCGCATGGATCCATGTCGGACGACCCTCCACTTTCACAGCTGTGTGAGTCACCAAGAGAAACCAGGTATGGACCGGTCCATCTCGGTGAGAGGGCAGTCCTCCGTTTGTGCACTTTCACGTACACATAGTCTCCCGGTTGATAGGGATGACATGGCTCCCCAGCGGGCAGCTTTCACCTGTGAATGCACAACCCTGGCTGCTCTAGTTAGGGCAAAACAAAAGTTTAACATTGTATCATCCATCTGGTGGATATCCATCTGTTTCAATGATAGTGGGGGAGAGACAGGCAATCTCATTGGTCTCTCTAAAACGATCTCATGTGGGGAAAGTCCATTCCTCCTCTGGGGAGTGGACCTCATGGTCATAAGAGCTAGTGGGAGTGCATCAGGCCATTTTAGGCCAGTCTCTTCACATATCTTGGCTAGTTTGTTTTTCAAAGTTCCATTTTGCCTCTCCACTGCCCCTGCAGACTGTGGGTGGTAGGGACAGTGGAAATGCTGGTTGATCTGGAGCGCTTTACAAAGTTCCTGAACAATTTGACCTGTGAAATGTGAACCTCTATCACTGGACAGTCTTGTGGGGATCCCATATCTACAGATCACATCTCTCATGAGAATCTTGGCTACCGTGGTAGCATCAGCTTTCCGACATGGATAGGCTTCTACCCATTTCGAGAACATGTCAACAATTACAAGCACATACTCAAAATTACAACACTTGTTCATCTGAATAAAATCAATTTGTAAATGCATAAAAGGACCACTTGGTGGCGGGTGGGCTGCGTCTCTTCTCTTTGGTCCCTTTCTGGGATTATGCTGCTGGCAGGTATGGCACTGAGCACAATGTTGCTCAGCCTTTGTGGAAAAACCAGGTGCAAACCAATCAGTATTTACTATTGAGACCATACCCCCCTTGCTCGTATGGGCACAGACGAGCGCCATGCGAGCCAACCAAGGGAAGAATGCACGTGGCGCCACCACGCGGCCGTCAGGGTGGCTCCACACTGCCGAAGTTGGATCTTTCACACAGCCAACGGATAACCAACCATCCCTCTCAGTGTTATCAGCAGCGGCTTGAAGGTCCGCCACATCATGAAGAGAGGGAGTGTGTGTTTCCGGTTGCTGGGACACAGAAAAAATAGAGACCTGGGACACATCAGAGGATTTGGCCGCAGCCTTTGCTGCTAAATCAGCTCTAGCATTTCGTCTTGAAACATCATCTGTATTGTTAGTATGAGCCTCACACTTAACAATAGCTAGCTTTGTCGGTAGTAGTATTGCAGATAACAAATTATCAATCATCTTTCCATTCTTGATTGCTCCACCTGAGGAGTTAATGAAACCTCTTTCTCGCCATATGGCACCAAAATCTTGAGTAATTCCAAATCCATACCTCGAGTCAGTGTAAATATTTACAACCTTGCCTTCTGACAAACAACATGCCCTTGTCAACGCAAACAACTCTGCCTGCTGTGCAGTGCATTGTGGAGATAGTTTACCAGATTCGAATGTCTCACTGTCCGTGCAGACTGCATATCCGGAGTTTAGGGAGCCATCCCATGCTCGGGACGAAGATCCATCTACGTACAACACAAGTTCAGCATTATCCATAGGTTTGTCAAACAAATCAGGTCTGGGTGTTAGCACTTTATCGACTACCATCTCACAGTCATGTGGTTCACCATCATCAGGGGTGGGCAACAATGAAGCTGGATTCAATGGGAAGCATCTATGGATCGTAATGTTACTTTGAGTCAACAAAATCAATTCATACTTTGTGGCTCTGGTGGCTGACAGGTGTTGAGTTTTGGTGCGTAACAGAAGAGCACTTACTGCGTGAGGAACCATCACTGCCAAGGGCGACCCCAGCACTATATCTGTAGTTGCTTCCACACATGTTGCCTCAGCACAGACTGCTCGTAAGCACGGGGGGAAACCTGCTGCCACAGTATCTAAAGAAGAACTCACATAGGCGATAGGCCTCCTAAGATTACCATGCTCCTGGGTCAGTACACCCTGGGCAAACCCTTTGGCCTCGTGGCAGTACAGTGTGAATGGCTTGCTGTAGTCTGGCAGACCGAGAGCTGGCGCCTGGGCCAAAGCCTGCTTGAGAGATATAAATGATTTATCAGCTTCAATGTTCCACAACAAATGAGTATCAGTCTGGCCCTTAATTAAATCGAGGAGAGGTCTAGCCAACACAGCATAATCAAGGATCCACTGACGACAATACCCGGCTGAACCTAGAAAAGATTTGAGTTGTTTTGGTGTTCTAGGCTTCGGTATCAATCGGATGGCCTCCACTCTATCAGGAGTCAATAGTCGCTCTGTACCTTTGAGTGTATGGCCCAGATACTTGACCTCCTCAGACCATTACTGCAGTTTTGCCTTTGAGGCCTTGTGGCCCTTCTCAGCCAGTGCATGTAATACAGCAATAGTGTCCTGTTGGCAGGAGGCAAGATTCTTAGAACATATCAAAAAGGTAATCAATATACTGCACCAGAGTAGAGCCGGGTGCTAAAGTGACATCCTGGAGGTCCTCTCGTAATGCTTGACTAAACAACGTAGGTGATTCGGTGTACCCCTGTGGTAGAACTGAAATTAAAAGAAGAAGAGTAAGAGCAAGAAAGTAACAAGGTTACTTGCTAAGTATCGTAACAGGGTTAGGCACAACAGGATGTATAACACAGGCATTACCTGCTTATAAACCCATAATAAACTTCCAAGTATTTTATTAGCCTTAAAGGATCAAATTGACCTAAAATCTACCTATGACTCCTTGTTTCAACAAAGCATCAATAACTGGGACAATACCTTTCCCTACTTCTCTATTACTAGCATACTGAGGTAAGGTTCTCAAGAGTTGTACTACAATCAATGATAATAACAACTTGGGTAGCATTCTTAATGTGCCCAATATGATTAGTGTGTGTGGACCACAGTAGCTCAGGCCCAGCTTCTAGCAAGGCCACATCTGCGGTCGCTAAAATCTCTGCATTCCACTGCTGGGGGATGTGTATGGGATTGCTAGGCCAAGTGTTCTTTATCCTAAGGAATAGATAAGAAAAAGTCAGTAGTGCATTTCATTTCGGTTCAGTTTGCACAACAAATTCCTTTCCAACAGATTTACTTGTTACTTACTTTTACATAGTTGAAAGAAATACATGTTCATCTTTCAAAGATCCATCTATCCACCCATAAGAGCTAACTGACAGTTGTGTCCACAGGAATCCTAGAAACTACCACTATCATCTCATTGATTTGGGTACTGTGTACTGTTGAACTGGCTAACCTAGTAGCTCTGTGTCTTACTTGAAAAAGAGGAGCTCTCTGCCTACCCTATTCTTGATTATTATTATTGTGAGGGTGGCTGTTTACTGTCTGAGTGTCCTTGAGCAGGCCACAGCAAGCTTTTCGTTCTGAAGAAAACGGGAGGGGTTGAGTGCAGTAGTATGGAGTATATGACTGAAGGGTACTGACTATTTCTGTATACTGTGACAATAACCTGCCCTGTGGCGTATCTGTTTACAGAGTATGCACATATCCCTGTCTATCTCTTACTCCCCTTGCTGCCTGCCCCTGGCTCTCCTTTTTCCTTTAAACATATTATGTTCTTTCTGTAAGACATTCATTTGCAATGTCATTAATTTCTCAACTTTCTTTTCTGCATTCTCCTGCATCAATGTACAATTATGTTTGACATAATCCATAATCATATCAACAGTTTTGTTCTCCCAATGTAGAACCTGTTTCTTATCTTCTACCTGGAGTTCAGGAAGCAATCCACATATAAACACATGACAAAGTGGCATGGGGATGCAGCTGCTGTAAAACCAGAATGTTTTTCAAAAATCCTAGTAAGTCTTTCCAGATAATCTGTAGGATCCTCATCTTTTCTCTGTTTGCAATCATACACTTTGCTCCAGTCAAGCAACACCCCTTCTGTATTACTGCCATTAAACACCATCAGGAATCTATTTCTCAACACACCGGGCTGGAGTGCAACCTCTAACCCTTGATTCAAATCAATAAAAGTATGTATGGCATTGATAACTATTTGCAAATCTCTTAGAAATGTTGCTGAGTCCTCTCATGTCAGGAAATCCCTTTCCTAGCTCCCTCAGCTCAGTCACTGACCATGGGCAATAAGGTACATAGGCTGTCATACATCAGGACGTGGATATGCACACATAGGGTTCATTGATACCTGGGGGTTCAACTGATAGTTACAGGCCTTTCATGGTTGGGGCTCTCTCTGCTTGATTGACCTGAACCCTTTCCTCAACCTCATAAGCAGTAGTGCTTCTTCTGTTCTTAGGCTTTCCTGACTAACCTCACCAATCATATTTTCTGTGGTATGAACCTCAACCTTCTCTTGTAGGTTCTGTGCTGGTTGCACCTGACCCGCTGCTTCCACTAACACTGCATTTTCCCTGTCTCTGGCTCTCCTCTGCATAGCCACAGCTAGCAACAATCTGATCACGCTTTAACAATGACTCCCGGACGCTCTGTCTCTCAAACTGCTCTAGTTCAATTGTAGCAGCCTCTTGTTTGTCTTGCTCAAAACGTTCTAGCTCACTTTTCTGTTCATCTTGTCTCTGTCTCTCAAGACGCTTTGGCTCATTCCTAGCTTCTCTATCAGAATCAGTTTTAGCTTGATCTGACCGTATTTTCTCAAGATAGACAATGCCACGTCGTCTCGTAGCTTCAGTTAACCATATCATAAACATTGGCCAGCTGACAAATTGTTTACACTTCCCACTTGTTTCCTTGTCTTTCAAAACCGCTTTTAGACTCTCCAATATTTTTACGTCAAACGTTCCCTCCAACGGAAAACAATGTGTCAGGTCATGATTAGTCCACGCATGCCATTTCTCAATGCTTGACACTGCTTGAATTCCATGTAGCTCAAACATACAGTATCTGGCTGGACTGTTCGCAGGTAACAACGTCTCTATCGTTCTCGTAGTGGAAGCTAAATTACCCATACTGAATTACAATGTATCTGAATACAAAGTATCTGTAACAAATCTCATAACGGTAGGCTATGTACAACTCTTATGATTTACTGCAGCAAGAATCACACAGCACTTTAGAATATAGTCACAAAATCACATAGCACTATTAAACAGTCGCACAATCTCATAGCACTGTAAAACGGTCACAATATTGAAGAATAAAAGAACTACAATATCATGTGGTAGTGAACTACAAATACGGCCTTTTTCAAGCCAAACTATCCTCGCCCTCCGGCGCTCGATCATGGGACGCGCCTACAAAGACCCAACTCTTTTGGGAACGCGCATACAATAATTTCCTCAACTCCGTTACCTCATAAGTAACAAAATAATCACAATTCGTGCTTAAGAGAGACGAGTTAATCCATAAACTGCCAGTCTATCTTTCCCTCAGTATTTGATTGTGTCCCTCGCTGATCATTTAATGCCAAGTTTGTCAGTAAAAACCTAACTGTCCCTTTACATTGTCAAAGTATCCCTAACTTGTTTAAAACACTTTACCCTTAAAAGTCGGTCTCTCGCATAAAGCCTTTGACCCTAATACATTATGACCGCCCACCTACTGTGCTTGGTCTTAAGAAAAACTCAAAACAACACTTAATACAGTTACAATTCAAAAAAAAATAAAAAAATCCCAACAAGATCTCTGTTTAAAAGAGAAAACCAACTTTAAACATGCATCTTAAAAGTAACATATACATTTGGTTCACCCCTGGTCTGTATATATAAAACCATACACTCTGTTAACAGATCCTTTCCCCAGGTCAAGAGTATGGGCCGTATTCTCTGTCAACAGATCCTTTGCCTCAGATCAAGAATACAGATTGTTTTACATATTTCTTTAAATACTTCACGCGACCAGAGTTCTTGTACACTATCAGAGTTCGCCAACTCTGACCTAGACAAAGTAAAAATAGCAAGTCAATTAATGACCCAAATTTACTAAACCAAAACTCTAATATTATCTTCCTCCTGTTGAGGCCTAGCAGACTCTGGTCTGCTAAGACCAGGCTCCCAACTGAACGTCACAATAAAAAGTTCTTAAATTGTTTACGTTACCAGCATCGCAGAGGGACAGCAGGCGCACCAAGCATAAAGCAGTCCGTGAATGGGGTTTTGGAAAAGGATCCCCTTACCTTTTAGTTTTGTGCACCACGGGTTCTGCTTTATACTGGTGCCGCTGTGGGTCTCTCCTGGATCTGGTTCTGTAATCCTGCTGCTCGACAACGCCAATTGATGAAGAAAGTGTTTTGTCCGTCTCTTCATAAACGGAGTGACTAAGTTCAGTTGAGTCCTGGATTTTAATAAGTATTTATCAATCTGCAGATTGGGAGAGAAAACCAGTCTTCTGACCATAAATGACAACACAACACCAAGCTTAGGTCTCAACCAGGTCTCTCTCCGCTCCGAAAGCCGGAGGACCATCTTTTATAGGGCACAAGAATGTAAACATAGATTGTGACAGTCAGGCAGTAATGACGTTTCAACAGTCTCAGAGAAAGAGATTCACTGCTCCCAACACATGACAACTCTCAGACTAGAGAGTTCATAGTTGGAGCTCTCCTTGTAGTCATGACAAGGAACGTTTAGCCAGTACTTTCTCCTGACCCCGAACATCTATTAACCCTGACACATAGACACAATATACTCTTATTAATAGCAAGCTTACATGAGAACGTACTAACCAGTATCCAATGACTAGTTCTATTGATTAGTGAATAATGTAAGCACACAGGAAATCCCAATTTCTTCCACAACCCTATTATTCACATACACGTAGAATCGTCTGGAGTTGTGAATGTAACCCAGGACCACTTTACTATCAGAGTAGAATGTGACAACATCGTGTTGGATGTCAATGTCATCGACGATTGCTTCTGCTATTTCCACAGCTAGAACAGCAGCGCACAGCTCGAGTCTTGGAACGGTGATCTCAGGACGTGGAGCGAGCTTAGCCTTACCGAAAATGAAGCCAACATCCACGTTCCCACTGGCATCAGTTGTCTTCAGGTAAGCTACTGCTGCGATGGCGTTCGTAGATGCATCACTGAAGACGCACATCTCTTTCTTGTGTGCTTGGCTGAGAGAGGTAGAGGTGTATGTGCGAGAGATCTTGACCTGCTCAAGCTCCTTCAGTGAGTCTCTCCACATCTTCCATTCCTTGATGTTCTCTTCTGGGAGAGGGGCATCCCAGTCACAAGCCCCCATGGTGAGCTCTCCGAGTAGAGACCTTCCTCGAATGCTTACTGGGGCGGCAAATCCAAGCAGCTCAAACAGGCTGTTGATCGTCGACAAGACTCCACGTCTAGTGTATGGTTTCTCTGCTGAAGACACCTGAAATGTGAAGACGTCCTCTGCGATGTCCCAGCTCACCCCGAGACTTCTCTGCATGGGAGGGAAGTTGACACTCAGATTCAGATCCTTCAGCCTAGGTCGTCTGGAGGAAAGGCTCTCATGACCTCTGCCTTGTTAGAGGCGATCTTGTGCAGGCGCAAGTTGGAGAGGGGCCAACATGTCTTGAGTGTTCTGAAGAAGAGTGATGGCTTCCTTCTCTGTGGGGAGGGATATGAGACCGTCATCGACATAAAAGTTCCTCTTGACGAAGTGTCTTGCCTCTGCTCCATAATCCCTCTCGCCCTCTAAGGCAGCTCTCTTGAGGCCATACATGGCCACTGCTGGAGACGGGCTATTTCCAAAAACGTGGACCCGCATCCTGTACTCCACGACTTCATCATCCAGGTCGTTGTTGCGGTACCAAAGGAATCGCAGGTAGTTCCGATGGTCTTCACGGACAACGAAGCAATGGAACATCTGTTGCACGTCTGCTGTCACAGCTACTGGTTCCTTTCTGAACCGCAGCAATACCCCAAGCAGGCGGTTGTTCATATTGGGACCAGTAAGCAGAACGTCATTCAGAGATACCCCATGGTGCTGGGCGCTGGAGTCGAATACCACTCTTATCTGTCCGGGTTTTTGCGGATGATACACCACGAAGATCGGAAGATACCAGTGTAGGTTTAGGAAGATCTCGTAAGCCCGGAGACGCTCTGTGTTTGTCCCCAGCTTGGGAAACCCAATTCAATTCTGGTTAGATGTTCAGGGAGATAATTGACTCGTTAATATCTGACTCCAATTTTAGAAATGTGCACAAGTGCGTTACCTGTAACCTTGAGCGCTAAACAGTTAATGACATGAAACTCTGGCGTAGGTAAAAATCGTCTGCTTGATCAGAGCATCGACCCTAAAGTATGCGTGTTCACTAATCAGTCGTTTATCATTACTATAATATGGATTTTAACCATAGTAGACATAGTATGTAAACCAATCACTCAGAGGCTCCGGTAAATTCCTTCGGAGCGTGGAGATCCACCGTAAGTGGATCTCAACTTCTTCCTATATACACCCAAACCTGACTAAAATGGGGACACCGGCCATATGACTGAAAAGTTGTCTAACGCATACAAATTCTAATTGGATCATTAATCAAGGCTGCAGTAGACCAAGTGGTGCCCTTGCAAGACAAGGGAATATGTTAAACACACGTTGGTCTGCTGCAAGCACAAACTCTGTAAACCCTGTAAATGTACATGTTACAGTATTAGAATTATTACTAGAATGTAATACATAAAATAAGAAACACAATCATATCAAACATGACATTAAAAACTGTTTAGAACAATATTTACAAGAACACAACTTTTACTGATAATTTCAGAGTCTTCCTCTTTCCACCTTCCTCTTCAACTGTTGAGACCACCTTTCCAGAGGTGTGTCATTAAGGTGTGATTGTCATTTTAGCATTCATGCAAATCAACGACTGTCCCAGACGAGTGTCTGGGTGACCAGTGACAAAGGGGCTGCCAAAACAGCCCTACAGCAGCACTCTTCTTCTGCTTGTAGAGGTGTAGCGATTTCAGCGTGCCTATTCTCAAAGATTTTGCACATGAACTCAATGAAGTGGTCTTTCATCTCTGGACGTTTTTTGAGCGTGCATGTGAGTGAGGAGAGGCGATTGCTGGCCTGTTCGTGGTTTTTGGGGAGACGTTTCCGTGGGCTACGGAAAGGGAGCGGAGCAGCTGTTTGATGCATCCTGATGGAACTCTTTTTCCATCATCTTCAGGAAGGCAAGATCCTCCATTGAGGGAGCTGGTTTGTCATCATCCTTTGTGTAGCAGAAGACAGACTCGCCCATGAGGCTTGCCGCGTCGGCTGGCGTGCATCTCTGCTTCAGGGACATGGTACCAGAACCTTGAGGCTGGTGGGTGTGGTTGAAGTTTTCCTTAACATGGAAGCTGCTGAGACAAGGGCTCAGCTGGGGCGTCCGTTCTCCAGAATGTTTGTCTTGAAGGTGTTAACTGGTGAAGGCTTGTGTGCTCCTCCGAGACAGACATCTCCCACTATCACCCAGCCGAGGGCTAGGCGCTGTGCGAAGGGAGCGTGCAGGGACCCGTTGTGCTGCTCTAGCACCTTGTGCACCTGGATGATGTCTCTCCCTAGAAGTAGCAGGATCTCTGCCTGGGGGTTCAGAGGAGGTATCTTGGTGACTAAGAACTTGAGGTGAGGGTGGTACCTGGTAACATCGGGTGTAGGAATTTAGGAATTCCTATTGTCTGGGAGCTCGTTGCACTCGATAAGCGTGGGAAGAGGTAAACAGGTATTTTCATCAGCTGATTCCACAATGAAGCCTCTTGCTCGCCGGCCTTTAGTCTCTGAGATTATCCACTTCTGTATTGTGCACTGTGATAGGAGCTTTCGATGTTCTCATTGAGAATGTCTCTCCTTTAGGAGGTGCTGAGCTGGAAGTAGAAGTGATGAAGCTTGGGTCGTTCCTCATTTTAGCTTCTGCATGGATTAAACGGGAGAAGAATGAGAGGGGTGGGAAGCTGACACCATGCTCCTCTTTGTATCTGGTTCCCTGTGACATCCACTTCTCCTGCAAGCTGAAGGGGAGCTTCTCCAGAATAGGCTTGATGCCCCTTATAGTGTCCAGGTAGGACAGGCCGGGTAAGTAACCTTCATCTTTGGCTGCGTCGTCGAGTGTTTATTTACCTAGGTTATCGAGAAGTCGGAGCAAATGTACAAATTAGCCGTTTCATCAATAAAATACGCACATTTTCAGCAACTACACTGCCCATTTCTCGTCACATTTTTATTCAGATGCTGATTTACATGTACTGTTTAGCTGAAATATTAATTGTAAAAACTTACAGAAATGGCGGTCAAAGGATTCTGTTCGTCCTGTTTATCACGGCAACCCCGCCCCTGACGCAAGCGGTTCTTAATACGGTGCAATCACAGCCAAGGGGTATCCGTAAAATGACGGACGGACAGATGGATAGTCAGGAAAATCAGGAGGTGCACGTAGAGCTCTCCGAGGGGCTCGGAGAGGGCACTTTATTGAAGATGGGGGTCTTTATTGAAGATCTTCGGGAAGCGTTCAAGCTTGTTGAAGAGGGCTGTCTCCATACCTTCAGCAGTCCCATAGCACTCCTCTAGCCGTTGCCAGACCACACTGAGGGCTGCAGCTGGATGATTGACATGGACGAACCTCATTCTTCTCACATGCTCAGCTGACTCTGGCCCAAGCCACTTGATTAGTAGGTCAAGTTCCTCACTGGGCTTTAGGTCGAGGCCTTCAACGGCATTGGAGAATGTTGACTTCCATGCCCAATAGTTCTCTGGCTTGTCGTTGAACTTGGTGAGTCCAGCTGTGAGGAGGTTGCGGCGTGCTAGGAACTTCGCCAGATCTGCGAAATTGGCACAATCAGAATGGGTCCTACTGGGCTCATGACGTTCTACACCATGTGGCTGGCCGTCGTCAACTGCGTAGCGCCTGGGAGGCTGTGAGGTGTGGAGCTTGTAGGTGTGGTTAGGCACGTTCCCCACTTGCTCTCTGATAAGATGAGTTGTTGGGTGTCTTGAGGTGGCTGGTGCTCCAGTATGAGTGGGGGTGGGAGAGAGAGGATGCAGTCCTGGTTGAGAGCTCTGGACCAGCTTGTTGTGGAAAGGAAAGGAGTTGTGCAGCTGGAGGTAGTCAACTGGCGGAAGCGGTTCTGGATGTGAGACTTCCTTGTTTGCTGATGACTGATGGTGGTTCGCATAGGTTTGCTGGTCTTGTATATACTTCTCAGTCCTCTCGAGACAATGGCGGGATAAGCCTTGTTTGTTGCCTTCGACCCCAGGCAGCTGTGCTGTATCAGCTGTATCCAACGCTGTCTCAAAGACATTAGCCTCAGCTAAGGCGGCCTCCGCCTCTTTCTCCTGCTGAATAGCCTCTAATGTGACTTCAAGGCGGGTCTCCTCCACTTTAAGCTGGGCCTTCTTCACTTTCACTTCTATTTCTCTCTGTGTATATGATGCTCTTGCTAATGCTGCTCCAGCCTTAGCACGAGTTTCTAATGCAGCCAAGCTTGCTGCAGGTTTCCTGGAGCGTCTTAATGACTTGGATGAACATGAGCACTCCGACCTGGTTACAAGGCTCCTATGTTCTGAAGCTGACATCTTGCTTGGATGTGTACAGAGGAGTAGAGCAGACTGGATATCTTGGCCACCTGAGGTTGCAATCACCGTTGAGTGTCTTTTTATTATTCTGCCCTTGCAAAAGAGTCTTTCTTCTTAAGCTTAACAGATAGATAAACTCTTTCCAGTCACCATAGAATTGAATGATGATTTATTGACACCAGTTTGTAGGTACAGCGTTAGGAAATGAGTAAAACTGAAATAAATAAGGAAAACCACCATGAGTATGATGAATACTAAGCTTAATTCTCAATAAAAGCACAGCATGTATTTTCAGAAACTCAGAAATATGCTGCCGTATACAAAACAATTCCCCAAACATGGCAAGATCAGTTACATAGGACAGACATCTCCAAGCATGCAACAATCAAGAAAATACGTAAATCTATCACAAACGATTATCCATATAAAATGTAATCATTGGGGATGGGACGTATGGCACTGACGCATCGATGCTTGTGTCGCAAAACCAATACGCACAGTTTCGAAAAAGTGTTTTGGAGCTTGTATCAAATTACGAAACCACGTGATAGATGACATTCAATGCTTCAAACGTCACGAACTGGTTCGAAGTTTTGCCGCTCTTCTGAACCAGAGCCATAGAAGGAACGAAGCCACCGCTTCTTGTTAAAGACAAATCTCACATTGCCAGAGAAGCAGCACCAGGCATCGCTCGAGTTTCTTCCACCAGTCATTATTATTTAGCCAAATCCGTATTGTAATAATTATAAATCCGTGCACTTGAGTGTTGTGTTATTGAAATGAAACGTAACATGATAGGACTAGGTAGGTCTATACAGTGCCCAGAAAACAAATGTTGATGATTCGTCAACATTGTCAACAGTAATAATTAGTAAAAATAAAGTCCCCCCAGTTCACAATAGGCCTACATATCACAAATGTTAGAAAGAAAAGATCAATGTAATCTAGTTTAATTGATAGAAAGACCGTATCGTATAAACTCTGTCCACCCGCATCGACAAGTAACTGCTTTTTCGGTGGTGTAGCTGGTTAAAGCGTTGTACGACAATGTATATTGTTAATGTGAGTATGGTTACCCAAGTTCGCGCCCCAGTGCAGGGAACTTCAGAAGATATTCTTGAACTTTTACTGTGAGAAAATGACATAAGTCTAACGGCCTACAGATGTATCACAACATTTTAATGTGTGAGCACTAATATCAGATCAAAATGAACACATGTAGCCTTAATTAAAATATTAAATAACGTAGGGTAGGCTACCGTCAGAGACAACCACTACGCCTCTTTCAGCCAGTTTAAACGGCTGCTAGATGTCGCTGTTCATTTTCAAAGCGCCGATAGTTCGGCTCTTTGGGCCGGCACAATCCGGAAGAAACCACCAAAGCATCACAAGGCATCGTTCGCCCATCCCTAGTAATCATGAATGGAAAGGTAAGTATGTTCTTATTGATTCTACTTACAGACAATGCTTCTATAAAATAATTGCAAGAAGGATGGAGTTTGATAACTCTGATCTGCAGCTTCACAGAGTGGGTGTCACCATTTGTGTGCTAACCAGGATTCTTCTTTACAGGTTGTAGAAACTTAAGCAAACAACAGACCTTATTAGAAACAGCGCCAGCTATTGGCTAAATGGAATTAACTAAAAATATGAACTCAAACCAACCACAGGGGCCACAACAAAGCGTCACTATGCAGGGCTCCAGACTAACTTGTTGCCTTGGTTGCACTGGTGCGCCTAACTTTTTTATTTAGGTGCACCAGCACAAAATTTAGGTGCACCCAAATTTTTCCTTGCGTCGCCACAATTTCAAGGTCACCTTTTTATCACGCTCCATATACATTCATATATATTATGTAAATGATCTTAAACAAGAATAAGGTGTAGGTAAATATTTTTTTTATTTGAAGCACAATCATACTGTATATATATATATATATAAATATTTTAAGTGCTTCACTGAGCTACCAAACTAAAACATTTTAAGCAAAATAAAACATTTCAAAATAGAAAGTGCTACAGTTTAAAAGTGCTTCCCTGAACTGAGACCTAACATTTCATGGCTCAAAGTCTTATAGCGGGTCCCACCTTGCTGTCCCATGCCCTTCAGATGGCCAACACCTGTAATTTGGCCTTCTTGCCCTATGGCCTTGGCTAAATCATCTTGCCACACTCTCCCTAGCATCAAAATCCTAGCTCCATGGGTTAGCTCCATGGCCCAGCTTCGTAACTCAGGGGTCCGCAATTCATTTTTACAAGGGGCCACATGAGAAACCTGAAATGTGTTGGAGGGCCTCATCAATTTGCTCACTATTCATTTTCTCCCATTGTAAAAAGCAGTAAAGTATATATTTTGATTAGCTGCTACTGGTTATCAGAAGAATAAGGATATTCTGTAAATATTTATATAAATATTTTAGATTTTGGTGTAGGTCAAATAGGAAAGATTATAGAAGTAATAAACAGTATAAACAACAACAACAGTGTTTCATTTTATTTGTAACCAGTTAATCTTCACAAACACTGAAAAGTTGTTTTGCAGTATGTTAAAGATGTGGAATTGATCAACTTTATACAAAAAGCAATACGTTTTTTCAGTTCATTTTGTTCTGTGAGAGAAATCCACTGGGCTTAAACAAGCGCATCAAAATCTGTCTGAATGTCTGAGGTGGATATGCGAAGGACAGCTGACAGGTAATGATCAGGGTCTGCAGTTCAATTAGCAAACCATCAGCCTGCGCCCACTGAATCAGTCAAGTTCTTATTATGTCCGCGTTAGTTTTTTCTTCTTCACAGCTTTCACTTTGACCTCAGTAAACAGATACTTAGAAGTCCATGTCTTGTTAAAAGTTAATCAGTGGCAAAGTTTTTCATTTTCGAGGGCTAACCAACAGCTAACTCTCCTGTCGGTGAGGTTGCGCAAGCGCACATATGTAAATCGCCTGATCACTGTAGTCTTTAAGGACTACATATTTACTACCGCTCAACACATTTATTTATTTTAAATTTTTGATTTACCTCACGTGGGCCGGATTGAGACAGCCTGTGGCCGGTTATGGCCCGCGGGCCATACAATGCCCAGGTCTGCTAAACTGACTCTCTGGTGCTCAGGTCGTAATTTCAATCACACAGCACGGAGCTACAGGAATATCTGGACCACAGCCAATCAGAGGCAAAGACCCGCCCCATCTCTGTCTCTGATTGGTTTAGACCACGATATGATCCAACCATGAGTGTCAGTTCCGTCTTAGGATAACAAACGCTTCGTTTGTGGAGAGACAGCGGATGCGAGGAGGTTAGGTGCACCGGTGCGACCTAGGAAAAAATTTAGTCGCACCCGTACACATTTTGGTCGCACTCTAGAGCCCTGCTATGTGCAAAATCAATACCAGCAAATTAACACTGCAATCGTATGTGCAAAGGTGCAATCAAGTCGACACTGCAATCGTATGTGCAAAGGTGCAATCAATTTGACACTGCAATCGTATGTGTAACATACAAACAATTGAGTCAACGGTTCACACTGACTTCATGACTCAATGGCCTTAAAACACACTGCTTTTTGCACTGCACAATACAATCTTGTACCATTTGTATTTTTTGTAATATCTGTATTTTTATTTTTTTTTATATTGTAAATTACTGCAACTTATATTTTAAATTTTATTGTATAGTCATTTTTATTGTATAGGGAGTCAGATGGCTGAGTGGTCAGGGAATCGGGCTAGTAATCAGAAGGTTGCTAGTTAGATTCCCGGCTATGCCAACCAAATGACGTTGTGTCCTTGGGCAAGGCACTTCACCCTACTTGCCTCGGGGGAATGTCCCTGTACTTACTGTAAGTCGCTCTGGATAAGAGCGTCTGCTAAAATGACTAAATCTAAATGTATAGTTTATTTTAATCTAATTCCACTTAGTATTGCTAGTTATCTACCCTTAGTATAGTTAGTCCTCATATTTAAATTTTTGATTCCTATATGTTTAATGTTTGCACCTTCCTGCCAAAGCAAATTCCTTGTCTGTGCAAACTTTTATGGCGAATAAAACCCATTCTGATTCTGACACTATTTACTACCCTGACGGAGGGACGGCTCAAAGGCCAATCACAGTCCAGTGTTACTCACGACCCAACCCACGGCCTAGCCAACACAAGTCCAGGAGGAGGTTTTGAGTGACAGATGCGATCCGTTTGGCCATGCCTACGTGGCACTGATGTCGTTCTCCCATGCGCTAGCCACTCCACCCAGGCTGGGGGACAAGGAAGCAATAATCAGCACTAACAACAATTCGGACCGCAGCCCAATCGCTCAGTGATAATGTTTGCTGTGGTTACTTCCCTTAGGACGAGGAAGTAGTGTGCTTTGATAAAACTCGGGGTAGCCGTTCACACTGCTGGCGGCGTCTGCTTCTTCTGGAGCTCTATAGTGTGGAGTTGAGTGCGTTGAAACAATTGTTGAGTCGCCGTGCTGGCCGATCGCTCAGGATTCCAGTTGGCTCTGGATCTCGCCTCGTGCGTGGGGTTTGTCGTCGTCCGTAGCAAGTCTGTCGTTGAGAGGAAATCTCGGTTTTTATGCGTTGACGCAACCAATCCCGTAGGTTGTCAATCAGCCAGCTTATAGGGAACACCTGTAGAGGGATGTCTCACAAGCACAGACACTAAAAATACATAAAGAGATAGGCTGTCCCACCCCCAAACATATGTTCACTGTGATGACATTTGCCCCTATTACACTTATAGCGCACAGGAGCCTGCTCTGTTGATTCTGAAGGCCTCAGGCAGATTTCATAGAACCTGACAACACAAGCAGGCTGAATTATGATTGGATAAAAACTCAACCATAATATACAACACTGTCAGCAGCTCAACCAAGTGGATATAATCAGTGCCAGTCCTAGCACATTTGGACCGGCACCCCAAATGTGCCCCCCCCCCCCCCATTCTACTACACTCAACGGTTTTTCACTTTAATTGGATGGTCCTAAAACACGTCTACAAACATTTAGTGGAGAATGCCTATTAATAGTTAGTAAATAATCAAGAAGAGAAGCACATTATCTTTAGTTGAGAATCAATACATTATCAACAGATAGTAAACATATCAGTTAACGGACAATTAGTTGAATGTTGGTTAAAAAACTTTTAAATTCAGCAGACATTTTGTAAAATCTGTAGATCAACACTTGAAATGCACCTGATCATGTACAGACAGTTAGTTGAATGCATAACTACATATCTGTTGAAACCGTTTTGTTACATTTACATTTAGTCATTTAGCAGACGCGCTTATCCAGAGCGACTTACAGTAAGTACAGGGACATTCCCCCGAGGCAAGTAGGGTGAAGTGTCTTGCCCAAGGACACAACTTCACTTTTGGTCTTCTTCATTGCCTACAAATAGAAATCTAATGAGTATTTTTATTGGCTATTGTTCCTACAATTTACATGATTCACCATCTACCGTCCTGTCACTGGTGTTTCAGCAAATCTATTTCAAGATTGTAGGGGGTCAATATTGGCCAAACAACCGAAACTAATTCCCCTATGGTTTGAAGGAAGATGGGAAACTGAACAGTGTATTAACATTAACCAAATAATGCCAATACCAATGGAATTACAGTTATTTGACTCTATGGGTTAAATCAGAGCAAGAATGGTCAAATTAAGGTTAAATAATATAATCATTTAATCATATTGCAAATAAATGAAGACTCCATCCAGTAACTCCATATTTTACCATATGAGAGGTGGGGGCAGGTTGATAGCCTTACAAGATCAGCCTTTCTTCTGCCGTAAGTACACCATCTCTTGGTCAAAATAGAAATTCAGAAAATTCAACAATTAATATTCATATAGGTTATTGTTCCTACTATTAACATCACCTGTGACCATGCATCCTCCTGTGGTTTTCCAGTAAATCTTTTTCAAGATTAGCCTTTATTCTTCTACCCTAAATAGGCCTACACATCTCTTGGTCAGTTTTTGACACTTTTTTAATGAGATGCAGTTTGTACAACTAATTTACTTGAACTGGGAATACATGAGATTACATTACATTTCACAGTTCCACATGTACAATTCACCTGCCATTAAATGAACATCTCACTGTATACAGCATCCATGCCCTGTTGTCAGAATGTGCAAATCGTTTTTATATTCATTATTCTCAGTGTAACTGACAATTCCACACAAGCCTGTAAATAAAAGTACATGGAGAGAGAACTACCAGTAGCTACCATACATAATTCTCTGCATCCATTTCTGCGGCAGCAGTCATTAATGTCTCTTCGTCATCTTAATCATCATCATCATCCTTTGATGAAAAGCATTATGTTGAGGGAAACTGCGACTACAAGTTGAAATAAGCACCGATTGATATTTAGACTTTGTATCATGTCGAATATGATTAAAACCATGGTGACATCGAGGCTACAATCACAAGCGTATAGCCTAAGCAAAATATGCATTACCTGTTCGTAGTATGTTTTTATATGTAATATAACATTGAACATGCTATTTTATTAACTCCACCACTTTCTCTCCTGTAATATTAACGGACAGTGGAGTTAAATGTTGAATGTATGGACTGGCTATTGCATTCAAATACTCGGCAGCAATTGTCTCCCATGCCAATTGTATAGGCTACGCAGCTACAGCCGTGTTGCTTTTTTCCGGAATATGTGCTCAGATTGATCCCTGTAAGACCCAAACATAAAAATAATGTCTAAAAATGTCTCTTTTTTTAAGTCAGATGATGTTGTAAGAGTCTTCTGATGAAGATAATGAAGGATTTATTCAAAAAATATGTTTTTGTAAGTTTTTAGGGAAACGTTGTAATAATGCAACATTGGGCCTAGTTGGTAGCAGAATTTCAGCATTTGCTCTCATACTGTCAGAACAAATACACAAAACAACTGATGGTTAATTTTGAGTGTGGATTGCTTACACAGCACTATAACAGTACATTTCATTAATAATAATCACCCAACAGTCATATTTTTATTAATCAGAATTTATAAAAAAATAAAAAACTGGATAAATATTATAAAAACAGAATGAAAACTTAAAAGACCCCGGGGTCCATTGTTCACGTGCAATGGTAGTCCCAAAAGCAGTTCCTTTCCTCTGAAAAGCAGAGACGGAGATTGCACTTTCTGCAGAGCGTATTAGAATATCCTTTTATGCCGTGTCCTCTTGTTGTCTTCACCGGAAATGTGCGACCATGTCCCTGCGCACATCCGTTGGTGGTTCACATGCCCTCTTGGCTGATACCCCATTTGGTGGACCCCCATTACCTGAGGATGGTCTCTTCTGAGCAGTCACAGGTCTCTGAGGTGTCACAGTTATCAACGTCAAAGGGCTCCCACTGGCTGGAGATGGCCGCCCTCTCCTTGGTGTGTTGACAGCTGTGTTTGTCAGGATGAGAGAGGAAGCTAGTTGCGCCTGAAACAGTCTCCTGTTCAACATCTTTTTCTTGGGAATATTGAGAGCCTTGCAGTCCCATTTGTAGAGGAGACAGGCATTGATCACAGCAATGATAATAGTGTGCCAGAAGATGTAACTGTATCAGCGGCGCAATTTCATGAGGAACTTGTATTTGTTCCTCATGAAATTGTATATGAGTCCAGCAAATCCACACCGCCCATGCATTTGTTGTATGCACCCACAATATAAGGTCTCTCAACTTCAATGTAGGATTTGGTGGTTTTGTTCCAGCGTTGAATATTTTGCACAGGATCAATACCAGCAAAGGATGATGCAAGTGTGACTGCCCTGTTGTCATACCACTTGACAGCGCATATGTTGGGGTTTGGTTGGCTTGTGTTGGTTTGCTCGATGTCCTTACCATCATCATCATTAGTTGGACAATCAGTGAGTCTCTGATTCTCTTTTTCCACTTCCTCAACATTTTCAACCACCTCCTCATAACTCGAATCACTTGTGTCTGATTCCATGTCAACATCACTTTCTCCATTTTGGATAGCATCAATGACATCAGGCATACTGAAGTAAACTCTCCTTGCTGGTGTCATTCTGAAATGGAAATAATAGTTATAGTATGTTCAAGTATACCTAATTCCAATGCAAATGAATCTTATTCATGCAGTACATTCCACTGAAGGCACACAATACTGTCTGGCTAGCCTAATGTGCTTTCTACTTAACATTCTAAAAGGAAGATACAACCCCCCAGGGCTGCGTTTCCCGATAACGATGGATCGTAGCTATTACGAGGGTTCTCTACGATCAAAATAACGATCCATCGTTATTTCTTACGTGCGTTTCCCGAACATGCTCGTAAGGAGAACCATCATACGTGTCTCTTAAGTTGCACTTAACAAGACGCTGTCCATTGTACTGAAATGTGATTCTTCTGACCCAACTTTAAGACTTTAAAATTAAAACGTCAACCAAAATAATTGACGAATTACGGTACACCAAAAATATTTTCTCTCGCTACAGAAAACTTTACATTTATTATAAGCTACTTATTTTAGTACTTTTCAATGTAGGCTAAATTGTATGATGCAAAGACAAGGTGAACGTGCAACCTATGCTACATCTGAGTTTTACACCGGTGTCAGGACCCTGCAATCAGCGACACAGGATGCTAAATACCAAGAAGAGGTCTTGGAAATTAAGTGGGCTTGTCTCCAAATTGAGGTGAGGAAGCTTTTGTTTGAAGAGATGAAGTTCACAAGGCCCTCCATTTCTGTGCCTATTCTTCTGCCCAATCAACAAGGTAGTGTCAAATGTAGGCTACCTTGTAGCCTAAGCATACAATGTATATTTAAATTAAGTAAAGGCTGAATTGTGTATTGTATCATATATTCAGTGTTGCCTGTCCAATCCTTACATTTTTACATCCTTACAGTTTACTTTATAGATCCATGTGAGGAGCAGGAGCAGGTAGAACAAACTCCCATAAAACAACTATTTCTCAAATTACTTGTGCCTTGGTTTTTAACTCTTCTTGGTACTCCACTTCCCATAGGCAAATATATATATATGAGTCCTATATTTACTACTTGATTGAACTACAAGGTTAAAAACCATGCATATAAATGCTATCACACATGGCATGTCCCAGCTAGCAGCCTAAATAATTAAATGTACAAATACAAGCATCTCAATTCAACATATTTACTGTCTTATTTTCTAGTGTTGACTATATCTACAATCTTGCATAGGCCAACAACTTTCCAAGACCATGTTTGCAATCTCATGATTCTCACATATTGGCCACAAATGACATTGTGACAAATGACAAACACATAAGTAATGAATACCCCACGTCTTCAACATGGAATCATTGTTTCTGACATGAATAATCAACTCTACTTTAATTGATGGTTGATCAATTATACTCATTATGAGTGTAAGATATGTCAGATGACATCATGATATCATGATGCTCCTGAACCTCATACAAGCAGACCTGCAGAGGCTAACAAGGAGGTCCTTTGCACTGACCCCTGCAACCCTACTGGCAGTGTTAAAGTTCTAGGCCACTGGAAGTTTTCTGGAGGTTCTTGGAGATGGACATAGGCTCTCCAAGGCCTCAGTGTCAAGATCTGTGCAGGCTGTCACAACTGCATTACTTTGCCACATCCCAGACCACATCCAACTCCCCACATCCAGAGGGGACAAGTCAGCGGTGCAGGACTTAGGCTTTCTTCAATGGCTTTTATGATTTTTGTATGAGTTTTCACTCCCTCCCAGCCTCTTCACCCTGTGTGACTTCCCAGTCAACACTGTGGAATCCTTCCATTTCCTGGGCGCTACCATCTCCCAGCACTTTTTGTAAATCTCTCTCTTAGAGGCGCTTTGGATAAAAGCGTCTGCGAAACTTATACATGTAAATGTAACATCAGCTCCCTCACCAAGAAGGCACAACAGGATGTACTTCCTGTGTCAACTGAAGAAGTTGATCTGTCAAAGACAATGATGGTGCAGTATTGGGTACTTACAATGATGGGTACCATATTTGAGTGCATCCTCACCTCCCTTCATCCCCATATGGTACCCTGCCTTGGACACACTGTTCCAGCCACTCACCTCGGGCAGGAGGCTGCGGTCTACCCGGACAAGAACCTCTCGCCCAAGGAACAGTTTCTTCCAACTCTCACTGACTCATGTCTAAATGGAATTAGGCATAACTTGAATCCAGGAAAAGAATACCACATCAGGCCAAATGAAGTACGGGAGAATTGGACTGCACCTCCCTCTTCCCAGGTAGGCTATTGTTTCCCGCATATACACACTATTCCTCCTGTCTGCATGCTCACATGTTTTGTTGCCCTCCCACCCTCTGCTTCTCTCAGGCACGCCAGGGGGATCTGCTCGTGCTTCTGCTCAGTCGTGACCCTCAAGGACTCTTCCACCACACCTCCAGCCCGGTAACTATCTCATCCTTACCCACTTCATTCAGTCTTGATAATATTCTAGAGAATGACACTCTTGTCTTCACAGGACGCTAGGCTCCTAGGCTCCCCAACTTCAGGCTCGGCTTTGCCACCAGCCTCTTCATCCACCGGGTTTGGCGTGCTACCAGCCCTATAATTCTAATAAACATCTTCAATGTTCAATTGTTGTTGTGTTATTGCACTCGTAAAAGCGTTACGTTAATGCATTTCTAGTTACTATTGCACATTACAGCCATATTTCAATGTTATAGTATTTTGAATAAGACTGACATTTGTTTGTTAAATCTACCTTCGTTTATTGCATGCGCCAAACCCACCAAATCAAATTATTTTGTGTAACCTAAATTTACTTGAGAATAAACCGGATTCTGATATTGTTTCGGCACTTAAACTTGTATGGTTCACTAACAAATATCCCAGTTCCAACGCAACTGGTGTAAAAAGAGAACCAAAATAATGTTATTTTCCATCGGAAGTAATTTTCAGCATTAGTCTAATGTAGTTTTCATGGTCTGCCTACGTGTGTCTCCACTGAGTTACGCTACGATGCACTTAGCGATCTACGACTGCTCTGGAGCTCTCGTTAATCTACGAGGATTTTCAAATGCCTCTTTAGCTACGATGGTTTTGGGAAACGGCCCGTACAACTAAGATCCATCGTACGATGGACTCTACGATCAATTTAGGCTTACGACGCTTTCGGGAAACGCAGTCCAGATCTCTTACATCCCCATATTGCTGACCATTTACACCTGTCCCAGAACAATGCACCATACATGCAACCCCCACATTCCAAAACATTTACACTTGTCCCTGAACAACCATCCTCCAAAGCATTCCACAAACAGTATCTGCTTTGTTCATCAAGCAGATATTTGGTCAAACAAGTGATATGGAAAAATTCTAGTGGCACTGTGTAGATTTGAATAGTCAAGAGATGGCGGTTACAATAAATTTATTTTGCTTGTACAAATCAAGATTTAACAAAGTACTTTGTGATCAGTCATAACGAAGAAGGTGCTAGCCACAGGTCGTTCGCCAGAGTGATGAAGAACAATCACAAACGCTACCTTATATACACGTTAGATCAAATGGCATTCTATAAGGTCAATCCATCAATGTAATCAAGTCTATGATTGGCTTACTCAATTCAGTGATAGTTTGAAACAATACATCTCTGTACCATTTGTCCCACAATCCTTTGTGCGGGCCACTTTAAACAAGTTTTTGATTAACCCCACTCAATGCAACAGGAAGGGTCAGAGCAGCAGATCACAATAACAATACAGTTGAATACACATTGTCTCTAGACCAGCTGTCTCTTCCTCCCCATGTGACAAGAACCCTCTCAGATCACCCAGACTTCCCGTCTCTTAGACTTCACGTCTCCTAGTTATAAAACTGCAAATGGCATCTCTACCAAATGGAGTTGACTCTTAATCAACTTTAGACTTCCGTTAAAACACATTCCTCATATATGAAACACACACATTATAACTGTATTCCAAAATTTCCATGACAATTCCAAAATATTATTATTTTTATTTTTTTTACAATAGCATAAACCCAAACAATTAATCAAGAAAAATAAAATTCAACATTAACATAAGAAATGCTAGTCCCAAGACAAAACCCATTGTACCCCGTACACCACAAAGTCCAGGTTGTCGGAACTGATGCCATCTTCAGTTGGATGTAGGCAAACTTCTGTCAGGCGGTGTAGTCTAGTCGAATCGATTGCAAACGACGATCAAATTGCTCAGGGCAACTTTCAACGACACTGCACTTTGCGCACAGCTCGGAAATTTCCTTGGTACTACGCAGAACGCGTATCCTCTGCTTCCGTCTCCGGACAAGGTGCACGCTTGCAATGGTTAGCGTGTATCCACGTTGCTCTCCTCTCCGATCTTAACCGCCGGATTAGTCGTCAGGAGAATCTGGTATGGCCCCGTCCACCTTGGGTTTTACCAGGCGTTTCAGGTCCTTCACCACGATCCAGTCCTCTGGTATCAAATCATGCAGCGGTCCAGTCATAGGAACAGCCTCCTTCACCTGCCTGTGAATCTCACACAAAATAGACTCCAAAAAGGTTGCACAGTGATAAACAAGCACATTCTCACAGAGTTAAAGGTAACTGACTTCTTGTCGTCTGACTTCGTCTTCAAAGTTCTGTTCTCTTATTCAACTGAAGTGATTAACACAATGTTGAATCCTATCAACACCAAAATAACTTCCATAAACAAGTGTGACCCATTATCATTACATAACCTCAAAGAAAATCCCATCGAAAATAATCTAAATTAACAAAAGCTTGATCACTGAGCCCCTGAGAAGTCTAAAACTTCTTCCCATCAACAATCATTAAACAGTATCACTTCTCCAGAAATTGAAATCTACAAAATCCATCTATCAATACCCAAATGGTTTCTCTAACCTTAACTGTGAAGCTTATCGTGTTTAAATTCCTTTTCTCATAATACTTGTCCCACATATGAAATATTAACAAAAAAATGACTATGCATCCATTACAAATCCTCTTGTATGCTAAAATGATGCATTCTTGATATCACACAAACTGTAGAGGCATGATCTTTCCATGTGTTAACTTAGCAAAATCTCAAGATAAATGTTTTATGCAGACCATACAACCTCCATTTTTTTATTCTCATATCCTTCCTTTTTCCAAAACGCATTTTCTTGTGGATTTGTCCAAGTTCGAATCTCCATTCCACCATTCCTTTCTCCATCTGTCCGCTGTATTCTGTAATTCTTATCAAATATACTCAAACAAAACAAAATTCTCACTCTGGGTTAAATACAGTCCAATATTTTCAACTCAGCAATATCATATCAAACCCTCACAATCCTATCACAAATCCAAACTACTGAAACTAAATTCATAAAACCATAAAACCCCCATAGTCACTCTCTGTTTGGATCAGTCAGTCATCAGTCAGTCATAAATTCCTAAACGTCACCTCTTCCTCTCTAAGAAGCCTGCACTTCCCTTAAAGAATCTGTAACAAATGTTGTATCAAGTTCACACAACAATTTTCCTCAAAAGAGTCCTGTAAGCCCAAATGTATCAAGTTAGGCTCATCCGGACATAGCAACATCATCTCATCACTTCCTGTAAACATATCAACATCAAAAACATATTCTAGTTAGTTCATCAATGCATTCAGGCAATCCAGAAACTGCTCCAGCTAGTATCAGCACTAGCATTTTCCCTGTGGAATAATCATAATTGTTAGAGTGAATTCCACATTTGCATACAGCAAGTTGTTCTATAAGTGAAAATAAGAAACTTCCTGTTTCAATACCTTTCCCAAAATCATATGTAACACCAATGATGTATTTAACTATCAGTAAATATTTTAACTCTTTTCCCTTTTATGAATTAACAAGCTTACACTGAAGCAACCAACTTTTGAACCAATTTGTATAAAATAAAACTATTTTAGAAAACAGCCAAATTACGAATAACCTCAACTTTTAGTCTCTTATTATCTTTTCTTCAAAAAACCTTTAGGAACAGTTCAAATGAATACCTTTATATTTCAGATTCCCTTTTAATTTTTTGTATTTAAATTCACCAAATCAAATCTCTCTTTTTCCAAGACATTGTAGAAAACTAGCATCACTACCCTAAACCAGAATTTAATCTGTATGATTCCAAAATAAAACATAGACCATAAAATATTCTTAATGTAACCATTAGCCAAACTTATACCCCATCTATATTTCTATATAGGTTAGATAGGTAGAACTTCATAACTTGCTTTGGCTGCAGTCCAGAACAAGCTACTTAGCACAAACCATCACACCACAATTTATCAGACTTAATGAGTCTTCCCAAATTATTTCAAAACCAAATTATCATAACCCTCTTTATGAACCAATACCATAATGATACAACCTCATCACAGCCTAACTGTTTATCCCAAAACATTGTAATGTAACCATGCCCTTAAGACAAAAGAAAATATAAACTCTCCCTTTTTCTTTTAAACCTTTAAATTCACAATTTAACATAAACCCGTAAAACAAAACCTTATTCTTTAACTCCTTAAAAGTTTCATCAAAGCATGTAATGTATACACCTTTGAATATTCCTATATTTACCAGCTATCTCAATTACTCTTTGTTAGTACTCAGTGAATCAACTCAAATAAACAACCGCGCATTTCAAAACTCGAATCAAACAAACAGCGCCCGCTGGAACAAAGCAAAAAACTCTCAACCTTTTTTCTCTTTTTTTTTTTCTTCTTTTAAACAACACAGATGGTTGGCGTTTACCATCTATTCACTTAATTTTGCTAAAGTATAACTTTTCCAATTCAATTAGAACTAATTTATGATCCAGGGTCTAATTTCTGCATTTTTATGGATACCATCACACACCACAGATGTTCCGCTCGTAAATACAAGTCCTGGTCTGAAAGGCTCCTACCTCCCAGTTTGGCTAGGATTTAGAACAAATGTTAAATCATACATTCGTAAACCACCAAACTTCGAATTCATCTAAATGGACACATCTTTCACCATTAATACTCACATAATTATGCAGAATTACACCCTCTGGGATCACCTTTGTAAAACTCAACGTAACGGGACTTTTTTTTTGTAGCCACCACCTTTCCTCGGAATTTCTGAAACTCATTTAAAATGTCCTCAAACAAACAAAACCTTGTTAGCAAATGTCTCAAAATACTCATCACGTAACATATTTCAAAAGTAACCAAATTAATATGTAAAATTCGCTCCAAATGTATCTATTTCTCTAAATTTGCGTCTTTGTAAATTTCTCAACTTCCATCTGCGCATGCGTCATGCGGTTACTCATCCTGGATCTCAAATATCAAGCTGCAATTCCTTTACTAGCCTGTACCCGCCTGTCGGTCTGTTAGTTTGTCAGCCAATGTCGTTACCATAGTTGCAAATTCAACTTCCTGGACTCTCCTTTGTCTCAGGACAGAACAAAATGCACTTCCTCCACGTTTTCACCATTAGCCATTAACCAACAGTCACAGCCTAGATTTTCTTTACAAGTCTATCAACCATTAACAACAAAAATAATTTCAACATAAAAATTAGGCTCCGAAATCTACATATGCACCTAATATCACTCGTCAGAGAACGACAGTTTACCCATGTATTAGCATTCTGGTTGGACAAAGCTTCAACTTCAAGTCCATTTAAATAGGTAAATATGAATACCACCAAACCCAACACATTTCAACACATCATCTCAGCAGCAATAAACACACATATGTAGCACCTTTGCCCTTAACAACAAACGCAATTCGGTCACTCGAACTAGTTCCCCTTGTATACACTTCAGTCCCTCGGACTGGCTCAATCTTTCTAATCACTTCTTCATAACCCTTTACATATTTCTTTAAACAACAGTAACATCTGTGAACTCCCACAAAATTAAAAATAAAACCATCGAACATTTCCAGACATAAACAAAAATATTCCTTAAACAACATAACATTTCCGTTTGAACACATAACTTTCTATAAAAGTTTCAATAACCCCGGGATTGTAATTCTTAAAATGAATACCGCTTTTATTGCCAAAACTGGCCTTTTACCAATTATCCTACCCAAACACTAAATTTCCAGCGCGTTATTCAATAACGAATCAAGCTCATAATATAGAAAATCGGTCTGTACATAATTTCCAAATCAAGAGTATGGCAACTCACAATATTTTCTTAAGTTCGACAAAGAAACAGAAACACACATCTGTTTTCCCAACCAATATACTTCACAATTCAACGTCAAATTATCTATAAAATGAGTGATTTTTTTGTTGTTGATTTTTTGCACTCATGTGTGGGCACTGCAAGCAGAATGAGCTTCACTGAAAGAATCAACTTCCGCTAGGCTCAAGCGCATGCGCCTCTTTTCAAGTGGAGAATTCAGTCAAAGAATTAACATTAGCATTTTCAAAACAGAATGTCTCCGTCTTCAAAAACAAATGCCTTCTGGCGGTAATCAGACCGATGTAAAGTCTAACATCAAATATATAACGGTTAACACAGAGTTGTAAAACAATATAACAAGTCAATCGTCTCTCCTCTACCAACAGTGTCATAACCGATACACATTGTACGCCACCATTTCGGAACTCAACTTCCGGTCACGAACCCCTCTGATTTGAGAGTTCGCTCACAATTTCCAAAAAAACTTTCAACAGTGATGACACATCTCCGGACATTCACGTACATTTTGCTCAAATTCCCACAATTAAAGCACGCATTTTGGATTGACTTTACCTAGCAATTCGTGTTGGCCTACATGTTTTTTTTCAACAGCATGTCAACACGCTCTGCATCAGCTTTGACCATAGCCCACAACACCACTTATTCCAAACACAACAGGGACTCAAACCCTTTGTTCCAGAGAGGACTTTAACCTTTCCTTCTTCGAAACACAATGGCAATTGCAAGTCAAGGCACAAGCTTCAATCTTTGCGGGAATCCAAAGCAAATTTATAAAGATGGCAGATGTCAGAAGATATCTGACCTATCTCCTCTCCAATCAGGCTAAAATCTATTCTTTTCTCCACCTAAAAAAAAACCGTGTATCTATTTCTCTCCACGAACCCATTTCGCAGTACAATAAGGTCCTTAAAACAAAACGACTCCACACTCGAAAATCCACATTTATCAATCCATATTTGCATTTGCAATAAACTATCGTTACCATACTTTTGCTTCATGCAATCGATGTTTGGACAGGTCAATTCTGCCTCCAGACCATTCATTTTCAGAATTACAATCCATAAACGATAACCAACAACGGAAAATAAAGACACAATTACCCCTTTTCTTTTCTAAAAACAATTAAATTCCGACTTCACAACTTTCAATGAAAATAACTGCACAATCATAAATTACAAATATTCAAACCAAAAAATAATTAAAGTTTTGAAAAATAATTAAAATTTTGATTTTTGTAATTTGTATATAGGTTGAATAATAGACACCATTAGTTACTCATACTTCTTTTAACCTCAAAAAACATAACTTGCAATTAAAACAAAAAATGAACACGCGTGTTGCAAACTTAAAACCTCTACTTTGAAATTTCACAGGCCCAATACCTCCTAAGCTTTTTTTTTTCTTAAACACTCAGCTGATTACCAATTACCAATTTTAATCTTTACCAATTTAATCTTTACCAATCCTCTAAAGTATACTTTTTACCATTTTACTCTTGGGACTCAGAAATCAATACATTTCCTGACCCAATTTCCCAGGGCCTTAAAGACACACAGCACGATATCACGTGTGAATTATTACCCTTTATGCGCTCGTCAGCACATTTCCTGCATGCTTTTTTGTACGACTCTAACGTAACGCGACCAACGTTCCAACGTTCCCCCAATTTGTACGACTCTAACGTAACGGGACCAACGTTCCAACGTTCTCCCAATTTGTACGACTTGCACGCACAGGACAAAGCTCTTCTCCAGTCTCCGCCCTATTACTAACTAAACCGAATTATTGACCATAGTCTAAACAACACACATTTAGACAACTCAAATTACACAGAAGCCACAAAAGAATATTTACCGGTTCTTTCAGGATCCCGCGTCAGTCAAAGCGCAACCAGTCAAGCACCCCCTCGAATCGGCCCCGCTTTCTCTGAAAATTTTGGATAGAGGTAAAGGCGGCTATGCCGGATTGATCAGATCACCTTTTCTAAGGGAGTCCTTGTCCGTGATACGCCGAGCAGACGAGGATACCCGTACTGGCCACCAAGTGATATGGAAAAATTCTAGTGGCACTGTGTAGATTTGAATAGTCAAGAGATGGCGGTTACAATAAATTTATTTTGCTTGTACAAATCAAGATTTAACAAAGTACTTTGTGATCAGTCATAACGAAGGAGGTGCTAGCCACAGGTCGTTCGCCAGAGTGATGAAGAACAATCACAAACGCTACCTTATATACACGTTAGATCAAATGGCATTCTATAAGGTCAATCCATCAATGTAATCAAGTCTATGATTGGCTTACTCAATTCAGTGATAGTTTGAAACAATACATCTCTGTACCATTTGTCCCACAATCCTTTGTGCGGGCCACTTCAAACAAGTTTTTGATTAACCCCACTCAATGCAACAGGAAGGGTCAGAGCAGCAGATCACAATAACAATACAGTTGAATACACATTGTCTCTAGACCAGCTGTCTCTTCCTCCCCATGTGACAAGAACCCTCTCAGATCACCCAGACTTCCCGTCTCTTAGACTTCACGTCTCCTAGTTATAAAACTGCAAATGGCATCTCTACCAAATGGAGTTGACTCTTAATCAACTTTAGACTTCCGTTAAAACACATTCCTCATATATGAAACACACACATTATAACTGTATTCCAAAATTTCCATGACACAAGCAGTCCAACAAGTCCAGATTTTAAAAAACAGTTGACTATATTTCACTGCTAACATAGAAATAACATTGATTTAGAAATCTTCAAATCTGGTCTAAACTGAAAATTATAACAAATAACCCATTTGTAAAGTGTTTATCATCAAATACATTATATTTCTGTAAGTATTTATCCTGTATCTGAACATTCAAGAAGTGTTATGTCTCCATGTAGAGTGCAAGGTGCAATTGCTATTTTAGCTACCATTTTGACCCAACGTTGTAAAATTACAACAAAGACAAAACAAGCTGAAAATCAAATGTGATGCATGAATTCCACAATAACTTAGTATTTACATTAACTACATATTCTAACAATCACCCAAAAAATTATTTCATGGAATTTACATACTTCAATGTTGATATATCCAGTCAAATTAAACAAGGAGATTCGCTTCCAGGAAAGTTGGCTGGTGGATTGATTCATGGCCTTATAGCCAGATCTATATACACATTTAGTATCCAAGGGCATTGCAAGGCAATACAATAAGACCCAATGTCTATGAAAATGTGGTCTTTCAACAAAATAAATTGGGGAAAATGTGTTTTTTTGGAGAGCTAAAGGTGACGTTGTAATTTTACAACAAGGGGTCTTACAGGGATAAACACGAAATACAACTTATAGCCTATCTAAAGTGTGGTGAAGTAGGACAATGTTTTTTGTCGTCGGGTGCCATGGTGAATCCTAGTATCGGAGCTCCATAGATGTTGGCTTTTGGTAGTATTCATGCACGCGCTAAACTCTGAGTTGCCGTACTCCGAGTTGAATTAACTAATTCATATCAGCTGTTCTGGAACCAAGTTTTCTGAAAGCCTGAGTTTTCTGACAGCCCGCCACTGGGGCCAGTTGCATAAAAATAGACCTAGTCTCAGACTAAATGTAAGTTTATGCTAGAATTTCCATAGACACTATAATTTACCTGTTGCATAAAGCTTCACTATCAGTGACTAACATAAGACTGACTTAGATAGCCTGTTGCGCTTTGCATTGTGGGTAAAATAAGACAGCGAAAAAAGAAAAATGGCGGACAAAACAGCGACACTTAACAGCGAGAGATTGATACATTTAAACCAGATGAAAACCTATATCTGTTGGAGGAATACAATATTGAAACAGTTATCTCATTAGCAAATAGTGTATGTGATTTTAAGCTTCTTAATTGAACCCCAACGCTACTTCCATTTATCAACAACTCCAATGCAGATGGCTGGCGCTAGCGTCAATAAAGTGAGTCAAGTTTGATCTAAACCACAGTGAAAGCAAATACGTAATTGACATTCACTATCCCCAGTGACCAGTTAACTATAATTCAGACAGGATGGGAAATGTCTGCCAACTGTAGCTTTGTACTTTAAATGCTAAGTTATTCATTCATTAAGCAGAATTATGGTACCTGGAAAAATCAGATCATGAGACTGTTCACTCAGGTCACATGTTCCACTATTTTGAAGGTCAGTTCCACTGAGAAAAGGTCGGGAGAA
This sequence comes from Osmerus eperlanus, assembly GCF_963692335.1. NCBI lineage: Eukaryota > Metazoa > Chordata > Actinopteri > Osmeriformes > Osmeridae > Osmerus > Osmerus eperlanus. The sequence continues at coordinate 6,816,174 of NC_085024.1, forward strand.
GTGTGTGTGCATGTGGGTATTTGTGTCTGTGTGTGCATGTGCATGTGTGTGTGCATGCGTTTGAGTGTATGTGCATGCTTGCGTGCATGTGTGTTTGTGTGTGTGTTTGTGACATATACCTGTGTGAGTTATTTGTGAAACACACTTCTGTCTCCTCCCCTGCAGTCCAAGTTGGGGCACCTTACCTTGCTGCTCTGCACAGCCCACACCTACCTGTATGGATGGGACAAGTTCTTGCGTTCCTCCACCTACAAGTGGTGGACCCCTCCAGGCTACATGCTGTGACTGGTGCTGCCCACCGTAGTGCTGTTGCTCAAGCTGCTGCTCATCAGCCCCTGTGTGGATCGCAGCCTCAGTCGCATACAGCAGGGCTGGGAGAGGGGGCAGTCTGGGGGGGCGCCCAGGGAGGTTGCTGGAGGGCCGGGGAAGAGCATTCATCTCTAAGACACCAGCCTCCATTCCCAGTAACAGCACTGAACAGGGACATTTCCAGTGAGATTTTGTGGGTTTCAACTGGACAAGGGAGGAATGCATCATCTTTGGTGCGCTATCCTTTACCCCCCCTTCACACACACACACACATCCACACACTCACATACAACACACAACCGTATCCACTGTGTGTAAACAAGAAACATTGATCTTATCAGTTTCTGATTATTTCTTCTTATATATGGAAATACATTAAATCACGTGTCATAGCTCGATGGAATTATAAACATATTTTATACTATGAGTTTAATTATAAATAAAAGTTGTCATGGCATACCAAAGACATCTGTGTTTTTAAACTATCAAGGTGAAATGCACACAGTCAGAAATATGCCTCATTACATGGCAAAGACCCCCAGTAAGCGTACATCAACTAACTTTTGGGATCATTGGGCTCTCTCACAGACGCACACACACTAACATGCTGGTGCTAGCAGAGTTAACTATGCAGTGTCTCTTGTCTCAAGCTGAATATCAGAGACACCGTATTATCCAGCTTCTGACAAAATTTAGCACTCAGAGATTGTCTAAATATTGAGTGCATTATAAATATTATTTATTATTATTTATTATTAACATTATCTACACAGATGATCTACAGTCTCTCACTTACTCTTGCACCAAGAGTTGGTCTCATTTTTGTTACAGCAGATGATGATTTGGGCCCATTTCATGCTGCATGGTGCAGTGGGGAGTGACTGGATACCAATATAGGCACTGAGGCATCACTGAGTAGCTATGGGATAGTTTTAAGTTGCAAAATACTGTGAAACAAGCAGCCTCACAATCATGTTTCTCGTCATGTTTAATTTCACACACAAAAGGAGTTCTGACACCCATAACCAGATTATATTAGTCCTGCCTAACAGAATCCACTGGCAGCAGAGACGCACAACTGAAACAATTGGTGTTTACGCATGTAAAAATATGACAAGGTATTTGAGACTGTCGTATGACTCAGTACCAGAACAGTCGTAGTATACTGTGTTTGAAACACTGGTCCCAAGTGTTGAATGAATAACAGATTTCTAGTCTTAGTTCCAGAATTATGAAACAATTGATTTGACCACACTTCTGACTCGTGTTACTAGGTGTGTGTTGTACACAGGACAGGGTATGTAGCTAGGATGATTGTATGTTGTACACAGGACAATCCGTATTACTATGTTGATGTTTCAGGGTTCATTAATTGGAACAGCTCTGGTGTTTGTCCTCCACCAGAACTTTCCCAGACACCTGGTACTCTAGGGCTCTCCAGTTGATCACGTTCCCAGGGGTGAAGCTCATTTCGCTGGAGAATTGTTGAATCTCACAGTGCGAGAGGACATAGTCCCACATGTGAACGTTGGAAATCATGCCCACGAAAGACTGGTCGGCTGCAAAACCACTGCCATGGGAATCCTGCTCCTAAAGGAGAGGTGGTACTGGTCAGGGTAAGGGTTGGTTGACAGTAATTTAGCCATTTTATTGATGCTTTATTTAGAATATATAGATTATTTATAAATAATCTACAGATTGACAAACAATGGCACAGGACGTGGAATTACTGTCCAACTCATAAGAATGATTTTCCTGGAGAAAATCAACTGCAGACAGCAGTTGCAGACTACAGGCCGAAATATACTGCAGTTTTGTACGTGTACGTATATACAGACGCGAATGCTATACATGCTGCATTGATTGCGTACTCCACTGCGTTCTTTATGTCAACATAGAAAGCTGTGTCCACTAGGAGGCAGGTCAGCAGCAAAACATTTTGTGACTAAATACGTTGACAAATACTTCAGATTTTGTACAACAGCAATAACCATGGCGACATAGGAGGAGGTATGTCTTTATGTCTAACTGCGAAACAGCTCACATATTTGCTCTTAAAAATGTTGTGTACTACTACTTCTTCGCTGTTTCCTAATTTTATCTCGCAGCACGTCAGAGAATCTTTGGCATACTGCCCCACGATTTTTGTTGGCATTGCACCTTGCATATGCGTGCATTTAATGGCCAGAGAGACGTGCACAATGTACGCGCCAAACAAACGCAGCCCTTCAGCGTATGCCTACACGTACTACACGTGAAGTATATTTGAACCTTACCTGTCCCAAGACCACTATGGGCGTCCCTTTGAGTGGAGCTGACTCTGTGAACTTGCGGGAGCTCGGCTTGCCGTTCAACCACAGCTGAACCAGCCCGCTGTCAGAGGCCCAGGTGGAGCAGAATGGTTGCCAGATGTTGGAGAAGAAGTCAAGCCCGTCAAACCGGGCCTCTTTGTTCTGGACATAGTGAAGGATCCGGCCATCAGCTGCGCTCTTGAAGACCAGGAAGGCATTGTCGCTGGAGCGCGTGGCCATGGAGAAGAGGGCATGGTTCCTGGAGAGGTCTGTGAAGAACCTGTAGGTGTAGGAGATGGAGGGAGAGGGAGGTATTCATACCCTACACTATTCATACTACTGCAACAATATCTGGATGTTAAGTGTCTATTTGATGTTTCTTAAAGAATCCCACCTATTACTGTAAAAAAGCCCACCTGAAACACACGGTCATGGAGGTGAAAGTCTCTTTGGACGTTGTCAGTCTCACGTGTGCTGTGTTGGTCTCCAGAGGAAAAGTGAACACTTTACCTGATAGGTCTAGACAAGCCAGACGTCAATCCCAGTGAATCGTTAGAAAACATCATGTCTCACAGTTTTTATTGTTCGTTTCAAGCTCACACATTAAACCTGGTAGATGTGTCTGTTTTCAGTATACTTAATTCAAAATTTGCAGAGTAACATATCTGACTGTTCATCACAAAATAAGGTTGTTGGAAATCTCTCCAGATTCTGACAAGCAATGAGACAGACAAATGAAGCTATCTTGCTTGATATAGTGCTAGCGATAGCTATCTTTTAAGTTGGTGGTTAACCATGTTTCTATCATTAACATTCTTGTGAATATTCTACAGCTAATTGCCATTACAAATACATTCGTGAAAGATTGTTGGGGTATTAGATAGCAAACTTGCATTTCTTTCACTTTATCACGACACAGAACGCACCGCTACACTGAGGTGATTCAACAAGCTTCTGTATTGCACACTGCCTGGTCACTCGCGCGCGGTGTTTCTTGAGTTTTATTGGGCACTGGTCACTCGCGCTGAGTTTATTGAGTGAATTTTGACTATGGCAGTCAGTGTAATAGTGTGTGATATTCCCTGCCATAAAGTCAACATTTCTGTGTATCGCCAACCTGTTATTGAATGAATATGGTAATTATATTGTGATATTTACGATTACAGGTAAGAACGATATATAATGTATCGACCCCCCCGACCTGTGGTTTTTACCTCTTTTGGGGGGGTCCGAGTCTTAATCGGGGGGGTCAGACCCCCCCCAAGCCCCCCCATAATTCGCACACTGGTCGTAACAACAGAGCGGTAAATAGACACTGGAGAAGTATCAGATTCTGAAACAGAATACGAAGAGAGTAGTAAATAGGTAGTAACAGAGTAGTAAATAGGTAGTAACCAGTGTGCGAAATACGGGGGGTTCCGGGGGGCTCGACCTGTTGGAAAAATTGAAGATGGAACACATTTATCCTGTATAAGAATGATTCTGTGTTCAGTATTCCTTGGGTGCAAAGAGAGGCCTAACCCCAAATCTGAACTCTGGGTAAACATACAAGACTCTTATCTTGGGGCTGAGGACTAAGAAGAGGGGGGTTTTGGTTGTTTTAAGGAGATACTGTGTGACAAAGACTATAGGTGGAGACGCAAGGTCTGGTGACCATTTGCTCGACACCTATGTGAAGGAGCTTTTACAACCCCAGGACCGGAGATCCTGTTGTTGTGTTTCAATCAGGGTTGATGTCGTAAACACGCACACACGTAAACACGCACGCACACACGTGCGCCAGGTCTATGCAAGGAGCCAATGAAGAAGAGCCATGGCACATTTGCATGCCTTTGTCTTAACCAATGACTGTAAAGAGCGGGCCTGCTTAAATAGGTAGCTAGCGCAACATGCTAGCAGACAAACTTTGTAGCACAATGGCGTGTGATGTTTTTGTCTCCTTGTGGGCCGGCCGCAAGCAATAAAGCTTTCTTAAACTTGTTCATCGACTGACTGCAATGCTTGACAGATTAATATTCTTGACACGACCTCCTGATTAACCCATGAGCCTCAAAAGCAAAATTTGAAGGGGGTCTCAATTTTTTTTTTATTAAATAAATAAATATTGTCACTAATGGTCACTAAAATGTTCTTAAGCTCACCATGTCCAGTATTCAGAAATCAAAACATTTATTCACAATTTTTTGGCCAAGCGGAGCCAGCCAGTCCTGTGCGCCAAACAGAAACGTTGAAAAGTGCATGGCTAGCAAGCGAAAGCTAACCAGAGTGTATTGTGAGAATGCTGTTAAGCATTCTCACTATTGTTTTCCTGTTTCTCTTTATTGTTGGAATGCTGCTTCAGCATTCCAAGTATTGTTCTTTGAATCTTTATTCAACTTATTTTTATTATTATTATTTATCTTCTATTTCTTCCTTGGCACCTTTCAGCGCCTTCAAATCTTCAGCTATTAAAACCGTTAAGCTAACAAAAGATTCAGCAGTTTCAGGCCATGGGTGCTATGACTTTTCAGCTTTGTACCTCTTATGCTTGAATTAATATAAATCAATATTCATAATATTTTTAACATGGGTTTCCAATGGAGTTTTCTTTCAAATCCTCTCAAACTTCTTTAAACTTCTTCAACTTCCAAATTCTTCTTCTTCCTCAATCTTTCAGCTAGAGCCACCATTTAAACTTTAAAATGTTGACAAAACCCTAAACTATTTTTAAATAATTCAGCTTTTTGATATCTATTCAACTTTTTTCAATATCACTGATTATGTTTCATGACTTTTTCAAGCCGTTTCTGAAATTTACATGGGTGTGTACGTGAAAGCCCAGAGTGCAGACTGAAACGCTTAGAGTGGTGGCCTGAGCTTCGGATGTCGTTGAAAAAATATTTCTAGTTTGCCAGCATTGCCACAATTTTCGCTCTTCATGCTTCATTTTTGGATCAATAGATAGCTAATTTTGTGCTGGTCGTAGACAGTTGTCTGTTGAATCCAACAGACGTACACATTTGTTCAGAGCCCCACGAAAGCGAGACAAAGTTCAACTCTCGCCCCATAGAGACCAATGCAAATCTGGTGACAAAATCGTCAGAGAAAGCAAAAAGAACAAGATTTTGAAACTGCAGGTAGAGTCGTATTTCTGACTGCACAGACATATAAAGAATATCTCTGGTTTCGGCAGAGTCTTGGGTCTCGTAAAATATCCTTATATTTTGGATTGGACGTACAGTTTTGCGTCTAGGTTATCTTGTTTGAGGTGTGTATTCTAGCTACATTTCTCTTATTCTCTGCCCTCAGCGCGTTAGCAATCATAGCTGCACCATCACCGTAACGACAGACACGCACCACTCAGTCTCTCACACAGGTGATTGGTACGTTTACTTGACCATGAGAAACACGATTACTAGCAATTGTCGGTTTATGCCAATAATACGATTACTCCGTTTACATGTGTAATTAGTTATGCGATTACTCAATAAACACGTCTACATGATTCTTTTTTATTAATCGTTGTATGCTCCACGGACAAAACTTGCACCATCATCCTTCTGCAACAAAGTGTCGCCGTGTCTTCCTGTATCGGCTCTACTGCTGTATGTTTCATTCCATCAACACATTGAATCCTACTAAGAAAGCCGAGTAAACGCACTCAATGGTAGGCTACATCTGCTACTGCTATTACTATCCCAACTATAATTTCAGCTGTTAAAACGATAATATTCTTGTTCCGACTAGCTAGCCTACTTCTTCTGTTTAACAGTTCAGCTTTCAGCTTCTCCCGCATTGTAGGCTATTTTAGCTCTTAGCTTTGTTAAGATGATGCAGATGATGCAGTTCAGCTTCCACACTGCCTCTTTTGTGTCACTCACACATTTTTGAAATTCATTTCAGCTTGCGGGTATTTTCTCATTTCTCACTTTTATACTTTTTAAAATATAAAGGTTTTTGTGCAAATTATTCTCCCTTTAAAAGTAATGGTAAATCCTTTCAAATCATTGTTGGATGCTGCTCCAGCCCCTTTCAAAAATACCTTTCGGTTGCTTTGAAGCTTCAGCTTATAACTTTCTACTAAATTTTCACTATTTTCAGCTTTTTTAGCATGGTCAGCTATCCCCATTCAGGTTTTCAGCATTCTCACTGCTGTTTCGCAGGAACAGCCTTTTCTAGTTAGTTATGCGATTACTCAATAAACACGTCTACATGATTCTTTTTTATTAATCGTTGTATGCTCCACGGACAAATCTTGCACCATCATCCTTCTGCAACAAAGTGTCGCCGTGTCTTCCTGTATCGGCCCTACTGCTGTATGTTTCATTCCATCAACACATTGAATCCAACTAAGAAAGCCGAGTAAACGCATAGGCTACATCTGCTACTGCTTATACTATCTCAACTATAATTTAATCTGTTAAAACGATAATATTCTTGTTACGACTAGCTAGCCTACTTCTTCTTCTGTTTAACAGTTCAGCTTTCAGCTTCTCCCACATTGTAGGCTATTTTAGCTCTTAGCTTTGTTAAGATGATGCAGTTCAGCTTCCACACTGCCTCTTTTGTGTGACTCACACATTTTTGAAATTCATTTCAGCTTGCGGGTATTTTCTCATTTCTCACTTTTATACTTTTTAAAATATTAAGGTTTTTGTGCAAATTATTCTCCCTTTAAAAGTAATGGTAAATCCTTTCAAATCATTGTTGGAATGCTGCTCCAGCCCCTTTCAAAAATACCTTTCGGTTGCTTTGAAGCTTCAGCTTATAACTTTCTACTAAATTTTCACTATTTCAGCTTTTTTAGCATAGTCAGCTATCCCCATTCAGGTTTTCAGCATTCTCACTGCTGTTTCGCAGGAACAGCCTTTTCTAGTTGTGAGAATGCTGTTAAGCATTCTCACTATTGCTTTTCAACTTCTCAGTTCTTCCGCCGTTTTTTGGCCTTTAACTCGTTCTGCATACTTTAACCGATTCCTACAACTTTTGTATCAAAACGTTCAGCTCCTTCAGGAGATGATGGCTATGACTTTTGGTATTTCTCACTTTTATACTTTTTAAGACATTAAGGTTTTTGTGCAAATTATTCTCCCATTAAAAGTAATGGTAAATCCTTTCAAATCATTAAAAAGCTTCCTCCTCTTTCAAACGTAACTACTTCAGCTTACTTTCAGCTAGAGACACCATTCAACCTTTAAAATGTTCACAAGACATTCAGCTATTCCCAAATAATTCAGCTTTTTCAAATGTTCAGCCAATTTTGAATTATGACAGTTTGAAATACATTAAAATGTTTGCTCCTTCTTGATTTTTATGAATGAGCAGTAAGCAGAGTGGCACACTCTGCTGGCTGCTCTTTCTCTGATATTCAACTAATTTGTCAAACAAATTCCTCTAACGTTCATATAGTTTAACTTACAGAAACAAGTTATACCTTAAAATGTAGGAAAAATGGTCCTCTTTCAGCCAATGTAACTACTAAAGAGCTCACATTTACAGATTTTCAGCTATGAGCCTTGAAGCGAGAGCAGCCTTTCAAATTCTCTCACTAACTTCAATGGAGAGGTGAGTAAAATCAGTCAGAGAAAGCAAGAAGGAACAAGATTTTGAAACTGCCGATAGAGTCGTATTTCTGACCGCACAGACATATAAAGGACATCTCTGGTTTCGGCAGAGTCTTGGGTCTCGGAAAATATCCTTATATTTTGGATTGGACGTATAGTTTTGCGTCTAGGTCAACTTGTTTGAGGTGTGGATGCTAGGTAAATGTTCGTTTTTCTCTCTGCCTAGCTCGTTAGCTATCACAGCTGCGCCATCACCGTGGCAACCAAACAAACAAGCACCAGGAAAGCAAAAGGAACACGTTTTTGAAACTGCAGGTAGAGTCGTATTTCTGACTGCACAGATATATAAAGAATATCTCTGGTTTCGGCAGAGTCTTGGGTCTCGGAAAATATCCTTATATTTTGGATTGGACGTACAGTTTTGCGTCTAGGTTATCTTGTTTGAGGTGTGGATTCTAGCTACATTTCTCTTATTCTCTGCCCTCAGCGCATTAGCAATCATAGCTGCACCATCACCGTAACGACAGACACGCACCACTTGACCATGAGAAACACGATTACTAGCAATTGTCGGTTTATGCCAATAATACGATTACTCCGTTTACATGTGTAATTAGTTATGCGATTACTCAATAAACACGTCTACATGATTCTTTTTTATTAATCGTTGTATGCTCCACGGACAAAACTTGCACCATCATCCTTCTGCAACAAAGTGTCGCCGTGTCTTCCTGTATCGGCCCTACTGCTGTATGTTTCATTCCATCAACACATTGAATCCAACTAAGAAAGCCGAGTAAACGCATAGGCTACATCTGCTACTGCTAATACTATCCCAACTATAATTTAATCTGTTAAAACGATAATATTCTTGTTACGACTAGCTAGCCTACTTCTTCTGTTTAACAGTTCAGCTTTCAGCTTCTCCCACATTGTAGGCTATTTTAGCTCTTAGCTTTGTTAAGATGATGCAGTTCAGCTTCCACACTGCCTCTTTTGTGTGACTCACACATTTTTTAAATTCATTTCAGCTTGCAGGTATTTTCTCATTTCTCACTTTTATACTTTTTAAAATATTAAGGTTTTTGTGCAAATTATTCTCCCTTTAAAAGTAATGGTAAATCCTTTCAAATCATTGTTGGAATGCTTCTCCAGTCCCTTTCAAAAATACCTTTCGGTTGCTTTGAAGCTTCAGCTTATAACTTTCTACTAAATTTTCACTATTTTCAGCTTTTTTAGCATGGTCAGCTATCCCCATTCAGGTTTTCAGCATTCTCACTGCTGTTTCGCAGGAACAGCCGTTTCTAGTTATTATATCAACTTCTTAGTTCTTCCGCCGTTTTTTGGCCTTTAACTAGTTCTGCATACTTTCACCGATTCCTACAATTTATGTATCAAAACGTTCAGCTCCTTCAGGAGATGATGGCTATGACTTTTGGTATTTCTCACTTTTATACTTTTTAAGACATTAAGGTTTTTGTGCAAATTATTCTCCCATTAAAAGTAATGGTAAATCCTTTCAAATCATTAAAAAGCTTCCTCCTCTTTCAAACGTAACTACTTCAGCATACTTTCAGCTAGAGACACAATTTAACCTTTAAAATGTTCACAAGACATTCAGCTATTCCAAAATGATTCAGCTTTTTCAAATATTCAGGCAATTTTGAATTATGACAATTTGAAATACATTAAAATGTTTGCTCCTTCTTGATTTTTATGAATGAGCAGCAAGCAGAGTGGCACACTGCTGCCTGCTCTTTTCTGATATTCAACTAAATTGTCAAACAAATTCCTCTAACTTTCATATAGTTTAACTTACAGAAACAAGGTATACCTTAAAATGTAGGAAAAATTGTCCTCTTTCAGCCAATGTAACTACTAAAGAGCTCACATTTACAGATTTTCAGCTATGAGCCTTGAAGCGAGAGCAGCCTTTCAAATTCTCTCACTAACTTCAATGGAGAGGTGAGTAAAATCAGTCAGAGAAAGCAAGAAGGAACAAGATTTTGAAACTGCCGATAGAGTCGTATTTCTGACCGCACAGACATATAAAGGACATCTCTGGTTTCGGCAGAGTCTTGGGTCTCGGAAAATATCCTTATATTTTGGATTGGACGTATAGTTTTGCGTCTAGGTCAACTTGTTTGAGGTGTGGATGCTAGGTAAATGTTCGTTTTTCTCTCTGCCTAGCTCGTTAGCTATCACAGCTGCGCCATCACCGTGGCAACCAAACAAACAAGCACCAGGAAAGCAAAAGGAACACGTTTTTGAAACTGCAGGTAGAGTCGTATTTCTGACTGCACAGATATATAAAGAATATCTCTGGTTTCGGCAGAGTCTTGGGTCTCGGAAAATATCCTTATATTTTGGATTGGACGTACAGTTTTGCGTCTAGGTTATCTTGTTTGAGGTGTGGATTCTAGCTACATTTCTCTTATTCTCTGCCCTCAGCGCATTAGCAATCATAGCTGCACCATCACCGTAACGACAGACACGCACCACTTGACCATGAGAAACACGATTACTAGCAATTGTCGGTTTATGCCAATAATACGATTACTCCGTTTACATGTGTAATTAGTTATGCGATTACTCAATAAACACGTCTACATGATTCTTTTTTATTAATCGTTGTATGCTCCACGGACAAAACTTGCACCATCATCCTTCTGCAACAAAGTGTCGCCGTGTCTTCCTGTATCGGCCCTACTGCTGTATGTTTCATTCCATCAACACATTGAATCCAACTAAGAAAGCCGAGTAAACGCATAGGCTACATCTGCTACTGCTAATACTATCCCAACTATAATTTAATCTGTTAAAACGATAATATTCTTGTTACGACTAGCTAGCCTACTTCTTCTGTTTAACAGTTCAGCTTTCAGCTTCTCCCACATTGTAGGCTATTTTAGCTCTTAGCTTTGTTAAGATGATGCAGTTCAGCTTCCACACTGCCTCTTTTGTGTGACTCACACATTTTTTAAATTCATTTCAGCTTGCAGGTATTTTCTCATTTCTCACTTTTATACTTTTTAAAATATTAAGGTTTTTGTGCAAATTATTCTCCCTTTAAAAGTAATGGTAAATCCTTTCAAATCATTGTTGGAATGCTTCTCCAGTCCCTTTCAAAAATACCTTTCGGTTGCTTTGAAGCTTCAGCTTATAACTTTCTACTAAATTTTCACTATTTTCAGCTTTTTTAGCATGGTCAGCTATCCCCATTCAGGTTTTCAGCATTCTCACTGCTGTTTCGCAGGAACAGCCGTTTCTAGTTATTATATCAACTTCTTAGTTCTTCCGCCGTTTTTTGGCCTTTAACTAGTTCTGCATACTTTCACCGATTCCTACAATTTATGTATCAAAACGTTCAGCTCCTTCAGGAGATGATGGCTATGACTTTTGGTATTTCTCACTTTTATACTTTTTAAGACATTAAGGTTTTTGTGCAAATTATTCTCCCATTAAAAGTAATGGTAAATCCTTTCAAATCATTAAAAAGCTTCCTCCTCTTTCAAACGTAACTACTTCAGCATACTTTCAGCTAGAGACACAATTTAACCTTTAAAATGTTCACAAGACATTCAGCTATTCCAAAATGATTCAGCTTTTTCAAATATTCAGGCAATTTTGAATTATGACAATTTGAAATACATTAAAATGTTTGCTCCTTCTTGATTTTTATGAATGAGCAGCAAGCAGAGTGGCACACTGCTGCCTGCTCTTTTCTGATATTCAACTAAATTGTCAAACAAATTCCTCTAACTTTCATATAGTTTAACTTACAGAAACAAGGTATACCTTAAAATGTAGGAAATATTGTCCTCTTTCAGCCAATGTAACTACTAAAGAGCTCACATTTAGAGATTTTCAGCTATGAGCCTTGAAGTGAGAGCAGCCTTTCAAATTCTCTCACTAACTTCAATGGAGAGGTGGGTAAAATCCGTCAGAGAAAGCAAGAAGGAAGACGATTTCGATACTGCCGGTAGAGACATATTTCTGACCGCACAGACATATACAGGACATCTCTAGTTTCGGCAGAGTCTTGGGTCTCGGAAAATATCCTAATTTTATTGATTGGACGTGTAGTTTTGCGTCTAGGTCAACTTGTTTGAGGTGTGGATGCTAGGTAAATGTTCGTTTTTCTCTCTGCCTAGCTCGTTAGCTGTCAAAGCTGCGCCATCACCGTGGCAACCAAACAGACACGCACCATGAACGTTTTTGAAACTGCCAAAGGAGTTGTATTTCTGACCGCACAGACACATAAAGGATATCTATGGTTTCGGCAGAGTCTTGGAATGAAATATACGTAATTATGTGGCCAATGTAGAACAGCGGTCAGATTCGATATTTGATCTTTTGTTAGTTATATGGCCATTCTAGTGACGCTACTGTCATCATGGCTGCTAATAGATTCCGGCAAACCCTGGAACAAACCCTGGAACACGTACCTTATTGGGTGTGCTCAAGCCTTCGGCGAGAGCACAACCTTTGTTCTCTCACATATATATTATTATTATTATTTCTTTTTGTCCCCCTAAAACTCAGTCAATATTTGGCCTACATAGACAACGTAGGTGTCAAAAGTTTCGTCTTGGTAGCGATTGAGTTGCTTGTATTGGGATTTACGTTCCGTTGCACGGTTTAAGTAGAAATTACGTTTTTGTGTCGAAAAGTGAAGCTAACGGTGGCTAACTTGCTAACCACAGTCAATGACGCTACTTACGTCACTAACGTCACGAAAACTCGCGTGACTACCTCTAGCAGAATATTAGTTTAGCAGCTCGTTAACTTCTGGGAGATAGCTAGGCTAACTATAGCTTTACTGCAAGGCAGCTGCAGAAACCCCACAAGCAAAGAGGCCAGGTGATAACTATTTACTAATTTTACTTTGTGATATGACACACAATTGTGATGTGTAATGTACAATATAAGCTGATATTATTAAGGAAGTACATCTACTTTCGGAAACAGTAGTCTACTATTTCACTGAAGTATTAGCATCATGACATTAGCCTGTGTTGCCCGGGCAACACATACTACAGTGGTCTATGATGTAGCGTTATCTGTTTTCAATCGTTAAAATAAACATTCCTCACATATACATTTTCGTTGTAGGGTTTATTCTGACATTAGTAAACGATTTGTTGGTGAAATTACCATTACCTGTGGTTTCAAACCAGTGTAGCTCACTGCAACGCTGTAGCTTACGTGAGACACACTACAAAAACATCTAGCTTACACAACTGTAGGAAGTCAAACGGCGACAGAACATGTTCGGCACTCCCCTTACTTAAATCAAAAGTCTATCTAACTACTAACCTGAACTTCATTGCCACAGCCTAAACGTTGTCAATCTGTTCATGAAAATAATTAATTTCAGCTTAAACCGTACAACGGAACGTTAAATCCAATTCAACCAACGCAATCGCTACAGTACCAAGACGAACACAGCAGTAGTATAGTACTGTACCGTAGTAGTACAATTTACCGGGGCAGCTTCTCCACACAGGGCTATATCGCATTTTGCGTTGTTACTGACAATGATCGCTACCAGTGAGCTTTTTATAAATGAGCGATTTTCCACTAAATAAATGTCAAGCTTATTTACGTTTTGGGGGCATATTTTCAGTTAGCAGATGGTACTGTTTGAATCGCGATTCCATCTTCTACTGCCGGGTAACGTCGTAGAATAATCTTCAAAGGGGGTTCTTTATTAATGAATGAATGCAATGAGTAGGCTAAATGCCTGAAAATATCATGAGAAGGGAAAAACTTAAAATGACGTTTAAATCATAGAGATTAGGTCAATTTTTACACCGGTCTGCCAAATTTATTAGTTTTGATTCAACGATGAGGCTGCCTCTTGCAGGGGAAATGAGAAGACATCTATTTCATTCTACACTTCACTCGTATTTTCAGTTGTAAATGAGCAGCAAAAAAAATATGCTTTTAAATCTATGTAATCTTTATAAATAATAAGTATGCATTTTTATATAACATATACAGAAATATCAGTTGTAAAAATGTCATTAAAAAACGGACCCCTGTGCAACCGACGCAAGCAAGCACACCCTCACAATTTCCCCAGAAATTGTACCCTCTCTAGTTGCTCTTGTAAATGCGCCAGATTGGTGCCAATCATTGTCATGTCTGCATTGTAATGCACAACTTTGCCTCCTTGTTATGAAACAACGTGCATTCAAACAACTTTAGCCAATGCAACCTCTTATGTCAGTGTTGCTTTACGAATACTAGCCTACCATATAGAACTAGAGAGGGTACAATTTCTTGGGAAATTGTAGGGTGTCGTATTGATTGCGTCGGTTGCACAGGGGTCCGTTTTTTAATGACATTTTTACAATACATACTTATTAATTATAAAGATTACATAGATTTAAAAGCATTTTATTTTTGCTGCTCATTTACAACTCAAAATACGAGTGAAGTGTAGAATGAAATAGATGTCTTCTCATTTCCCCTGCAAGAGGCAGCCTCATAGCTGAATCAAAACGAATACATTTGGTAGACCGGTGTAAAAAATTGACCTAATCTCTATGACTTAAACGTCCTTTTAAGTTTTTCCCTTCTCGTGATACTTTCAGGCATTTAGCCTATTCATATTGCATTCATTCATGAATAAAGAACCCCCTTTGAAGATTATTCTACGACGTTACCGGCAGTAGAAGATGGAATCGCGATTCAAACAGTACCATCTGCTAACTGAAAATATGCCCCCAAAAACGTAAATAAGCTTGACATTTATTTAGTGGAAAATCGCTCATTCATAAAAAGCTCACTGGTAGCGATCATTGTCAGTAACAACGCAAAATGCGATATAGCCCTGTGTGGAGAAGCTGCCCCGGTAAATTGTACTACTACGGTACAGTATTGTACTAGACTACAGCTACTGCTGTGTTCGTTCGTCTTGGTAGCGATTGCGTTGGTTGAATTCGATTTAACGTTCCGTTGTACGGTTTAGGCTGAAATTAATTATTTTCATGAACAGATTGACAACGTTTAGGCTGTGGCAATGAAGTTCAGGTTAGTAGTTAGATAGACTTTTGATTTAAGTAAGGGGAGTGCCGAACATTTTCTGTCGCCGTTTGACTTCCTAAACAGCTGTGTACTGTAGATGTTTTTGTAGTGTGTCTCGCGTAAGCTACAGCGTTGCAGTGAGCTACACTGGTTTGAAACCACAGGTAATGGTAATTTCACCAACAAATCGTTTACTAATGTCAGAATAAATCCTACAACGAAAATGTATATGTGAGGAATGTTTTTGTTTTAACGATTGAAAACAGATACATCATAGACCACTGTAGTATGTGTTGCCCGGGCAACACAGGCTAATGTCATGATGCTAATACTTCAGTGAAATAGTAGACTACTGTTTCCGAAAGTAGATGTACTTCCTTAATAATATCAGCTTATATTGTACATTACACATCACAATTGTGTGTCATATCACAAAGTAAAATGAGTAAATAGTTATCACCCTGGCCTCTTTGCTTGTGGCGTTTCTGCAGCTGCCTTGCAGTAAAGCTATAGTTAGCCTAGCTATTCCCCAAGTTAACAGATGTGAAACGAATGTTCTGCCAAGGGTAGTCACGCGTGTTTTCGTGACGTTGGTGACGTAGTGACGTTAGTAACGTCAGTGACTGTGGCTAGCAAATTAGCCACCGTTAGCTTCACTTTTCGCCACAAAAACTTAACTTAAGCCCAAACCATGCAACGGAACGTAAATTCCAATAGAAGCAACTCAATCGCTACCAAGACGAAACTTTTGACACCTACGTTGTCTATGTAGGCCAAATATTGACTGAGTTTTAGGGGGGCAAAAAGAATAATAAGAATAATAATATATATGTGAGAGAACAAAGGTTGTGCTCTCGCTGAAGGCTTGAGCACACCCAATAATATATATGTGAGATAACAAAGGTTGTGCCCTTGCCGAAGGCAAAGCACACCCAATAATAGTAGAATACTAGAATAATAGCATATCGGATTATCAAAAATGGTTAAGTGTGTGCGTGTGTGTTGTCATGTAGGCTATAGACTGTCTTGGCTTGCATCCATAAAATAGTTACTGTAATGTTATACCTACTGCCAGTAGCGGACTGACCATCGGTAGCGCCATGTTTATTTTACATAAAGCTCCAAAACATTTTTTTCGCTCAAATCAGCCAAAATATTTTGCTCGCATTAACTGTAGAACTCCCTACTAGCATCACATCAAACCCAGAATGTGCATACATTAGCAGGGCACTTTGGTGACGTATACGGGGCCGGTTCTGGTGGGCCGGTCTGGATCAAAGTCCAAGGCCTATTTTTACTTCCAGTCCGTCCCTGCCCTCTGCATATTGAGCAAATTTAGATCGACCCCCCCCCCCCGAATATTGACGGGTATTTCGCACACTGGTAGTAACAGTAGTAAATGAGTACTAACAGAGTGGTAACATAGTAGTAAATAGGCAGTAACAGAGCAGTATCATGGTAGTAAATAGGTAGTAACAGGGAAGAGTAGTATTATAGGTAGTAAAATGGAAGTAACAGAGTAGTAAATAGGTAATAGAGTAGTAACAGAGTGGTTAATAGATAGTTACATAGTAATACCTCGAGGCTCAGAATAGCCGGATGAGAACATCAGAAGTGTAAGAATAAGCTTCTTCATCTACAGTATAGAAAAAAATAAATTTTAATCTAATATATTTCAAAAAAATATTTAAACACATTTATTTCACTTTACATTATGCAAACATTTGAAAACCGTAGACAACGGTGCCATGTTGTTCAGATTATCCAAGTTTTGTTGTATCAAGATGTTGTTTAACAGTAGTGAGACACTACTCACACTAATCACAAGAATATTATGTCTCGTTCCTACCTTGTCGACTGTGTTCTCGTCTGGAAATTATGAGATAGTGTGAGAGTGGTTCGTTCAAATTTAAACTCAAATTTATTATCTGTGTGTGAGTCTGTGTCAGCATGTGTCTGTATTGTTGAATGTCTGGTGCGTGTGAATGTGTGTTCATGTGTGTACGAAACTTCACACGTGTTGCTGATTAATCTGGTCACTTCCTCCTTTCTCTCCAGTATTGAGCAAAGCAGCCTCACATCCTTCTCCTTCCTGTCAAAGGAGTCTGTCACAACCTGTCCAGATCAGGCCCTCAGACAACAGGCTGCTAACACATGCAAAACCTCTCCCAGACCTGTTGATTAACATAAATAGATAAGATAAAACATTATTAATCCAAAAGGAAAGTCTTGTGCCATAGATTGCTCGAAGGTTACAACATTGTCCAAGAGTTATTGGTATCCTTTCTGCCAGATAGCACCACACACAGCTGAGTTTGTGGGCATTATGTGGGCGTTATGCTAAAACCTGAGTATATCTGCCTGCTTGGCCCCCCTAGCTTCCTGTCCTACCAGTAGGGTTCCATCCCCAGACAACATCTGTCTTTTGACAGAAGAGCTTTCACTTAGGAGAGGCTTTTGGCTTCAGCATCATTGAACAGCATTCACATTAGTGAGAACGAGTGAAGCTTTCTTGAAATAACAGCAACATTTCTGGCCAGCCCTGAAGATTGGTCTGACATGACAAATTAAATAGGGCTTTTTGTCTCTCTGAAGGGAAATGGTGTGATTAGGTGTGATACATGGTAAGGGTGAGGTGGGCACAGAAAACACAGCATAAATGAATTGTCTTCAATACTGTTTATTCAAGTACATTTTAAAAAGCAAATTATAAAATGAGAATGGAAAAGGTGTGATTTACTTTGATAAGTGCTGAGACAGACTGGAAGGTGGGTGGGTAATATAGGTTCCAGAAAGTTTATTTCAAGCATGCTTTCAACAAAGAAAAATAAAATAATATTTGCCGGTGCTGTGTTCTGTGTGACCCAAGGTGAAATTAGTTAGAACTGACTTGGTTGAGCAATATTTGCATTGTCAAATGATCAGTAAACTTTGCAGCTGCTTAAAGTTCAAAGTTAAAATGTGTTTCCTCTTTGAAGACAAAACAGGAAATTATTTCCCAATATACAGTACAGCACACTCAGCAGCAGATCTGAGTCTTTGACCTGACAACTCTTAGAGCTATCAGCCAAAACCACCAAGACAGGCTTGTGTGCATGCAGTCAGAGCTTTGTGACCATCTGTGCGTGGGGGTCTTCTAAAGCAACAGGGGCTTCCCTACGGCCCCTGCCGGCCCCCCAGACTGCCCCCTCTCCCAGCCCTGCCGTATGCGACTGAGGCTGCGATCCACACAGGGGCTGATGAGCAGCAGCTTGAGCAACAGCACCATGGTGGGCAGCACCAGACACAGCATGTAGCCTGGAGGGGTCCACCACCTGTAGGAGGAGGAACGCAGGAACCTGTCCCAGCCATACAGGTAGGTGTGGGCTGTGCAGAGCAGCAAGGTCAGGTGGCCCAACTTGGACTGCAGGGGAGGAGACAGAGGTGTGAGTATTGTGGGTGTCACACTTGCGTACACACACACACACACTTACACACAATGGCACAAAACGTAATTGCCATGTAACGCTTAATGATCAGATAGGAGACAGTCTGACCTTTGCAGAGACAAGAATTTGACCTAAATTAACACACACACACATACACACCCTCTCAGACGCACACTCGTTTGCAAACGCACACACAGTTCCTGGCTTTACTCAATGTATGCTTCCTAAATTACAGCTAATGAATAACTTAACATTTAAAGCACAGCTCCAATTTGGGGAAGACGATAGGGAGGGGGGCTGGTGGTGAGGAAGG
The DNA here is from genome assembly GCF_963692335.1 of Osmerus eperlanus. Classification (NCBI taxonomy): domain Eukaryota; kingdom Metazoa; phylum Chordata; class Actinopteri; order Osmeriformes; family Osmeridae; genus Osmerus; species Osmerus eperlanus. The sequence goes on from NC_085024.1 coordinate 6,835,093, forward strand.
AGGGAGAGTGAATGAATTAGAAAATGAGCTTGATGTGACCCAGTTACATTTATGAATGAGTGTGTTCCCTGTGGTGATGGTGATATACTCTTCTACACATCCACAGACTGTGAAAAACAAACTCTAAAAAGTAAGCAATTTCTCACACATGCACACATTTACATTACATTTACATTTAGTCATTTAGCAGACGCTCTTATCCAGAGCGACTTACAGTAAGTACAGGGACATTCCCCGAGGCAAGTAGGGTGAAGTGCCTTGCCCAAGGACACAACGTCAGTTGGCATGACCGGGAATCGAACTGGCAACCTTCGGATTACTAGCCCGACTCCCTCACCGCTCAGCCAACTGACTCCAAAAACACACATACGTATACACACACCTGTATGAAGCTGAACTCTCTCCAGCTGAGGGCGTTGCTAACTGATGGGAGGGATGTTATCCCCAACAACACGAACAGGCCAAGTCCCAGAATTCCAAGGGAGTAGTAGGAGTCAGAACGCCATGCCACAGTATTGTCAAACTCACTTGTCCTGTTCTCCTTTAACTGAGAAAGAGGAAGAGAGAGGGAGGGAGTGAATGAGAGAAATAAAGAGAGAAAGTGGGAGAGATAAAGGGGGGAGAGAGAAACCAAAAGGTTTGTTTGCCTTCCCTCCTGTCCACAATGACAGTGTTCATCAATGTTATTCACACAGTATATATGCAGTCATGCTGTTTTGTTGACAAGACACTAGTAGCAGCTGTGTACTGTACTGCTAGTGGTGTGTTTCCCTGATGACCATGCTGAGTCTCAGTTCAAGGAATGTCTGTCCTACCTGGGTGACAATATTTGCACCAATCCAGAATCTCACATAATACCTGAAAAACAATCAACAATTCTGAAACATGGACTATGCTCAAAATAACAATGTGTTAATTTAGCAGACATTTTCTACCAAAGCAATGTTGAGGAGTGGGATTTGAACCTGCAACCTCTTTATCTGCATTAAAATGCTCCACCACTGAGCTATATTATCCCCAGTATGACTAGTGTGCCAGTTTGAGTCTTGCCTGATCTGTGTGAACATCACTTACCGAATGGGTATGATCAGGGTATAAATGGCATGCAGGAAGGCAAAGCACAACGCCAGCAGACCCAGCTGCTTCCTGCACAACATCCAGTGATCCAGCCAATCAGGGAATTGCCTGCAAATACATCACAGACTTTCTAAACAATACCCTGTCTGAAAAGTGCCCCTCCCCTCTGGCCTACAGCCTATCAATACTGAGCATCCAGCAGGTGTCTGACCTGTATTTGGTCCCTCTGTAGAGCTGTAGGAACCCTGCCAAAACCCCAGGGAGGTAACACAGAGTCAGCATGATCAGAGACACGATGGGGAACACCTGCTCGCACACACACACACACATGGATTAGATCACCAAGTTGGAAAACAGTCAGCTAAATCAGAATGTAGCTGCATGGTACCTTGTTTGCCAGGGAGACCATGATTCTGAAGGAGACGTCTTTGCCCTGGGTGGCGTATGTGTAGATGACATCTCTGGTGAGCAGGTAGAAGAAGAAGGAGGCAGTGAGGCTGATGGCCAGGCGCAGGGGGAGCCTCCACTGAGGGAACAGCTGCAGGGGGATGTCTTCCAGCTCCCTGGCTGAGGAAAGGCAGCCCCGGTCCAGTGAGCTGAGGCCCAGCCTGGTGGCTAGCTCCACCACGCCCTGCTTGGCCTCCGCACTGTCCCCACACACTAACACCTGACGACACACACACAGACGCTGGGCGTCAGCTACGCAATCACTGTATACTTCTGGAAAACACACACACATGCACAGTTTCTAGAACCCCTTTAGAACTGAATTAGGGGTTCTAATTTTAGTGGGAAACCAGCAATGTGTGTATGTGTGTGATCCATGTGTGTGTGATCCACGTGTGTGTGATACATTTGCTGATGGTGCTCTAAAAACGTTCCTATGTGTTTTCACTTTCCTCTATGATTTTACTGGATCTGAAAATAAAACTAAAATATACGTCAATGTTTGTGTTCTTGCACGTGTGTGTGTTTGTGTGTGTGGGTACACCACGCATGTGCTACCTGTCTGTTGGCGTCCGTGGATCCATTCTGCAGAGACCAGGCAGACAGGGTGTTAAAGCCTTTGACCACAGAAGCTCCAGGGACCAGTCTGGTGAGATACGTCAACACATACACACACACTCTCAGTCAGCAGACTTTACTCTGCACACCGTTCTTTAGTTAAAACACTGGTGTGTTCTGCACCTCTGCAGGTACTCAGCGTTAGCCTCGGGGTATAGGTCCTTCTTCTGGTTGTTACTGACATCCACCAACACCTGCCATCCAATCAGGATATCAATCATCAGATAACCAAATCAAAAAAAGATGATCTTCATCAATATAATGAGGTATATATATAATATCAGTCAATGAATATTCATGAGGAGGACATGAGGATATTGAGGGCTGACCTTCCCCTTTAGCTGTGGTCCCAGAGACTCCAGGAAGTCATAGTGTTCTCTGTGGACAGCTATGAAGACCAGCTGGGCTGACTGGGCAGCTGCTGCATGACCCTTAACCTGTAAGTACATCAGTAACATGTCGACATAAATGCAAAGTACAAAACCAGTGAGCCGACAGACATGCAAACAGGCAGACAGGCAGAGACAGACAAACAAATAAACAGACAGTCTGGCATTCAGGACAAACATACAGACAGGTTGACAAACAGGCAGACAGAAAGACAGACACACCAACAGACAGGCAGAGACAGACCAACAGTCAGACATACAGCCAGGAAGACCGACATGCAGACAGTCAGACAGGTACCTGTGCTCCTTGGGGCAGAGGGCCGCAGTTGTGGGGTCTCCTGCTACCAAAAACCACCCTGTAGCCTGCCTGGAGAAGACGTTGGCCCAAAGAACGGCCCAGGTCCCCCGTCCCAAAGATGCACACCAGCTCACGTTCAGAGGGGGTCGGGTGGCCCAGCGGAGACAGTGACACACATTCGGTCTTCTCCTCCATGTGCATGCTGGCAGGTGTGATGTCTTCAGAGAGAGAGACAGACAGGGCAGATGTCTGCTAATGTTATTGTTGACACTCGACAGTCTGACAGGGAAATTCAGGTGGGACTGAATCTTAAAAGCAAAGCTTGGTTAGTCCCAAAATGACAAGTCCGGAGTTCCCAAATGATAGTCCTCAGAGTCCTGTCAGCTCCTGCAGGTCTCCTGTAGTTTTTCCAGAGGTCTGAAGATGTCCTGCGTCTATGGAGCTTGTGTGTGTGTGTCTCTCTCTTTTATCTCTCTCTCTTCTCACTGTCTGGCAAGTATTTGAGCCCATTAAAATGGGTGGGGGAAGTCTTTCAGGTTAAGAAGAAAAGGGAGTGTTTGTGCATGTGTGTGTGTGTGCTCCCCCTCTGTTGCTATGAGCCAGTGTCTCAGAGGACATGCAGTTCTGGGAAGGAGTGTGCTATTGTGCAACTGCGGAATGCCACGGCGACCTGCCAAATCCACTGGGAGTTTCCAGGATTAGGGGAATCTGTGCTATACCCACCAACAACTGCAACTGTCTTCATACACACACACACACACACTCACAAACACACACACATAAAATGAGAATCAAAAAGAGCCATCTGCCCACATGCTTTGTTAGATCAACAAATGGTTAGGAACTACATTTGAAAGGTTAGCTATAAAATGCTACAGCTGCTGTCCCAGTGCATGGCCATGACAACCCCCCCCCAACCCTCCATCTGGATTTCATCACCCCAGACGGAGGGAACAGGATGGTTCCTGCTGGGGACGTGATGGTGGGGTTGTGATGGGCCATGGCCATTTTTTTGTATTGCTTTGGTCAGCAAACAGGGAACTCCAAAAGGTTGAATAAATACTTTAAGAAAATGTTATAAAACGTATCAAATTGGGACGTAATTGTTCCAGTCAAGCAAAATTTTCATTCATACAATCATTCCACACTCTTGAAACCTTTAAGTTAAAGTGAAAAATCGAAACATAAAAGTTTTAACGTTAAGTCTACACTGGACAACACTGTCAATGGCTGATCATGTTTTTCTAACTTACAAGACTTTTTCTTGCCGAGTTACAGTTACAATATTTTTACTTTCCAAGATTTGCTTCAGTGTATTCTGCTGTGGAGAGCCAATTAACATTGTGTTTAAACGCTGGACCTAATGTCGTTCATGTGAAGACAAACTGGAGTGGAATGCCCTTTAATTTAAATTATCAATACATGTTTACCAAACAAACCATCTTTGCTCCTTAAAATTTAAAATGTAAACAAAAAAATATCAGCGCAGTTATGTTTAAAGTGTGTGTGCATGTCTGTGTGTGTGCATGCTCTTGCATCTGAGTGTGCATGTCTGGGTGCGCGTGTGCATGTGTGTGCATGCATGCGTGTACAGTATGTGTGGGCTATGTTTGACTAGGTGACCGCTTTTGTCTGATTCATGAGGTGCACAGGCAGACCCACCAATCAGATGCTAATCTAGGGCCTGCAGACGCTCTCCCTCAGGTCACGCTTCACCTCTTAATATAGCCAGTCTGTTTCCTGCCTGGACGCACCCCTCCCTAGCCTCCCCAGAGCACTGTCATTAAGAGTTCTGGTGGTTTGGTTTAGGTCAGTCACAATTCCACCGATGTATAATCATTTAAGGCTTGTTTTTTATCGGTGGCATGCTTTGTGTGTGTGTGTGTGTGCACTGAATCTTGAGTCTTTCTTGTATGTGACACCCTCAGGTTAAAGTCGTTAGTTGTTCCCACACATGCACACACACACACAAGTACACACAAACTCCTGAATGCAAATATTTCATTGCCAAAACACTTTTAAAATCTCTCCTGACCCTCTGCGGTAATAACTATAATCTGCTGCTTAGCAACCAGTACCTGCAACCCTCTCCTTCCCATCATGCCCTGCTGGCTACCAAGGCATGTCAACGAGGGTTCCTCTGTCCATATCAGCTGAAACCAAACTCTACACAACAACCCAAGACCTGAGAAAAAAAGTTCACAACATTGATTGGTATTTGGCAAATCTGTGAACCAAGGGTGAAGATTCAATTTTCTGTTGTTGACGTCTCCTTTGTGTTTACTGTGCAGCTGACCATGTTGTTTATGTTTCAGAGTTATCTTTCTTGCTTGTTTACTTGAGGCCTCCAGAAAGTGGGTTCAACAAACTGTGAACCTAACCCTGAACTCTGAGTTGATTTACCCTAAAATGGGAAACTACGACTTTTCGGTTCCAGAAAACCTAAATTGAATGTGTTAAATCACCTCTGAGTACGTCCACTCTGAGTTAAGCCCGGGCTTGAGAACTATTGAAAGCCAACATCAATGGAGTGCTCCGATACTAGGATTCACCATGGCACCTGTAGACGAAAAAACTTTGTCGTACTTCACAACACTTCAGATAGAAGTGTTAATACGTGTCTGAGCACATATTCCGAAAAAAAGCAATACGGCTGTAGCAGCGTAGAGACAATTGGCGTGGGAGGCAATTGCTGGCCGAGTCGATGCATTCATTTGAATGCAGTAGCCCATACATTGAACATTTAACCGCACTGTTATATTAAATATAAAAACATACTATGAACAGGTGAGGCATATTTTGCTTAGGCCTATAAGTTTGTGATTGTAGCCTGTACGTCACCTTGGTTTTAATCATATTCGACATGATACAAATTACATATCAGTTGGTGCCTATTGTAGTAGCAGCAACCCCCAAGATAATGCTTTTCATCACAGGATGATGATGATGATTAAGATGATAAAGGGACGTTGACTGATGCCATAGAAATGGTTGCAGAGAAGCCTATGTATGGGAGCTACTGGTAGTTCTCTCCCCATGTACTTTTATTTATAGACTTTTGTGGAATTGTCAGTTACACTGACATTAAGAGAATAATGAATAGAAAAACGATTTGCACATTCTGATCCTGTTGAACAGAGCATGGATGCTGTACCAGTGAGATGTTCATTTACGTAATTGCAGGTTAATTCTGCATGTGGAACTTAATGTAATCTCATGTATTCCCAGTTACCAGTAAATGAGTTGTACAAAATACATCTCATGAAGCAAGTGCCAAAAACTGACCAAAAGATTGTGTAGGCCTACTTTGGGCAGAAGAATAAAGGCTAATCTTGAAATAGATTTGCTGGAACACCAGTTCAGTCAAGACACTCACGTGATTGATATCACCATTTACTCATATAGCCTACATGAAAAATAGGTTTAACACTGGCGGAATGGATGTACATGGGGAATCTCTCCCTGCCTTCACTGCAGCATACATGCATGACATGAGGCAGGGAGCAACGACTTAAATCCCCCACGGGGAGTACAGACAGACAACATGGGGAGAAGGGGATGGTGGTGGGTGGCAGCAGCTCAGAACACTAAAGGCCGAATTATACTAATCCGACTCCGTTACGGACAGATGGACAAATGGAGTTGGACGAATTCGTTGAATTTTAGTACTCCAAAGGCTGTGAGTGCTGAAAACAATTCACCGCCAGAAAAGTAGGTGGAGCAACGTATTAGAACCTTAGAGAAGCCTGCACATGACGTATTTTTTGTGTGGAACCAATTGCGGACCAATCACAGCCATGGGTATCCGTAAAATTACGGACTAGCGGACGGATAGTCAGGAAAATCAGGAGGTGCATGTAGAGCTCTCCGAGGGGCTCGGAGAGGGCGTTCCATATCGGACAGGGTGTTCCCTGTGTCCGTCTCCGTGAAAACGGAGTAGTATAATTTGGCCTTTAACGGTGCGTGTCCACTACAGCGGAGTGGGCGGCACGTCGGCTTCCAAATAATTTTCAATGAAACCGGGGTTTGACGCTTGCGTAGAGCATTGGCAATTGGAGCGTCAACCCCCGGTTTCATTGAAAATTAATTGGAAGCCGACGTCAATGCGCCGCCCGCTCCACTGTAGTGGACACGCATCTCGAGGTAATCAAGGGTGTGTGTGTGCATGTGTGCGACTTTATAGCGTCGCCTATCGAGCTAAGTCTATGGGCTAAGAACACGGCGATGGGTGATATGAAGCGCGCTGCCCGAGTGCCATGACTGAACTTGCTTCGCTCATTTACAGGAGGGTGCATGGTCACAGGTGAATAATGTTAATTGTAGGCCTATATAAATACAGAAGGGCCAGTGAACCTTTTGCTATTGCTACGAATGTGAGAGTCCGGAAAAGAGGGTTACGACTAGGTCAAGAGTGATACTGCTTGACCACACTAGAATAGTACTGGACTAAGAAGGTTTCCGCTATTTCAAGTGTGCTATATCAATATCAACATGATTGTTGCTGTATCTCGTGTATCATGTCCCTGTGCAACTGGATCATTGTCTCGGCTGTGGAGAACCCAAAGACGGGGTTCCAAATGCCGTTGCTGGGGCTGGCTGACCAGGACGAGGAGGTGGTGGTTGGTCCGGGCTATGTTGATTGATCTCTGGTGTTTTCAGAGATCAAAAGAGGGATTAAAGAATATATTGTGCTTAGTAAAGTTATGCATTGTGCTTATTAAAGTTCTGTCTTATGAACTTAGTGTGCTCAGGCTTAAACATTGGGTCTCACACTGGGTGTGGGAAGCAGGCTGTTCTTTGTGTCTCTATCTCTTCATTTTCAGAAACAACCTTGAAACCGGGTGGAGACGGCACCCGAGCAGGTGGGACGCGTAGGCAAGAACAACTCCCTGATGCACGAGAGAACAAGCTCAACCCTCTTTTCATCTTTCTGTTTTAATTGCACTGTATAAATATATGCTGGGGAGGGACAGATAGCCAGTTGGACTTCGTGAACCAGCCCAAACTCTGTAGGGAAACGTAGACAACCCCAGAGCTCTGTACTTGTTGATTTCCAACTGCTGCATTAAAGCTGATATTATCGGACCTCTGCGACTCCAGACCACTCTTTCTAGAACACAGATTTGTGTCATTGAATACTATCATTACATATTGGAATAGACACACAATATTTCAGTCCTTCAATACTCGTTGTTGAATTTATATTTGTAGAAGAAGACCAAATTAAATTTCAATAATTTGTCTTTATTTCAGTGCCAAAAAGCATTTGGTCGGTTCTGAGTGCACGTGTGTAACATTAGCGATGTAAGGGCTGAGAATGTTGCTAAAATAAATAACGGAGTGTGACGGGAAACGTTAACTTAGGTATTCATCTGGGAATAAAAGCACATCGAATCGCGGTTTTATAATCCTCTCCTGACGTATAACTAAGCTAACTAGAGAGGGTACAATTTCTGGGGAAATTGTAGGGTGTGCTTGCTTGCGTCGGTTGCAGGTGGGTCCGTCCTCTAAGTTTTTCCCTTCTAGTGATATTTTCAAGCATTTAGCCTACTCATATTGCATATTTCATTAAGAACACCCTTTGAAACAGCTGTGAACCACCTTTGAAACAAGCTACTGTAACAACGTTGTCCCTGGCAGTGTGGAATCGCGATTCAAACAGTACCGTCTGCTAACTGAAAATATGCGCCCCAAAACGTAAATAAGTTTGACATTATTTTAGGGGGAAATGGCTAATTCAAAATAAGTTTGCTAGAGGCAAGCTAGCTGCTGTTGCTCCACATTTCACTGATTGTTTGAAAGCACCGGAAATGAGAATGTTTCTTTTGACAAAGTTTAGCTGTGGCTTTGAAGACAGTACGACACACTGCCAGTGGGCGAGCCGAGTCTGACTGAGGCTAACGTCAAAACAGGCCGTGGTGTCACTCAAATTCCAAGTTTTACACAAATCACAAAAATATGCTGACCTGCTGGCTATCTTCGCAATCGCCATATCTTTAAAACACTGCCCTCCTTCTGATTTTTGATGTAGAATTGACCCTGGTACAAAATTAAGAAAATACTCAGAGATCGACAACAGCTGACGCAATCGTCAACGGAGGCTGACAGGGCTCTCACGAAGCAAACCAAAGTTTTTACAGCAACCTACATTAAAATCTCACCACCTGGCTGTCTTCACAATAGTCATATCGTCATAACATTGCCTTCCTTCTGTTTTTTTGGTGTAGAATTGACCGAACTATAAAATTACGAAAATACTTAACTACTATGACGCTTGCATGGCTGCCGCCTAGGCAGTCTCACCGGCGACGCGCACTCGCTCAAATTACAAAGACTTTCACGACCTAAATAAAAAATCCGAGATGGCCGTTCCACTCGAAATTGCTTTCTCAACAAAACCCAATGGTTGGTAATTTTGGTGGTTGGCATTTTTCACTCATAATCCAAGCTCCAATTTGCGTGCTAGAACGTCTCTATCACGTTGTATCCATGCGTCGTTGCTAACGTGTGCTGACGTAGTGACGTAGGCTAGCACTGGTACCCTTCGTTGACAGAAGAAACTTTTTGCCACAAAAACGTTGTAACCTCCTAAACTGTGCAACGGAGTGTAAATAAAAATACAAGCAACTCAATCGCTACCAAGACGAAACTTTTGACACCTAGGTTGTCTATGTAGTCCAAATATTGACTGAGGCTTAGGGGGGCAAAAATAAATAATAACTAGAAAAGGCTGTTCCTGCGAAACAGCAGTGAGAATGCTGAAAACCTGAATGGGGATAGCTGACCATGCTAAAAAAGCTAAAAATAGTGAAAATTTAGTAGAAAGTTATAAGCTGAAGCTTCAAAGCAACCGAAAGGTATTTTTGAAAGGGGCTGGAGCAGCATTCCAACAATGATTTGAAAGGATTTACCATTACTTTTAAAGGGAGAATAATTTGCACAAAAACCTTAATATTTTAAAAAGTATAAAAGTGAGAAATTAGAAAATACCCGCAAGCTGAAATGATTTTCAAAAATGTGTGAGTCACACAAAAGAGGCAGTGTGGAAGCTGAACTGCATCATCTTAACAAAGCTAAGAGCTAAAATAGCCTACAATGTGGGAGAAGCTGAAAGCTGAACTGTTAAACAGAAGAAGAAGTAGGCTAGCTAGTCGTAACAAGAATATTATCGTTTTAACAGATTAAATTATAGTTGGGATAGTAGTAGCAGTAGCAGATGTAGACTATGCGTTTACTCGGCTTTCTTAGTTGGATTCAATGTGTTGATGGAATGAAACATACAGCAGTAGGGCCGATACAGGAAGACACGGCGACACTTTGTTGCAGAAGGATGATGGTGCAAGTTTTGTCCGTGGAGCATACAACGATTAATAAAAAAGAATCATGTAGACGTGTTTATTGAGTAATCGCATAACTAATTACACATGTAAACGGAGTAATCGTATTATTGGCATAAACCGACAATTGCTAGTAATCGTGTTTCTCATGGTCAAGTAAACGTACCAATCACCTGTGTGAGAGACTGAGTGGTGCGTGTCTGTCGTTACGGTGATGGTGCAGCTATGATTGCTAACGCGCTGAGGGCAGAGAATAAGAGAAATGTAGCTAGAATCCACACCTCAAACAAGATAACCTAGACGCAAAACTGTACGTCCAATCCAAAATATAAGGATATTTTCCGAGACCCAAGACTCTGCCGAAACCAGAGATATTCTTTATATGTCTGTGCAGTCAGAAAAACGACTCTACCTGCAGTTTCAAAAACGTGTTCCTTTTGCTTTCCTGGTGCTTGTTTGTTTGGTTGCCACGGTGATGGCGCAGCTGTGATAGCTAACGAGCTAGGCAGAGAGAAAAACGAACATTTACCTAGCATCCACACCTCAAACAAGTTGACCTAGACGCAAAACTATACGTCCAATCCAAAATATAAGGATATTTTCCGAGACCCAAGACTCTGCCGAAACCAGATATGTCCTTTATATGTCTGTGCGGTCAGAAATACGACTCTATCGGCAGTTTCAAAATCTTGTTCCTTCTTGCTTTCTCTGACTGATTTTACTCACCTCTCCATTGAAGTTAGTGAGAGAATTTGAAAGGCTGCTCTCGCTTCAAGGCTCATAGCTGAAAATCTGTAAATGTGAGCTCTTTAGTAGTTACATTGGCTGAAAGAGGACAATTTTTCCTACATTTTAAGGTATAACTTGTTTATGTAAGTTAAACTATATGAACGTTAGAGGAATTTGTTTGACAAATTAGTTGAATATCAGAAAAAGAGCAGCAAGCCACTCTGCTTGCTGCTCATTCATAAAAATCAAGAAGGAGCAAACATTTTAATGTATTTCAAACTGTCATAATTCAAAATTGGCTGAACATTTGAAAAAGCTGAATCATTTGGGAATAGCTGAATGTCTTGTGAACATTTTAAAGGTTGAATGGTGTCTCTATCTGAAAGTAAGCTGAAGTAGTTACGTTTGAAAGAGGAGGAAGCTTTTTAATGATTTGAAAGGATTTACCATTACTTTTAATGGGAGAATAATTTGCACAAAAACCTTAATGTCTTAAAAAGTATAAAAGTGAGAAATACCAAAAGTCATAGCCATCATCTCCTGAAGGAGCTGAACGTTTTGATACAAAAGTTGTAGGAATCGGTTAAAGTATGCAGAACGAGTTAAAGGCCAAAAAACGGCGGAAGAACTAAGAAGTTGAAAAACAATAGTGAGAATGCTGAACAGCAATCTCACAATAAAGAGAAACAGGAAAACAATAGTGAGAATGCTTAACCTTTTCATGTTCCTGTTAAATTTGCCTGAAAACGCCTAAACAGCATACCCAAAGTAAATTGGAAGCTGTTCTTGAACCATTTGGAGTACATGCATGTAAATGATCTCTTTTGAAAGCTGACACTCTGAAGTTATGTCCCCTGTTGTCAGGACCCCTGTCAGTCCTTCTAGTGTTGAGTAATAGAAGCTTGAACACAAGGAAAGTGAAAATTTCTATTTCCGCCTAGATTTTGTTTTGAAAACAGAGGCCTGAAGAGGCCTAGAGGTGGTAGGTATTATCTGGAAGACTAAATTGGACCACAGGTTGAAGCCTTACCCAATTCAAATCAAAAGTCAAACATAATACCACAATATATTCATATTTGACACATGTTTTTATAAGAGTACATCCAGGAATTTTCTAAAAGGGTCTTTTGGAGACTCCAAAATGACCCTTTGTAACCAAGGTCAAGGTCAAATAAAAAGGTATTATTTTTCATAATTGTTATCTCTGGCCCATCTCTGGTACTTAGAAATATCATATATAATAGCTAAATCCCTAATTAGTAATACTGAAACACAAAAACTGAAGCATGAACACATTGGAGTGCTTTATCTGATTCCAAGGATTGGCGCACAAAGAACACTGATTCTGTCAACCATATTGCGCAATCGACTGTTATTTTGAAGGCTCCACAGACGCATACAAATGAGGTATTGGCATTTTCAGCTAGCTGTCAGCTACAAGGCTAACGAGCTAATTTCAGAGCCAGTCGAAGCCAGTTCGAGAAATTTGTTTAGAACGAGTGTGGGGGGGGGGGGGCGGGGGGGGGCAGGACGCACAGACCTAGTTGGCTTTAGAGGGCTGTCAACGGGGCATGGAAGCTCCTATTGGGTCGAACAAGGTGTCAATCAAAAGGGGAGGGTTCAACGGACATTTTGAGACCTTCATTTTGTAAATACTCCGTTGATAAATCGGAGAAAATAACACTTTTATGTGAACAAGTTGTTTCTTCCGTCGGCTAACTTGCATAATGAAACAAAGGATAATGGCTATTCATGAACGTAAAACATTGTATTTGGACGAATTACTTTACATGGTTAGATACTTTGAACCCTTGGGACTTAGCAGATCAAGTTTTGATGGCATGATTTGCACACCTGGACCTATTTGAACAACTTAGGGTGAGTACAACTTTTTTCTTTGGCATTGTTGAAGGAATGTTCACCGGAAAAAGACGTTGACTTTGCTTGCTATTGCGACTTGATCTTGAATTGGTTTATTTCAATGGAAGCACAAGAATCGTAGCTTTCCAACGATGTATAACATGTGTAGCGTCTAAAAAATATATTTTTTAGAATTTAGTGCGTCGTAACTAAGGAAGGGGGAGGCAGCATTTTTGTCTCGCGGGCGAAACAGGAGCGTAAACAGGTTAACAGCATTCTCACAATAATAAAGAGAAACAGGAAAACAATAGTGAGAATGCTTAACAGCATTCTCACAACTAGAGAGGGTACAATTTCTGGGGAAATTGTAGGGTGTGCTTGCTTGCGTCGGTTGGACAGGGGTCCGTTTTTTAATGACATTTTTACAACTGATATTTCTGTATTTTATATAAAAATGCATACTTATTATTTATAAAGATTACATAGATTTAAAAGCATTTTTTTTGCTGCTCATTTACAACTGAAAATACGAGTGAAGTGTAGAATGAAATAGATGTCTTCTCATTTCCCCTGCAAGAGGCAGCCTCATCGTTGAATCAAAACGAATAAATTTGGCAGACCGGTGTACAAATTGACCTAATCTCTAAGACTTAAACGTCCTTTTAAGTTTTCCCTTCTCGTGATATTTTCAGGCATTTGCCTACTCATATTGCATTCATTCATGAATAAAGAACCCCCTTTGAAGATTATTCTACGACGTTACCGGCAGTAGAAGATGGAATCGCAATTCAAACAGTACCATCTGCTAACTGAAAATATGCCCCCAAAAACGTAAATAAGCTTGACATTTATTCAGTGGAAAATCGCTCATTCATAAAAAGCTCACTGGTAGCGATCATTGTCAGTAACAACGCAAAATGCGATATAGCCCTGTGTGGAGAAGCTGCCCCGGTAAATTGTACTACTACGGTACAGTACTAGACTACTGCTGTGTTCGTCTCGGTAGCGATTGCGTTGGTTGAATTGGATTTAACGTTCCGTTGTACGGTTTAGGCTGAAATTAATTATTTTCATGAACAGATTGACAAAGTTTAGGCTGTGGCAATGAAGTTCAGGTTAGTAGTTAGATAGACTTTTGATTTAAGTAAGGGGAGTGCCGAACATGTTCTGTCGCCGTTTGACTTCCTACAGCTGTGTAGATGTTTTTGTAGTGTCTCGCGTAGGCTACAGCGTTGCAGTGATACACTGGATTGAAACCACAGGTAATGATAATTTCACTCACAAATCGTTTACTTGTAATCTAATGTCATAATAAATCCTACAACGAAAATGTATATGTGAGGAATGTTTATTTTAACGATTGAAAACAGATAACGCTACATCATAGACCACTGTAGTATGTGTTGCCCGGGCAACACAGGCTAATGTCATGATGCTAATACTTCAGTGAAATAGTAGACTACTGTTTCCGAAAGTAGATGTACTTCCTTAATAATATCATCTTATACTGTACATTACACATCACAATTGTGTGTCATATCACAAAGTAAAATGAGTAAATAGTTATCACCCTGGCCTCTTTGCTTGTGGCGTTTCTGCAGCTGCCTTGCAGTAAAGCTATAGTTAGCCTAGCTATCCCCCAAGTTAACAGATGCGAAACGAATGTTCTGCCAAAGGTAGTCACGCGTGTTTTCGTGACGTTAGTGACGTTAGTAACGTCAGTGACTGTGGCTAGCAAATTAGCCACCGTTAGCTTCACTTTTCGCCACAAAAACTTAACTTCAGCCTAAACCATGCAACGGAACGTAAATTCCAATACAAGCAACTCAATCGCTACCAAGACGAAACTTTTGACACCTACGCTGTCTATGTAGGCCAAATATTGACTGAGTTTTAGGGGGGCGAAAATAAACAATAAATAATAATAAATAAATATATATGTGAGAGAACAAAGGTTGTGCTCTTGCCGAAGGCTTGAGCACACCCAATAATAATAATAAAGAGAAACAGGAAAACAATAGTGAGAATGCTTAACAGCATTCTCACAATAAAGAGAAACAGGAAAACAATAGTGAGAATGCTTAACAGCATTCTCACAATAAATATATATGTGAGAGAACAAAGGTTGTGCTCTCGCCGAAGGCTTGAGCACACCCAACTAGAACTAGAAAAGGCTGTTCCTGCAAAACAGCAGTGAGAATGCTGAAAACCTGAATGGGGATAGCTGACCATGCAAAAAAAGCTGAAAATAATGAAAATTTAGTAGAAAGTTATAAGCTGAAGCTTCAAAGCGCCCAAAGGTATTTTTGAAAGGGGCAGGAGCTGGACGAAGGCATAAAACTACAGAAAAGAGAACAATGCAAAAAGAGAAATAATTCAGAAGAATTTGAAAATTTAGTAGAAAGTCATTTGCTCAGGTTTCAAAAGGTCTGAAATGTATTTTAGAGAGGACCTGGAGCTAACTGATTAAAATGCTGCTGCAAAAAAAAGTTGAACTATTGTGGGTAGTAAATAAGATCATGCTACATCTAACCAGCGGATCATCTTGCAAGTGTGTCAAAGTGGTATTTTTACAGACTGTATTAACACCGTAGTACGGTGTTCATTTTAGGACATCCTCAGATCTCAGACTCAAGTGTCAGACTCAAACGAAAAGTCGTCATTCTCAGACAAAACGCTCTCAAACTAAACGGCGTCATTCTCAGTTAAAACGCTCTCATACTAAACGGCGTCATTCTCAGTTAAAACGCTCTCAAACTAAACGGCGTCATTCTCAGACAAAACGCTCTCAAACTAAACGGCGTCATTCTCAGTTAAAACGCTCTCAAACTAAACGGCGTCATTCTCTCAGTTTTAACTGAGAATGATGCCGTTTAGTTTGAGAGCGTTTTGTCTGAGAATGACACAGGTTTTTCTGAGACTGAAGCCGTTTCGCCTGAGTCTGACGACTTTTGGTCTGAGACTTGACGCCTTTTTGTTTGAGTCTGACACTTGAGTCTGAGATCTGAGGATGTCCTAAAATGAACACCGTACCGTAGGCGTGAATAATGCATGCATCGTGATTGTCGTCCATCTGTAGCCGAAGCTAAGCTAGAGAGAGGATGCAATGGGAGACTTTCTACAGTAAGCCATATCTACTGCTTCAAATTGAAAACGGAGACCATCTTTTGATTAAAGACAAGTTCCTTAACCTCTGTTGTCAA
This sequence comes from Osmerus eperlanus, assembly GCF_963692335.1. Lineage (NCBI taxonomy): Eukaryota > Metazoa > Chordata > Actinopteri > Osmeriformes > Osmeridae > Osmerus > Osmerus eperlanus. Next base: position 6,851,051 of record NC_085024.1, read on the forward strand.
TATCGCCAATAAAAAGTAAATACTCTTCAGTTATGAAGCATTTGTTTGTAGCTAGGTAACGAATATTATGTCTGGAAAAACGTAGCTAGCTATGTGACCTGGTTTCGCCGTATGATGACAGTCGTGATGTCACTAGAATGGCCATAACAAAAGATCATATTTCAAATATGTCTGCTGTTCTACATTTCCCACACACATATACTCTAACGTGGCCTGTATCTTGTATCGAAAGTGCTCGAAAATTAGCTCGTCTAATGTATGGTGGACTGAGAACATATGTTAGTCAAAACAGAGCGAGCGGATGTCGTGGGAGAATTCCTACTGTGTTAGATTTACTGCTTCAAATTGAAAACGGAGAAGATATTTAGAGTAAAGACAATTTACTTAACATCTGTGTTCAATATCGTCAATTAAAAGTAAAAACGTTCCAGTTACGAAGCGTTTGTTCGTAGGATTAACGCCAGCTGCAGCAAACACTTACCCCAGCCCCGGTTTGGCTGTTCGTGACGGTCAGCTATGACAGTCTTGAGCCTCGATTTTTGCAGATTTCTGTGAAACTTGCTAAAATAAAAATCAAATCAAATTTATTTGTATAGCCCTTTTTACACGCAAGCATGTCACAGAGGGCTTCACATACGCCCATAGAACTGCCCCTCATCCAACCTAAACCCTCAAGGAAGACAAGGAAAAACTCCCCAAAAACTCTCAACAGGAGAAAAAAATGGAAGAAACCTTGGGAGGAGCAATTCAGAGAGGGATCCCCTCCTCCAGAGACGGTTGGTGAGAGAGAGGAGCAGAACACAGGCTAAACATAGTCATACAGTGTCGATGGGTTTTGAAACACCAAAATCCATTGTTCAACTTTATACATGTAGGACAGGACCGGGAGACTCGCGACCAGGTCCAGCGTTGGCTGACAGACGACCAGGCAGGTGCTGACAACTCAAACCCCCCACACCACAAGGGATGTGTGTGGGGGGGGACAGAGAGAGGAGAGCAGGGATTAGAGAATGCCAGGAGCAGCTAACAGTTACAGTCATAATGGAATGAGATCCCCACCGGTCAAGTGTGGACTGGTGCAGCAATTTAACAGAGCAAAAAAGGGGAATTTGATGCAACCCCACACACCAAGACAGCGACAGCCCCCCTCGTTTGGAACATGAAATCTGTTCCAGGGGAAGAGAACTCTAAAATAAGTTATACTTATAGAATAAGGATGGAAACAACCCGTCCCCCGTTGCCTCCAACTAGTAACATACTTACCTTTAACAGTCGTAGAATTGACTAAACAATAACGTTTTTAACCTAATTTTAAATGTCGAAACAGTATCAGACTCCTTAATTGATACGGGTAATTTGTTCCAGAGAAGAGGTGCTCTATATGAGAACGCCCTACCTCCAGCTGTTTTTTTCTTAATTTTGGGAACCACCAGATAGCCGGCATCTTGAGATCTAAGTGTCCTTGCGGGGCAATAGAGTGCAAGGAGACCGGAGAGGTACAGTGGTGCCAATCCATGCAGAGATTTGTAGGTTAGTAGTAGAACTTTGAAGTCAGCTCTGGCTTGGATAGGGAGCCAGTGTAGAGAGACAAGAGTAGATGTTATGTGATCAAACTTTCTTGTTCTGGTCAATAGTCTAGCAGCAGCATTTTGCACCCGCTGTAAATTTTTTAGGTGGGTAATTGGGAGGCCAGAGAACAACACATTGCAATAGTCCAATCGGGACGTAACAAATGCATGTATTAGTTTTTCGGCATCATCCTTTGAGAGAAATTTTCGTATTTTGGCAATATTACGTAGATGGAAAAATGCAGTTCTGGTAATTTGCTTAATATGGTACTCAAACGAAAGGTCTGGGTCCATTGTGACTCCTAAATTTTTTACTAGCTGGCTTTGAGAGACTTTGACGCCGTCTAGGTCTAAGGTCAGATTGGAAAAATTATTTCTATATTTTTTAGGACCGAAAATTTGAACCTCGGTTTTATCCGAATTTAGAAGAAGGAAATTTGCAGTCATCCAAGCTCTCAACCTAGAAACACATTTTTCCATAGCATGTGGAAATTCTCCAGACTTTATAGACATATATAGCTGAGTATCATCTGCATAACAGTGAAAATTTACCCCAGAGCTTCTAATTATGTTTCCTAAAGGCAGCATATAGAGTGAAAATAACAGAGGGCCTAGAACTGAACCCTGTGAAAAAAACGATCTAGCTAGATTATGTACACTTTAAGATCAATGTACATACCTTGTTTGGCCAATTTGGTCGATTGTGGAAAAGAAGTCGAAACGTTTTTAGTTATGGAGAGCCATCGCGCTAGCTCGATTATAATATATAATGTTTTCTGAATTTTTTGATAGCTGAACGGTTTTAATAGCTGAAGATTTGAAGGCGCTGAAAGGTGTCGCGGAAGAAATAGAATAAGAAGTTGAATAAAGATTCAAAGAACAATACTTGGAATGCTGAAGCAGCATTCCAAAAATAAGTTGAATAAAGATTCAAAGAACAATACTTGGAATGCTGAAGCAGCATTCCAACAACTAGAAAATGCATTTCCTGCTGAAAATGCGTTGGAATGCTGAAAGCATTAATTTTTGAAAATTGCTGAAAATACAGAAATAATAGTCTGAAAAGATTTTTTTTAAATGCTAAAAAATACAGAAATGAAAAGCCGAAAATTATTTTAAAAATTTCTGAAAATACAGAAATCCGAAAATGTACCAGCAAGCCGAAAAACTGAAATGAATTTTAAAAATGCTCATAATACAGGAATGACAAAGTACCAGCAAGCTCAAAGATGAAATTAAGTCAAATTGCTGAAAAAATTGAATATTCCAATGGCTTTGCTGAAAAAGTGTTAATGCCAAAAAGTCAAGACCAGCACAGCAGGAAAACATAAAAGTGGCAGTGTGGAAGATAACCTGCAGCATTTAACAAAGCTAAGAGCTTAAATACAATGCAAAAGAAGCAAAAATCTGCACTGTTAAACTGTAGAAGTATTTGAAGAAGCAGTAATATATAAGAACGCTCTTAGAACGCTCCTAAGAAGCTCTTGGCGTTAAGAGCTTCTGGGAAACCCGGCCATTGTCATTTAGACTATCCCATTGTTAAGCTTAGTTTCCTTAGTTTTCCTGTTAAATCTGGGAGTCAGGTGGCTGAGCGGTGAGGGAATCGGGCTAGTAATCTGAAGGTTGCCAGTTCGATTCCCGGTTGCCAACTGACGTTGTGTCCTTGGGCAAGGCACTTCACCCTACTTGCCTCGGGGGAATGTCCCTGTACTTACTGTAAGTCGCTCTGGATAAGAGCGTCTGCTAAATGACTAAATGTAAATCTTTTGACAAGTCATGCTTTGGCCAATCTGAAGATGACACACTTAGATGGATTTCACAGCTATACAATTTAACACTGGCCTTAAATATTCATCTTCTCAGTAGAGTTTAGGTTACCCTAAGGATCGGTGTACACGTGTGAAAAACCTTGAATATACCTACCAGCTGAAACCCCATACTAATGACTCATTGTGATACAAATATGCTATTTCTTCAAGGTTAATTTGTTTGTATGCACGAGGCAATCAAACAAACATTTTCATCCTTAATTTTCTCATATATCTGTTAGAAAACTGACTGAAAAGGGGACGGATGACATGAATAAATAAATAAATACAGTCAACTAAAAAAAAGAAATGTGATGAATCACAAAGAAAACATACATTGTTAGATCAAATAGGGTAGAGATGAAACAAACAAAATAGACCTGCAGTTTTTAGAGACATTCATACTGTTCATGAGTTAGTAGTGTATGCTTTAAAGACCTGTAACATTAGGACCTTTGATCTGTGCAGTGGCTGTAGAACCACTGCTCCAGTCATCACTTCAGGGCCTGGTGTAAGGATAGTGTTACTATAGCTACATAGAGGAGGAGAGGCCTTAAAGACAGAAACAGAAGAAAATGTATTCATGTAGTTAAAAATGTAAATAGCACATGCTAGTAGTAAGACCACCACGGGATGTTTTTTTGTGGTCAGAGATATATTTTTAAAAAGACCTCATAACAATTGTTACCTTTACAGCTGGTTTAGGGAGGAGCTTGATTCTGCATAAAGGTGGGGCTGTCACTGGGACAGTGATGACTGACTGATGACTCTTCTGCAGCAGTTTGCTTCCTTGCAGTCGCACACCTGATCCTGACAAAAGAAAACAGGAAGTTATTGTTATAAACTAAAGACAAACTAAACTTTCTAAAAAGGTTTATAATTCACAGTAATGAAATACCTTGAACTCTGCTGCAGGGCAGATCAACATGTACGTCCAGTGCACTTGAATACGCTTCATGATGTTCATCTTCTTTCATGTGCTTTGCCCTCTCTGCCCTGAGTGTCTTCACTGTGAGGTGGAGGAATCACAAAGAAGGAAGACCTGAAGGAAGAAATTGATATAAATTACAATGTTATATTGGATGTACAACTACTGTTATTAAGAATATTGCATTTATACAAAATGAATACATGAATGATAACAGAATTAGAACAAAACATTAGAAATCACATATGAAATAAGAAGACAATACCTTATTATCTGTTGTGAAGAAACCTCAACACTGGCAGGGAGAACACGTGTCTCAGTGATGTGTCCACTGATGATGAACAGTTGAGATGGTGCTTCAACATCTGCTCTGTGGTGGCATGATGTCTTGGTCGGTATGAGCTGATCCAGAATCTCAGAGTCAGACAGGAAGTGAGGCAAGGACAGGCAGGTGTTTTCTTGTCCTTTGCTTTGAAGAATGACGGGGACAAGCAGGAAGTCAAATGTGTCCCTATGAGGTCTAACAGTGATGGGTCCTCAGTTGATTGACAGTTCAGTTGGTGCTGTAGTCGTAGATGCTGTGAGCTGATCCTCACAGTGTGGAAGGAGGTGAGGCCAAAACTGGAAAGTGTCTTTACAGAGGACACATAGAACTGTGTCCAACTCCACCACCACCTCTGTTGGCTATTTGTTGAACATTTGTGTAGGAAAGGTGTCTGTTGCGTTTGAACATGTTGTAGCCCTCTAAATTGAGACTCTGCAACAAAGGAACCTTGAAGGTGAGTTTCTGTGAGACACAAAACATCTGCAAGACACAGTTCATAATGATGTCATTGATGTGTGAAGGCAAACCTTCCGTGTTATGGTGAACAATGGTCAGAGTGTCACGTCTGCTCGATGTCTGTGTAATACGAAGAAGAGGCATCATGTCGTCCAAGTTGACTTGTCTCATGGTCTCGAGGGCTCCAGTGATTTCTGGGTTGGCATAGATTTTACTCTCATCCACATCCAGCATGTTCAGTCCACTGAGAGAGGTCACTCTACTGATAGCTACGTAAGCCATGCCAGGTTCAAAAATGTGATTCAGTGACACTACAGCTGATCAGGGTAGGAAATTTACGTATTTTTGGGGGGGCAATTTTTGCCCCCACTGACTGAAATCCAGGGGCATTAAAAAAAAATTGGGGGCACTTTTTGAAAATTGTGAAATAACATTTAACCTTTGTTCAAGATAATACATATGCTTATTTAGGCTAACAGTATATGAGCAATTGTCACCAAATGGCAAAAATAAGACTATTAAGCAGTAGTCTACAGATTCAAAGTGTTTTCTTTGATTCTTTTTACTTTTTTTTTTTTTGCTTGGCAACGATTGACGCTTTCGCATTTTCAACAAGGACGTGCATCTTAAAACCATGCGTATCTACGACCGTGGTCTGTCAAGCTTGGTGCACTTGTTGTAAATTCAAATCACAAAGTCGGACGTATGACCGACGTAGGAGTTAAGACCAACTTTTTTACGCCCAGCTGGTGCACTCGGTTTATCTGCCTGAGCTGTCCTCTGCTGAGTCCCTTGCTTTGTGACGCGTTTGACGTCAAATGCGTCACAAAGCGAGCAGCGAGTGCTGCTGCCTGTGGCAATGAGCGCTTCTGCCTCCGGAGCAAACATCGCATTTAAGTTGTTTTTGAAGCAAATACTGGATCGATTAAAACAATTTCAAAACGTTTGTTTTGGGGGCAATTTTTGCCCCTCTCCTAGTGATATCAGGGGCAAAATGATATTTCTTAGGGGCATTTTTGCCCTTTGCCCTTGTGTATTTCCGACGCTGCAGCTGATGTCCTTGTCATACCCTGAACCTTGTGTATCGTACAGGCAAATGCAAGTCTAACAGGAAACTGGCTGCGTACCACTCCTTTCTGTTTCAGATTATCCTCCGCTCTCTCTATGTACACCACGTCATCAGGGCCGCCTGGTGCTCTATTACGGTAATTCCTTCCAGCCGTTTGATCATCCATCTTAAGCCCGAGCATAGTGACATGTGCAACACCACTCTGTTCTGAGGTTATCACCCTGACAAGTGTAGCAAACGATCCATTAACCAATCCTTGAGACACGTCTATGTTTCTGGTGAGCATGACTCGAGCACCTTCAGCTAGGTTTAGTGTATCGGGTAACTCATTTCTGTTTCCTTTGTATGGTTGGGCTTGTCGAGCCATTCTTCCAGTTCGTGGGTCCTTCTTGTAGTCATCTGCATCGATCTTGGTGATATTAGAATGGAGCAGAGCTAAAGTTACTGAGTTGTGTGAATCAACCAGTTTATTAGTTGCAAAGATGTGAAGGACATCAGGTGGCCAAAGTGATGGTTCAGTGATAGTCTGTGACAACAAGGCTCTGTCTGCTTGAGACAACAGGCAGCTGAGCTGTGATGTATTTGGACACAAAATCTGACACAGTCTGATCATCATCCTCCTCAAACACAGGTGCACCTTCTACCCATATGAGACAGTGAATGTGTGGGCTTGCTCTGTGCTGAAACTCAACTCGGTAAAAGTAGTCAACAACTTTGCCAAGAGGCTGTGCAGGAGATAAGAGCAGATCTCTGAATAAGGCCTCAACACGCTTATCAAACATGCGCATTGTTGTTACAGGATTGCTTCTCAGAATGTCACACTTTGCTGACCAGTCAAGCCCTTCAAAATGTACCTCTTTACCTTGTTGTCTTTTTATTGCTTCAATCACTTCAGGCCAACGCATCTCAGCTGCTGAAAATGTACAAAAGAATGTGGAAGTTCCCAACTGTCTGATCATGGCAAAAAGATCTCTTGTGGTTTTCTCCCAATAGGCTGGTGTCCCTCTTAGTGGCTGCATGAATCTGACTGCATCTTTGTTCCTCACCAGTTTTTCAACCTCTCGTTTATTTTGCAGCATGCCAGAAGTTATTTTTCGTCCATCTCGAGTCATTGGCTTTCCTTTCCTCAACTGTATTGTCATGCTGGACACAGTTCAGGTGGAATGTCAGCGAGCTCCAAGTTGTTAGCTACAGCAAGTGTTGGTATGACTCCATCTTTAAGATGATTATGGCAGGTGTGACAAATCCACTCTTCCCTTCTCTCATCGGGCACATTGCACTGTTGTTCATCTCTGCACTCATTATCAGAAACATGGACGTACTTTCCTGTCAGGCATGCTGCAACCATGTGTGGATTTTTTACATAGTTTAACCTTTTACAAGTTTTCACTTGGTTTGGAAATGATGCTTTATGACAGACGGTGCACACATAAGTGGGGCCGGCTTTTATTTGAGATCTGAAAACAGATATGGCCTCTTTGATCAAACTGTTGTCACTTTCTTCTGTTTGTCTATTTATCCCTCTGTATTTCCTTTTCATTTTCATGGCACATCTCATGTTCTGCATACTCCGATATGTAGTATTGCTTTTATATCTGTCTTCCATTTGTTGTCTCATTAGTTGTTTGTGTCTTACCCTGAATGCTTGGTCATGAGCATATTGCTGAATAATATGATATCTCTTCCTTTGTCTGAAATCGATTCTGTCATTATAAAAAGCAGTGAAGGACAGTTTTTTTTCCTTTCTAAACTCAGCATTGTCTCTGCATTGTCTCTGTTGCCATTTCTCTCCAAAATTTTTGAAAAGGCTGTGGCACAACAGCTCACTGAGCACCTCTCCTCAAATCAGCTTTATGAACCTCTCCAGTCTGGATTTCGTCTCCACCACAGCACTGAAACTGCATTAGCCAAGGTAGTCAATGATGTTAGCCTCTGACGCGGGTTCTATCTCTGTCCTGGTTCTTCTACCTAAGTGCAGCTTTTGACACGGTGGATCATGAGATTCTCTTAGAACTTATGGAGAACTATGTTGGGATTTCGGGTACGTCACTTCAGTGGTTTAGATCGTATCTATCTGATAGATCACAATATGTCCACTATGATGGCTGCTCATCCAGGAGCTCCACTGTAAAATACGGAGTACCACAGGGTTCAGTTCTAGGCCCTATGTTATTTTCACTCTATATGCTGCCTTTAGGAAACATAATTAGAAGCTCTGGGGTAAATTTTCACTGTTATGCAGATGATACTCAGCTATATATGTCTATAAAGTCTGGAGAATTTCCACATGCTATGGAAAAATGTGTTTCTAGGTTGAGAGCTTGGATGACTGCAAATTTCCTTCTTCTAAATTCGGATAAAACCGAGGTTCAAATTTTCGGTCCTAAAAAATATAGAATTTTTTTTTCCAATCTGACCTTAGACCTAGACGGCGTCAAAGTCTCAAAAAGCCAGCTGGTAAAAAATTTAGGAGTCACAATGGACCCAGACCTTTCGTTTGAGTACCATATTAACCCGTTAAGGAGTAGCGTCACACATATGTGATCGTTCGAAAGCGGGCCCCACAGAGTACCGTCACACGTGTGATTCTGAACATCCCAACCGACTATTTTCCGATACACAAAAACTATATGACAAACGCTATAGTATGGCTTCAAAATTTACAATTAGGAGGCTAACAAGTAACACTAGCAGGTAGTAGCATTGCTACGAGTATTATGCTAGGTTGCTAGGTAACGGAAGCTAACTAAAGCTAGCTAGCTTCCGTTTTGGAAAAATAACTCACTCTGGTGGAAGCGTCGGTAATATTTAGAACTCACTCCTTAACCCTTGTGTTATCTTCAGGTCATTCTGACCCATCAGTCATTGTGACCCACCGTCGTATTGCGACAAATTTACCGCATACAAAGACAAAGTGAAGCATTTTCTTTTAACAGCTAGGCTGTCTCAGACCCCCCACATTGCAAAGGTTAAAAGAAAATTATTTTAATTTGTTTTTGTATTGGGTAAAATTGGGTAAACACAACGATGGTTCGTTATGAACCTTTGGGTCATGTGACCCGAAGGCAGCACGAGGGTTAAAAGGTTAAGCAAATTACCAGAACTGCATTTTTCCATCTACGTAATATTGCCAAAATACGAAAATTTCTCTCAAAGGATGATGCTGAAAAACGAATACATGCATTTGTTACGTCCCGATTGGACTATTGCAATGTGTTGTTCTCTGGCCTCCCAATTACCCACCTAAAAAATTTACAGCGGGTGCAAAATGCTGCTGCTAGACTATTGACCAGAACAAGAAAGTTTGATCACATAACATCTACTCTTGTCTCTCTACACTGGCTCCCTATCCAAGCCAGAGCTGACTTCAAAGTTCTACTACTAACCTACAAATCTCTGCATGGATTGGCACCACTGTACCTCTCCGATCTCCTTGCACCCTATTTCCCCGCAAGGACACTTAGATCTCAAGATACCGGCTATCTGGTGGTTCCCAAAATAAGAAAAAAACAGCTGTAAGGTAAGTATGTTACTAGTTGGAGGCAACGGGGGACGGGTTGTTTCCATCCTTATTCTATAAGTATAACTTATTTTAGAGTTCTCTTCCCCTGGAACAGATTTCATGTTCCAACCGAGGGGGGCTGTCGCTGTCTTGGTGTGTGGGGCTGCATCAAATACCCCTTTTTTGCTCTGTTAAATTGCTGCACCAGTCCACACTTGACCGGTGGGGATCTCATTCTATTATGACTAACTGTTAGCTGCTCCTGGCATTCTCTAATCCCTGCTCTCCTCTCTCTTTCCCCCCCACACACATCCCTTGTGGTGTGGGGGGTTTGAGTTGTCAGCACCTGCCTGGTCGTCGGTCGGCCAACGCTGGACCTGGTCGCGAGTCTCCCGGTCCTGTCCTACATGTATAAAGTTGAACAATGGATTTTGGTGTTTCAAAACCCATCGACACTGTATGACTATGTTTAGCCTGTGTTCTGCTCCTCTCTCTCACCAACCGTCTCTGGAGGAGGGGATCCCTCTCTGAATTGCTCCTCCCAAGGGTTCTTCCATTTTTTCTCCTGTTGAGTTTTTCTGGGAGTTTTTCCTTGTCTTCCTTGAGGGTTTAGGTTGGTTGAGGGGCAGTTCTATGGGCGTATGTGAAGCCCTCTGTGACATGTTTGCGTGTAAAAAGGGCTATACAAATAAATTTGATTTGAAATTTGATTGGATCTATGGTTCATGAGGAGAAGGGTTTTGAAGGTTGTACCAAATTTGGACAGTACAAGAAAATTCATAAGTCTGACAATATGGGTCCTTGAGGCTTTTCTGTTCCCCATGAGAAATAAAGCATGTCTACCAATTTACAGGCATTTTGGGCTAATGGGGCGCTGGAGAAATCACGTAGACTTTGGGCGTGTTTTATAGCGCCACCTATGGGCGTACATGGGCCATTAGCGGTCTGGGAGTAGTGAGTGACCTGTTGTATCATTGGGCCAAATTGGAAAAAATCGGGTCAAGGACTTTTTGAGCTATTGAGCCATTTAGCGGAGAAGAAGAAAAATAATAATAATAAATATAGCTGCAAGCAGCGATGCGGGTTCCTCCGCAAAATGGCAAAATATTATAAACATGTACACTGTAGAAGATTGAGACTTGGACAACAAGAGAGCAAAACTACTTCATGTTTGGCCAACAACAATAGGCTGAATGGGGATTTGAACTCATGAGCATAAGGTTACAAGTCAGTCTGTCTATCCTATCTGCTACACACCAACTGTTGAGATTTGATGAATAGAAATGGCAGAGTATTACCTTTGGTCAGCTTTGGGACAAAGGTCAACCGTTTCTTAACCTTTCAATGTCAAATTGCATGAATTTTTAGGTTTAGAGATAGTCCAAAAACATGCCTCCCACAATTGTCACATTTTAACCACAGTACTCTTTTCAAACTTTCCCCAAGATGGCTGAATAACCACAGATATTGTAACTCTTCTTGAGTTGATCTCTTTCAGTCAATGCACAATTAACAATAGTCATGTGGGCAACTGGGCTAAGGCAGAGCTCATGTTCAGCTCCTTGCGAGAATAGCCTATGGCAGTACAGCAGCCGACTCTCTGGTCCCATTAAAATACACAACATGCACAATCAGGGTGACCAACAAGATTATATTAACTGAGAAACAATAACATTACAAACATCTAACTGAACAAACACAACAACTGAAATCCCTCGCACGGCTCTTGTAACCGCACTATTTTCCACAAGTCTTTGCCTATTTGACATACCGCACTGCATGCTGGGTACCTAAGGGGCGCTGACGCTGATTATCTAGCTGTGCTCCGACTGTGTGATTTGAGTATTAGCTTTGGGACAAAGGTTAAGAAACGGTTGACATTACAAGGTGAAATTGCACATGGTATTTCAGAACGATGTCATCCTGTTTAACTAAACAGATAATCAAAACTAGAAAGTGCATTTCCTCCAGAAAATGCGTTGGAATGCTGAAAGATGAATTATTTGTTTTTAAATTCTGACTGAAATCGTGACATTTCAGTCACGATCTAAAGGTCTAAAAGTGCTAAAAAACCTTCACCATAATTCAAGAGTAATGTACTTTCACAAACCCAATCATTAATTCTAGCTTAAAGTGTGTAAAAATAGGACTTACCGAAAGTGGCTGCCTCCAACACGGCTATCACCCGATTCCAGTTGAAAACAACAATGGCCGCCGAAAAATAATTGGGTGTGCTTTGCCTTCGGCAAGGGCACAACCTTTGTTATCTCACATATATATTATTATTATTCTTTTTATTCTTTTTGCCCCCCTAAAACTCAGTCAATATTTGGCCTACATAGACAACCTATGTGTCAAAAGTTTCGTCTTGGTAGCGATTGAGTTGCTTCTATTGGGATTTACGTTCCGTTGTATGGTTTAAGTGGAAATTAAGTTTTTGTGGCGAAAAGTGAAGCTAACGGTGGCTAACTTGCTAGCCACAGTCAATGACGCTACTTACGTCACTAACGTCACGAAAACTCGCGTGACTACCTCTAGCAGAACATTAGTTTAGCAGCTCGTTAACTTCTGGGAGATAGCTAAGCTAACTGCTTTACTGCAAGGCAGCTGCAGAAACGCCACAAGCAAAGAGGCCAGGGTGATAACTATTTACTAATTTTACTTTGTGATATGACACACAATTGTGACGTGTAATGTACAATATAAGCTGATTTTATTAAGGAAGTACATCTACTTTCGGAAGTATTAGCATCATGACATTAGCCTCTGTTGCCCGGGCAACACATACTACAGTGGTCTATGATGCATCTGTTTTCAATCGTTAAAATAAACATTCCTCACAAATACATTTTCGTTGTAGGATTTATTATGACATTACATTACAAGTAAACGATTTGTGGGTGAAATTATCATTACCTGTGGTTTCAAACCAGTGTTGCTCACGACACAGCTGTAGGAAGTCAAACGGCGACAGAACATGTTCGGCACTCCCCTTACTTAAACCAAAAGTCTATGTAACTACTAACCTTAACTTCATTGCCACAGCCTAAACTTTGATCTGTTCATGAAAATAATTAATTTCAGCCTAAACCGTACAACGGAACGTTGAATCCAATTCAACCAACGCAATCGCTACCAAGACGAACGAACACAGCAGTAGCTGTAGTCTAGTACAGTACTGTACCGTAGTAGTACAATTTACCGGGGAAGCTTCTCCACACAGGGCTATATCGCACTTGGCGTTGTTACTGACAATGATCGCTACCAGTGAGCTTTTTATGAAAGCGATTTTCCACTAAATAAATGTCAAGCTTATTTACGTTTTTGGGGGCATATTTTCAGTTAGCAGATGGTACTGTTTGAATCACGATTCCATCTTCTACTGCCGGTAACGTCGTAGAATAATCTTCAAAGGGGGTTCTTTATTCATGAATGAATGCAATATGAATAGGCTAAATGCCTGAAAATATCACGAGAAGGGAAAAACTTAAAAGGACGTTAAGTCATAGAGATTAGGTCAATTTTTTACACCGGTCTACCAAATGTATTCGTTTTGATTCAGCTATGAGGCTGCCTCTTGCAGGGGAAATGAGAAGACATCTATTTCATTCTACACTTCACTCGTATTTTGAGTTGTAAATGAGCAGCAAAATAAAAATGCTTTTAAATCTATGTAATATTTATAATTAATAAGTATGTATTTTTATATAAAATATACAGAAATATCAGTTGTAAAAATGTCATTAAAAAACGGACCCCTGTGCAACCGACGCAAGCAAGCACAACCTACAATTTCCCACGAAATTGTACCCTTTCTAGTTTATATTCGTAACGGCGAGCTGCGATTGGAAGCGAAATGAAACAGGAGCTAAAAACAGTGGGTGGGGGCTTGGTCAGCACACATTTTCCAGAAAGGATGTGTGTGCATCACGCCAAGCTCGCGTGTGTCAAATAGGGTGACCACCTGTCCCGCTTTGCGCTGTATCGCACAACATTTTCAATATGGGACGTGCGGGACAACGCAAAGCGCGACAGGTGGTCACCCTAGAGTCTGAGAATTTGGAGCACGCGCGCTGTGGAGCAATTCAATTGAATTCAATCATATATCGACATATCAAGGTGAAATTGTGTATGGTACTTCAGAATGATGTCATCTTGAAGGCACAAAGGTTTGAAAAACCATCAGTCAAAATGTTATTTGATGTATTAACACAAAGATATTGTGGCAATGTGGACATTTACATAAATACACTTCTTTCAGCCATTTTGTATTGCATTCCTTATTCAATTTCACCCTATAGAAAGACCCCAGATAGCACACATACGTCGGGCCGACGTTGGGCCGACGTATACAATATACGTCGGGCCGACGTCGTATGGACATCGTTTGCACATTGGCAAGACGTCGCCGAGACGTCGGCAATTGATCGAAACCGACCTCCAGACGATGTCTGGACGATGAATCAAAACTGTACCAACTGGCCGTTCTACAGATATTTCCTCTTAACTCTACATAGCAAATGAACGGGCTATTAGCAGTAGCTAGCTACTTGATTCAACCTGGATTTTCTGTGTGTGGGTATTATAATGAAGAGACACAATTCAAGATAATGATATTTTATTATCAGACTGGATGTTGATACCATCAAGCTCTTAAAAGAACTCCAACACAGAAAAGAGAGATCAACGGAACAGAGAAACATAAATATACAGCTTTGCCTACAGTTCTGCGTCTTCCATTGGTCTCCGCCGCCCAGTCTGAATGTCTTGACTGGTTACAGTAGCTAACTGCCGAAATTAGAAGAAAAAAATCGGACTTATCTCTGTTAAACCAGAATGTATTAGCCTATGTGTATGTAGGCCTAGGTTACCTATTACAATACAACACTTTGAGATAACATGTAGTCTATGTTTATTTTGCTCTATTAGCTACATTTTTGTAAAATGTCTGACCAGTGTGTCGAACTAGCCTAGCCGTTTGGGGTCCCTTTGCGCTAGCTCTGTAGCATAAAGTTCACTCAAACCTAGCTCATTACAGTAACTTTAGCGTCACTGTGTCCAATCCTGACCGGTTTTTAGCTAACATTCTGATAAAATGCCACTTCAAATATTGAAAAAAAGAGTTAGCTTAGCCTTTACTAGAGCCGGTCAAAAGACGCTGGCGCCGGTAAATTAGCCGTGCGCTACCCTTGTCCAAACCCGACCGCACTTCTAAACACTGGCCGCTGCTGTTTTTCTGGGGATATTAACTTGATCCAGGGTCACCAAACTGACCATCAATGCTGTCAACATATCCGGGGACGTAGTTATGTCCTCCACAATAAGATATCACGCTTCAACATCTCCAAACTATGCGATAAAATCTCAATTTGACTGTATACCACCACCTGCTGGATGTTTTGTTGAACTCTTCTCAAAGTTTGCTAGCCCCCATCCCTTCCTCCCCTCGACTACAGATCACGTCACACATGATCGTGTATTTTCATTGGCAAGACAAAGTAGTGTTAAGCTAGCATTGAAATACACTCATATGCTAACCCATAGTAGCAGTACGATGACAACACAGACACACTTGTCAGAGTAAAGATCGTCGCCCAAGCGTCGCCCGAGTGTCGCCGAGTGGTCTTTCGGCCAAAGTAACTTTCCTATATTATTTAGACATGTAAACGTCCATATATGTTCATGAAATTTTACACGTAGATTGTTTGGTATGCCTAAAATAATACTACTTACACTTTGCTGGCGATAGCAAAAGAAAATGCTGGCAAAAAGACCGGAAACTGTGTGTCCAAACCCCGTTCGGGTTTGGACAATAGTAGTTTACAGCGGTCGGGATTGGACACAGTGACGTTACACATTGTTGTAGGCATAGGCTACTTATAGCAAAACTTTTTGATATTTTTCTACTTTAATTTACTTACCTACGACGACTGCTCCTTCTTTGTGAAGATAAATTACGGTTTAAAAAGTGAACGCCTCTGACTCGCGAGTCTCTGACTGGCTCTATATGCTTGCAATACAAAATGGAACGTTCTTCCTGAAACAGTCAGTGATGAGCCGACGATGAGCCGACGTATCTGCGACGTTTGAGATGGAGCACAGATATGAGATGAAATCCGACCATTTGCCGATGCTTATACGACGTTATGAATAGAACACGACGTTTCGATCTTAAAACGACGTCGGCCCGACGTATGTGTGCTATCTGGGACATGTATTCTACAAATCTGTAACAAATTTCAAGTCGATTCGATCTATGGTTCATGAAGAGAAGGGTTTTGAAGGTTGTACCAAATTTGAACAGTACAGCAAAATCTATCATGGCGGACCTTATGGGTTCTTGAGGCTTTTTTGTTCCCCATGAGAAATAAGGCATGTATACCAATTTTCTGGCATTTTGGAATAATGGGGCGCTGGGGAAATCACGTAGACTTTGGGCGTGGCTTATAGCGCCACCTATGGGCGTACATTAGCGGTCTGGGAGTAGTGAGTGACCTGGTGTATCATTGGGCCAAATTTGAAAAAATCGGGTCAAGGGCTTTTTGAGCTATTGAGCCATTTAGCGGCGAAGAGGAAAAATAATAATAATAATAGGAATACTAACAAAAACAATAGGTTCCCTCCTACCGGAGGAACCCTAATAAGAATACTAACAAAAACAATAGGTTCCCTCCTACCGGAGGAACCCTAATAATATATATGTGAGAGAACAAAGGTTGTGCCCTTGCCAAAGGCAAAGCACACCCAATAAATATATATGTGAGAGAACAAAGGTTGTGCTCTCGCCGAAGGCTTGAGCACACCCAATTACATTTTGTTCGAGATCGGTCGGCTGAACCAGGAAAGGACACCCCTTGTCTGCCAACTGTATCAGGCTCAGAAAGTGGGAGGGGATAAGTAGAAATGCTGAGCTTGTTATGGAAAACCTGCTAGCGAGCAGGTTCACAGAGTCAGTTACCATGGACACTGATCAAAAGTTTTCGTTACCTCTCTTTTTGGAAACGGAGTTAGCCTAATTTCAGGGTTACCCCCTCAGGATTTTCACTGAACCCGCTTTCTGGAACCCTGGTTGATTGTTGCAGCGCTGACCATGATTTTTCCCCAAACGCCCTAGGACACTATCCTGACACTGTTCAACCATAATGTAGACAGTTCTGAACGTTCACACAGACTTTGACGGTCACAAAGACTTTGACAGTAACTGTAATGAAGCATCAACAGCCACTAAGTTGGATCGACCCAACATGTAGGACATTTATGAACACGGCCGGGTTCACAGATGTTTTCTCCAAACCACGCTGGCACACACAGATACACAAATGTCAGGTTAAACTGGAGATTGGAGGGCGGAGATTAGGTGGGGGTGGAGAGGAGGGATAAGGCTGGAGATGAAGGTGGGGGTGGAGTGGAGGGATGAGGGTGGACATGAGGGTAGGGGTGGAGAAGAGTGGAGGGTGGTGGAAATGAAGGTGGGGTGGAGAGGAGGAATGAGTGTGGAGGTGAGGGTGGGGGGACGGATTGGAGTGTGCTGAAAAGTTCTAGAAGTTGATGGTGTGGTGATGATTATCATAGTCTGATAATATTGATGAGATGGATGTGGGCATGTGGGACCCCAGGAAGGGGGACATGCCAGGAAGCCTACCTCTGGTAAACTAACTTGACTACTACTCTACTCAGCTACTAAGTGTTTTTCCCTCATACTACCATCTTAATGAGGGCTTTTCACACCAGAAGGTCTTCACTTCTGTGTTAAGTGCTTCAAGGTATTACAATGTCACATGTATGTATCCTTGGAGTTGTTTTTCTATATCCTTTGCTTGGTGAATGGCATGGCTTCCAAAAAGCCCCATTATGTCAGGCAGGAAAATCCAGCTGGCCCTGCTTTAAGATTATCTGTACTGAAACCTCTTGGCTCCAGGGAGAATGAGACACAATGTTGCAAGCTGTGTACAGCATGTCTGCTAAATATGCAGCTCTCCCTCTCTCTCTTTTCTCTCGTCATCTTCTCTGCCCTCCTTCCTCTTCTTTTATCTCTCTCTTTCTCCTCTGTCTTTCTCTTCTCTCTTTACAAATCTCTCTTTTAATCTCTTCCTTTTCTGTACCTTTCTTTGTTTTTTTTCTTCACCTATCTCTCTATTCACCTATCTCATCTCTCTTCTCTTTCTTTTCCGTGTGTAAGTGTGTTTGTCTGTGAGGGTGTGTGTGAGTGTGAGCGTTTGTGTGTAAGTGTGTGTGTGTGCCGTGATCCCAAGATCGTTTTGGAGATTTACTATGGAGTCTCCATCCTGACCCCTGCTCCAGTGATGCTCAATGAGCAGCCTGTAAAGTTAATGGGTCAGATCCAATATCTATCCCTGTAACAGTCTCTCTCTTCTCTTTCTCTCTCTTTATCTATCTTTCTCTCTCTCTCCCACACACACACACAGCAGGACATCATCTCAGCTTTATCGGCGGCTTAATCAAAGCTGTCATAAAAGCCGGGTGAGGGACTCACCCATGAGACCCAGTATGCAGCTGGAGTGTTAGACAGTGTTAGCCAGGAGACTCCAGACTCTCCAGCCTCCATCCTCTCCCAGATGTCCCAGTCTGTCTCCCTGCAGCTCCACATTCAGGAGTCTTATTTCTTCGTTTCTCCTTTTTCTCTTACCTGTACCCCTACTCCGTCTCGCTCCTTTTATTTTCTCTCTATTATTTCTAATCCTTTCATCTCCATCTCCACTACTCTTTCCTCTCTCCCCGTCCCTTTGACATCAAACGCCACTCCGGAACAAAGGCCTTCATGTACTAAATCTATAATTCACGTCAATGATCACATACTCCTGAATTATGAAGTCTGATGTCGCCTAATAACGGTCAGGCCGACACTCGGGCACGGCCTCCCTGCTTCCTGTTGCTTGGTGCCACACCCACGCCCCCTAAAGGGCAGCTGTTGTCCTTCGCCTTTCACCGAGATGGGTGTCCTCAGACAGACTGTGATTGGCTGAGAGAGACAAAACACTCCTGGCTCCCGCGGACACTAATCAGAGGTACTAATTTAAAAATCGCGTCCTGTGGAGACTTGTTTGAGTCAACAAGCTCAAGGACAAAGTAGGTGTTGAGAAGGGCTGGGGTGATCAGACTGCAGATACTAACGATCCACATGAGGAACTGACTGGGACTTAATGAGAGCTAATGAGAGCTAATTTGAGATAATTGCATAATTGAGATCGTGAGAGAAGAAAGGAACTAACAGGACAAGGGTGGAGAGACGGAGAAGAGAAAAGAAGCGAGAGAAAGAGAGCTGCCTCCACTCCTCCGTTAGAGTATCCGATCATGAGAAAATTCTCCCGTTTCAGAATTAAACATGAGCCTCCTGCAAATGATTCCTGTCTTTGATTTTTATGTCCTGAGCTTGGCTCAAATGGTCTCTCTGCTCCATAGGTGTGTGTGTGTGTGTGTGCACAGGCAGGAGTGTGTGTGCCAGCAGGATTGTGGGTGTGTGTGTGCGTGTTCTTTCGGCAGTCGACTGTGCTTAGCAGCAGTTAATGAGATCAGGGTTAGAGTTACCTGGGAGGAGGCCTTTGATGAAATATGTTCAGAAGGAGACTGGAGGGGTGTTGGGGAGGTGGTGGTGTTGTGTGTGTGGGTGTGTGTGTGTGGGGGGGGATGGCATAAGGTGGCTGTGGGGAAATAGAGAGAGACAGGCAGAAGAAAATAGAGAAAAAGACTGTCAGAAAAGGAAATGGAAGGGGAGAGGAGAGGGGAAGAAGAGAAAGGCAAAAATCAAAAAAGAGAGGGACAGAGAGCAACAGAGAGGACATACATTTGTTAATGAGAGGAAAAGTCAACTTTCCTGTAAAAAGATGGTCAGGTGAAGCTGTTTCACTACCACACAAACACACTTAACACCCACAGAGCCCTCAATTACAGTACTAACCATAACACAGGCCCAGAACAGCGAAGACATGTGCACGCACACACACAAACGGATGCACACGCACTTGCATGCACATACATAAACAGACATACACTCACATGAATGCACATGCACATTAATGCACACACATATAAAGACACACACGCCACTCACACACAAGCAAACAAAAAGACTCCAGCTCCTTGTGTGGTCTGTTGACATGCAAGTCTGAAGGAGTGGATGGTGTTGGGTCTCAGTACGCCCCTTTCAATCTCAGCATCTATTCCATCTCTCACTCCACTGCTCTCTCCATTTCTCTCCATCTTTATCACTATCTCTTTTTCTCACACAGATGTACAGTATATGATGCCCACAAAAGGTGAAACACACACACTGTCAAAGAATCCAAACACACACCTACACACACAAACACACAGAAGCCTATTTCAGGCTGCTGTCAGCAGGGGGACAGGACCGAGAGGAAACACAGGATGGATTCTCTTCTCTCTCATTCCATCACACTGCCATGACACCCCTATTTATCTCCTCTATCCATCTCCTCTACACTCTATCTTCCCATCCTGTGTGTGTGTAGGTGTGTTTGTAGGTCGGTGTATTTGTGTGTGTTTAACAGCATTGGCAGAGATATTAGTAAATGACCACAGGGGTTTGGGAAACAACATGAAAAATGCTTCTCTACTGACAATACAAGTTCACAACAATGTTTTGTCTTTTGTGGATTGTTGAAATGTGCTATATGTGCTTGTCTGGCTCCATATACCTTGTAAAAGTTCCAACTGAACTGAATATATGAGAAGTGTTTCACTCAGACTAGCCCACTGCTCTCCAGGAAAGTTTCTCTGAGAAAGTTTTCAGGAAGTGCCAGCCCCTTGGCTCTAGAAGCAATATGTCTGCCTTCCACCTCCTCTTGTTTTTTGTTTTTCTTGTCATCTCTCCAGGGTTATGAGCATCCTTCTCTCCCTCCACATCTCCGATAGGCTTTCTTCACACCCCATCAGTCCTTCGGCGAATATGAGAGCCATTTTCATTTGAAGGAAAGAAAGCGCTCTATCCAATTCGCCAACCTCATTTTCTCTACGAGAGAAAAAGTCCCTCTCCTCTTGTCATACGTACACACATACACACACACGCACATCTCTACCCCCAAGGCTGTGGTCATGCATTCTTTCTCTATATTAGATTTTTTCTCTCTCTGGCCTCACATGAGCAGTGGCTACAGAAAGGAAAAAGCAAGGATGAGAGAAGAAAAGAGGATAGGTGAGAGTAAAGGAGAGAAGAAATAGCAGAGAAGAGAGGACAGAAGAGAGGTGACAGGTTTAAGCTTTTCCTGTAGCCTAATCTTTTACTAGAACATTTGCTGCTATTTTCTCAAGGCAAAAACGAATTCTCTAATCTCTCACCAGTACACAAATCTCTCCAAATCCATTTACAGAGCGCTTACTGTTCATAACCTCAATGTTGACCAGCATAATATTTTCAAGGATGTTTTAGGGTTGATTTGCTATCTTGAGGGAGCTTTAAACAAGTGTGACTATGACAGTACTCTGGTCTCTCTCAAGGTCCTATCGAAGCCGGTTTGCCATCAATTAACAAAAGTCATGGCACTTTGTTCAAACTACAATTTTTACACACTCACATATAGACCAGGGATGAATGATGAGGTAGAGAAACGAGGTAGAGGAGCCAGGTGGAGGAGCCAGGTAGAGGACATCAGTTTTCAATGCAGGTCCAGCTCTAGTTTAGATACTTTGTGATGACTGTTTGCACCCCTTATAGCATAAGAGAATCAACACACACAAAGACTTGCACACCAACACACAAATGCATACACACACACACAGAGTAAGTGTGTGTCTTGCTCATCTGAAAAGAGAGACCTTATCTGGCCTTGTCTCTCTATTTGTCAGCACTTGACAGTTGTAACCTGTGTGTGTGAGCATGTGTGTGTGTGAGTATGTTTGTGTGAGAGTGTGAGTGTATTTATGTGTTAGTATGTGTGTTTGTGTCTGTGCTTGTGTGTGACAGGCTACTGATGGGCTAACAGCTCATCCCAGACAGACCACCCCCCCCCCCCCCCCCCCCCGTGTCTAGCCACAGCAGTAGAGATCTTCTCAGCATGGCAAATAAAACAAACACACATACACTCCTTGAAAACATACACACACACCTTCAGTTTATCTCCGACTGAATGGTCAGTTTTGTCTTGAAGTAACTCCTAGATGGAGTTAAGCACACACACACGACACACACAAGTCTGTCTGTCTCACACCAAGTAAGATAACCTGCAAAGCTCTTGATACAAGCAGCAAGAAAGAGATTGGCTGCCCAACAGGACAGGTTATTTAAACATAACACATACTTTCACATGAATCCACCAAGGCCACAGAATCCAGATACAGATCCTTGCTGTCATCATCAGTCCTGATTCCATTCCTCCAGTCTCTGCTTGTGTCTGTGTGTGTGTTGGGGGGAGGGGGGGAGTCTGAGCGGATGTGAGGGTAATTTAATTAGGGCCCAGATAGGGCAGGTTATTGGGGTTAATATCCTACATGCACTCTGCTCCTCTCTGAAAGCTTTAATTGCTTTAAGCACATTAAGAACTTAACTGACTGCAATGGCCTTTTAAGACGTTACATTTCTGCAGGAGTGTCAGACAGGAGTCAGCCAGCTCTCCTGAGACAATTTTTTTGTTGATGCCTCTGTCTCTTTCTCCACCTTTGTCTCTGTTTCTGTTTCTCTCTCTCTGCTTCTGTCTCTTTCTCTACTTTTGCCTCTGCCTCTTTGTCTCGATCTCTGCCTCTTGTCTTTCCATCTCTGCCTCTGTCTCTATCTCCTCCCCTGTCTCTCTGCCTCTACCTGTCTCTCAGTATCTGTCTATCTCTGTCTATATGTCTGTCTCTGAATCTACTGTACATCTCTTCCTCGGTCTATCTGTACCTCAGTGTCTCTGCTTCTACCTCTGTCTGTCTTGGCCTCTGCCTCCATCTCTCTGTCTCTGTCTGAGTATATTTGTCTCTGCCTTTGTCTATATTTACCTCAAGCTCTCTGCCTCTGTCTTAATCTCTGCCTCTATCTCTCTTGTGGTGGAAAATTCTGACGGTGCTGTGTAGTTTGAATAGTCAAGATGGCGGTTTCAATACCATTTATTTAGTTTGTACAAACAGAAAACAGAGTACTCTGTGACCCGTCATAACGAAGGACATGTAAGCTACAGGTCGTTCGGAAGAGAGGTGATGAACATTACACACACGCTGCCTTATATAAACTTATAACAAATGGTCATTCTGTATGGTCAATCAATCAATGTAGCGGTCTCTGTGATTGGTTAACTCTATTTAATGACAGTTTGAGACAATATAACCTCAGTGCCTAGTGTCCCAAAGTTCTTTTATGTTTGCATCTCTCTCTAAATGAGGAGATAGTAAAGATAACTTTAACACAAACAGGACACAGGACACAATCTCCTTGGCCAAAAGGTCAGAGCAGCTGCTTCAATAGCCCCTTACTCAAAATCAGAATCAGAATGGGTTTTATTCGTCATGAAAGTTTGCACAGACAAGGAATTTGCTTTGGCAGGAAGGTGCAAACATTAAACATATAGGAATCTAAAATTTTAATATGAGGACTAACTATACTAAGGGTACATAACTAGCAGTACTAAGTGGAATTAGAATTAAAATAAACTATACAATTAAATATAAGTTGCAGTAATTTACAATATAAAAATACAAAAAATACAAATATTACAAAAAATACAAATGGTACAAGATTGTGTAGTGCAGTGCAAAAAGCTGTGTGTTTTAAGGACATTGAGTCATGAAGTCAGTGTGAACCCTTGGCCTTGTTGAAGAGGCCAACAGCGGAAGGGAAGAAACTGTTTTTGTGGCGTGTGGTATTGGTCCTGATGGACCGCAGCCTTCTGCCAGAGGGGAGTGACTGAAACGGAGTGACCAGGGTGGGAGGAGTCGGCCACAATCTTCCTCGCTCGCCTCAGGGTCCTCGAGGTGTGCAGGTCCTCGAGGGCAGGCAGATTGCAGCCAATCACCTTCTCAGCAGTGCGGATGATACGCTGCAGCCTGCTCTTGTCCTTGGCAGTGACAGCAGCGTACCAGATGGTGATGGAGGATGGACTCAATGATGGCTGTGTAGAAGTGCACCATCATTGTCTTTGGCAGGTTGAATTTCTTCAGCTGCCGTAGAAAGTACATCCTCTTTCTTGGTGAGGGAGCTGATGAGCTGGGAGAGGATAGTTCCCAGGAAGCGGAAGGACTCCACAGTGTTGACTGGGGAGTCACACAGGGTGATGGGGTTGAGTGGGGCTGTATTCTTCCTGAAGTCCACAACCATCTCCACTGTCTTAAGAGCATTGAGCTCTAGGTTGTTCTGGCTGCACCAGGTCGGCCGCTTCCCACCTATAATCAGACTCGTCTCCACCAGAGATGAGCCCAATGAGGGTGGTGTGTCCGCAAACTTCAGGAGTTTGACGGACGGATGACTAGAGGGGCAGATGTTGGTGTACAGGGAGAAGAGCAGAGGAGAAAGGACGCAGCCCTGAGGAGATCCAGTGCTGATGGACCGGGAGTCAGAGACTTGTGTTCCCAGCTTAACGCACTGCTTCCTGTCAGACAGGAAGTCTGTGATCCACCTGCAGGTGGAATCAGGCACATTCAGCTGGGAGAGCTTGTCCTGAAGCAGGGTGGGGATGATGGTATTGAAGGCAGAGCTGAAGTCCACAAACAGGATCCTGGCATAGGATGCTGGGGAGTCCAGGTGCTGTAGGGTGAAGTTGAGGGCTATGCTAACTGCATCGTCCACAGACCTGTTGGCTCTGTAGGCAAACTGCAGGGGGTCCAGTAGAGGGTCTATGACTATAGAGGACAGAATAGTCTATGACTATAGAAGACAGAAGGCCATATAAGATGCTTCACCCATCCTCCAGGTTAAACCGTCCCACAGAGCCGTCAGCACCTTGCATTCCTTTGAACTCAACTTAATTATCTCCCCTTCCTGTCTCTTACCAATGAACATAGAAGCTTATATTCAAACCTTATTTAAAACACATTACTTTTCATACATAAGCCCAACATTTCCTCCACACTCTGTCTCTTTATTTGCCTCTCTGCCATATCCTCCATCTCTGTTCTCTATCACTGTCTATCAATCTCTTATTTTTGCCTCACTCTCAGTCCTTGTTTCACTCTTTCCTTCTAGGTCTTTCCATCCTTTTACTCTTTCCAGCATGTGTATCAAGATGTTCCTTACAGTAATAGGCAGGTGATTAATTCTTCTTAAACCATCAAATCTTTCTCTGTCTGCAGTACAGTTTAACTAATGACATTATAAAGGGATTGCTGAACCATGGCAGAGACAGCCTATTCATACGAGCTGTTAAAGTGGGCCTCTAAAAGAAGATTGTAACTTGCCACCTTGTCTGCGAGCCTGCAGAGTTAAACCCTTCAGTTACCCAGTCTCAGCATCGGTCTCCACACGCCAAACCTTTTAATGAGGAGTGAACTAGAATAGTTATTAAAAAGTTCTCAGCCTCCCTCTTGGGACTGGTTTAGAGGAGTAATGTGCACTTTACTGTAACTAAGTGCACTTACGGTCTCTGTCAAAGTTATTTGACATTTATGCACTGTTTTATACACTTAAAGCACATGATTTCATAAAGCCTAGATGGGGGGGAGGCGGGGCATGGTGGGGGTTGAGGTTGGGAGTGGAATCCTCACAGTTGGGCTCCAAAAATGTGTTTTCACTGATCATTACAGTAAGATGTGCAAAAGAGAGTGGTGAAAAAGGCAAAACAGAGAGTGAAAGAGAGGAGAGAGATAAAGGGAGAAAGTAATAGGTAGACAGACTGACAAACAGACACATAGATAAGAAAAAAAGAAAGAAAGAAATCTTATTAAATCACAACTTGAATCACAACAATCAACCCTCTCTCTTCATTGCACACACACACTCTGCACTCCCACACTAACTAACACACTCTCCACTTCTAAACTAGCTCACACACGAATTCTCCACTTCCAAACTAACACACACACTCTCCCTCCGCCACACATACAGATGGCCAGAGCATCTATCAAACACCACTCTTGGCATTGTAACCCACTCTTCCGTCTCCTTAAAGAGGTAAGAAGTACCTAACACTCGAAATTTCTCTTCTCAATCAGTCCTCACTCTGATCTAGAGATATGCTGTTGATGTTGTTCTCAGCGGTCTAGTTCTGTCCTATCACATGGGGAGGAAGCCACTTTGGGGTTGAAGTGAAATCGAGTTGCCAATTTTTTCCCTTAAACACACACACTATAATTTCCGCCGTCTACGTTACATTACATCAATGTTTTACATCCTCTTCCTTGGTTTGTTTACATGTTTGGGTTTTTATGTGTTTGGTAACAGTTCCACCCAGTGGTGGATGAGTGAACTACTGCTTTGCTCGAATTGTTCAATAATTCATGTCGGCCAGAGGGGTATTCCATCAACGAATATTAAGGAAAAGCCAGGCTTATTTTGATAAGTCTCGCTTATTTCAGCGAGAGTTCCAATCCATTAAGCTGGCTTATTCTAGTGCTAGCTAAGTAACCAAGGAAACGTATACCTCTGAACTAGCCTGCTCCTTGTCAGGCTAAAAGTCGAGCTGAATTTAGCTGTGTCGCAAAAAATTTCAGAACCTTTTCGCAGCCGTTCGGAAGTCATTCTCCATGGCCTCGCCGAACTCCTCCCATGCCCGGGTTTTTGCCTCTGCGACCGCCAAAGCCGCGTTCTGCTTGGCCTGCCGGTACACATCAGCTGCCTCTGGAGTCCTACAAGCCAATAAAGTCCGATAGGCCTCCTTCTTCAGCTTGACGGCATCCCTCACCTCCGGAGTCCACCACCAGGTTCGAGGGTTACCGCCGCGACATGCACCGAGGAGTAGAAGGAGCTGACCGGAGCTGCGGCCGCAAGCCGCTTCAACAATGGAGGCCCGGAACATGGCCCATTCGGACTCAATGTCCCCGGCCCCCCCGAGACATGATCGAAGCTCTCCCTGAGGTGGGAGTTGAAGCTCCTTCTGACAGGGGGTTCTGCCAGCCGTTCCCAGGAGACCCTCACGGAGACCCTCACATTACGTTTGGGCCTGCCAGGCCTGACCGGCGTCCTCCCCCACCATCGTAGCCAACTCACTACCAGGTGGTGATCAGTTGACAGCTCCGCCCCTATCCTCACCCGAGTGTCCAAGACATTCGGCCCCAAGTCCGAACGACACAACTACAAAATCGATCATCGAACTGAGACCTCGGGTGTCCTGGTGCCAGGTGCACATATGGACACCCTTATGCTTGAACATGGTGTTCGTTATGGACAAGCCGTGTCTAGCACAGAAGTCCAATAACAAAACAACACTCGGGTTCAGATCAGGGGGGCCGTTCCTCCCAATCACGCCCCTCCAGGTCTCACTGTCATTGCCAACATGAGCACTGAAGTCCCCCAGGAGGACGAGGGAATCTCCGGGAGGAGCGCTTTCCAGCACCCCCCCCAGAGACTCCAATAAGGGTGGGTACTCTGAGCTGCCGTTTGGTGCGTAAGCACAAACAACAGTGAGGACCCGTCCCCCCACCCGAAGGCGGAGGGAGGCTACCCTCTCGTCCACCGGGGTGAACCCCAACGTACAGGCGCCGAACCGAGGGGAAACAAGGTTTTTGTCCTGGCCGTGGAACAGTGGACCAGCTCTATACCCTCGGCAGAGTCCTGGAGGGTACATGGGAGTTCACCCAACCAGTATACACATGTTTTGTGGATTTGGAAAAGGCGTTCGACCGTGTCCCTCGGGGGCTCATGTGGGAGGTGCTCCGAGAGTACGGGGTACCGGATTCCCTGATCGGGGCTGTCCGGTCCTTGTACGACCGGTGCCAGAGTTTGGTCCGCATTGCCGGTAGTAAGTCGAACTTGTTCCCGGTGAGGGTTGGACTCCGCCAGGGCTGCCCTTTGTCACCGATTCTGTTCATAACTTATATGGACAGAATTTCTAGGCGCAGCCAGGGCGTTGAGGGGGTCCGGTTTGGTGACCTCAGTGTTGGATGATTTTCTGTCAGAGGATGGGCCAAGGAAAGCACCACAATGAAAAGAGTTGACTTTGTTTATTAAGTCGAGCTGCTCGGATCACGTCACCACGACAGGCAGAGTGGTTGGCATGAGTGAGAAAACATGTCTCTCAGAAGTCCTTTATATATGGCTGGACTGTACAAATAGTTACCACCACAACATCTCCTTAAACGGTACACATTCCACAACTTGATGCACAGAAGAAACAACACACAGGTGATGCGGTCATCAATCATTGCTTGTACTATTCTCTGCATCTTGCACTTAACCTAAGTTGACCAGAGCACATTCCTTGATCTATATGTGTATTGTCCAAGGCCTGCTCCGTGACCTCTTGACCACAGCAAGAGACAACCTCACACATGTATAGAAAATCTGCATATCACTCAGGATTGGGTCGCTGCTTTTTGCAGCTGATGTGGTCCTGTTGGCTTCATCGGGCCGCGACCTTCAGCTCTCACTGGAGCGGTTCGCAACCGAATGCGAAGCAGCTGGGATGCGAATCAGCACCTCCAAATCTGAGGCCATGGTTGTCGACCGGAAAAGGGTGGAATGCAATCTCCGGGTCGGGGAGGAGATCTTGACCCAAGCGGAGGAGTTCAAGTATCTCGGGGTCTTGTTCACGAGTGAGGGAAGAATGGAGCGCGAGATCAACAGGCGGATCGGTGCGGCGTCCGCAGTGATGCAGGCTCTGCATCGGTCCGTTGTGGTGAAGAAGGAGCTGAGTCGAAAGGCGAAGCTCTCTATTTACCAGTCGATCTACGTTCCTACCCTCACCTATGGTCACGAACTGTGGGTAGTGACCGAAAGAACGAGATTGCGAATACAAGCGACCGAAATGAGCTTTCTCCGCAGGGTGTCCGGGCTCTCCCTTAGAGATAGGGTGAGAAGCTCGGTCATCCGGGAGGGGCTCAGAGTAGAACCGCTGCTCCTCCGCGTCGAGAGGAGCCAGCTGAGGTGGCTCGGGCATCTGATCAGGATGCCTCCTGGACGCCTCCCTGGTGAGGTGTTCTGGGCACGTCCCACTGGGAAGAGGCCCCGGGGAAGACCCAGGAGCCGAGTGCACCAGCTGGGCGTAAAAAAGTTGGTCTTAACTCTTACGTCGGTCTTAGCTACGTCCGACTTTGTGATTTGAATTTACACCAAGTGCACCAAGCTTGACAGACCACGGTCGTAGCTACGCCTGGTCTTAAGATGCGCGTCCTTGTGAAAATGCGAAAGCGTCGATCGTTGCCAAGCAACACATTTAAGAGCCTATCCAGCGCACTCTATAGCTAGCCTATCTCCCTTCAAAACAAGCCATGGATAAAGAAAACCAAAAGAAAAGAAAAATACATTTTACTGATAGAGAAATTAGAAAACTTATAGAGTTGTATACTCATAATAGAAGCGTGCTCACGGGAAAATGTTATAATATCAACACAAACAAACAGAAACAATCAGCTTGGAAATCGATCACCCAAAAAATT
Organism: Osmerus eperlanus; assembly: GCF_963692335.1. Classification (NCBI taxonomy): domain Eukaryota; kingdom Metazoa; phylum Chordata; class Actinopteri; order Osmeriformes; family Osmeridae; genus Osmerus; species Osmerus eperlanus. Next base: position 6,880,180 of record NC_085024.1, read on the forward strand.
AACAGTGGATTTGTGCGATTAATGCCCTTATGTTGCCTATAAACAAGACGCGCTGCATGTGCGATCAAACTGTTGTACATTATAATTCCCATGGATATTAGTCCGATTTTCCAACTTACGTCTGCTCCACACTAGGCGTAAAATGTACACCCAGGTGCAACAGATAAAGGGCTTAAGTCTAACTGGTGCACTAGTCGTAAATTGAAGTTGGTCGTAACTTTCAGTTCTACGTCGGACGTAGCGTTATGCCCAGGCGTACACCCAGCTGGTGCACTCGGCCCCAGGACACGCTGGAGGGACTAAGTCTCTCGGCTGGCCTGGGAACGCCTCTGGGTCCCCCAGGAAGAGCTGGTGGAAGTGGCCGGGGAGAGGGAAGTCTGGGCCTCCCTGCTTAGGTTGCTGCCCCCGCGACCCGACCCCCGGACAAGCGGCAGATAACGAATGAACAAAAAATTTCCAACAGCAGGGCTCTACGCTAATGTTTTCACCAAGGAGTACATGTGCTCCTAAATGAAAAAATTTAGGAGCACACAAAAAAATGTAGGAGCACAGTGTTTTTTTGATTCTATTTGTTTATTAAGGTCTTTGCACACTGGACGCGTTTTTTTGGTGCGATTAATTCGCAAAATATTAATAAGTTTCGAACCTGTATCTAGTCAATGCAAGCTTGCACACTAGAGACGTTATTTCTCTGAGCGATTTTGCGGCATTTATTTTTTCGAACCAAGGTCGATTTTTCAGAAGTTTCGCGTCGACATGTTCACATCTGACCAATCAAAACACATATTGTTGATCACGTCACATAGTCAAAACATTCAACATGGCGGACCGGATGATTGTGTTTGTTTCTCAGCACCCGGTACTATATGATAAAAGAGAAAAGAACTACAGGGACAACGATTATAAAGACAACGTATGGAGAGGAATAGCACAGGAGATTCAGTGTCACGATGGTGTGTGTATATCAAGCTTCAAATGTAAAACGTATTTGTGTAAACTTCCAACTACGCTAGCTACCGTTATAGCTCAAGCTAACCATATTTTTCTTCATTCCAAAAAAGGACGTTGGAAAATTATTTTCAGATTCTGACAAGAAATGATCTTGCTTCATAACGTTTCCAAACAAACTAGCTATTATACAATGAGCTGTATTGTGCTCTTTAATCCGTATTATTTGACTGAGTGTAGTCAGGTTGGTGTTGTTTACTGTGTTTAACCATTACAGCATAACTACTACTGTACTTTACTACTTTATAGTTGAAGAACTAAAGAAGTTGTGGAAAAATTTGAGGGACACTTATGTGAGAAAGAAGAGGGAGGAGGGAGATGTGAAGAGTGGCCAGGCAGGTAACAGACAGAAGAAGAGATAGAAGTATATGGAGGCAATGTCTTTCCTAGACAAGTCCACTTCATTTAGGAGGTAGGCTCAATTCGAAAAAAATTGTATCTACACAGGGCCTGAATGTTATATTTAAGAATTACTCCTATACACTTGTCATTATCTGAATAGTACACAGAGCAATCTAGATGCTGAGGAAGAGTTGGAGAATGCAGGGCTAGCAGAGCAGGTGTGTGACCAAGAGGAAAGTGAGCAAGAGGGTAGTGCTGTAGCTCCCAGGCCAGCCAAGGCAAAGAGGAAGAGTAGTGACAGCATGCTGGAGGATTACCTGAAGAAGAAGGAAGTCAGAGAAGCTGAGAGAGAAAGAGAGAGAGCACTAGAGAGAGATGGGGTCACTCAGTTTCTTTTAAGCTTAACCCCTGCAATGAGACGTCTGTCCCCAGAAAGGCAATCCTGGGTTAGGTTCAAGATGCAGGAGATGTGTCATGAGGCAGAGTTTGGAGCTGTTTATTCTCAGCCATACACAAATTTTACTTCCTTGTAATGGTGCTGCTATATGTTTCATATTTATTTAAGTTATATTATTGTCATTGTTGAATTTGTTCAATAAAATCTTATTGTAACAACAAATTGGTTTGCATTGGCTGAAAAACATGTGGTAAGGCAAGTTCAAGAAACATGGGTTGTACAAAAAGCAGTTACCCTTTAAACGTCTACATAGGCTATTTATCAGAGAAATTTTTAAAATAAGGTTTTGATTTGTATGCTCTACTGGGATAATTCTTTTTAAAGGAACTGATCAGGACAGATATACATTTTCTTTAGGCAGCAGAACCACGGTGTACATGGGCATATTGCCAAGGCACTTGTCCGGCTGGTGAGCTGAAGTAGCGACGGAAGGTATCCCGCGCTCTCAGGGCTTCTGCCGATGCCCTGTTTCCCCGCAGGTTCCTGATTGGATCTAGGATGCTCTCTTCACCATCGTCTTCAGCTGGCTCCCCATTGTCTGGATTCTGACCCTCCTCAGCAGAATGCAGATAGTTGGAGAGTATGCATGTTGCCTTCACGATACTGTCTACTGCATCAGGGCACACTTGCAGTCTTCGACAGTAGACCCTCCAGCGTTGCATGAGGATGCCGAAACAGTTCTCCACTATACGGCGTGCTCTTGAGAGCCGGTAATTAAAGACTCTCATGTCCTCTTGAAGGTGTCGCCCTGGATAAGGCCGGAGGAGGTAGGGCTTCATTGGGAAGGCCTCGTCAGCCACCACCACATATGGCACATGTCCCAGTGCAGAAGGTAAGAGAGCTGGTGGGGGGACATCAAGGTCACCTGCCTGGAGGGCTTTGCCAAGTCGCTGTTGCTGCCAAAACCTCCAACATCGACAGCCAGAAATCGGTAGTCTGCATCTACCAGGGCAAGCAAGACCACTGAGAAGGTGCCCTTATAATTATGAAATTGTGATCCTGAGTTGGGAGGTGCCTGGATCACAATGTGCTTCCCATCCAGTGCACCTATGCAATGTGGAAAGTTCCATCGCTCTTCAAATCTCCTTGCAGTATTCACCCACAGATCCTTATTTGGACATGGCATGTATTCTTCTTTCAGGACTTCCCAGATGGCATTGCAAGTTCCCCTCACTATTTGTTCCACAGTTGAGCTACCTAAGCGAAACCTTGCTGCAATTGTGGTGTAACTATCACCAGTGCTTAGAAATCTGCAAAGAAATGGAAAAAAAGTATTTCATTTTCTGAATTGCTAAATACTTGACTTCAAACAAAATGAAAACCATCATGTTGCAGTTTGCTGCCTTCTGCAGAGCGCACAAAATGACTATACAACAGAAATGGGTGTTTATTGACCAAGCAAAGTGTCTGATGGGTGCATATATTAACTCAAGACGAGAGATCAGACGTTTTGAATTATTTTTTACTGCGCTACAGGCTACAGTACCCAGGAATGGGATGGACCAAATGCGCATTACGCACAACTACAACTGTTTAGCCTACTCACAAATGGGACTTTCCTAAAATTAAATTAAAAAGATCATCTTACCTCAGACATACAGCTAGCCGCTGCTCTGGGTCAATTGGCTTTCTGAAATTCGTCGTCTACTTCTTCAAGCTTGGTGCCAGCTGTTGCAGCAGTGTTTCAAATTTTCCGACGGACATCTTGAAGTACGCTTTGAAGCGGCAGTGGTACAGTTTAAGCTCCTGAACCAGGCAGTGGAACTCCCAAAGTGCTCCTCTCCGTGTTAATAACGGGTGTACCCATGTATTTCTTTTTCTATTATTAATTAAAAGAAGCACCAACTCATCATCGCTTGATGTTGAGTAAATTTTTTGTAGTTTTTTCCGTTATTATTTTAGAACTTTAATAATTGATTCGCGAAATCGCGTCACGCTTGATGTGCATGTTAAGGCGCGTCATACATTTTCCGAAATATTCATCCGAATTATTCGCAATTTCGTGCCGTTTATTCGTGTCGCGTCCAGTGTGCAAAGGCCTTTAAACATAACTTAACACAGGGGTGTCGTTAGACCCTTTTTACAGGGGCACGTGCCCAGTATAAATCTGCTGCGCCCCAGTAAATCTTGAAAGTTTGAGTAAAAAAAAAAAAAATTACGCAATATCTCAATCAACGCTTGTAAAAACAAAGCAGTTTAACCAAAAACACAAACCGATGCATGTCAGCGCGCTCTTCTGAGCTTGCCAAATAGCCACTGCAGCACGCACACAGAAGTCCAGGTGTCGGACTCAGCACACAAGTCAGAATTGAGGTAGGCTAAGAAAACATTACAAAACTAAAGAAAGTTTCTAAATGATAGGCCTACCGATCATCTTATTTTTACTAAAACATAAAAACAATATTACATGAAGCTAAAAACAATTGTAGCTTGCATTAACTATAGGTGTCCCTGCCAAAGCTGATATCAAACTTGTGTCCCTGAACTGTTACATAGTGGGTTAAGCAAGGGGAGTTTCTATAGCCTAGTAGTGCATTGTGCGCAACACGCTTGGAAGAAGGGATATGAATAGGGGCCTGTGCCCCAGTACAGTTTTATGTCTAACAACGCCACTGACTTAACAGCTAATGCTGTTAGACAACTAGAGACTTTAACTCTGATAGAACTAGAACAAATACTTTATGAAACATGAATATAGTTTATAATATTTTATTAAAACACTGGGACATTATAGACTATGTAAGCACGCCACGGATTAAAAGGCTTGGTAGTCAAAGCTAGGTAGACCCAGAGCCATATAAAAAGAGAGTTGCGACACTGCCATAGATATCAATTGTAATCGAAGAAGGCGGCAGTAAAGCGTGTCAGTTGCGACCTATAGTCCTAAACATTGTATTTTCCAACGTTCAACCCCATTCATGTTCAGTGTTCCGAAGCAAGTTAGCTGGTAAATTGATCAAATTACTGCATTATTTATAATATTTTCAAAACTTGTAAGGGCGTAATAGTTTGTGAAAGACCCAGAGAAACACAAATATCCGACGAGGCAAAATCCCGGACAATTTTGGAATCCCTGCTAGACGCATTGTTTAGGTCTCGAAAAGAGGACATGTCCGGGTAAAAGAGGACGTCTGGTCACCCACATTTTATATAGCCAGCTTTACTTAAAGTGTATTGTAAGATATAGCTTGTTAGATTATAAATGCAGTTAGAGCTAGACCGTAGGTCTAGTATCTAACGTAAGCAACACTTTTACTGTAGCTAGCTAGAGAGCACGAGTATCATAACCAGAAGGTTGTTGGTTTATAGTCTGTCAAATTAGTTCTAGTTATTGCTATTCGTTGGCATACAAAGTTAGTCTTCTCTTATTAGCATAGTTAGTACATCTAATTAGAGCTAGCAAGTGATCACGTGTCGGCGAGATCAGTGTCGTAACTCTCTTTTTATATGGCTCTGGCCCATTGGTTGCGAATCGTCGCTCGCGCGTCATCATGCCATGTTCACATCGTGCAGTCGAGACTCTGTCACTTGCTTTCCATGTGAAATCAATGGTATACTTGAATACTTCACTTCATCGCGCTGTTGTTCCGTGTATTGACAACAGCCCATCACTCGCGCACTGTGCTCGTAAATTATTTTTCAAGTTCGCACATACCTATTTTTAGGCGCAAATGCGAGTGAAATACTCGCACTGTAGAGCCCTGAACAGGCAGAAACATAATCTTAAAAGAAAGTTCCGTCAAGTGTATTTCAGCGCTCTAAGCACTGTTGTTCTGTCCGTGGTTCGGAAACATAAGTGCAGACTTTTTTATCTTACAATATGACCCAGCATGAATGAATTGATGTATATATAGGCTATTCGAAATAAACCAGTTAAGAAATCAAGTCACTTTAACTATTTTAAAAAGCCATTGGTTAATTTTTTTTCCAAATATGTTTATTGGTTTTAATTTTTTTAGCACACAACCATACTTCAAACAAACACACACATCACAAACACAACACACAGATACAACAACATCGGCTCAGCTACACACATACAATACAATAAAAATGATGAATAAAGAAAGAAAACAGTACTCTGGCAACTGTGGCTTTGCAAGAGCTTAATATATAATGTCTTATCTGTAAATAACGAAAGAAGCTCTGTCTGGGGATATTATATTTCTCAACCACTTGGTTAAATGACATTAATGTATTATCGGAAATTAGGTCTTTCAACACATAAATGCCACAATCCTGCCACTGTCTGAAGCCAGCATCAAGAAGTCCTGGTTGGAAATCGGGGTTGTTCAAAATAGGAGTGAAAACTGATGTTAGTTTTGACCTCCCCTCAAGTCTACGTGTTAGTCGCCAAGCCTTAATTGTGTTGAGAGTAACAATATTGTCACAGCATGACCTAACAGTTTTAAAACTCTTAACAAACAACAGGTTCTTCAGTGGGTATTTTGATAGGGAGGTTTCCACATCCAGCCAGACAGAGGCTGTCTCATTTACGATCCAATCATATATATATCGCAAATGAGCACAGAGCTGGTACTTTCTCAAATTTGGTAAATCTAATCCACCTTCAGAGCTTGGCAGTTGTAAGGTAGCCATCTTTAGCTTTGGTCTACGTTTGCTCCATATAAATGCACTAAGCCAACCATTTAGTTTTTTTAAGACTCCATTTGAAAATAAAACTGGGATCATTTGGATAGGGTAAAGCAATCTAGGCAATATGTTCATCTTAATAAGAGCTATACGACCTAGCCAGGAGACTGGCAAAGAGTTCCACCGCTCCAAATCTAGCCTCACCTTCTCAAACAATGGAACAAAGTTAGCCTTATACATTTGCTCAAATGTAGGGGTTATGAATATACCTAAATAGATAAAGCCCCCTGGGGACCACTTAAAGGGGAAAAAAGGCAGTGTTGTAGGTATTGAGCTTAGGCTCCCTAGCGGCATGGCCTCTGATTTTGTCAAATTAATTTTATATCCAGAAAATTTGCTAAATAAACCAACAACATCAAGTAACACAGGTATTGATGTTTCTGGACTTGAAATATAAATTAAGACATCGTCGGCATAAAGGCTTATCTTATGATGTACATTGTCTATTTGTAAGCCCTGGATGGAGGGTATTGTCCTTATGGCCTCTGCCAATGGCTCAATAACCATGGCAAACAACAGGGGGGACAATGGGCAGCCCTGCCTTGTTCCTCTATGCACAGGGAAACCGTCAGACCTCAGTCCATTAGCAAGAATGGCTGCTTGAGGATTATCGTACAAGACCTTGACCCATCTAATAAAATTATCCCCTAAACCAAATTTCTCCAAGCAGTAAAATAAATATGACCATTCAACTCGGTCAAAGGCCTTCTCTGCATCCAGAGAAAGCACTAAACCATCAACTTGTCTACGTTGGAAGACCTGAATGATATTAAGAAGACGCCTAACATTGTTATAAGAGTTTCTCCCCTTTATGAAACCAGTTTGATCCTCTTTTATAATTTTAGGTAGGAGACCTTCAAGGCGTATAGCCAAAATTTTTGCCAAGATCTTCCTGTCTACATTTAGAAGGGATATGGGCCTATAAGAGGCACAGGACTCAGGACATTTCCCCTTTTTCAGTATGAGTGAGATATTTGCTTCTTTCAAGGTCGGGGGTAACTCTTTATTTGAGAAAGCATCATTAAACATGCTGACTAAAGGGTCTACTAATATGCCTGAAAACTCTTTGTAAAATTCACTGCTGTACCCATCCGGTCCACCAGCTTTCCCATTCTGAAGAGTTCCTATGGCATTAAACACCTCTTCTCTGGAAATGGGTGAATTAAGAGCAAGTTTATGTTCTGATGGTATAGTGGGCAAGTTTAGCTGGTCAAAGAACTTATCCATCAGAACAGACGCATCCCTTGGCTGCTCAGAACTATAGAGATTATGATAAAATATCTTAAAGGTGTCATTTATAAGCTTATTATCATATATACGGCTGCCTTGAGCATCACAAAGGGCTGCAATGGTTTGTGACTCTGCTCTTTTTTTTGTGAGATATGCTAGGTATTTCCCAGGTTTATCCCCATGTTCATAAAACTTTTGTCTAATAAATCTGACTTTGACTTCCTCATCTTGTGTTAAAAGGTTGTCTAAGGTTGTTCTAATTGCAGATATTTCTGTCAAAATAGTGGGAGATGGGCACTCAACATAAGCATTTTCTTTAGTTTTAAGTTCAGCCATTAACAGATTCTGCTTTTCTCTTTTTTGCCTTTTTTTACTTGCTGAAAAGGAAATAATCAACCCCCTAGCATATGCTTTAGCAGTTTCCCATAATAAGGCCGGGTTGTCTGTGGATCGAGTGTTAATGGAGATAAAATACTGAAATTCAGTGGTAAAATGAGTAACACATGTATGATCCTTCAAGATTGATGTGTTCAGTCTCCAGAACTTCACTCCACTATTTACACCCTTGATGGAGAGGTCCAAAATTACCTTGGCATGATCAGAAATCAAAATACTACCAATAGAGCAAGACAAAACCCTGTGCATCGCGAGACCTGACATGAAAAAGTAGTCAATCCTACTGTGAGAGCCATGAGGTGCAGAAAAGAAAGTATACGCTTTATCAGAAGTGTGAATTGTTCTCCAAACATCAACAAATCCTAAATCCTCACAAATAGAACAGAGTGCCTTAGCCTGTGGTGAAAGAGACATAGCTTTAGAAGGTAATTTATCAATAAGTGGGTTTAGTATGCAGTTAAAATCTCCACCTACAATGGCAATATCTGACTGAATCTCAGAAAAGTCCAAGAATACCTTAGTTATAAAGTCAGAGGGGTGAGCAGGAGGGTAGTACACGTTCAGTATAGATATAACTGTATCTTGCAAGATGCCCTTTACAATAACATATCGGCCACTTTTATCTTTAATACAGTCCAGCAATGAAAACTGCAAGTTCCTTCTCACTAATATAGCCACTCCTCTACTTCTTGAGGTGAATGAGGAAAAAAACACCTGATTAAAACCTTCCTTCTGCAATTTGAGATGCTCTTCATCATCCAAGTGCGTTTCTTGCAGGAGAGCAATATCAATATGCCCTTTTTTCAAAAAAACGCAGTACTTTTCTTCTTTTAACAGGACTATGAACCCCTTTTATGTTCCATGTACATAGACGTAACTTATTACTCGCCATATAGGCCAACTTTATTCGTTATGTAGAGAAAGTATGCTGAGAACATGAATCCTAAAACATATAAAACGACATGTGCAGTCACTGAGCCAAGAGAAGAAAAACAAAAAAAGTAATGTGAACAAGAACTACTATACAAAAATAAACAAATTAAACTTAAATTTTCAAGGGGGTTGTCCCTGCTACGTAACCTGCAGGGAGTTCCAAACATCGCCCATGGCAAGACTAAAGAGCTTGCCACCCAATCTTCATTCCTCACCACCATCGTCACAAAAAAAAACAACAACACGTCAGCCTACTCACAGTGGCTATACTTGGCAAATAAAATATAAAGTCTATGTATAGATAAACTCAAACAGGAGGTAACATACCACATTAATCTTCAAAAATCAGTGTCTGAGTCCAGTCTTCAGTCTGGCATACCTTTGCGTCCTTCTTCTAATGACTGTGCGAGTAAAGCGGCATCTTTCGGAGAGTCGAATCTCTTCTGCTTACCATCGACTGTCACCCTTAAAGTAGCCGGATAGAGCAATGCATAGATCACGTTCATTTTCCTTAGTCGGGTCTTCGTGTCATCAAATGCCTTCCGCCGCCGAACCACTTCTGCCGAGTAGTCATTGAAGAAGGAAACTTTGGGCTTTCTGGCCGTAGCATCATCTTGACCTCGAGATCCGAGCCGCCGTGCCGCATCCATTACCCGCTGTTTGTCTTGAAAGTTGTGAAACTTCAGTATAAATGGTCTTTGACGCTGGTTATGACTGGGTTTCGGTGCCAATGATCTGTGAGCCCTGTCAAGCTTTAAACGACCATCTTTCACAGTCATTTGAAGGTGTTCTGGTATCCACGTTTCTAAAAATTCCACTGGATTTGTCCCTTCGGAGCCTTCCGGTATGCCAACCACACGCACATTGCATCTACGACCTCGGTTGTCAAGATCATCGATGTGCTCAAACATGTCGCGCACTTGTTTTTCAAGGGATGCTATCCTAGCTTCTGAGGCTATAGTTGTGTCCTCGACATCAGAAATTCTTTTTTCAGCCTCCCCTACGCGTGCTGCAATTGCTTGCAACTGTGCTGTCTGATCTTTAATGGCCTCTAAGACTGTGGAAACTTTTGTGTCGATCACCATAGTGAGTTTGTCAGTGATGTTGTCCAAAGCTTGAATAATATTTGGCTCCATCCCTGGGCTAGCAACCGCTAGTTCACCGCTAACACCAGTTCCCTCAGGAGTAGTCTTCATCACTTTCTTCGATGTTTTTTTCATGCTTTCTGAATTTTGGCGAAAATAATGATCTAGACTCATGTTAGAGTACCTCCCCTACAAAATTCCGTACTTTTACTGTCCAGACATGATAGATTAATGTATAAACTCTGATAAATGCCACTGGAGCTGGCTAACAATGCTGTTCACTCTACAGCGCCATCTTGTTCCCCCAGCCATTGGTTAATTGACATTTAAACTCAAGCTTGTGTGGTGCGACGCTGGCTTCAGTGCCACAGCCTAAACTTTATGTCAAAAGAAACGTTCTCATTTCCGGCGCTTTCAAACAATCCCCTCACAGTTTGGCTAGCCACCACAACTAGCTTGCTCGTAGCAAACCTCTTTTGAAATAGCCAATTCTCCTTAAATAGATGTCAAGCTTATTTACGTTTTTGGGGGCATATTTTCAGTAGGCAGATGGTACTGTTTGAATCGCGATTCCATCTGAAATACTGCCGGTGACAGCGTTGTTACAGTCGTTTGTTTCAAAGTTTTTTTTTAATGAATTACGCAATATGAGTAGGCTAAATGCTTGAAAAATTTCACTAGAAGAGAAAAACTTAAAGGGACGGACCCACCTGCAACCGACGCAAGCAAGCACACCCTACAATTTCCCCAGAAATTGTACCCTCTCTATTATTGGGTGTGCTCAAGCCTTCGGCGAGAGCACAACCTTTGTTTTCTCACATATATATTTATTATTATTTATTTTTGCCCCCCTAAGCCTCAGTCAATATTTGGACTACATAGACAACCTAGGTGTCAAAAGTTTTGTCTTGGTAGCGATTGAGTTGCTTGTATTTTTATTTACACTCCGTTGCACAGTTTAGGAGGTTACAACGTTTTTGTGGCAAAAAGTGTCTTCTGTCAACGAAGGGTACCAGTGCTAGCCTACGTCACTACGTCAGCACACGTTAGCAACGACGCATGGATACAACGTGATAGAGACGTTCTAGCACGCAAATTGAAGCTTGGATTATGAGTTAAAAATGCCAACCACCAAAATTACCAACCATTGGCTTTTGTTGAGAAAGCAATTTCGAGTGGAACTGCCATCTCGGATTTTTTATTTAGGTCGTGAAAGTCTTTGTAATTTGAGCGAGTGCGCGTCGCCCGTGAGACTGCCTAGGTGGCAGCCATGCAAGCATCATAGTAGTTGAGTATTTTCGTAATTTTATAGTTCGGTCAATTCTACACCAAAAAACAGAAGGAGGGCAATGTTATGACGATATGACTATTGTGAAGACAGCCAGGTGGTGAGATTTTAATGTAGGTTGCTGTAAAAACTTTGGTTTGCTACGTGAGAGCCCCGTCAGCCTCCGTTGACGATTGCGTCAGCTGTTGTCGATCTCTGATGAGTATTTTCTTAATTTTGTACCAGGGTCAATTCTACATCCAAAATCAGAAGGAGGGCAGTGTTTTAAAGATATGGCGATTGCGAAGATAGCCAGCGGGTCAGCATATTTTTGTGATTTGTGTAAAACTTGGAATTTGAGTGACACCGCGGCTTGTTTTGACATTAGCCTCAGTCAGACTCGGCTCGCCCACTGGCAGTGTGTCGTACTGTCTTCAAAGCCACAGCTAAACTTTATGTCAAAAGAAACGTTCTCATTTCCGGTGCTTTCAAACAATCAGTGAAATGTGGAGCAACAGCAGCTAGCTTGCCTCTAGCAAACTTATTTTGAATTAGCCATTTCCCCCTACATTAATGTAAAACTTATTTACGTTTTGGGGGGCATATTTTCAGTTAGCAGACAGTACTGTTTGAATCGCGATTCCACACTGCCATTGACAACGTTGTTACAGTAGCTTGTTTCAAAGGGGGTTCGCAGCTGTTTCAAAGGGTGTTCTTAATGAAATATGCAATATGAGTAGGCTAAATGCTTGGAAATATCACTAGAAGGGAAAAACTTAGAGGACGGACCCACCTGCAACCGACGCAAGCACACCCTACAATTTCCCCAGAAATTGTACCCTCTCTAGTTTGCTTGTGTTTTGTCTATTTGCATGTGTTTTCTTAATTTGCAGCGCGTTTGCACATGTCGGCCACCGTAGGTATTCGCTTACAAAGGGTATGGTAAGAGCCTGGTAACACCATGGAAACAAACGCGGCTTCCTTTTACAGTCCAGTTTCATATTACTTACTGAGTAAATAGCCATGTTTTACCTGGTATCGCCTTGGAACTTATATTACAAGTTCATACTAAGGGTATTGTTGACAAAGTGGTTTTCGCTCACAAAGGGTATGGTAAGAGCCTGGTAACACCATGGAAACAAACACGGCTTCCTTTTACAGTCCAGTTTCATATTACTTACTGAGTAAATAGTCCAAACATGCGCAAAAACATACCCAGTATCCAAGAAGATTTACCATGACAGTAGAGGAAAACTCTTCCCGCGGAGGTAGGTAGCTATACCAGCCAAGTAAATGAGGCCATCATCGATAAATGTATCTGAAAAGGTATTTTATTGTAAAGTAGGCCTACTATCTTATCTTCTCATTAGACGTGGACTGTTACCGACATAAACCTTAGGTAACTGCAGGGTAATAGTAGAGTATTTTGTTCGTAATTCTGCTGGAGCTTGGCCGTCTTTAGTAGCAGTGGTATTTACCCAATATAATTTACCATATATATCTCCCGTAGTTACCAACTTACTACCAGCGGTATTTAAATAGTAATATTTATAAGTTTCCAGGTAAATACTAAGTTTTGTCTTCTGTCTTTACCTAATTAGGACCAGTGAAAATTACCCAGTAATGACCAGCACGTTAGTATTTAGTTAATGGGTAAATACTTCGAATTATCTAGGTATTTACCACCTTGGTACCAATCGGTAATACCCAATAATACAGAAAATATACCCAGTAATGACCAGCACGTTAGTATTTAGTTAATGGGTAAATACTTGGAATTATCTAGGTATTTACCACCTTGGTACCAATCGGTAATACCCAATAAAACACTTAACATACCCTTTACTTTCTATGTAAATACCTAGTACTTAAGGGACTGTAAAAGGAAGGGTTACCGTGAGTTTTTGGCAACATGGCAGGGTCCATTTGAAGTAATCGGAAAAGTGGGGGAGGTCAACTACAAAGTACGACAACCGGGGAAGAGGAAAGCTGAGCAAATTCACCATGTGAACCTCTTAAAGAAATGGCATGCTCGGGAGACGTTGTTGTGTCTGGCCCCCCAGGAGGCAAAGGAACGGGCCAGGGAGGAAGTGCAGTGGGGCCCAGACCTCTCCCCTCACCAACTACAACAAGCAAAAGAGCTAGTGGATGGCAATCAGGATGTCTTTTCAGCCCTCCCGGGTTGCACCCACCTAGTGGAGCATGAAACAACAACCTAAAGCCGTATCGGGTGCCAGAGGCCCGCAAGAAACTGATTGAGGAGGAGGTCAGAAAGATGTGTGAGCTGAATGTGATTGAGAAGTCTAAGAGTGCCTGGTCTAGTCCCATCGTCCTAACAGGCAGGCCTGACAACACGGTACGATTCTGTAACGATTTCAGAAAAGTAAATGAAGTGTCGGACTTTGATGCCTACCCCATGCGTCGAGTCGACGAGCTAATTGAAAGCCTGGGCCAGGCCCGGTTTATAACCACCCTGGATCTCACCAAGGGGTATTGGCAGGTTCCCTTGTCGGCCGATTCGAAGGAGAAGACTGCCTTTGCCACCCCTGGAGGACTTTGGCAGTACCGCATGATGCCGTTTGGTTTGTTTGGAGCTCCGGCCACCTTCCAGCGCTTGATGGACCAGGTGCTCAAACCCCATCAGGACTATGCATCAGCCTATTTAGACAATGTGGTGATTCAGAGTCCCGACTGGGAAAGCCACTTACCTCGGGTTCAAAGGGTCCTGGATTCCCTAAGACAAGCTGGCTTGACCGCAAACCCCAAGAAATGCAAGCTGGCATTCTGTGAGACCGATTACCTGGGTTACACCACTGGGCGGGGCCTCGTAAAGCCACAGGAAGCTAAACTTGGGGCCATACAGAACTGGCCCCGACCGGGGACCAAGAAACAGGTAAGGTCATTTTTGGGCCTGGCGAGTTATTACAGGCGATTCATCCCTGACTTTGCTACAGTTGCTGCTCCGCTCACAGAACTGACTACCAAGAAACACCGGCAGATGGTGAAGTGGAACCCGGCTGCAGAGGAAGCGTTTGGCAGTTTAAAGAGGGCCTTGTGCTCGCAACCAGTCCTTATGGCCCCCAACTTCAATAAGGAGTTTGTGGTCCAGGTGGATGCCTCTGAGGTGGGTCTGGGTGCGGTGCTGGCGCAGACCCATGGAGGTGAGGAACACCCAATTCTGTATCTGAGTCGGAAGTTGCTTCCAAGGGAAAAGAACTATGCCACAGTAGAGAAAGAGTGCCTAGCCATTAAATGGGCCCTGGAAACCCTGAAATATTACCTGCTGGGACGGAGGTTCACTCTAGTGACAGATCATTCGCCATTGCAGTGGATGGCTAGAAACAAGGAAACCAACAGCAGGGTAACTAGGTGGTTCATAAGTCTCCAGCCGTTTAACTTCTCTGTTGTTCACAGACCCGGAAAGCACCATGGAAACGCAGACGCCCTGTGCCGCCGTGATGCCTTCTGGGCCTCGTTTACCCTGCCGAGGACGTCAGGACGTCTGGGTAGAGGGATGTGTGACATCACCAGGGGACAGGTAGTGGAGGGATGTTACATCCCTGGACCAGAGAGGTGGCAATGGCCCACACTACATCTACCAGAATCCCTCACCAAGTGGACAGGTGTAGATGTGTGAGCCACCTAATTAAGTTAGGACTAGAAAAGGGGGGAGGGGAAAGAGCAGGGGAAGAAACCAGAGAGACAAAGGCCACACGGCTGGTTAGTTTGGCATACTAAGCCCTGTTGGGTGAGTGAAGGACGGCTTTGAAGGGGAAAGTCATTTTTGTTTAACTTTTGTAAACATGTTCTCGACTATGTAAACATTCTTCTGAGACACTTGATGAATGGCTATAGTCTACCTGTTAGTGGAGAAGTAAGGTAATTGGGGCAAAGTTGATTGACAGTAAATATTTCTATTGCAACATATTTGGTATGGTATACCTCACCTCGTATTGTAATAGACTTGTAGGAAACCCCTTGTCAACAAACTTACCCCAGCAACTTTACTAGGCCAATTCTTAATTCAGCGGTATCTGAATAGTAGCAAAATTCACTTCAAAAACAATTCAAAGGATACATCAGTATCAATGTTTGTCTAATTGTCTCTTTGTGTATTTTACACAGATAGTGCTACGTGATTCAGAACCTGTCGTCATGACCTCCAGTCAGTGTTCGTGCAAAGCTGGCACAGCAGTGTGTAATGACACTGCTGCACTGCTCTTTCAGACAGCTCATTACTCAGAGCTCAATATCCAGGTTGTCCCCCCTGTTCATGCCTGCACAGAAACTGAACAACAATAGCACAAGCCCAGAACTGCAGTAAGGGTTGAGGCAAATGTACTGTATATGTATGTAAGAGTTAGGCTATGTATGCAGCAATAAAAACTGTAAATTGCTAAAAGAAAGTATTGTGATCTAAGATCAGAAGCATTTTGAGGTGCAGCGTAATATAGTGGAGACTCAGTTTATTTTCCGAGCGGTAAATGGGACTGCACCCGACTACATCAAGTCTCTCCTCCGGCCTTACACCCCCACCCGCCAACTACGGTCTTCTTCTGACAACCGTCTGGTGGTCCCACCGCTCAAGAGCGCCCGGTCCCAACACAAGCTCTTCTCCTGTCTGGCCCCCCAATGGTGGAATCAATTCCCCACCTCCATCAGAGACACTGACTGTCTCTCCACTTTCAAGAAAAGGCTCAAGACGCACTTGTTCCGGTACTTAGGAATGATTGGCTGGACCTGATGTTAGTTTCCTCCAGGATCACAATGACTCTTATTGAGAGACTTGTTGCTCTTGTTGGTTAGTTGTAACTGACTTAAAGTTATTGTACTCGCTGTGAATTATATTATTGTTGCTTGCTTTTTCTACAGGTACACACTTGCACTTCTGAAGTTCATGTTGTTTAATTGTAACTTGTCTAAACATGCTCTTATGGTACTTCCCTTTGGGACTTATTAGGTTTTTCACAATGTATGCTTCATGTTTTGGCTACCCGCAATGTTTGGGGCTATCTCGTTGTTATGATCAGTGACCTATGCACTTTTGTAAAGCTCTCTCTTGGAAGTTGCTTTGGATAAAAGCATCTGCTAAATGCATAAATGTAACTATCACTCCAACGTCAACAGCTGCAAAGTTCCATAGTCTTTGGGTCTTTTGCCAAATGATGGAGTGGAAAGGGGAAGTGAACGTATGGACCAAAAGACTGGGGGTGGCATGTTTTGGATGGGAGATTTATGCCAATAATGACCATCAGGTCATTAGCAGAAGGATGATTGGATGAAGATTGGGCCGATGTATTTGTCATATGAATGGTGTTTCTGCCTATTCAAATTAGAGCATATTCAATAAGTGTGGAGCTCATGTGCATATTCAAATTACTTTCAAAAGAAACTTGTAATAAAAAGTTACTTTTCATTTATACTTTTACTATGTTAAGTTTTATTGTGGTAGGAGTAAAGGAAAAAATTAAGCCTATTTGGGTGTATTTTGGGCATATTCGATTAGTGTATAGCTCATTTGCATATTAACATTCATTTTTAAAGAAACTTGTAATACAAAATGTTGTACTTGTCATGGGTAGTTTCATTGTGTAAAGTTTCATTTTGATAGGAGTAAAGGAAAAAAATAGCCCCATTGGGGTGTAATGTTGCCTGGCCTTATTGCCACACATCTCGGATTGATGAGAATTTAACATATTTCCTCAACTACGATTTCTTAGGACTTTTAGTATGTTGTTCTGGACACCTCATAGAAATGATCTAAGCTGCAAAAAACATTTTTACAATTAGTCTGTTGTAAAACGCTACTTTGCCTGGACTAATAGTAACAAAGTTACATACTAGCTAGTTATAACAGTTACACAGAAAGAGACAATATGACAACAAAGTCCAAGTGGACTCAAAGAACGCAGTGTTCGGCAATCAACTGCAACAACTACCAATGTGACAGTATTTATGCCTTTCATCGCTTTCCCAAAGACCCTGACAGGTAAATTTTGTCGGTAGCGTAATCTTATGCACCTGCTAACTTTAACGTTTTTTTTGTCTAGTAGTAGGCTAGTGAACTTAATTCCTTCTAGGAACTGCAGGTCCTAGCCATAGAAACCAGAATAATGATTTATATGGATATGACAGTAAATTAAAATGAGCTTCTTAAATTAATTTGCTGAATTCATATATTTCATTGATAACTTATTTGTGTATACTGTAGGCTAACGTTGTAATGTGTACTGTAGAGCTAGCGTTAACGTTACCTCCTGGGAAACGGTCTAACGTTAGGCTATTATAACGTTATATAAACTCATCACTGTCACACTTAGCCTAATGTAGAGAGTAATATAATTTATAAAATGCTTGAACTTCTCTGTCAATATAAGTTCTTTGCATCACCAAGCGCTGCAGATGTGTACGGAAGTGAGAAGCGGAAACGATTACATCTGTTTTCCGGTTCGAACGCTGGGCGCTCCGCATAACCCCTATTGTGGGCTGACTAGGCCCCCACTCATTCCTTGGCTTGAAGTGAAGGCCCTTGTGGATCTTGATGGTATTGCATTTCCGATTTTGTGTGCAATGGTAAAAAGTTCTCAAAATCCTGAAACATTGATAGTATAGGCCAAGAGTAACTACAACACCACAAATGGCCCAATATCACCCATAGGTGACGCTACAGGCCACGCCCTGATACACAAAGATACAAGGCTTTCTGGAATGGGTAGGCTCACCAAGCCCCCTCCTTTCATTCCTTGGCTTGAGATAAAAGCCCTTGTGGATCTTGATGGTATTGCATTTCAGATTTGGTATCCCATTGGTAAGTCTACAGCATGGATTTTTCTATACAGTGACAATTTGTGAAGAATATACATTTTTCAATGGTTCACAATGTTAGGAGGAATCCGCCATTGCTGCTTGCAGCTATATTTAGGATTCCTCCGTAAGGAGGAAACCTATTGTTATTGTTAGTTTTATTAGGATTCCTCCGTAAGGAGGAAACCTATTGTTATTGTTAGTTTTATTATTATTATTAGGATTCCTCCGTAAGGAGGAAACCTATTGTTATTGTTAGTTTTATTAGGGTTCCTCCGGTAGGAGAACCCTATTGTTATTGGTGGTATTATTATTTTTTACCCATGGGAGTCAATGGCAGCCCCTAGACCAGTACCGTAAAAAGTTGTGAAATTTGGCATGTTGAAACTGCAGACCATTAGTAACTACCATACCAAACATGGGCCATGTGAGACAATAGGTGGCGCTACAGGCCACGCCCCAATATGTCAATTTTCAAATTGATGCCATTTGCAGGCCATAAGTCCCAAAATTCTGAAATTCATTACATATGCCTTATTTCTCATGAGGAATAAAAAAGCCTCAAGAAGCTATAACGGCCACCATATTGGATTTGTCTGTACAATAAAGATTAAGGAAACGCGTTTTTTCCCTACTCCTCCTACATTTTTGGTCGAATTTTCTTCAAAATTGCCATAGATGATATCCAGACTGAGCCTCACAAAAGTTATCGTAGGGATTTCTGATTTTCAAAACCGTTTGTCCGGTAGAGCCAATCAAAATCTGCAACAAAGCAACCAAACAGGACGTTTGGTCAAATCTCAGCAAATCTTTGAGATATCAACACCAAACTTGGTATGTCACGTGGAAGACACTACAACATGTTAACATGTGCAAAGGCAACTTCATACCTCTAAAAATGATTGATATAAAGCAAATTGAATTTATTGCTAATGCTAAAATAATGCTTTACACATCCGCCGGCCAAAAACTGATACTCTGATTCAATCACTAGTTCATATGAAGACTCTTGAGAATGTTGAGTACACAAACCTGAGAAAAAGTTGACTGTAACATGAAAACTCGATTTTTAGTGAATATTTGAAACATGCATGCTTGGCTAATTTCTAGGGCTGTTTCCCCAAATCCTCTCTCCCTTTGCTCCTGTGCGCGCGTGCTCCACATTCTCTCACACACAAGGGGCCAGAGCCCCTTGACACACGCATGCTTTCTTGAAAATGTGTGCTGACCAAGCCCCCACCCTCGTTTTTTAGCCCCTGTTTCATTTCGCTTCCAATCGCAGCTCGCTGTTACGAATACAAATTATTTTTCGGCGGCCATTGTTGTTTCCCGTGTCCCGTGAAAGTCGTCTCCCGTGAAAGCCGTGTTGGAGGCAGCCACTTTCGGTAAGTCCTGGTTTTACACATTTTAAGCTAGAATTAATGATTGGGTTTGTGAAAGTACACTACTCTTGAATTATGGTGAAGGTTTAGCACTTTTAGACCTTATAGATCGTGATTCTGAAGTGACGGAAAACCAAACTCGAAAAGTAGCTACTGTAGCTCTAGCTTTTTTCCTCTGTGTTTTTAATTAGTGAGTCATTTTGCATCTCGGCGAATTGTTCATCAAAAAGGTCGAGGAGAGCAGCCTTTAGGAGAAAAAGCAATTCCCCACAGACCTGTTGGCTCATAATGGTGATTTTTGGCGTGAAAGTCTTTGTAATAAGCCTATGCGGCAGGGAGACTTTTTCAAGGCGAGCCTGTTTCATTCGTCATATGCCCTGAGAAAGCGACCTACGTTAGCCAGGCTAGTTTTGCCAATTTCGGTAAGTCAGGCTATTTAAAGGTCTCTTACAGTCAGAATCACTGTTTACAAGCAAAGGTCGAGTTGGTCTTTTGTCAGATGTGTATATATTGACCAGTTTAGAGGTAAATACTCTTGCCAGAGCCTGGAATCGAACCTGTGTTTTGAGTGACTGCATGGGTCTCCATGACGTCAACACATTTGGATTCAAGTTCAAGTAATGACACTGCATTTCACAGTCAAAACTGAAGTCTGTATCAAGTGTAGATGGGAAAAGCTTCATTTTTCACAACTGACATGGACCCTTTCTTCACTTTGACAGGTCTGGAGGGTCATGCAGAGGCCTGCTCAACAGAGTTCAACAGAGGATGCAACAGACTCGAGGATGGTGAGATCCACACAGACCCCTTGCTGGACTACCCCTCTCTAGCTGGACAGCTTCTCTTCAGCCCTGACCCCAGAACAGCTTGATCCAGCTGGCCTGCCTGCCTGCCTGCCTGCAGGCCCTGCTTGCCCCTGCCTGCCAGCCCTCCAGAGACAGTCACCCCACAGACACAGTATCTCTGCAGCCTGCTTTTTTGAGGACATTGATGAAAAAGGACAAGCCAGCATTACTTTGATGAAAGTCTAAATGTTTAATCCTTTCCATATGCCAGTATGCCAAGCTGCTGACTTTGTGTCTTAACCCTCGTGCTGCCTTCGGGTCACATGACCCAAAGGTTCATAACGAACCATCATTGTGTTTACCCAATTTTACCCAATACAAAAACAAATAAAAATACTTTTCTTTTAACCTTCGCAATGTGGGGGGTCTGAGACAGCCCGACGGTTAAAAGAAAATGCTTCACTTTGTTTTTGTATGCGGTAAAGTTGTCGCAATACGACGGTGGGTCACAATGACTGATGGGTCAGAACGACCCGAGGAGAACACAAGGGTTAAGTGATGAAACTAGTTCAAGTGATAGACTTTTGACCTGAATCCAATGATTATTCATCTGAATAAAAACCACTCAAGAGAAGTACTGCTTCTTGGAGCATTTGTGCTCCACATCAGTACATCTCACACATTTGCCTTTGTTTCCATGGGATTCATGGAATTGTTAGTTTCTGCTCCACCATTTCCACCCTAGTGTAATAATAAGTATAATTTAGGACAGCAATTACATTTTTGTGTTATCCTTCCGCATTACACACATTTAGTCAATGTTCTTAAACTCAACCGATTATTGTCATTTTACCATACTGTTCATATTGAACAGACATCAGTGTTTACTTGGAAAGATGACTGTATATTTCCACTTTTGATTTGTATTTCCATCGTAAGTTTGGTCTTTAATTTCATTTGGAAGTGGTATTAAAAGGTCTTACATTTAACTTGTTTATACCTGTAGACACCCTGTGAAGCCCCCACTGCAGAGACAGTTGGTGACAGAGAGGTGCAGACATTAAGTTAAACATGCCTTAAGAATAGAGTAACAAATAGAGACTAAATGTGTAAATGGCTGTTGAAACTGAGTTGGTGCATGTCAGTTTAGGCAAAGGTAACCTTTTAAACCTCTAGGTTTAAAACAAATTCAGATTTGATTGGAACTCTCTTTTATACATTTATAGTTGGATTTGACATTTAATTCATTTAGCAAGTTGTTTAACTCAAACAACCATAACACGGTACATATGGTATACAATGCTGCAGTCAGATTTGGCGAAATTGTTAGCTTGGATGTTATCTTTACATATAGATGGGGTCTTGTTGATGCGCATGCAGCTTCAAGGCAGAAAGACGCGTTCCATTTCACTTTTACTGTACCTACACCTTTAATGTTCCCGCCATCCCCCCATTTCTGAATAAAGTTCGACTGATCTGATTTGTTGATTTCTGTTGCTATGAAAACCAGTTTAGCCAAGCTAACTAACATTGTTTTTAGCTAGCTTGCATTACCATTCAATTGCTAACAAAACATTAGTAAAAATAGCTTGCTAATCGGGCAGAACTTGAACTCGGGCAGGAGACTCTGAGACCTCAGCGCACCACTAGCATCTCGTCATATCACGCAGTCGGAGCACAGCTAGATAATCAGCGTCAGCGCTCTTGGGTACCAGCCATTGTTTGTTAGTTAATATAATCTTGTTGGTCACCTTGAGTGTGCATGCTGTGTAGTTTAATGGGAACAGAGAGTCGGCCATTTTACTATCACAGGCTATACTTGCAAGGAGCTGAACGTGGGCTGTGCCCTAGACCAGACCAATTGCCTATGAGGCTAATCTTGATTCTGGATTGACTGAGATTCTGGAAAGAGATCTACTCAAGAAGAGAGTCAATATCTGTGGTTTTCAAGCCATCTTTGAGAAAGTTTGAAAACAATGTTGCGGTTAATATGTTTTGATTGTGGGAGGCAACTTTTGGACTACACCTAAACCTCATGCGGCCACCGCACCACCCGCACTGGCAAAGAGGGAAACAGCATGGATGGGGAAAGTGTGTGGGCAGAGCAAGCAGTAGTAGTACATAAACTACACAAGTCCTTTACTAAAGTGTATTCTGACTTTCATAAAGTTATTGTTGTAATCAAAGCTTTTAAAGAATGGATCTCTGCATGATGGGCCTGACCAGAGCACAGGTGGCCTGACACAACACGCTTCAAAGTTGTCACTTTCAAAAGGGTGGCATTTTAACCCTGTCAGTCCAAAATGTCTAAAAGTTGGTACGCATGCCTTATTGCCAATGGGGAACAAAGAAGTCTCAAGAACCCATAATGTCGGCAGCATGGATATTTCTCTACAGTGACAATTTGTGAAGAATTTCAAAAAATGACTTCAAATCAGCCATTGATCCAATTGTATTGAAATGTTGTGTACATGTATGAAATACATGTCTGTGTCATGTCAATTTTGTAATGGTTTGCAATGCTGAGGAGGAACCCGCCATTGCTGCCTGCAGCTATATTTAGGGTTCCTCCGGTAGGAGAACCCTATTGTTATTGGTGGTATTATTATGTTTTACCCATGGGAGTTGTAGTGAGGTCCACAAGACCACACGGAGCCAACATCTTGCCACACCTGAAGAGTGATTCAATCACATCAGAATCAGCCCTTGTGACACCCTCAGTATGCTGATTACCCACCAAACGCCGATGCAAAGGAACCATAGAATGGGGGGGGAGCCTCCCCAATCTACCTAATCAGCCCTCCTGCTAGCTTGCAAGCTTCAAAGGGCCTGATTTAGACAACACGTCTCCAGCGACCATTTGCTATCCGTTTCGGCGGCGATTTGAACAAAGAACATACCTTGATCAGAACTTTTGAGGAAAGTGCTTGAGACTTCACCTTTACCACAATAGTACAAGGTGGAGAATTATGAGAGGGATATTTGTGTTATGTTTGTTACTTTGTTTTAATGTTGTGTTCACTGAAATCTTGATTCTAGTAACAACTCCTTCCTGAAAGATAACCACGTCATTCTTGGTATCTACACGAAGCTATCATAATAAAACAATCATTCAACTATATTTTGTAACTGTACCAAGATGTCCAGAACAATATTTGAACCATCGAATGATCAGCCAGAGATCAGATCACACCTTTGGTAGGTGTGAAGGAAGGAGGGGGGAGTTGAGAACCCAGCTTCCCCCAATCCACATCTGACCCCAGACGGGTCCTCCCTCGAACTGTATAAAGCCCTAAGATGACCATCAATCTCTGACTCCAGCGAAACCGACCATGGCATGAACGCCATCAGGATTGGCGTTCCAAAGGACGTCGCCAAGCTTCTCCTGAGATTCAACTTCATAGTGAACGCGTCACTATCGGGACGTTTCAACAGAAGAACCAAAAACGCAATTCCAAATGCGACTTCACTGAGATCCCGCAGACTCAGTCACATGACCCAGCGCAGCCGCGCTGTGACTTCAGATTCTTCAAATGGACCTTTGGCGCAAACCACCCTCAACATCATTGATCAACCCCTGATCAAACGTAACTATGGCTAACGCTCTTTCCTCCTCGACATGGCATTGGCGTGAGCTCTGTTTATGATTTGTAAGGATGTAATCACTGACTGTACACTTTCTGCCTTTCTTTAAGTTAGACCATTTCATTCTGTTCATTGAAACCAATCTCTCATATCAAACCCATAATCCAACTTTTCATAAGATCTGTTTACCTTACTTGAATAAATTCATTGTAAAGATATTTTGACGTGCGTGTTCACTGATGTTACGATTGGCTCTACTCTTAGAACGAATTCATTCCTAAAGATGAGACTGATTATTACATATTAAACATAGGATTCCCTAATGTCCTAAACCAATATTAGGGTGGTGCCCCAGACTTTATGATAAATTAAGTATTTCTATCTTTAAACGAGCAAACCCCGCTACAGAGTCAATGGCAGCCCCTAGACCAGTACCGTAAAAAGTTGTGAAATTTGGCATGTTGAAACTGCAGACCATTAGTAACTACCATACCAAACATGGGCCATGTGAGACAATAGGTGGCGCTACAGGCCACGCCCCAATATGTCAATTTTCAAATTGATGCCATTTGCAGGCCATAAGTCCCAAAATTCTGAAATTCATTACATATGCCTTATTTCTCATGAGGAATAAAAAAGCCTCAAGAAGCTATAACGGCCGCCATATTGAATTTGTCTGTACAATAAAGATTAAGGAAACGCGTTTTTTCCCTACTCCTACATTTTTGGTCGAATTTTCTTCAAAATTGCCATAGATGATATCCAGACTGAGCCTCACAAAAGTTATCGTAGGGATTTCTGATTTTCAAAACCGTTTGTCCGGTAGAGCCAATCAAAATCTGCAACAAAGCAACCAAACAGGACGTTTGGTCAAATCTCAGCAAATCTTTGAGATATCAACACCAAACTTGGTATGTCACGTGGAAGACACTACAACATGTTACCATGTGCAAAGGCAACTTCATACCTCTAAAAATGATTGATATAAAGCAAATTGAATTTATTGCTAATGCTAAAATAATGCTTTACACATCCGCCGGCCAAAAAATGATACTCTGATTCAATCACTAGTTCATATGAAGACTCTTGAGAATGTTGAGTACACAAATCTGAGAAAAAGTTGACTGTAACATGAAAACTCGATTTTTAGTGAATATTTGAAACATGCATGCTTGGCTAATTTCTAGGGCTGTTTCCCCAAATCCTCTCTCCCTTTGCTCCTGTGCGCGCGTGCTCCACATTCTCACACACAAGGGGCCAGAGCCCCTTGACACACGCGCGAGCTTGGTACACGCACAAGAAGACGACCATTTTATTTTATCGTTGGAGAACTCCTGCAGCCCTCAGAGATTTTCATTGTTACATTTGACAGTGAGTAATAAGATCCTACAATGGCAGTACAAAACATGTATTTTAGCGTTTGTATTCGTATGATAACTTGAAGACTTTTATACTGTCGTAAACAGGATAGCAGCTAATCTATCTACTGTAGGCTAGCTGAGCTAAGAATATCTCTTTGTACAGACAGTATTACAGGCTAGCAAGTCGTAAAATCTTTAACATTATACTTGCTTCTGTGAGACGCGTTTGAAATTTGTATACTGTGCGTGACTATGCGGTTGGGTTGTTCTATTTTTACATGTCATTGTTGATGTAATTTAAATTAGTACGGTGAGTTCCAAATGTGTCTTTCGATTAAACACTGCAGCGTGTATTACACAATGATCATTTGTGGTGCGGCTTTTATTCGAAGGCAACGTTTAATTAGTAAGACAGATTCAGTGAATTGTAGTTGCAGTGCGGCCATACACAAACAAATAGACAAGGTCAGATAAATGCCGAGCAAGCTATAACCCTTAAGGCTAGTTTTTGCTTTTGTGGACGGCGTTTCAAATTTATGAACTGTACCTACCTACGGTTGGGTTATTCTATCTTTAGCTACATGTCATTGTTGATGTAATTTTGTTTGTTCGTTCCAAGTTTTTCTGACGGTCTTCACATTGTAAGTTATTCTTTTTGAAACTGTAGCTAGGTAGCCTAGTTTGCTGCACAGTTAGAGCTACCTAGCATAAGCAAGTAGCAATGGTACCATGGTTGTTTTGCTTGCTAGCTTTGTTTGGGTTCATGGTTTGATCGTTTAGGAGTTCCATTGAAAGCCTATAGACCTACAATACGTTTGTAATCGGCATTTTGTACCATGCTGCACGATTTCCTATCTCTTGATAACATTTTATATTTGTATCAATTTTATACACTAAATTGCCAAAGTATTCGCTCGGTTGCCTTTACACGCTCATGAACGTGAGTGACATCTCATTCTTAAACCATAGGATATGATGTCGGACCACCCTTTGTAGCTATAATAGTTTCAACTCGTCTAGGAAGGCTTTCCACAAGGTTTAAGAGGTTTATGGAAATGTTTTACCATTCTTCCAGAAGTGCATTTGTGAGGTCCAACATTGATGTGGAACAAGAAGGTTTGGCTCGCAGTCCCTGCTCTAATTCATCCCAAAGGTGTTGTATTGGGTTGAGGTCAGGACTGTGTGCAGGCCACTCAAGTTCGTCCACACCAATCTCGCTCATCCATGTGTTTATGGGCCTTGCTTTGTGCACTGTTGCACAGTCATGTTAGAACAGGAAGGGGCCATCTCCAAACTGTTCCCACAAAGTTTGGAGCATGAAATTGTCAAAATGTTGGTGAATTATTGCATTTCAGGAAATTAACTTATGGGTAGGAAATATTTAATGGATTGGGCTCGGCGGGGTATTTTGTCATCCATCCATTCCTACTCCATGCTCTTGATTATGTAATTGACCTACAGGTACATCTTCTAGGCTATGTTTATTTGTTTTAATTTTCTAATGTGAGTCAGTGGCTTGGCAGTATTTTAACAGTAAGGTTTGGTTATTTGTGTTAAACTGTGATGATTCTTTTGGTGAAACATGAATTTAAAGTAAAAACCATTTGCAAGATAAATTGTTCTCAATTGGTCTTAATTTGTATTTATAGTCGAGTCCGTTTCTCTGTTTACATTTTACAGACTTAAATTTGAATGTAGACAGTGTAAATTGAATAAAGGTAAATAATGGATGTCTAAATATTTTTTTTAAGTACAGAGATTGGTGTTTTGAGAATCCTAACCATTTCAATATTTTCTTAAAGGTCTGTATACTACAACTGTTGAGTATGAAGTTATGATAATGTAAGACTATGAAATTGTTAAGCAGTAGTGTGGTATGTTACATTTCATAGTTTTTGATGGTTTTTCTATGTGTTTTTTAGATGCCATGTTCCAGCAAGAGATCCAGGGACCAAGGATCCACTGTTGAGGTTAGACTTCCTTGTGGGAAAAAATGCTAAACCAGTGTGTTTAAGTGATAAGATTAATTGAGAAAAATGAATGTGAATGAGCATTTTTAACAATGTCTTTGTTACGGACCCATGTTTAAAATGTCCTAATTCAGTCTGTATAGTTGTGGTTGTGTGTTTTTTCTTTTCTCCCTTCTTTCTTTCTATTCGCTGCATGCAGGTATGGTCTAGTCAGCGTTTGTTGGCGGTTGGCTATCAGTCTCCCTATCTCGTGATTGGCAATCAGCTGCGCACTTCCAATCAGCGGTTTAGTTGTCAACATAAAATTACCACACTGGTCAGAGATTGCTTTTTGCTTTGGAAAGTTGCTTGTTTAGAGAGTTGTCAAGTCAGAGAGACTTCTTGTTGAAATCATTGTAAATGTTGTTATTATTTTGTTAGAATGGTTTGCTTCATAGTGAACCCTTTTAATAGAGCAGTTAGTGGTGCAGCGTTTATTCGAGGGTGGCGTTCATTCAAGGGCAACGTTTAATTGGTAAGAGAGATTCAGTGAATTGTAGCTGCAGTGCAGCCATAGACAAACACAGAATAGACAAGGAAGTCAAACAAAAGCCCAGTGTAAAATGTATGCCGCGCGTGTCTCTACTTTGTGTACAAATCTGACGCAGCATGCCGTAACATTCTTACAGCTTTCAAACAGAAACCTGTGCAGAAAGCACTCACCACCAGCAACAGATCTATAGCACGCAAACTTGGTGTTGATGAAAAGCACATTCAGGAATGGTTAAGTCAGCTACCTCGCCATATTGTATACAATATGTATAACTATCTATAGGCCTGAATGCAATTGTCGCAATTGCATTATAATAATGTATAATTTTTTTTCAAGCAATGTCTTAATTTAGAATTATATAATTGTATTCAGAATTATTACGTGACTTTATTTTGAAGGCCTTTTGGGACGCTCATGAGTGAGAGAGTCGACAACAGCAAGCGAAGCACAGACAATTTAAAGCTCTGATAAAAGTTTCAAGTTCAAGTTTATTATCATATACTCATAAACAGCATTTATAAGTAATGAAATTCTTTGTGCTCAATGTCCGTTCAACTTGCAGAATAAAAAAATTTAATACTAAAGAATGGAGAAAAAGGGTAGAAAAAATAAGAAAAATTGTAGTGCAAAAAGATATTTCAAGGACAGTTCAGCATCCTGATGGCATGTGTGAGAAAACTATCCCTGTATCTGCTGGTACAGGACCTTATACTCTTGTATCGCCTTCCAGAAGGCAGGAGGGAGAAAAGACTGTGGCAGGGATGACTAGGGTCAGAAATGATCCACTTGGCCTTTCTCCTGCACCGCTGGCTGTAAAGGTCCTGAATGGATGGTAATGCAGTCCTTGTAATACGCTGTGCAGATTTGACCACTCTTTGTAGTGTCTTCCTGTCCTGGGCAGTGCTGTTGCCAAACCATGTTGTAATGCCACCAGTCAGTATGCTCTCAATGGTGCACCGGTAAAAATTGGTCAGTATAGTGCAGTCCATGCCAAATTTCCACAGTCGCCGCTGAAAAAAGAGCCTCTGTTTCGCTGTCCTTGTAACCACACCAATATGGTGTCCAGCTCAGATCCTCACTGATGTTGATACCAAAAAATCTGAAACTTTTGACTCTCCACAGCTGTGCCCGCGATGTGAATGGGTGCATGTTCTCCCTGCAGCCGCCAGTAGTCCACTATCAACTCCTTGGTTTTTGCTACATTAAGCAACAGGCTGTTATGCTGACACCAGGATGTCATTGTTGCCAACTCTGCTCTGTAGGCAGACTCATCACCATTCTTGATGCAGCCGATAATGGTGGTGTCATCAGCAAACATAATGATAGTGTTGGACCTTTTTGTGGCTGCACAACCATAGGTGAACAGAGAGTACAACAGTGGGCTTAACACACAACTCTGTGGGGCACCAGTGCTGAGTGTTAGACTGGTGGGGTGATGTTACCTAGCCGTACTGCCTGTGTCCTGTCCAGCTGCACATGGAAGGACTGATGTTCGGTCCTGTAGTTTTATGATGAGCCTGGATGGTACTATGGTGTTGAAAACGGAGCTGAAGTCGATGAAGAGCATCCGCACGTATATGTTGTTCTGATCCAAGTGAAAGAGAGCAGTGTTCAAGGCCAAAGCTACAACATCATCTGTAGACCTGTTCGGCCTATATGCAAACTGGAGTGGGTCTAATGCAGGTGACAGGCAGGATGTAATGTGGTCTTTGACTAAAGTCTCAAAGCATTTAATCACAACAGGGCAACAGGGCGGTAATCATTGAGACAGCTCACTGATGGTTTCTTAGAGACTGGGATGATGGTGGCCCCCTTGAACCTATTGGGGACGACAGACTGCGACAGGGAGAGGTTAAAGATGTCAGTGAACACCTCTGCCAGTTCAGGAGCACAGGCCTTGAGAACACAGCCAGGGATGTTGTCAGGTCCTGGAGCTTTATGCACATTCACTCTAAGTGATAAGTTTAAGGTTGTTATAGAGGTTGTTAGCAATCTAAGGAAACCTCTATTCCCTTGTGTAGGCTACAGCATGCAGCCAACAAAGTATGTTGTTTTGTGTCTGTATTTGACTTTGGTGAATGTTATTTACATGCTGCGCATGTCATTGCATGTTCATATTAAGCTAATGTGGTCTTTATTTTCTCATTACAGCGTGAGTTTAGTTTTAACGGTGGATTTGGAGAAAAAGCTTCAAATAAATCTGTAGCAAGAAAGACACTTGTGCCTGCCAGTGTTTCATGGGATAATAGTATGCTACACTTGTAAATTACTTGTGTAATAAATACTGTGTTTTAACCAATTAAATAACCGTTTTCTGATTTTTTGGGGGAGGCGTTTAATCGAAGGTGCCATTTATTACACAATGTTCATTTTTGGTGCAGCGTTTATTCAAGGTCAACGTTTAATCAAAGAAAAACTGTAGTTTTCTTCCCAGCATGGGAAGGCCAAAGGATGTTTACAATTGTAGTAGGCCATTGATATGTTTTAAAAGTTCAGGGATGTAATTTGTTGGATAAGAAGCCCCCATCCCCCACTCCAGAGACAATTGATGACAGAGAGGTGCTGACATTAAGTTAAACATAGTCATGCGTTAAAGAGTAGAGTAAAAAATAGAGACAAAATGTGTACATGGATGTTGAAACTCAGTGCTCTGAGTTTGTGCATGTCAGTTTAGACAAACGTAGCCTTTTCAACCTCTAGGTTTAATTCTCTCTTTTATACATTTAAAGTTGGATTTGACATTTAACAGACATTTAATCATTTAGCAAGTTGTTTGACTCAAAAACCATAACGAAGTACATATGGTGTAAAAAATCTGCAGTCAAATTTGGCGAAATTGCTAGCTTGGATGTTATCTTTACATATAGATGGGTTGGTGGTTACAAACAATGAGGATGCGCACGCAGCTTCAAGGCAGAACAATGCCTACCATTTCACCTCTAGTTTATATGTTCCCACCCCCCCCCCCCTTCTGAATAAAGTTAGATAGATCTGATTTGTTGATATCTGTTGCTATGAAAACCATTTTAGCCAAGCTAACTAACATTGTTTTTAGCTAGCTGACATTACCATTCAATCACTAACAAAACACGAATACAAATACTTTGCTAACAGTCCTCACGTGTAATCAAAAGCTTGTAGTGAGATCACATGCATGACCCCCCGAGACAAGCTTTCATGTTTTCATCGCTAGCATCTCGTCATATTACACAGCCGGAAGACAGCTAGATAATAAATATTGTAGCGTCAGCGCCCTTGGGTACCCAGCATGCAGTGCACACCAAAAACGCAAATAGCTGTGGAAAATAGTTTGGTTACAACAGCTGTGCAAGGGATTTCAGTTGTTGTGTTCGTTCACTTAAATGTGTGTAATGTTATTGTTTTTTACTTAAGTTAATACTGTTGGTCACCCTGATTGTGCATGTTGTGTAGTTTAATGGGATCAGAGAGTCTGACCATGACAAAGTATTGTTAAGCTGCTGTACCATCACAAGGTACACTTGCTAACAGCTGGACATTAGCTATACCTTGGTCCAGTTCCCTACATGACTCTTGACAGTTGTTTGACTGAGACTCTAGAGAGAGCTCAATTCAGGTAGAGTTCTAATAGCCATGGTCTTGTAACCAGTTTCAGTTTTGAAAACAGTGTGACTGTGTATGGTATGTTTTTTGGGCTACTTCTAATACTCATACGGCTGCCGCATTTATGCCTTGGCATGACCTGCGCTGGGATAGAGGGAAACAGCATGGATGGGGAAAGTGTGTGGGCAGAGCAAGCAGTAGTAGTACATAACCTACACACTTCCTTTAGTGAAGTGTATCCTCACTTTCATAAAGTTATTGTTGTAATCAAAGCTTTTAACCCTTGTGCTGCCTTCGGGTCACATGACCCAAAGGTTCATAACGAACCATCGTTGTGTTTACCCAATTTTACCCAATACAAAAACAAATAAAAATAATTTTCTTTTAACCATCGCAATGTGGGGGGTCTGAGACAGCCCAACGGTTAAAAGAAAATGATTCACTTTGTTTTGGTATGCGGTAAAGTTGTCGCAATACGACGGTGGGTCACAATGACTGATGGGTCAGAATGACCCGAAGATAACACAAGGGTTAAAGAATGGATCTCTGCATGATGGGCCTGACCAGAGCACAGGTGGCCTGACACAACACGCTTCAAAGTTGTCACTTTCAAAAGGGTGGCATTTTAACCCTGTCAGTCCAACATGTCTAAAAGTTGGTACGCATGCCTTATTGCCAATGGGGAACAAATAAGTCTCAAGAACCCATAATGTCGGCAGCATGGATATTTCTCTACAGTGACAATTTGTGAAGAATTTCAAAAAATGACTTCAAATCAGCCATTGATCCAATTGTCTTGAAATGTTGTGTACATGTATGAAATACATGTCTGTGTCATGTCAATTTTGTAATGGTTTGCAATGCTGAGGAGGAACCCGCCATTGCTGCCTGCAGCTATATTTAGGGTTCCTCCGGTAGGAGAACCCTATTGTTATTGGTGGTATTATTATTTTTTACCCATGGGAGTCAATGGCAGCCCCTAGACCAGTACCGTAAAAAGTTGTGAAATTTGGCATGTTGAAACTGCAGACCATTAGTAACTACCATACCAAACATGGGCCATGTGAGACAATAGGTGGCGCTACAGGCCACGCCCCAATATGTCAATTTTCAAATTGATGCCATTTGCAGGCCATAAGTCCCAAAATTCTGAAATTCATTACATATGCCTTATTTCTCATGAGGAATAAAAAAGCCTCAAGAAGCTATAACGGCCACCATATTGGATTTGTCTGTACAATAAAGATTAAGGAAACGCGTTTTTTCCCTACTCCTCCTACATTTTTGGTCGAATTTTCTTCAAAATTGCCATAGATGATATCCAGACTGAGCCTCACAAAAGTTATCGTAGGGATTTCTGATTTTCAAAACCGTTTGTCCGGTAGAGCCAATCAAAATCTGCAACAAAGCAACCAAACAGGACGTTTGGTCAAATCTCAGCAAATCTTTGAGATATCAACACCAAACTTGGTATGTCACGTGGAAGACACTACAACATGTTACCATGTGCAAAGGCAACTTCATACCTCTAAAAATGATTGATATAAAGCAAATTGAATTTATTGCTAATGCTAAAATAATGCTTTACACATCCGCCGGCCAAAAACTGATACTCTGATTCAATCACTAGTTCATATGAAGACTCTTGAGAATGTTGAGTACACAAATCTGAGAAAAAGTTGACTGTAACATGAAAACTCGATTTTTAGTGAATATTTGAAACATGCATGCTTGGCTAATTTCTAGGGCTGTTTCCCCAAATCCTCTCTCCCTTTGCTCCTGTGCGCGCGTGCTCCACATTCTCTCACACACAAGGGGCCAGAGCCCCTTGACACACGCATGCTTTCTTGAAAATGTGTGCTGACCAAGCCCCCACCCTCGTTTTTTAGCCCCTGTTTCATTTCGCTTCCAATCGCAGCTCGCTGTTACGAATACAAATTATTTTTCGGCGGCCATTGTTGTTTCCCGTGTCCCGTGAAAGTCGTCTCCCGTGAAAGCCGTGTTGGAGGCAGCCACTTTCGGTAAGTCCTGGTTTTACACATTTTAAGCTAGAATTAATGATTGGGTTTGTGAAAGTACACTACTCTTGAATTATGGTGAAGGTTTAGCACTTTTAGACCTTATAGATCGTGATTCTGAAGTGACGGAAAACCAAACTCGAAAAGTAGCTACTGTAGCTCTAGCTTTTTTCCTCTGTGTTTTTAATTAGTGAGTCATTTTGCATCTCGGCGAATTGTTCATCAAAAAGGTCGAGGAGAGCAGCCTTTAGGAGAAAAAGCAATTCCCCACAGACCTGTCGGCTCATAATGGTGATTTTTGGCGTGAAAGTCTTTGTAATAAGCCTATGCGGCAGGGAGACTTTTTCAAGGCGAGCCTGTTTCATTCGTCATATGCCCTGAGAAAGCGACCTACGTTAGCCAGGCTAGTTTTGCCAATTTCGGTAAGTCAGGCTATTTAAAGGTCTCTTACAGTCAGAATCACTGTTTACAAGCAAAGGTCGAGCTGGTCTTTTGTCAGATGTGTATATATTGACCAGTTTAGATGTAAATACTCTTGCCAGAGCCTGGAATCGAACCTGTGTTTTGAGTGACTGCATGGGTCTCCATGACGTCAACACATTTGGATTCAAGTTCAAGTAATGACACTGCATTTCACAGTCAAAACTGAAGTCTGTATCAAGTGTAGATGGGAAAAGCTTCATTTTTCACAACTGACATGGACCCTTTCTTCACTTTGACAGGTCTGGAGGGTCATGCAGAGGCCTGCTCAACAGAGTTCAACAGAGGATGCAACAGACTCGAGGATGGTGAGATCCACACAGACCCCTTGCTGGACTACCCCTCTCTAGCTGGACAGCTTCTCTTCAGCCCTGACCCCAGAACAGCTTGATCCAGCTGGCCTGCCTGCCTGCCTGCCTGCAGGCCCTGCTTGCCCCTGCCTGCCAGCCCTCCAGAGACAGTCACCCCACAGACACAGTAGCTCTGCAGCCTGCTTTTTTGAGGACATTGATGAAAAAGGACAAGCCAGCATTACTTTGATGAAAGTCTAAATGTTTAATCCTTTCCATGTGCCAGTATGCCAAGCTGCTGACTTTGTGTCTTAAGTGATGAAACTAGTTCAAGTGATAGACTTTTGACCTGAATCCAATGATTATTCATCTGAATAAAAACCACTCAAGAGAAGTACTGCTTCTTGGAGCATGTGTGCTCCACATCAGTACATCTCACACATTTGCCTTTGTTTCCATGGGATTCATGGAATTGTTAGTTTCTGCTCCACCATTTCCACCCTAGTGTAATAATAAGTATAATTTAGGACAGCAATTACATTTTTGTGTTATCCTTCCGCATTACACACATTTAGTCAATGTTCTTAAACTCAACCGATTATTGTCATTTTACCATACTGTTCATATTGAACAGACATCAGTGTTTACTTGGAAAGATGACTGTATATTTCCACTTTTGATTTGTATTTCCATCGTAAGTTTGGTCTTTAATTTCATTTGGAAGTGGTATTAAAAGGTCTTACATTTAACTTGTTTATACCTGTAGACACCCTGTGAAGCCCCCACTGCAGAGACAGTTGGTGACAGAGAGGTGCAGACATTAAGTTAAACATGCCTTAAGAATAGAGTAACAAATAGAGACTAAATGTGTAAATGGCTGTTGAAACTGAGTTGGTGCATGTCAGTTTAGGCAAAGGTAACCTTTTAAACCTCTAGGTTTAAAACAAATTCAGATTTGATTGGAACTCTCTTTTATACATTTATAGTTGGATTTGACATTTAATTCATTTAGCAAGTTGTTTAACTCAAACAACCATAACACGGTACATATGGTATACAATGCTGCAGTCAGATTTGGCGAAATTGTTAGCTTGGATGTTATCTTTACATATAGATGGGGTCTTGTTGATGCGCACGCAGCTTCAAGGCAGAAAGACGCGTTCCATTTCACTTTTACTGTACCTACACCTTTAATGTTCCCGCCATCCCCCCATTTCTGAATAAAGTTCGACTGATCTGATTTGTTGATTTCTGTTGCTATGAAAACCAGTTTAGCCAAGCTAACTAACATTGTTTTTAGCTAGCTTGCATTACCATTCAATTGCTAACAAAACATTAGTAAAAATAGCTTGCTAATCGGGCAGAACTTGAACTCGGGCAGGAGACTCTGAGACCTCAGCGCACCACTAGCATCTCGTCATATCACGCAGTCGGAGCACAGCTAGATAATCAGCGTCAGCGCTCTTGGGTACCCAGCATGCAGTGCGGCATGTTAAAAAAAACAACAGCTACGCAAGGGATTTCAGTTGTTGTGTTCGTTCAGTTAGATGTTTGTAATGTTATTGGCCGGGTTTCCCAGATTCGTTAAGAAGCTCTTAACGCTAAGAGCTTCTTAGGAGCGTTCTAAGAGCGTTCTAGAGCGTTCTTAGAACGCTCTTAAGAAGCTCTTAGCGTTAAGAGCTTCTTAACGAATCTGGGAAACCCGGCCATTGTTTGTTAGTTAATATAATCTTGTTGGTCACCTTGAGTGTGCATGCTGTGTAGTTTAATGGGAACAGAGAGTCGGCCATTTTACTATCACAGGCTATACTTGCAAGGAGCTGAACGTGGGCTGTGCCCTAGACCAGACCAATTGCCTATGAGGCTAATCTTGATTCTGGATTGACTGAGATTCTGGAAAGAGATCTACTCAAGAAGAGAGTCAATATCTGTGGTTTTCAAGCCATCTTTGAGAAAGTTTGAAAACAATGTTGCGGTT
The DNA here is from genome assembly GCF_963692335.1 of Osmerus eperlanus. Taxonomy (NCBI): domain Eukaryota; kingdom Metazoa; phylum Chordata; class Actinopteri; order Osmeriformes; family Osmeridae; genus Osmerus; species Osmerus eperlanus. The sequence continues at coordinate 6,916,318 of NC_085024.1, forward strand.
AATATGTTTTGATTGTGGGAGGCAACTTTTGGACTACACCTAAACCTCATGCGGCCACCGCACCACCCGCACTGGCAAAGAGGGAAACAGCATGGATGGGGAAAGTGTGTGGGCAGAGCAAGCAGTAGTAGTACATAAACTACACACGTCCTTTACTAAAGTGTATTCTGACTTTCATAAAGTTATTGTTGTAATCAAAGCTTTTAAAGAATGGATCTCTGCATGATGGGCCTGACCAGAGCACAGGTGGCCTGACAGAACACGCTTCAAAGTTGTCACTTTCAAAAGGGTGGCATTTTAACCCTGTCAGTCCAAAATGTCTAAAAGTTGGTACGCATGCCTTATTGCCAATGGGGAACAAAGAAGTCTCAAGAACCCATAATGTCGGCAGCATGGATATTTCTCTACAGTGACAATTTGTGAAGAATTTCAAAAAATGACTTCAAATCAGCCATTGATCCAATTGTATTGAAATGTTGTGTACATGTATGAAATACATGTCTGTGTCATGTCAATTTTGTAATGGTTTGCAATGCTGAGGAGGAACCCGCCATTGCTGCCTGCAGCTATATTTAGGGTTCCTCCGGTAGGAGAACCCTATTGTTATTGGTGGTATTATTATTTTTTACCCATGGGAGTCAATGGCAGCCCCTAGACCAGTACCGTAAAAAGTTGTGAAATTTGGCATGTTGAAACTGCAGACCATTAGTAACTACCATACCAAACATGGGCCATGTGAGACAATAGGTGGCGCTACAGGCCACGCCCCAATATGTCAATTTTCAAATTGATGCCATTTGCAGGCCATAAGTCCCAAAATTCTGAAATTCATTACATATGCCTTATTTCTCATGAGGAATAAAAAAGCCTCAAGAAGCTATAACGGCCACCATATTGGATTTGTCTGTACAATAAAGATTAAGGAAACGCGTTTTTTCCCTACTCCTCCTACATTTTTGGTCGAATTTTCTTCAAAATTGCCATAGATGATATCCAGACTGAGCCTCACAAAAGTTATCGTAGGGATTTCTGATTTTCAAAACCCTTTGTCCGGTAGAGCCAATCAAAATCTGCAACAAAGCAACCAAACAGGACGTTTGGTCAAATCTCAGCAAATCTTTGAGATATCAACACCAAACTTGGTATGTCACGTGGAAGACACTACAACATGTTACCATGTGCAAAGGCAACTTCATACCTCTAAAAATGATTGATATAAAGCAAATTGAATTTATTGCTAATGCTAAAATAATGCTTTACACATCCGCCGGCCAAAAAATGATACTCTGATTCAATCACTAGTTCATATGAAGACTCTTGAGAATGTTGAGTACACAAATCTGAGAAAAAGTTGACTGTAACATGAAAACTCGATTTTTAGTGAATATTTGAAACATGCATGCTTGGCTAATTTCTAGGGCTGTTTCCCCAAATCCTCTCTCCCTTTGCTCCTGTGCGCGCGTGCTCCACATTCTCTCACACACAAGGGGCCAGAGCCCCTTGACACACGCATGCTTTCTTGAAAATGTGTGCTGACCAAGCCCCCACCCTCGTTTTTTAGCCCCTGTTTCATTTCGCTTCCAATCGCAGCTCGCTGTTACGAATACAAATTATTTTTCGGCGGCCATTGTTGTTTCCCGTGTCCCGTGAAAGTCGTCTCCCGTGAAAGCCGTGTTGGAGGCAGCCACTTTCGGTAAGTCCTGGTTTTACACATTTTAAGCTAGAATTAATGATTGGGTTTGTGAAAGTACACTACTCTTGAATTATGGTGAAGGTTTAGCACTTTTAGACCTTATAGATCGTGATTCTGAAGTGACGGAAAACCAAACTCGAAAAGTAGCTACTGTAGCTCTAGCTTTTTTCCTCTGTGTTTTTAATTAGTGAGTCATTTTGCATCTCGGCGAATTGTTCATCAAAAAGGTCGAGGAGAGCAGCCTTTAGGAGAAAAAGCAATTCCCCACAGACCTGTCGGCTCATAATGGTGATTTTTGGCGTGAAAGTCTTTGTAATAAGCCTATGCGGCAGGGAGACTTTTTCAAGGCGAGCCTGTTTCATTCGTCATATGCCCTGAGAAAGCGACCTACGTTAGCCAGGCTAGTTTTGCCAATTTCGGTAAGTCAGGCTATTTAAAGGTCTCTTACAGTCAGAATCACTGTTTACAAGCAAAGGTCGAGCTGGTCTTTTGTCAGATGTGTATATATTGACCAGTTTAGAGGTAAATACTCTTGCCAGAGCCTGGAATCGAACCTGTGTTTTGAGTGACTGCATGGGTCTCCATGACGTCAACACATTTGGATTCAAGTTCAAGTAATGACACTGCATTTCACAGTCAAAACTGAAGTCTGTATCAAGTGTAGATGGGAAAAGCTTCATTTTTCACAACTGACATGGACCCTTTCTTCACTTTGACAGGTCTGGAGGGTCATGCAGAGGCCTGCTCAACAGAGTTCAACAGAGGATGCAACAGACTCGAGGATGGTGAGATCCACACAGACCCCTTGCTGGACTACCCCTCTCTAGCTGGACAGCTTCTCTTCAGCCCTGACCCCAGAACAGCTTGATCCAGCTGGCCTGCCTGCCTGCCTGCCTGCAGGCCCTGCTTGCCCCTGCCTGCCAGCCCTCCAGAGACAGTCACCCCACAGACACAGTAGCTCTGCAGCCTGCTTTTTTGAGGACATTGATGAAAAAGGACAAGCCAGCATTACTTTGATGAAAGTCTAAATGTTTAATCCTTTCCATGTGCCAGTATGCCAAGCTGCTGACTTTGTGTCTTAAGTGATGAAACTAGTTCAAGTGATAGACTTTTGACCTGAATCCAATGATTATTCATCTGAATAAAAACCACTCAAGAGAAGTACTGCTTCTTGGAGCATGTGTGCTCCACATCAGTACATCTCACACATTTGCCTTTGTTTCCATGGGATTCATGGAATTGTTAGTTTCTGCTCCACCATTTCCACCCTAGTGTAATAATAAGTATAATTTAGGACAGCAATTACATTTTTGTGTTATCCTTCCGCATTACACACATTTAGTCAATGTTCTTAAACTCAACCGATTATTGTCATTTTACCATACTGTTCATATTGAACAGACATCAGTGTTTACTTGGAAAGATGACTGTATATTTCCACTTTTGATTTGTATTTCCATCGTAAGTTTGGTCTTTAATTTCATTTGGAAGTGGTATTAAAAGGTCTTACATTTAACTTGTTTATACCTGTAGACACCCTGTGAAGCCCCCACTGCAGAGACAGTTGGTGACAGAGAGGTGCAGACATTAAGTTAAACATGCCTTAAGAATAGAGTAACAAATAGAGACTAAATGTGTAAATGGCTGTTGAAACTGAGTTGGTGCATGTCAGTTTAGGCAAAGGTAACCTTTTAAACCTCTAGGTTTAAAACAAATTCAGATTTGATTGGAACTCTCTTTTATACATTTATAGTTGGATTTGACATTTAATTCATTTAGCAAGTTGTTTAACTCAAACAACCATAACACGGTACATATGGTATACAATGCTGCAGTCAGATTTGGCGAAATTGTTAGCTTGGATGTTATCTTTACATATAGATGGGGTCTTGTTGATGCGCACGCAGCTTCAAGGCAGAAAGACGCGTTCCATTTCACTTTTACTGTACCTACACCTTTAATGTTCCCGCCATCCCCCCATTTCTGAATAAAGTTCGACTGATCTGATTTGTTGATTTCTGTTGCTATGAAAACCAGTTTAGCCAAGCTAACTAACATTGTTTTTAGCTAGCTTGCATTACCATTCAATTGCTAACAAAACATTAGTAAAAATAGCTTGCTAATCGGGCAGAACTTGAACTCGGGCAGGAGACTCTGAGACCTCAGCGCACCACTAGCATCTCGTCATATCACGCAGTCGGAGCACAGCTAGATAATCAGCGTCAGCGCTCTTGGGTACCCAGCATGCAGTGCGGCATGTTAAAAAAAACAACAGCTACGCAAGGGATTTCAGTTGTTGTGTTCGTTCAGTTAGATGTTTGTAATGTTATTGGCCGGGTTTCCCAGATTCGTTAAGAAGCTCTTAACGCTAAGAGCTTCTTAGGAGCGTTCTAAGAGCGTTCTAGAGCGTTCTTAGAACGCTCTTAAGAAGCTCTTAGCGTTAAGAGCTTCTTAACGAATCTGGGAAACCCGGCCATTGTTTGTTAGTTAATATAATCTTGTTGGTCACCTTGAGTGTGCATGCTGTGTAGTTTAATGGGAACAGAGAGTCGGCCATTTTACTATCACAGGCTATACTTGCAAGGAGCTGAACGTGGGCTGTGCCCTAGACCAGACCAATTGCCTATGAGGCTAATCTTGATTCTGGATTGACTGAGATTCTGGAAAGAGATCTACTCAAGAAGAGAGTCAATATCTGTGGTTTTCAAGCCATCTTTGAGAAAGTTTGAAAACAATGTTGCGGTTAATATGTTTTGATTGTGGGAGGCAACTTTTGGACTACACCTAAACCTCATGCGGCCACCGCACCACCCGCACTGGCAAAGAGGGAAACAGCATGGATGGGGAAAGTGTGTGGGCAGAGCAAGCAGTAGTAGTACATAAACTACACACGTCCTTTACTAAAGTGTATTCTGACTTTCATAAAGTTATTGTTGTAATCAAAGCTTTTAAAGAATGGATCTCTGCATGATGGGCCTGACCAGAGCACAGGTGGCCTGACAGAACACGCTTCAAAGTTGTCACTTTCAAAAGGGTGGCATTTTAACCCTGTCAGTCCAAAATGTCTAAAAGTTGGTACGCATGCCTTATTGCCAATGGGGAACAAAGAAGTCTCAAGAACCCATAATGTCGGCAGCATGGATATTTCTCTACAGTGACAATTTGTGAAGAATTTCAAAAAATGACTTCAAATCAGCCATTGATCCAATTGTATTGAAATGTTGTGTACATGTATGAAATACATGTCTGTGTCATGTCAATTTTGTAATGGTTTGCAATGCTGAGGAGGAACCCGCCATTGCTGCCTGCAGCTATATTTATTATTATTATTCTAGTTCCATGGGAGTCAATGGCAGCCCCTAGAACCCTTGGATAACTTTTTGAGAAATTTGGCACACTCATTAAGGACAGTTCCTTCTATACCTACACCAAGTTTCATGTATCCCATTAGACCACTCTAGCGCCACCAATGGGTCAAAGTTGGACTTGTGTTTACACACGCAACTTTTGAACCGTATGACCGATTTTCAAAAATGAGGTACCATTGGATTCCCTGGATCAAGACGAGTTCAACGCACCCTATGACGTCGATTTCCGGTTATATAGATTTTCCGCTATTTCCGGTTGTATCAAAAACCTTTGAAAGCCTACTCCTCCTACAATTTTCTACAATCATATCTTCTTCAAAATGACCAGAGATGATCTTCAGACCAAGCCTCACAAAAGTTATCCCATGGCGTTTTGATTTTCTAAACCGTTTGTCCGGCACAGCCAATCAAAATCGGCAACAAAGCAACCAAACAGGACGTTTGGTCAAATCTCAGCAAATCTTTGAGATATCAACACCAAACTTGGTATGTCACGTGGAAGACACTACAACATGTTACCATGTGCAAAGGCAACTTAATACCTCTAAAAATGATTGATATGAAGCAAATTGAATTTATTGCTAATGCTAAAATAATGCTTTACACATCCGCCGGCCAAAAACTGATACTCTGATTCAATCACTAGTTCATATGAAGACTCTTGAGAATGTTTACTACACAAATCTGAGAAAAAGTTGACTGTAACATGAAAACTCGATTTTTAGTGAATATTTGAAACATGCATGCTTGGCTAATTTCTAGGGCTGTTTCCCCAAATCCTCTCTCCCTTTGCTCCTGTGCGCGCGTGCTCCACATTCTCACACACACAAGGGGCCAGAGCCCCTTGACACACGCATGCTTTATTGAAATTGTGTGCTGACCAAGCCCCCACCCTCGTTTTTTAGCCCCTGTTTCATTTCGCTTCCAATCGCAGCTCGCCATATAAATTCTTTTTCGGCGGCCATTGTTGTTTTCAACTGGAGTCCCGTTAAAGCCGTGTTGGAGGCAGCCACTTTCGGTAAGTCCTGTTTTTACACATTTTAAGCTAGAATTAATGATTGGGTTTGTGAAAGTACACTACTCTTGAATTATGGTGAAGGTTTAGCACTTTTAGACCTTTTAGATCGTGATTCTGAAGTGACGGAAAACCGAACTCGAAAAGTACAGTAGCTACTGTAGCTCTAGCTTTTTTCCTCTGTGTTTTTAATTAGTGAGTCATTTTGCATCTCGGCGAATTGTTCATCAAAAAGGTCGAGGAGAGCAGCCTTTAGGAGAAAAAGTAATTCCCCACAGACCTGTCGGCTCATAATTTTGATTTGGTGCGTGAAAGTCTTTGTAATAAGCCTATGCGGCAGGGAGACCGCATAGGCGGCAGCCATTCCTTGGGTGCGTCATGTTCATAAGTTCAACCTTTTTACAGTTACGTGTACACGTAAAAGGTCGAGGAGGGAAGCCGTTAGGGGATGTGGGAATTGTGCTTTTAGCCAGATGCTCCGATTATTTTTGTGATTTGTGGACCGGGGGTACTGTACATTGTTTTGACGTTAGCCTCAGAGTCAGGATCGGCTCGCCCACTGGCAGTGTGTCAACAATTTTGTATTTCACTCAATTCTACTCCAAAAACCTCAGGGAGGACATCTTTTTGTAGACGAGGGCCTGCTAAAGATAGCCAGTACATCTGATTTTTCAAGGCGAGCCTGTTTCATTCGTCATATGCCCTGAGAAAGCGACCTACGTTAGCCAGGCTAGTTTTGCCAATTTAAGTAAGTCAGGCTATTTAAAGGTCTCTGACAGTCAGAATCACTGTTTACAGGCAAAGGTCGAGCTGGTCTTTTGTCAGATGTGTATATATTGACCAGTTTAGAGGTAAAAACTCTTGCCAGAGCCTGGAATCGAACCCGTGTTTTGAGTGACTTTGCATGGGACATTTGACAACCTCAAGAAAAGGCTCTTGTCTTCATTTGCAATGCACCTAGACCATAAGGGGCAATGCTGGGGCCACTTGTAATGTTAGAAAGGCCAGTTACATTAAACATTATTGCTGTCATATACCATGTTCCTTTGATTAAACGCTGCAGCGTTTATTACACAATTATCATTTGTGGTGCAGCGTTTGATAATAATTTTTTTTTTTTAAATTGTAGTGCAAAAATATATTTCAAGGACAGTTCAGCATCCAGATGGCATGTGGGTAAAAGCGATCCCTGTATCTGCTGGTACAAGTCCTTATGCTCTTCTATCGCCATCCAGAAGGCAGGAGGGAGAAAAGACTGTGGCAGGGATGACTAGGGTCAAAAAATGATTCACTTGGCCTTTCTCCTGCAGTGCTGGCTGTAAAGGTCCTGAATGCAGTCCTTGTAATACGCTGTGCAGATTTGACCACTCTTGTAGTGTCTTCCTGTCCTAGGCAGTGCTGTTGCCAAACCATGTTGTAATGCCACCAGTCAGTATGCTCTCAATGGTCCAGTGGTAAAAATTGGTCAGTATAGTGCAATCCGTGCCAAGTTTCCGCTGTCACCGCAGAAAAAAGAGCCTCTGTTTCGCTGTCCTTGTAACCACACCAATATGGTGGTCCAACTCAGGTCCTCGCTGAAGTTGATACCAAAAAATCAGAAACTTTTGACTCTCTCCACAGCTGTGCCCTCGATGTGAATGGGTGCATGTTCTCCCTGCAGCCGCCTGTAGTCCACTATCAACTCCTTGGTTTTTGCTACATTGAGCAACAGGCTGTTATGCTGACACCAGGATGTCATTGTTGCCACCTCTGCTCTGTAGGCAGACTCATCACCATTCTTGATGCAGCCGATAATGGTGGTGTCATCAGCAAACTTAATGATGGTGTTGGAGCTGTTAGTGGCTGCACAATCATAGGTGAACAGAGAGTACAACGGTGGGCTTAACACACAACCCTGTGGGGCACCAGTGCTGAGTGTTAGACTGGTTGAGGTGATGTTACCTAGCCGTACTGCCTGTGGCCTGTCTGTCAGGAAGTTCAATATCCAGCTGCAAATGGAAGGACTGATGTTCAGGTCCTGTAGTTTCACGATGAGCCTGGATGGTACTATGGTGTTGAAGGCGGAGCTGAAGTCAATGAAGAGCATCCGCACGTATATGTTGTTCTGATTCAGGTGAAAGAGAGCAGTGTTCAAGGCCAAAGCTACAGCATCATCTGTAGACCTGTTCGGCCTATATGCAAACTGGAGTAGGTCTAATGCAGGTGACAGGCAGGATGTAATGTGGTCTTTGACTAACCTCTCAAAGCATTGACAACAGAAGTGAGTACAACAGGGCGGTAATCATTGAGACAGCTCACTGATGGTTTCTTAGGGACTGGGATGATGGTGGCCCCCTTGAAGCTATTGGGGACGACATACTGCGACAGGGAGAGGTTAAAGATGTCAGTGAACACCCCTGCCAGATCAGGAGCACAGGCCTTGAGAACACAGCCAGGGATGTTGTCAGGTCCTTGAGCTTTATGCACATTCACTCTAAGTGATAAGTTTAAGGTTGTTATAGAGGTTGTTAGAAATCTAAGGAAACCTCTATTCCCTTGTGTACACTACAGCATCCAGCAAACAAAGTATGTTGTTTTGTGTCTGTATTTTACTTTGGTGAACGTTATTTACATGCTGCACATGTCATTGTATGTACATATTAAGCTAATGTGGTCTTTATTTTCTCATTACAGCGTGAGTTTAGTTTTAACGTTGGATTTGGAGAAGAAGCTTAAAATAAACCTGTAGCAAGTAAGACACTTGTGCCTGCCAGTGCTTCATGGGAATTATAGTACACTACACTTGTGAATTACTTGTGTAATAAATACTGTGTTTTAATTTAAACCAATTAAATAACCGTTTTCTGATTTTTGGGGGGAGGCGTTTAATCGAGGGTGCCATTTATTACATAATGTTCATTTTTGGTGCAGCGTTTATTCCAGGGCAACGTATAATCAAATAAAAACTCTAGTTTTCTTCCCAGCATTGCAAACACTAGCAGGCAAAAGCAGTGGTGCCCAGATATGTTTCATAGGACTGGCAAAAAAGAGAAGCACAAAGGTACAACATCCTCCCACTACCATTATCTCAAATTCACTCTCCTGAGTTTCCTCTATGTATATCCGTAACTGCTATAGTATGGGCCTATATGAAAGTTTCAAAGAAAAAGTGTAATAATGCAGAATACAGGAAAGGAACAGTGTGCTGGTGTGGAAAGTCCCCACAAACTGCAGAATGGCCAGAAAATATTAGATTTTACATTAGATAGTATCAAGGCCCAATTGCAAAAGAGGTCCAAAGGATATTTACAATTGTAGTAGGCCATTAATATGTTCAGGGGTGTAATTTGTTGGATAAGAAGCCCCACCCCCAACTCCAGAGTTAATGTTATCTTTACATATAGATAGACATTAGCTCTACCGTGGTCCAGTTGCCCGCATGACTCTTGTCAGTTATCGAAGCCTATTACATGTTTTTTTAATTTTCAAAACCGTTTGCCCGGTACAGACAATCAAAATGTGCCGTTAAGCCAGCAAACAGGAAGTTGGGTCGTATCTCAGCAAATCTTTGATGGATTCACACCAAACTTGCTGCGTGTACTCGTTGCTCTCTTCTGAGGATGTTTTCTGGGTCATTTGACTGCTTGGCCACCTCATTGCTGCTTGCAGCTATATTTGGATTTGGTCAGATTTGGTATCCCATTGGTAAGTCTGCAGCATGGATTTTTCTATACAGTGACAATTTGTGAAGAATATACATTTTTCAATGGTTCGCAATGTTTTGGAGGAATCCGCCATTGCTGCTTGCAGCTATATTTAGGATTCCTCCGTAAGGAGGAAACCTATTGTTATTGTTAGTTTTATTAGGGTTCCTCCGGTAGGAGAACCCTATTGTTATTGGTGGTATTATTATTTTTTACCCATGGGAGTCAATGGCAGCCCCTAGACCAGTACCGTAAAAAGTTGTGAAATTTGGCATGTTGAAACTGCAGACCATTAGTAACTACCATACCAAACATGGGCCATGTGAGACAATAGGTGGCGCTACAGGCCACGCCCCAATATGTCAATTTTCAAATTGATGCCATTTGCAGGCCATAAGTCCCAAAATTCTGAAATTCATTACATATGCCTTATTTCTCATGAGGAATAAAAAAGCCTCAAGAAGCTATAACGGTCACCATATTGGATTTGTCTGTACAATAAAGATTAAGGAAACGCGTTTTTTCCCTACTCCTCCTACATTTTTGGTCGAATTTTCTTCAAAATTGCCATAGATGATATCCAGACTGAGCCTCACAAAAGTTATCGTAGGGATTTCTGATTTTCAAAACCGTTTGTCCGGTAGAGCCAATCAAAATCTGCAACAAAGCAACCAAACAGGACGTTTGGTCAAATCTCAGCAAATCTTTGAGATATCAACACCAAACTTGGTATGTCACGTGGAAGACACTACAACATGTTACCATGTGCAAAGGCAACTTCATACCTCTAAAAATGATTGATATAAAGCAAATTGAATTTATTGCTAATGCTAAAATAATGCTTTACACATCCGCCGGCCAAAAACTGATACTCTGATTCAATCACTAGTTCATATGAAGACTCTTGAGAATGTTGAGTACACAAATCTGAGAAAAAGTTGACTGTAACATGAAAACTCGATTTTTAGTGAATATTTGAAACATGCATGCTTGGCTAATTTCTAGGGCTGTTTCCCCAAATCCTCTCTCCCTTTGCTCCTGTGCGCGCGTGCTCCACATTCTCTCACACACAAGGGGCCAGAGCCCCTTGACACACGCATGCTTTCTTGAAAATGTGTGCTGACCAAGCCCCCACCCTCGTTTTTTAGCCCCTGTTTCATTTCGCTTCCAATCGCAGCTCGCTGTTACGAATACAAATTATTTTTCGGCGGCCATTGTTGTTTCCCGTGTCCCGTGAAAGTCGTCTCCCGTGAAAGCCGTGTTGGAGGCAGCCACTTTCGGTAAGTCCTGGTTTTACACATTTTAAGCTAGAATTAATGATTGGGTTTGTGAAAGTACACTACTCTTGAATTATGGTGAAGGTTTAGCACTTTTAGACCTTATAGATCGTGATTCTGAAGTGACGGAAAACCAAACTCGAAAAGTAGCTACTGTAGCTCTAGCTTTTTTCCTCTGTGTTTTTAATTAGTGAGTCATTTTGCATCTCGGCGAATTGTTCATCAAAAAGGTCGAGGAGAGCAGCCTTTAGGAGAAAAAGCAATTCCCCACAGACCTGTCGGCTCATAATGGTGATTTTTGGCGTGAAAGTCTTTGTAATAAGCCTATGCGGCAGGGAGACTTTTTCAAGGCGAGCCTGTTTCATTCGTCATATGCCCTGAGAAAGCGACCTACGTTAGCCAGGCTAGTTTTGCCAATTTCGGTAAGTCAGGCTATTTAAAGGTCTCTTACAGTCAGAATCACTGTTTACAAGCAAAGGTCGAGCTGGTCTTTTGTCAGATGTGTATATATTGACCAGTTTAGAGGTAAATACTCTTGCCAGAGCCTGGAATCGAACCTGTGTTTTGAGTGACTGCATGGGTCTCCATGACGTCAACACATTTGGATTCAAGTTCAAGTAATGACACTGCATTTCACAGTCAAAACTGAAGTCTGTATCAAGTGTAGATGGGAAAAGCTTCATTTTTCACAACTGACATGGACCCTTTCTTCACTTTGACAGGTCTGGAGGGTCATGCAGAGGCCTGCTCAACAGAGTTCAACAGAGGATGCAACAGACTCGAGGATGGTGAGATCCACACAGACCCCTTGCTGGACTACCCCTCTCTAGCTGGACAGCTTCTCTTCAGCCCTGACCCCAGAACAGCTTGATCCAGCTGGCCTGCCTGCAGGCCCTGCTTGCCCCTGCCTGCCAGCCCTCCAGAGACAGTCACCCCACAGACACAGTAGCTCTGCAGCCTGCTTTTTTGAGGACATTGATGAAAAAGGACAAGCCAGCATTACTTTGATGAAAGTCTAAATGTTTAATCCTTTCCATGTGCCAGTATGCCAAGCTGCTGACTTTGTGTCTTAAGTGATGAAACTAGTTCAAGTGATAGACTTTTGACCTGAATCCAATGATTATTCATCTGAATAAAAACCACTCAAGAGAAGTACTGCTTCTTGGAGCATGTGTGCTCCACATCAGTACATCTCACACATTTGCCTTTGTTTCCATGGGATTCATGGAATTGTTAGTTTCTGCTCCACCATTTCCACCCTAGTGTAATAATAAGTATAATTTAGGACAGCAATTACATTTTTGTGTTATCCTTCCGCATTACACACATTTAGTCAATGTTCTTAAACTCAACCGATTATTGTCATTTTACCATACTGTTCATATTGAACAGACATCAGTGTTTACTTGGAAAGATGACTGTATATTTCCACTTTTGATTTGTATTTCCATCGTAAGTTTGGTCTTTAATTTCATTTGGAAGTGGTATTAAAAGGTCTTACATTTAACTTGTTTATACCTGTAGACACCCTGTGAAGCCCCCACTGCAGAGACAGTTGGTGACAGAGAGGTGCAGACATTAAGTTAAACATGCCTTAAGAATAGAGTAACAAATAGAGACTAAATGTGTAAATGGCTGTTGAAACTGAGTTGGTGCATGTCAGTTTAGGCAAAGGTAACCTTTTAAACCTCTAGGTTTAAAACAAATTCAGATTTGATTGGAACTCTCTTTTATACATTTATAGTTGGATTTGACATTTAATTCATTTAGCAAGTTGTTTAACTCAAACAACCATAACACGGTACATATGGTATACAATGCTGCAGTCAGATTTGGCGAAATTGTTAGCTTGGATGTTATCTTTACATATAGATGGGGTCTTGTTGATGCGCATGCAGCTTCAAGGCAGAAAGACGCGTTCCATTTCACTTTTACTGTACCTACACCTTTAATGTTCCCGCCATCCCCCCATTTCTGAATAAAGTTCGACTGATCTGATTTGTTGATTTCTGTTGCTATGAAAACCAGTTTAGCCAAGCTAACTAACATTGTTTTTAGCTAGCTTGCATTACCATTCAATTGCTAACAAAACATTAGTAAAAATAGCTTGCTAATCGGGCAGAACTTGAACTCGGGCAGGAGACTCTGAGACCTCAGCGCACCACTAGCATCTCGTCATATCACGCAGTCGGAGCACAGCTAGATAATCAGCGTCAGCGCTCTTGGGTACCCAGCATGCAGTGCGGCATGTTAAAAAAACAACAGCTACGCAAGGGATTTCAGTTGTTGTGTTCGTTCAGTTAGATGTTTGTAATGTTATTGGCCGGGTTTCCCAGATTCGTTAAGAAGCTCTTAACGCTAAGAGCTTCTTAGGAGCGTTCTAAGAGCGTTCTAGAGCGTTCTTAGAACGCTCTTAAGAAGCTCTTAGCGTTAAGAGCTTCTTAACGAATCTGGGAAACCCGGCCATTGTTTGTTAGTTAATATAATCTTGTTGGTCACCTTGAGTGTGCATGCTGTGTAGTTTAATGGGAACAGAGAGTCGGCCATTTTACTATCACAGGCTATACTTGCAAGGAGCTGAACGTGGGCTGTGCCCTAGACCAGACCAATTGCCTATGAGGCTAATCTTGATTCTGGATTGACTGAGATTCTGGAAAGAGATCTACTCAAGAAGAGAGTCAATATCTGTGGTTTTCAAGCCATCTTTGAGAAAGTTTGAAAACAATGTTGCGGTTAATATGTTTTGATTGTGGGAGGCAACTTTTGGACTACACCTAAACCTCATGCGGCCACCGCACCACCCGCACTGGCAAAGAGGGAAACAGCATGGATGGGGAAAGTGTGTGGGCAGAGCAAGCAGTAGTAGTACATAAACTACACACGTCCTTTACTAAAGTGTATTCTGACTTTCATAAAGTTATTGTTGTAATCAAAGCTTTTAAAGAATGGATCTCTGCATGATGGGCCTGACCAGAGCACAGGTGGCCTGACAGAACACGCTTCAAAGTTGTCACTTTCAAAAGGGTGGCATTTTAACCCTGTCAGTCCAAAATGTCTAAAAGTTGGTACGCATGCCTTATTGCCAATGGGGAACAAAGAAGTCTCAAGAACCCATAATGTCGGCAGCATGGATATTTCTCTACAGTGACAATTTGTGAAGAATTTCAAAAAATGACTTCAAATCAGCCATTGATCCAATTGTATTGAAATGTTGTGTACATGTATGAAATACATGTCTGTGTCATGTCAATTTTGTAATGGTTTGCAATGCTGAGGAGGAACCCGCCATTGCTGCCTGCAGCTATATTTAGGGTTCCTCCGGTAGGAGAACCCTATTGTTATTGGTGGTATTATTATGTTTTACCCATGGGAGTCAATGGCAGCCCCTAGACCAGTACCGTAAAAAGTTGTGAAATTTGGCATGTTGAAACTGCAGACCATTAGTAACTACCATACCAAACATGGGCCATGTGAGACAATAGGTGGCGCTACAGGCCACGCCCCAATATGTCAATTTTCAAATTGATGCCATTTGCAGGCCATAAGTCCCAAAATTCTGAAATTCATTACATATGCCTTATTTCTCATGAGGAATAAAAAAGCCTCAAGAAGCTATAACGGCCGCCATATTGAATTTGTCTGTACAATAAAGATTAAAGAAACGCGTTTTTTCCCTACTCCTCCTACATTTTTGGTCGAATTTTCTTCAAAATTGCCATAGATGATATCCAGACTGAGCCTCACAAAGTTATCGTAGGGATTTCTGATTTTCAAAACAGTTTGTCCGGTAGAGCCAATCAAAATCTGCAACAAAGCAACCAAACAGGACGTTTGGTCAAATCTCAGCAAATCTTTGAGATATCAACACCAAACTTGGTATGTCACGTGGAAGACACTACAACATGTTACCATGTGCAAAGGCAACTTCATACCTCTAAAAATGATTGATATAAAGCAAATTGAATTTATTGCTAATGCTAAAATAATGCTTTACACATCCGCCGGCCAAAAACTGATACTCTGATTCAATCACTAGTTCATATGAAGACTCTTGAGAATGTTGAGTACACAAATCTGAGAAAAAGTTGACTGTAACATGAAAACTCGATTTTTAGTGAATATTTGAAACATGCATGCTTGGCTAATTTCTAGGGCTGTTTCCCCAAATCCTCTCTCCCTTTGCTCCTGTGCGCGCGTGCTCCACATTCTCTCACACACAAGGGGCCAGAGCCCCTTGACACACGCATGCTTTCTTGAAAATGTGTGCTGACCAAGCCCCCACCCTCGTTTTTTAGCCCCTGTTTCATTTCGCTTCCAATCGCAGCTCGCTGTTACGAATACAAATTATTTTTCGGCGGCCATTGTTGTTTCCCGTGTCCCGTGAAAGTCGTCTCCCGTGAAAGCCGTGTTGGAGGCAGCCACTTTCGGTAAGTCCTGGTTTTACACATTTTAAGCTAGAATTAATGATTGGGTTTGTGAAAATACACTACTCTTGAATTATGGTGAAGGTTTAGCACTTTTAGACCTTATAGATCGTGATTCTGAAGTGACGGAAAACCAAACTCGAAAAGTAGCTACTGTAGCTCTAGCTTTTTTCCTCTGTGTTTTTAATTAGTGAGTCATTTTGCATCTCGGCGAATTGTTCATCAAAAAGGTCGAGGAGAGCAGCCTTTAGGAGAAAAAGCAATTCCCCACAGACCTGTCGGCTCATAATGGTGATTTTTGGCGTGAAAGTCTTTGTAATAAGCCTATGCGGCAGGGAGACTTTTTCAAGGCGAGCCTGTTTCATTCGTCATATGCCCTGAGAAAGCGACCTACGTTAGCCAGGCTAGTTTTCGAAAAGTAGCTACTGTAGCTCTAGCTTTTTTCCTCTGTGTTTTTAATTAGTGAGTCATTTTGCATCTCGGCGAATTGTTCATCAAAAAGGTCGAGGAGAGCAGCCTTTAGGAGAAAAAGCAATTCCCCACAGACCTGTCGGCTCATAATGGTGATTTTTGGCGTGAAAGTCTTTGTAATAAGCCTATGCGGCAGGGAGACTTTTTCAAGGCGAGCCTGTTTCATTCGTCATATGCCCTGAGAAAGCGACCTACGTTAGCCAGGCTAGTTTTGCCAATTTCGGTAAGTCAGGCTATTTAAAGGTCTCTTACAGTCAGAATCACTGTTTACAAGCAAAGGTCGAGCTGGTCTTTTGTCAGATGTGTATATATTGACCAGTTTAGAGGTAAATACTCTTGCCAGAGCCTGGAATCGAACCTGTGTTTTGAGTGACTGCATGGGTCTCCATGACGTCAACACATTTGGATTCAAGTTCAAGTAATGACACTGCATTTCACAGTCAAAACTGAAGTCTGTATCAAGTGTAGATGGGAAAAGCTTCATTTTTCACAACTGACATGGACCCTTTCTTCACTTTGACAGGTCTGGAGGGTCATGCAGAGGCCTGCTCAACAGAGTTCAACAGAGGATGCAACAGACTCGAGGATGGTGAGATCCACACAGACCCCTTGCTGGACTACCCCTCTCTAGCTGGACAGCTTCTCTTCAGCCCTGACCCCAGAACAGCTTGATCCAGCTGGCCTGCCTGCCTGCCTGCCTGCAGGCCCTGCTTGCCCCTGCCTGCCAGCCCTCCAGAGACAGTCACCCCACAGACACAGTAGCTCTGCAGCCTGCTTTTTTGAGGACATTGATGAAAAAGGACAAGCCAGCATTACTTTGATGAAAGTCTAAATGTTTAATCCTTTCCATGTGCCAGTATGCCAAGCTGCTGACTTTGTGTCTTAAGTGATGAAACTAGTTCAAGTGATAGACTTTTGACCTGAATCCAATGATTATTCATCTGAATAAAAACCACTCAAGAGAAGTACTGCTTCTTGGAGCATTTGTGCTCCACATCAGTACATCTCACACATTTGCCTTTGTTTCCATGGGATTCATGGAATTGTTAGTTTCTGCTCCACCATTTCCACCCTAGTGTAATAATAAGTATAATTTAGGACAGCAATTACATTTTTGTGTTATCCTTCCGCATTACACACATTTAGTCAATGTTCTTAAACTCAACCGATTATTGTCATTTTACCATACTGTTCATATTGAACAGACATCAGTGTTTACTTGGAAAGATGACTGTATATTTCCACTTTTGATTTGTATTTCCATCGTAAGTTTGGTCTTTAATTTCATTTGGAAGTGGTATTAAAAGGTCTTACATTTAACTTGTTTATACCTGTAGACACCCTGTGAAGCCCCCACTGCAGAGACAGTTGGTGACAGAGAGGTGCAGACATTAAGTTAAACATGCCTTAAGAATAGAGTAACAAATAGAGACTAAATGTGTAAATGGCTGTTGAAACTGAGTTGGTGCATGTCAGTTTAGGCAAAGGTAACCTTTTAAACCTCTAGGTTTAAAACAAATTCAGATTTGATTGGAACTCTCTTTTATACATTTATAGTTGGATTTGACATTTAATTCATTTAGCAAGTTGTTTAACTCAAACAACCATAACACGGTACATATGGTATACAATGCTGCAGTCAGATTTGGCGAAATTGTTAGCTTGGATGTTATCTTTACATATAGATGGGGTCTTGTTGATGCGCATGCAGCTTCAAGGCAGAAAGACGCGTTCCATTTCACTTTTACTGTACCTACACCTTTAATGTTCCCGCCATCCCCCCATTTCTGAATAAAGTTCGACTGATCTGATTTGTTGATTTCTGTTGCTATGAAAACCAGTTTAGCCAAGCTAACTAACATTGTTTTTAGCTAGCTTGCATTACCATTCAATTGCTAACAAAACATTAGTAAAAATAGCTTGCTAATCGGGCAAACTTGAACTCGGGCAGGAGACTCTGAGACCTCAGCGCACCACTAGCATCTCGTCATATCACGCAGTCGGAGCACAGCTAGATAATCAGCGTCAGCGCTCTTGGGTACCCAGCATGCAGTGCGGCATGTTAAAAAAAACAACAGCTACGCAAGGGATTTCAGTTGTTGTGTTCGTTCAGTTAGATGTTTGTAATGTTATTGGCCGGGTTTCCCAGATTCGTTAAGAAGCTCTTAACGCTAAGAGCTTCTTAGGAGCGTTCTAAGAGCGTTCT
Source organism: Osmerus eperlanus (assembly GCF_963692335.1). Lineage (NCBI taxonomy): Eukaryota > Metazoa > Chordata > Actinopteri > Osmeriformes > Osmeridae > Osmerus > Osmerus eperlanus. Next base: position 6,934,455 of record NC_085024.1, read on the forward strand.
AGAGCGTTCTTAGAACGCTCTTAAGAAGCTCTTAGCGTTAAGAGCTTCTTAACGAATCTGGGAAACCCGGCCATTGTTTGTTAGTTAATATAATCTTGTTGGTCACCTTGAGTGTGCATGCTGTGTAGTTTAATGGGAACAGAGAGTCGGCCATTTTACTATCACAGGCTATACTTGCAAGGAGCTGAACGTGGGCTGTGCCCTAGACCAGACCAATTGCCTATGAGGCTAATCTTGATTCTGGATTGACTGAGATTCTGGAAAGAGATCTACTCAAGAAGAGAGTCAATATCTGTGGTTTTCAAGCCATCTTTGAGAAAGTTTGAAAACAATGTTGCGGTTAATATGTTTTGATTGTGGGAGGCAACTTTTGGACTACACCTAAACCTCATGCGGCCACCGCACCACCCGCACTGGCAAAGAGGGAAACAGCATGGATGGGGAAAGTGTGTGGGCAGAGCAAGCAGTAGTAGTACATAAACTACACACGTCCTTTACTAAAGTGTATTCTGACTTTCATAAAGTTATTGTTGTAATCAAAGCTTTTAAAGAATGGATCTCTGCATGATGGGCCTGACCAGAGCACAGGTGGCCTGACAGAACACGCTTCAAAGTTGTCACTTTCAAAAGGGTGGCATTTTAACCCTGTCAGTCCAAAATGTCTAAAAGTTGGTACGCATGCCTTATTGCCAATGGGGAACAAAGAAGTCTCAAGAACCCATAATGTCGGCAGCATGGATATTTCTCTACAGTGACAATTTGTGAAGAATTTCAAAAAATGACTTCAAATCAGCCATTGATCCAATTGTATTGAAATGTTGTGTACATGTATGAAATACATGTCTGTGTCATGTCAATTTTGTAATGGTTTGCAATGCTGAGGAGGAACCCGCCATTGCTGCCTGCAGCTATATTTATTATTATTATTCTAGTTCCATGGGAGTCAATGGCAGCCCCTAGAACCCTTGGATAACTTTTTGAGAAATTTGGCACACTCATTAAGGACAGTTCCTTCTATACCTACACCAAGTTTCATGTATCCCATTAGACCACTCTAGCGCCACCAATGGGTCAAAGTTGGACTTGTGTTTACACACGCAACTTTTGAACCGTATGACCGATTTTCAAAAATGAGGTACCATTGGATTCCCTGGATCAAGACGAGTTCAACGCACCCTATGACGTCGATTTCCGGTTATATAGATTTTCCGCTATTTCCGGTTGTATCAAAAACCTTTGAAAGCCTACTCCTCCTACAATTTTCTACAATCATATCTTCTTCAAAATGACCAGAGATGATCTTCAGACCAAGCCTCACAAAAGTTATCCCATGGCGTTTTGATTTTCTAAACCGTTTGTCCGGCACAGCCAATCAAAATCGGCAACAAAGCAACCAAACAGGACGTTTGGTCAAATCTCAGCAAATCTTTGAGATATCAACACCAAACTTGGTATGTCACGTGGAAGACACTACAACATGTTACCATGTGCAAAGGCAACTTAATACCTCTAAAAATGATTGATATGAAGCAAATTGAATTTATTGCTAATGCTAAAATAATGCTTTACACATCCGCCGGCCAAAAACTGATACTCTGATTCAATCACTAGTTCATATGAAGACTCTTGAGAATGTTTACTACACAAATCTGAGAAAAAGTTGACTGTAACATGAAAACTCGATTTTTAGTGAATATTTGAAACATGCATGCTTGGCTAATTTCTAGGGCTGTTTCCCCAAATCCTCTCTCCCTTTGCTCCTGTGCGCGCGTGCTCCACATTCTCACACACACAAGGGGCCAGAGCCCCTTGACACACGCATGCTTTATTGAAATTGTGTGCTGACCAAGCCCCCACCCTCGTTTTTTAGCCCCTGTTTCATTTCGCTTCCAATCGCAGCTCGCCATATAAATTCTTTTTCGGCGGCCATTGTTGTTTTCAACTGGAGTCCCGTTAAAGCCGTGTTGGAGGCAGCCACTTTCGGTAAGTCCTGTTTTTACACATTTTAAGCTAGAATTAATGATTGGGTTTGTGAAAGTACACTACTCTTGAATTATGGTGAAGGTTTAGCACTTTTAGACCTTTTAGATCGTGATTCTGAAGTGACGGAAAACCGAACTCGAAAAGTACAGTAGCTACTGTAGCTCTAGCTTTTTTCCTCTGTGTTTTTAATTAGTGAGTCATTTTGCATCTCGGCGAATTGTTCATCAAAAAGGTCGAGGAGAGCAGCCTTTAGGAGAAAAAGTAATTCCCCACAGACCTGTCGGCTCATAATTTTGATTTGGTGCGTGAAAGTCTTTGTAATAAGCCTATGCGGCAGGGAGACCGCATAGGCGGCAGCCATTCCTTGGGTGCGTCATGTTCATAAGTTCAACCTTTTTACAGTTACGTGTACACGTAAAAGGTCGAGGAGGGAAGCCGTTAGGGGATGTGGGAATTGTGCTTTTAGCCAGATGCTCCGATTATTTTTGTGATTTGTGGACCGGGGGTACTGTACATTGTTTTGACGTTAGCCTCAGAGTCAGGATCGGCTCGCCCACTGGCAGTGTGTCAACAATTTTGTATTTCACTCAATTCTACTCCAAAAACCTCAGGGAGGACATCTTTTTGTAGACGAGGGCCTGCTAAAGATAGCCAGTACATCTGATTTTTCAAGGCGAGCCTGTTTCATTCGTCATATGCCCTGAGAAAGCGACCTACGTTAGCCAGGCTAGTTTTGCCAATTTAAGTAAGTCAGGCTATTTAAAGGTCTCTGACAGTCAGAATCACTGTTTACAGGCAAAGGTCGAGCTGGTCTTTTGTCAGATGTGTATATATTGACCAGTTTAGAGGTAAAAACTCTTGCCAGAGCCTGGAATCGAACCCGTGTTTTGAGTGACTTTGCATGGGACATTTGACAACCTCAAGAAAAGGCTCTTGTCTTCATTTGCAATGCACCTAGACCATAAGGGGCAATGCTGGGGCCACTTGTAATGTTAGAAAGGCCAGTTACATTAAACATTATTGCTGTCATATACCATGTTCCTTTGATTAAACGCTGCAGCGTTTATTACACAATTATCATTTGTGGTGCAGCGTTTGATAATAATTTTTTTTTTTTAAATTGTAGTGCAAAAATATATTTCAAGGACAGTTCAGCATCCAGATGGCATGTGGGTAAAAGCGATCCCTGTATCTGCTGGTACAAGTCCTTATGCTCTTCTATCGCCATCCAGAAGGCAGGAGGGAGAAAAGACTGTGGCAGGGATGACTAGGGTCAAAAAATGATTCACTTGGCCTTTCTCCTGCAGTGCTGGCTGTAAAGGTCCTGAATGCAGTCCTTGTAATACGCTGTGCAGATTTGACCACTCTTGTAGTGTCTTCCTGTCCTAGGCAGTGCTGTTGCCAAACCATGTTGTAATGCCACCAGTCAGTATGCTCTCAATGGTCCAGTGGTAAAAATTGGTCAGTATAGTGCAATCCGTGCCAAGTTTCCGCTGTCACCGCAGAAAAAAGAGCCTCTGTTTCGCTGTCCTTGTAACCACACCAATATGGTGGTCCAACTCAGGTCCTCGCTGAAGTTGATACCAAAAAATCAGAAACTTTTGACTCTCTCCACAGCTGTGCCCTCGATGTGAATGGGTGCATGTTCTCCCTGCAGCCGCCTGTAGTCCACTATCAACTCCTTGGTTTTTGCTACATTGAGCAACAGGCTGTTATGCTGACACCAGGATGTCATTGTTGCCACCTCTGCTCTGTAGGCAGACTCATCACCATTCTTGATGCAGCCGATAATGGTGGTGTCATCAGCAAACTTAATGATGGTGTTGGAGCTGTTAGTGGCTGCACAATCATAGGTGAACAGAGAGTACAACGGTGGGCTTAACACACAACCCTGTGGGGCACCAGTGCTGAGTGTTAGACTGGTTGAGGTGATGTTACCTAGCCGTACTGCCTGTGGCCTGTCTGTCAGGAAGTTCAATATCCAGCTGCAAATGGAAGGACTGATGTTCAGGTCCTGTAGTTTCACGATGAGCCTGGATGGTACTATGGTGTTGAAGGCGGAGCTGAAGTCAATGAAGAGCATCCGCACGTATATGTTGTTCTGATTCAGGTGAAAGAGAGCAGTGTTCAAGGCCAAAGCTACAGCATCATCTGTAGACCTGTTCGGCCTATATGCAAACTGGAGTAGGTCTAATGCAGGTGACAGGCAGGATGTAATGTGGTCTTTGACTAACCTCTCAAAGCATTGACAACAGAAGTGAGTACAACAGGGCGGTAATCATTGAGACAGCTCACTGATGGTTTCTTAGGGACTGGGATGATGGTGGCCCCCTTGAAGCTATTGGGGACGACATACTGCGACAGGGAGAGGTTAAAGATGTCAGTGAACACCCCTGCCAGATCAGGAGCACAGGCCTTGAGAACACAGCCAGGGATGTTGTCAGGTCCTTGAGCTTTATGCACATTCACTCTAAGTGATAAGTTTAAGGTTGTTATAGAGGTTGTTAGAAATCTAAGGAAACCTCTATTCCCTTGTGTACACTACAGCATCCAGCAAACAAAGTATGTTGTTTTGTGTCTGTATTTTACTTTGGTGAACGTTATTTACATGCTGCACATGTCATTGTATGTACATATTAAGCTAATGTGGTCTTTATTTTCTCATTACAGCGTGAGTTTAGTTTTAACGTTGGATTTGGAGAAGAAGCTTAAAATAAACCTGTAGCAAGTAAGACACTTGTGCCTGCCAGTGCTTCATGGGAATTATAGTACACTACACTTGTGAATTACTTGTGTAATAAATACTGTGTTTTAATTTAAACCAATTAAATAACCGTTTTCTGATTTTTGGGGGGAGGCGTTTAATCGAGGGTGCCATTTATTACATAATGTTCATTTTTGGTGCAGCGTTTATTCCAGGGCAACGTATAATCAAATAAAAACTCTAGTTTTCTTCCCAGCATTGCAAACACTAGCAGGCAAAAGCAGTGGTGCCCAGATATGTTTCATAGGACTGGCAAAAAAGAGAAGCACAAAGGTACAACATCCTCCCACTACCATTATCTCAAATTCACTCTCCTGAGTTTCCTCTATGTATATCCGTAACTGCTATAGTATGGGCCTATATGAAAGTTTCAAAGAAAAAGTGTAATAATGCAGAATACAGGAAAGGAACAGTGTGCTGGTGTGGAAAGTCCCCACAAACTGCAGAATGGCCAGAAAATATTAGATTTTACATTAGATAGTATCAAGGCCCAATTGCAAAAGAGGTCCAAAGGATATTTACAATTGTAGTAGGCCATTAATATGTTCAGGGGTGTAATTTGTTGGATAAGAAGCCCCACCCCCAACTCCAGAGTTAATGTTATCTTTACATATAGATAGACATTAGCTCTACCGTGGTCCAGTTGCCCGCATGACTCTTGTCAGTTATCGAAGCCTATTACATGTTTTTTTAATTTTCAAAACCGTTTGCCCGGTACAGACAATCAAAATGTGCCGTTAAGCCAGCAAACAGGAAGTTGGGTCGTATCTCAGCAAATCTTTGATGGATTCACACCAAACTTGCTGCGTGTACTCGTTGCTCTCTTCTGAGGATGTTTTCTGGGTCATTTGACTGCTTGGCCACCTCATTGCTGCTTGCAGCTATATTTGGATTTGGTCAGATTTGGTATCCCATTGGTAAGTCTGCAGCATGGATTTTTCTATACAGTGACAATTTGTGAAGAATATACATTTTTCAATGGTTCGCAATGTTTTGGAGGAATCCGCCATTGCTGCTTGCAGCTATATTTAGGATTCCTCCGTAAGGAGGAAACCTATTGTTATTGTTAGTTTTATTAGGGTTCCTCCGGTAGGAGAACCCTATTGTTATTGGTGGTATTATTATTTTTTACCCATGGGAGTCAATGGCAGCCCCTAGACCAGTACCGTAAAAAGTTGTGAAATTTGGCATGTTGAAACTGCAGACCATTAGTAACTACCATACCAAACATGGGCCATGTGAGACAATAGGTGGCGCTACAGGCCACGCCCCAATATGTCAATTTTCAAATTGATGCCATTTGCAGGCCATAAGTCCCAAAATTCTGAAATTCATTACATATGCCTTATTTCTCATGAGGAATAAAAAAGCCTCAAGAAGCTATAACGGTCACCATATTGGATTTGTCTGTACAATAAAGATTAAGGAAACGCGTTTTTTCCCTACTCCTCCTACATTTTTGGTCGAATTTTCTTCAAAATTGCCATAGATGATATCCAGACTGAGCCTCACAAAAGTTATCGTAGGGATTTCTGATTTTCAAAACCGTTTGTCCGGTAGAGCCAATCAAAATCTGCAACAAAGCAACCAAACAGGACGTTTGGTCAAATCTCAGCAAATCTTTGAGATATCAACACCAAACTTGGTATGTCACGTGGAAGACACTACAACATGTTACCATGTGCAAAGGCAACTTCATACCTCTAAAAATGATTGATATAAAGCAAATTGAATTTATTGCTAATGCTAAAATAATGCTTTACACATCCGCCGGCCAAAAACTGATACTCTGATTCAATCACTAGTTCATATGAAGACTCTTGAGAATGTTGAGTACACAAATCTGAGAAAAAGTTGACTGTAACATGAAAACTCGATTTTTAGTGAATATTTGAAACATGCATGCTTGGCTAATTTCTAGGGCTGTTTCCCCAAATCCTCTCTCCCTTTGCTCCTGTGCGCGCGTGCTCCACATTCTCTCACACACAAGGGGCCAGAGCCCCTTGACACACGCATGCTTTCTTGAAAATGTGTGCTGACCAAGCCCCCACCCTCGTTTTTTAGCCCCTGTTTCATTTCGCTTCCAATCGCAGCTCGCTGTTACGAATACAAATTATTTTTCGGCGGCCATTGTTGTTTCCCGTGTCCCGTGAAAGTCGTCTCCCGTGAAAGCCGTGTTGGAGGCAGCCACTTTCGGTAAGTCCTGGTTTTACACATTTTAAGCTAGAATTAATGATTGGGTTTGTGAAAGTACACTACTCTTGAATTATGGTGAAGGTTTAGCACTTTTAGACCTTATAGATCGTGATTCTGAAGTGACGGAAAACCAAACTCGAAAAGTAGCTACTGTAGCTCTAGCTTTTTTCCTCTGTGTTTTTAATTAGTGAGTCATTTTGCATCTCGGCGAATTGTTCATCAAAAAGGTCGAGGAGAGCAGCCTTTAGGAGAAAAAGCAATTCCCCACAGACCTGTCGGCTCATAATGGTGATTTTTGGCGTGAAAGTCTTTGTAATAAGCCTATGCGGCAGGGAGACTTTTTCAAGGCGAGCCTGTTTCATTCGTCATATGCCCTGAGAAAGCGACCTACGTTAGCCAGGCTAGTTTTGCCAATTTCGGTAAGTCAGGCTATTTAAAGGTCTCTTACAGTCAGAATCACTGTTTACAAGCAAAGGTCGAGCTGGTCTTTTGTCAGATGTGTATATATTGACCAGTTTAGAGGTAAATACTCTTGCCAGAGCCTGGAATCGAACCTGTGTTTTGAGTGACTGCATGGGTCTCCATGACGTCAACACATTTGGATTCAAGTTCAAGTAATGACACTGCATTTCACAGTCAAAACTGAAGTCTGTATCAAGTGTAGATGGGAAAAGCTTCATTTTTCACAACTGACATGGACCCTTTCTTCACTTTGACAGGTCTGGAGGGTCATGCAGAGGCCTGCTCAACAGAGTTCAACAGAGGATGCAACAGACTCGAGGATGGTGAGATCCACACAGACCCCTTGCTGGACTACCCCTCTCTAGCTGGACAGCTTCTCTTCAGCCCTGACCCCAGAACAGCTTGATCCAGCTGGCCTGCCTGCAGGCCCTGCTTGCCCCTGCCTGCCAGCCCTCCAGAGACAGTCACCCCACAGACACAGTAGCTCTGCAGCCTGCTTTTTTGAGGACATTGATGAAAAAGGACAAGCCAGCATTACTTTGATGAAAGTCTAAATGTTTAATCCTTTCCATGTGCCAGTATGCCAAGCTGCTGACTTTGTGTCTTAAGTGATGAAACTAGTTCAAGTGATAGACTTTTGACCTGAATCCAATGATTATTCATCTGAATAAAAACCACTCAAGAGAAGTACTGCTTCTTGGAGCATGTGTGCTCCACATCAGTACATCTCACACATTTGCCTTTGTTTCCATGGGATTCATGGAATTGTTAGTTTCTGCTCCACCATTTCCACCCTAGTGTAATAATAAGTATAATTTAGGACAGCAATTACATTTTTGTGTTATCCTTCCGCATTACACACATTTAGTCAATGTTCTTAAACTCAACCGATTATTGTCATTTTACCATACTGTTCATATTGAACAGACATCAGTGTTTACTTGGAAAGATGACTGTATATTTCCACTTTTGATTTGTATTTCCATCGTAAGTTTGGTCTTTAATTTCATTTGGAAGTGGTATTAAAAGGTCTTACATTTAACTTGTTTATACCTGTAGACACCCTGTGAAGCCCCCACTGCAGAGACAGTTGGTGACAGAGAGGTGCAGACATTAAGTTAAACATGCCTTAAGAATAGAGTAACAAATAGAGACTAAATGTGTAAATGGCTGTTGAAACTGAGTTGGTGCATGTCAGTTTAGGCAAAGGTAACCTTTTAAACCTCTAGGTTTAAAACAAATTCAGATTTGATTGGAACTCTCTTTTATACATTTATAGTTGGATTTGACATTTAATTCATTTAGCAAGTTGTTTAACTCAAACAACCATAACACGGTACATATGGTATACAATGCTGCAGTCAGATTTGGCGAAATTGTTAGCTTGGATGTTATCTTTACATATAGATGGGGTCTTGTTGATGCGCATGCAGCTTCAAGGCAGAAAGACGCGTTCCATTTCACTTTTACTGTACCTACACCTTTAATGTTCCCGCCATCCCCCCATTTCTGAATAAAGTTCGACTGATCTGATTTGTTGATTTCTGTTGCTATGAAAACCAGTTTAGCCAAGCTAACTAACATTGTTTTTAGCTAGCTTGCATTACCATTCAATTGCTAACAAAACATTAGTAAAAATAGCTTGCTAATCGGGCAGAACTTGAACTCGGGCAGGAGACTCTGAGACCTCAGCGCACCACTAGCATCTCGTCATATCACGCAGTCGGAGCACAGCTAGATAATCAGCGTCAGCGCTCTTGGGTACCCAGCATGCAGTGCGGCATGTTAAAAAAACAACAGCTACGCAAGGGATTTCAGTTGTTGTGTTCGTTCAGTTAGATGTTTGTAATGTTATTGGCCGGGTTTCCCAGATTCGTTAAGAAGCTCTTAACGCTAAGAGCTTCTTAGGAGCGTTCTAAGAGCGTTCTAGAGCGTTCTTAGAACGCTCTTAAGAAGCTCTTAGCGTTAAGAGCTTCTTAACGAATCTGGGAAACCCGGCCATTGTTTGTTAGTTAATATAATCTTGTTGGTCACCTTGAGTGTGCATGCTGTGTAGTTTAATGGGAACAGAGAGTCGGCCATTTTACTATCACAGGCTATACTTGCAAGGAGCTGAACGTGGGCTGTGCCCTAGACCAGACCAATTGCCTATGAGGCTAATCTTGATTCTGGATTGACTGAGATTCTGGAAAGAGATCTACTCAAGAAGAGAGTCAATATCTGTGGTTTTCAAGCCATCTTTGAGAAAGTTTGAAAACAATGTTGCGGTTAATATGTTTTGATTGTGGGAGGCAACTTTTGGACTACACCTAAACCTCATGCGGCCACCGCACCACCCGCACTGGCAAAGAGGGAAACAGCATGGATGGGGAAAGTGTGTGGGCAGAGCAAGCAGTAGTAGTACATAAACTACACACGTCCTTTACTAAAGTGTATTCTGACTTTCATAAAGTTATTGTTGTAATCAAAGCTTTTAAAGAATGGATCTCTGCATGATGGGCCTGACCAGAGCACAGGTGGCCTGACAGAACACGCTTCAAAGTTGTCACTTTCAAAAGGGTGGCATTTTAACCCTGTCAGTCCAAAATGTCTAAAAGTTGGTACGCATGCCTTATTGCCAATGGGGAACAAAGAAGTCTCAAGAACCCATAATGTCGGCAGCATGGATATTTCTCTACAGTGACAATTTGTGAAGAATTTCAAAAAATGACTTCAAATCAGCCATTGATCCAATTGTATTGAAATGTTGTGTACATGTATGAAATACATGTCTGTGTCATGTCAATTTTGTAATGGTTTGCAATGCTGAGGAGGAACCCGCCATTGCTGCCTGCAGCTATATTTAGGGTTCCTCCGGTAGGAGAACCCTATTGTTATTGGTGGTATTATTATGTTTTACCCATGGGAGTCAATGGCAGCCCCTAGACCAGTACCGTAAAAAGTTGTGAAATTTGGCATGTTGAAACTGCAGACCATTAGTAACTACCATACCAAACATGGGCCATGTGAGACAATAGGTGGCGCTACAGGCCACGCCCCAATATGTCAATTTTCAAATTGATGCCATTTGCAGGCCATAAGTCCCAAAATTCTGAAATTCATTACATATGCCTTATTTCTCATGAGGAATAAAAAAGCCTCAAGAAGCTATAACGGCCGCCATATTGAATTTGTCTGTACAATAAAGATTAAAGAAACGCGTTTTTTCCCTACTCCTCCTACATTTTTGGTCGAATTTTCTTCAAAATTGCCATAGATGATATCCAGACTGAGCCTCACAAAGTTATCGTAGGGATTTCTGATTTTCAAAACAGTTTGTCCGGTAGAGCCAATCAAAATCTGCAACAAAGCAACCAAACAGGACGTTTGGTCAAATCTCAGCAAATCTTTGAGATATCAACACCAAACTTGGTATGTCACGTGGAAGACACTACAACATGTTACCATGTGCAAAGGCAACTTCATACCTCTAAAAATGATTGATATAAAGCAAATTGAATTTATTGCTAATGCTAAAATAATGCTTTACACATCCGCCGGCCAAAAACTGATACTCTGATTCAATCACTAGTTCATATGAAGACTCTTGAGAATGTTGAGTACACAAATCTGAGAAAAAGTTGACTGTAACATGAAAACTCGATTTTTAGTGAATATTTGAAACATGCATGCTTGGCTAATTTCTAGGGCTGTTTCCCCAAATCCTCTCTCCCTTTGCTCCTGTGCGCGCGTGCTCCACATTCTCTCACACACAAGGGGCCAGAGCCCCTTGACACACGCATGCTTTCTTGAAAATGTGTGCTGACCAAGCCCCCACCCTCGTTTTTTAGCCCCTGTTTCATTTCGCTTCCAATCGCAGCTCGCTGTTACGAATACAAATTATTTTTCGGCGGCCATTGTTGTTTCCCGTGTCCCGTGAAAGTCGTCTCCCGTGAAAGCCGTGTTGGAGGCAGCCACTTTCGGTAAGTCCTGGTTTTACACATTTTAAGCTAGAATTAATGATTGGGTTTGTGAAAATACACTACTCTTGAATTATGGTGAAGGTTTAGCACTTTTAGACCTTATAGATCGTGATTCTGAAGTGACGGAAAACCAAACTCGAAAAGTAGCTACTGTAGCTCTAGCTTTTTTCCTCTGTGTTTTTAATTAGTGAGTCATTTTGCATCTCGGCGAATTGTTCATCAAAAAGGTCGAGGAGAGCAGCCTTTAGGAGAAAAAGCAATTCCCCACAGACCTGTCGGCTCATAATGGTGATTTTTGGCGTGAAAGTCTTTGTAATAAGCCTATGCGGCAGGGAGACTTTTTCAAGGCGAGCCTGTTTCATTCGTCATATGCCCTGAGAAAGCGACCTACGTTAGCCAGGCTAGTTTTCGAAAAGTAGCTACTGTAGCTCTAGCTTTTTTCCTCTGTGTTTTTAATTAGTGAGTCATTTTGCATCTCGGCGAATTGTTCATCAAAAAGGTCGAGGAGAGCAGCCTTTAGGAGAAAAAGCAATTCCCCACAGACCTGTCGGCTCATAATGGTGATTTTTGGCGTGAAAGTCTTTGTAATAAGCCTATGCGGCAGGGAGACTTTTTCAAGGCGAGCCTGTTTCATTCGTCATATGCCCTGAGAAAGCGACCTACGTTAGCCAGGCTAGTTTTGCCAATTTCGGTAAGTCAGGCTATTTAAAGGTCTCTTACAGTCAGAATCACTGTTTACAAGCAAAGGTCGAGCTGGTCTTTTGTCAGATGTGTATATATTGACCAGTTTAGAGGTAAATACTCTTGCCAGAGCCTGGAATCGAACCTGTGTTTTGAGTGACTGCATGGGTCTCCATGACGTCAACACATTTGGATTCAAGTTCAAGTAATGACACTGCATTTCACAGTCAAAACTGAAGTCTGTATCAAGTGTAGATGGGAAAAGCTTCATTTTTCACAACTGACATGGACCCTTTCTTCACTTTGACAGGTCTGGAGGGTCATGCAGAGGCCTGCTCAACAGAGTTCAACAGAGGATGCAACAGACTCGAGGATGGTGAGATCCACACAGACCCCTTGCTGGACTACCCCTCTCTAGCTGGACAGCTTCTCTTCAGCCCTGACCCCAGAACAGCTTGATCCAGCTGGCCTGCCTGCCTGCCTGCCTGCAGGCCCTGCTTGCCCCTGCCTGCCAGCCCTCCAGAGACAGTCACCCCACAGACACAGTAGCTCTGCAGCCTGCTTTTTTGAGGACATTGATGAAAAAGGACAAGCCAGCATTACTTTGATGAAAGTCTAAATGTTTAATCCTTTCCATGTGCCAGTATGCCAAGCTGCTGACTTTGTGTCTTAAGTGATGAAACTAGTTCAAGTGATAGACTTTTGACCTGAATCCAATGATTATTCATCTGAATAAAAACCACTCAAGAGAAGTACTGCTTCTTGGAGCATTTGTGCTCCACATCAGTACATCTCACACATTTGCCTTTGTTTCCATGGGATTCATGGAATTGTTAGTTTCTGCTCCACCATTTCCACCCTAGTGTAATAATAAGTATAATTTAGGACAGCAATTACATTTTTGTGTTATCCTTCCGCATTACACACATTTAGTCAATGTTCTTAAACTCAACCGATTATTGTCATTTTACCATACTGTTCATATTGAACAGACATCAGTGTTTACTTGGAAAGATGACTGTATATTTCCACTTTTGATTTGTATTTCCATCGTAAGTTTGGTCTTTAATTTCATTTGGAAGTGGTATTAAAAGGTCTTACATTTAACTTGTTTATACCTGTAGACACCCTGTGAAGCCCCCACTGCAGAGACAGTTGGTGACAGAGAGGTGCAGACATTAAGTTAAACATGCCTTAAGAATAGAGTAACAAATAGAGACTAAATGTGTAAATGGCTGTTGAAACTGAGTTGGTGCATGTCAGTTTAGGCAAAGGTAACCTTTTAAACCTCTAGGTTTAAAACAAATTCAGATTTGATTGGAACTCTCTTTTATACATTTATAGTTGGATTTGACATTTAATTCATTTAGCAAGTTGTTTAACTCAAACAACCATAACACGGTACATATGGTATACAATGCTGCAGTCAGATTTGGCGAAATTGTTAGCTTGGATGTTATCTTTACATATAGATGGGGTCTTGTTGATGCGCATGCAGCTTCAAGGCAGAAAGACGCGTTCCATTTCACTTTTACTGTACCTACACCTTTAATGTTCCCGCCATCCCCCCATTTCTGAATAAAGTTCGACTGATCTGATTTGTTGATTTCTGTTGCTATGAAAACCAGTTTAGCCAAGCTAACTAACATTGTTTTTAGCTAGCTTGCATTACCATTCAATTGCTAACAAAACATTAGTAAAAATAGCTTGCTAATCGGGCAGAACTTGAACTCGGGCAGGAGACTCTGAGACCTCAGCGCACCACTAGCATCTCGTCATATCACGCAGTCGGAGCACAGCTAGATAATCAGCGTCAGCGCTCTTGGGTACCCAGCATGCAGTGCGGCATGTTAAAAAAACAACAGCTACGCAAGGGATTTCAGTTGTTGTGTTCGTTCAGTTAGATGTTTGTAATGTTATTGGCCGGGTTTCCCAGATTCGTTAAGAAGCTCTTAACGCTAAGAGCTTCTTAGGAGCGTTCTAAGAGCGTTCTAGAGCGTTCTTAGAACGCTCTTAAGAAGCTCTTAGCGTTAAGAGCTTCTTAACGAATCTGGGAAACCCGGCCATTGTTTGTTAGTTAATATAATCTTGTTGGTCACCTTGAGTGTGCATGCTGTGTAGTTTAATGGGAACAGAGAGTCGGCCATTTTACTATCACAGGCTATACTTGCAAGGAGCTGAACGTGGGCTGTGCCCTAGACCAGACCAATTGCCTATGAGGCTAATCTTGATTCTGGATTGACTGAGATTCTGGAAAGAGATCTACTCAAGAAGAGAGTCAATATCTGTGGTTTTCAAGCCATCTTTGAGAAAGTTTGAAAACAATGTTGCGGTTAATATGTTTTGATTGTGGGAGGCAACTTTTGGACTACACCTAAACCTCATGCGGCCACCGCACCACCCGCACTGGCAAAGAGGGAAACAGCATGGATGGGGAAAGTGTGTGGGCAGAGCAAGCAGTAGTAGTACATAAACTACACACGTCCTTTACTAAAGTGTATTCTGACTTTCATAAAGTTATTGTTGTAATCAAAGCTTTTAAAGAATGGATCTCTGCATGATGGGCCTGACCAGAGCACAGGTGGCCTGACAGAACACGCTTCAAAGTTGTCACTTTCAAAAGGGTGGCATTTTAACCCTGTCAGTCCAAAATGTCTAAAAGTTGGTACGCATGCCTTATTGCCAATGGGGAACAAAGAAGTCTCAAGAACCCATAATGTCGGCAGCATGGATATTTCTCTACAGTGACAATTTGTGAAGAATTTCAAAAAATGACTTCAAATCAGCCATTGATCCAATTGTATTGAAATGTTGTGTACATGTATGAAATACATGTCTGTGTCATGTCAATTTTGTAATGGTTTGCAATGCTGAGGAGGAACCCGCCATTGCTGCCTGCAGCTATATTTATTATTATTATTCTAGTTCCATGGGAGTCAATGGCAGCCCCTAGAACCCTTGGATAACTTTTTGAGAAATTTGGCACACTCATTAAGGACAGTTCCTTCTATACCTACACCAAGTTTCATGTATCCCATTAGACCACTCTAGCGCCACCAATGGGTCAAAGTTGGACTTGTGTTTACACACGCAACTTTTGAACCGTATGACCGATTTTCAAAAATGAGGTACCATTGGATTCCCTGGATCAAGACGAGTTCAACGCACCCTATGACGTCGATTTCCGGTTATATAGATTTTCCGCTATTTCCGGTTGTATCAAAAACCTTTGAAAGCCTACTCCTCCTACAATTTTCTACAATCATATCTTCTTCAAAATGACCAGAGATGATCTTCAGACCAAGCCTCACAAAAGTTATCCCATGGCGTTTTGATTTTCTAAACCGTTTGTCCGGCACAGCCAATCAAAATCGGCAACAAAGCAACCAAACAGGACGTTTGGTCAAATCTCAGCAAATCTTTGAGATATCAACACCAAACTTGGTATGTCACGTGGAAGACACTACAACATGTTACCATGTGCAAAGGCAACTTAATACCTCTAAAAATGATTGATATGAAGCAAATTGAATTTATTGCTAATGCTAAAATAATGCTTTACACATCCGCCGGCCAAAAACTGATACTCTGATTCAATCACTAGTTCATATGAAGACTCTTGAGAATGTTTACTACACAAATCTGAGAAAAAGTTGACTGTAACATGAAAACTCGATTTTTAGTGAATATTTGAAACATGCATGCTTGGCTAATTTCTAGGGCTGTTTCCCCAAATCCTCTCTCCCTTTGCTCCTGTGCGCGCGTGCTCCACATTCTCACACACACAAGGGGCCAGAGCCCCTTGACACACGCATGCTTTATTGAAATTGTGTGCTGACCAAGCCCCCACCCTCGTTTTTTAGCCCCTGTTTCATTTCGCTTCCAATCGCAGCTCGCCATATAAATTCTTTTTCGGCGGCCATTGTTGTTTTCAACTGGAGTCCCGTTAAAGCCGTGTTGGAGGCAGCCACTTTCGGTAAGTCCTGTTTTTACACATTTTAAGCTAGAATTAATGATTGGGTTTGTGAAAGTACACTACTCTTGAATTATGGTGAAGGTTTAGCACTTTTAGACCTTTTAGATCGTGATTCTGAAGTGACGGAAAACCGAACTCGAAAAGTACAGTAGCTACTGTAGCTCTAGCTTTTTTCCTCTGTGTTTTTAATTAGTGAGTCATTTTGCATCTCGGCGAATTGTTCATCAAAAAGGTCGAGGAGAGCAGCCTTTAGGAGAAAAAGTAATTCCCCACAGACCTGTCGGCTCATAATTTTGATTTGGTGCGTGAAAGTCTTTGTAATAAGCCTATGCGGCAGGGAGACCGCATAGGCGGCAGCCATTCCTTGGGTGCGTCATGTTCATAAGTTCAACCTTTTTACAGTTACGTGTACACGTAAAAGGTCGAGGAGGGAAGCCGTTAGGGGATGTGGGAATTGTGCTTTTAGCCAGATGCTCCGATTATTTTTGTGATTTGTGGACCGGGGGTACTGTACATTGTTTTGACGTTAGCCTCAGAGTCAGGATCGGCTCGCCCACTGGCAGTGTGTCAACAATTTTGTATTTCACTCAATTCTACTCCAAAAACCTCAGGGAGGACATCTTTTTGTAGACGAGGGCCTGCTAAAGATAGCCAGTACATCTGATTTTTCAAGGCGAGCCTGTTTCATTCGTCATATGCCCTGAGAAAGCGACCTACGTTAGCCAGGCTAGTTTTGCCAATTTAAGTAAGTCAGGCTATTTAAAGGTCTCTGACAGTCAGAATCACTGTTTACAGGCAAAGGTCGAGCTGGTCTTTTGTCAGATGTGTATATATTGACCAGTTTAGAGGTAAAAACTCTTGCCAGAGCCTGGAATCGAACCCGTGTTTTGAGTGACTTTGCATGGGACATTTGACAACCTCAAGAAAAGGCTCTTGTCTTCATTTGCAATGCACCTAGACCATAAGGGGCAATGCTGGGGCCACTTGTAATGTTAGAAAGGCCAGTTACATTAAACATTATTGCTGTCATATACCATGTTCCTTTGATTAAACGCTGCAGCGTTTATTACACAATTATCATTTGTGGTGCAGCGTTTGATAATAATTTTTTTTTTTTAAATTGTAGTGCAAAAATATATTTCAAGGACAGTTCAGCATCCAGATGGCATGTGGGTAAAAGCGATCCCTGTATCTGCTGGTACAAGTCCTTATGCTCTTCTATCGCCATCCAGAAGGCAGGAGGGAGAAAAGACTGTGGCAGGGATGACTAGGGTCAAAAAATGATTCACTTGGCCTTTCTCCTGCAGTGCTGGCTGTAAAGGTCCTGAATGCAGTCCTTGTAATACGCTGTGCAGATTTGACCACTCTTGTAGTGTCTTCCTGTCCTAGGCAGTGCTGTTGCCAAACCATGTTGTAATGCCACCAGTCAGTATGCTCTCAATGGTCCAGTGGTAAAAATTGGTCAGTATAGTGCAATCCGTGCCAAGTTTCCGCTGTCACCGCAGAAAAAAGAGCCTCTGTTTCGCTGTCCTTGTAACCACACCAATATGGTGGTCCAACTCAGGTCCTCGCTGAAGTTGATACCAAAAAATCAGAAACTTTTGACTCTCTCCACAGCTGTGCCCTCGATGTGAATGGGTGCATGTTCTCCCTGCAGCCGCCTGTAGTCCACTATCAACTCCTTGGTTTTTGCTACATTGAGCAACAGGCTGTTATGCTGACACCAGGATGTCATTGTTGCCACCTCTGCTCTGTAGGCAGACTCATCACCATTCTTGATGCAGCCGATAATGGTGGTGTCATCAGCAAACTTAATGATGGTGTTGGAGCTGTTAGTGGCTGCACAATCATAGGTGAACAGAGAGTACAACGGTGGGCTTAACACACAACCCTGTGGGGCACCAGTGCTGAGTGTTAGACTGGTTGAGGTGATGTTACCTAGCCGTACTGCCTGTGGCCTGTCTGTCAGGAAGTTCAATATCCAGCTGCAAATGGAAGGACTGATGTTCAGGTCCTGTAGTTTCACGATGAGCCTGGATGGTACTATGGTGTTGAAGGCGGAGCTGAAGTCAATGAAGAGCATCCGCACGTATATGTTGTTCTGATTCAGGTGAAAGAGAGCAGTGTTCAAGGCCAAAGCTACAGCATCATCTGTAGACCTGTTCGGCCTATATGCAAACTGGAGTAGGTCTAATGCAGGTGACAGGCAGGATGTAATGTGGTCTTTGACTAACCTCTCAAAGCATTGACAACAGAAGTGAGTACAACAGGGCGGTAATCATTGAGACAGCTCACTGATGGTTTCTTAGGGACTGGGATGATGGTGGCCCCCTTGAAGCTATTGGGGACGACATACTGCGACAGGGAGAGGTTAAAGATGTCAGTGAACACCCCTGCCAGATCAGGAGCACAGGCCTTGAGAACACAGCCAGGGATGTTGTCAGGTCCTTGAGCTTTATGCACATTCACTCTAAGTGATAAGTTTAAGGTTGTTATAGAGGTTGTTAGAAATCTAAGGAAACCTCTATTCCCTTGTGTACACTACAGCATCCAGCAAACAAAGTATGTTGTTTTGTGTCTGTATTTTACTTTGGTGAACGTTATTTACATGCTGCACATGTCATTGTATGTACATATTAAGCTAATGTGGTCTTTATTTTCTCATTACAGCGTGAGTTTAGTTTTAACGTTGGATTTGGAGAAGAAGCTTAAAATAAACCTGTAGCAAGTAAGACACTTGTGCCTGCCAGTGCTTCATGGGAATTATAGTACACTACACTTGTGAATTACTTGTGTAATAAATACTGTGTTTTAATTTAAACCAATTAAATAACCGTTTTCTGATTTTTGGGGGGAGGCGTTTAATCGAGGGTGCCATTTATTACATAATGTTCATTTTTGGTGCAGCGTTTATTCCAGGGCAACGTATAATCAAATAAAAACTCTAGTTTTCTTCCCAGCATTGCAAACACTAGCAGGCAAAAGCAGTGGTGCCCAGATATGTTTCATAGGACTGGCAAAAAAGAGAAGCACAAAGGTACAACATCCTCCCACTACCATTATCTCAAATTCACTCTCCTGAGTTTCCTCTATGTATATCCGTAACTGCTATAGTATGGGCCTATATGAAAGTTTCAAAGAAAAAGTGTAATAATGCAGAATACAGGAAAGGAACAGTGTGCTGGTGTGGAAAGTCCCCACAAACTGCAGAATGGCCAGAAAATATTAGATTTTACATTAGATAGTATCAAGGCCCAATTGCAAAAGAGGTCCAAAGGATATTTACAATTGTAGTAGGCCATTAATATGTTCAGGGGTGTAATTTGTTGGATAAGAAGCCCCACCCCCAACTCCAGAGTTAATGTTATCTTTACATATAGATAGACATTAGCTCTACCGTGGTCCAGTTGCCCGCATGACTCTTGTCAGTTATCGAAGCCTATTACATGTTTTTTTAATTTTCAAAACCGTTTGCCCGGTACAGACAATCAAAATGTGCCGTTAAGCCAGCAAACAGGAAGTTGGGTCGTATCTCAGCAAATCTTTGATGGATTCACACCAAACTTGCTGCGTGTACTCGTTGCTCTCTTCTGAGGATGTTTTCTGGGTCATTTGACTGCTTGGCCACCTCATTGCTGCTTGCAGCTATATTTGGATTTGGTCAGATTTGGTATCCCATTGGTAAGTCTGCAGCATGGATTTTTCTATACAGTGACAATTTGTGAAGAATATACATTTTTCAATGGTTCGCAATGTTTTGGAGGAATCCGCCATTGCTGCTTGCAGCTATATTTAGGATTCCTCCGTAAGGAGGAAACCTATTGTTATTGTTAGTTTTATTAGGGTTCCTCCGGTAGGAGAACCCTATTGTTATTGGTGGTATTATTATTTTTTACCCATGGGAGTCAATGGCAGCCCCTAGACCAGTACCGTAAAAAGTTGTGAAATTTGGCATGTTGAAACTGCAGACCATTAGTAACTACCATACCAAACATGGGCCATGTGAGACAATAGGTGGCGCTACAGGCCACGCCCCAATATGTCAATTTTCAAATTGATGCCATTTGCAGGCCATAAGTCCCAAAATTCTGAAATTCATTACATATGCCTTATTTCTCATGAGGAATAAAAAAGCCTCAAGAAGCTATAACGGTCACCATATTGGATTTGTCTGTACAATAAAGATTAAGGAAACGCGTTTTTTCCCTACTCCTCCTACATTTTTGGTCGAATTTTCTTCAAAATTGCCATAGATGATATCCAGACTGAGCCTCACAAAAGTTATCGTAGGGATTTCTGATTTTCAAAACCGTTTGTCCGGTAGAGCCAATCAAAATCTGCAACAAAGCAACCAAACAGGACGTTTGGTCAAATCTCAGCAAATCTTTGAGATATCAACACCAAACTTGGTATGTCACGTGGAAGACACTACAACATGTTACCATGTGCAAAGGCAACTTCATACCTCTAAAAATGATTGATATAAAGCAAATTGAATTTATTGCTAATGCTAAAATAATGCTTTACACATCCGCCGGCCAAAAACTGATACTCTGATTCAATCACTAGTTCATATGAAGACTCTTGAGAATGTTGAGTACACAAATCTGAGAAAAAGTTGACTGTAACATGAAAACTCGATTTTTAGTGAATATTTGAAACATGCATGCTTGGCTAATTTCTAGGGCTGTTTCCCCAAATCCTCTCTCCCTTTGCTCCTGTGCGCGCGTGCTCCACATTCTCTCACACACAAGGGGCCAGAGCCCCTTGACACACGCATGCTTTCTTGAAAATGTGTGCTGACCAAGCCCCCACCCTCGTTTTTTAGCCCCTGTTTCATTTCGCTTCCAATCGCAGCTCGCTGTTACGAATACAAATTATTTTTCGGCGGCCATTGTTGTTTCCCGTGTCCCGTGAAAGTCGTCTCCCGTGAAAGCCGTGTTGGAGGCAGCCACTTTCGGTAAGTCCTGGTTTTACACATTTTAAGCTAGAATTAATGATTGGGTTTGTGAAAGTACACTACTCTTGAATTATGGTGAAGGTTTAGCACTTTTAGACCTTATAGATCGTGATTCTGAAGTGACGGAAAACCAAACTCGAAAAGTAGCTACTGTAGCTCTAGCTTTTTTCCTCTGTGTTTTTAATTAGTGAGTCATTTTGCATCTCGGCGAATTGTTCATCAAAAAGGTCGAGGAGAGCAGCCTTTAGGAGAAAAAGCAATTCCCCACAGACCTGTCGGCTCATAATGGTGATTTTTGGCGTGAAAGTCTTTGTAATAAGCCTATGCGGCAGGGAGACTTTTTCAAGGCGAGCCTGTTTCATTCGTCATATGCCCTGAGAAAGCGACCTACGTTAGCCAGGCTAGTTTTGCCAATTTCGGTAAGTCAGGCTATTTAAAGGTCTCTTACAGTCAGAATCACTGTTTACAAGCAAAGGTCGAGCTGGTCTTTTGTCAGATGTGTATATATTGACCAGTTTAGAGGTAAATACTCTTGCCAGAGCCTGGAATCGAACCTGTGTTTTGAGTGACTGCATGGGTCTCCATGACGTCAACACATTTGGATTCAAGTTCAAGTAATGACACTGCATTTCACAGTCAAAACTGAAGTCTGTATCAAGTGTAGATGGGAAAAGCTTCATTTTTCACAACTGACATGGACCCTTTCTTCACTTTGACAGGTCTGGAGGGTCATGCAGAGGCCTGCTCAACAGAGTTCAACAGAGGATGCAACAGACTCGAGGATGGTGAGATCCACACAGACCCCTTGCTGGACTACCCCTCTCTAGCTGGACAGCTTCTCTTCAGCCCTGACCCCAGAACAGCTTGATCCAGCTGGCCTGCCTGCAGGCCCTGCTTGCCCCTGCCTGCCAGCCCTCCAGAGACAGTCACCCCACAGACACAGTAGCTCTGCAGCCTGCTTTTTTGAGGACATTGATGAAAAAGGACAAGCCAGCATTACTTTGATGAAAGTCTAAATGTTTAATCCTTTCCATGTGCCAGTATGCCAAGCTGCTGACTTTGTGTCTTAAGTGATGAAACTAGTTCAAGTGATAGACTTTTGACCTGAATCCAATGATTATTCATCTGAATAAAAACCACTCAAGAGAAGTACTGCTTCTTGGAGCATGTGTGCTCCACATCAGTACATCTCACACATTTGCCTTTGTTTCCATGGGATTCATGGAATTGTTAGTTTCTGCTCCACCATTTCCACCCTAGTGTAATAATAAGTATAATTTAGGACAGCAATTACATTTTTGTGTTATCCTTCCGCATTACACACATTTAGTCAATGTTCTTAAACTCAACCGATTATTGTCATTTTACCATACTGTTCATATTGAACAGACATCAGTGTTTACTTGGAAAGATGACTGTATATTTCCACTTTTGATTTGTATTTCCATCGTAAGTTTGGTCTTTAATTTCATTTGGAAGTGGTATTAAAAGGTCTTACATTTAACTTGTTTATACCTGTAGACACCCTGTGAAGCCCCCACTGCAGAGACAGTTGGTGACAGAGAGGTGCAGACATTAAGTTAAACATGCCTTAAGAATAGAGTAACAAATAGAGACTAAATGTGTAAATGGCTGTTGAAACTGAGTTGGTGCATGTCAGTTTAGGCAAAGGTAACCTTTTAAACCTCTAGGTTTAAAACAAATTCAGATTTGATTGGAACTCTCTTTTATACATTTATAGTTGGATTTGACATTTAATTCATTTAGCAAGTTGTTTAACTCAAACAACCATAACACGGTACATATGGTATACAATGCTGCAGTCAGATTTGGCGAAATTGTTAGCTTGGATGTTATCTTTACATATAGATGGGGTCTTGTTGATGCGCACGCAGCTTCAAGGCAGAAAGACGCGTTCCATTTCACTTTTACTGTACCTACACCTTTAATGTTCCCGCCATCCCCCCATTTCTGAATAAAGTTCGACTGATCTGATTTGTTGATTTCTGTTGCTATGAAAACCAGTTTAGCCAAGCTAACTAACATTGTTTTTAGCTAGCTTGCATTACCATTCAATTGCTAACAAAACATTAGTAAAAATAGCTTGCTAATCGGGCAGAACTTGAACTCGGGCAGGAGACTCTGAGACCTCAGCGCACCACTAGCATCTCGTCATATCACGCAGTCGGAGCACAGCTAGATAATCAGCGTCAGCGCTCTTGGGTACCCAGCATGCAGTGCGGCATGTTAAAAAAAACAACAGCTACGCAAGGGATTTCAGTTGTTGTGTTCGTTCAGTTAGATGTTTGTAATGTTATTGGCCGGGTTTCCCAGATTCGTTAAGAAGCTCTTAACGCTAAGAGCTTCTTAGGAGCGTTCTAAGAGCGTTCTAGAGCGTTCTTAGAACGCTCTTAAGAAGCTCTTAGCGTTAAGAGCTTCTTAACGAATCTGGGAAACCCGGCCATTGTTTGTTAGTTAATATAATCTTGTTGGTCACCTTGAGTGTGCATGCTGTGTAGTTTAATGGGAACAGAGAGTCGGCCATTTTACTATCACAGGCTATACTTGCAAGGAGCTGAACGTGGGCTGTGCCCTAGACCAGACCAATTGCCTATGAGGCTAATCTTGATTCTGGATTGACTGAGATTCTGGAAAGAGATCTACTCAAGAAGAGAGTCAATATCTGTGGTTTTCAAGCCATCTTTGAGAAAGTTTGAAAACAATGTTGCGGTTAATATGTTTTGATTGTGGGAGGCAACTTTTGGACTACACCTAAACCTCATGCGGCCACCGCACCACCCGCACTGGCAAAGAGGGAAACAGCATGGATGGGGAAAGTGTGTGGGCAGAGCAAGCAGTAGTAGTACATAAACTACACACGTCCTTTACTAAAGTGTATTCTGACTTTCATAAAGTTATTGTTGTAATCAAAGCTTTTAAAGAATGGATCTCTGCATGATGGGCCTGACCAGAGCACAGGTGGCCTGACAGAACACGCTTCAAAGTTGTCACTTTCAAAAGGGTGGCATTTTAACCCTGTCAGTCCAAAATGTCTAAAAGTTGGTACGCATGCCTTATTGCCAATGGGGAACAAAGAAGTCTCAAGAACCCATAATGTCGGCAGCATGGATATTTCTCTACAGTGACAATTTGTGAAGAATTTCAAAAAATGACTTCAAATCAGCCATTGATCCAATTGTATTGAAATGTTGTGTACATGTATGAAATACATGTCTGTGTCATGTCAATTTTGTAATGGTTTGCAATGCTGAGGAGGAACCCGCCATTGCTGCCTGCAGCTATATTTATTATTATTATTCTAGTTCCATGGGAGTCAATGGCAGCCCCTAGAACCCTTGGATAACTTTTTGAGAAATTTGGCACACTCATTAAGGACAGTTCCTTCTATACCTACACCAAGTTTCATGTATCCCATTAGACCACTCTAGCGCCACCAATGGGTCAAAGTTGGACTTGTGTTTACACACGCAACTTTTGAACCGTATGACCGATTTTCAAAAATGAGGTACCATTGGATTCCCTGGATCAAGACGAGTTCAACGCACCCTATGACGTCGATTTCCGGTTATATAGATTTTCCGCTATTTCCGGTTGTATCAAAAACCTTTGAAAGCCTACTCCTCCTACAATTTTCTACAATCATATCTTCTTCAAAATGACCAGAGATGATCTTCAGACCAAGCCTCACAAAAGTTATCCCATGGCGTTTTGATTTTCTAAACCGTTTGTCCGGCACAGCCAATCAAAATCGGCAACAAAGCAACCAAACAGGACGTTTGGTCAAATCTCAGCAAATCTTTGAGATATCAACACCAAACTTGGTATGTCACGTGGAAGACACTACAACATGTTACCATGTGCAAAGGCAACTTAATACCTCTAAAAATGATTGATATGAAGCAAATTGAATTTATTGCTAATGCTAAAATAATGCTTTACACATCCGCCGGCCAAAAACTGATACTCTGATTCAATCACTAGTTCATATGAAGACTCTTGAGAATGTTTACTACACAAATCTGAGAAAAAGTTGACTGTAACATGAAAACTCGATTTTTAGTGAATATTTGAAACATGCATGCTTGGCTAATTTCTAGGGCTGTTTCCCCAAATCCTCTCTCCCTTTGCTCCTGTGCGCGCGTGCTCCACATTCTCACACACACAAGGGGCCAGAGCCCCTTGACACACGCATGCTTTATTGAAATTGTGTGCTGACCAAGCCCCCACCCTCGTTTTTTAGCCCCTGTTTCATTTCGCTTCCAATCGCAGCTCGCCATATAAATTCTTTTTCGGCGGCCATTGTTGTTTTCAACTGGAGTCCCGTTAAAGCCGTGTTGGAGGCAGCCACTTTCGGTAAGTCCTGTTTTTACACATTTTAAGCTAGAATTAATGATTGGGTTTGTGAAAGTACACTACTCTTGAATTATGGTGAAGGTTTAGCACTTTTAGACCTTTTAGATCGTGATTCTGAAGTGACGGAAAACCGAACTCGAAAAGTACAGTAGCTACTGTAGCTCTAGCTTTTTTCCTCTGTGTTTTTAATTAGTGAGTCATTTTGCATCTCGGCGAATTGTTCATCAAAAAGGTCGAGGAGAGCAGCCTTTAGGAGAAAAAGTAATTCCCCACAGACCTGTCGGCTCATAATTTTGATTTGGTGCGTGAAAGTCTTTGTAATAAGCCTATGCGGCAGGGAGACCGCATAGGCGGCAGCCATTCCTTGGGTGCGTCATGTTCATAAGTTCAACCTTTTTACAGTTACGTGTACACGTAAAAGGTCGAGGAGGGAAGCCGTTAGGGGATGTGGGAATTGTGCTTTTAGCCAGATGCTCCGATTATTTTTGTGATTTGTGGACCGGGGGTACTGTACATTGTTTTGACGTTAGCCTCAGAGTCAGGATCGGCTCGCCCACTGGCAGTGTGTCAACAATTTTGTATTTCACTCAATTCTACTCCAAAAACCTCAGGGAGGACATCTTTTTGTAGACGAGGGCCTGCTAAAGATAGCCAGTACATCTGATTTTTCAAGGCGAGCCTGTTTCATTCGTCATATGCCCTGAGAAAGCGACCTACGTTAGCCAGGCTAGTTTTGCCAATTTAAGTAAGTCAGGCTATTTAAAGGTCTCTGACAGTCAGAATCACTGTTTACAGGCAAAGGTCGAGCTGGTCTTTTGTCAGATGTGTATATATTGACCAGTTTAGAGGTAAAAACTCTTGCCAGAGCCTGGAATCGAACCCGTGTTTTGAGTGACTTTGCATGGGACATTTGACAACCTCAAGAAAAGGCTCTTGTCTTCATTTGCAATGCACCTAGACCATAAGGGGCAATGCTGGGGCCACTTGTAATGTTAGAAAGGCCAGTTACATTAAACATTATTGCTGTCATATACCATGTTCCTTTGATTAAACGCTGCAGCGTTTATTACACAATTATCATTTGTGGTGCAGCGTTTGATAATAATTTTTTTTTTTTAAATTGTAGTGCAAAAATATATTTCAAGGACAGTTCAGCATCCAGATGGCATGTGGGTAAAAGCGATCCCTGTATCTGCTGGTACAAGTCCTTATGCTCTTCTATCGCCATCCAGAAGGCAGGAGGGAGAAAAGACTGTGGCAGGGATGACTAGGGTCAAAAAATGATTCACTTGGCCTTTCTCCTGCAGTGCTGGCTGTAAAGGTCCTGAATGCAGTCCTTGTAATACGCTGTGCAGATTTGACCACTCTTGTAGTGTCTTCCTGTCCTAGGCAGTGCTGTTGCCAAACCATGTTGTAATGCCACCAGTCAGTATGCTCTCAATGGTCCAGTGGTAAAAATTGGTCAGTATAGTGCAATCCGTGCCAAGTTTCCGCTGTCACCGCAGAAAAAAGAGCCTCTGTTTCGCTGTCCTTGTAACCACACCAATATGGTGGTCCAACTCAGGTCCTCGCTGAAGTTGATACCAAAAAATCAGAAACTTTTGACTCTCTCCACAGCTGTGCCCTCGATGTGAATGGGTGCATGTTCTCCCTGCAGCCGCCTGTAGTCCACTATCAACTCCTTGGTTTTTGCTACATTGAGCAACAGGCTGTTATGCTGACACCAGGATGTCATTGTTGCCACCTCTGCTCTGTAGGCAGACTCATCACCATTCTTGATGCAGCCGATAATGGTGGTGTCATCAGCAAACTTAATGATGGTGTTGGAGCTGTTAGTGGCTGCACAATCATAGGTGAACAGAGAGTACAACGGTGGGCTTAACACACAACCCTGTGGGGCACCAGTGCTGAGTGTTAGACTGGTTGAGGTGATGTTACCTAGCCGTACTGCCTGTGGCCTGTCTGTCAGGAAGTTCAATATCCAGCTGCAAATGGAAGGACTGATGTTCAGGTCCTGTAGTTTCACGATGAGCCTGGATGGTACTATGGTGTTGAAGGCGGAGCTGAAGTCAATGAAGAGCATCCGCACGTATATGTTGTTCTGATTCAGGTGAAAGAGAGCAGTGTTCAAGGCCAAAGCTACAGCATCATCTGTAGACCTGTTCGGCCTATATGCAAACTGGAGTAGGTCTAATGCAGGTGACAGGCAGGATGTAATGTGGTCTTTGACTAACCTCTCAAAGCATTGACAACAGAAGTGAGTACAACAGGGCGGTAATCATTGAGACAGCTCACTGATGGTTTCTTAGGGACTGGGATGATGGTGGCCCCCTTGAAGCTATTGGGGACGACATACTGCGACAGGGAGAGGTTAAAGATGTCAGTGAACACCCCTGCCAGATCAGGAGCACAGGCCTTGAGAACACAGCCAGGGATGTTGTCAGGTCCTTGAGCTTTATGCACATTCACTCTAAGTGATAAGTTTAAGGTTGTTATAGAGGTTGTTAGAAATCTAAGGAAACCTCTATTCCCTTGTGTACACTACAGCATCCAGCAAACAAAGTATGTTGTTTTGTGTCTGTATTTTACTTTGGTGAACGTTATTTACATGCTGCACATGTCATTGTATGTACATATTAAGCTAATGTGGTCTTTATTTTCTCATTACAGCGTGAGTTTAGTTTTAACGTTGGATTTGGAGAAGAAGCTTAAAATAAACCTGTAGCAAGTAAGACACTTGTGCCTGCCAGTGCTTCATGGGAATTATAGTACACTACACTTGTGAATTACTTGTGTAATAAATACTGTGTTTTAATTTAAACCAATTAAATAACCGTTTTCTGATTTTTGGGGGGAGGCGTTTAATCGAGGGTGCCATTTATTACATAATGTTCATTTTTGGTGCAGCGTTTATTCCAGGGCAACGTATAATCAAATAAAAACTCTAGTTTTCTTCCCAGCATTGCAAACACTAGCAGGCAAAAGCAGTGGTGCCCAGATATGTTTCATAGGACTGGCAAAAAAGAGAAGCACAAAGGTACAACATCCTCCCACTACCATTATCTCAAATTCACTCTCCTGAGTTTCCTCTATGTATATCCGTAACTGCTATAGTATGGGCCTATATGAAAGTTTCAAAGAAAAAGTGTAATAATGCAGAATACAGGAAAGGAACAGTGTGCTGGTGTGGAAAGTCCCCACAAACTGCAGAATGGCCAGAAAATATTAGATTTTACATTAGATAGTATCAAGGCCCAATTGCAAAAGAGGTCCAAAGGATATTTACAATTGTAGTAGGCCATTAATATGTTCAGGGGTGTAATTTGTTGGATAAGAAGCCCCACCCCCAACTCCAGAGTTAATGTTATCTTTACATATAGATAGACATTAGCTCTACCGTGGTCCAGTTGCCCGCATGACTCTTGTCAGTTATCGAAGCCTATTACATGTTTTTTTAATTTTCAAAACCGTTTGCCCGGTACAGACAATCAAAATGTGCCGTTAAGCCAGCAAACAGGAAGTTGGGTCGTATCTCAGCAAATCTTTGATGGATTCACACCAAACTTGCTGCGTGTACTCGTTGCTCTCTTCTGAGGATGTTTTCTGGGTCATTTGACTGCTTGGCCACCTCATTGCTGCTTGCAGCTATATTTGGATTTGGTCAGATTTGGTATCCCATTGGTAAGTCTGCAGCATGGATTTTTCTATACAGTGACAATTTGTGAAGAATATACATTTTTCAATGGTTCGCAATGTTTTGGAGGAATCCGCCATTGCTGCTTGCAGCTATATTTAGGATTCCTCCGTAAGGAGGAAACCTATTGTTATTGTTAGTTTTATTAGGGTTCCTCCGGTAGGAGAACCCTATTGTTATTGGTGGTATTATTATTTTTTACCCATGGGAGTCAATGGCAGCCCCTAGACCAGTACCGTAAAAAGTTGTGAAATTTGGCATGTTGAAACTGCAGACCATTAGTAACTACCATACCAAACATGGGCCATGTGAGACAATAGGTGGCGCTACAGGCCACGCCCCAATATGTCAATTTTCAAATTGATGCCATTTGCAGGCCATAAGTCCCAAAATTCTGAAATTCATTACATATGCCTTATTTCTCATGAGGAATAAAAAAGCCTCAAGAAGCTATAACGGTCACCATATTGGATTTGTCTGTACAATAAAGATTAAGGAAACGCGTTTTTTCCCTACTCCTCCTACATTTTTGGTCGAATTTTCTTCAAAATTGCCATAGATGATATCCAGACTGAGCCTCACAAAAGTTATCGTAGGGATTTCTGATTTTCAAAACCGTTTGTCCGGTAGAGCCAATCAAAATCTGCAACAAAGCAACCAAACAGGACGTTTGGTCAAATCTCAGCAAATCTTTGAGATATCAACACCAAACTTGGTATGTCACGTGGAAGACACTACAACATGTTACCATGTGCAAAGGCAACTTCATACCTCTAAAAATGATTGATATAAAGCAAATTGAATTTATTGCTAATGCTAAAATAATGCTTTACACATCCGCCGGCCAAAAACTGATACTCTGATTCAATCACTAGTTCATATGAAGACTCTTGAGAATGTTGAGTACACAAATCTGAGAAAAAGTTGACTGTAACATGAAAACTCGATTTTTAGTGAATATTTGAAACATGCATGCTTGGCTAATTTCTAGGGCTGTTTCCCCAAATCCTCTCTCCCTTTGCTCCTGTGCGCGCGTGCTCCACATTCTCTCACACACAAGGGGCCAGAGCCCCTTGACACACGCATGCTTTCTTGAAAATGTGTGCTGACCAAGCCCCCACCCTCGTTTTTTAGCCCCTGTTTCATTTCGCTTCCAATCGCAGCTCGCTGTTACGAATACAAATTATTTTTCGGCGGCCATTGTTGTTTCCCGTGTCCCGTGAAAGTCGTCTCCCGTGAAAGCCGTGTTGGAGGCAGCCACTTTCGGTAAGTCCTGGTTTTACACATTTTAAGCTAGAATTAATGATTGGGTTTGTGAAAGTACACTACTCTTGAATTATGGTGAAGGTTTAGCACTTTTAGACCTTATAGATCGTGATTCTGAAGTGACGGAAAACCAAACTCGAAAAGTAGCTACTGTAGCTCTAGCTTTTTTCCTCTGTGTTTTTAATTAGTGAGTCATTTTGCATCTCGGCGAATTGTTCATCAAAAAGGTCGAGGAGAGCAGCCTTTAGGAGAAAAAGCAATTCCCCACAGACCTGTCGGCTCATAATGGTGATTTTTGGCGTGAAAGTCTTTGTAATAAGCCTATGCGGCAGGGAGACTTTTTCAAGGCGAGCCTGTTTCATTCGTCATATGCCCTGAGAAAGCGACCTACGTTAGCCAGGCTAGTTTTGCCAATTTCGGTAAGTCAGGCTATTTAAAGGTCTCTTACAGTCAGAATCACTGTTTACAAGCAAAGGTCGAGCTGGTCTTTTGTCAGATGTGTATATATTGACCAGTTTAGAGGTAAATACTCTTGCCAGAGCCTGGAATCGAACCTGTGTTTTGAGTGACTGCATGGGTCTCCATGACGTCAACACATTTGGATTCAAGTTCAAGTAATGACACTGCATTTCACAGTCAAAACTGAAGTCTGTATCAAGTGTAGATGGGAAAAGCTTCATTTTTCACAACTGACATGGACCCTTTCTTCACTTTGACAGGTCTGGAGGGTCATGCAGAGGCCTGCTCAACAGAGTTCAACAGAGGATGCAACAGACTCGAGGATGGTGAGATCCACACAGACCCCTTGCTGGACTACCCCTCTCTAGCTGGACAGCTTCTCTTCAGCCCTGACCCCAGAACAGCTTGATCCAGCTGGCCTGCCTGCAGGCCCTGCTTGCCCCTGCCTGCCAGCCCTCCAGAGACAGTCACCCCACAGACACAGTAGCTCTGCAGCCTGCTTTTTTGAGGACATTGATGAAAAAGGACAAGCCAGCATTACTTTGATGAAAGTCTAAATGTTTAATCCTTTCCATGTGCCAGTATGCCAAGCTGCTGACTTTGTGTCTTAAGTGATGAAACTAGTTCAAGTGATAGACTTTTGACCTGAATCCAATGATTATTCATCTGAATAAAAACCACTCAAGAGAAGTACTGCTTCTTGGAGCATGTGTGCTCCACATCAGTACATCTCACACATTTGCCTTTGTTTCCATGGGATTCATGGAATTGTTAGTTTCTGCTCCACCATTTCCACCCTAGTGTAATAATAAGTATAATTTAGGACAGCAATTACATTTTTGTGTTATCCTTCCGCATTACACACATTTAGTCAATGTTCTTAAACTCAACCGATTATTGTCATTTTACCATACTGTTCATATTGAACAGACATCAGTGTTTACTTGGAAAGATGACTGTATATTTCCACTTTTGATTTGTATTTCCATCGTAAGTTTGGTCTTTAATTTCATTTGGAAGTGGTATTAAAAGGTCTTACATTTAACTTGTTTATACCTGTAGACACCCTGTGAAGCCCCCACTGCAGAGACAGTTGGTGACAGAGAGGTGCAGACATTAAGTTAAACATGCCTTAAGAATAGAGTAACAAATAGAGACTAAATGTGTAAATGGCTGTTGAAACTGAGTTGGTGCATGTCAGTTTAGGCAAAGGTAACCTTTTAAACCTCTAGGTTTAAAACAAATTCAGATTTGATTGGAACTCTCTTTTATACATTTATAGTTGGATTTGACATTTAATTCATTTAGCAAGTTGTTTAACTCAAACAACCATAACACGGTACATATGGTATACAATGCTGCAGTCAGATTTGGCGAAATTGTTAGCTTGGATGTTATCTTTACATATAGATGGGGTCTTGTTGATGCGCACGCAGCTTCAAGGCAGAAAGACGCGTTCCATTTCACTTTTACTGTACCTACACCTTTAATGTTCCCGCCATCCCCCCATTTCTGAATAAAGTTCGACTGATCTGATTTGTTGATTTCTGTTGCTATGAAAACCAGTTTAGCCAAGCTAACTAACATTGTTTTTAGCTAGCTTGCATTACCATTCAATTGCTAACAAAACATTAGTAAAAATAGCTTGCTAATCGGGCAGAACTTGAACTCGGGCAGGAGACTCTGAGACCTCAGCGCACCACTAGCATCTCGTCATATCACGCAGTCGGAGCACAGCTAGATAATCAGCGTCAGCGCTCTTGGGTACCCAGCATGCAGTGCGGCATGTTAAAAAAAACAACAGCTACGCAAGGGATTTCAGTTGTTGTGTTCGTTCAGTTAGATGTTTGTAATGTTATTGGCCGGGTTTCCCAGATTCGTTAAGAAGCTCTTAACGCTAAGAGCTTCTTAGGAGCGTTCTAAGAGCGTTCTAGAGCGTTCTTAGAACGCTCTTAAGAAGCTCTTAGCGTTAAGAGCTTCTTAACGAATCTGGGAAACCCGGCCATTGTTTGTTAGTTAATATAATCTTGTTGGTCACCTTGAGTGTGCATGCTGTGTAGTTTAATGGGAACAGAGAGTCGGCCATTTTACTATCACAGGCTATACTTGCAAGGAGCTGAACGTGGGCTGTGCCCTAGACCAGACCAATTGCCTATGAGGCTAATCTTGATTCTGGATTGACTGAGATTCTGGAAAGAGATCTACTCAAGAAGAGAGTCAATATCTGTGGTTTTCAAGCCATCTTTGAGAAAGTTTGAAAACAATGTTGCGGTTAATATGTTTTGATTGTGGGAGGCAACTTTTGGACTACACCTAAACCTCATGCGGCCACCGCACCACCCGCACTGGCAAAGAGGGAAACAGCATGGATGGGGAAAGTGTGTGGGCAGAGCAAGCAGTAGTAGTACATAAACTACACACGTCCTTTACTAAAGTGTATTCTGACTTTCATAAAGTTATTGTTGTAATCAAAGCTTTTAAAGAATGGATCTCTGCATGATGGGCCTGACCAGAGCACAGGTGGCCTGACAGAACACGCTTCAAAGTTGTCACTTTCAAAAGGGTGGCATTTTAACCCTGTCAGTCCAAAATGTCTAAAAGTTGGTACGCATGCCTTATTGCCAATGGGGAACAAAGAAGTCTCAAGAACCCATAATGTCGGCAGCATGGATATTTCTCTACAGTGACAATTTGTGAAGAATTTCAAAAAATGACTTCAAATCAGCCATTGATCCAATTGTATTGAAATGTTGTGTACATGTATGAAATACATGTCTGTGTCATGTCAATTTTGTAATGGTTTGCAATGCTGAGGAGGAACCCGCCATTGCTGCCTGCAGCTATATTTATTATTATTATTCTAGTTCCATGGGAGTCAATGGCAGCCCCTAGAACCCTTGGATAACTTTTTGAGAAATTTGGCACACTCATTAAGGACAGTTCCTTCTATACCTACACCAAGTTTCATGTATCCCATTAGACCACTCTAGCGCCACCAATGGGTCAAAGTTGGACTTGTGTTTACACACGCAACTTTTGAACCGTATGACCGATTTTCAAAAATGAGGTACCATTGGATTCCCTGGATCAAGACGAGTTCAACGCACCCTATGACGTCGATTTCCGGTTATATAGATTTTCCGCTATTTCCGGTTGTATCAAAAACCTTTGAAAGCCTACTCCTCCTACAATTTTCTACAATCATATCTTCTTCAAAATGACCAGAGATGATCTTCAGACCAAGCCTCACAAAAGTTATCCCATGGCGTTTTGATTTTCTAAACCGTTTGTCCGGCACAGCCAATCAAAATCGGCAACAAAGCAACCAAACAGGACGTTTGGTCAAATCTCAGCAAATCTTTGAGATATCAACACCAAACTTGGTATGTCACGTGGAAGACACTACAACATGTTACCATGTGCAAAGGCAACTTAATACCTCTAAAAATGATTGATATGAAGCAAATTGAATTTATTGCTAATGCTAAAATAATGCTTTACACATCCGCCGGCCAAAAACTGATACTCTGATTCAATCACTAGTTCATATGAAGACTCTTGAGAATGTTTACTACACAAATCTGAGAAAAAGTTGACTGTAACATGAAAACTCGATTTTTAGTGAATATTTGAAACATGCATGCTTGGCTAATTTCTAGGGCTGTTTCCCCAAATCCTCTCTCCCTTTGCTCCTGTGCGCGCGTGCTCCACATTCTCACACACACAAGGGGCCAGAGCCCCTTGACACACGCATGCTTTATTGAAATTGTGTGCTGACCAAGCCCCCACCCTCGTTTTTTAGCCCCTGTTTCATTTCGCTTCCAATCGCAGCTCGCCATATAAATTCTTTTTCGGCGGCCATTGTTGTTTTCAACTGGAGTCCCGTTAAAGCCGTGTTGGAGGCAGCCACTTTCGGTAAGTCCTGTTTTTACACATTTTAAGCTAGAATTAATGATTGGGTTTGTGAAAGTACACTACTCTTGAATTATGGTGAAGGTTTAGCACTTTTAGACCTTTTAGATCGTGATTCTGAAGTGACGGAAAACCGAACTCGAAAAGTACAGTAGCTACTGTAGCTCTAGCTTTTTTCCTCTGTGTTTTTAATTAGTGAGTCATTTTGCATCTCGGCGAATTGTTCATCAAAAAGGTCGAGGAGAGCAGCCTTTAGGAGAAAAAGTAATTCCCCACAGACCTGTCGGCTCATAATTTTGATTTGGTGCGTGAAAGTCTTTGTAATAAGCCTATGCGGCAGGGAGACCGCATAGGCGGCAGCCATTCCTTGGGTGCGTCATGTTCATAAGTTCAACCTTTTTACAGTTACGTGTACACGTAAAAGGTCGAGGAGGGAAGCCGTTAGGGGATGTGGGAATTGTGCTTTTAGCCAGATGCTCCGATTATTTTTGTGATTTGTGGACCGGGGGTACTGTACATTGTTTTGACGTTAGCCTCAGAGTCAGGATCGGCTCGCCCACTGGCAGTGTGTCAACAATTTTGTATTTCACTCAATTCTACTCCAAAAACCTCAGGGAGGACATCTTTTTGTAGACGAGGGCCTGCTAAAGATAGCCAGTACATCTGATTTTTCAAGGCGAGCCTGTTTCATTCGTCATATGCCCTGAGAAAGCGACCTACGTTAGCCAGGCTAGTTTTGCCAATTTAAGTAAGTCAGGCTATTTAAAGGTCTCTGACAGTCAGAATCACTGTTTACAGGCAAAGGTCGAGCTGGTCTTTTGTCAGATGTGTATATATTGACCAGTTTAGAGGTAAAAACTCTTGCCAGAGCCTGGAATCGAACCCGTGTTTTGAGTGACTTTGCATGGGACATTTGACAACCTCAAGAAAAGGCTCTTGTCTTCATTTGCAATGCACCTAGACCATAAGGGGCAATGCTGGGGCCACTTGTAATGTTAGAAAGGCCAGTTACATTAAACATTATTGCTGTCATATACCATGTTCCTTTGATTAAACGCTGCAGCGTTTATTACACAATTATCATTTGTGGTGCAGCGTTTGATAATAATTTTTTTTTTTTAAATTGTAGTGCAAAAATATATTTCAAGGACAGTTCAGCATCCAGATGGCATGTGGGTAAAAGCGATCCCTGTATCTGCTGGTACAAGTCCTTATGCTCTTCTATCGCCATCCAGAAGGCAGGAGGGAGAAAAGACTGTGGCAGGGATGACTAGGGTCAAAAAATGATTCACTTGGCCTTTCTCCTGCAGTGCTGGCTGTAAAGGTCCTGAATGCAGTCCTTGTAATACGCTGTGCAGATTTGACCACTCTTGTAGTGTCTTCCTGTCCTAGGCAGTGCTGTTGCCAAACCATGTTGTAATGCCACCAGTCAGTATGCTCTCAATGGTCCAGTGGTAAAAATTGGTCAGTATAGTGCAATCCGTGCCAAGTTTCCGCTGTCACCGCAGAAAAAAGAGCCTCTGTTTCGCTGTCCTTGTAACCACACCAATATGGTGGTCCAACTCAGGTCCTCGCTGAAGTTGATACCAAAAAATCAGAAACTTTTGACTCTCTCCACAGCTGTGCCCTCGATGTGAATGGGTGCATGTTCTCCCTGCAGCCGCCTGTAGTCCACTATCAACTCCTTGGTTTTTGCTACATTGAGCAACAGGCTGTTATGCTGACACCAGGATGTCATTGTTGCCACCTCTGCTCTGTAGGCAGACTCATCACCATTCTTGATGCAGCCGATAATGGTGGTGTCATCAGCAAACTTAATGATGGTGTTGGAGCTGTTAGTGGCTGCACAATCATAGGTGAACAGAGAGTACAACGGTGGGCTTAACACACAACCCTGTGGGGCACCAGTGCTGAGTGTTAGACTGGTTGAGGTGATGTTACCTAGCCGTACTGCCTGTGGCCTGTCTGTCAGGAAGTTCAATATCCAGCTGCAAATGGAAGGACTGATGTTCAGGTCCTGTAGTTTCACGATGAGCCTGGATGGTACTATGGTGTTGAAGGCGGAGCTGAAGTCAATGAAGAGCATCCGCACGTATATGTTGTTCTGATTCAGGTGAAAGAGAGCAGTGTTCAAGGCCAAAGCTACAGCATCATCTGTAGACCTGTTCGGCCTATATGCAAACTGGAGTAGGTCTAATGCAGGTGACAGGCAGGATGTAATGTGGTCTTTGACTAACCTCTCAAAGCATTGACAACAGAAGTGAGTACAACAGGGCGGTAATCATTGAGACAGCTCACTGATGGTTTCTTAGGGACTGGGATGATGGTGGCCCCCTTGAAGCTATTGGGGACGACATACTGCGACAGGGAGAGGTTAAAGATGTCAGTGAACACCCCTGCCAGATCAGGAGCACAGGCCTTGAGAACACAGCCAGGGATGTTGTCAGGTCCTTGAGCTTTATGCACATTCACTCTAAGTGATAAGTTTAAGGTTGTTATAGAGGTTGTTAGAAATCTAAGGAAACCTCTATTCCCTTGTGTACACTACAGCATCCAGCAAACAAAGTATGTTGTTTTGTGTCTGTATTTTACTTTGGTGAACGTTATTTACATGCTGCACATGTCATTGTATGTACATATTAAGCTAATGTGGTCTTTATTTTCTCATTACAGCGTGAGTTTAGTTTTAACGTTGGATTTGGAGAAGAAGCTTAAAATAAACCTGTAGCAAGTAAGACACTTGTGCCTGCCAGTGCTTCATGGGAATTATAGTACACTACACTTGTGAATTACTTGTGTAATAAATACTGTGTTTTAATTTAAACCAATTAAATAACCGTTTTCTGATTTTTGGGGGGAGGCGTTTAATCGAGGGTGCCATTTATTACATAATGTTCATTTTTGGTGCAGCGTTTATTCCAGGGCAACGTATAATCAAATAAAAACTCTAGTTTTCTTCCCAGCATTGCAAACACTAGCAGGCAAAAGCAGTGGTGCCCAGATATGTTTCATAGGACTGGCAAAAAAGAGAAGCACAAAGGTACAACATCCTCCCACTACCATTATCTCAAATTCACTCTCCTGAGTTTCCTCTATGTATATCCGTAACTGCTATAGTATGGGCCTATATGAAAGTTTCAAAGAAAAAGTGTAATAATGCAGAATACAGGAAAGGAACAGTGTGCTGGTGTGGAAAGTCCCCACAAACTGCAGAATGGCCAGAAAATATTAGATTTTACATTAGATAGTATCAAGGCCCAATTGCAAAAGAGGTCCAAAGGATATTTACAATTGTAGTAGGCCATTAATATGTTCAGGGGTGTAATTTGTTGGATAAGAAGCCCCACCCCCAACTCCAGAGTTAATGTTATCTTTACATATAGATAGACATTAGCTCTACCGTGGTCCAGTTGCCCGCATGACTCTTGTCAGTTATCGAAGCCTATTACATGTTTTTTTAATTTTCAAAACCGTTTGCCCGGTACAGACAATCAAAATGTGCCGTTAAGCCAGCAAACAGGAAGTTGGGTCGTATCTCAGCAAATCTTTGATGGATTCACACCAAACTTGCTGCGTGTACTCGTTGCTCTCTTCTGAGGATGTTTTCTGGGTCATTTGACTGCTTGGCCACCTCATTGCTGCTTGCAGCTATATTTGGATTTGGTCAGATTTGGTATCCCATTGGTAAGTCTGCAGCATGGATTTTTCTATACAGTGACAATTTGTGAAGAATATACATTTTTCAATGGTTCGCAATGTTTTGGAGGAATCTGCCATTGCTGCTTGCAGCTATATTTAGGATTCCTCCGTAAGGAGGAAACCTATTGTTATTGTTAGTTTTATTAGGGTTCCTCCGGTAGGAGAACCCTATTGTTATTGGTGGTATTATTATTTTTTACCCATGGGAGTCAATGGCAGCCCCTAGACCAGTACCGTAAAAAGTTGTGAAATTTGGCATGTTGAAACTGCAGACCATTAGTAACTACCATACCAAACATGGGCCATGTGAGACAATAGGTGGCGCTACAGGCCACGCCCCAATATGTCAATTTTCAAATTGATGCCATTTGCAGGCCATAAGTCCCAAAATTCTGAAATTCATTACATATGCCTTATTTCTCATGAGGAATAAAAAAGCCTCAAGAAGCTATAACGGTCACCATATTGGATTTGTCTGTACAATAAAGATTAAGGAAACGCGTTTTTTCCCTACTCCTCCTACATTTTTGGTCGAATTTTCTTCAAAATTGCCATAGATGATATCCAGACTGAGCCTCACAAAAGTTATCGTAGGGATTTCTGATTTTCAAAACCGTTTGTCCGGTAGAGCCAATCAAAATCTGCAACAAAGCAACCAAACAGGACGTTTGGTCAAATCTCAGCAAATCTTTGAGATATCAACACCAAACTTGGTATGTCACGTGGAAGACACTACAACATGTTACCATGTGCAAAGGCAACTTCATACCTCTAAAAATGATTGATATAAAGCAAATTGAATTTATTGCTAATGCTAAAATAATGCTTTACACATCCGCCGGCCAAAAACTGATACTCTGATTCAATCACTAGTTCATATGAAGACTCTTGAGAATGTTGAGTACACAAATCTGAGAAAAAGTTGACTGTAACATGAAAACTCGATTTTTAGTGAATATTTGAAACATGCATGCTTGGCTAATTTCTAGGGCTGTTTCCCCAAATCCTCTCTCCCTTTGCTCCTGTGCGCGCGTGCTCCACATTCTCTCACACACAAGGGGCCAGAGCCCCTTGACACACGCATGCTTTCTTGAAAATGTGTGCTGACCAAGCCCCCACCCTCGTTTTTTAGCCCCTGTTTCATTTCGCTTCCAATCGCAGCTCGCTGTTACGAATACAAATTATTTTTCGGCGGCCATTGTTGTTTCCCGTGTCCCGTGAAAGTCGTCTCCCGTGAAAGCCGTGTTGGAGGCAGCCACTTTCGGTAAGTCCTGGTTTTACACATTTTAAGCTAGAATTAATGATTGGGTTTGTGAAAGTACACTACTCTTGAATTATGGTGAAGGTTTAGCACTTTTAGACCTTATAGATCGTGATTCTGAAGTGACGGAAAACCAAACTCGAAAAGTAGCTACTGTAGCTCTAGCTTTTTTCCTCTGTGTTTTTAATTAGTGAGTCATTTTGCATCTCGGCGAATTGTTCATCAAAAAGGTCGAGGAGAGCAGCCTTTAGGAGAAAAAGCAATTCCCCACAGACCTGTCGGCTCATAATGGTGATTTTTGGCGTGAAAGTCTTTGTAATAAGCCTATGCGGCAGGGAGACTTTTTCAAGGCGAGCCTGTTTCATTCGTCATATGCCCTGAGAAAGCGACCTACGTTAGCCAGGCTAGTTTTGCCAATTTCGGTAAGTCAGGCTATTTAAAGGTCTCTTACAGTCAGAATCACTGTTTACAAGCAAAGGTCGAGCTGGTCTTTTGTCAGATGTGTATATATTGACCAGTTTAGAGGTAAATACTCTTGCCAGAGCCTGGAATCGAACCTGTGTTTTGAGTGACTGCATGGGTCTCCATGACGTCAACACATTTGGATTCAAGTTCAAGTAATGACACTGCATTTCACAGTCAAAACTGAAGTCTGTATCAAGTGTAGATGGGAAAAGCTTCATTTTTCACAACTGACATGGACCCTTTCTTCACTTTGACAGGTCTGGAGGGTCATGCAGAGGCCTGCTCAACAGAGTTCAACAGAGGATGCAACAGACTCGAGGATGGTGAGATCCACACAGACCCCTTGCTGGACTACCCCTCTCTAGCTGGACAGCTTCTCTTCAGCCCTGACCCCAGAACAGCTTGATCCAGCTGGCCTGCCTGCAGGCCCTGCTTGCCCCTGCCTGCCAGCCCTCCAGAGACAGTCACCCCACAGACACAGTAGCTCTGCAGCCTGCTTTTTTGAGGACATTGATGAAAAAGGACAAGCCAGCATTACTTTGATGAAAGTCTAAATGTTTAATCCTTTCCATGTGCCAGTATGCCAAGCTGCTGACTTTGTGTCTTAAGTGATGAAACTAGTTCAAGTGATAGACTTTTGACCTGAATCCAATGATTATTCATCTGAATAAAAACCACTCAAGAGAAGTACTGCTTCTTGGAGCATGTGTGCTCCACATCAGTACATCTCACACATTTGCCTTTGTTTCCATGGGATTCATGGAATTGTTAGTTTCTGCTCCACCATTTCCACCCTAGTGTAATAATAAGTATAATTTAGGACAGCAATTACATTTTTGTGTTATCCTTCCGCATTACACACATTTAGTCAATGTTCTTAAACTCAACCGATTATTGTCATTTTACCATACTGTTCATATTGAACAGACATCAGTGTTTACTTGGAAAGATGACTGTATATTTCCACTTTTGATTTGTATTTCCATCGTAAGTTTGGTCTTTAATTTCATTTGGAAGTGGTATTAAAAGGTCTTACATTTAACTTGTTTATACCTGTAGACACCCTGTGAAGCCCCCACTGCAGAGACAGTTGGTGACAGAGAGGTGCAGACATTAAGTTAAACATGCCTTAAGAATAGAGTAACAAATAGAGACTAAATGTGTAAATGGCTGTTGAAACTGAGTTGGTGCATGTCAGTTTAGGC
This sequence comes from Osmerus eperlanus, assembly GCF_963692335.1. Classification (NCBI taxonomy): domain Eukaryota; kingdom Metazoa; phylum Chordata; class Actinopteri; order Osmeriformes; family Osmeridae; genus Osmerus; species Osmerus eperlanus. The sequence goes on from NC_085024.1 coordinate 6,975,774, forward strand.
AAAGGTAACTTTTTAAACCTCTAGGTTTAAAACAAATTCAGATTTGATTGGAACTCTCTTTTATACATTTATAGTTGGATTTGACATTTAATTCATTTAGCAAGTTGTTTAACTCAAACAACCATAACACGGTACATATGGTATACAATGCTGCAGTCAGATTTGGCGAAATTGTTAGCTTGGATGTTATCTTTACATATAGATGGGGTCTTGTTGATGCGCACGCAGCTTCAAGGCAGAAAGACGCGTTCCATTTCACTTTTACTGTACCTACACCTTTAATGTTCCCGCCATCCCCCCATTTCTGAATAAAGTTCGACTGATCTGATTTGTTGATTTCTGTTGCTATGAAAACCAGTTTAGCCAAGCTAACTAACATTGTTTTTAGCTAGCTTGCATTACCATTCAATTGCTAACAAAACATTAGTAAAAATAGCTTGCTAATCGGGCAGAACTTGAACTCGGGCAGGAGACTCTGAGACCTCAGCGCACCACTAGCATCTCGTCATATCACGCAGTCGGAGCACAGCTAGATAATCAGCGTCAGCGCTCTTGGGTACCCAGCATGCAGTGCGGCATGTTAAAAAAAACAACAGCTACGCAAGGGATTTCAGTTGTTGTGTTCGTTCAGTTAGATGTTTGTAATGTTATTGGCCGGGTTTCCCAGATTCGTTAAGAAGCTCTTAACGCTAAGAGCTTCTTAGGAGCGTTCTAAGAGCGTTCTAGAGCGTTCTTAGAACGCTCTTAAGAAGCTCTTAGCGTTAAGAGCTTCTTAACGAATCTGGGAAACCCGGCCATTGTTTGTTAGTTAATATAATCTTGTTGGTCACCTTGAGTGTGCATGCTGTGTAGTTTAATGGGAACAGAGAGTCGGCCATTTTACTATCACAGGCTATACTTGCAAGGAGCTGAACGTGGGCTGTGCCCTAGACCAGACCAATTGCCTATGAGGCTAATCTTGATTCTGGATTGACTGAGATTCTGGAAAGAGATCTACTCAAGAAGAGAGTCAATATCTGTGGTTTTCAAGCCATCTTTGAGAAAGTTTGAAAACAATGTTGCGGTTAATATGTTTTGATTGTGGGAGGCAACTTTTGGACTACACCTAAACCTCATGCGGCCACCGCACCACCCGCACTGGCAAAGAGGGAAACAGCATGGATGGGGAAAGTGTGTGGGCAGAGCAAGCAGTAGTAGTACATAAACTACACACGTCCTTTACTAAAGTGTATTCTGACTTTCATAAAGTTATTGTTGTAATCAAAGCTTTTAAAGAATGGATCTCTGCATGATGGGCCTGACCAGAGCACAGGTGGCCTGACAGAACACGCTTCAAAGTTGTCACTTTCAAAAGGGTGGCATTTTAACCCTGTCAGTCCAAAATGTCTAAAAGTTGGTACGCATGCCTTATTGCCAATGGGGAACAAAGAAGTCTCAAGAACCCATAATGTCGGCAGCATGGATATTTCTCTACAGTGACAATTTGTGAAGAATTTCAAAAAATGACTTCAAATCAGCCATTGATCCAATTGTATTGAAATGTTGTGTACATGTATGAAATACATGTCTGTGTCATGTCAATTTTGTAATGGTTTGCAATGCTGAGGAGGAACCCGCCATTGCTGCCTGCAGCTATATTTAGGGTTCCTCCGGTAGGAGAACCCTATTGTTATTGGTGGTATTATTATGTTTTACCCATGGGAGTCAATGGCAGCCCCTAGACCAGTACCGTAAAAAGTTGTGAAATTTGGCATGTTGAAACTGCAGACCATTAGTAACTACCATACCAAACATGGGCCATGTGAGACAATAGGTGGCGCTACAGGCCACGCCCCAATATGTCAATTTTCAAATTGATGCCATTTGCAGGCCATAAGTCCCAAAATTCTGAAATTCATTACATATGCCTTATTTCTCATGAGGAATAAAAAAGCCTCAAGAAGCTATAACGGCCGCCATATTGAATTTGTCTGTACAATAAAGATTAAAGAAACGCGTTTTTTCCCTACTCCTCCTACATTTTTGGTCGAATTTTCTTCAAAATTGCCATAGATGATATCCAGACTGAGCCTCACAAAGTTATCGTAGGGATTTCTGATTTTCAAAACAGTTTGTCCGGTAGAGCCAATCAAAATCTGCAACAAAGCAACCAAACAGGACGTTTGGTCAAATCTCAGCAAATCTTTGAGATATCAACACCAAACTTGGTATGTCACGTGGAAGACACTACAACATGTTACCATGTGCAAAGGCAACTTCATACCTCTAAAAATGATTGATATAAAGCAAATTGAATTTATTGCTAATGCTAAAATAATGCTTTACACATCCGCCGGCCAAAAACTGATACTCTGATTCAATCACTAGTTCATATGAAGACTCTTGAGAATGTTGAGTACACAAATCTGAGAAAAAGTTGACTGTAACATGAAAACTCGATTTTTAGTGAATATTTGAAACATGCATGCTTGGCTAATTTCTAGGGCTGTTTCCCCAAATCCTCTCTCCCTTTGCTCCTGTGCGCGCGTGCTCCACATTCTCTCACACACAAGGGGCCAGAGCCCCTTGACACACGCATGCTTTCTTGAAAATGTGTGCTGACCAAGCCCCCACCCTCGTTTTTTAGCCCCTGTTTCATTTCGCTTCCAATCGCAGCTCGCTGTTACGAATACAAATTATTTTTCGGCGGCCATTGTTGTTTCCCGTGTCCCGTGAAAGTCGTCTCCCGTGAAAGCCGTGTTGGAGGCAGCCACTTTCGGTAAGTCCTGGTTTTACACATTTTAAGCTAGAATTAATGATTGGGTTTGTGAAAATACACTACTCTTGAATTATGGTGAAGGTTTAGCACTTTTAGACCTTATAGATCGTGATTCTGAAGTGACGGAAAACCAAACTCGAAAAGTAGCTACTGTAGCTCTAGCTTTTTTCCTCTGTGTTTTTAATTAGTGAGTCATTTTGCATCTCGGCGAATTGTTCATCAAAAAGGTCGAGGAGAGCAGCCTTTAGGAGAAAAAGCAATTCCCCACAGACCTGTCGGCTCATAATGGTGATTTTTGGCGTGAAAGTCTTTGTAATAAGCCTATGCGGCAGGGAGACTTTTTCAAGGCGAGCCTGTTTCATTCGTCATATGCCCTGAGAAAGCGACCTACGTTAGCCAGGCTAGTTTTCGAAAAGTAGCTACTGTAGCTCTAGCTTTTTTCCTCTGTGTTTTTAATTAGTGAGTCATTTTGCATCTCGGCGAATTGTTCATCAAAAAGGTCGAGGAGAGCAGCCTTTAGGAGAAAAAGCAATTCCCCACAGACCTGTCGGCTCATAATGGTGATTTTTGGCGTGAAAGTCTTTGTAATAAGCCTATGCGGCAGGGAGACTTTTTCAAGGCGAGCCTGTTTCATTCGTCATATGCCCTGAGAAAGCGACCTACGTTAGCCAGGCTAGTTTTGCCAATTTCGGTAAGTCAGGCTATTTAAAGGTCTCTTACAGTCAGAATCACTGTTTACAAGCAAAGGTCGAGCTGGTCTTTTGTCAGATGTGTATATATTGACCAGTTTAGAGGTAAATACTCTTGCCAGAGCCTGGAATCGAACCTGTGTTTTGAGTGACTGCATGGGTCTCCATGACGTCAACACATTTGGATTCAAGTTCAAGTAATGACACTGCATTTCACAGTCAAAACTGAAGTCTGTATCAAGTGTAGATGGGAAAAGCTTCATTTTTCACAACTGACATGGACCCTTTCTTCACTTTGACAGGTCTGGAGGGTCATGCAGAGGCCTGCTCAACAGAGTTCAACAGAGGATGCAACAGACTCGAGGATGGTGAGATCCACACAGACCCCTTGCTGGACTACCCCTCTCTAGCTGGACAGCTTCTCTTCAGCCCTGACCCCAGAACAGCTTGATCCAGCTGGCCTGCCTGCCTGCCTGCCTGCAGGCCCTGCTTGCCCCTGCCTGCCAGCCCTCCAGAGACAGTCACCCCACAGACACAGTAGCTCTGCAGCCTGCTTTTTTGAGGACATTGATGAAAAAGGACAAGCCAGCATTACTTTGATGAAAGTCTAAATGTTTAATCCTTTCCATGTGCCAGTATGCCAAGCTGCTGACTTTGTGTCTTAAGTGATGAAACTAGTTCAAGTGATAGACTTTTGACCTGAATCCAATGATTATTCATCTGAATAAAAACCACTGAAGAGAAGTACTGCTTCTTGGAGCATTTGTGCTCCACATCAGTACATCTCACACATTTGCCTTTGTTTCCATGGGATTCATGGAATTGTTAGTTTCTGCTCCACCATTTCCACCCTAGTGTAATAATAAGTATAATTTAGGACAGCAATTACATTTTTGTGTTATCCTTCCGCATTACACACATTTAGTCAATGTTCTTAAACTCAACCGATTATTGTCATTTTACCATACTGTTCATATTGAACAGACATCAGTGTTTACTTGGAAAGATGACTGTATATTTCCACTTTTGATTTGTATTTCCATCGTAAGTTTGGTCTTTAATTTCATTTGGAAGTGGTATTAAAAGGTCTTACATTTAACTTGTTTATACCTGTAGACACCCTGTGAAGCCCCCACTGCAGAGACAGTTGGTGACAGAGAGGTGCAGACATTAAGTTAAACATGCCTTAAGAATAGAGTAACAAATAGAGACTAAATGTGTAAATGGCTGTTGAAACTGAGTTGGTGCATGTCAGTTTAGGCAAAGGTAACCTTTTAAACCTCTAGGTTTAAAACAAATTCAGATTTGATTGGAACTCTCTTTTATACATTTATAGTTGGATTTGACATTTAATTCATTTAGCAAGTTGTTTAACTCAAACAACCATAACACGGTACATATGGTATACAATGCTGCAGTCAGATTTGGCGAAATTGTTAGCTTGGATGTTATCTTTACATATAGATGGGGTCTTGTTGATGCGCACGCAGCTTCAAGGCAGAAAGACGCGTTCCATTTCACTTTTACTGTACCTACACCTTTAATGTTCCCGCCATCCCCCCATTTCTGAATAAAGTTCGACTGATCTGATTTGTTGATTTCTGTTGCTATGAAAACCAGTTTAGCCAAGCTAACTAACATTGTTTTTAGCTAGCTTGCATTACCATTCAATTGCTAACAAAACATTAGTAAAAATAGCTTGCTAATCGGGCAGAACTTGAACTCGGGCAGGAGACTCTGAGACCTCAGCGCACCACTAGCATCTCGTCATATCACGCAGTCGGAGCACAGCTAGATAATCAGCGTCAGCGCTCTTGGGTACCCAGCATGCAGTGCGGCATGTTAAAAAAACAACAGCTACGCAAGGGATTTCAGTTGTTGTGTTCGTTCAGTTAGATGTTTGTAATGTTATTGGCCGGGTTTCCCAGATTCGTTAAGAAGCTCTTAACGCTAAGAGCTTCTTAGGAGCGTTCTAAGAGCGTTCTAGAGCGTTCTTAGAACGCTCTTAAGAAGCTCTTAGCGTTAAGAGCTTCTTAACGAATCTGGGAAACCCGGCCATTGTTTGTTAGTTAATATAATCTTGTTGGTCACCTTGAGTGTGCATGCTGTGTAGTTTAATGGGAACAGAGAGTCGGCCATTTTACTATCACAGGCTATACTTGCAAGGAGCTGAACGTGGGCTGTGCCCTAGACCAGACCAATTGCCTATGAGGCTAATCTTGATTCTGGATTGACTGAGATTCTGGAAAGAGATCTACTCAAGAAGAGAGTCAATATCTGTGGTTTTCAAGCCATCTTTGAGAAAGTTTGAAAACAATGTTGCGGTTAATATGTTTTGATTGTGGGAGGCAACTTTTGGACTACACCTAAACCTCATGCGGCCACCGCACCACCCGCACTGGCAAAGAGGGAAACAGCATGGATGGGGAAAGTGTGTGGGCAGAGCAAGCAGTAGTAGTACATAAACTACACACGTCCTTTACTAAAGTGTATTCTGACTTTCATAAAGTTATTGTTGTAATCAAAGCTTTTAAAGAATGGATCTCTGCATGATGGGCCTGACCAGAGCACAGGTGGCCTGACAGAACACGCTTCAAAGTTGTCACTTTCAAAAGGGTGGCATTTTAACCCTGTCAGTCCAAAATGTCTAAAAGTTGGTACGCATGCCTTATTGCCAATGGGGAACAAAGAAGTCTCAAGAACCCATAATGTCGGCAGCATGGATATTTCTCTACAGTGACAATTTGTGAAGAATTTCAAAAAATGACTTCAAATCAGCCATTGATCCAATTGTATTGAAATGTTGTGTACATGTATGAAATACATGTCTGTGTCATGTCAATTTTGTAATGGTTTGCAATGCTGAGGAGGAACCCGCCATTGCTGCCTGCAGCTATATTTAGGGTTCCTCCGGTAGGAGAACCCTATTGTTATTGGTGGTATTATTATGTTTTACCCATGGGAGTCAATGGCAGCCCCTAGACCAGTACCGTAAAAAGTTGTGAAATTTGGCATGTTGAAACTGCAGACCATTAGTAACTACCATACCAAACATGGGCCATGTGAGACAATAGGTGGCGCTACAGGCCACGCCCCAATATGTCAATTTTCAAATTGATGCCATTTGCAGGCCATAAGTCCCAAAATTCTGAAATTCATTACATATGCCTTATTTCTCATGAGGAATAAAAAAGCCTCAAGAAGCTATAACGGCCGCCATATTGAATTTGTCTGTACAATAAAGATTAAAGAAACGCGTTTTTTCCCTACTCCTCCTACATTTTTGGTCGAATTTTCTTCAAAATTGCCATAGATGATATCCAGACTGAGCCTCACAAAGTTATCGTAGGGATTTCTGATTTTCAAAACAGTTTGTCCGGTAGAGCCAATCAAAATCTGCAACAAAGCAACCAAACAGGACGTTTGGTCAAATCTCAGCAAATCTTTGAGATATCAACACCAAACTTGGTATGTCACGTGGAAGACACTACAACATGTTACCATGTGCAAAGGCAACTTCATACCTCTAAAAATGATTGATATAAAGCAAATTGAATTTATTGCTAATGCTAAAATAATGCTTTACACATCCGCCGGCCAAAAACTGATACTCTGATTCAATCACTAGTTCATATGAAGACTCTTGAGAATGTTGAGTACACAAATCTGAGAAAAAGTTGACTGTAACATGAAAACTCGATTTTTAGTGAATATTTGAAACATGCATGCTTGGCTAATTTCTAGGGCTGTTTCCCCAAATCCTCTCTCCCTTTGCTCCTGTGCGCGCGTGCTCCACATTCTCTCACACACAAGGGGCCAGAGCCCCTTGACACACGCATGCTTTCTTGAAAATGTGTGCTGACCAAGCCCCCACCCTCGTTTTTTAGCCCCTGTTTCATTTCGCTTCCAATCGCAGCTCGCTGTTACGAATACAAATTATTTTTCGGCGGCCATTGTTGTTTCCCGTGTCCCGTGAAAGTCGTCTCCCGTGAAAGCCGTGTTGGAGGCAGCCACTTTCGGTAAGTCCTGGTTTTACACATTTTAAGCTAGAATTAATGATTGGGTTTGTGAAAATACACTACTCTTGAATTATGGTGAAGGTTTAGCACTTTTAGACCTTATAGATCGTGATTCTGAAGTGACGGAAAACCAAACTCGAAAAGTAGCTACTGTAGCTCTAGCTTTTTTCCTCTGTGTTTTTAATTAGTGAGTCATTTTGCATCTCGGCGAATTGTTCATCAAAAAGGTCGAGGAGAGCAGCCTTTAGGAGAAAAAGCAATTCCCCACAGACCTGTCGGCTCATAATGGTGATTTTTGGCGTGAAAGTCTTTGTAATAAGCCTATGCGGCAGGGAGACTTTTTCAAGGCGAGCCTGTTTCATTCGTCATATGCCCTGAGAAAGCGACCTACGTTAGCCAGGCTAGTTTTCGAAAAGTAGCTACTGTAGCTCTAGCTTTTTTCCTCTGTGTTTTTAATTAGTGAGTCATTTTGCATCTCGGCGAATTGTTCATCAAAAAGGTCGAGGAGAGCAGCCTTTAGGAGAAAAAGCAATTCCCCACAGACCTGTCGGCTCATAATGGTGATTTTTGGCGTGAAAGTCTTTGTAATAAGCCTATGCGGCAGGGAGACTTTTTCAAGGCGAGCCTGTTTCATTCGTCATATGCCCTGAGAAAGCGACCTACGTTAGCCAGGCTAGTTTTGCCAATTTCGGTAAGTCAGGCTATTTAAAGGTCTCTTACAGTCAGAATCACTGTTTACAAGCAAAGGTCGAGCTGGTCTTTTGTCAGATGTGTATATATTGACCAGTTTAGAGGTAAATACTCTTGCCAGAGCCTGGAATCGAACCTGTGTTTTGAGTGACTGCATGGGTCTCCATGACGTCAACACATTTGGATTCAAGTTCAAGTAATGACACTGCATTTCACAGTCAAAACTGAAGTCTGTATCAAGTGTAGATGGGAAAAGCTTCATTTTTCACAACTGACATGGACCCTTTCTTCACTTTGACAGGTCTGGAGGGTCATGCAGAGGCCTGCTCAACAGAGTTCAACAGAGGATGCAACAGACTCGAGGATGGTGAGATCCACACAGACCCCTTGCTGGACTACCCCTCTCTAGCTGGACAGCTTCTCTTCAGCCCTGACCCCAGAACAGCTTGATCCAGCTGGCCTGCCTGCCTGCAGGCCCTGCTTGCCCCTGCCTGCCAGCCCTCCAGAGACAGTCACCCCACAGACACAGTAGCTCTGCAGCCTGCTTTTTTGAGGACATTGATGAAAAAGGACAAGCCAGCATTACTTTGATGAAAGTCTAAATGTTTAATCCTTTCCATGTGCCAGTATGCCAAGCTGCTGACTTTGTGTCTTAAGTGATGAAACTAGTTCAAGTGATAGACTTTTGACCTGAATCCAATGATTATTCATCTGAATAAAAACCACTCAAGAGAAGTACTGCTTCTTGGAGCATTTGTGCTCCACATCAGTACATCTCACACATTTGCCTTTGTTTCCATGGGATTCATGGAATTGTTAGTTTCTGCTCCACCATTTCCACCCTAGTGTAATAATAAGTATAATTTAGGACAGCAATTACATTTTTGTGTTATCCTTCCGCATTACACACATTTAGTCAATGTTCTTAAACTCAACCGATTATTGTCATTTTACCATACTGTTCATATTGAACAGACATCAGTGTTTACTTGGAAAGATGACTGTATATTTCCACTTTTGATTTGTATTTCCATCGTAAGTTTGGTCTTTAATTTCATTTGGAAGTGGTATTAAAAGGTCTTACATTTAACTTGTTTATACCTGTAGACACCCTGTGAAGCCCCCACTGCAGAGACAGTTGGTGACAGAGAGGTGCAGACATTAAGTTAAACATGCCTTAAGAATAGAGTAACAAATAGAGACTAAATGTGTAAATGGCTGTTGAAACTGAGTTGGTGCATGTCAGTTTAGGCAAAGGTAACCTTTTAAACCTCTAGGTTTAAAACAAATTCAGATTTGATTGGAACTCTCTTTTATACATTTATAGTTGGATTTGACATTTAATTCATTTAGCAAGTTGTTTAACTCAAACAACCATAACACGGTACATATGGTATACAATGCTGCAGTCAGATTTGGCGAAATTGTTAGCTTGGATGTTATCTTTACATATAGATGGGGTCTTGTTGATGCGCATGCAGCTTCAAGGCAGAAAGACGCGTTCCATTTCACTTTTACTGTACCTACACCTTTAATGTTCCCGCCATCCCCCCATTTCTGAATAAAGTTCGACTGATCTGATTTGTTGATTTCTGTTGCTATGAAAACCAGTTTAGCCAAGCTAACTAACATTGTTTTTAGCTAGCTTGCATTACCATTCAATTGCTAACAAAACATTAGTAAAAATAGCTTGCTAATCGGGCAGAACTTGAACTCGGGCAGGAGACTCTGAGACCTCAGCGCACCACTAGCATCTCGTCATATCACGCAGTCGGAGCACAGCTAGATAATCAGCGTCAGCGCTCTTGGGTACCAGCCATTGTTTGTTAGTTAATATAATCTTGTTGGTCACCTTGAGTGTGCATGCTGTGTAGTTTAATGGGAACAGAGAGTCGGCCATTTTACTATCACAGGCTATACTTGCAAGGAGCTGAACGTGGGCTGTGCCCTAGACCAGACCAATTGCCTATGAGGCTAATCTTGATTCTGGATTGACTGAGATTCTGGAAAGAGATCTACTCAAGAAGAGAGTCAATATCTGTGGTTTTCAAGCCATCTTTGAGAAAGTTTGAAAACAATGTTGCGGTTAATATGTTTTGATTGTGGGAGGCAACTTTTGGACTACACCTAAACCTCATGCGGCCACCGCACCACCCGCACTGGCAAAGAGGGAAACAGCATGGATGGGGAAAGTGTGTGGGCAGAGCAAGCAGTAGTAGTACATAAACTACACACGTCCTTTACTAAAGTGTATTCTGACTTTCATAAAGTTATTGTTGTAATCAAAGCTTTTAAAGAATGGATCTCTGCATGATGGGCCTGACCAGAGCACAGGTGGCCTGACAGAACACGCTTCAAAGTTGTCACTTTCAAAAGGGTGGCATTTTAACCCTGTCAGTCCAAAATGTCTAAAAGTTGGTACGCATGCCTTATTGCCAATGGGGAACAAAGAAGTCTCAAGAACCCATAATGTCGGCAGCATGGATATTTCTCTACAGTGACAATTTGTGAAGAATTTCAAAAAATGACTTCAAATCAGCCATTGATCCAATTGTATTGAAATGTTGTGTACATGTATGAAATACATGTCTGTGTCATGTCAATTTTGTAATGGTTTGCAATGCTGAGGAGGAACCCGCCATTGCTGCCTGCAGCTATATTTAGGGTTCCTCCGGTAGGAGAACCCTATTGTTATTGGTGGTATTATTATTATGTTTTACCCATGGGAGTCAATGGCAGCCCCTAGACCAGTACCGTAAAAAGTTGTGAAATTTGGCATGTTGAAACTGCAGACCATTAGTAACTACCATACCAAACATGGGCCATGTGAGACAATAGGTGGCGCTACAGGCCACGCCCCAATATGTCAATTTTCAAATTGATGCCATTTGCAGGTCATAAGTCCCCAAATTCTGAAATTCATTACATATGCCTTATTTCTCATGAGGAATAAAAAAGCCTCAAGAAGCTATAACGGCCGCCATATTGAATTTGTCTGTACAATAAAGATTAAGGAAACGCGTTTTTTCCCTACTCCTCCTACATTTTTGGTCGAATTTTCTTCAAAATTGCCATAGATGATATCCAGACTGAGCCTCACAAAAGTTATCGTAGGGATTTCTGATTTTCAAAACCCTTTGTCCGGTAGAGCCAATCAAAATCTGCAACAAAGCAACCAAACAGGACGTTTGGTCAAATCTCAGCAAATCTTTGAGATATCAACACCAAACTTGGTATGTCACGTGGAAGACACTACAACATGTTACCATGTGCAAAGGCAACTTCATACCTCTAAAAATGATTGATATAAAGCAAATTGAATTTATTGCTAATGCTAAAATAATGCTTTACACATCCGCCGGCCAAAAACTGATACTCTGATTCAATCACTAGTTCATATGAAGACTCTTGAGAATGTTGAGTACACAAATCTGAGAAAAAGTTGACTGTAACATGAAAACTCGATTTTTAGTGAATATTTGAAACATGCATGCTTGGCTAATTTCTAGGGCTGTTTCCCCAAATCCTCTCTCCCTTTGCTCCTGTGCGCGCGTGCTCCACATTCTCACACACACAAGGGGCCAGAGCCCCTTGACACACGCGCAAGCTTGGTACACGCACAAGAAGATGACCATTTTATTTTATCGTTGGAGAACTCCTGCAGCCCTCAGAGATTTTCATTGTTACATTTGACAGTGAGTAATAAGATCCTACAATGGCAGTACAAAACATGTATTTTAGCGTTTGTATTCGTATGATAACTTGAAGACTTTTATACTGTCGTAAACAGGATAGCAGCTAATCTATCTAGGCTAGCTGAGCTAAGGATATCTCTTTGTACAGACAGTATTACAGGCTAGCAAGTCGTAAAATATTTAACATTATACTTGCTTCTGTGAGACGCGTTTGAAATTTGTATACTGTGCGTAACTATGCGGTTGGGTTGTTCTATTTTTACATGTCATTGTTGATGTAATTTAAATTAGTACTGTGAGTTCCAAATGTGTCTTTCGATTAAACACTGCAGCGTGTATTACACAATGATCATTTGTGGTGCGGCGTTTATTCGAAGGCAACGTTTAATTAGTAAGACAGATTCAGTGAATTGTAGTTGCAGTGCGGCCATACACAAACAAATAGACAAGGAGGTCAAACAAATGCCGAGCAAGCTATAACCCTTAAGGCTAGTTTTTGCTTTTGTGGACGGCGTTTCAAATTTATGTACTGTATGTACCTACGGTTGGGTTATTCTATCTTTAGCTACATGTCATTGTTGATGTAATTTTGTTTGTTCGTTCCAAGTTTTTCTGACGGTCTTCACATCGTAAGTTATTCTTTTTGAAACTGTAGCTAGGTAGCCTAGTTTGCTGCACAGTTAGAGCTACCTAGCATAAGCAAGTAGCAATGGTACCATGGTTGTTTTGCTTGCTAGCTTTGTTTGGGTTCATGGTTTGATCGTTTAGGAGTTCCATTGAAAGCCTATAGACCTACAATACGTTTGTAATCGGCATTTTGTACCATGCTGCACGATTTCCTATCTCTTGATAACATTTTATATTTGTATCAATTTTATACACTAAATTGCCAAAGTATTCGCTCGGTTGCCTTTACACGCTCATGAACGTGAGTGACATCTCATTCTTAAACCATAGGATATGATGTCGGACCACCCTTTGTAGCTATAATAGTTTCAACTCGTCTAGGAAGGCTTTCCACAAGGTTTAAGAGGTTTATGGAAATGTTTTACCATTCTTCTAGAAGTGCATTTGTGAGGTCCAACATTGATGTGGAACAAGAAGGTTTGGCTCGCAGTCCCTGCTCTAATTCATCCCAAAGGTGTTGTATTGGGTTGAGGTCAGGACTGTGTGCAGGCCACTCAAGTTCGTCCACACCAATCTCGCTCATCCATGTGTTTATGGGCCTTGCTTTGTGCACTGTTGCACAGTCATGTTAGAACAGGAAGGGGCCATCTCCAAACTGTTCCCACAAAGTTTGGAGCATGAAATTGTCAAAATGTTGGTGAATTATTGCATTTCAGGAAATTAACTTATGGGTAGGAAATATTTAATGGATTGGGCTCGGCGGGGTATTTTGTCATCCATCCATTCCTACTCCATGCTCTTGATTATGTAATTGACCTACAGGTACATCTTCTAGGCTATGTTTATTTGTTTTAATTTTCTAATGTGAGTCAGTGGCTTGGCAGTATTTTAACAGTAAGGTTTGGTTATTTGTGTTAAACTGTGATGATTCTTTTGGTGAAACATGAATTTAAAGTAAAAACCATTTGCAAGATAAATTGTTCTCAATTGGTCTTAATTTGTATTTATAGTCGAGTCCGTTTCTCTATGTTTACATTTTACAGACTTAAATTTGAATGTAGACAGTGTAAATTGAATAAAGGTAAATAATGGATGTCTAAATATTTTTTTTAAGTAAAAACCATTTGCAAGATAAATTGTTCTCAATTGGTCTTAATTTGTATTTATAGTCGAGTCCGTTTCTCTATGTTTACATTTTACAGACTTAAATTTGAATGTAGACAGTGTAAATTGAATAAAGGTAAATAATGGATGTCTAAATATTTTTTTTAAGTACAGAGATTGGTGTTTTGAGAATCCTAACCATTTCAATATTTTCTTAAAGGTCTGTATACTAGAACTGTTGAGTATGAAGTTATGATAATGTAAGACTATGAAATTGTTAAGCAGTAGTGTGGTATGTTACATTTCATAGTTTTTGATGGGTTTTCTATGTGTTTTTTAGATGCCATGTTCCAGCAAGAGATCCAGGGACCAAGGATCCACTGTTGAGGTTAGACTTCCTTGTGGGAAAAAATTCTAAACCAGTGTGTTTAAGTGATAAGATTAATTGAGAAAAATGAATGTGAATGAGCATTTTTAACAACGTCTTTGTTACGGACCCATGTTTAAAATGTCCTAATTCAGTCTGTATAGTTGTGGTTGTGTGTTTTTTCTTTTCTCCCCTCTTTCTTTCTATTCGCTGCATGCAGGTATGGTCTAGTCGGCGTTTGTTGGCGGTTGGCTATCAGTCTCCCTACCTCGTGATTGGCAATCAGCCGCGCACTTCCAATCAGCGGTTTAGTTGTCAACATAAAATTACCACACTGGTCAGCTGTTTCAGAGATTGCTTTGGAAAGTTGCTTGTTTAGAGAGTTGTCAAGTCAGAGAGACTTCTTGTTGAAATCATTGTAAATGTTGTTATTATTTTGTTAGAATGGTTTGCTTCATAGTGAACCCTTTTAATAGAGCAGTTAGTGGTGCAGCGTTTATTCGAGGGTGGCGTTCATTCAAGGGCAACGTTTAATTGGTAAGAGAGATTCAGTGAATTGTAGCTGCAGTGCAGCCATAGACAAACACAGAATAGACAAGGAAGTCAAACAAAAGCCCAGTGTAAAATGTATGCCGCGCGTGTCTCTACTTTGTGTACAAATCTGACGCAGCATGCCGTAACATTCTTACACTTTATCTTTCAAACAGAAACCTGTGCAGAAAGCACTCACCACCAGCAACAGATCTATAGCACGCAAACTTGGTGTTGATGAAAAGCACATTCAGGAATGGTTAAGTCAGCTACCTCGCCATATTGTGTACAATATGTATAACTATCTATAGGCCTGAATGCAATTGTCGCAATTGCATTATAATAATGTATACATTTTTTTCAAGCAATGTCTTAATTTAGAATTATATAATTGTATTCAGAATTATTACGTGACTTTATTTTGAAGGCCTTTTGGGACGCTCATGAGTGAGTCGACAACCTAACAGCAAGCGAAGCACAGACAATTTAAAGCTCTGATAAAAGTTTCAAGTTCAAGTTTATTATCATATACTCATAAACAGCATTTATAAGTAATGAAATTCTTTGTGCTCAATGTCCGTTCAACTTGCAGAATAAAAAAATTTAATACTAAAGAATGGAGAAAAAGGGTAGAAAAAATAAGAAAAATTGTAGTGCAAAAAGATATTTCAAGGACAGTTCAGCATCCTGATGGCATGTGTGAGAAAACTATCCCTGTATCTGCTGGTACAGGACCTTATACTCTTGTATCGCATTCCAGAAGGCAGGAGGGAGAAAAGACTGTGGCAGGGATGACTAGGGTCAGAAATGATCCACTTGGCCTTTCTCCTGGACCGCTGGCTGTAAAGGTCCTGAATGGATGGTAATGCAGTCCTTGTAATACGCTGTGCAGATTTGACCACTCTTTGTAGTGTCTTCCTGTCCTGGGCAGTGCTGTTGCCAAACCATGTTGTAATGCCACCAGTCAGTATGCTCTCAATGGTGCACCGGTAAAAATTGGTCAGTATAGTGCAGTCCATACCAAATTTCCACAGTCGCCGCTGAAAAAAGAGCCTCTGTTTCGCTGTCCTTGTAACCACACCAATATGGTGGTCCAGCTCAGATCCTCACTGATGTTGATACCAAAAAATCTGAAACTTTTGACTCTCCACAGCTGTGCCCGTGATGTGAATGGGTGCATGTTCTCCCTGCAGCCGCCTGTAGTCCACTATCAACTCCTTGGTTTTTGCTACATTAAGCAACAGGCTGTTATGCTGACACCAGGATGTCATTGTTGCCACCTCTGCTCTGTAGGCAGACTCATCACCATTCTTGATGCAGCCGATAATGGTGGTGTCATCAGCAAACATAATGATAGTGTTGGACCTTTTTGTGGCTGCACAACCATAGGTGAACAGAGAGTACAACAGTGGGCTTAACACACAACTCTGTGGGGCACCAGTGCTGAGTGTTAGACTGGTGGGGTGATGTTACCTAGCCGTACTGCCTGTGTCCTGTCCAGCTGCACATGGAAGGACTGATGTTCCGGTCCTGTAGTTTTATGATGAGCCTGGATGGTACTATGGTGTTGAAGGCGGAGCTGAAGTCAATGAAGAGCATCCGCACGTATATGTTGTTCTGATCCAGGTGAAAGAGAGCAGTGTTCAAGGCCAAAGCTACAGCATCATCTGTAGACCTGTTCGGCCTATATGCAAACTGGAGTAGGTCTAATGCAGGTGACAGGCAGGATGTAATGTGGTCTTTGACTAACCTCTCAAAGCATTGACAACAGAAGTGAGTACAACAGGGCGGTAATCATTGAGACAGCTCACTGATGGTTTCTTAGAGACTGGGATGATGGTGGCCCCCTTGAACCTATTGGGGACGACAGACTGCGACAGGGAGAGGTTAAAGATGTCAGTGAACACCTCTGCCAGTTCAGGAGCACAGGCCTTGAGAACACAGCCAGGGATGTTGTCAGGTCCTGGAGCTTTATGCACATTCACTCTAAGTGATAAGTTTAAGGTTGTTATAGAGGTTGTTAGCAATCTAAGGAAACCTCTATTCCCTTGTGTAGGCTACAGCATGCAGCCAACAAAGTATGTTGTTTTGTGTCTGTATTTTACTTTGGTGAATGTTATTTACATGCTGCGCATGTCATTGCATGTTCATATTAAGCTAATGTGGTCTTTATTTTCTCATTACAGCGTGAGTTTAGTTTTAACGGTGGATTTGGAGAAAAAGCTTCAAATAAATCTGTAGCAAGAAAGACACTTGTGCCTGCCAGTGTTTCATGGGATAATAGTATGCTACACTTGTAAATTACTTGTGTAATAAATACTGTTTTAATTTAACCAATTAAATAACCGTTTTCTGATTTTTTGGGGGAGGCGTTTAATCGAAGGTGCCATTTATTACACAATGTTCATTTTTGGTGCAGCGTTTATTCAAGGTCAACGTTTAATCAAAGAAAAACTGTAGTTTTCTTCCCAGCATGGGAAGGCCAAAGGATGTTTACAATTGTAGTAGGCCATTGATATGTTTTAAAAGTTCAGGGATGTAATTTGTTGGATAAGAAGCCCCTATCCCCCACTCCAGAGACAATTGATGACAGAGAGGTGCTGACATTAAGTTAACCCTTGTGTTATCTTCGGGTCATTCTGACCCATCAGTCTTTGTGACCCACCGTCGTATTGCGACAACTTTACCGCATACAAAAACAAAGTGAAGCATTTTCTTTTAACCGTAGGGCTGTCTCAGACCCTCCACATTGCGAAGGTTAAAAGAAAATTATTTTTATTTGTTTTTTATTGGGTAAAATTGGGTAAACACAACGATGGTTCGTTATGAACCTTTGGGTCATGTGACCCGAAGGCAGCACAAGGGTTAAACATAGTCATGCGTTAAAGAGTAGAGTAAAAAATAGAGACAAAATGTGTACATGGATGTTGAAACTCAGTGCTCTGAGTTTGTGCATGTCAGTTTAGACAAACGTAGCCTTTTAAACCTCTAGGTTTAATTCTCTCTTTTATACATTTAAAGTTGGATTTGACATTTAACAGACATTTAATCATTTAGCAAGTTGTTTGACTCAAACACCATAACGAAGTACATATGGTGTAAAAAATCTGCAGTCAAATTTGGCGAAATTGCTAGCTTGGATGTTATCTTTACATATAGATGGGTTGGTGGTTACAAACAATGAGGATGCGCACGCAGCTTCAAGGCAGAACAATGCCTACCATTTCACCTCTAGTTTATATGTTCCCACCCCCCCCCCCCCCCTTCTGAATAAAGTTAGATTGATCTGATTTGTTTATCTGTTGCTATGAAAACCATTTTAGCCAAGCTAACTAACATTGTTTTTAGCTAGCTGACATTACCATTCAATCACTAACAAAACACGAATAGAAATACTTTGCTAACAGTCCTCACGTGTAATCAAAAGCTTGTAGTGAGATCACATGCATGACCCCCCGAGACAAGCTTTCATGAGAACGTACTAACTAGTATCCAATGACTAGTTCTATTGATTAGTGAATAATGTAAGCACACAGGAAATCCCAATTTCTTCCACAGTCCCCCCTTTTGACGTTTAACGTCAACACAACAAACATTTATCAACTGTTTATCTGGGGCCAGCTGTAGTGCCTGACATTTCACAAGTTTCATAACATTTCAAAACCTTAACAATCAAACAATACTTTATCTGTTACTACTCAGCACAGCATACATGATTATAGGATTTGAAGAAGTATTAGGTAGTACCCAATCAGGTGAAAAAGTACAAAGTCAATGAAGTGAATAGCTTTTTGCTTAGTTTATCAATAGTTCTAGAAACATAGGCATATTTCTCTGCTGGACATACCCACTGGTCATGCTCTCGTGAGCTCAACACATCAGGGTATAGGTCAAACACTGTTCATTAAATTCAGAGTATTTCAAACAGTATAAAAAGTAATAAAGTAACCATCTTTAATTATTGTTAACTGATCTGTGGTCAAGGACAGATCTATTCACATTGCATACAGCATTGTATATCAGTTGGAAAATAGAAGGAGGCAAATGGCCATCTTTATTACATTGGCAAAATAGTCACTTGGTACTTGAGATTACATATCAGACATTTCAGTCATTCCCAGGGCAATAAAGTTATCATCAGTCTTGCTTGCTTTTGTCTGTGGCTTGATTTGGGCTACCATAATCTTACTGGCAGCCTTACGAAAACCTACTGCACAGCACTGTACACAGCAGGCAGTACACATCTTCCAAGCGCAAACCACAATCAGCACAACAACGATTAACATGCCCAATCCAGTGATTCCTATTTGAATGATAGTCGAAAAAGAAACCCCAAACAGAGGAGGTCAGTCAGCACAATTCCTAGCTTCAGGTTCCCCCAAAGCTGACATTATGTTTTAATGTAAGCAGCCACAGCTACCTCCCTGAGCTGACAACAGATAATCCAGTGCCATACGGTTCTGGAGCACTACCTGCCTCATGGCCTTCATCTCAGACGCAACTGCAGTTAAGGCGTCGGCTGTCTCATTACCAATGGACTCCAACCCTACTGCTAAGCTCCTAATATCTCTAAAGGCAGTGATAACACCATACACAGGGAGAATGGCAACTGAAAACGTGAAAAGTGACTGAGTACTATTGAATCCACGTGATGTGATCCCAGCTTCTTAGCATCTGCATTAATAATACTTCTCTTGTGGCGGTGCCACCAATGTTTGGGAAAGGGGTGCAGGGTCAACCCATCTACAGGTCTGAGGGCTCCTACAATAAACCCAAGGTAACACGTTCCTGACCAGACGGCCGGCAGGAAATAATAAGCACTCTTAACACATACCCACATGGTGCCATTGTTAGCTGCACGACGAGACCAAAATGGTGATGCCCTTATACTTACAGGTCCATCTGCAACAGGCAAATCATGCAACAGGCTGTTAGCATACATACCGCAGTGTGGTTACATGTATTTTTACCAAATACCTTCCCATAATTATTTAAACATTTAATCAACCATATACTACATCTTCTGTAGTATGCTAAAAGTGTAGGAATAGCATAGTCAGCAACATCAGGAATTTATGTCACCCGCCCAAATGGTATACAGGACAAGTAACATTGAACTCAGATACAATTGAACTTACAAATCATCCAGTAGAGTGTGAGCATACATAGAAACCGTATCCTTGCATGTATTTTTTCACTCTCACTGTACCACTATGCCATACACAAAACAATGCAGGTGGGGCATATTCAAGAGATGACTGACTTGTTCGACAGAACAGTCACATTTGTTACATCCAACCCTACACAAGGCCACTTCTTGACCTTACACATATCAGCCATTGACAGAGGGACAGATATCCCTGGATAACCTCCAGAATGCTTGGGACTCTAACCACAAACCCTGCAAGGTCTGTCCCCTCTAATGCTGCGTCCAGTCATTTTTTCCCGTCCACGGAAAGGTGTTGTTGCACAGATTGTTCTTCATGTGTGCTTTATGATGAATCTCAATGTTCACATCAGTATAATTGGGAGCGTGCAATAGTGACTCTCGGTGTGGCTCATGTATGCGATGTCTGTGGACTCGTGCGTCCAGTATCAGTATATGTCTGTCAGGTGTGTGCGTCAGTATGTCTGGATCTCATCTCTCATCGTAGCTCCGGCAGCGGCCTCGGTTTCCTTGAAACAACCGAAGGCCTCCGCCACAGTATCCTCTCGTCCCCATTCTGGGTGCTGTCATCTGCTTCATGTAGAGGCCGGAGGAAGACTGAAAGTGTCTTCCCCTCTCCAGGCTCCTCTCTCTGGTTTCCCGTCTGGGTGCTGTCATCTGCTTCATGAATCACACATGGGGGAGAGAGGCATGGTAGCAACAGCAGCCCCTCTTTGGCTTTCTCCTCATGTGACTCACCTTTCGACGTCTTCAACACCTCTGGGTGGGTGCTCTTTGGGACCTCCTTCTCAGCGCCCCTGGATTGGAGTGCTGGATGGCGGGATCCTGGTTTTGGCTCAAATCGGTCAGCTGGACTGGAGCCTGCTCCCGGATCAGCCGCTGCAAACGGGTCACCCCCCTTGGTGTACTCCTGGAGGAGTAACCCAGTGGGGATGAGACAAATGACAAGTTGGAGCAGGCACCATTTGGAGGTGTACCTGCTCCTCCACCGGCCCCTGGCTCTCCGTTGGGACCCTCCACCGTGTTGTTCGGTGGAGGGGCCATTTTGCACTCCGTTGCATGAATCCATGTCGGACGACCTTCCACTTTTACAGCTGTGTGAGTCACCAAGAGAAAACCAGGTATGGACCGGTCCATCTTGGTGAGAGGGCAGTCCTCCGTTTGTGCACTTTCACATAGTCTCCCGGTTGATAGGGATGACATGGCTCCCCAGCGGGCAGCTTTCACCTGTGAATGCACAACCCTGGTTGCTCTAGTTAGGGCAAAACAAAAGTTTAACATTGTATCATCCATCTGGTGGATATCCATCTGTTTCAATGATAGTGGGGGAGAGACAGGCAATTTCATTGGTCTCCCTAAAACTATCTTGTGTGGGGAAAGTCCATTCCTTCACTGGGCTCATGGCCATATGAGCTAGTGGGAGTGCATCAGGCCATTTTAGGCCAGTCTCTTCACATATCTTGGCTAGTTTGTTTTTCAAAGTTCCATTTTGCCTCTCCACTGCCCCTGCAGACTGTGGGTGGTAGGGACAGTGAAAATGCTGGTTGATCTGGAGCGCTTTACAAAGTTCCTGAACAATTTGACCCGTGAAATGTGAACCTCTATCACTGGACAGTCTTGTGAGGATCCCATATCTACAGATCACATCTCTAATAATAAGAATCTTGGCTATCGTGGTAGCATCAACTTTCCGACATGGGTAGGCTTCTACCCATTTCGAGATCATGTCAACAATTACAAGTACATACTCAAAATTACAACACTTGTTGTTGTACAACATTTTGTAAATTAATAAAAGGACCACTTGGTGGTGGGTGGGATCTTCTCTTTGGTCCCTTTTCGGGATTATGCTGCTGGTAAATATGACACTGAGCACAATGTAAGCCTTTGTGGAAAAAAAACAGGTGCAAACCAATCTGTATTTACTATTGAGACCATACCCCCCTTGCTCGTATGGGCACATCCATGCGCCATGCGAGCCAACCAAGGGAACAATGCACATGGAATCTTTCGCACAGCCAACAGATAACCAATCATCCCTCTCAGTGTTATCAGCAGCGGCTCAAAGGTCCGCCACAACATGAAGAGAGGGAGTGCGTGTTTCCGGTTGCTGAGACACAAACAAATAGAGACCTGGGACACATCAGAGGAGTTGGCCGCAGCCTTTGCTGCTAAATCAGCTCTAGCATTTCCTCTTGAAACATCATCTGTATTGTTAGTATGAGCCTCACACTTAGTAACAATAGCTAGCTTTCTCTGTAGTAGTATTGCAGACAACAAATTATCAATCATCTTTCCATTCTTGATTGCTCCACCTGAGGAGTTAATGAAACCTCTTTCTCGCCATATGGCACCAAAATCGTAAGTAACTCCAAATCCATACCTTGAGTCAGTGTGAATATTTACGACCTTGCCTTCTGACAAACAACATGCCCTTGTCAAAGCAAAACTCTGCCTGCTGTGCAGTGCATTGTGGCGACAGTTTACCAGATTTGAATGTCTCACTGTCCGTGCAGACCGCATATCCGGAGTTTAGAGAGCCATCCCATTCTCGGGATAAAGATCCATCTACGTACAACACAAGTTCAGCATTATCCATAGGTTTGTCAAACATATCAGGTCTGGGTGTTAGCACTTTATCGAAAACCATCTCACTGTCATGTGGTTCACCATCATCAGGGTTGGGCAACAACGAAGCTGGATTCAATGGGGAGCATCTATGGATTGTAATGTTACTTTTAGTCAACAATTACAGTTCATACTTTGTAGCTCTAGTGGCTGACAGGTGTTGAGTTTTGGTGCGTAACAGAAAAGCACTTACTGCATGAGGAACCATCACTGCCAAGGGCGACCCCAGCACTATATCTGAAGTTGCTTACACACATGTTGCCGCAGCACAGACTGCTCGTAAGCACGGGGGGAAACCTGCTGCCACAGTATCTAAAGAAGAACTCACATAGGCAATAGGCCTCTTAAGATTACCATACTGCTGGGTCAGTACACCCTGGTGTAGTCTGGCAGACCGAGAGCTGGCGCCTGGGCCCAGGCCTGCTTGAGAGATACAAATGATTTATCAGCTTCAGTTTTCCACAACAAATGAGTATCAGTCTCCTTCCTTAAGTCAAGGATAGGTCTAGCCAACACAGCATAATCAAGGATCTACTAACGACAATACCCGGCTGAACCTAGAAAAAGACTTGAGTTGTTTTGGTGTTCTAGGCTTCGGTATCCATCGGATGGCCTCCACTCTATCAGGCGTCAATAGATGCTCTGTACCTTTGAGTGTATGGCCCAGATACTTGACCTCCTAAGACCATAACTGCAGTTTTGCCTTTGAGGCCTTGTGGCCCTTCTCAGCCAGTGCCTGTAGCACAGCAATAGTGTCCTGTTGGCAGGAGGCAAGATTCTTAGAACATATCAAAAAGGTCATTAATATACTGCACCAGAGTAGAGCCGGTAAGGTGACATCCTGGAGGTCCTCTCGTAATGCTTGACTAAACAACGTAGGTGATTCGGTGTACCCCTGTGGTAGAACTGAAATGTATAGTGGACCTGGCGAAACGTGAATGCAAACAGATACTGGCTCTCTTCTGCAATGGTAACAGAAAAGAAAGCAAACAATAGTCATTCACAGAGCTAGAAAGTAACAGGGTTACTTGCTAAGTATCGTAACAGGGTTAGGCACAACAGGATGTATAACACAGGCATTACCTGCTTATAAACCCATAATAGTATTTTATTAGCATTAAAGGATCAAATTGACCTAAAGTCTACCTATGACTCCTTGTTTCAACAAAGCATTAATAACTGGGACAATACCTTTCCCTACTTCTCTATTACTAGCATACTGAGGTACGGTTCTCAAGAGTCGTACTACAAACAATGATAACAACTGGGGTAGCATTCTTAATGCGCCCAATATGATAAGCGTGTGTGGACCACAGTAGCTCAGGCCCAGCTTCTAGCAAGGCCACATCTGCGGTCGCTAAAATATCTGCATTCCACTGCTGGGGGATGTGTATGGGATTGCTAGGCCAAGTGTTCTTTATCCTAAGGAATAGATAAGAAAAAGTCAGTAGTGCATTTCATTTCGGTTCAGTTTGCACAACAAATTCCTTTCCAACAGATTTACTTGTTACTTACTTTTACATAGTTGAAAGAAATACATGTTCATCTTTCAAAGATCCATCTATCCACCCATAAGAGCTAACTGACAGTTGTGTCCACAGGAACCCCAGAAACTACCACTATCATCTCATTGATTTGGGTACTGTATACTGTTGAACTGGCTAACCTAGTAGCTCTGGGTCTTACTTGAAAAAAAAGAAGCTCTCTGCCTCCCGTATTCTTGATTATTATTATTATTATTTTTAGAGGACTCTAACCTCAAGGATTTGAACCTATTTTTTTCTTTACTTTAGAGGACTCTAACCTCAGGGACTCTAACCCTATTTTTTAGAGGACTCTAACCTCAATGATTTGAACCTATTTTTTATTTTTATTTTTAGAAAAAATGTACATATATTATTCTCCGTAAGACATTCATTTGCAATGTCATTAATTTCTCAACTTTCTTTCCTGCATTCTCCTGCATCAATGTACAATTATGTTTGACATAATCTATAATCATATCAACAGTTTTTTTTGTTCTCCCAATTTAGAACCTGTTTCTTAACTTCAGTTCAGGAAGCAATCCACATATGAACACATGACAAAGTGGCATGGGGATGCAGCTGCTGTAAAACCAGAATGTTTTTCAAAAATCCTAGTAAGTCTTTCCAGATAATCTGTAGGATCCTCATCTTTTCTGTTTGCGATCATACACTTTGCTCCAGTCAAGCAACACCCCTCCAGTATTACTGCCATTAAACACCATCAGAAACCTATGCTTTAAGTTTTCTCAACATACCGGTCTGGAGTTCACCCTCTAAGCCTTGATTCAAATCAATAAAAGTAGGTATGTTGGCATTGATAGCTATATTGGCAAATCTCTTAGAAATGTTGCTGAGTCCTCTCATGTCAGGAAATCCCTTTCCTAGCTCCCTCAGCTCAGTCACTGACCATGGGCGATAAAGGTACATAGGCTGTCATACATCAGGACCTGGATATGCACACATAGGGTTCATTGATACCTGGGGGTTCAACTGACAGGCCTTCCTGGTTAACCTCACCCATCATGTTTTGCTGTGATATAAAACTTCTCTTGTAGGTTCTGTTCTGGCTGCACCTGACCCGCTGCTTCCCCTAATAATGCATTTTCCCTGTCTCTGGCTCTCCTCTGCATAGCCACAGCTATAGCAACAACATCATCTTCATTGTAGGTAAATAGGCTACAAATCTTTGGTAGACTCTCTTGTTTCCCTTGAGAATTAGCGCTACCTTCAGCCTGTTTCACAACTACTGACTTCTCACAATTAGTTTTGGCACTGTTAGTCTGTTCAAGCAACTTCATGTTAACATGTTCGAGCAATGTCTTGAGTTCCCTCACTTTATGACTTTGTTCAGTCTGATCATCTTTTCTCTGTCTCAAGACGCTCCGGGTCATTTCTTGCTTCTCTATCAGAATCCGTTTTAGCTTGATCTGATTGTATTTTCTCAAGATAGACAATGCCACGTCGTCTCGTAGCTTCAGTTAACCATATCATAAACATTGGCCAGCTGACAAATTGTTTACACGTCCGACTTGTTTCCTTGTCTTTCAAAACCGCTTTTAAACTCTCCTATATATATATATTTTTTTTACATCAAACGTTCACTCCAGCAGAAAACAATGTCTCGGGTCATGATTAATCCACGCATGCCATCTCTCAATGCTTGACACTGCTTGAATTCCATGTAAATCAAATCATATATCGGGCTGGACTAACAACGTCTCTATCGCTCCTGTACTGGAAGCTAGATTACCCATACTGAATTACAAAGTATCTGTAACAAATCTCATAACGGTAGGCTCTTATGATTTACTGCAGCAAGAATCACACAGCACTTTAGAATATAGTCAAAAAATCACATGGCACTATAAAACAGTCGCACAATCTCATAGCACTGTAAAACGGTCACAATATTGAAGAATAAAAGAACTACAATATCATGTGGTAGTGAACTACAAATATGGCCTTTTTCAAGCCAAACTATCCTCGCCCTCCGGCGCTCGATCATGGGACGCGCCTACAAAGACCCAACTCTTTGGGAACGCGCATACAATAATTTCCTCAACTCCATAAGTAACAAAATAACCACAATTCGTGCTTAAAAGTGACGAGTTAATTCATAAACTGCCAGTCTATATCTTTCCCTTAGTATTTGATTGTGTCCCTCGCTGATAATTAAATGCCAAGCTTGTCAGTTAAAAGCCTAACTGCCCCTTTACATTGTCAAAGTATCCCTAACTTGTTTAAAACCACTTTACCCTTAAAAGTTGGTCTCTCGCATAAAGCCTGTGACCCTGATACATTATGACCGCCCACCTACTGTGCTTGGTCTTAAGAAAAGCCCAAAACTTAATACAGTTACAATTCAAACCAAAATAAAAGTCCCACTAAGATCTCTGTTCAAAAGAGAAAAGCCCAACACAAAACTTAATACAGTTACAATTCAACTTAATACAATTCAAACCAACATAAGATGTCTGTTCAACTAAAGTTTTCAGCTGTAAACGTGCATTTTAAAAGAAACGCATACCTTTCCTTGTTTGGTTCACCCCTGGTCTGCATCTGTAAAACCATACTCTCTGTTATCAGATCCTTTTCCCCAGATCAAGAGTATGGGACGTATTCTCTTAACAGATCCTTTGCCTCAGATCAAGAACACAGATTGTTTTACATACTTTTTCAATACTTCACACGACCAGAGTTCTTGTACGCTATCAGAGTTTGCCAACTCTGACCAAGACAAAGTAAAAATAGCAAGTCAATTAATGACCCAAATTTACTAAACCAAAACTCTAATATTATCTTCCTCCTGTTGAGGCCTAGCAGACTCTGGTCTGCTAAGACCAGGCTCCCAACTGAACGTCACAATAAAAGGTTCTTAAATTGTTTACGTTACCAGCATCGCAGAGGGACAGCAGGCGCACCAAGCATAAAGCAGTCCGTGAATGGGGTTTTGGAAAAGGATCCCCTTACCATTTAGTTTTGTGCACCACGGGTTCTGCTTTATACTGGTGCTGCCGTGGGTCTCTCCTGGATCTGGTTCTGCAATCCTGCCGACAACGCCAATTGATGAAGAAAGTGTTTTGTCCGTCTCTTCATAAACGGAGTGACTAAGTTCAGTTGAGTTCTGGATTTTAATAAGTATTATCAATCTGCAGATTGGGAGAGAAAACCAGACCTCTGACAATAAATGACCACACAACACCAGACTTAGGTCTCAATCATGTCTCTCCCCCCTCCGAAAGCCGGAGGACCATCTTTTATAGGGCACAAGAATGTAAACATAGATTGTGACAGTCAGGCAGTAATGACGTTTCAACAGTCTCAGAGAAAGAGATTCACTGCTCCCAACACATGACAACTCTCAGACTAGAGAGTTCATAGTTGGAGCTCTCCTTGTAGTCATGACAAGGAACGTTTAGCCAGTACTTTCTCCTGACCCCGAACATCTATTAACCCTGACACATAGACACAATATACTCTTATTAATAGCAAGCTTACATGAGAACGTACTAACTAGTATCCAATGACTAGTTCTATTGATTAGTGAATAATGTAAGCACACAGGAAATCCCAATTTCTTCCACACATGATGGGCCTGACCAGAGCACAGGTGGCCTGACACAACACGCTTCAAAGTTGTCTCTTTCAAAAGGGTGGAATTTTAACCCTGTCAGTCCAACATGTCTAAAAGTTGGTACGCATGCCTTATTGCCAATGGGGAACAAATAAGTCTCAAGAACCCATAATGTCGGCAGCATGGATATTTCTCTACAGTGACAATTTGTGAAGAATTTCAAAAAATGACTTCAACTCAGCCATTGATCCAATTGTCTTGAAATGTTGTGTACATGTATGAAATACATGTCTGTGTCATGTCAATTTTGTAATGGTTTGCAATGCTGAGGAGGAACCCGCCATTGCTGCCTGCAGCTATATTTGTTGTTGTTATAGTTTCTGTTACTAGTTGGTCATCATCAAATACCCTTTTTTTTTGCTCTGCTAAATTGCTGCACTAGTCCACACTTGATCGGTGGGTATCTCATTCTAATATGACTGTAACTGTTAGCTGCTCCTGGCATTCTCTAATTCCTGCTCTCTTTTCTCTGTCCCCCCTCCACACATCCCCTGTGGTGTGGGGGGTTTGAGCTGTCAGCACCTGCCTGGTCGTCGATTTGCCAACGCTGGACCTGGTCGCCAACAGGAAACCAGTCTCCATGAAGGGCAACAGCGAGTTTCCCGGGCCCTTCCTACATCTACCAAGTTGAACAATGGATTTTGGTGTTTCAAAACCCATTGACACTTCCCTGCTGTATGAATATGTTAAGCCTGTGTTCTGCTCCTCTCTTTCACCAACCGTCTCTGGAGGAGGGGATCCCTCACTGAATTGCTCCTCCCAAGGTTTCTTCAATTTTTTCTCCTGCAGTGAGTTTTTCCTTGTCTTCCTTGAGGGTTTAGGTTGGTTGAGGGGCAGTTCTATGGGCGTATGTGAAGCCCTCTGTGACATGCTTGCGTGTTAAAACGGCTATACAAATACATTTTGATTTGATCTGATTTGCAGAAAGTCACTTTTATTTCATAAAATCTAGTTAGAATGTACTAAAACACACACATGTCCATTTTGATAGGTTTAGGTTAGGTTGTTTCATCTTGTCTTTCACATGTTTTTCATCTGACATTTCCATGGTGTTCACACAGATACAACTGAATGAGGATAATGTATTAAACCAATGAGTACAATGTTTTTGAAGCAGGTATAAATTGCATTGATGAGGCTGTGATGAAGAATGGCAGGGGGGGAGGTGGAGGGGTGGGTGGAGCTGGTCCTGAGTCTGGGATGGTTTTTGACAGAGGCATTCTGAGATAGATGTTCTGAGGAGAATGTCTTCTGTTAGGGCAGTCACATGTTAGGTTGATCAGATTCTCAAACGAGACGGGGGGTCTTGTGTCAGTGTTGGATAACAGTCCTTTTAAACAGCAGATTGAGTGGGAGGACGATGCTGATGGAAGGAGTCCATATCTGCCACAGAACAAGTCTCCGGGTCAACAACTACTGTCAGTTCAGGGGGAGGGGTGGGGCAGAAGACGAGGGATGAGGGGAGAGGCTGATCAAGTCTTGGCAGGAAGTACGTTACTCTCAAAGTGTCCCTGGTTGGTGATGTTACCAGCTGGGAAGTACCTGGCCACCACAAAGGAAGAGCCGTCAGATGCTATGGCCTTTCCCACACCCAGCTTCTTGGTGGCCTTCCAGACCATGGCTGTGAAATGACCTGGGAGAAGGGAGCAAGGGACAGAGAGTGAGAGATGGAGAAAGACATTGAGGGACAAAGGGACAGAAGAAGGCAAACTCATGATTAGTGGACGATGTGTAGTTTCTGTAGCAACAGTGTGAACTCACCCCTCTAAATATTTACTCTCATAGAAGCCTGCATTCCTTTCCTCCGCTCTTATACTCTTACTCAGGAAGACTCTATACACTCTTTACCAACCCCTTTTCCCCAGGGTACAATATTTCAGTTTCTTCACTGCACACTTCTTTTCTCTCCCACTTTCTAAATAATTTCCTAATGAGTCATGTGAGTTTGCATGCAGTATCTTGGTGATGTCTGGCTGACTATGCGGGGTCCATCACATTGAAACAGAACCTGGAACAATGAATGAGACACCCCGTCCTCCCTTCCCCTCCCTTTCCCCGTTTCACCGTTCCTGATTGCTGAGTCAGAGATACACTCACACCACTCATGGAACCGTGACCTCACAGTGAAAGACAAGCGAGACAGAGATACAGAGAAACAAAGAGAACGAGAGAAACAAAGAGACAGAGACAGTAGGGAGAGGGAGAGAGAAAAAGAGACAGATACACAGAGAGAGAGAGTGAGCTGAGAGAGAAAAAAGATTGAGAGAATAGAGTACTAATCTCAGGGCCCAAAGAGAAAGTTAAGACAGAGAGACCGAAGCAGAAAGTGACACAGAAAGACAGATAGTATAGCAGGTAGTCCCTGCCCTATGATTGCTATCAATCATAGGTAGAGGCTGAACTCACCAGTACCAGAAGAAAATCCAGGCCTGTTGAAATTGTACTGTTTCACCTCATCATACCAACGATCTGCCACGTCCTTCCCTACACACACACACACGCGACAAGCAAGACTTGTTCCATTAACCTGCAGCAGCAGCAGACTTGTTGTTCGTCCCTATGAACGCTGGGAATATTGTTCTCCTCTTTTCATCCCTGAGGTATATTTTATAGACCTGAGGAGCTTGGGTCAGGCTGTGAACCTCTGTAGAGGACTATATAAATCACACTATAGCACTTAAACATACATATTTCTGCTTTGAGTTATGGTCTCTGACTCTGACACACACATACACACACACTGGGAAAATGGGACCCAGCTGTTCTCTGACTGGATACAGCAACAAGCACTGTTCTTTAGAGTACAGTACAGCCATAATGGAGTGGAGTTCCTACACTAGAGTAGTAGAGTCTGCTGGTGTAGTGTTGCTTTCAGAGCAATAAGACCACCTGTCTGAGAACCTCTGTACCTGGCTGGTCGTAAGAGGCCCAGGCCAGATTCTCTCCACAGCTCCCTCTGCTGGACTCCACGCTGTGCTTCAGGATCCGTGTGCTGGCCAGACTCTCTGCATAGCTGCACGCACACACACACACACACACACACACACACACACACACACACACACACACATGCACCCACACACATTATACACACATATACATTACACATACAGACATGCAAAGTAAACACACATGCACACGCACACACAAATAGTCAGAGAAATGATGGACGAGGGGTGGATGTGACGGTGGGAGGGCCCAGCGCCATGTGACCCACCGAGAGGCCTCTCTGCTCAGCTTCCTGCTCAGCTTCAGAGGGGGTGCCTGGTGCTTCCTCCGGTAATCATTATGGCTCGCCAACACCTCCTCAGAAAACTGCTTGGAGGCTTAGAGGGGACAGATATATAGATAAAAAGATTGAGAGATAAAGAGAGAGATAGAGAAATAGAAAGAGACAGAAGGACATATGACTAACTGACTATGACTTCACTCTGGGCAATCCTACGGGATCCTCTACAGCTGTACAGAAAATGGTGACAGTGAACATGTGTACGTGTGTGTATCAGGGTAATAGAGGAGGAGGGGATTCATGCCTTGCCTTTCTTCTCCTGCTGGTGCCTATCACTGGCCTACTCACACATCCCCATTCTGTCGAGCAGTCACACAATGGAGTGATTGAAGTACGCACACATTCACACACACACAGACACCCACACACAAACGCAGTGCCTTGAGCAAACACACACACACACACAATGCCTTGAGCAAGCACACACACGCATCCACACACACCCACACCGCCATGAGCAAGCACCTACACATACACACCAGCATTGCTCAACAGCCCGCACATACATGAAGGTTGTTACCGACTGACTATGAATAAACAGAGACTGCATGTTCTGCATCTATACAACAAAACCCCTCTTTTATATCTTTGTGACACAAAGATATGACTTCTGTAAAGTAACACCCCTACAAAGACCAACGGTATATCCAGACACACTCATAGCAACAAACACTATGTTCAGGACAAAAGTGACTGTAATGCTACGGTTTCACTTACCTGATTTGCCCATGGTGCCGACGGACAGTTCTCTATCAGCTGTATGATCTCTCTCTTCTTTTACTGTCCTTTACCCTGTCCTCCCTCTATCCTGTCCTTCCTTACAACTTTGACAGCTGGTAATGTTAACTAACTTACTCTCTCTCACTCAGTTTCTCTTTTCTTTTCTGACTTCCCAGCTGTTTCCTTTTCTTCAAATTGAGTTCCCTCCTGTCACATGTTTACAGACATGACCTGTCGCTCATTTGCAAACACGACTCTTGAACACTCTTCTTTCCCACGTTCCTCTATTATTTTCTCATCCAACTTCTGCTGGCCTGCCTTGCAACACTTCTCTTCCTTTGCCTCTATGTGTGTCTCCCACCCTGACCCCCCCCCTCTCTCTCTCTCTCTCTCTCCTTTTCTGCTACTATAGAGCCCCACCACACTTCTTCTGATGACATCATCTTTAAGAGACACATGCCCTTATATGGGCCTGAGAATGAATGCGTTAAGATGGAACTTGGTAGCCATGGGTGCTTTCCTCTGTAACCAGCTGTCAGCAACAACCCTATACAACAACCCATAGCCCCATAATTTAGTAATGTCTAATCAGCAAGATGCAGTCTATGATACTGTTTGACAACACCTGTAAGAGACAGTAGACTTTTGTGTGCAGTGTAGAGAAAATGTAGAGACACTGTATGTGTAAATAGGCCATGGTCATAGTAATCATTGGGAAATTATGTCTGTCTATAAGGTAAAGGTCAAACTATTCTTTTCTTTTTTTTCATCAATGTAGATTAGAGAAAAGTCTCGCTTATTTCAGATAGATTTCCGTTCCTTTAAGGCGGCTTATTCTAGTCTAAGTACCCAAGGTAATTAGGTATAAGTTAACTTATACCTCTGGGACCAGGGGCCAGTTGCATAAACTTAGTTTAACCCTTGTGCTGCCTTCGGGTCACATGACCCAAAGGTTCATAACGAACCATCGTTGTGTTCGTTGTGAACCTATATCTTTATTTGTGTCAAAAACAAATAAAAATAATTTTCTTTTAACCTTTGCAATGTGGGGGGTCTGACAAAGCCCAACGGTTAAAATAAAATGCTTCACTTTGTTTTTGTATGCTGTAAAGTTGACGCAATACGACGGTGGGTCACAATGACTGATGGGTCAGAATGACCCGAAGATAACACAAGGGTTAAGACTAGTCTTAGGCTTAGACTGTCTTAAATTGCCACAAACAACCGAATATCTTCGCATCTTTCTCCGCCGCCATTACTGAACTACAACTCAAACTAGTGCACGACATCAACGTCATCATTCTCAGCCACTCCCTCTGTTCGCTGATTGGACCTACAAAACATTTGTTTCTGAAAACCGACTAATACACAGAAATCCCAGACCTAGTACAGAAGCAAATTGAAAATTGAGCGGAAATACGTAGGAGGGCAGAGCTATGCTAAGCCACCTCTCCCGCTGGCTAAACCTTGTGGTAAGGGCTCGGTTGCTATTCCAACGATCTGTTAGTAGGCTACGTCATTATCTTGGCATAATTTATTACTAAAGGAATTAAGTTTGTTATTTCTAATTGTAACTGCAGAAAATGTTGATTGGGTTCTGCTTTTCGGCTAAATTGTCATTTTATTAAACGAGTGAGTAGATGACAACAACTCACTTTATTGACGCTAGCGCCAGCCATCTGCGTTGGAGTTGTTGATGAATGGAACTAGCGTTGGGGTTAAATTAAGAAGCTTAAAAATGCACACACTATTTTGCTAATAACACAACATTTTCAATATTGTATTCCTCCAACAGATATAAGGTTTGATCAGGTTTAAATGTATCGATCCTTTGCCATTAAGTGTCTCTGTTTCCGCCATTGTTTCTGTTTTTGCGAAGTGTCTTATTTTACCCAAAATGCAAAACGCAACAGGTTATCTAAGAAAAGAGTATAGAAGAACAATAGGCGAAACGCTGATGCTTTTTTGGTAACAGCCACTAGGGGTGCTTCGGTAGTGCGGCCGCCATTTTGGGGTGAATATTCCAACTGGAGTTAATGGTCAACAGCACAGTCTGCACATACTAGCTAGTTATAGCTAACAGATCTTTTTTTTGTTGGACGTTAGCTAGCGTCGGCAACTGTGTACCTAGCAAGCATTAGCAGCATTTGTTGTGCCCCTGCAAAGGGGAATAATAGAAAATATAGCTGCAAGCAGCGATGCGTGTTCCTCCGCAAAATGGCAAAATATTATAAATGTACACTGTAGAAGATCGAGACTTGGACAACAAGAGAGCAAAACTACTTCATGTTTGCTTACTGTAAGTCGCTCTGGATAAGAGCGTCTGCTGCTAAATGAAAATGTAAATGTTTGGCCAACAACAATAGGCTGAGCGGGGATTTGAACTCATGAGCATAAGGTCACAAGTCAGTCTCTCTAGTCTCTCTGCTACACACCAACTCCTGAGATTTTATGATTAGTAAGGGCTGAGTATTAACTTTTTATAGGATATTGAAACTCTTCTTGATTTGATCTCTTTCCAGACTCTCAGTCAATGCACAACTAACAATAGTCATGTGGGCAACTGGGCTAGGGCAGAGCTCGTATTCAGCTCCTTGCGAGAATAGCCTGTGACAGTACAGCAGCCGACTCTCTGGTCCCATTAAACTACACAACATGCACAATCAGGGTGACCAACAAGATTACATTAACTAACCAACAATAACATTACAAACATTTAACTGAACGAACACAGCAACTAAAATCCCTCGCACGGCTGTTGTAACCAAACTATTTTCCACAAGTCTTTGCGTTTTTTGACATGCCGCACTGCATGCTGGGTACCCAAGGGTGCTGACGCTGATTATCTAGCTTTGCTCCGACTGCGTGATATGAGTATTAGTTTTTGGTCAGCTTTGGGACAAAGGTTAAGAAACGGTTGACATTTCAAGGTGAAATTGCATGTAATTTCGCATGGTATTTCAGAATGATGTCTGCCTGTGTAACTAAACAAGTAATCAAAATTATGACAGGCCAAAAGACCGTACCTGGATTCGAACCTGTGACCTTGCACTTTGTAAGACACCGTTTAAACCCATTGAGCTACCCTCAAGGATGAGAATACATGGTCAGTTACTGTACAAAAAAGGAAGCCGTTACTCCTGTAGCACGGTTCGATTCTGGTGAATATTGGATACATTGTGTAGGTGTAGGGAAAAAAGTTTCATTCATTCAAAATGGCGGCCTCATCAATTCGTCTGGTATCATGCGTTAACATGCGTCAGACACGGGATCTCCTAAGATATCACGAGACATAGGAATCACCAAGCGCTTCTAGGGCCTGCCATAGACACCCAGTCTTAAGAAGTATAATAATAATAATACTAACAATAACAATAGGTGCCTTGCAGCTTCGCTGCTTGTCCCCTAATAAATATAGCTGCAAGCAGCAATGGCGGATTCCTCAGATTCCTAAGATTGCGAACCATTGAAAAATGTATATTCTTCACAAATTGTCACTGTATAGAAACATCCATGCTGTAGACTTACCAATGGGATACCAAATCTGAAATGCAATACCATCAAGATCCACAAGGGCTTTTATTTCAAGCCAAGGAGTGAAGGGAGGGGGCTTGGTGAGCCTACCCATTCCAGAAAACCTCTTTGTCTATCAGGGCGTGGCCTGTAGCGTCACTTATGGGTGATATTGGGCCATTTGTGGTGTGGTAGTTACTCTTGGCCTATACTTTCAATGTTTCAGGATTTTGAGAACTTTTTACCATTGCATACATAATCGGAAATGCAATACCATCAAGATCCACATGGGCCTTTGCTAAAGACCAAGCAATGAGTGGGGGCTTGGTCAGCGCAAATTGCCTGAAATGTTGTGTATGTGTCTCTCCAAGCTTGCGCGTGTGTCAAGGGAAAGGCTGAGTGTGTGAGAATGTGGAGCGCGCGCGCGCTGAGGACCTGTACCAGACAAACGGTTGTGAAAATCAAAAATCTGTTGAATACATGAGTGAGGGTTGCTCTGACGATGATGTGTGCCAATTCTGGGGAAGATTGCACCAGAATTGAAGGAGGAGTAGCGAAAAAACGTGTTTCCTTAATCTTTACTGTACAGAAAAATCCAATATGCCGCCGTTATAGGTTCTTGAGGCTTTTTTGTTCCTTATGAGAAATAAGGCATATCTAATGAATTTCAGAATTTTGGGACAAATGGGATGCAAATGGCATCACTTTGAATATAGGCAAATTGGGGCATGGCTGTAGAGGTTTAAAAGGCTACCTCTGCCTAAACTGACATGCACCAACTCAGAGTATTGCGTTTCAACATCCTCCTCATTGCATTCACTCTTATTCCCATAGCTATTGTGGTCGCAAACAAGCATAACTACGTGTGGCCTACACATCAAACCACGTTTCTAGTCAATTGGAGTCATGGTTCATAAGAAAATATTTTTACGTTTTCAAAATGTTCACCGTACATGGTGGACTGTATGAGTCACCACTGTATAGTTTCCCATTATAAATAAGGCATGTATAGTTTCCGAAGTTTTAGACTGATGGTGTGGAAATGCCATCACTTTGAAAATAGACAATTGGGGCGTGGCCGTAGTGCCACCTATGGGTAATGGTGCGTCATTTGTGTTGTGGTAGTTACTCCTGGCCTATACTATCAATGTTTCAGGATTTTGAGAACTTTTTCTAAAATGCATTACCATCAAGATCCACAAGGGCCTTCACTTCAAGCCAAGGAATGAGTGGGGGCTTGGTCAGCCCACAATTGCCTGAAATGTTGTGTATGCGTCTGAAGAGCAGGGGAGACATTTCATTGGAAATTTCGTTAGCAATTAGCCAAGCATGCATGTTTCAAATGTTCACCACAAATCGACTTTTCATGTTACAGTCAACTTTTCCTCAGATTTGTGTGCTAAACATTCTCAAGAGTCTTCATATGAACTTGTGATTGAATCAAAGTATCATTTTTTGACCGGCGGATGTGTAAAACATTATTTTAGCGTTAGCGATAAATTCGATTTGCTTTATATCAACCATTTTTGGAGATATGAAATAGCCTTTGCACATGGTAACATGTTGTGGTGTCTTCCTTGTGACATACCAAGTTTGGTGTTGATATCTCAAAGATTTGCTGAGATTTGACCCAACTTCCTGTTTGGTTGCTTTGTTGCTGATTTTGATGGGCTGTAACGGCCAAACGGTTTAGAAATTCAAAACGCCATGGGATAACTTTTGTGAGGCTTGGTCTGAAGATCATCTCTGGTAATTTTGAAGAAGATATGACAAAAATTGTAGGATGAGTAGAGAAAAAACGTTTTTCAATTAATTCAAAATGGCGGCCGCATCAATTCGGCTTTTATCACAAGTTATTATGTGTCACACACGGGATGTCCCAAGATATCATGAGACAAAGGAATCACATAATAAAGGCAAACAAATCAATAGTTATTGGCCAAAACACATTTTTGCTTCCTGCGGCCACGCCCAGTGATCACATGACACCAAATTGTGTAGACATCCTCAGAAGAGGGTTCCGAGTTATCATACCATGTTTGGTGTTGATATCTCAAAGATTTGCTGAGATATGACTTCACTTCTTGTTTGGCGGCTTTTCTGCTGAATTTGATTGGCTGTACCGAACAAACGGTTGTGAGAATCAAAATTCTTTTCGATAACTTTTGTGAGGCTTGGTCTGAAGATCATCATTGGTAATTTTAAAGTAGATCTGACAAAAATTGTAGGATGAGTAGGCTTTCAAAGGTTTTTGATAAAACCGGAAATGGCGAAAAATCTATATAACCGGAAATTGACGTCATAGGGTGCGTTGAACTCGTCTTGATCCAGGGAATCCAATGGTACCTCATTTTTGAAAATCAGTCATACGGTTCAAAAGTTGCGTGTGTAAACACAAGTCCAACTTTGACCCATTGGTGGCGCTAGAGTGGTCTAATGGGATACATGAAACTTGGTGTAGGTATAGAAAGAACTGTCCTTAATGAGTGTGCCAAGTTTAACAAAAAGTTATCCAAGGGTTCTAGGGGCTGCCATTGACTCCCATGGAACTAGAATAATAAATATAGCTGCAGGCAGCAATGGCGGGTTCCTCCTCAGCATTGCAAACCATTACAAAATTGACATGACACAGACATGTATTTCATACATGTACACAACATTTCAAGACAATTGGATCAATGGCTGATTTGAAGTCATTTTTTGAAATTCTTCACAAATTGTCACTGTAGAGAAATATCCATGCTGCCGACATTATGGGTTCTTGAGACTTATTTGTTCCCCATTGGCAATAAGGCATGCGTACCAACTTTTAGACATGTTGGACTGACAGGGTTAAAATGCCACCCTTTTGAAAGTGACAACTTTGAAGCGTGTTGTGTCAGGCCACCTGTGCTCTGGTCAGGCCCATCATGCAGAGATCCATTCTTTAAAAGCTTTGATTACAACAATAACTTTATGAAAGTGAGGATACACTTCACTAAAGGAAGTGTGTAGGTTATGTACTACTACTGCTTGCTCTGCCCACACACTTTCCCCATCCATGCTGTTTCCCTCTATCCCAGCGCAGGTCATGCCAAGGCATAAATGCGGCAGCCGTATGAGTATTAGAAGTAGCCCAAAAAACATACCATACACAGTCACACTGTTTTCAAAACTGAAACTGGTTAGAAGACCATGGCTATTAGAACTCTACCTGAATTGAGCTCTCTCTAGAGTCTCAGTCAAACAACTGTCAAGAGTCATGTAGGGAACTGGACCAAGGTATAGCTAATGTCCAGCTGTTAGCAAGTGTACCTTGTGATGGTACAGCAGCTTAACAATACTTTGTCATGGTCAGACTCTCTGATCCCATTAAACTACACAACATGCACAATCAGGGTGACCAACAGTATTAACTTAAGTAAAAAACAATAACATTACACACATTTAAGTGAACGAACACAACAACTGAAATCCCTTGCACAGCTGTTGTAACCAAACTATTTTCCACAGCTATTTGCGTTTTTGGTGTGCACTGCATGCTGGGTAC
This sequence comes from Osmerus eperlanus, assembly GCF_963692335.1. NCBI lineage: Eukaryota > Metazoa > Chordata > Actinopteri > Osmeriformes > Osmeridae > Osmerus > Osmerus eperlanus. Next base: position 7,014,260 of record NC_085024.1, read on the forward strand.
CCAAGGGCGCTGACGCTACAATATTTATTATCTAGCTGTCTTCCGGCTGTGTAATATGACGAGATGCTAGCGATGAAAACATGAAAGCTTGTCTCGGGGGGTCATGCATGTGATCTCACTACAAGCTTTTGATTACACGTGAGGACTGTTAGCAAAGTATTTCTATTCGTGTTTTGTTAGTGATTGAATGGTAATGTCAGCTAGCTAAAAACAATGTTAGTTAGCTTGGCTAAAATGGTTTTCATAGCAACAGATATCAACAAATCAGATCAATCTAACTTTATTCAGAAGGGGGGGGGGGGGGGTGGGAACATATAAACTAGAGGTGAAATGGTAGGCATTGTTCTGCCTTGAAGCTGCATGCGCATCCTCATTGTTTGTAACCACCAACCCATCTATATGTAAAGATAACATCCAAGCTAGCAATTTCGCCAAATTTGACTGCAGATTTTTTACACCATATGTACTTCGTTATGGTTTTTGAGTCAAACAACTTGCTAAATGATTAAATGTCTGTTAAATGTCAAATCCAACTTTAAATGTATAAGAGAGAATTAAACCTAGAGGTTTAAAAGGCTACGTTTGTCTAAACTGACATGCACAAACTCAGAGCACTGAGTTTCAACATCCATGTACACATTTTGTCTCTATTTTTTACTCTACTCTTTAACGCATGACTATGTTTAACTTAATGTCAGCACCTCTCTGTCATCAATTGTCTCTGGAGTGGGGGATGGGGGCTTCTTATCCAACAAATTACATCCCTGAACTTTTAAAACATATCAATGGCCTACTACAATTGTAAACATCCTTTGGCCTTCCCATGCTGGGAAGAAAACTACAGTTTTTCTTTGATTAAACGTTGACCTTGAATAAACGCTGCACCAAAAATGAACATTGTGTAATAAATGGCACCTTCGATTAAACGCCTCCCCACAAAAATCAGAAAACGGTTATTTAATTGGTTAAATTAAAACACAGTATTTATTACACAAGTAATTTACAAGTGTAGCATACTATTATCCCATGAAACACTGGCAGGCACAAGTGTCTTTCTTGCTTCAGATTTATTTGAAGCTTTTTCTCCAAATCCACCGTTAAAACTAAACTCACGCTGTAATGAGAAAATAAAGACCACTTTAGCTTAATATGAACATGCAATGACATGCGCAGCATGTAAATAACATTCACCAAAGTCAAATACAGACACAAAACAACATACTTTGTTGGCTGCATGCTGTAGCCTACACAAGGGAATAGAGGTTTCCTTAGATTGCTAACAACCTCTATAACAACCTTAAACTTATCACTTAGAGTGAATGTGCATAAAGCTCCAGGACCTGACAACATCCCTGGCTGTGTTCTCAAGGCCTGTGCTCCTGAACTGGCAGAGGTGTTCACTGACATATTTAACCTCTCCCTGTCGCAGTCTGTCGTCCCCAATAGGTTCAAGGGAGCCACCATCATCCCAGTCTCTAAGAAACCATCAGTGAGCTGTCTCAATGATTACCGCCCTGTTGCCCTGTTGTGATGAAATGCTTTGAGACGTTAGTCAAAGACCACATTACATTCTGCCTGTCACCTGCATTAGACCCACTCCAGTTTGCATATAGGCCGAACAGGTCTACAGATGATGTTGTAGCTTTGGCCTTGAACACTGCTCTCTTTCACTTGGATCAGAACAACATATACGTGCGGATGCTCTTCATCGACTTCAGCTCCGTTTTCAACACCATAGTACCATCCAGGCTCATCATGAAACTACAGGACCGGAACATCAGTCCTTCCATGTGCAGCTGGATAGGACACAGGCAGTACGGCTAGGTAACATCACCCCACCAGTCTAACACTCAGCACTGGTGCCCCACAGAGTTGTGTGTTAAGCCCACTGTTGTACTCTCTGTTCACCTATGGTTGTGCAGCCACAAACAGCTCCAACACTATCATTATGTTTGCTGATGACACCACCATTATCGGCTGCATCAAGAATGGTGATGAGTCTGCCTACAGAGCAGAGGTGGCAACAATGACATCCTGGTGTCAGCATAACAGCCTGTTGCTTAATGTAGCAAAAACCAAGGAGTCGATAGTGGACTACAGGCGGCTGCAGGGAGAACATGCACCCATTCACATCGCGGGCACAGCTGTGGAGAGTCAAAAGTTTCAGATTTTTTGGTATCAACATCAGTGAGGATCTGAGCTGGACCACCATATTGGTGTGGTTACAAGGACAGCGAAACAGAGGCTCTTTTTTCAGCGGCGACTGTGGAAATTTGGCATGGACTGCACTATACTGACCAATTTTTACCGGTGCACCATTGAGAGCATACTGACTGGTGGCATTACAACATGGTTTGGCAACAGCACTGCCCAGGACAGGAAGACACTACAAAGAGTGGTCAAATCTGCACAGCGTATTACAAGGACTGCATTACCATCCATTCAGGACCTTTACAGCCAGCGGTGCAGGAGAAAGGCCAAGTGGATCATTTCTGACCCTAGTCATCCCTGCCACAGTCTTTTCTCCCTCCTGCCTTCTGGAAGGCGATACAAGAGTATAAGGTCCTGTACCATCAGATACAGGGATAGTTTTCTCACACATGCCATAAGGATGCTGAACTGTCCTAGAAATATCTTTTTGCACTACAATTTTTCTTATTTTTTCTACCCTTTTTCTCCATCCTTTAGTATTGAATTTTTTTATTCTGCAAGTTGAACGGACATTGAGCACAAAGAATTTCATTACTTATAAATGCTGTTTATGAGTATATGATAATAAACTTGAAACTTTTATCAGAGCTTTAAATTGTCTGTGCTTCGCTTGCTGTTAGGTTGTCGACTCTCTCACTCATGAGCGTCCCAAAAGGCCTTCAAAATAAAGTCACGTAATAATTCTGAATACAATTATATAATTCTAAATTAAGACATTGCTTGAAAAACAATTATACATTATTATAATGCAATTGCGACAATTGCATTCAGGCCTATAGATAGTTATACATATTGTATACAATATGGCGAGGTAGCTGACTTAACCATTCCTGAATGTGCTTTTCATCAACACCAAGTTTGCGTGCTATAGATCTGTTGCTGGTGGTGAGTGCTTTCTGCACAGGTTTCTGTTTGAAAGCTAAAGTGTAAGAATGTTACGGCATGCTGCGTCAGATTTGTACACAAAGTAGAGACACGCGCGGCATACATTTTACACTGGGCTTTTGTTTGACTTCCTTGTCTATTCTGTGTTTGTCTATGGCTGCACTGCAGCTACAATTCACTGAATCTCTCTTACCAATTAAACGTTGCCCTTGAATGAACGCCACCCTCGAATAAACGCTGCACCACTAACTGCTCTATTAAAAGGGTTCACTATGAAGCAAACCATTCTAACAAAATAATAACAACATTTACAATGATTTCAACAAGAAGTCTCTCTGACTTGACAACTCTCTAAACAAGCAACTTTCCAAAGCAATCTCTGAAACAGCTGACCAGTGTGGTAATTTTATGTTGACAACTAAACCGCTGATTGGAAGTGCGCGGCTGATTGCCAATCACGAGATAGGGAGACTGATAGCCAACCGCCAACAAACGCTGACTAGACCATACCTGCATGCAGCGAATAGAAAGAAAGAGGGGAGAAAAGAAAAAACACACAACCACAACTATACAGACTGAATTAGGACATTTTAAACATGGGTCCGTAACAAAGACGTTGTTAAAAATGCTCATTCACATTCATTTTTCTCAATTAATCTTATCACTTAAACACACTGGTTTAGCATTTTTTCCCACAAGGAAGTCTAACCTCAACAGTGGATCCTTGGTCCCTGGATCTCTTGCTGGAACATGGCATCTAAAAAACACATCGAAAAACCATCAAAAACTATGAAATGTAACATACCACACTACTGCTTAACAATTTCAGTCTTACATTATCATAACTTCATACTCAACAGTTCTAGTATACAGACCTTTAAGAAAATATTGAAATGGTTAGGATTCTCAAAACACCAATCTCTGTACTTAAAAAAAATATTTAGACATCCATTATTTACCTTTATTCAATTTACACTGTCTACATTCAAATTTAAGTCTGTAAAATGTAAACATAGAGAAACGGACTCGACTATAAATACAAATTAAGACCAATTGAGAACAATTTATCTTGCAAATGGTTTTTACTTTAAATTCATGTTTCACCAAAAGAATCATCACAGTTTAACACAAATAACCAAACCTTACTGTTAAAATACTGCCAAGCCACTGACTCACATTAGAAAATTAAAACAAATAAACATAGCCTAGAAGATGTACCTGTAGGTCAATTACATAATCAAGAGCATGGAGTAGGAATGGATGGATGACAAAATACCCCGCCGAGCCCAATCCATTAAATATTTCCTACCCATAAGTTAATTTCCTGAAATGCAATAATTCACCAACATTTTGACAATTTCATGCTCCAAACTTTGTGGGAACAGTTTGGAGATGGCCCCTTCCTGTTCTAACATGACTGTGCAACAGTGCACAAAGCAAGGCCCATAAACACATGGATGAGCGAGATTGGTGTGGACGAACTTGAGTGGCCTGCACACAGTCCTGACCTCAACCCAATACAACACCTTTGGGATGAATTAGAGCAGGGACTGCGAGCCAAACCTTCTTGTTCCACATCAATGTTGGACCTCACAAATGCACTTCTAGAAGAATGGTAAAACATTTCCATAAACCTCTTAAACCTTGTGGAAAGCCTTCCTAGACGAGTTGAAACTATTATAGCTACAAAGGGTGGTCCGACATCATATCCTATGGTTTAAGAATGAGATGTCACTCACGTTCATGAGCGTGTAAAGGCAACCGAGCGAATACTTTGGCAATTTAGTGTATAAAATTGATACAAATATAAAATGTTATCAAGAGATAGGAAATCGTGCAGCATGGTACAAAATGCCGATTACAAACGTATTGTAGGTCTATAGGCTTTCAATGGAACTCCTAAACGATCAAACCATGAACCCAAACAAAGCTAGCAAGCAAAACAACCATGGTACCATTGCTACTTGCTTATGCTAGGTAGCTCTAACTGTGCAGCAAACTAGGCTACCTAGCTACAGTTTCAAAAAGAATAACTTACGATGTGAAGACCGTCAGAAAAACTTGGAACGAACAAACAAAATTACATCAACAATGACATGTAGCTAAAGATAGAATAACCCAACCGTAGGTACGTACAGTACATAAATTTGAAACGCCGTCCACAAAAGCAAAAACTAGCCTTAAGGGTTATAGCTTGCTCGGCATTTGTTTGACCTCCTTGTCTATTTGTTTGTGTATGGCCGCACTGCAACTACAATTCACTGAATCTGTCTTACTAATTAAACGTTGCCTTCGAATAAACGCCGCACCACAAATGATCATTGTGTAATACACGCTGCAGTGTTTAATCGAAAGACACATTTGGAACTCACCGTACTAATTTAAATTACATCAACAATGACATGTAAAAATAGAACAACCCAACCGCATAGTTACGCACAGTATACAAATTTCAAACGCGTCTCACAGAAGCAAGTATAATGTTAAATATTTTACGACTTGCTAGCCTGTAATACTGTCTGTACAAAGAGATATCCTTAGCTCAGCTAGCCTAGATAGATTAGCTGCTATCCTGTTTACGACAGTATAAAAGTCTTCAAGTTATCATACGAATACAAACGCTAAAATACATGTTTTGTACTGCCATTGTAGGATCTTATTACTCACTGTCAAATGTAACAATGAAAATCTCTGAGGGCTGCAGGAGTTCTCCAACGATAAAATAAAATGGTCATCTTCTTGTGCGTGTACCAAGCTTGCGCGTGTGTCAAGGGGCTCTGGCCCCTTGTGTGTGTGAGAATGTGGAGCACGCGCGCACAGGAGCAAAGGGAGAGAGGATTTGGGGAAACAGCCCTAGAAATTAGCCAAGCATGCATGTTTCAAATATTCACTAAAAATCGAGTTTTCATGTTACAGTCAACTTTTTCTCAGATTTGTGTACTCAACATTCTCAAGAGTCTTCATATGAACTAGTGATTGAATCAGAGTATCAGTTTTTGGCCGGCGGATGTGTAAAGCATTATTTTAGCATTAGCAATAAATTCAATTTGCTTTATATCAATCATTTTTAGAGGTATGAAGTTGCCTTTGCACATGGTAACATGTTGTAGTGTCTTCCACGTGACATACCAAGTTTGGTGTTGATATCTCAAAGATTTGCTGAGATTTGACCAAACGTCCTGTTTGGTTGCTTTGTTGCAGATTTTGATTGGCTCTACCGGACAAAGGGTTTTGAAAATCAGAAATCCCTACGATAACTTTTGTGAGGCTCAGTCTGGATATCATCTATGGCAATTTTGAAGAAAATTCGACCAAAAATGTAGGAGGAGTAGGGAAAAAACGCGTTTCCTTAATCTTTATTGTACAGACAAATCCAATATGGTGACCGTTATAGCTTCTTGAGGCTTTTTTATTCCTCATGAGAAATAAGGCATATGTAATGAATTTCAGAATTTTGGGACTTATGGCCTGCAAATGGCATCAATTTGAAAATTGACATATTGGGGCGTGGCCTGTAGCGCCACCTATTGTCTCACATGGCCCATGTTTGGTATGGTAGTTACTAATGGTCTGCAGTTTCAACATGCCAAATTTCACAACTTTTTACGGTACTGGTCTAGGGGCTGCCATTGACTCCCATGGGTAAAAAATAATAATACCACCAATAACAATAGGGTTCTCCTACCGGAGGAACCCTAAATATAGCTGCAAGCAGCAATGGCGGATTCCTCCAAAACATTGCGAACCATTGAAAAATGTATATTCTTCACAAATTGTCACTGTATAGAAAAATCCATGCTGCAGACTTACCAATGGGATACCAAATCTGACCAAATCCAAATATAGCTGCAAGCAGCAATGAGGTGGCCAAGCAGTCAAATGACCCAGAAAACATTTTAGACATCCTCAGAAGAGAGCAACGAGTACACGCAGCAAGTTTGGTGTGAATCCATCAAAGATTTGCTGAGATACGACCCAACTTCCTGTTTGCTGGCTTAACGGCACATTTTGATTGTCTGTACCGGGCAAACGGTTTTGAAAATTAAAAAACCATGTAATGGGCTTCGATAACTGACAAGAGTCATGCGGGCAACTGGACCACGGTAGAGCTAATGTCTATCTATATGTAAAGATAACATCAACTCTGGAGTTGGGGGTGGGGCTTCTTATCCAACAAATTACACCCCTGAACATATTAATGGCCTACTACAATTGTAAATATCCTTTGGACCTCTTTTGCAATTGGGCCTTGATACTATCTAATGTAAAATCTAATATTTTCTGGCCATTCTGCAGTTTGTGGGGACTTTCCACACCAGCACACTGTTCCTTTCCTGTATTCTGCATTATTACACTTTTTCTTTGAAACTTTCATATAGGCCCATACTATAGCAGTTACGGATATACATAGAGGAAACTCAGGAGAGTGAATTTGAGATAATGGTAGTGGGAGGATGTTGTACCTTTGTGCTTCTCTTTTTTGCCAGTCCTATGAAACATATCTGGGCACCACTGCTTTTGCCTGCTAGTGTTTGCAATGCTGGGAAGAAAACTAGAGTTTTTATTTGATTATACGTTGCCCTGGAATAAACGCTGCACCAAAAATGAACATGATGTAATAAATGGCACCCTCGATTAAACGCCTCCCCCCAAAAATCAGAAAACGGTTATTTAATTGGTTTAAATTAAAACACAGTATTTATTACACAAGTAATTCACAAGTGTAGTGTACTATAATTCCCATGAAGCACTGGCAGGCACAAGTGTCTTACTTGCTACAGGTTTATTTGAAGCTTCTTCTCCAAATCCAACGTTAAAACTAAACTCACGCTGTAATGAGAAAATAAAGACCACATTAGCTTAATATGAACATACAATGACATGTGCAGCATGTAAATAACGTTCACCAAAGTAAAATACAGACACAAAACAACATACTTTGTTTGCTGGATGCTGTAGTGTACACAAGGGAATAGAGGTTTCCTTAGATTGCTAACAACCTCTATAACAACCTTAAACTTATCACTTAGAGTGAATGTGCATAAAGCTCCAGGACCTGACAACATCCCTGGCTGTGTTCTCAAGGCCTGTGCTCCTGATCTGGCAGGGGTGTTCACTGACATCTTTAACCTCTCCCTGTCGCAGTATGTCGTCCCCAATAGCTTCAAGGGGGCCACCATCATCCCAGTCCCTAAGAAACCATCAGTGAGCTGTCTCAATGATTACCGCCCTGTTGTACTCACTTCTGTTGTCAATGCTTTGAGAGGTTAGTCAAAGACCACATTACATCCTGCCTGTCACCTGCATTAGACCTACTCCAGTTTGCATATAGGCCGAACAGGTCTACAGATGATGCTGTAGCTTTGGCCTTGAACACTGCTCTCTTTCAGCTGGATCAGAACAACATATACGTGCGGATGCTCTTCATTGACTTCAGCTCCGCCTTCAACACCATAGTACCATCCAGGCTCATGATGAAACTACAGGACCTGAACATCAGTCCTTCCATGTGCAGCTGGATATTGAACTTCCTGACAGACAGGCCACAGGCAGTACGGCTAGGTAACATCACCTCAACCAGTCTAACACTCAGCACTGGTGCCCCACAGGGTTGTGTGTTAAGCCCACTGTTGTACTCTCTGTTCACCTATGATTGTGCAGCCACTAACAGCTCCAACACCATCATTAAGTTTGCTGATGACACCACCATTATCGGCTGCATCAAGAATGGTGAAGAGTCTGCCTACAGAGCAGAGGTGGCAACAATGACATCCTGGTGTCAGCATAACAGCCTGTTGCTCAATGTAGCAAAAACCAAGGAGTTGATAGTGGACTACAGGCGGCTGCAGGGAGAACATGCACCCATTCACATCGAGGGCACAGCTGTGGAGAGAGTCAAAAGTTTCTGATTTTTTGGTATCAACTTCAGCGAGGACCTGAGTTGGACCACCATATTGGTGTGGTTACAAGGACAGCGAAACAGAGGCTCTTTTTTCTGCGGTGACAGCGGAAACTTGGCACGGATTGCACTATACTGACCAATTTTTACCACTGGACAATTGAGAGCATACTGACTGGTGGCATTACAACATGGTTTGGCAACAGCACTGCCTAGGACAGGAAGACACTACAAGAGTGGTCAAATCTGCACAGCGTATTACAAGGACTGCATTCAGGACCTTTACAGCCAGCACTGCAGGAGAAAGGCCAAGTGAATGTCTTTCCTCCCTCCTGCCGTCTGGATGGCGATAGAAGAGCATAAGGACTTGTACCAGCAGATACAGGGATCGTTTTTACCCACATGCCATCTGGATGCTGAACTGTCCTTGAAATATCTTTTTGCACTACAATTTTTCTTATTTTTTTATTATCAAACGCTGCACTACAAATGATAATTGTGTAATAAATGCTGCAGCGTTTAATCAAAGGAACATGGTATATGACAGCAATAATGTTTAATGTAACTGGCCTTTCTAACATTACAAGTGGCCCCAGCATTGCCCCTTATGGTCTAGGTGCATTGCAAATGAAGACAAGAGCCTTTTCTTGAGGTTGTCAAATGTCCCATGCAAAGTCACTCAAAACACGGGTTCGATTCCAGGCTCTGGCAAGAGTTTTTACCTCTAAACTGGTCAATATATACACATCTGACAAAAGACCAGCTCGACCTTTGCCTGTAAACAGTGATTCTGACTGTCAGAGACCTTTAAATAGCCTGACTTACTGAAATTGGCAAAACTAGCCTGGCTAACGTAGGTCGCTTTCTCAGGGCATATGACGAATGAAACAGGCTCGCCTTGAAAAATCAGATGTACTGGCTATCTTTAGCAGGCCCTCGTCTACAAAAAGATGTCCTCCCTGAGGTTTTTGGAGTAGAATTGAGTGAAATACAAAATTGAGCCGATCCTGACTCTGAGGCTAACGTCAAAACAATGTACCCCCGGGACGCAGTATCACTCCAATTGCAAGTCCACAAATCACAAAAATAATCGGAGCATCTGGCTAAAAGCACAATTCCCACATCTCCTAACGGCTTCCCTCCTCGACCTTTTACGTGTACACGTAACTGTAAAAAGGTTGAACTTATGAACATGACGCGCCCAAGGAATGGCTGCCGCCTATGCGGTCTCCCTGCCGCATAGGCTTATTACAAAGACTTTCACGCCCCAAATCAAAATTATGAGCCGACAGGTCTGTGGGGAATCACTTTTTCTCCTAAAGGCTGCTCTCCTCGACCTTTTTGATGAACAATTCGCCGAGATTCAAAATGACTCCCTAATTAAAAACACAGAGGAAAAAAGCTAGAGCTACTGTAGCTACTTTTCGAGTTCGGTTTTCCGTCACTTCAGAATCACGATCTAAAAGGTCTAAAAGTGCTAAACCTTCACCATAATTCAAGAGTAGTGTACTCACAAACCCAATCATTAATTGTAGCTTAAAATGTGTAAAAACAGGACTTACCGAAAGTGGCTGCCTCCAACACGGCTTTCACGGGACTCCAGTTGAAAACAACAATGGCCGCCGAAAAAGAATTTATATTCTTAACGGCGAGCTGCGATTGGAAGCGAAATGAAACAGGGGCTAAAAAACGAGGGTGGGGGCTTGGCCAGCACACAATTTCAAGAAAGCATGTGTGTGTCAAGGGGCTCTGGCCCCTTGTGTGTGTGAGAATGTGGAGCACGCCCGCACAGGAGCAAAGGGAGAGATGATTTGGGGAAACAGCCCTAGAAATTAGCCAAGCATGCATGTTTCAAATATTCACTAAAAATCGAGTTTTCATGTTACAGTCAACTTTTTCTTAGATTTGTGTACTCAACATTCTCAAGAGTCTTCATATGAACTAGTGATTGAATCAGAGTATCAGTTTTTGGCCGGCGGATGTGTAAAGCATTATTTTAGCATTAGCAATAAATTCGATTTGCTTTTTATCAATCAATTTTGAAGGTATGAAGAAAACTAACAATAACAATAGGTTTCCTCCTTACGGAGGAATCCTAATAATAAAACTAACAATAACAATAGGTTTCCTCCTTACGGAGGAATCCTAAATATAGCTGCAAGCAGCAATGAGGTGGCCAAGCAATCGAATGACCCATAAAACATGTTGTACATCCTCAGAAGAGGGTTACGAGTACACGCAACAAGTTTGGTGCGAATCATCAAAGATTTGCTGAGATACGACCCAACTTCCTGTTTGCTGGCTTAACGGCACATTTTGATTGGCCGTACCGGGCAAACGGTTTTGAAAATCCAAAAAACATATGATGGCTTTTGTGAGGCTTGGTCTGAAGATGATCTCTGCCAAATTTGGTGAAGATTGGAAAACATTTGTAGGAGGAGTACAGAAAAAACGTTTTTTCAGTAATTCAAAATGGCGGCCGCATCAATTCGGCTGTTATCACAAGTTATCATGTGTCACACACGGGATGTCCCAAGATATCATGAGACAAAGGAATCACTTAATAAAGGCAAACGAATCAACAGTTATTGGCCAAAACACATTTTTGCATCCTGCGGCCACGCCCAGTGATCACATGACACCAAATTGTTTGGACATCCTCAGATGAGGGTTCCGAGTCATCATACCAAGTTTGGTGTTGATTTCTCAAGGATTGGCTGAGATATGACCCAACTTCCTGTTTGGTGTCTTTGCTGCCGATTTTGATTGGCTGTACCGGACAAACGGTTTTGAAAATCAAAAATCTTTGGATAACTTCTGTGAGGGTTGCTCTGACGATGATGTGTGCCAATTCTGGGGAAGATTAAAGAAAAATTGTAGGAGGAGTAGGCTTTCAAAGGTTTTAGATAAAACCGGAAATGGCGGAAAATCTATATAACCGGAAATTGACGTCATAGGGTGTGTTGAACTCGTCTTGACCCAGGGAATCCAATGGTATCTCATTTTTGAAAATCGGTCATACGGTTCAAAAGTTACGTGTGTAAACACAAGTCCAACTTTGACCCGTTGGTGGCGCTAGAGTGCTCCAATGGGAGACATGAAACTTGGTGAATATAAAGAGGGGACTGTGCTTAATGAGTGTGCCAAATTTCACAACTTTTTACCATACGGTTCTAGGGGCTGCCATAGACTCCAATGGCAGAAGAAGTGTAATAATAATAAGAAAAGGTAGAAACACTTAAGTGGCTTCGCCGCTTCGCGGCTTGGCCACCAAATATAGCTGCAAGCAGCAATGGAGGGGCCAAGCAGTCCAGAGCAGGACATGGCCTCCATAGCACTTGTGCAACAATTAAGTCACAACAACCTGTTGCACTCATGCAACACACCAAGTTTGGTTGAAATATATGTTTGCGTTCAAGAGTACTGAGAGTTCAAAGGTATTTTTCTGGTATAACACCGCAGGCCTCCTCTGCTCCTCATGGGAACGATGGAACCCAAGTTTGGTGACAATCGCGCAAATGGTTGCTGAGATATGCTCTTGCGCCTCGTTTGGCGGCTTCGCCACCGCTTTTGATCGTCTCTACCGAACAAACGTTTTTGAAAATTGAAAATTCATCTTGTTGCTTTTGTGAAACTGGGTCTAAAGATCATCTTTGCCAAATTTGGTAAACATTGGACAAAAATTGGGGCGTGCAAAAGGTTTTTAAACTTTTCCATGAAATCCAAAATGGCGGCCACGTCCGTTCGAATTTTATGAAAAGTTATTAATAGTCAGGCTTGATATCTCACAAGACATCAACAGACAAAGAAATTACTTTATTAAGGTAAACACTTCAACCGTTATTAGCCAAAACACGTTTATGCTTCCGGCCACGCCCCCTTTTAGTCACATGACACAATTTTTGGAGGACATCCTCAGAATAAGGTTCCGAGGCGGCCTACCAAATTTAGTTTCACTGCCTCAAACAACTGCTGAGATATGACTTCACTTCCTGTTTGGCGGCTTTTCTGCTGATTTTGATTGGCTGTCACGGACAAACGGTTGTAGGTATCAAAATGCTCTACCATAACTTTTGTGCGGCTTGGTCTGAAGAGCATATCTGGTAATTTTGAAGAAGATTTGACAAAGATTGTAGGAGGAGTAGGCTTTCAAAGGTTTTTGATAAAACCGGAAATAGCGGAAAATCTATAAACCGGAAATTGACGACATGGTGTGCATTGAACTCGTCTTGGTCCAGGGAATCCAATGGTACCTCAATTTTTAAAATGGGTCATACGGTTCAAAAGTTGCGTGTGTAAACACAAGTCCAACTTTGACCCATTGGTGGCGCTAGAGTGCCCGAGTATGGGACATGAAACTTTGTGAATTGGACCAGGGGACTGTCCCCAATGAGTGTGCAAAATTTCACAACTTTCGACCAAGCGCTTCTAGGGCCTGCCATAGACACCCAGTCTTAAGAAGTATAATAATAATAATAATGATAATAATAATAATAATAATAATACTAACAATAACAATAGGTGCCTCGCAGCTTCGCTGCTTGGCCCCTAATAATAATACTAACAATAACAATAGGTGCCTCGCAGCTTCGCTGCTTGGCCCCTAATAAGAAAAGGTAGAAACACTTAAGTGGCTTCGCCGCTTCGCGGCTTGGCCCCCAAATATAGCTGCAAGCAGCAATGAGGTGGCCAAGCAATCGAATGACCCATAAAACATGTTGTACATCCTCAGAAGAGGGTTACGAGTACACGCAACAAGTTTGGTGCGAATCCATCAAAGATTTGCTGAGATACGACCCAACTTCCTGTTTGCTGGCTTAACGGCACATTTTGATTGGCCGTACCGGGCAAACGGTTTTGAAAATCCAAAAAACATATGATGGCTTTTGTGAGGCTTGGTCTGAAGATGATCTCTGCCAAATTTGGTGAAGATTGGAAAACATTTGTAGGAGGAGTACAGAAAAAACGTTTTTTCAGTAATTCAAAATGGCGGCCGCATCAATTCGGCTGTTATCACAAGTTATCATGTGTCACACACGGGATGTCCCAAGATATCATGAGACAAAGGAATCACTTAATAAAGGCAAACGAATCAACAGTTATTGGCCAAAACACATTTTTGCATCCTGCGGCCACGCCCAGTGATCACATGACACCAAATTGTTTGGACATCCTCAGATGAGGGTTCCGAGTCATCATACCAAGTTTGGTGTTGATTTCTCAAGGATTGGCTGAGATATGACCCAACTTCCTGTTTGGTGTCTTTGCTGCCGATTTTGATTGGCTGTACCGGACAAACGGTTTTGAAAATCAAAAATCTTTGGATAACTTCTGTGAGGGTTGCTCTGACGATGATGTGTGCCAATTCTGGGGAAGATTAAAGAAAAATTGTAGGAGGAGTAGGCTTTCAAAGGTTTTAGATAAAACCGGAAATGGCGGAAAATCTATATAACCGGAAATTGACGTCATAGGGTGTGTTGAACTCGTCTTGACCCAGGGAATCCAATGGTATCTCATTTTTGAAAATCGGTCATACGGTTCAAAAGTTACGTGTGTAAACACAAGTCCAACTTTGACCCGTTGGTGGCGCTAGAGTGCTCCAATGGGAGACATGAAACTTGGTGAATATAAAGAGGGGACTGTGCTTAATGAGTGTGCCAAATTTCACAACTTTTTACCATACGGTTCTAGGGGCTGCCATAGACTCCAATGGCAGAAGAAGTGTAATAATAATAAGAAAAGGTAGAAACACTTAAGTGGCTTCGCCGCTTCGCGGCTTCGCCACCAAATATATCTGCAAGCAGCAATGAGGTGGCCAAGCAGTCGAATGACCCATAAAACATGTTGTACATCCTCAGAAGAGGGTTACGAGTACACGCAACAAGTTTGGTGCGAATCCATCAAAGATTTGCTGAGATACGACCCAACTTCCTTTTTGCTGGCTTAACGGCACATTTTGATTGGCCGTACCGGGCAAACGGTTTTGAAAATCCCAAAAAAATATGATGGCTTTTGTGAGGCCTGGTCTGAAGATGATCTCTGCCAAATTTGGTGAAGATTGGAAAACATTTGTAGGAGGAGTACAGAAAAAACGTTTTTTCAGTAATTCAAAATGGCGGCCGCATCAATTCGGCTGTTATCACAAGTTATCATGTGTCACACACGGGATGTCCCAAGATATCATGACACAAAGGAATCACTTAATAAAGGCAAACGAATCAACAGTTATTGGCCAAAACACATTTTTGCATCCTGCGGCCACGCCCAGTGATCACATGACACCAAATTGTTTGGACATCCTCAGATGAGGGTTCCGAGTCATCATACCAAGTTTGGTGTTGATTTCTCAAGGATTGGCTGAGATATGACCCAACTTCCTGTTTGGTGTCTTTGCTGCCGATTTTGATTGGCTGTACCGGACAAACGGTTTTGAAAATCAAAAATCTTTGGATAACTTCTGTGAGGGTTGCTCTGACGATGATGTGTGCCAATTCTGGGGAAGATTAAAGAAGAATTGTAGGAGGAGTAGGCTTTCAAAAGTTTTCGATAAAACCGGAAATGGCGGAAAATCTATATAACCGGAAATTGACGTCATAGGGTGCGTTGAACTCGTCTTGATCCAGGGAATCCAATGGTACCTCATTTTTGAAAATCAGTCATACGGTTCAAAAGTTGCGTGTGTAAACACAAGTCCAACTTTGACCCATTGGTGGCGCTAGAGTGGTCTAATGGGATACATGAAACTTGGTGTAGGTATAGAAGGAACTGTCCTTAATGAGTGTGCCAAGTTTAACAAAAAGTTATCCAAGGGTTCTAGGGGCTGCCATTGACTCCCATGGAACTAGAATATTAATAATAATAAAACTAACAATAACAATAGGTTTCCTCCTTACGGAGGAATCCTAATAATAAAACTAACAATAACAATAGGTTTCCTCCTTACGGAGGAATCCTAAATATAGCTGCAAGCAGCAATGAGGTGGCCAAGCAATCGAATGACCCATAAAACATGTTGTACATCCTCAGAAGAGGGTTACGAGTACACGCAACAAGTTTGGTGCGAATCCATCAAAGATTTGCTGAGATACGACCCAACTTCCTGTTTGCTGGCTTAACGGCACATTTTGATTGGCCGTACCGGGCAAACGGTTTTGAAAATCCAAAAAACATATGATGGCTTTTGTGAGGCTTGGTCTGAAGATGATCTCTGCCAAATTTGGTGAAGATTGGAAAACATTTGTAGGAGGAGTACAGAAAAAACGTTTTTTCAGTAATTCAAAATGGCGGCCGCATCAATTCGGCTGTTATCACAAGTTATCATGTGTCACACACGGGATGTCCCAAGATATCATGAGACAAAGGAATCACTTAATAAAGGCAAACGAATCAACAGTTATTGGCCAAAACACATTTTTGCATCCTGCGGCCACGCCCAGTGATCACATGACACCAAATTGTTTGGACATCCTCAGATGAGGGTTCCGAGTCATCATACCAAGTTTGGTGTTGATTTCTCAAGGATTGGCTGAGATATGACCCAACTTCCTGTTTGGTGTCTTTGCTGCCGATTTTGATTGGCTGTACCGGACAAACGGTTTTGAAAATCAAAAATCTTTGGATAACTTCTGTGAGGGTTGCTCTGACGATGATGTGTGCCAATTCTGGGGAAGATTAAAGAAAAATTGTAGGAGGAGTAGGCTTTCAAAGGTTTTAGATAAAACCGGAAATGGCGGAAAATCTATATAACCGGAAATTGACGTCATAGGGTGTGTTGAACTCGTCTTGACCCAGGGAATCCAATGGTATCTCATTTTTGAAAATCGGTCATACGGTTCAAAAGTTACGTGTGTAAACACAAGTCCAACTTTGACCCGTTGGTGGCGCTAGAGTGCTCCAATGGGAGACATGAAACTTGGTGAATATAAAGAGGGGACTGTGCTTAATGAGTGTGCCAAATTTCACAACTTTTTACCATACGGTTCTAGGGGCTGCCATAGACTCCAATGGCAGAAGAAGTGTAATAATAATAAGAAAAGGTAGAAACACTTAAGTGGCTTCGCCGCTTCGCGGCTTCGCCACCAAATATATCTGCAAGCAGCAATGAGGTGGCCAAGCAGTCGAATGACCCATAAAACATGTTGTACATCCTCAGAAGAGGGTTACGAGTACACGCAACAAGTTTGGTGCGAATCCATCAAAGATTTGCTGAGATACGACCCAACTTCCTTTTTGCTGGCTTAACGGCACATTTTGATTGGCCGTACCGGGCAAACGGTTTTGAAAATCCCAAAAAAATATGATGGCTTTTGTGAGGCCTGGTCTGAAGATGATCTCTGCCAAATTTGGTGAAGATTGGAAAACATTTGTAGGAGGAGTACAGAAAAAACGTTTTTTCAGTAATTCAAAATGGCGGCCGCATCAATTCGGCTGTTATCACAAGTTATCATGTGTCACACACGGGATGTCCCAAGATATCATGACACAAAGGAATCACTTAATAAAGGCAAACGAATCAACAGTTATTGGCCAAAACACATTTTTGCATCCTGCGGCCACGCCCAGTGATCACATGACACCAAATTGTTTGGACATCCTCAGATGAGGGTTCCGAGTCATCATACCAAGTTTGGTGTTGATTTCTCAAGGATTGGCTGAGATATGACCCAACTTCCTGTTTGGTGTCTTTGCTGCCGATTTTGATTGGCTGTACCGGACAAACGGTTTTGAAAATCAAAAATCTTTGGATAACTTCTGTGAGGGTTGCTCTGACGATGATGTGTGCCAATTCTGGGGAAGATTAAAGAAGAATTGTAGGAGGAGTAGGCTTTCAAAAGTTTTCGATAAAACCGGAAATGGCGGAAAATCTATATAACCGGAAATTGACGTCATAGGGTGCGTTGAACTCGTCTTGATCCAGGGAATCCAATGGTACCTCATTTTTGAAAATCAGTCATACGGTTCAAAAGTTGCGTGTGTAAACACAAGTCCAACTTTGACCCATTGGTGGCGCTAGAGTGGTCTAATGGGATACATGAAACTTGGTGTAGGTATAGAAGGAACTGTCCTTAATGAGTGTGCCAAGTTTAACAAAAAGTTATCCAAGGGTTCTAGGGGCTGCCATTGACTCCCATGGAACTAGAATATTAATAATAATAAAACTAACAATAACAATAGGTTTCCTCCTTACGGAGGAATCCTAATAATAAAACTAACAATAACAATAGGTTTCCTCCTTACGGAGGAATCCTAAATATAGCTGCAAGCAGCAATGAGGTGGCCAAGCAATCGAATGACCCATAAAACATGTTGTACATCCTCAGAAGAGGGTTACGAGTACACGCAACAAGTTTGGTGCGAATCCATCAAAGATTTGCTGAGATACGACCCAACTTCCTGTTTGCTGGCTTAACGGCACATTTTGATTGGCCGTACCGGGCAAACGGTTTTGAAAATCCAAAAAACATATGATGGCTTTTGTGAGGCTTGGTCTGAAGATGATCTCTGCCAAATTTGGTGAAGATTGGAAAACATTTGTAGGAGGAGTACAGAAAAAACGTTTTTTCAGTAATTCAAAATGGCGGCCGCATCAATTCGGCTGTTATCACAAGTTATCATGTGTCACACACGGGATGTCCCAAGATATCATGAGACAAAGGAATCACTTAATAAAGGCAAACGAATCAACAGTTATTGGCCAAAACACATTTTTGCATCCTGCGGCCACGCCCAGTGATCACATGACACCAAATTGTTTGGACATCCTCAGATGAGGGTTCCGAGTCATCATACCAGGTTTGGTGTTGATTTCTCAAGGATTGGCTGAGATATGACCCAACTTCCTGTTTGGTGTCTTTGCTGCCGATTTTGATTGGCTGTACCGGACAAACGGTTTTGAAAATCAAAAATCTTTGGATAACTTCTGTGAGGGTTGCTCTGACGATGATGTGTTCCAATTCTGGGGAAGATTGAAGAAAAATTGTAGGAGGAGTAGGCTTTCAAAGGTTTTTGCTAAAACCGGATATGGCGGAAAATCTATATAACCGGAAATTGACGTCATAGGGTGTGTTGAACTCGTCTCGATCCAGGGAATCCAACGGTACCTCATTTCTGAAAATCGGTCATACGGTTCAAAAGTTACGTGTGTAAACACAAGTCCAACTTTGACCAGTTGGTGGCGCTAGAGTGCTCCAATGAGAGACATGAAACTTGGTGAATATAAAGAGGGGACTGTGCTTAATGAGTGTGCCAAAATTCACAACTTTTTACCATACGGTTCTAGGGGCTACCATAGACTCCAATGGCAGAAGAAGTGTAATAATAATAAGAAAAGGTAGAAACACTTAAGTGGCTTCGCCGCTTCGCGGCTTGGCCACCAATAAGAAAAGGTAGAAACACTTAAGTGGCTTCGCCGCTTCGCGGCTTGGCCACCAATAAGAAAAGGTAGAAACACTTAAGTGGCTTCGCCGCTTCGCGGCTTGGCCACCAATAATACCACCAATTACAATAGGTGCCTCGCAGCTTTGCTGCTTGGCCCCTAATAATAATAATAAAACTAACAATAACAATAGGTTTCCTCCTTACGGAGGAATCCTAATAAAACTAACAATAACAATAGGTTTCCTCCTTACGGAGGAATCCTAATAATAAAACTAACAATAACAATAGGTTTCCTCCTTACGGAGGAATCCTAATTATAAGAAAAGGTAGAAACCCTTAAGGTGGCTTCGCCGCTTCGCGGCTTGGCCACCAATAATAATAAGAAAAGGTAGAAACACTTAAGTGGCTTCGCCGCTTCGCGGCTTGGCCACCAATTGGCCAAAACTTGAATAAGTAAAAGAAAAATAAAGTAATAAACTGTATCAATACTATTGTTAAACCTGTATGTGTGATGTCTCTTTAAGAGTAGCCTATTGACGATCAGCCAATCAGGGAAAAGTTGAGTAAAACAGTTGAGAAGTTACTACTGCCAGAACGAGAGAGAAAAACGCTTGAGAAGAGTTCCAAGAAGAAAAGAGAATACTGCAGATAATAAAGAACGAAAACGGAGTTAACATTTGTTAATACTCTCCAACAAACATAGGTAAAGTTTGTAAAAACCTATTCATTAAAGAGAGCAAGAAATAATCAAGAGCAAACAGGAAAGAAAAGTATGCTAACCACGGTGTTGGTTATCCTACTGAAACGTTTTGTTTTGGGGAAATTTGTTGAACGGAATTGGTCAGGTTTTTTGGGGGTCTTTGGAATTTGAATGGTCCACTGCACGTGGGAAGACCAAGATGGCGATCCACCCATAGAATCCTCCCTAGGAAGAAGACGGCACATGAGAGAACTGCAACGGTTGTATCAAAAGACTGCACAGTGAAGGGTTGCAAAACAGTGACTGGCTGATTTTGAACTGATTTGAATTAATTTTACATTGTAGGTTTTGATTTCATAAGTTTTTGTTGTGACTGAAATACAATTGATAAGTGTCTTCATATTATTAGCTGAACGGTTCCGGTTTAAAGCTAATTAGGAGAATACTTAAAAGAAAAATAGAATTTAGATTCAACCCATGGGAAATATAGAATATAAAAGATACATTACAAAATAGATCAAAATCACATATGGATTAATATAAATCCAGGTCAAACTAAAAGGTTTACAGGATTCACATTTCGAACACAACTGAATATCTAAGTTTCTTTTGAAGAGGACATGTCTGTTTTTATTTTGGTTTAAGGGATATCCATTGGTAAAACAAATACAAGATTAAGCACGCCGGCAAATCTAAAACTGTTCTGTGGTCTGTTTATTTCTAACCAAATCTTACTACTGCTCCCATCGAATCTAGAACTGGTCCTTAGCACACTGTTAAACCATTATAGGTGCTACAAACAGGTTTACTCTATTTGTCAAATCTAAATGGGTCAACCTGAACATATAGAAGCTTTAATTGCAATTTAAAAGTTACATGTGATACACACAGACAAACACACACCCCAGGTTTACATAGAAAGTACATACACACATATTTATTTTTAGCAGTCATAAAATTGACTAAACAAGAACGTTTTTAACCTAATTTTTAATGTCGGAACAGTATCAGCCTCCTTAATTGAAACAGGTAATTTGTTCCACAGAAGAGGTGCTCTATATGAGAACATCCTGCCTCCAGCAGTTTTTTTTTCTTAATTTTGGGAACCACCAGATAGCCGGCATCTTGAGATGTAAGTGTCCTTGCAGGGCAATATGGTGCAAGGAGACCAGAGAGGTAAAGTGGTGCCAATCCATGCAGAGATTTGTAGGTTAGTCATAGAACTTTGAAATCAGCTCTGGCTTGGATAGGGAGCCAGTGTAAAGAGACGAGAGTAGACGTTATGTTATCAAACTTTCTGGTTCTAGTTAATAATCTAGCTGCAGAATTTTGCACCCGCTTTACATTTTTTAAGTAAGTAATTGGGAGGTCAGAGAACAACACATTGCAGTAGTCCAGTCGGGATGTAACACATGCATGTATTAGTTTTTCAGCATCATCCTTTGAGAGGAATTTTCGCATTTTGGCTAAATACCCACATAGTTCTCCATGCGTTCCAGGAGAATCTCATGATCTACAGTGTCAAAAGCTGCACTTAGGTCTACGAGAACCAGGACAGAGATAGAGCCTGCATCCGAGGCTAATAGAAGATCATTGACTACCTTGGTTAATGCAGTTTCAGTGCTGTGGTGAAGACGAAATCCAGACTGGAGAGGTTCATAAAGCTGATTTGAGGACAGGTGCTCAGTGAGTTGTTGTACCACAGCTTTTTCAAAAAATTGAGAGAAATGGCAAATTTGAAATTGTCCTGTAGTTGCTAAGACAACCTGGATCCAGGTTTGTTTTTTTCAGAAGGGGCTTAATAATTGCTTGTTTGAAATCGTCGGGGACTTGGCCAGTTACGATAGATTCATTAATAATACTAAGCATGGGTGGTCCAATAATAAGCAGAAGTTTGCAGAAGTTCCTTACGAAGGTTGGCAGGGAGGGGATCGAGAAGGCAGCTGGTGGGTTTCGATGAATCTATCAGCTCCATGAATGCTTCCATAGAAATAGGGTTAAAGTGAGTGAGAGCCTCAACATGCAGCATGCTGGGTATAGAGGGAAATTCAGTGTTCATGGCCATTCCTCCAGGGCTAGCTTGTAGTTTTTCCAAAGAATTGGAATTTGGTCAAAGAATTCTAGGAAATCATTGGGAGAGAGATCTGTACTAACACCGTGTGTACTTTTCGGAGTACTGAGTTTTGCAACGGTATCAAATAGGAACTTAGTGTTGTGCTGGTTTTTACTAATCAACTTAGAGAAGTATTCTGATCTAGACCTAATGAGGACTTGCTTGTACTCCATTTGGCTGTCCTTCCAGGCCTGGTGGAAAACCTCCAATTTAGTGGAACGCCACTTACATTCTAGCTTTCTAGTGGACTTCTTGAGAGTGCGGGTATCCTCTACCATGTACCATGGAGACAGTTTCTTATCCTTTCTTTTTCTTGGTTTGAGTGGGGCAACAGAGTCTAGGGATAGCTGAGTCTTCTGTATGACTGTACCAGTACAATACTAGATCCTTTCAGAGTATAAACGCAGAGACCCATAGAGACAGAGACCCAGTTACAGTTCACTCAGGGGTGGTTATAACAGATTTTATTGAGCAGGTACTGATGATGCAACATAGTAGCGATAGAGAAGAGTAGGCTTGAGAGTCTTGGATGGATGGGTAGGGGTGGGGCTGGGAGGTTCTCCTCTCCTCTCACATGGTCAGTTCCTAGGGAGAGGGAGGGAAGAGAGAAGGGGGAGGTGGACAGAGAGAGATCGACGTGTTAGTACTTTTTGAAGAGGGGTGGAATGAGACGGGCTTAGTGAAACACAACATAACATTGACTTGGTATTGGAGTGGTTTTTGGTTTGTGTAAAGTCTTCACTGCTCCCTAATGGACAGAGTGGGCACTGACGAAGGACTTGACTTCCCCTTTCTTTATACATATACTCCCTCTCTCCACTCCCTCTCCTCACCATGATAGCATTGACAATGTCGTTCTTGTTGTGTTTCAGAGCTTTGACGGCTTTGGCCCGCGACACATTGGCCTGAGCCATCACCAGCTCAATATCCCTCTGTTCCAGAGCTCCCTCATCCTGCTGAGAAACAGACAGAGAGAAGGGGAAGAGAGGATATAAAAAAGGGGGAGGGAATAATTTTTTTCATTATTGAAAGTAGTAGTAGCTACGTTTTCTTCATGTTTAATTTTCAACTTTGCTCAACATTCTTCCTCTTCTCATTATTACTATCATTGTTATCATTACAATTTCATTGTTGCTTTGTCAATATTTACAAATGTGTTTCATGCCAAGAAAGCTTTTTCTGAAGTGAAGAGAGAGAGAGAGAGACGGGTAAGACTGCAGACTAGCATATACTTATTAGCATATCTAGTCAGTGTTGACGTTTTGATATACCTCTTCCTCCTCCTCGCTCTCCTCTTTGATGGTGAGGCTGGGGGGGGCAGGGGGAGCCAGGGGGGAAGGGGCCACGGGCACCTTAAACTTCTCTGCTGCGGCCTTGTGAACCTGCTGAGACAGGTCCTCTATCTATGGGAGGGGAGGAGAGAGAGGGATGACGGAGAGAGAGTGGGCACAGGTAGAAAAGAGAGGAAGGGGGGAGAGTGAGAAGTCACTTTGGGCTGTTAACACAGTGTTCAGCAACAGATAGGAAAATAAAGACAAAGAAAGACAGCAACAGAGAAGAGAGGTAGAAACAGACAGATCGATTGAGAGAGAGAGAGAGAGAGAGAGAGAGAGAGAGAGAGAGAGAGAGAGAAAGAGAGAGAGAGAGAGAAAGAGAGAGAGAGAGAATGGCAGAGGTCACCTTGGCCTCTCCAAACACAATGTAGATGTCAGATGCTGGGCTTTTGAACACGTCTGGTCTGCTGATGACGAACAGGATGCTCTTAGACTTCCTTATGGTGATCCTGGTTATACCGTGAACTGGCTTCAGACCAAGCTTAGACATGGCCTACACACACAAACACACACAGTATTTTATGTACATGATTGTGTTAGCTATGTTTGATTAGCTCTGCTTGGCTGTTAAAGTCTGACCTTGCGGGCTTTCTTCTCGCTGCGGCTCTGTTTGGGTCTGTTCATCGCCTCCTCAGCAGCAGACATGGACTGAAAGAGAGAGAGAGACTGAATAAAAGACAGTATCAGAGTTGATTATCAAGAGAAAAAAGCACACAAAACAGGAATTTTAAAAGTATCATATAGAAACGGGTTGACCCTTTTGTAACTGTGTTTTGTGATGAGGGCTGAGAGAGACTTGTCCTTCCCCACAGAACATGCACTCACCTGGGGCTCAGAGGGTCTCACTGGCGTCCAACCTGGTTCCTCCCGCTCTGGTACTGACCCTTCACTCTCCGACTCGTTACAGGAGCCCACTGTGAGCACACAAGCGCACGCACGCACACACATTACCAACAAAAGACCTGCATCACATTTTCCTTACCATCGTAACTAATTACTATGAGTCAGATGGGGTACGGAGCGACTCTGCAGCTCGTTAGTTGAAGAGCTGTTGATCAGAGAGCTCTTTAATCTACACCTGACCACTACAGGGTGAGTGTCGCCTCAAAGACAGCGTCACACAGAAATTGACATCTAACTGAAGTCAATCATTAAATAGTTCAACAGTGTTGATTTACTGAAAATGGTCCTTTCTGGTTTGGGCTGAACAGCTGATTTACAATGTATGATTCTTTTGAGATAATATATTATAATTCAATGTGTTCCATGCTGTGGAAGAGGGGAACACTGCTGTCATATTCAGAATGTGATAGCAAAACAATAGTTTATGATTATATATGAATAACTATAAATATTAAAGTGGAAATAATAGAAGACAATAGAAACAACGGTGGCCCTGAAGTGCAAAACACCCCCACTAATTCGAGTACATCCCCCCCCAAATAAAAAGCACTCCTATGGAAGCAAATCAGTGACATCATGTTTTGAATTTTAAAATTAAATACTTAATATTGAAATGTAAACAACACCGAATTCACGTATGAATATATATTTCAATGTAAAAAAAAAATCAGATCAAAAAATTCAAGGCTCGAGCTGAAAAATTTCAAGCTTAAAATTTTTCGGCTCAAATTTGATAGGTACATTTTTGGGGGGCTAGAATTTTTTAAGATAAAAATGTTTTGGCTCGAATTTGAGCAACCTGAATTTTATTTTACATTGAAAAATATTCATATGAGAATTTGGTGTTTGTCTAAATTTCAATATGAAGTATTCAATGCCTTTTAAAATTCAAAACATTATGTCACTGATTTGGGGCCCCACAACTCCACCCAAATAGAATGACTTGCTCATCTCCCCCTGAATACATCAGGTGTGTTCAGGGGGACTTCATGCAGCGCCGGCTGCGCCAAATTCGGCTTCCAATTAATTTTCAATTAAACCGGGCGTTGACACTCGCGTAGGGCATTGTGGGAAGGCGAGCGGAGCGTTGCAAGTTGGATTTTCTCAACTTTATGTAAATGAGGAGCGTTAAACGCTAGCGTTGGCCAAGCTGATTTGTTTCTTGTTTCTTGTAACATAGCAACCGTTGGTCAGGGTAAACATTTGTAGGTTTCACAGTTTCAAGATGGAGGAGAAACTTATTATGTGAGGCTGGACACCCATTCTACCCACCTCACCTTCCCACAGTACACCACGCTCGGGGGGGTGTCCGACAGGTTAATACAGAGTTGTAGTTCTCTAAGATCACTGTTGTAGTCATGGCCAAGCGTGCAGACTTGGGTTCATGTACTCACGATATTGATCAAAATACTACTTTTACACAACATTTGTGTATATTTTACGAGCGCAAGATTACAGTAGAATACATGTTATGCCACTGGTCACTCAACCAGTCGTTTGTCAGCTGGGCTAGGGAGCTAGCAGTGGCACGGAACAGTCATGTAATGTGACAAGACTGAATTTAAAAGTATAAAAACACTAGCCTGGTCCTACCAGACTCTCAGACATTTCATTTGTACAGAGAGTCTGGGATCGCTCGATTGACAATCTTTAACTTCCTTGAAGGTGGGTACTCTGTTGAAGTTAAAAACTATTGTATCTGCCATAACCAATTGCTAGCGTTCGCCTTAGCCAACTCCTTTACCACCAACGGAGCTAGCTGGAAAATCAAACTTTTCCCGAATCCCGTGGGGAGGAGGGCCACAACATCATGGCCACCAAGAAAACTCAGCAAAGATTGTTCTTGCTCCAGCTTTAACTTCTGGATATTCGGCAGTTGTCACAACGGATCGAATGGCTTCGCTCGCATCTTTCTCCGCCGCTATTACTGAACTACAACTCAAACTAGCGAACGATATCAACGTAATCGATCTCAGCCACTCCCTCTGTTTGCTGATTGGACCACCAAAAATGTGGCTGGAAAAAAAAGATTAATATCCCTAAAGCTTAGACCTAGTACAGAAGGGAAATGAAAATTTTGCGGAAGTACGTAGGCGGGCAGAGCGAGGCTATAAAAACACACCACTGACAACATCGGCAACCCTGCACCATGCATTATTATTTTAATGTAATCTTTAAATTCAGGCTCGTCACATTACGTAACAGTGTTCTGAACAGAACTGGGTGTGCAGACACATAAGATAAGTTTCTCCTCCATCTTGAAATTGTAAAGCCTAGAAATAAATACCATGACCAACGGTTGCTACGTTACAAGAAACAAGGATCAATCCGATTGGCCAATGCTAGCGTTTAACGCTCCTCTTTTACATAAAGTTGAGAAAATCCAACTTGCAACCCTTCGCTCGCCTTCCCACAATGCCCTATGCGAGCGTCAACGCCCGGTTTCATTGAAAATGAATTGTAAGCCGACGCCCCGCGCCGCCCGCTCCGCTTAAGTGGACACACACCGTTAGACTTTTTGTCCGACTTGAGACGGCGCCGAGGCTAGGTCACTGTGACGTATGTATTCAAAGTACCGTGAGATTGATTAGAGAACTGCCGGCTTTGTAGCCGAGCGCATTTTCTCGAGAGCAACTGCACGGGTTCTAATGACGACACAGCTATTTCAGGACTCACACACGATAACTTTGACGTGTGTTTTGTGTGGAGTTTACTCGTATTGGGGGGGAGTGTTTTCATTTGGGGGATGTACTCGTATTAGTGGATGTGTTTTGCACTTCAGGGCCACCGTAAGAAACAGTACTGTGTAATAGTGATATAGGGAAATATAGCTTGAGACATATACTGATGTATAAGAAATGAAAAAGAGGTTACTATTTACATACAGTTGTTCTTGAAGGACAAGTCAATCTCCTCTGAAATCTTGTAGCTGTGGCTGATTGAACAGCCTGCCTGTCTGTCAGCAAGTGGGTGGGAGATGGAAGGCTGGCTCTCTCTCTGATTGGATGAGCCAGACTCCTTATTTAAATAAGAACTGCCTCTGTTTCCCAAAATCGCTCTGGGTTGAGTCCTGTGACCTTGTCGTTGAGCAGCACTGTCATCCTCACTGTCTGTGACCTCCTCAACTGCGAAAACACAGACACATAATACACACACACACATAACACACACACGTATTACACACATACATTATACACACATTTTATAAGAGGATGAATGTTAGAGTGTTGGGCTTTTGCCCATACAACTAAAGAAAAAATTTAATTCACCTCTGGGCCTCTCCTCCAGACTCCATGACTGGCCTGGTTTAGTCTGCCTGTGGGACTCGAGCTGGGGCATGGGCAAGGGCTGGAGGAAGGTGTGGGGTTGGGGGTCCAGGTCAGGCACTGTGTTTGGGACCCTGTGCTCCTGAGTGGGCTGGGTCAGGCTGGAGGGGGCTAAAGGTGGAGCTAGAGGCAAAGAGACACTTCTGGTGGGTGTGGTAGGTATAGGGGAAGCACTAGAGGGAGTAGAAAGATCGGTGATGCCCTGTTGTCCCTGTATGTTGGTGCATGAGTTTAGGTGTGTGTCTGGTAGGGAGGATTCTGATAGAGAAGTAGGAGGAGCAGGGAGATGTATGGCATCAGTGGAGGGTGGGGCTGGGGGAGGGGAGGAGGGGTGGAGAGGCTGGGACTCCTGTACCAGAAAGGGAACGGTCACCTCTGTCCCCTTCTGAGGGCTAGGGGGAGGAGAGGAAGAGAGTGGTGAGGAGGAGAGAGGGGGAGGGGAGGACGGAAGAAGGGGCGGGGAGGAGGATGGAGAGTGTGTGGAGGTGGAGATGGGAGAGGAGGAGAGTGGGAGAGGGGAAGAGGAGAGAGGAGGAGGGGAAGAGGAGCAAGAAGGAGAAGAGGAGGAGACGAGAGGGGAGGAGGTAGGGGGAGGACAGACAGGGAGAGGGGGAGGAGGAGAGTGTGAGGGTGGAAAGGAAGCTGTGCTCAGCTGTGGAAAAGAGATGTGGCCACTGCCAAAGTTGTTGTCATGTATGTCTTTGCTTCCTGTCTGGCTGTCTGATATGGCCCTGTTATCCAGTACTTCCTGTTTGAGGAAAACAGCAGCATTGCATTTGACAGGGGCAGGATTGGCAAGTTTCAGATTAGGATTGGACTTGGGGCTGGGGTAGAGGTCTGGAAAGTAGTCATCAGCACCGGCAGAGTGTCCACCAGAACCGGGCTGGCTGTCCTCTGTTATCTCTGACTCAGCCTCGGGGTAGTCCACAGATGTCCTCGGTTGAAATTGTGAGGGGCCAGGTTCACGGAGGGCCTTCTTGCCCCTCTTGGCTGTGGCTTTATAGAAGGCTTTGCCAGCCGCCAGGGTGCCATCTGCTTCGGCCTTATTTGGGACAGATAATTCCTTTAGTTCATCAGCAGACCCAGGGCTCGTCTGTGCTGGCCAGTCCAGCTGAGCTGCCCTTTCCCTGCCTCGGGCTCTGCCGTCCTTCCCTCTCCGCCCCGTCTGTGCTGAGACAGGTTTGTCTGTGCTAAGCTCACCCTCTGGGGTGCAACGTTCTGACTGCTCCACTTCTCTCTCAGTTGGAGAGACATTCCGCTTAACTGTCATCTCTCCTCCTTCGAGCCCTCTCTCCTTTCCTCCTTCCATCCTTGTCTCTGTCCCTCTCTCCTCCTCCTCTTTTCCTCCTGAGGTACTAACACCACTGTCCTGTCCTTGAAAGGCACCTTTGCTGGTTTTTGTTTGATCCATGCCCCTGTCAGTCACACCACTGATTCTGCCCTCTATGAGACCCTCAGTCTGAAGTCCTTCCTCCTCCTGTTGCTGCTGAATCTTTGCATTCTCTTCTTTGTCCTTGACAGTGGGGAGAGCTTTCTCTAAAGCACCTTTACTTGGCCTGGAGTCTGAGTGTCTGGTTCTGGGGTTGAAGGAACCAAAAGACCCTCCCAGTAGAGACAAGGTTATGTCACTTCCTATTAGTCTGGACATGCTTGTGTCTTTCTGGGTTTCAACCTCTGGCAGTGAGATACTACTGGAACTCTCCGCGGACGGGGAGGCCTGTGTTGTTTCTGATTGGAGCGTTGAGCTTCTTGTGGGTGTCCTTGGCTGATCAGGGAGTGGGGATTGCTCCTCGGTGAGTGGTATGTTAGAGATGGACTCCCTCACAGTTGCACTCTGAGGCCTTGCCTTCTCTGAGAGGGCATTCAGAGTCACACAGGGGGGTTTTGCCAGGGGGTAGAAGATAGAATCATGGTTGGCAGACTTTTTCCACAAGGGCTGTGTGTCAGTGTTATCACCTTCATGGTCCAGAGTCTGTAGGTTGCTGACATCATCCTCAGGAAACCGGGAACTTCCATCCTCTCCTCCGCCTGCCTCCGAGATCTCCTCGATGGAACTCCAGAGCGACAGGTTGGACTCCAGCCCTTCTCCAGCCAGCTCTACATCTGCCATCTTGTCTGGACGACCACAGAGACTGTTGTTGTCCTCTTCGTCCCCCAACACATCGTCCTCATTGTTCCCTTGAGTGCTGATGTTGGGAGCCACCGGTGTGTGTCCACTTTGTCCATCCATCTCACACAGAAGCACGCTCTCTGCATCCAACTCATATCCCTCCCCCAGAGAGAGGGAGAGGGACTCACCAGCTCCCCAGGCCCCAACACTAGCCCCAGACCTCAGCCCCCTGCCTAACTCCAGGTCTAACCCCAGCCCCATCCCATCAGACCCCCAGGACGCAGCCCCAAGACCAATTTTCCCCCCGGCATCTGTTTCCGAGTTCTCCCTCTTGGGGGAGATGGCCATGGGAGAATGAGGGGAGCCGAGGGCCCCGGGGCCCCCCTCCTCTGCGCTCAGAGTGTTCTCTCGCAAGTTCTCCTGGGCCAGGTCGCAAGGGCAGAGGTCAGGTGTCAGGCCCAGGTTGTCAGGCAAGTCAGTGAGGCCCTCCGGGTAGGTGGACACTGGGATGTTGCTGGAGTTAGAGGTGGGGTCTTTGGGGTAGGAAAGGAGAGGGACCCCCTTGTTTAGGTCATTGGTAGCAGTGGTCTCCTCCTGGCTCACAGAGGAAAAGGTACCCTCAGGGTTCTGACTTTCTGTTGGAGTGTTGCCATTCTTCTGGTCCAGTTCCTTCTCTGTGTCCTCCTTCCTCCCAGACCCCCCCATGGCCACTGCAAAACCACACACAGCCAACTTCTGGGGCCCGGGTGTCACCTTGAACTGTTTCCTGCCCCCAACATGTCTTGGTGTGTGCGATTGAGATGGCCGTGGCTTTATGAGCAAAGTGAAAGAGTCTCCTTCAGTCCGGTTTGTGAGTTCCTCCTCTTGAATGTCAGTGCTCTGTTTGTCCCTTTGTGACTTCATGGAACTCTGGAAGAGCTTCTCCTCCTCTAGCTCTGTTGTAGCTAGCTTGGGCTCAGTAGCAGGGACAGGGGTGGTGTCAGTAGCAGGGGCAGGAGTGGTATCAGTGGCAGGGGCATGGGTGGTATCAGTAGCAGGGGCAGGGGTGGTATCAGTAGCAGGTGCAGAATTGGTATCAGTAGCGAGGGCAGGGTTGGTATCAGTAGCAGGGGCAAATGTGGTGTCAGTAGCAGGGTCCGGGGTAGTGTAAATAGCAAGGGCTGGGATGGTATCAGTAGAAGGCGTGGTGTCAGGAACAGGGGTGGGAACTGGTGCAGCAGCAATAGCACAGATTAACATACTGTCAGTAACAGGACCAACAGGGCCAGGGGTAAAGGTGGGGGTGACAGCAGATTTGAGGAGAACAGAAGGAACAGGAGGGTTTGAGGAGCTAGACGAGATCTCCATTTCACTCTCACTGCTGCTGGAACTGTTGGATGACTCTGGACAGGCCGGAGGAGGTTCCACTGGGCTGGGATCTGGAGGACTATTACCTTCAGGTTGGCTCCGCGGAACTTCTGCTTCTCTCGCGGGGCTGGGAGGCCGCAGTTGGGGTTGTGGTTCTGTGGGGTCCAGCAGATCTGGACCTTGGGGCTCCAGGGATTCTGCATGCCTCTCTGTGCTGTACAGACGCTCGTCTTCCTCACCATTGTAGGAAGCAGAATCAAGAGAGTCGTCTGTTTCGTCATGGAAACAGAAGGACTCGTCCAGACCCTCATTGATGGACGTCTCTGACAGCGAATGAAGGAAGGAGGCAGAGGTGTCCTCTTCTGTGGGGTCCTCCACCAATTTGCCCTCACACTCTTCCTCATCTTCCTCCTCCTCTTCCTCCTTAACTGCTACCTCGACTTTGGCTTCCTTCCCCACTTCTATCTCTGCCCCCCCTTTATCACCATCATCATTTTTGTCATCCTCATCATCGTCGTCATCTTCCACATCTCCTTCCTCCTCTCCAGCTGCGTAGGCGTCAACGTCGTTCCCCTCGTTCCTGCTGTTCCCCTCTCCTCCCTTGTTCTCGTCCTCTGTGGGGAAGAGGGTGATTTCCATGGAGTCTGCCTGGAAGATGAAGCTGGTGTGTAGAGGGAAGGAAAGCAGGGAGGCCGGAATCATCCTCTCATCCTCTGGTCCATCGTGGCTGTAGGCTCCTGGGAAGAGAAGGAAGGGCCCAGGGCTCTCTCCATCCAGACCCTCTGAGGTGTAGGCTTCCAGGGGAAGGCCAGGGAAGTCTGGAAAGAGACTACTAGAAGCCATGTGTGGAGTAACAGGGCTGGAGCTCAGCTCTGGGAGGTCCTCTCCATCCTTCCCCACTAACTGCATCATCTGTAAGTTGAGATCCTGGGAAAAACAGGCCTCTAGCTCCAGCTCTAGGCCTCTTGGCAGGATTGGCTTGTGATACTCTACCCCCCCAGCTCCAGCCTCTTCCCCTGGGCAGAGAGATCCCTCAGACTCCTCTCCTTCCTCCTGGGAGTCGCTGCTCCGGCCACTGCTGCTCCTCAGTGGAGAGGAGTTCTCAGTAACCCAGCGGGGTCGGCAGCTGCCTTGAGACACCATGATCACCTCCCCTCTCAGCACCTCCTCCTCCTCCAGGATCACGTTCTCTGTCGCCCCCAGGCGCGATCGCATTCCAAAGCTCTCTGACAGAAATGGACGGAAATCTCCTCCCCTCTCTTCCTCCTTTGCCACGCTTCCTTGTCCCCTCTCCTCTGCCACCTCGTCTCCTATCTCAGACAGGGAGCCCACAAAGCATGCAGGCGCTTCTTGGGCATCCTGCCCCTCTTCAGCGAGGAGCAGGTTGGGGGAGGTGGAGGGAGAGGTGGAGGAGGTGTAGGATGAGGTCCAGCTGCCTCCTTCCGCTGTGATGTAGGACCCGGAGGGAGAGGTGAGGGGGGAGCATAGGTCCTCACTGTCTGAGGGGGAGGTGGGGGAGAGGGGGGAGGCAGGGGAGCCAGGATAGGAGCGGTGTTTGAGGTGTGAGGAGCGAGAAGCCATCTTGATGGGTGTGGAGGGGGCGGTGTAGTACAGGTCAGGGTCCAGCGACGATGGCACGCCCACTCTTAGTGGATCTACAGGATAGTCTGGTTCGGAGAAGGACAGAGCGACAGGATAGGCCAGCTCAGAAAGGGACAGGGAAGGCACTTCACCCTGGGAGGGAGACAAACCCGCCCCCTGGCTGTCTATCAAGTCAGCTGTGGTTGGCTCTGGGGATGGAGGGGGTGCAGGGATGAGAGCGGTGAGGAGAGGGGACAAGAGAGGGGCCGACGGCAGTACAGACCCTCTGTCTTCCTCCTTCTCCTGTTCTATCTGTGGGGTGAGGTCCTGGACACCCTGCCCAGTGTCCAGTTCACACTTCTCTGAGCCTGTAACTCTGGGTTGGGACTCTGAGGAGGTCTTGGGGACCTCCAGAACTAGGCCTCCAAGCATGGAGCTCGTCTGGCTACTCCTTCCAGCCACATGCTTCTTTTTCTGGCTCTCCATGGTTTTGAGTAGCGCCTCCTGGCCCATCACCACCCTTGTGTCCATAGTTTCTGGCTCCTTATAGTCACTTTCCACCTCTGAGCCTGTAAGAACCTGAAGAAGAGAAAGCATCAGGTGAGCAGTTACCGGCTCATTGGCAATTTTTGAGGTTTTATGACAGAGGGCTGTGGGAGCCAAGTTAAATATTACTTTTAAAGGCTAGTTGTTGTCACACAAAAATCAACATTTTTGATGAGGTACTGCTATCCTCTATGGAATATATAAACTGTTGAGTTGTGATTGTGTCGTTGACAAATGTGATGTTATTTCTTATAGAAGGTTACTGTATGTATTGGAATACACATAAGCACCTATACAGTAAACACACACCTTGATTCTTTCCATTTTTACTGGTACACGGTGCCCGCAGGGTCCATGACCCCCAAACTTCCCAGAGAGCCTGGGAATGTTGCCATGGCGATGGTCAGAGCCCTCGGGCTGGGGTCGTGGGGTCGCAGAGGAACTAGGCATGGCTCGGACCAGCCGCGGCCCAAACGGAGAGGTGCATGTTGGGAGCAGTTTTTGAGGTGTGCTAGGGGAGGGGCTAGAACCACTGTCGCTAGGGGTGGAGCCACTGTCACTTGGGGTGGAATCTGTGGAGGGATGCCTGGTCATGTCTGAAAGAAAATAAAAAAAAAAGAAGAGATGGTTCAAAAGAGAGAGAGAGAGAGAGCGAGAGCGAGAGCGAGAGCGAGAGCGAGAGCGAGAGCGAGAAAGAAAGTCTGTATAAACACTTCTGATCCTTGATTATCTGTAGTTTCTACACACACTATTTGTATATCCCTTTGGATAAAAGCGTCTTCTGAATAAATAAAATGCAAAAACGTAATGAGTGTATCAAAGAGATGAAACCCCATTGCAAAAGAATAGGTCTCCTGTCACTTCAGTCCTTTCATGTCTCTCCTTGAACCTTACTCTACCTCCCACACACTGACACTCTAATGCCATTGAAATGTCACACAGCATCAAACAGTTCAGTCCACTACCAGAACCTAGCACACATCTAGAGGTCTCTTGTTGGCCATCCTCACTCTCTGTCTGTCTGTCTGTCTGTCCCTCTACATAATGATTAGACTCTCAGATTAGCCAGATGCTTTTAGTGAATTACTGTGTCTGAGTCAAGCAAAAACACACGTACACACACACATCTCTGTCACTCTGTCTCCCAACCTCTTTCTTTCTCTCTACCACACCATCCACTCCACATGTCAACATGAATGAGCGATCACTGGGAGCAAATGAAAGGAATGAGCACTGAAATGGAGGCAAAGGGGAGGAGCGAGAGGAGTGGCCGGATCAGTCAGGAGATTTTCCATCATCAGAGTAAGCTCCATAGCTTCAAAACGCTTCAGTTTCACTTCATAAAATATCCTCACAGTTAGCATTTTCCACAAAAGTGACCCAGAAAGATGTGAAGCTCTGTGACATGTACAGTGATCGTACAGTGGCCTGTACAGACACCCTGGTATACGGGAAGACACACACTGAGAACAGGCCTCAATTCTTCTACTGAACATAACCATCCCACACTGACTTCAGTCCACAAGTTGATTGTCCATTATTGTATTCTGAGACCAGCCACATACACACACACACACACACACACACACACACACACACAGACTGCCAGTAATCCAGATATCTCTTACTAATGGACCCTGTTTTCCACAACCCCCACCTCCTCTCTCACTCCTTCCTTCCCTTTCTTTGCCCGTCCATCCTTTTCTCTCTGTCTCCCCGCTTCTTTTGCTTCTTCTGGATCTTTATAATCCTCCATTTAACCCTATCTGTCCTCTAATTCCATCAATCTCTGCCATCTTTCCCTTTCTCTTTCTTTATCTCCCTGTTTCCTTCCTCTATCTCTGTAGCTAACCTCTATGCAGTTGTAGCCGCCACACTGTCTCCATCATGGCCCCAATAACAACCCTTTGCAGTGTGTACATGTGTGTATGTGTGTTCGGTCTCGCTTGGGGGTTACATTTACATTGTCATTTAGCAGACGCTGTTATCCAGAGCGACTTACAGTAAGTACAGGGACATTCCCCCGAAGCAAGTAGGGTGAAGTGCCTTGCCCAAGGACACAATGTCATTTTGCACGGCCAGGAATCTAACCAGCAACCTTCTGATTACTAGCCCGATTCCCTAACCGCTCAGCCACCTGACTCCTTTGTTCATTGTAGTGCCGTTGCTGACTCATGTTAAGAGGCTAAGCCCTCTGTAAGTGCACACAAATATTCACACACACATTTGTTTATCACCAACACTAAAACTTGGGTAATAGAGGAGAGGTCAAGTGAAATTGCACGTCTCCCTACTGAGATAAAAATACTTGTTTTGCAACCTAACTAATCTACAGTCTGACCCCAAAAGTCACAGCACAAAATCCAGCACTCTCATGTAACATTTTAAGCTAAATGTGTCCCTGCATCTTCTTCTAAATATCCAAAACACCCCCAAGCATGCATGGTAAACACAGAAGCAACCCTTCTTCTTGCAAAGCCCCCTGCCAATTGCATATAGAAGAGCATGCTGCGGCAGACTGGAGCTGTGTCACACATGCATGCCCCACAGGGAGCCTCTATTTCAGCCCCCACTCCAGGAGAGTCCCAGGCCCAGAGGAGAGCTCCAGGGACCAATGGCCTCATATCCTAAGCCTTATTTGTGTCTGTCTATTTAAATGGTAAAATCCTTTCTCTCCCTCTTTCATTATACCATAGTTTATAATATTGTGCATTGGGAGAATTGTGATTTGTGGATTAAATGAAAAATAGTTGATTTTGGAGAAGTGGGGTAATACCACTGTTTAGAATATTGTACACTGGGAGAATTGTGATTTGTGGAAGAAATTAAAAATAGTTGCTCTTGGAGAAGTGGGGTAATACGTTACTCTAACTGGTGGTCAGGATTAAACAAATAAAGCAGTTTGATAATTGATACAAGTGCAACTAAGTTAACTGATACAGGTGCAAATATATATTATAAAATTATGTTTGATTGTACCTTAACAGTAACAGTCTTGGTTTCCTTAATACATAAACATAATTTGGACAGTAACTTTCCAGTTCCCACTGTGTGTGAGTCACAATGACGGAATATAAAACTGCAGTCTGTGAAACACACAAAATTCCTTGTTCTAAACAGAAAAACACCCGTCTCCCCATCCTGTCTTTTCCTCCTACCTCTCCCTCTTTCCTCTGTCCCTCTGTCTGTTACTTTCTCCTTCAACAGGGCATAAGAACACCCATCATCCCCCTTTCAGCCCTCTGTCCCTCAATATTTTTACTGTAAGACATATACTTTCATCCCTTTTTCCTTCCCTCTCTCTCTCTTTACTTTCACCCACTTTCCCTATCTCGTTGTAAGTATCAGTTTCATACACAACCAAGGTTGAACAGCAGTCCATAACAGTGAAACCAAGTCTCATTCTAAAAACCAAACATTCAGATTTGTTCTGACAGCTCCACAGCCAGGTGGCTGGCTGTAGCCCTGTATTCTGTACAGTGCTGCTGATGCTGCTCTCCAGCAGGGAGACATTCTGCTCCTGGCTCCTGCAGTGTAGAGTGGCGTGGTTGCTGTGTCATGGTCCAGATGAGACTGGGGAAGGGAAAAGAAGGGAAGGGAGGATTCGCTCCCCCTGCCCTCAGGAGCATGTACGGCCGCAGAGGGGGTGGGATAGGATAGGACTGGGACTAAGGCACAAGCATGTAAAGTGCATATGTGGTGACGGAGGGGGACATGTAATAGGTTATATGGCGTGATGGCTGGTGTGGGATTTAGGGATGGGGTGTGGTTTGTAAATAAAATGACGGGTTGAGGCCATGTTGAGAAAAGCGTGCAGTTAAAAACATGGTACACAGGAAAAAAGGCAGGTAGGCAGACAGGCAGACAGGAGAGACATTTAGACATGATGTAGATCTAATTTCTCCTCCTTATCTACTCCCCACATAGTAATTCAAGCAAGGATCTATTTCCGTCACTAACAGCTCTATTGTGCTCATCCTGTCTTCCTCTCTGTCCTTATCTCTCTCTACTCTTCTCTCTCCTCCTGTTTTCCTGACCCTGTCCTTCCATCTCCTGTCCTCTCCCTGTGGTCCTACCTGGTCCAGGAATCCCTGTCTCCTCGGCTCCCCGCTCCGGGTCTCTCGCTGTGGGGACAGATCTGTACGTACTCTCCCCTGGCATGCTTCTCTCTGGCTCTCTCTGGCTCTGACGCAACAATAAACCACGCAGCCGGAACAGCCAAGGTGAACATGGAGAGGGAGAGAGGGAATGAGGGAGAGAGAAAGAGAGAGAGGGGAGAGAGAAAGAAGGAGGGGGCTAAATGCTTAGCGACCCAGCACTCAGATCTTCCCCTGCAGCATGTGTCAATGTGTGTGTGTGAGAGAGAGAGGGAGGGACAGTGAGAGAGACAGTCTCTCTCTGTGTGGTGCAGTAAAGCAGAGCTGTGATGATGCTGTTGTTGCTTTTGCGGGTGTGTGTGCCTCACGATGCAATGTTTGAGTGTGTACGTTTGTGTGTGTAGAATCTGAGAAAGGGCTGCAGTATTCACTCTCATTACTTTGCTCCTGTCCCCTCTTTGTTGCCACCCCCCACCTCCAACCCGCTCCCTCCTTCTCCCCCTCCCTTTCTCCCAGACATTGGCTCTATCCTCAGAGATGATGTCAGCAGATTTCAGCTGCTGTCTCAGTGATGCCCCCGATTCTACAGGAGACGGCATTGTAGAAAATGGAGAAAACAAGGGAAGGATGGAATAGAAAATAAAGAAAAGTGACAAAAAGAAGACGAGGATAAAACCGTCTACATTACATCCTTTTCCACTTTGCCCCCAGGGGGGTCAGAAGGCACTTAGACAGACCCCCTCCCCCACCCCAGAGCATCTGCCTATTCTCTCCACCTCCTCTTCTGTCTCATCCCTTGTTCCTAGACTGCCATTTCAGTCTTCTCTGAGCCTCAGTCACAAGGAGGCGGGGAGAGAAGATGAGAGGGGGCGAGGGATGCGATCATCCCCGATAGTTTCCATGGCAATGCCAAGCTTCCCACGGTCGGGGCGTCGGGGCATTAAGGCTGTCCTGAGCCAGCTCGGCAGAAAGAAAATGTACCTCCCTCTAGCGCTGAAGATGCTGACAGCCTCACTACTCCACAAATGACAGCTCAAATAACATGGCAGCCAATCGGCATCACACTGAAGAATAATGGTCTCCCCTCGCCTTCTTTTCTCTCATTCCCTTTTTTTTTACTGATGGAAAATAGTTATTCCACCAGATATTAGGCTAAGGCCCTTCAAATCAATAGGGGGGGGGGGGGGCTGGTGGGGGGAGCTGGCTAGGCTTGGGGGGGAGGGGGGATCTGCTACTGAGAAGGCTAACCTATCAGTCAATCAGTCCATTAGCAGAGCCTTTGCGGGAACCGTTCTGCAGCGGAATTGTTCCGTGGTAGGCTGACTTGTACAGCCGATGTACTGTTACTGACCATTTTGTGACCTCACAAAAACATGGATTCTATTTGTGTTTATCAATGTTTGGATGCCATCTTTGTTTCTCCCTCTCACATTCTCACCCACAGCTTGAATGTGCTCAGTGTGATTCTGCTTTCTCAGAAGATCCTACTCCACTGTCCTCCCTCCCTGTTCTTCCTCCAACATCTGTTCTCTGCCACCCTCCAACTGTCCACTCCTACGCCACCACACCCACCACCCTCTCCGGCCACCCACACACACACACCTCAGCCGCCCATCTTTCTTACATCAGCCATGCTAATGTCCCGTAGTAAAAAGATGTATTGGTCTGGGATATGGAAAGTAGTGTGTGTGGGTGTCTGTGTATGTGACCTACGTTGCCTTAGTACTTGGTAATGACCAGGTGGACACACTGCATGTCATACCTCCTTAAACACACGAGTGAACCAGGGGGGGAAGATGTTGTTCTGTTATAAGCAAATGAGTAAGAAGTCCCACTTGCAGCACAAACAAATCACCTTCAGATAGAGACAGGATGCCACAAAATTTGTCATCTTTATTAGCATGGGCGTGAGCTACAACACTTTGCAAGACCGACCACAGACTGTACAGTCAGATTTAAAGCTTTTCCTGTGTGTGTGTGTGGACCAACCACCTAATGGAATACGGATATGTGGTTGCGAGTCCACCGTCTTCTACCACCTTAGTTATTCATTAGTGGTTGTTTGCATGTGGTGTGCCATGCAATATCGTGCTCTGTCTGAATATCACACTACTGTCTAGATGACACACCTCATGCTACCTCACACTGCACATTCTTACATACAAACCCCAAACTGGCAAGACACACCCTCAGACACACTAAGAACATTAATAGGTGCACACACACACATAATCCTGAAAACATATTAGGGGTCTTTTTTTTTTACAGGATTACAAATAAAAACGTTTTTTAATCTAACATCACAAGTGTCAGTGATATTTAGTTAATCAATTCACAAGTCATATAAAGCTCAACATTCATGGCGTTGATTCTATGATACCCACCATGCGCTTTGCTCCAAGGCCAGAATGTCACTTGGGGACACATCTTTTTAGTAACAAAAGACGACTTTTCTTTGATAAAGAACTCTCTCTGTTTCTCTCTCTCTCGCTCACTCACTCTCTTTCTCAGAACTCTCATGTGGCATCTCCATAGTAACAGAGAAAGCCCCACGCATCACCAAGGGAACAGAGGTAGAACAAGTGCTTTGGATGCAGTCTTGGATGCATGACCAGACTTATTAGCACTTAAATTTAATTTTGTGTGTGTGTGTACACAATATGTGTATGTTCAGTGTTGGGTGTGGCTCCGGCTAAGTCCATTGTGCAGTTCATTGGTCAGGTCAGGTCATTTAGCCATGTCCTCTGCCACAGCCTTCCCTATCTTATCCTTCAAGTACGCCACTTTCTGTCTATCAGACTTTAGCTCCACCCACTCATAGTACGGCACCTGGAGAGGGACAAAAGGGACTGGTTTAAGAGCAAGAACAAAAGTACACAAGCATCATCACCATGCATCTCTATTCCTAGGTGTGACTGTCCGACGTCCATCAATACCTTCAGCCCCTCCAGCTATACAAAATCCAGTAGAGATTTGTCCCAGGTAGATTCAATAACCTAGTTTACCCAGTGTGCATCACTGTACACCGTCAAACTCGAGGCCTTGGAGTAACATCATTGGCTAAGGAGATTGGCCTAGATGAGACAGAGAGCTAGGATTGGCCTAGATGAGTTGGAGCTGCCGCTGTTTTCCCCCCCCCTGCTTCGGTCTGAATGGCAAGCCTATTTATAACCAGGGGCACCAGCTTGGTCTGGTACACAGTGTCACACTATATGAGCCAACCTGGAAACCCTGTACAGATCAGCATTGGGGCAATGTGGTTTGCATAGGGCAGCATTAGCATTGAGGCTAACTAGTCTGCATAGGGGCAGCATTTGCATTGAGGCTTTGTGTTTTGCATAGGGCAGCATTAGCATTGGGGCTAACTAGTCAGCATAGGACAGCATTAGCAATGAGTCTAACAAGCCTGCATAGGGCAGCATTAGCCTTGAGGCTAACTAATATAACACCCTCCCTGCCACACCTGCACAGTGATGAAGCCATCCAGTTGCAAATGCCGTTTCATCATGGTGAAGCGCCCCAGCAGGTCTTTACTTCTGGAGCCAAAGTGAGGGAACTCCCAGGCCAGGAACGCCAATCTGACAGAGAAATACAGAGGCAGAAAAGTTGAAATAAATAGATATTTCAAGAGTCTGACGCTGAAGAGGGATATCTCCCCAGCCACACTCACCTCCGTGCCCCAATAGGTAGCAGTTTGTTCCCTCCTCCAGCGGGCAGGTGAGGAGCAGTCAACCCCACAAGGTCCACTGGCTTGTTCTCACTGTCAACAACCATCTCACCATCTTGGAAGAATGATGCATGACAAATACAGCCATTAAAATAACATAACATATTTCAATACAAATAAAAGGACAACTCAATTGCAAAAGTATTGGAGTGACAGATTCTGTCAGAAATTGTTGTCATTGCGTAGCCTCATGTTGGAACTAATCGAGGTGTGTGAGACAACATATGCTCCATGACCTCCTCACCTATGGTCCAGCCGTGCACAGTGCTGACCCCAGTACGCAAAGCCTCTGGCCTCTCCCCCACCAGGGCCTCTAGTGCCCCCTTCAGCCCACTCTGCAGAGGCGAGAGGCGGCTGGCCGCAGGGGGGGGGGGCGGCCCGGGGGGTTGTAAGGAAACAGTCTTTGCCGAGTCTGGATGCTCTAACTGAAGTGTAGCAGCGATGTGAAGGAGCTTCAGACGATAGTTTACTACCCTGGACGGACTTCCCTCTGCAGACGTGTTTCAGTGTGAGAGAAAAAGTGAAAGAAAATAGAAGATGAAGAAGAAAAGGACAACAGAGAGAAGAAAGAGGCAGACCGTGTAAGAAAAACTAAAAGTACAGTGACATAGGCCACCACGTTTCTGTGAGAATCCCAAGTACACCAAAGTCATAGTGAAACTAAAGACAGAGTGAACCAAGGCAGGCTGCCCTCTACTGATCAGTATGTACAGGGTTCTTGCAGGTTTCAGTAAGTCAAATTTAAGACCTTTTTGAGACATTTTAAGACCATAAAGATTGACATTTAAGACCTACACGACGCATTACCCCAAAAAATATTCACATCAAAGAAATTCTGAAAAAAACATTTTATTTCAATGAATTCAGTCATTGAAAAACCATACATTTAATTTACAGATAAAACAATCACATTAGTAATTTTTGAATATTTTTGGGGCAAAGTTTGCAGCGAGCCTTGTACCTGGAGCTGGGTACCGCTTGTAACCAACAGCGGAAATCGCTGTGATCTAGCCATGTCTCGTTGAAAGTACACTTTCCCATTTTCCACACGTAGCCGAACTTTAACAAACTCTGAGGAAGCGCAGACGTATTTCGCGGGCAGGTATTGCATTTATAACAGGATTTGTAGTTTTATCACCGTGTACGTACCAACACCAATATCCCCCAGAAAGAACTACAACACACCGAACCAACGTTCTGAGGGCAGCGTTCTGCTGGTTTCGTTTGTAGAGCTCCGCTTTGTAGGCTGCGACTCAATACTTTTTTGCTACTTTGTCATAACTTTCTGCGGCCAGCGGTTCTGGAAATGAACGAGGGTAAAACCTTTTTTAGACCTGACTAAATGAAATTTAAGACCTCGGATGAAAATCTGGCCGTTTTTAAGACGTTTTAAGG
Source organism: Osmerus eperlanus (assembly GCF_963692335.1). Taxonomy (NCBI): domain Eukaryota; kingdom Metazoa; phylum Chordata; class Actinopteri; order Osmeriformes; family Osmeridae; genus Osmerus; species Osmerus eperlanus. The sequence continues at coordinate 7,056,811 of NC_085024.1, forward strand.
CCTTAACTTGAAAGTTCCGAATTTTAGACTTTTTAAGACCCCGTGGGAACCCTGTATGTAGGATCCTCTATGTTCACAATCTGAAGATTGACTTAAAATCAAACTGAAGTCTGGGTATGTGTGCTGCTTACCTGGGACATCCATGTGTTGTTTGACTTGTGTTTATTGGCCAATTTGTTATGGCATTCAGTGTTTCCCATACATTGATTTATTTGTGACGGCCCGCTACAATAAAAAAGTTATTTTATTCGATACATTTTTTAACTGTTTAACATGGCAAAAAAAATAATTGGAGAGCTGGGCACGGTGCATTGATACACAAAGCTCCTTCTGGCCCCGCTCACGTTCTCTCTCTCTCTACAACGGACCAGTCAGTGAATAGCCCCCTCTCTCCGCACATGCTTTTGATTCAGAACATGAGTGGGAGGAACTGCTTTTTCCCTCAGACAAGACGGCAGGAGAATCAATCCAGAGTTTACGAACGGTTAGGCCCGATCCTAATGTCCACCCTAACAGACTCATGGACTTTGAGGTGCGTTCTCGCCAAGTCTGTAAGGGCTTAGGGCTGTCCCACTGTCAAATCGTCAAGTGCGCGAGGGCTCTATTGCAGACATTTTGAACCCTTTATGCACCCTTTTTGTAAGTCAGTATTTTTGCAGACTTTGGCTAAGGTAATTGCCTACAATTCACAGTGTTGTGATGTGAAACCATAGACTGTATATAAAGATGGACATAGTCATAGTAACATCACCCATTGGTTTGTGAAAGCCTCGATTTTTGCACTTCCAAAAAAAAAAAAAAATGCACATCCGGGTCGCCATCTTAGCTGATTTTTGGAACCAGAAGTGACCATATTTGGACGAGAGGGCGAAGTTGTGAAGGGGCGAAGGACGGGTCCATGGGCAGGTCTGACTGAGAAGCCATGAGAATGACTGAGAATGGCCCTTCTCCTCTACTTGCCTCTATGCACCTGGCTAGTAAACTGTGCGAAGTCACTACAAACATCGTCAGCTTCCATCAAGAAGACCCCCCTTGTCCAAACGGGCTGTCAATCACAAAGACTGGATCTGTCAATTAAGCCAGCCATACCCCCAAATATACTGATCTTTGAGGCCTAATATCTACCTAATTATCAAATTATTTTTAGATGGACTAAGACACTGCTAAGAAGAAGTGAATCTAGCTAATTACAACATAATGAATTGTGGATTTTTTGGGGGAGTCAATTAGAGTTTTTTGGAGCCAGCCCCTGGCAACCATTGGCGGTATTGCACTTTACGCAACTTCCACATTGGCATTCATTTTTCAGCCCCGGAGGTTGCTCCTTGCGTGAAACACGTGGGTTACCATACCAAAGAAAGCCCGGTAACGAGAGAAAAGTCCCGGTGTTGTGTCCCCAGATGCACCCCCGCCTGGAAAAGCACCCCCTTGCGGGAGCGCATGTACAAACCACTCAAATCAAAAAGTTTACGATTTTGTGTTGATAGCAATCAAACAGAGGGGAGACAGCTGTCTTACATTGTAATTTTTGGTTAAGAGAATAGAAGAGAAGAACGTCAGCACCACGACATCGCATTCTGAGGAAATATACCCCAGCTATGATTACGGAAGGAAATTTATTTTGTTTAGCAGGTTCAAAGTATTTCACATGGCTGTTTTGACCGTAGGTCTAGGCTACGAAAACAACAGCCTTCTTATCCAGAATATCAGCTGTCCTGAAAACGGACCAAAGGTTCACATGCCTATAGCCTACAAAAGACAAGTACTAAAACATCTATATGTATCAACATCAAAGTAAATGTTCTCACCATCAAATCCTTTTTAAGATAGGAAATATTACTCTTACTGTCAATGAAATCAATGAAAGAATTATAATCCCCTTCCTACCATGGACTATTCTGTTTTCAAACCTGCCAAACCTATACACATATTAAATGTACCTAATTCTGGGGTAAAAGGGAAGAAACATATGCGGGTGGAAGGCTTTGTTTTCCATTTGATGTACATGCTAACTTTGACTAGGAAAGTTTCACATGCATGACACGTACTCTGGTTACTCATACTAGTCTCCTCAATATACAGCAAGAATAATTTGATGCTGGGATATACAGAACAGAAATTACAGGGGGGTGCATTGCATGGCAGGGCTGTATTGTCTTGCCACGCAATGCACCCCCCCATGTAATGTGGCACTTTCCTTGTCAGAGTTAGCAGGGGGTGCATTTCTATGTAAGTCTGTATGTACACTCACATTAGACCGATACTAGAACCTAGGTTTGGGCTAAGCCCCTAATGTTTACAATGTCTTGCTCCCCCCCCTGCCTACCACCACAAATATAATCTACTTATGTGGGAAACACTGTGGCATGGTATGTATGAGTGATCTAAGAGTGATCTAATCATGTGCTGGCTGTATGGGAGAGGGCTGAGGGGGGTAGGGTGTGTGTGTGTGTGTGTGTGTGTGAGTACCTGAGAGTTTGGTCAGGTGTGGGTGCTGTGTGAAGCTAGTGAAGTACTGTGGTCGGGACTGCTGCAGAACACACATAGACCACAGCACATCTGTCTGGAGGTGGGGTTCCAGGCCTGAGAAGCTGCTGTCCAGGGCAGAGTGGACCTACACACATACAGGGATGCAAATGAGGAAAATTAAGGCTGTCTAGAGGCCACAATATGTGCACTACTGTTGAGAGTTGACATAAAGGGATAGCTACTGTTAACAGTTCAACATTATCACCTTCTCAAAATTGTTACCTTGTCGTAGAACTCCCATTTGCTTGCCTGGAAGCCAAGCTTGGCCAATGACATGATTAGATTACAGAGCTGTAAAGTGTTATAGGTCTGATTGTTCACAATGTAGTGCTGGGAAAGGAGCAAGAGAAAAAAAGATTAATGCTACATGTAATCTGGGTCTGAACACCTCATTGATATGCATTAGCTCACCGACCTAAAGCCAAAGTAGCCAGAACTGGTGGACACAGGTGGACAGCTGTAACTCTTTTGTCTCTGGGACTCACCTCTGTGAAGGCCTCAAACAGAGGCAGATGAAGCCACTTGAGGAAGGCCAGAGACTTGGCACAGCGGGTGACATCGACAGAGCTGAGCTCAGGCACCCTGGGTAACAGTTCCGACGCCATCCGCTGGGACACCTGGGTGTGATTGAAGTTAAGCTTCCCTGATGGAACAGGAGAGAAACTATTTATAGTATTATGTATTTTGACTTACATTTACATTTACATTTAGTCATTTAGCAGACGCTCTTATCCAGAGCGACTTACAGTAAGTACAGGGACATTCCCCCAAGGCAAGTAGGGTGAAGTGCCTTGCCCAAGGACACAACGTCAGTTGGCATGACCGAGAATCGAACTGGCAACCTTCGGATTACTAGCCCGATTCCCTCACCGCTCAGCCACCTGACTCCCGACTTCAGAGACAGGAGGGATATACTCAGATTGTGAGTGTCCAGGTGTATGTGTGTGTGTGTGTGTACCATAAGCAAAAGCCATGTCCAGCAGTAGGGGCGTGTTGAGGTCGGGGGAGGGTTTCTGTAGGAGGTGATAAGATAGGGCTCGGAGCAGGGGGACAGACCTTCGACTCTGAGAGGCCATTGCCAAACACATCCTGCGGATGTCCTCAGCACTGAACCCCTCCATCAGCTCCAGTGCCTGAATGGGACAGAGGGAGAGGATGGAGAGATGAGGGGAGCAAGAGGAGGAAAGGTGAAAGGCAAAAACACATCATTGGTACAGTGGCACAATGGTTCTATGGTGGGGTAACCAGGTGAGGGAGTTAAGTGAGGGGTCAAGTGATTAGATATTGACTTGACACGTGGAGGTCACAAATAATGATTTCTGTATTACTTTTATAATGTTAAAGTAGTTGCATAACCATAAGTTAGTTCTTTGTAAGATGTGACTAGAAAATGTCTGGGACATTAGTGTAAGTCCGAGGTCACAATGTTACCAAAGTGTATACTTAACGAGGAAAATAGGAGTAACGTCAAGGCCATTTCTATGAACTATTTAAGACTAAACAAAAGTCTAGTCTGTCAAGTACCATGAATGCGGTGTCTTCTGTCTGTGCTTATGAAGGCTATGTTGATTGTCACCACCTGACATTTCTTGTGAGAGTAAAACCTCCCATATTGTGATACTATTTAACTGCCCTTCATTCCTGTATTCATTGTCCAGTCTTCTGAGATGCTCAACCTGAGAATATCAGACAACTGCACCTTATAGATCTGTAATAAATGCTTAAGATTTTGTCTTGAACTTTTATTTGGCAATTTACTTAATTGACTTATACTTTCATAGCATAGGGTAAAACAAGAGACCTCTTCACACGTACACTAGCACTTTTTTGCCATCATAGTTCCAAATATTTCTAGGGTAGATTGTCTATTCTCTCCCACAGCATGGCATAGCAATGGTGGTCCTGCTTTGGCCATGATAATCGACACGAGTTAACAAGTGAGGTAAGCCATGGTTTTGGGAGGGGATTTTATTACGCGCACTTGTCTGGTGAGCTACCAGGGCAACCAATTTTTACGTGTGTTACCTTGTCCTCCAGTCTGTCCATGAGAGCAGGGGACAGATGTCCTGCTCTGGCCATCAGAGTGCTGACCGTTCTCGGGTCAGAGATCTCAGCCCAGCGCAGCTCCAGGTGTTTCAGTGCCGCGCTAACTATCTTCTCCGGCTGGCCTTTCCGCCCCGTGCCCCAGTCCACCAAGTAAGCCAGCTGCTTGTAGGCGAGTCTGCGTATCCGCCACAGCACCTCTGTCTGGACAGAGCGAACCACCGCAGCCCCGGGAGGGATGTTCAGGGCGGTCAGAGACCGCAGGACTGAGACAAGGGTGCCGTTCCACACCGTACCGATCTAGGTGGAAAAACAAGATCACAGGGAAAAAAAGAAATGAATAAACCCAGCTAAGGCTGTGAAATATGACCAAAATCTCATATCTTGATATCGATCGACAACGATACAGAACATTTCCTGTAAATTCAATGAATAAATAGTTCATATAAAATAACCACACAGAGTGGCTAATTTCGTATTTTCTCTTATTTATTATATATTCAACAAATAAAAAGTATTTATTGATATTTATTTTTCTCAAAATGTTGACCATTTTGGTCACATATGCACACATTTCACATACACATTTCATCCCGAAATTATATCTGTACAACCTCAAATATTTGGGAGTGTAGCGGACTACTTGTACATAATTCACGGGACAAGTTCAAGTGGACACTGCACCTTTAAGGTTGCAGTGAGCTCTGGACTATGTTGTGGGTAGCTAGCTAGGTTTTCTGTTAAAAAAGTAATAGCTGTTTATCAATCCACGTTTTCTCTGTTCTTGTGTTCTTGCAAACTCGTTTTACATCATATTTCATAGCCAAGTATGGTTCCAATCCAAAAAACCAAGTCACCAAGACCGCCAAAAATACCCAGAAGTGTTCTTGATCCGCCCCTTTTATCGAGGATGCATCATGGTAACTTGGCCAGCAAGAACGCATATGATTTCCCAGAATTCTTTGCAAGATGTCAGGAGAGGCCATAGACACATACAAGTAGACACAGCAAGGGTTCTCTTTCAAGATGGCGTCCCCATTCATTTCTATGAAGTCGCTCTGGATAAAAGCGTCTGCTAAATGCATAAATGTAAATGTATGAAAAGTGCTCAATGGCGCAGTGAGGCAAGCGAGAGCGCGAAACGGACCGCGCCATCTTTCCAGTTCTGGCCTGTCCGGTCTTGTGCAGAACAGTGGCTCGCCTTGTTCCTAGCACCGAGCAGGCCCCCACCCCTTGCCCCTCGGCTTGAAGCAACAGCCCCGGTGGATGTAGGTGGTATGGCATTTACGGTTAGGCACCCGGCTCTTCCGGTCGTTTTTATTCTATTAACTCCAGTCAACATTTACAAAACTATCTCCCCCAATAATTTTTTTATTAATTAGTTTTCTGCAATTTTAATTAATTGCAGAAAACTGTCAGAATGTGGTACAAGTCCGATCAAGAAGCAGATACATGTGAACTTTACGAAAATCAATACTATTAGTACTGTAGTATTATACGTGCAGGGCCTATACTTTGCTCTTTTTGCTTTGTGTTTTTAGTTTGACTGCTTAAGTTTTGCGTCGGATTAAAGAAACTTGAATATCTGGCTCCGTCGTTGTTCTAGCTCGGCAAAGCAAGCTAAATTAAGCCTACATATGTTACTATTATAACTAGAAAGTGCATTTCCTGCAGAAAATGCGTTGGAATGCTGAAAGATTAATTAATTTATTTTTAATTGCTGAAAATACAGAAATGAGAAAATACCCGCAAGCTGAAAGCTGAAATGAATTTCAAAAATGTGTGAGTCACACAAAAGAGGCAGTGTGGAAGCTGAACTGCATCATCTAACAAAGCTAAGAGCTTAAATAGCCTACAAAGCTGAACTGTTAAACAGAAGAAGAAGTAGGCTAGCTAGTCGTAACAAGAATATTATAGTTTTAACAGCTGAAATTATAGTTGGGATCGTAATAGCAGATCATGTAGCCTATCATTGAGTGCGTTTACTCGGCTTTCTTAGTAGGATTCAATGTGTTGATGGAATGAAACATACAGCAGTAGGGCCGATACAGGAAGACACGGCGACACTTTGTTGCAGAAGGATGATGGTGCAAGTTTTGTCCGTGGAGCATACAACAATTAATAAAAAGACACATGTAAACGGAGTAGCCTAATCGTATTATTGGCATAAACCGACAATTAGTAATCGGGTTTCTCATGGTCAAGTGAACGCACTCAATGGCGTAGTAGAACAAAACAGTTCCATTAGCAATAGTAGTAAAAGAGATATTAGCAGCATCTGCAGAATTAGTAGGTGCTCTTAGTCTTTTAATGAGACTAGTTGACTTGTCTTGTGTCTCCACTAATAAGCTAATACCAATCACCTGTGTAAGAGACTGAGTGGCGCATGTCTGTTTGGTTGCCACGGTGAGGGTGCAGCTATGATTGTTAACGCGCTGAGGGCAGAGCATAGATTTAATATAACTAGAGGAAGCAACTTTTGTCTTCCAAGATGGCGTCCCCATTCATTTCTATGAAAAGTTCTCAGTGGCGCAGTGAGGCAAGCGAGAGCGCGACTCTTCCGGTCTAGCTTTAAACAGTGGCTCTTTTTTTCCCTAGCTCCGAGACCTCGTGCACGCTTGCAACTAGCTGTACACGTCATACTTTGCGACAGCCATTGGCGAGCATAGATTTATATGGTTGCGAGCGTGTGAGCTAAGGCATTGCAGTGGCAGAATGGGGTACAAGTCCGATAAGAATCAGAGACATGATGCAAACTTTACGTAAATGTATGTTGTCATTGTATAGTATTCCTTTCACTTGGTTGTTAAAAATAGGCTATTCTAGATGGAAATCATCACATATGTTGCTTTTTTTCTTGTGATTTGAGTATGATTTCCAACGCATTGTATCGGATTAGATAAACTGTTAACATGAACAACTAGCTCCGTCGTTGTTCTCGCCAGGCAAAGAAAGCTCAATAGTTATTTTGGTAACAGAAATCTTCCATAATGCAGACTTACCATAGCTTACTATCAACTGTATTTTCAAACGAAATGCCACGAAATTCACACTGCCTTCAATTTACATATCAGTGTAGAAATGTGGCCTGTGTTTTATATGTTCTACAAAACCAAACGCCTATTAATGGATATAACGTGATCTAACAAGACTTGGAAATAATGTAATAAATAAAAGCTTGAGAAGTATGTCTAAAATATACTTTATTTAACATTTGCCTTTGAAAGGGGCATATTAACAGAACTAGGCCTATATACAAGACGTTTCTGAAAAGAAAAAAAAAACTGGATGAACTTCAGCTTCTGGTGTGGAAAAACAGAGACTTTCATCCATCTTCCGTTTTGTGCTTTACGGAGACATGGCTGAGTGAACTGATCCCAGACTCTACAGCTAGCAGGTTTCAAACTGCTGAGAGCGGATCGTGACCCTGTGCTCTCTGGCAAAACGAAAGGCGGTGGTATTTGTTTTTACATTAACAGTGGCTGGTGTGAAGATGTGACAGTGATTCTGCAGCACTGTTCTCCTGATCTGGAATCATTTTTTATTAACTGTAGATCTTTTTACTCGCCACGAGAGTTTGCATCATTCATTCTGGTTGGCGTCTACATGCCTCCGCAGGCTAGCGTCAACGAGGCTCAACGTGTGCTCGCCAGCCAGATACTGAGTGTGGAGCATGAAAATCCGGATTCCTTCGTTATTGTGGTAGGCGACTTTAACAAAGACAATCTCACTCAAGAACTCCCAAAATATAGACAATTCATCAAATGCCCTACCAGAGAAGGAAACACCTTGGATCACTGCTACTCTACAATCAGCAAAGCATACCATGCGGTCCCCCGAGCAGCACTGGGTCACTCTGACAACGCCATGGTCCACCTGATTCCTGCATACAGGCAGAAGCTAAAGCGCTGTAAGCCTGCTGTGAGGACATCAAAACAGTGGACCAGTGAAGCTATGGAGGATCTGCGGGCGTGCTTGGACTGCACTGACTGGGACATGTTCACGACTGCTACCAATAGTCTGGATGAGCTCACAGAGGCTGTGACATCATACATCAGCTTCTGTGAGGACTGCTGTATACCAACACGCACCAGGGTGAGCTACAACAACGACAAACCCTGGTTTACAGCTAAACTCAGAAGGTTGAGGTCAGCGAAAGAGGCCGCGTTTAGGAGTGGGGACAAAGACAGATTCAAGGAGTCGAAGAACAGGTTTAGCAAGGCGGTGAGGGAGACTAAACGACTGTACTCGGAGAGACTAAAACACCAATTCTCTGCAAACAACTCTGCTTCTGTCTGGAGAGGGCTCAGGCAGATTACCAACTACAAGCCCAGAGCCCCCCACTCCACTAACAGTGCGTGTCCACTGCAGCGACGCGAATCGCTTGCCATCGCTCGCCTTCCCACAGTTCACCACGCTCGGGGGCGTTTCAAACAGATTAATGTAGAATGTAGTTCTCTAAAGTCACTGTTGTAGTTGTCATGGCCAAGTGTGCAGACTTGGGTTTACGTACTCGCAACATCGATCAAAATACAACTTGTATACAAAATACAAAACTGTTTGATAGACATACACGTTGACATGTGTAAAAAACGTTTTATTATATTACTCAAAGTCTCTGCTAATCTGTCGATACGATAGGGAGTTCCAGCCGGGCTAGCTAGCTAGTTACCACAGAACGAAGTTACGTAATGTGACTAGACTGAATTTGAAAGTACAAGCACCAACAACTTCGGCAACCTTGCGCCATGCATCGTTTTTTTTGTATTAACATCTCTGTACGAATACAGCTATGTATCGTACAGGACTGGGTAAGCAGCCACACAAACGATTAGTTTCTCCTCCACCTTGAAACCTAGAAAGCTAGAAATGTTTACCATGGTTGCTACGTTACGAGAAAAAAGAAAACACTCCGATTGGCCATCGCTAGCGAAAATCGCTCCTCATTTGCATAAAGTTGAGAAAATCTCAACTCGGTCGCGTCGCTACCCACAATGCACCACGCAAGCGATTCGCCTGGCTCCATTGAAAATGAATGGAAAACATGTTGTTGCTCGCATCGCGTCGCTGCAGTGGACACGCACTGTAACGACTCCCGCCTGGCCAACGACCTGAATGAGTTCTACTGCAGATTTGAAAGACAATTGGACAGTCCTGAACTACCCCTTCCCACCCAGGAGGCCTCCCACCTCCCCCCCTCTACAGTGACGACTCTCCATTCAGGAGGGTGAAGTTAACAGAATTTTTAAGAGGCAGAATCCCCGCAAAGCAGCTGGGCCGGACTCTGTCTCTCCAGAGACAGAGTTAAGCACTGCGCTGACCAGCTGTCTCCGGTGTTTACCTACATCTTTAACACCTCCCTTGAGACATGCCATGTGCCAGCCTGTCTCAAGTCCTCCACCATCGTCCCTGTGCCCAAAAAGCCAAGGCCAACAGGACATAATGACTACAGACCCGTCGCCCTGACCTCTGTGGCAATGAAGTCTTTCGAGCGCCTGGTGCTGGCACACCTTAAATCCATCACAGACCCTCTACTGGACCCCCTGCAGTTTGCCTACAGAGCCAACAAGTCTGTGGACGATGCAGTTAACATGGCCCTCCACTTCACCCTACAGCACCTGGACTCCCCAGCATCCTATGCCAGGATCCTGTTTGTGGACTTCAGCTCTGCCTTCAATACCATCATCCCCGCCCTGCTTCAGGACAAGCTCTCCCAGCTTGTCCACAAGTCTCTGACTCCCGGTCCATCAGCACCGGATCACCTCAGGGCTGCGTCCTTTCTCCTCTGCTCTTCTCCCTGTACACCAACAGCAGCACCTACAGTCATCCGTCCGTCAAACTCCTGAAGTTTGTGGACGACACCACCCTTATTGGGCTCATCTCTGGTGGAGACGAGTCTGATTATAGGTGGGAAGCGGCCAACCTGGTGACCTGGTGCAGCCAGAACAACTTAGAGCTCAATGCTCTTAAGACAGTGGAGATGGTTGTGGACTTCAGGAAGAACACAGCCCCACTCACCCCCATCACCCTGTGTGACTCCCCAGTCAACACTGTGGAGTCCTTCCACTTCCTGGGCACTATCCTCTCCCAGGACCTCAAGTGGGAACTGAACATCAGCTCCCTCATCAAGAAAGCACAACAGAGGATGTACTTCCTTCGGCAGCTGAAGAAGTTCAACCTGCCAAAGACAACGATGGTGCACTTCTACTCAGCCATCATTGAGTCCATCCTCACCTCCTCCATCACCGTCTGGTACGCTGCTGCCACTGCCAAGGAAAAGAGCAGGCTGCAGCGTATCATCCGCACTGCTGAGAAGGTGATTGGCTGCAATCTGCCTACCCTCGAGGACCTGCACACCTCGAGGACCCTGAGGCGAGCGAGGAAGATTGTGGCCGACTTCTCCCACCCTGGACACTCCCTGTTTCAGTCACTCCCCTCCGGCAGAAGGCTGCGGTCCATCAGGACCAATACCTCACGCCACAAAAACGGTTTCTTCCCTTCCGCTGTTGGCCTCTTCAACAAGGCCAAGGGACCACACTCACTCTAATGACTTCCTGCTTAAAACACACTGCTTTTTGCACTGCATTACAAAATTGTATCTTGTACATTTCTATTTTTTGTAATATTTGTATTTTTATATTGTAAATTACGGCAACTTATATTTTATTTTATTGTACATTTTATTTAATTTTAATTCCACTTAGTACTGCTAGTTTATGTACCCTTAGTATAGATAGTCCACATATTTAAATTTTTAGGTCCCTATATGTTAATTGTATGCACCTTCCTGCCAAAGCAAATTCCTTGTCTGTGCAAACTTTCATGGCGAATAAATCCCATTCTGATTCTGATTTCCATCAGATATAAGTGGGGGTGAAACAGTCACTGAGGACCTTCATTGTCCCACAAAAGCAGTCTGGCTTGATGACACGATAAAAAAAAAAGAATAATGGGTGTGTTTAACAAAAGCTTCTGAAGGCAAGACTAATCATATTTATATCATTTCTTATTGTGGTTATCACTTAAAGTATTAATCTTCGTCTTTGCTCCAGGTAGACATGTCAACAATCTATGCTCACGCTTAACATAATGTAATATTTGCCATCATGTCATGAACGTAAAAACGTTCTTGACAGAAAAATCTAATCTGTTTTAAAATAAAGGGAATAAACTATATTAACAACATTTCATGTATGTGTGACAACCATTTGCTAAACTTGCTACAACAGGGCAGGCAACTCAAGCCATTTCTCCCTGTGCTCATTCAATATGGCTCATTCAGCTCCAGGTAAATCGGCTATCGGCCAATGTGAACTTTTGTGCTCGTGCCGTTAGTATCCGCGAGGACATTTGCAGGCAACTTTTATTGACATGAGCAAATAAATGGGGTGCTAGTTTACCCATTTCGGATTGGTTTCAAATTTAGCAAAAATCAGGAAAAATTATTTTATGGAAAAGCTAGAAGTATGAGCCAGGTTCGAGAATAGAACAAAAATGATTGGGGGAGATAGTTTTGTAAATGTTGACTGGAGTTAATAGAATAAAAACGACCGGAAGAGCCGGAAGTCTAACAAGAAATGCAATACCACCTACATCCACCGGGGCCGTTGCTTCAAGCCGAGGGGCGAGGGGTGGGGGCTTGGGGCAGAGCGAATAACAGAAATGTAGCTAGAATCCACACCTCAAACAAGTTAACCTAGACGCAAAACTATACGTCCAATCCAAAAAATAAGAATAAGCCTACTACTTGCTACATCCATTCAGCGACGAAGTGTTGTACACATACCCTTTCCGTTTTGAGTTAATGTTATGTGTTTTTGAGTTAATGTAATGTCGTTTCCGATTTGGGGGAGCGTGTCTTTGTATTGGGGGGAGGTGAGCACGTCATCCTATTTGGGGGAAGTTGATTCGTATTTGGGGGGAGTGTTTTCATTTGGGGGATGCACTTATATTAGTGGGTGTGATTTGCACTTCAGGGCCACCGTAGTTAAAGGTGCACTTGATATTGACACCTGTGACACCAAAAATTCAGTAGTCGGTGCCAATACCAGTACAATAACACGATTCTCGATGCTGATTTCGATACCATGTTAAAAAAGGGTTTTCTAAGATTCCATGTACTTGAACTTCTTTATTAACCCATAGAGGAGTAGCGTCGCACATACAGTTAGGTCCATAAATATTTGGACATTGACACAATTTTCAACATTTTGGCTGTGTATACCACCACAATGGATTTGAAATGAAACAATCAAGATGTGCTTTAAGTGCAGACTTTCAGCTTTAATTTCAGGGTATTTACATCCAAATCAGGTGAACGGTGTAGGAATTACAACACATTTTATATGTGCCCCCCCCCCTTTTTAAGGGACCAAAAATAATTGGACAAACTAACATAATCATAAATCTAATTGTCACTTTTAATACTTGGTTGCAAATCCTTTGCAGTCAATGACAGCCTGAAGTCTGGAACCCATAGACATCACCAGACGCTGGGTTTCGTCCCTGGTGATGCTCTGCCAGGCCTCTACTGCAACTGTCTTCAGTTTCTGCTTGTTCTTGGGGCATTTTCCCTTCAGTTTTGTCTTTAGCAAGTGAAATGCATGCTCAATTGGATTTAGGTCAGGTGATTGACTTGGCCATTGCAGAACATTCCACTTCTTTGCCTTAAAAAACTCTTTGGTTGCTTTCGCAGTATGCTTCGGGTCATTGTCCATCTGCACTGTGAAGCGCCGTCCTATGAGTTCTGAAGCATTTGGCTGAATCTGAGCAGATAATATTGCCCGAAACACTTCAGAATTCATCCTACTGCTTTTGTCAGCAGTCACATCATCGATAAATACAAGGGAACCAGTTCCATTGGCAGCCATACATGCCCACGCCATAACACTACCTCCACCATGCTTCACTGATGAGGTGGTATGCTTTGGATCATGAGCAGTTCCTTCCCTTCTCCATACTCTTCTCTTCCCATCATTCTGGTACAAGTTGATCTTGGTCTCATCTGTCCATAGGATGTTGTTCCAGAACTGTACAGGGTCTTTTAGATGTTTTTTGGCAAACTCTAATCTGGTCTTCCTGTTTTTGAGACTCACCAATGGTTCACATCTTGTGGTGAACCCTCTGTATTTACTCTGGTGAAGTCTTCTCTTAATTTTTGACTTTGACACAGATACGCCTACCTCCTGGAGAGTGTTCTTGATCTGGCCAACTGTTGTGAAGGGGTTTTTCTTCACCAGGGAAAGAATTCTTCTGTCATCCACCACAGTTGTTTTCCGTGGTCTTCCAGGTCTTTTGGTGTTGCTGAGCTCACCAGTGCGTTCTTTCTTTTTAAGAATGTACCAAACAGTTGATTTGGCCACACCTAATGTTTTTGCTATCTCTCTGAGAGGTTTGTTTTGATTTTTCAGCCTAACGATGGCTTGCTTCACTGATGGTGACAGCTCTTTGGACTTCATATTGAGAGTTGACAGCAACAGATTCCAAACACAAATACCATACTTGAAATGAACTCTAGACCTTTTATCTGCTCCTTGTCAATGAAATAACGAACTCCCATGAGGGAATAACATACACCTGGCCATGGAACAGCTGAGCAGCCAATTGTCCAATTACTTTTGGTCCCTTAAAAAGGGGGGGGGCACATATAAAATGTATTGTAATTCCTACACCGTTCACCTGATTTGGATGTAAATACCCTGAAATTAAAGCTGAAAGTCTGCACTTAAAGCACATCTTGATTGTTTAATTTCAAATCCATTGTGGTGGTATACAGAGCCAAAATGATGAAAATTGTGTCAATGTCCAAATATTTATGGACCTAACTGTATGTGATCGTTCGAATGCGGGTCTCACATATGCGATTTCGAACATTCCAACTGAATATTTTCCGATAGACAAAAACTATGCAACAAACGCTTTAGTATGGCTTCAAAATGTACTAATGAGAAGGCTAATTCAACCAATCCGTCCGACTCCGTCCGTCCGTAACGGAGTCGGAGAATATAATTCAGCCTTAACAAGTAACAATAGCATGGTAGTAGAATTGCTACAAGTATTATGCTAGCTAATTTAGCCTGGAAGCTAACGAAAGCTAGCTAGCTACTGTACCGTTTCGGATAAATAACTTGCGCTGTGTGGACCGTCGGAAATATTTAGAATTTACGTCTAAAATACTTGAAAAATATCAAAATGTCATAACAATACATAAAAACATGTGCAATATAGCATAGAACAACATAATAAAGTGCAATTGATGCTTATAGTGCAACAAATACTGGAACACTGAAGCGTATGCTGCCCCCATCAGTTCCGGAACCGATGCTGCTAACACTGGCATCGTCGCTAACGGTGCCTCAAAAAAATGGGCATCGTCTGTGTTTTGACATTTTAGAACTGGAAGGTATCGGTAGTATCGGTTCTCGTGACATCCCTACCTGTGATACATATTGTACAATTTCAGGTGTCGATAACCATAAATCAATTCTAGACTTGCAACTCCCACTAAGTTGTATCCATGAGAACTGTCTATAACCCTGGTTTTTACTTCTCCAAATATCAATAAGTGAATGGGTATTAAAAAACCTGTGAAATGTTAGATTATAATGATTATTGGTAAACTTAGAAGGCCATCTGTCAAGCCAGTCATCTGGCGCCATATTAAAATCTCCACCCATCAAAACCAAATCTGTGTGATACAGATCCTTATAGAGAGTAACAACATCAGTAATCTTTGTCAATAACATTATATTTTCTGTATTATTGTTATAACCATAAATGTTTAACAAAATAAGGAAAGAGCCTTCTATATTGATGATAACTACCAACCAATTACCGTCTTTATCAGTTTTGTGAGTAACCACTTTTCCAGGGTTCCTATTAAAACTAATTGCAACTCCAGCAGATTTATTTGTACCATGGCTGAACAAAATCTTGTCCCTAAATTCAACATTTCCTGATCTCAGACATTCCATTTCTTTCTCCATCTTTGAGATTTTGTGCTTACAGTCATTGACTTCAGCTGCATTGAATTCTAATGTTTTAGCTAGGCTAGCAGTTAGTGTGCAATTTTGCTTCAGTTGCATGCTGAGATTCTCCAGTTTTTTTTCTTGAGTGTCGAATCTAGCAGCCAATGTGTTTATTGCTGCAAGTATAGCAGAATTTGTTACCTCATCTTGATTTGGTTTGATTACCTTCCGAGTATGTGCCCCTTTTGATGGAGTTGATGGCATAAAGCCACACGTGTCTTCTCGACTTCGCTTATCTCCTTGGCTATCAGTATCCATCAAGTCCACCTTAGCATAGCCATGATCGACTGATGATGGCTGACAACTACTTTCTTTATGCTCTGATTGAGACATTTTACCTTTTTTCCTGCTGGAAAATTGTCATTTTTTCAAATCAAAAACTTCTGTGGGGTTATTTCAAGTATATTCTTACTTTGAACAAGAGCACTTCACCAATACGACCGCTTAGTGCGGCATCTTGCCGCCTCCACGTGTTGATGAAGAAAGTGTTTTGTCCGTCTCTTCATAAACGGAGTGACTAAGTTCAGTTGAGTTCTGGATTTTAATAAGTATTTATCAATCTGCAGATTGGGAGAGAAAACCAGTCTTCTGACCATAAATGACAACACAACACCAAGCTTAGGTCTCAACCAGGTCTCTCTCCGCTCCGAAAGCCGGAGGACCATCTTTTATAGGGCACAAGAATGTAAACATAGATTGTGACAGTCAGGCAGTAATGACGTTTCAACAGTCTCAGAGAAAGAGATTCACTGCTCCCAACACATGACAACTCTCAGACTAGAGTTCATAGTTGGAGCTCTCCTTGTAGTCATGACAAGGAACGTTTAGCCAGTACTTTCTCCTGACCCCGAACATCTATTAACCCTGACACATAGACACAATATACTCTTATTAATAGCAAGCTTACATGAGAACGTACTAACTAGTATCCAATGACTAGTTCTATAAATTAGTGAATAATGTAAGCACACAGGAAATCCCAATTTCTTCCACAGTGTACAGCTAGTTGCAAGCGTGCACGACTGTTGGAGCTAGGAAAAAAGCGAGCCCAGAGAATGTCTCTGGCGAGCCACTGTTTAACGCTAGACCGGAAGGGCCGGAACTGGAAAGATGGCGCGGTCCGGTTTCGTGCTCTCGCTTGCCTCACTGCACCACTGAGCACTTTTCATAGAAATTAATGGGGACGCCATCTTGGAAGACAAAAGTAGCTGCCTCTAGTAATATAACTCTATGGCTCCGAGACTCGTGCAGACTTGCAACTAGCTGTACACGTCATATTTTGCGACAACCAGTTGCGAGCGTGTGAGCTTAGGCATTGCAGTGGAGTTAATGGGGTACAAGTCCAATCAAGAAGCAGATACATCATGTGAACTTTACGAAAATCAATGCTATTAGTACTGTATAGTATTCCTTTCACTTGGTTTTTAGAAATATAGGCCTATTCTAGATGGAACATACGTTCCACATATGAATCAGACTCACCAAATATACGTTGTTCTTTTTGCTCTGGGTTTTTAGTATGACTGCTGAAGTAATGTGTCGGATTAACCCTTGTGCTGCCTTCGGGTCACATGACCTAAAGGTTAACAACGAACCATCGTTGTGTTTACCCAATTTTACCCAATACAAAAACAAATAAAAATAATTTTCTTTTAACCTTCGCAATGTGGGGGGGTCTGAGACAGCCCAGTGGTCAAAAGAAAATGCTTCACTGTTTTTGTATGCGGTAAAGTTGTCGCAATACGACGGTGGGTCACAATTATGGAGTTAGATTAGTTTCATAATTCACAAACAAACGTAACACGATTCACAAATGTATTTCATGATTCACAAATAAATGTAACGCGATTCACAAATGTATTTCGTGATTCACAAATGTAACACGATTCACAAATAAATGACCCCATTACATTTGTTTGCAACCTGACAAACAGGAGTTACAAATCGGAGAACACGAGTTACAAATCCCTGCATTTGTGTGTGTGGATTTTTGGAACTTTTCTGACGCGCTTTGATTCACAAATGCATTTTTTCAAAAATATATTCTCTGCAGCATATCAGATGTCTCTTCCAATTTTAGCCAATCACAGCTAGCTTGCTAAACGTTAGCCTAGGAAACACTTAAAATTACTAAACATGGATCCTGCCATTCTCAAGAATATTCAATCACGTATGATAATCGGTTTAATGAGATTAACAAGGAATATTTCACCTGCATGCTACCAGACGACAGTGCTCGTGATCTGAAGGAGACATTTTGTCCGTTATTATGGCAGGTTGTTGAAGTCCACATAGACACGTTAATGTATTTGGCAAAAATTTGAAGAGACGATCTGATGCAGAGAATATCTTTTTGAAAAAAATACATTTGGGAATCTAAGCGCGTCAGGAAAGTTCCAAAAATCCACACACACAAATGCAGGGATTTGTAACTCGTGTTCTCCAATTTGTAACTCGTGTTCTCCGATTTGTAACTCGTGTTCGTCAGGTTGCAAACAAATGTAATGGGGTCATTTATTTGTGAATCGCGTTACATTTGTGAATCACGAAATACATTTATTTGTGAATCATGAAATACATTTGTGAATCGTGTTACGTTTGTTTGTTTGTTTGAATTATGAAAATAATCTAACTCCATACACAATGACTGATGGGTCAGAATGACCCGAAGAACACAAGGGTTAAAGAAACTGTTAACTTGAATATCTGGCTCCGTCGTTGTTCTAGCTCGGAGCTTAATTAAATAAGCCTATAAATATGTTACTATTATAATGATGATGAGTGTTGCTTTACTATTACTAGCTTATAGTTATTGTTAATGCCATCATTGGCATTAACTCTCTTCTTTTGCTCTCGACGAAGGCAGTCGCATTTTCTCCCTCTCCTCCCCCTGACCTTCCCTGCTTGGCTTCGTATTGTCTTGTCTTGTCATATAGTGAGAGACTCTCTCCGCAACCACTCTGCAAACTAAGAATCATGGAATTGATTAGCTGGTCTCTCAACGCAATTGACACCATCTTCTCGAGGAGGAGCTTGGGTTCGGGGGAACCTGACTGTCCTGCCGGGACGTTCGCAGCTGGCTACTCGATGGACGCGTGGGAGAAGTGGCGTGTCGTGTGCCTGGCGGCGCTTTCCGTGGAGGACATTGAAGACATCTTCCTATTCGGAACCGTGATTACAGGGTTTCTGCTGATTGGATTGGGCGCTGCCCTGGTTTATCGGAAAATTGATGAAACGGTAACAGCTGTCAAAAGCCCCCTAAGGGTGCCCGACATGATTGATGCGCTGGGAAGAGCTGTTGCAGCTCAGACTGCGGCTTTTAACCGCACTTTGGATAACAACACGGAGAAGCTCGCGGCTCTGCAAAGGAAGTTGGACCGACTCGGAGACCTGTTGGTCAAAGAAAATGAGTATTTGTGAAAATGTAATGTGGCTACTCGCCCAAACAACCCCAATCTTATCTGCTTTCGGCCCCGTACCCAGCACAGGCCTTGGCCAAGACCGTTGCTGGAACAACAACTCCCCTGGAGAGTGCTGCTGCGAGACTCTCTTGCCGTCCCTCCTCCTCCCCCCTTCCAACAGACACCGTGGATTGCTGTCTCTGTCTGGGACATGAGCAAGGCTGTCTCCATGGCAATACAATCTGCGAACTGAGAATCTGCCTGATTGTGGACAGGCGAAGGCGCTAGAGCCCGACCGATATATCGGCGGGCCGATATTATCGGCCGATATTGGGCATTTACCAAACTATCGGTATCGGCATTTATAATGGCTGATAAATGAATATTAATGTTTTTTTTTTATTATTATTATTTAAGTGTCATATCTTAAGTTTGTATTTTTATACATTTCATTTATCAGAAACTGCATTAACATATTATTTTAGTGAGGAAATAATAACAGGAGTCAGATGGCTGAGCAATTAGGGAATCGGGCTATTAATCAGAAGGTTGCCGTTTCGATTCCCGGCCATGTCAAATGACGTTGTGTCCTTGGGAAGGCACTTAACCCTACTTGCCTCGTGGAATGTCCCTGTACTTAGTCACTCTGGATAAGAATTTCTGCTAAAAGTGACTAAATGTAAACTACAAATAACTACTGTTGGGGAAATCAGTTTGTTTTGTTACGCGTTTATGGATTTTTAAAATATTTTTTATATCGGCCGATATCGGAACGCAGATTTTTAAATCACCAAATATTTGTATCGTATCGGCCTTAAAAATCCTTTATCGGTCAGGCTCTAGAAGGCACCAACCCAGGCCTATTCATACACTAACTTTCACCTACTACAGATATGCCATCACATCCACCGTCCCCCATCCAACGCCTTCGCCTGCTTCGTTCCCCCAGTGTGCCAGGCGGGTCTGTGACTAGCGCCTATCATGGCTGCTGGACCGGATGGCTGCTTGTCTGCGCTGGCTTACCTCCATACCCCCTCCCCGTTGCAAGTTTCTGTAATGTTGTAAAATGTATGTGCTTGCGTGCTGAGGTGTTTTTTTTCCTGTTCCCACACTGTACTCCTCTAGGAGTATAGTCTGGGGGTTGCCTTTTTTTCTCTCCTCCCCTCTCCTCATGTTATGCTGTAATTCTTCCCTTAACTTGTCTTCCCGTCCTGTCTACCCCTTGTCAGTCTGTGTATATGTATGGACGGGGGGATTGCCACTTTCGCTAGTGTAATTACTATGTGACAGGCTATGTTGCTGTCACTTGTGTACTTGTGCTGTAACAATAAAGTTCTACTACTACTACTATTGTGGTGTTAACTGACATAACGTTACATAACCATAACAATATTGTGGTTATCAGACATGATTTATATATCTTTGTCTTTGCTCCAGAAGACGTCAACAATCTATAATGCCACGATTAACATGCCACGATATCACTTATTATATTACGCTATAATTACGTTTGTCATGCCATGAACATAATAACGTTCATTACAAAATGTTTTAATTTGCTTTAAAATAACGAAAATAAACTCTACAAACAACCGTCGTGTATGTGTGCAAACACTTGTAAAACTCTCTACAGCTAAGGCAGGCAACTGTAGATTATGAAGCCCTTTCTCCTTTCCCCTTTTTCCCCTCTCCCTTTCCTCCTCATTCAGCTCAGGTCAGTGATCGGCTAATGTTCACTTTTGTGCTTGTGCTCTGTTCGTATCCGCGAGCACATTTCCAGGCAACTTTTCTTGACAAGCAAATAAATGGGGTGCTAGTTTACCCATTTAGGATTGGTTTCAAACTTTGAAAAATTATTCAATGAAAAAGTCTTTTAGAGTTTATTCAATGTTCGAATAAACATTTGAGATAGTTAGGGATAGTTAGGGAGATAGTTTTGGATATGTTGATATGTTGACTGGAATAAAACCAACCGGACGAGCCGGGTACCTAACCGGAAATGCAATACCACCTACATCCACCGGGACCGTTGCCTCAAGCCAAGGGGCGAGGGGTGGGGGTCTGGGAGAGGCGGAAAAACTTCATAACTTTACGTTTTACTATTCATATTTCAGCTAAACGGTACGTGAATATCAGCATCTGAATTCAAATGTGACGAAAAATTGTCGGTGTAGTTGCTGAAAATGTGCTTATTTTATTGATGAAACGGCTAATTTGTAAATTTGTTCTGACTTTTCGATAACCTAGCTAGCGAGTCCAGGGTATTGCGCAATAGCCAAAAAACCCCCGTCTCTATTCATTCTCCGTCCTTGCAGTCTTGCAAGACCGTTCTCGCAAGGATGCTTTCTAGAACGTTCAAAAGAACATACTTGCGTTCTTCGTATTGATAAACAGACAATGTCGTAGTAGGTCAACTTTCCAACTACTTACAGGAGCATTTGTGCGAGTGCAAATTGTTGTGGTGTGACTTGTTTTCATTTCTGTGTAAGAAATATTAATCTTTATCAAGTATTGCACAGTCAGTCAGTGAAAAGGTTAAGAAAGCTTTATTGCTTGCGGCCGAAAAGAAAGCGCGAAAGAGCGCTTGGGTTGAATTCGTTTTCAACAAACAACAAACTACGTTGCTCTGATTGGTTGTATGTCTATCCAATTGAGTGAAGAGGCATTTTTTTCCGGGTTCAGTTGAAACACGCCCCATACTCACAGCCCAAGGGAGCGGTATCAGACTCATATTCTGACTAGAATTATGAGTATGACAACGTCAGGCTAGGGAGAACTGTCACTCTCGGGAAACTTCTGGGTTGTGAACTGGTTGCAGTTCCACTCTGGTTCCATATGAGGGCGCTCAACAGTGAGTGCAGAATGAATGGAAATCTATGGAGCTATACCCCTCAAAATCCACTTTTCTCAGGATATATTTTTTTGTCACGCTTTTTAAGCGTTGCTTTTTTGTTCTAAAGAAACTTTTAAAATGTCAATGATGTCATAGAGCATTCATTAGCAGAATGCTAGCGTGTTATGGGCAACAACAACTCACCCTGTAAGAAATCGAAAGGAAATAAGTACTCGTTCATTCAACTTTCGACCTATAATCCATGTTGAATTTGCACAAACTACAATCAAATCTGAGATTTCTCAATGACTGAGAATTCTCTCCCTTAAAGATCCTGTAAAGTAAATTCCATGTTTTGCTTTTAAGTACATTATATACGTGTGAAATGAGTTCCTGAAAGCAAAACTTTGTCGCACTGAAATGTGGAGTTAGACCGAAGAACAGTTTCTCTTCCGTTTTCAGATCAAGTTTTAATGGGCGGAGCCCAAAAATGCCCTATCTACGTCATTTCGCCCCATCTACGTCAGATCACTGAATGGCTCTCCTGCTGTACTGTTATTGTAGCTTACATCAGCTAGCTAGCTAGCTTCAGGATGTCTCCCACCAACCGCAACTGCATCTTCCCTGGATGCAAGAACTCCAGCTGCGCTGCAACGCCATTTAAGTTCCCTATTGATAATGAAAGGAAAAATAGGTGGATAGATTTTGTGAAGAGCCACGCTCATGGAAAGTTCGGATAAACTCCAACAGCCGCCTCTGCGCCACTGACCATTTCACGGCGGACAGTTTTAACATGGACCAGAGACAGACAGGGTTCACCAACACACGGCTTCTCTTGCAGCGCGGAGCCGTACCGAGCATCGCCCCCCCGGCCGTTCATCCTCCGGTCGCACCTGGACCATCCACCGCCGCCAGCAGTTCATCACTCAGTTCTGTGTGCTTGTTATAATTATACTAGATAACTTTTCCAGAGGTATCTCTGCTATAATTAGTGCAAACCGCTAACTTGATATTAGGCTACTCGGTGTAGAATGATGGTATTTTGGTGAAATGGTAGCTAATGTGTTTGTGTGTGTGTGAAGTAGCCTAGTTGGAGAGCTCACTGTCTGCTGTCTCTGGTGTCCATTTTTACTGTACAGCTCAGGGGAACATGTAATTTATATGCATCTGTATGTTTCACTCATTGAACAAATAAATTCAAATTCTATACGGTTTTGTTCGGCTTGACATAGCGTCCATTATCTGGGTCGGAGGTAGGCACTAGGCAGCGAAGGGCGGAGCTGAAGCTCCTTCAGGCGACACGCCCCCCCAGTCTCAAGCAGAGAAGACTGCTGATTTTTTTCACGATTTCAAAGCCTAATTTAACATATTTGTCGGTGTTATTTTTTCATTCGAATTTGGATGGGTAGTTCATAACACATTATTCTGTGGTGTGGCGAACTTAAAACTTGTTTCCAGGTCCACTTTACAGGATATTTAAGAAAGGGAGAATTGGCTGAAGCTCAGATTTAGCTGGGTCTGCCCACTCGTCAGCTCATCACTGAGTCTGCTACAAGATGGGGAACAAGGAAGCAAATGATTGAGAGGGTACTGGAGCAGCAGGGTGCCCTTACCAATGTTTTGGCCACTGACAAGAAATCCAGGCATCTAGTCCCTACCTGGCAGGATATGGAGGTCCTAGAGGCAGTCCAGAAGGCTCTCAAACCCCTTCAGGACTTCACAGCTGCTCTGTCTGGTGAGGACGATGTTACTCTCTCATATGTCAGACCTGTGCTTCATCTTTTCAATACAAGTCTCCTGGCACCTGATGAGGAAGATACTGAGCTTATTGAATCCATCAAGACTACCATTGTGGATTATCTCAACACAAAGTATGCTGACCCAGCCACTAGTGACCTATTGGACATGGCCTCACTTGTGGATCCAAGGTTCAAAACAAATTACGGTAACACTTTAGAATAATGGTCCGTTGTTAATTTTATAGTTGGTCCAATTTGGTCGTTGTCTCTCATGAACAAAGCTGTATCAAGGGAGTCAAGTGGCTGAGCGGTTAGGGAATCGGGCTAGTAATCTGAAGGTTGCCAGTTCAATTCCCGTCCGTGCCAGATGACGTTGTGTCCTTGGGCAAGGCACTTCACCCTACTTGCCTCGGGGGGAATGTCCCTGTACTTACTGTAAGTCACTCTGGATAAGAGCGTCTGCTAAATGACTAAATGCAAAAATGCAATGTATCATCTGCCAGTTGACTAATTCGGATTTATTTTTGAAAAATAGATAGACCATGTATATTGGGACTATTCAGAACCTTGAGCGAGAGTAACTCCACAACAATTAAGAATAAAAAGGGGGAAATTGGGCAGCCTTGACGCACAGACCTGTTAACAGGAAATCTTTTAGAGGTATTGGGATAGATTAATACATTACTATTAATATCCTTGTATAACATTTGAACTACAGCTATAAAGGATTCCCCGAAACCAAATAAATCCAAAGCTTTATATATAAAAGGGTGTTCGACCGTATCAAACGCTTTATAAAAGTCAAGAAATACAATGAGTGCCTGTGACTCCACATACTCTGAGTAATCTAATAGATCTAACACCAACCTTATATTGTTTCTTATATGGCAATTAGCCATGAAGCCAGTTTGGGTTTCATTTATAATTTCTGCCAGATTTCTTTTTAACCGTCTAGCAAAAACGAGTGCAAACTATTTATAATCTACATTCAGAAGGGTGATTGGTCTCCAGTTTTCTATTGATAGAGGATCTTTGTTTGGTTTTGGTATCAAGCTAATTATTCCTTGCTTCATTGTTGTAGACATTTCCTTCCTATCAACACAATCTCTATACATTTCCAGAAGTGGGTCTTCAATAATACTCCAAAAACATAAGTACAATTCAGTAGTCAATCCCAGGATCCTTCACAGTTTTCATTTGTTTTAAGGCCTCTACAAATTCGCAGTTCGAAATAGGTTTTTCACAGTTAGTTCTAAATTATTCTGAAATGGTGGGGACATATGTTTTAATGCTATTCAAATATTCCACACAAGATAATGGTTCAAATTTGGATATGTATACATTTTGGTAAAAAGATCCTATATGTTCTGCAATTTCTTTGTGATTAGTGCTAACATTGTCTTTAATTTTCAGTGTGGAAATATTGTTTCTTTTACACTTCCGTTTTTCCAATGCAAAAAAATAGCTAGTGTTTTTTTCACAATTTTCTAACCATCTGGATCGTATAAAGGATCCTTCAGCAGCATCTGTGTACAGTGTTTCGATGTCATTCTGCAGTTCCATTAACTTTAGTTTCTCGATTTTTGAAAGATCTCTTCTATTCAATAAAACATTCAAGTTTTCCATAATTTATTTTTCTTTCGCATTACTAACCTTTTTAATTTCTTTGCTGCGTTTAATAGCAATTTCTCTCATTTTGAATTTGAAATATTCCCATTTCTGAATATTACTCATTTAATTTTCATTGAAAATATCTTTAGCCATTAAATTAACAGAAGATTGAAAGGTTTTGTCTTTAAGTAATCTATTATTTAGCTTCCAATACCCACGCATTTTATTATTACTATCTTTTGAGCCAACTAAGTGTATAGAGATCATTTTGTGATCCGTCAAAGGAGCATAACGATGTGAAACATCAGATATGTATTGCAGGCAAGAGGTGGAGGTTAACCATAA
The DNA here is from genome assembly GCF_963692335.1 of Osmerus eperlanus. Taxonomy (NCBI): domain Eukaryota; kingdom Metazoa; phylum Chordata; class Actinopteri; order Osmeriformes; family Osmeridae; genus Osmerus; species Osmerus eperlanus. The sequence continues at coordinate 7,082,339 of NC_085024.1, forward strand.
ATCTATTCTAGATTGTTGTATACATCTTGAATTACACCAGGTAAATTCTTTGTAACTTGGCTTAAAGAAACGCCATGCATCTGTTACTGATAATTTCTGACATAGATAAAGTGTGGCTTTAAACTGTGAATATTGAGAAACTCTTTCTGGAATTCTGTCTACCGAATCATCTGGAGAATCATTGAAATCCCCGCCTTCCATCCTCAGAGTTGAAATGTTCTAAAGTATCACCTGTAAACTTGTTAAACAAAAAGCCGACCCCTGCAGAGCGATGAGAGGCATGAGACAAGTATGCTTGACCCCCCCACTGACTTTTCCAAAATGTACTGTCTGTCTCACTGGAATGAGTTTCTTGTAAGAGGATTATGTTAGCATCAGTTTTCCTAATAAAAAGAAACATTGCTTTCCTTTTAGTATCGTCCCTAAGTCCCCTAACATTAAGAGAAACTATTTTTAACGAGCTGAACTTAAAATCAGTCATCTTTTATAAAAATTAAGAAGAGAACAAGAAAAAGAAAGAAAAAAGGAGCACAATGTCTTGAGAACTTTAACATTACATTTAGTCATTTAGCAGACGCTCTTATCCAGACCGACTTACAGTACAGGGACATCCCAACAAAGCAAGTAGGGTGAAGTGCCTTGCCCAAGGACACAACATCAATTGACACGGCCGGGAATCGAACTGGCAACCTTCAGATTACTAGCCCGACCCCCTCACCGCTCAGCCATCTGACTCCCCCTTAACAAATATAAGTCTTGGATAAGTGGGCTTATTATTTAGGTTTCTCAAGGAATAAGTGTTAGAACCTTTTAAGATCTTGAGTACCAAAACAGAAATGTAACCATATTAATTACACATGGATTGTGCATTCATCAGAAATTCAACCTCTTATCAACTAACATTTGTCCAACCTATTCGATACCAGTTTTTAAAAAGAGGCAAATATAAGCTGTGATCAGAGTCAAGTGTTGTTACCAAAAACTTAGCTGGATTCTGCTGTGACTCTTTTCCCGTCAATGATAACGTCCGGGCCACGCCATGAAGTCTTCTTCCCGTCTTTCCGCGCTTTGTCAACGAGAGGCCAAAGTTTATTTCGACATTGTCTCTCCCAGTATGTTAAATCTTCAGCAAGTCGCAGATTCTTCTCCTTCATCTCGGTGGCGCTCACTGAAGCCCTCCAGATCCTCTGCTTGAAGGTGCGCATGGTGAACTGTATTATCACTGGACGTGGTCTCCTGTCTTCTCTAAGGCGTCCGATCCGGTGTAAGGTATCGATGAGAAATCCCAACTTGTTTTTCTCCTCTGGAACTATTTTGCAGAAAATGTCAAAGATGTGCTTCCTTACATCTTTTGCAGTCTCCCTGGCAGCCTCCGGGAGATTGAGTAGGTTGAGGTTATAACGACGACTGTAACGTTCAGCTTCTTCAATCTTTGTCTCTTGTTCGGAGATCCGCCGATTCACAGCTTGCACTTTGTCAACAGTCAACTTCATCTGGAGATCCATCCCTTCAACGTTTTCTTTGATGGCCACGATGTCTGCTGAGATTTTTTTTATATTTCTTTCAAGTGAAGAGAATCTGCTAGATAAATATTTGATGGCATTTAATATGTCTGTGTTGGATACCGTCTCCTCTTGACTGTCTGAACAGACTTTTTTGGAAATAGGACTTGCAAGAGGGGATTCAGATAAAGATGAGTGTATAGGGAATGTAGTTTCATTCTCGAAATCCATCACAAGGGTTCCCCTCACCTCCTTATCTCGCTTTTGCTTTGGCATGGTTGACGGGTGGTAAGGAAGCTAGCTTGAAGCAGGCGGACTAGCGTTAGCTACACTTGGTTGAGGTTGTCAAAGTCTATATTTCTCCCGTTAATAAATCTTGGAATCTTGGACTAACTCATTACTCGCAACTTTCTACAGAATAGTCCATTATATTGTAGTTTTCATTGTAGCAGCTGGTACTCAAAACTTTTCAGAGCTTAACGGAAAACATGCGTGCTGGCCGCCACCTACCCGCCCCCTCCTCGTTGGCTTCCAATTCATTTTCAATGAAACCAGGCGTTGACGCTCGCGTAGGGCATTGTGGGAACATTTGTGTAAAAATACAGAATTTTTACTAGTGCAAGATTACAGTACAATAAGTGACCACCGGTCACTCAACCAGTCGTTTGTAGGCTGGGCTAACAAGCTAGCCGTGGCACAGAACAGTCACGTAATGTGAACAGACTGAATTTAAACGTATAAAAACACACTAGGGACACTGACAACGTCGGCAACCCTGCACCATGCATTATTAGTTTAATGTAATCTTTAAATTCAGGCTCGTCACATTACATATCTTTGTTCTGAACAGAACTGGGTGTACCAGACACATACGATAAGTTTCTCCTCCATCTTGAAATTGTAAAACCTAGAAATGTTTACCATGAGCAACAGTTGCTACGTTACAAGAAACAAGAAACCAATCCGATTGGCCAACGCTAGTGTTTTCACGCTCCTCATTTACATAAAGTTGAGAAAATCCCACTTGCAACGCTCCGCTCGCCTTCCCACAATGCCCTACTCGAGCGTCAACGCCTGGTTTAATTGAAAATTAATTGGAAGCTGACGCCCCGTGCCACCCGCTCCGCTGTAGTGGACACGCACCGTAAGGCAAGTCGACTGGATTTGGAAAATGGACCGGCCGGGATTTGATATTTTCGTAGCTGCAAAAAGACGTACTAGCAGTCACATCAAAATTGCCCGCATAATCATACAGTATGATCAAATATTGGGGGGGACGTCTCCCATAATCATACAGCATGATCAAATATTGGGGGGGGGGGATGTTTCCCATAATCATACAGTATGATCAAATATTGGGGGGGACGTGTTATAACGTTAATATTCATAAACTGGTTTCCACAAACAACTCATTTGAGGCACAAGCTTCTGAAATGTTATGACCATGTTAAGAGTAAAAAAAACAATTGTTCACTTTTTAGACATGTTACTTTTGTTATTAGTAATTGGTTATTCTTTCTTAATTGGTCATAGTTCACAAGTAGTTCTCACTGAGGATATATTTATTCAGTAATAATCAAATACCTACCAAGGAACTACCTTTGTACTAAATTTGCTATTAGCTACTTACTGCTTAGTTAATCTTGGTTACATTTACATTTAGTCATTTAGCAGACGCTCTTATCCAGAGCGACTTACAGTAAGTACAGGGACATTCCCCCCGAGGCAAGTAGGGTGAAGTGCCTTGCCCAAGGACACAACGTCATTTTGCACAGCTGGGAATCGAACCGGTAACCTTCAGATTACTAGCCCGACTCCCTAACCGCTCAGCCACGTGACTCCCACATGGTTCCATATTAGTTAATAGTATTAAGTTTGGTGTTATTGTTGTACTACTTATTACTTCCTGCATAGCTACTCATTAATTAATGAATTTTCAAAAGCTTCAGCACTACATCTTAATATAGGGAAATGTGAAATATTGAGTCTATTTGATACTGATGATGAGTACATATGCAACATTCCGTTGAAAAAAATCTGTCAAATATTTGGGAATTGATGTAACCAAAGATATGTTAACCACATAACAGCTTAACTTCAGGGACGTCAGGGAGTCAGGTGGCTGAGCGGTTAGGGAAGCGGGCTATTAATCTAAAGGTTGCCAGTTTGATTCCCGGCCGTGCAAAATGACGTTGTGTCCTTGGGCAAGGCACTTCACCCTACTTGCCTCGGGGGAGAATTTCCCTGTACTTACTGTAAGTCGCTCTGGATAAGAGCGTCTGCTAAATGACTAAATGTAACTTTCTCCCTAGACAAAAAAAAACTAAAACCATTATGAATACAGTTAGGTCCATACGTATTTGGACATTGACACAATTTTCATCATTTTGGCTCTGTATACCACCACAATGGATTTGAAATGAAACAATCAAGATGTGCTTTAAGTGCAGACTTTCAGCTTTAATTTCAGGGTATTTACATCCAAATCAGGTGAACGGTGTAGGAATTACAACACATTTTATATGTGGCCCCCCCCTTTTTAAGGGACCAAAAATAATTGGACAAACTAACATAATCATAAATCTAATTGTCACTTTTAATACTTGGTTGCAAATCCTTTGCAGTCAATGACAGCCTGAAGTCTGGAACCCATAGACATCACCAGACGCTGGGTTTCGTCCCTGGTGATGCTCTGCCAGGCCTCTACTGCAACTGTCTTCAGTTCCTGCTTGTTCTTGGGGCATTTTCCCTTCAGTTTTGTCTTTAGCAAGTGAAATGCATGCTCAATTGGATTTAGGTCAGGTGATTGACTTGGCCATTGCAGAACATTCCACTTCTTTGCCTTAAAAAACTCTTTGGTTGCTTTCGCAGTATGATTCGGGTCATTGTCCATCTGCACTGTGAAGCGCCGTCCTATGAGTTCTGAAGCATTTGGCTGAATCTGAGCAGATAATATTGCCCGAAACACTTCAGAATTCATCCTACTGCTTTTGTCAGCAGTCACATCATCGATAAATACAAGGGAACCAGTTCCATTGGCAGCCATACATGCCCACGCCATAACACTACCTCCACCATGCTTCACTGATGAGGTGGCATGCTTTGGATCATGAGCAGTTCTTTCCCTTCTCCATACTCTTCTCTTCCCATCATTCAGGTACAAGTTGATCTTGGTCTCATCTGTCCATAGGATGTTGTTCCAGAACTGTACAGGCTCTTTTAGATGTTTTTTGGCAAACTCTAATCTGGTCTTCCTGTTTTTGAGACTCACCAATGGTTTACATCTTGTGGTGAACCCTCTGTATTTACTCTGGTGAAGTCTTCTCTTAATTTTTGACTTTGACACAGATACGCCTACCTCCTGGAGAGTGTTCTTGATCTGGCCAACTGTTGTGAAGGGGTTTTTCTTCACCAGAGAAAGAATTCTTCTGTCATCCACCACAGTTGTTTTCCGTGGTCTTCCGGGTCTTTTGGTGTTGCTGAGCTCACCAGTGCGTTCTTTCTTTTTAAGAATGTACCAAACAGTTGATTTGGCCACACCTAATGTTTTTGCTATCTCTCTGATAGGTTTGTTTTGATTTTTCAGCCTAACGATGGCTTGCTTCACTGATGGTGACAGCTCTTTGGACTTCATATTGAGAGTTGACAGCAACAGATTCCAAACACAAATACCATACTTGAAATGAACTCTAGACCTTTTATCTGCTCCTTGTCAATGAAATAACGAACTCCCATGAGGGAATAACATACACCTGGCCATGGAACAGCTGAGCAGCCAATTGTCCAATTACTTTTGGTCCCTTAAAAAGGGGGGGGGGCACATATAAAATGTATTGTAATTCCTACACCGTTCACCTGATTTGGATGTAAATACCCTGAAATTAAAGCTGAAAGTCTGCACTTAAAGCACATCTTGATTGTTTCATTTCAAATCCATTGTGGTGGTATACAGAGCTAAAATGATGAAAATTGTGTCAATGTCCAAATATTTATGGACCTAACTGTATGTGGCTTCAACGTGACCTTTCTATTTTTGGAAGAATTCTCTTAACCAAGGCTGAAGGCATCTCAAGACTCAACATCTAAAGAAATTAACAACATACTTAGCAACTTTGCTTGGAAAAACCGACACCATTACTTAAAAAAAGATATACTTTCTGGGCCAAGGAAAAAAGGGGGTTTTGATTTGTAATTTTTTTTTGATTTAAATAACACATTCAAGATAAAATGGATCAAAGAATGTCTTAGAGCATCAGACTCTCTGGTACTTTATTCCAAACAATATATTTAAACAATTAGGTGGTCTTCACTTTCTACTCACCTGTAACTATAAGACCACCAAATTGCCCATAAAATTATCCAAATGTATTCAACAGGCCCTCCTAGCGTGGAAATTATGTTACAAACAGAAATTTTCCCCACACAAAATCATATGGAATAATTTTAACATAACTGTTGGTAAAAAGTCAATTTTCAATCAGAAGTGGTTTGATAGAGGTATATTATATGTTAATGATCTATTTGACACCAATGGCGCATTGCTTAGCTATGATCGATTCCTTCTCATTAAGTCCTTTCCTGTAACGAGTAAAGAATTTAACTCTGTGATAAAAGCCATCCCTAATGGCCTATCCCACCTGTTGAAGAGTCACCTCCAATTTCAAGAAGTACTAAGGTTAGAACCCCACTTGTTTTTAAATGGTATAGACATTATGGATATTAAATGCAACAATAAACACATACGTAACACATTATTTGAAAAAAGGAGGATTAGTCCCAGAGGGAAAGCTTACTGGAATAACATCTTTAATGACATTGACTGGCAAAGAGCATGACTTTTGCCATACAAATTCTGTATTACTAATACAATTAAACAAGTGCACATTAAAATGTTACACAATATATATGTAACAAACTTGTATTTATCTAAATTTTTTTATATTGAAAATAAATGCTCCTTCTGTAATAAGGATTCTGAATCTTTAACTCATCTGTTCTACCACTGCTCATCTTCACTTACCTTTTGGACTCAGATTGAAAGATATGTATTGTGTAAAACTAAGATGACTTAAAATTGACTGCAAAAGTGTCATCACTTGTTTTGTTCATAAGAATACCAATTTAGAATTCATAATTAATTTGATTATTTTATTTGGCAAATTCCATATACACAAAAGCAAATATGCACAGGAGACCCCTAATTTTACCAGATTCTCACGTGAATTTGCATTGTATACTGACACGCTGGTCTTGATAAACACAACAAAAAGTAATAGAACGATTAAAATTTACAGAGAGCTCTTAGATCGTAGATTAGCATCATCCTTTTTTTTTGTCGTACTGAACTTTTGCTTCCAATTATTGTAATGTATTTGTCCTGGGTATCTTTATTATATATTATTTTGCTGATATTGTTTAGTTGTTGTTGTATTATGGTTGATGTGATGAGCACTTGTCTATATGTTTTTTTGTATGTTGTATCGCAATAATAAAAATAAAATAAAAAAATTGGAAGCCGACGCCCCACGCCGCCTGCTCCGCTGCAGTGTGAACGCACCGTTACACTATACATTAACGAAAGCTATTTGTCCTGAAATCCATGTCATGTTTTCCCTATACCTTTGTACTCTGGTGCACCGTCAATGAGTGAGTTTGGAGCGCGAAATCAGACAGACATTTGGCACATTTTTATGGATGGTAAATATCCAGTAGGATTTGGCTAACATAATCCCTTAGATAACGACTAGGTGAATTTCACTAGAATTTCGATTGCAATACTATACAGCTTGCAGTGATGGGCAGTATCGTCAACGCTACTATCTTAACTACATTTGTCAGTAGTTTGGCGGTAACGTCACTATTTACAAAACCAAGTAACTTTTCAGCTCTTTTATTGATCAAGTAGCGCAGTAGCGTCCTCAAAAGCTAATTTCTCCTGGACATTTCTGATGTTCATACATAAGGTTGGTGGATTATTGTGTTGACAAAGCACTAAAAAAAGCATCTCACATATCCCGTTCTGCAGTTCACGTTACAACCGATTTCACGAGAGCTGAGTACAGCGAGGGCTGTCATCGTCTCATCTCCACTCAAACAGCGCCTGCGCGGCCAGTCTGACTAGATAACAGCAATTGTGTATTAGCATTGTGGATTAGGCTATTGTTCAATAAATAAATCAGAAACTATTTTAGCCTTTATCTGACTGACAATTGTGTTGATCACTAACATTGCATTGACTTGGCATGCAGTTTGTTTAACTGAAAGTAGCTACTAATGTATCAAGCTACTTTTGACAGATTTTTGTAACTTAGCTTGCTACATTTTTATGATTGGTAGCCATCTGTGTAGTGAAGCTGAATTTAGTAGCTTAGCTCACTACACATATCAAGTAGCTTGCCCATCACTGACAGCTTGTATGAATGGGACTTTTTACAAGCTAGCCGACAGCTAGCAACAACTGTAGCTAGCGTTTTGGGCCACTTTCCTGTTCTCTGAATTGGATTATCTAGCAAATTATTTTTGAGTCCTGCCATTTGTTCTTTCTTCCTTCATCATTTTCATCCCTTTGGAATTGCGTTGCTGTTGTATTTCGCAGTAGTGGCCAATGCTAGACTCATTATAGAGTGAGTTTGGGTTAGGGTTAGCCATGTACTTATTACTTATTTAGCCATTATGTTTGACTCAGTTTCTCATCACAGTTTGTTGAATCTTTTTATCAAGATGGCGCCGTTTGCCTAGGTTGCTAGGTGCGCTCTCAGAGGCAGAACCCACGCAAAGCAGCTGGGCTGGACTCTGTCTCTCCTGACACCCTCAAGCACTGTGCTGACCAGCTGTCTCCGGTGTTCACCTACATCTTTAACACCTCCCTGGAGTAGGGATGGATATCGAGAACCGGTTCTTGTTTAGAACCGGTTCCCAGTGAATCGATTCCTTGGAATCGTTAGCAAAATTCCTTAACGATTCTGTTAACAATTCTCTGTGCCGTTAAACAATTAAAATGCTAAGTTTAATAATGGATTAAAAATCGATATGCTCAGTTTAATAATGGGACACGCGAACGTCTGTCTGAATAAACTATAAAAGTTCGCGCATAGACAGACTGCAGAAAACATGGCAACTAGGAAGAAGCGTTCTAAAGTTTGGTTGTATTTCACACGACAAAATGACAACAACGCCACTTGTAACGCGTGTAAAAAGTCTATTTCGTCGAAGGGAGGAAATACTACAAATATGAAGAAGCATTTAAAGTTACTGGAACGTCATGTGTTCGATGCATGCAGCAGCGCAGCCAACGTTCGCGCTTCATCTCTAACTATCTAAGGTAGAGCTAAACTGCTCAAAAGTGATCACAACCACTTGTTACTGTGTGAAGCAATTTGCCTTTATTGTGTGTAGTCGATCTAGTTATCTTCTGTCCCGTCGTTTGAAGCATACATTAAAGCTCCGGCATTTGTCTCCCATTAGTATTGATCTTATTGATCATTTCACATTATCGGGGCGGCGTGTGTTATCAGCAAACGTTCGCGTGTCGCATTATTAAAATGAGCATATCGATTTTTAATCCATTATTAAACTTAGCATTTTAATTGTTTAACCTTTTAATAGTCCTGTTAAATGTGCCTGAAAACGCCTAAACAACATACCCAAAGTACATTGAAAGCTGTTGTTGAACCATTTGGAGTACATGCATGTAAATGGTCTCTTTTGAAAGATGACACTGAAGTTATTTCCCCTGTTGTTAGGACCCCTGTAAGTCCTACTGGTGTTGAGTAATAGAAGCTTGAACACAAGGAAACTGAAAGTTTCTATCTCCGACTAGATTTAGTTTTGAAAACAGAGGCCTGAAGAGGCCTAGAGGTGGTAGGTATTAGCTCATTTCAGAGCCAGTCAAAGCCAGTTTGAGAAATTAGTGTGTGGGGTGGTGCAGGACGCACAGACCTATGGCTGTAGAGGGGAACATCGATAAGAGAATCGATAAGGAATCGAATCGATAAGCAGGAATTGATAAGGAGTCGGAATCATTAAAATCTTATCAATACGCATCCCTACCCTGGAGACATGCCATGTGCCAGCCTGTCCCAAGTCCTCCACCATCATCCCTGTGCCCAAAAAGCCAAGGCCAACAGGACTCAATGACTACAGACCCGTCGCCCTGACCTCTGTGGTAATGAAGTCTTTTGAGCGCCTTGTGCTGGCACACCTCAAATCCATCACAGACCCTTTCCTGGACCCACTGCAGTTTGCCTACAGAGCCAACAGATCTGTGGATGACACCATTAACATGGCCCTCCACTTCACCCTACAGCACCTGGACTCCCCAGCATCCTATGCCAGGATCCTGTTTGTGGACTTCAGCTCTGCCTTCAACACCATCATCCCCGCCCTGCTTCAGGACAAGCTCTCCCAGCTGAACGTGCCTGACTCCACCTGCAGGTGGATCACAGACTTCCTGTCTGACAGGAAGCAGTGCGTTAAGCTGGGAACACAAGTCTCTGACTCCCGGTCCATCAGCACCGGATATCCTCAGGGCTGCGTCCTTTCCCCTCTGCTCTTGTCCCTGTACACCAACAGCTGCACCTCCAGTCATCCGTCTGTCAAACTTCTGAAGTTTGCGGACGACACCACCCTCATTGGGCTCATCTCTGACGGGGATGAGTCTGACTATAGGTGGGAAGCTGACAACCTGGTGACCTGGTGTAGCCAGAACAACTTAGAGCTCAAAGCTCTTAAGACAGTGGAGATGGTTGTGGACTTCAGGAAGAATACAGCCCCACTCACCCCCATCACCCTGTGCGACTCCCCAGTCAACACTGTGGAGTCCTTCCGCTTCCTGGGCACCATCCTCTCCCAGGACCTCAAGTGGGAACTGAACATCAGCTCCCTCACCAAAAAAGCACAACGAGGATGTACTTCCTATGGCAGATGAAGAAATTCAACCTGCCAAAGACAATGATGTTGCACTTCTACACAGCCATCATTGAGTCCATCCTCATCTCTTCCATCACCATCTGGTACGCTGCTGCCACTGCCAAGGACAAGAGCAGACTGCAGCGTATCATCCGCACTGCTGAGAAGGTGATCGGCTGCAATCTGCCTACCCTCGAGGGGTAGGTCCAATCAGCGAACAGATGGAGTGGCTGAGAACAATGACATTGATGTTGTGCATTAGTTTGAGTTGTAGTTCAGTAATGGCGGCGGAGAAAGATGCGAGCGAAGCTATTCGGTCTGTTGTGGCAATGCTTCCGAATATCCATAAGTTAAAGCCGGAGCAAGAACAATCCTTGCTGAGTTTTGTTGGTGGCCATGATGTTGTGGCCCTCCTCCCCACGGGGTTCGGGAAAAGTTTGATTTTCCAGCTACGGCAGCTAGCTCCGTTACAGTAGTGGTGAAGGAGTTGGCTAAGGCGAAAGCTAGCGATTGGTTATGGCAGATCAGAGTGGCTCTGAGCAGATCCAATAGTTTTAAACTTCAACAGAGTACCCGCCTTCAAGGAACTTAACGCTTGTCAATGGAGCAATCCCAGACCCTCTGTACAAAAAAAAAAAAAAGTGTTACCGTGTCACCTTATTAGCAGACATCTATGTTTTTTTAATTTTTTTATTTACCATTTCATAAATAATGGAGGCTATGCTGGAGGAAATCATTTTGCTTCCACTTTAGATTAAAATAGATAGGCTAATAGATTGACAATAGTCCAAGCCCCATGGTGCTATCATGTATGGTTCAAAGATGATCAAGATTTACCTCTTTACATATGCAAACAACTGAAATGTATATCAATAGAATCTAGAACTAACCAGAGGTCAGAAATGGAACACACAAATTATGAAATTCAAGTTTATCTAACTGTTTATCTAACTATCTAACCGCCAACTGATGAAGTCAGGATTCCGCATGTTGATAATTGGGTGCTTGCTTCGAAGCAAGCTATTGTTCGCGCACATCACAGTTGCGTCTTGATCAGACAAGAAGACACACTCGATCTTTCTATCAACGCGATTACTATTGATCAAAACAGAACGAGGGTTCGGATGTACCTATTATTAAACATATTCGCAGACATGCACTGCACGAGTGATTCATTGCGATGACGGCTCCAATAGAAGTTATAGTGAGCACATAGAACTTTATATATATTTTCTAATCAATGTATTTATTCCCAGGTGTTTTGCAATTTCCTTTTATTTTCTTCATGCCTACACTATATATTATCATTCCTGCGGAACAACAGTTTACTGGCCGCTCTGTCCATTCGCGCACCTCACAGTTGCGTATTGATCAGACAAGACACGCTTATCAACTCGATTACAATTGATCAAAACAGAACGATACTTCGGCTGTAACCAACTTGAAACATACTATTGAGAACATATTCGCTGACATGCATTGCACGCGTGATGAACACAGCTTCACAGCTTCTTGTTTTTTTTATCGCAGACTTTTTTTTTGCCTTAGGCGCTTTTGTGTGTTCACACCCATTGTCGTGCCGTTCACGTGGGTTTGGGGGGCGGCAGGGGAAAACCTAGCCTGGCTCTGCCCTCCTACGTACTTCCGCTAAATTTTGATTTTGCTTCTGTACTAGGTCTGGGATATCGGTGTATTAGTCGGTTTTTGGAAACAACATTTTTGTAGGTCCAATCAGCGAACAGAGGGAGTGGCTGAGAACGATGACGTTGATGTCGTTCGCTAGTTTGAGTTGTAGTTCACTAATAGCGGCGGAGTCGCTGCCGAATATCCAAAAGTTAAAGCCGGAGCAAGAACAATCTTTGCTAAGTTTTGTTGGTGGCCATGATGTTGTGGCCCTCCTCCCCACGGAGTTCGGGAAAAGTTTGATTTTCCAGCTACGGCAGCTAGCTCCTTTACAGTAGTGGTGAAGGAGTTGGCTTAGGCGAACGCTAGTGATTGGTTATGGCAGATCAGAGTGGCTCTGGGCAGATCCAATAGTTTTAAACTTCATCAGAGTACCCGCCTTCAAGGAAGTTAATGCTTGTCAATGGAGCGTTCCCAGACCCTCTGTACAAATGAAATGTACGAGGGTCTGGTTAGGACCAGGCTAGGGAAAACCTAGCCCGGGGCGCCAAATGTGCCAGGACCTCCACCAGCGTATAAGTAGTATTGCCAAACTTTTTTGTAAGCGCAAGGCGCAATGTGTTACAGCCTATTGAAAAGTCAAATGTTTTCTAGTGCTGTCCAGTGTTTCCCCTAGGTTTACAGCTTTGGGGGGGTTGGTAAGGCGGCGGCGGGGGCGACGACCATGTAGAGACAGAAATGACATGCCATCGTGTAAATAAGATTAATAACATAACGCCATTTAATTTGTTTAATAAAAACGCTATAGACCTGTTTTATAGGAAAGGTAACCTTAAATGACTTATTTTGTGATCAGGCGCTATATTTAAAAACTATATATATATATTAGGGGGGGCGGGGCGCCGCCCTAATATAATGGTAGGGGAAACACTGGCTGTCAGTTAAACGCGTTATTAACGGCATTAACGCAAACCCAAATTAACGGCGTAAATTTTATCGCGCGATTAACGTTCTTTTTGGCCTAGCAAACTTTGTAGTTTTTTTCACATGCTGTTGCAAAAACTACTGACCTTAGAAAAACTACAACACCACATCGGATCGAGCTAGACAGGAAACAAAACAACAGGCACGCCACACACACTTGTTTGGGCTTGCGAGCCAGCTAAAGAGTAGTAGCAGAGCCCGTTTACGGATATTATACATTCTCTGGTAGTAGGCTAACGTTACGTTTTGAGTGGATGGCGAGCGCGAGACGCCGAAATGGATGCCAATAAGATTCTGAATGGAAAGTTTACTTTTAAAAAGTTGCCAAATGGTTCCATTGACAAGACCAAAGTGATCTGTGTGTTTTGTCGTTTTGAACTGAGCTATCATCGCAGCACGTCCAGTCTGAAATACCACTTGATGGCCAAGCACACAGCTGATGCAAATTCTCCGCCCCCTCGTGAAAGCCAGGCGATTGCAATGTTGTTTTCAATAAAAAACATTTTCTCTAAGCAATCCGAACCACTTTTCCATGTTGATAAGAGCATTAAAATGAGAAAAAGGATGGGACAAAAAGAAATCAAGGGACATTTAGAATAGATAAAAATGTGCGATTAATTGCGATTAATCTCGAGTTAACTATGACATTAATGCGATTAAATATTTTAATCGTTTGACAGCACTAATGTTTTCGTATCGCTTCAGATTGTAACTTCTGTGGGCCTTCTATTGCAGGACTGTTCAAATTTGTAACTGCGTCAAAACAATTCAAACACGAAACATTGAAGCTTCACAATGACAGTATGAAGCACGCGAAGTGTAGAGACTATGGAGGATTATAGGGGCCAAAACTAAATAAATAAATACTTGGATAAATAAATAATTATATAACACAAAGCTTAAATAAATGACTAATTATATAATGAAATGCCTAATTGACATACAAAATATATAAATTACAAATTAAATGAGACACTAAATATATAAATGTTACATGTATTTGTGTGTATATATATTTACGTTTTAATGTGTTCACATTTATTTATTTATACTTACATTTATTTATTTATCCTTACATTTATAATTTGTAACTTGCTGCAGCAAAATAAATCCGTCATCACCAAGTCAGGGGGCGGGTAAAAACCTCTGGTGGTTCAACTCGAATCGACTGCTTTTGACTCATTCAAGATGGCAGCACCTAGTGCGGATTCAATGAATGAAATATTGCATGCTACAGTGGTCGAAATGTTGTCGGTAGCTGAAGAGATGGAGGCAACTGCCAATTAACTTTTTTTTTTCATCATATTGAGAGCTTCGCTGAAATTATAGCAATGATATCGGCCCTGACTGACACAGACATCAATGAAAATGTGTTCACGATCCTCGGCGAGATGGTACAGCATGGGCGAATCGATCTCAAGACCGATAGTATCGATACCAACGTTGGTATCAGTAGCTTATTGATTGATACTGGCGTGATAAGATCGATACTTAAGTTTCAATTTCTGTTCTCTACATTCAGTACACAATTCCCTTTACATCATAGAGGTTGTAACTTGTGCAAACACCATCTAACTTCGCCCAAGCTCACTTTGCCCCTCCCCTGCTAGGCTGTGAGTTGTTGCCGGCGTGTACGTGCAGTAACACGACTCAGCGGCACACACTAACAGTATTTTTGACAAAACTCTTTGTCCTGTGTTTTATTTTGCCCATAATCACAAACAAGTAATTAAAGGAAAAATCATTAAATGATCATGAAAATTCAAATTTTTTATTTTAATTCAAATGTTCATATTGATGTTGCATTCACTTCATAAATTATGAGGCATTGCACCCTCGACACGAAGGTAGATAAACTGCTTTTCTAAGTAAAAAGTAATATTGCAAATCAGCAATATTGGTATTGGCAGGGGCGCCGTATGGCCCTGTATTTACTCCTTGGTATCGGATCAATAGCACATTTTGCAGTATCGCACACACCTAGCAGCTGCAGAGTGAGGCGATAGAGGATCCCTCTATATCGAAGAGAGCTTGATCGACTGGTTGAGCCTGCCTGGTGTGTAATACTGTTCATTCACCAATCAGAGGCTTAAACCCACCCCCTAACTTGGTGACGTAGACAACGGATTTATTTTGCTGCAACAAGTTACACCGTGGATAAATGTAAGGATAAATAAATAAATGTAAGGATAAATAAATAAATGTAAGTATAAATAAATAAATAAATGTGAACACATTAAAACGTAAATATATATATATACACACAAATACATGTAACATTTATATATTTAGTGTCTCATTTAATTTGTAATTTATATATTTTATGTCAATTAGGCATTTCATTATATAATTAGTCATTTATTTAAGCTTTGTGTCATATAATTATTTATTTATCCAAGTATTTATTTATTTAGTTTTGGCCCTATAATCCTCCATAAGAGACAGGTACAGCCTACATATCCCGTAACGCAGCAGCACTCCCGACTGCATTTCGGCATTATTTTTCCTTATGAGTTCAGGAGTCTGCCCATCTGTGCCAACCATAGCATGTTGAAATCTAAAATAAATTCATTTTGCACTTCAAAATGTAGGCCCACTGTATTTTATATTGCAGTAAATCTATCCCAATCAATGTTAAAGAAAACACTAAGGCATGTGGTTTAAAAGATGGCAAGTAATTAAAGTGCACATCTGTATGCAATACAAGTTCATTATTGTTCATTATTATCCAGAGCGGATTACTATAAATAATTTGTGCGACCAAATCATTTTTGGCACCAGTAACTGAAAAAGTTAGTGGCGCAAGTGCCACCAGTGGAAAAGGTTAGTGTAGAGCCCTGGCAGTAGGTGGGTGTTTTCGCTATCTAGCTGCTCTTGCATTCCTTGCAAATCAGCATTAATAAAAAGCAGATGAGAAAGAGCTAGCTAGTCTAGCTAACACTGACAATTGCTCGTTGCTTAATCAGTGATTTAGAAGACCATACTGTTCAAACTTGCTAAGAAAATTTAATGTAGCGAACTAGCAAGCTTGTCTAAAGACACGCTAGCATGCTAGCGCAGCTAGCCAAGAATACCATATTTCTTATAAACGCCACCCTCAAATAATCGAATAATTACGGTATGTAATAATTTATTATCTTTAGTTGATCGTTCACCTCATGTAGCTACACGCTGACAGAGAGAGATTAGCCCTGTTAAGCTAGCACTACTGTTAAAGATCCTGTAAAGTAAATTCCATGTTTTTCTTCTAAGTACATTATATACGTGTGAAATGAGTTCCTGAAAGCATGTGCAAAGCGCTAAAACTTTGTCACACTGAAATGTGGAGTTAAACCGAAGAACAGTTTCTCTTCCGTTTTCAGATCAGGTTTTAATGGCCGGAGCCAAAAAATGCCCTATCTACATCATTTCGCCCTATCTACGTCAGATCACTGAATGGCTCCTCCTGCTGTACTGTTACTGTAGCCTACATCAGCTAGCTAGCTAGCTTCTGGATGTCTCCCACCACCCGCAACTGCATCTTCCCTGGATGCAAGAACTCCAACATTTAAGTTCCCTATTGATAATGAAAGGAAAAATAGGTGGATAGATTTTGTGAAGAGCCACGCTCATGGAAAGCTTCGGATAAACTCCAACAGCCGCCTCTGCACTGACCATTTCACAGCAGACAGTTTTAACATGGACCAGAGACAGACGGGGTTCACCAACACACGGCTTCTCTTGCAGCGCGGAGCCGTACCGAGCATCGCCCCTCCGGCCGTTCATCCTCCGGTCGCACCTGGACCATCCACCGCCGCCAGCAGTTCATCACTCAGTTCTGTGTGCTTGTTATAATTATACTAGATAACTTTTCCAGAGGTATCTCTGCTATGAGTTAGTGCAAACCGCTAAATTGATATTAGGCTACTCGGTGTAGAATGATGGTATTTTGGTGAAATGGTAGCTAATGTGTTAGAAGTAGCCTAGTTGGAGAGCTCACTGTCTGCTGTCTCTGGTGTCCATTTTTACTGTCACAGCTCACGGGAACATTTCATTTATATGCAACTGTATGTTTCACTCATTGAACAAATAAATTCTAATTCTATACGGTTTTGTTCGGCTTGACATAGCGTCCATTATCTGGGTCGGAGGTAGGCAATAGGCAGCGAGGGGCGGAGCTTCAGCTCCTTCAGGCGACACGCCCCCCCAGTCTCAAGCAGAGAAGACTACTGATTTTTTCACGATTTCAAAGCCTAATTTAACATACTTGTCGTGTTATTTTTTCATTCGAATTTGGATGGGTAGTTAATAACACATTATTCTGTGGTGTGGCGAACTTAAAACTCGTTTCCTGGTCCACTTTACAGGATCTTTAACTTAGCTATGATGTCTTGTTATTGTCAGAGAATGTTTAACCCTCGTGCTGCCTTCGGGTCACATGACCCAAAGGTTCATAACGAACCATCGTTGTGTTTACCCAATTTTACCCAATACAAAAACAAATAAAAATAATTTTCTTTTAACCTTCGCAATGTGGGGGGTCTGAGACAGCCCAACGGTTAAAAGAAAATGCTTCACTTTGTTTTTGTATGCGGTAAAGTTGTCGCAATACGACGGTGGGTCACACGGCTGATGGGTCAGAACGACCCGAAGATAACACAAGGGTTAAAGGCCATATGGCAGGTTTATTTTTCCAACAAATTTGCGCTATTTGCTTGTTGGTAATAAACATTTAAACTGATATCCATTGTATTTGATGTTGTTGGGTGTCACAAAACGTAATATAATACGAAAAAGTAGCTACTTTTTGCAATGATTCTTCTTTCTCCCACAATGCATTGCATGACGTCACTTTGGGGAGACGACAGACCAAAGCCCGCTTAGAGACCATTGAAATCGATTAGAAATAAACACTAGGCTAGTACCAGAGAATGTCTAATATGGTATCTGCTAGTACCATCAAAACGAAATGTGTTTACAACATTGGGGAAAATATTTAATTAGGGATGATCTTGGGGGGATTTCTAGGTGGGACTGGCAAGTTAGCCCATAGCTAGCATGATGTCTTCTATTTCTAGATCTAGATAAGTTTACCGGTAGTATTAGTCTACTTATCTGAACTACAACTAACGACATGATTGACCGGGACAAGTGGAAGAGAAATGTAGCCTACTTGCCCCACTGGACAAGTTTAAACTCAAACAAAATAAAATGCCATGTTACTTGCACTGGCCAGCTTGCAAATACTGAGGATAGCCTACCGAAGTTGAGTTAGCCAATGTCGTTAGCGATGCTAGCTAACATTAGTTTGCTAGCTGTATAGAACATTTCACTGGGTCTTGCAGCTGTTTGATTGACTGAAATTATTATGAAATGTTATGTTCTACTAGCCATTTGCCTACTTTAGCAAGTCACAGTATTTCCATGCCCTGATAGTGTAACTGAGAAGACGCAGTAAATAATTCCTCTTTCAAGTAATAAGCCCCCGTTCAAGTGTTGAGCATTAAATTAGCTACACGGTCTGTAGAGATATTGGGACGAAGCTGCAATACAGTACATAAGTGTTTCATTCTGCAGAAATTGTGTCAATGTTTAATGTAACAAATAAAAAAAAATATATAACACCTCAATTGTTATCATTTGTATAATATTACAGCTCATCTTCGTTGGTCAAAGGCACAATCTTTACCTGGACGTGACTTTTGTGCATGGAAAAGTGAAACGTAAATGTAGGCTACTTGTCCTGCCTCAAAAAGTTAATGTCAGGCCCTGAATGATCACTGTCACTAGATATAAGGAAAACGACTTTCACTAGGTGCTATTCACTGACAGTAAAAACTATTTTTTGTATATGTGCACTGCTGTTCGTAGACTAGCTCCAGAGCTCGTTGCTGCGTTGCTAAATGATAGCAACTCACCAGGACACTTCAACAACTCTCCACTCATTGTCCTCGGACCATCCATTTAATTGGCTTTGACGGACATCAGGTCTCGGCAATCCCTCATTTGCCCTCTCATGTCTACTTGGTTCAAAATTATACGGCTGTGGGCCATCATACACATTAGTGGTTTTTGCCACCTCTTCTTCATCCCAGTCAGTCGCCATAGTTCTAGTACTAGGCTGAGGCTACTCTCCTCCACGACTCCCCAACATGACGTCATCGCCGAATTGCAATATGCAATTAGCTAATATGCTAATTCTAACACCAAAAACGACAAAAACTGGTCTTTAACACCATTTGGAGACACCATTTGGAGATATTTTAAAGGATATACATATCTTGAGTGCTTCATGTACCCATTAATTAACAGTAGCGTTTAACCTGCCATATGGCCTTTAATAGGGGAGAACTGCCACTCTCTGGAAACTTCCAGGTTCTGAACTGGTTGCAGTTCCCCTCTAGTTCCATATAGGGCGCTAACTGGCAAGTGCAGAATGAATGAAGGTCTATGGAGCTATACCCCTCAAAATCCACTTTTCTCAGGATATATTTTCTCTAGTCTCGTAATTTGAATGTTGAATTCGAAAGGGGAGGCAAAAAAAAATACACAAGTACACATGTAAAGTCGCTTTTTTGTCTTAAAAAGCCTTTTAAAATGTCAATGCCGTCATACACATCGTACGACCAAAGATAATGCTTTACGGCAAGCTCTGGTCACTTCCTTTTTGCTCTCGAGGCATCGACAACACAGCTGACAGGTTAGGCTCTCCCTGTCAATACACATGCTAGAAAGAGTTTTGGCTTGCTAATGTTGTTGCTAATGTTACTAATGCTCTGACATTCTGGTTCCGCTTCGGATGCCATCAAGCGGGATCTCTGGTCCTAGTCAGTCCTTCACTAACTAATCAGCATTCATTAGCAGAATGCTAGCGTGTTATGGGCAACAACGACTCACCCTGTAAGAAATCAAAAGGATAAATACTCCTTCATTCAACTTTCGACCTATAATCCATGTTGAACATGCACAAACTGCAATCAAATCTGAGATTTCTCAATGACAATCAGGCAAAAGAGACAAATTTACCCATTTAGCTCCATAGACTCCCATTCATTTTGCACTCGACCGCGATCACCCCCAGTGGAACTCTGGTGTAACTGCAACTGCGGCTTAAAGGTCCCATGACATGAAATGTTCACTTTAGGAGGTTATTTAACATTAATATGAGTTCCCCTAGCCTGCCTTTGGTTCCCCAGTGGCTAGAAATTTCGATAGGTGTAAACCAAGCCCTTGGTATTCTTCTCCGCCTTTGAGAAAATGAAAGCTGAAACGCTCGGTTTTGAAAATGCTGGTTTATAGGGAATGGACAGGCTCTCCTTAGACAGGCTCTGTTATTGTCTTGCCAGTTGTAGCAACTGTAGTTGAGAGATTTCTGCAACTCTGTGCCCACCAGTGTTTGTTGCCAGCATGTCCATTCAACAGTGCAGGCTATTGCTGCTGTACTGTATCTTTCTAATACAGATACCATAAACGACATAAATTAACTTGAAGGTGTGTGTCTCCTTGAGTCCAAGTTGACAGTGGTTACACACCACCAACACAGCTCCGCCTACCTGTCCAGCAACCGTATCCATCATATCCTGCAGCCTGGGATCCTTCAACAACTCTGATTGGTTTAATTCAGAGCCCCCTTTCTGGCACTGAGATAATCTGACCATGGCCACTGCAGCTTGGTTGCCATTTCCTCCTCGCTCAGCCCAAGCTAACAGGATATCCTGCTGAGACTCCGCCGTCTCTAGAAGCTCATCGAGCTGTGTGCGTTTGGGGACTGTGGGAAAGTTCTCATCCTTGGCCACACTCCTGCCTTCACACAGTGGCCTCCCCAAAGGCCCCATCCAGGCATGGGCCCATAGTGTCTCTGTAGGCGCAGCTGGAGGGGCAGATAAGCGGGCAGTTGTGGCCTGAGAATTAGGTGAAGCCCTGGATAGAAGACGGGCATATCGGCCAAGTAGACGGCTGGTCATGGAGGAGCACAGTTGAAGCACCCAGACCAGAGAAACTTGTTCACAATATGGCAGCCAGAATCACCTTCACCTGAGGGAGAGACGCAGAAAGTTCAACAGAGAATCAGACATGAGAACCAGGGGCCTCATTTATCAACCGTTTGTATGCACTAATATGTGCGGAAACCATGCGTACGAATGGATCCATGCAAAAGTTGCGATTTATCATGACAAGAGATTTCTTGGAAGTGTGCGTAAATCTAAGAATGGTCAATACTATGCGTAGCTGAGTACGAACAATTCACAAAGTGGTGAAACAAGGCAATTGCATTATGAACACGGGAACTCTATTTAGGCCTATAAGATTTAAATCAATAATAGAAGCATTTCGCAAGGATTTCCATGAAATATTGAATTCATGAAATATCGTAATTATATAATTGAACACCATAAAGGGAGTTGTTAATATTGTCGAATTGACGTACCGTAGTGTAATGCATGATACAACAATAACATGCTCGTGGACCACTATAAAAGATGGTCAATTAACACGGCATATCTAATATGAAGATGGCAGATCTAGCTGTGTTTAGAAGATTTAGCACACGCTGCATTTCGTCAAGAGTGGCTATGACTTTTTCGTACAAAGAAGTGAGTGGCTCATTAGCATAGTTTCCCTAAACCCATTTTAGTGGAATTATGCAAGGATCTAGGACCAACTTTACAAAGACAAACAAGGAGAACGAATGCCATTCCAGTGCACATTCAGGTGCTATCCACCTTGGCTATCTTGGCGACGGGCACTTAAAGCTTAAGCTTGCTGATCGGTCTGGCATCTCACAACCCTCCATCAGTCAAACGATGCCTGATATTTTACACACAATCATCAGTAAATCCCATCAGTAGCCTACATCAATTTCCCGTACACGCCTGTGTACAGCTACGGCCTGTTTCGCACTTGATTTTAACCCTTGTGCTGTCTTCGGGTCACATGACCCAAAGGTTCATAACGAACCATCGTTGTGTTTACCCAATTTTACCCAATACAAAAACAAATAAAAATAATTGTCTTTTAACCTTCGCAATGTGGGGGGTCTGAGACAGCCCACCGGTTAAAAGAAAATGCTTCACTTTGTTTTTGTATGCGGTAAAGTTGTCGCAATACAACGGTGGGTCACAATGACTGATGGGTCAGAATGACCCAAAGATAACACAAGGGTTAAATCAAACAATTTGTTTTGTGTTTTTTCTGCCAACGAGCGCCTCTGAGAAGAAGATGCGTTAACAGCAATCGCTACCTTTTCCCAAACAATATTCTTTTTTTTGGTGGTCAAACCGTCAAAGCACCGGTAAGTGTTCCAAATAAAATGTTGTGGTTGCACTCAACCTCCGACACTAAAACCTCCATTTCCTTTTGGGAAAAATTATTTTTCTTTCCTTTCTTTTCTTGCTACATTTTCATTACCAATATCTAGTTGAACTTGTTAGCTCCCTTTTTATTGGTGGTGATTCAACTAATTTAGATAATATGGTCCGTTTCGTATGCAAATACTTACCTGTTCTGATAAGCTTGTGCACAAACAAGTGAGATTTATCAAGGAAAATATCCTAGAAGTGTGCGTACGCCGCTCGTACGAATGTTTGATAAATCGCACCTTGAACTGTCATGGGAATATTTCAAACATCCACGTAAGAAAAATTTCTATGCACGCTTGATAAATGAGGCTCCTGGTCTGGAAAGACAAAGAAAAAAAGCATCTTTCTTTTCACTGCATTGACCACTCATTTGTCAAATTAATTCTGTGGGACAAATATGTAAAATACAGTAGTAGCTAATATGTCAAACAATTTACACTAAAGATGGCATGTCCCTAATGATCAATCAGGTGGGCAAATTGTAGATCGATCTTCGGGTCATTCAAAATTGACTATGATAATAAAACTAGTTATGTAACTAAAAACCTGCAGAATAGGATTGTGTAAAGGGTGGCCAAATGTCCCGTATTAGCCGGGAGGTCCCTTATATTAGGCCTAATTGATTTGTCCCATACGTGACCTCCCTTGTCCCATATATATTGGCTGCTAGGCTGCTCTAACCACTGACTGATACAACAGCAGCAGTGCTGGTCACGACACATGAGAATGATCACCGACACCTGTCATCAGTCCCCCTCCCCTCAAACGCTTTGTATACGTTAGGAAAATGCGCCAATTAATCTTGCTATCATTATGACAAATGGCTTCAGACATACCCGCACTGCTGCGGCAGGCCACCTTTTGTTCCGGTTTTGTCGCCCAACTGGTTTCCACGCTAACTGGTTCCCCAGCTGTGCGTTCACATATCAGTCTTCCTCTATCACCTGATTCGTCACAAATTCACAAACATTACTGTCGATTTTCAAGTCGGATCGCATATTTGCTGTGGCAAATATGAAAGTATGAAAGTATAGGCTACGTACGCACTACATTACATCCATTCACGACAAAATAAATGGAGACAAAATAAAACATTTGCAGGCTTGCATG
This sequence comes from Osmerus eperlanus, assembly GCF_963692335.1. Lineage (NCBI taxonomy): Eukaryota > Metazoa > Chordata > Actinopteri > Osmeriformes > Osmeridae > Osmerus > Osmerus eperlanus. The sequence goes on from NC_085024.1 coordinate 7,105,803, forward strand.
AAGTGGGATTCGATTGCTCTAGAGCAAAAACACATTACACCAAAGCCCATTGTTTTACACTGCGAGCTATTCTAGCTCTTAAGAGATTTGGTAAATTGTTACGTATTTATTAACTACGTTGGACTTCAGGTAACATCTTGTTTTAGCTTCTTCTAAAACAACTGGTTCCCATAGACACTACCCGAATGTAGGCTACTATATGCACGTATTTGGGGTTGTTTCGAGGCTGTAGCCGTATTTTCTACGACATCACAGCTCCTTCTGACACCACATATTAAAAATGTATACTAAGAACGTCGCTGCTAAGCCAGAAAATACGATCAAAATAGCCTACGCGTAACCATTTGAAACACAACATGGGTCTATTCGTTTCCTATGCGATTTCGTGTATGGCTGAGTGTTTCTTCGCTATATCTTTTGAAATCAATTCATTTCATAATTTTATATTCTGAACAAATGTAGTGAGCACTACATTACAGCCATTCACGCCATAATAAATGGAAGTTAAGAAAAATAAAATATTCGAGTGGGATTCGATCCCACAAGCAAAAACACATCTATCATTGTAGTTCATTGCATTACACCGCACGCCACTGAAGCACATGGGAATTTCAGTAATTCAGTCACGTATTTACTAACTACGTTGGCCTTCAGGCAACATGTTGTTTTGGTTCTTCTGAAATAACTACCGTAGACACTACCCCAATGTAGGCTACTCATCACGTATTTTGGGTTGTCTCGAGGCAATATATAGCCATATTTACCACAATATCACAGCCTCTTAATGACACCACATACTGCAAAGTAATACTTAGATTGTCGCTGACAATATCAACTTAAATGCGAACACTGCCGAGTAGTAGCCTAGCCTATGCATGTAGTAATATTCTACCCGCAACACAGTACTGAAGGTGTCCAATTTTATTTGTGACTAGCATCCAGGTAACATTGTGAGGTTTCTATAATACATACATTTGTATTTGATGTCAAACAAACACACCAACACTCATGTAATGCCATCATATTGTCTTTATTATGTGAAGCACGACACATGTTTGTATGAAGTACTATAAACAATGGTCAAATCTCCTTTGAATATCCCTTTTTAAAAGCAGTCACAGAGGGCTTCACATGTGCCCATAGATCTGCCCCTCAACCAACCTCAATTCTCAAGGAAGACAAGGAAAAACTCCCAGAAAAACAAATGTCAGATTAAGCAATGGTAGCCACAGGCTGGTGCCATGTGATTGGCACAACATAACAGGGAAGCCGGGTAGATGGGTTTTTCCTTATCTTCCTTGAGAATTGAGGTTGGTTGTTGAGGTTGTCGAGGACCCTTCATTAAGGTTGACCCGTAATGAAGGGTCACATAAGTAGTAGTGCTTCGCAATATGTGGTGTCATTAAGGGTCTGTGATATCGTGGTTAATATGGCTATTGCCTTGAGACAACTCCAAATACGTGATGAGTAGCCTACATTCGGGTAGTGTCTACGGTAACTAGTTGATTCAGAAGAACCAAAACATGTTGCCTGAAGGCCAACGCAGTTAACAAATACGTGACTGAATTCCTAAAACACTCATGTGCTTCAGTAGCTTGCGGTGTAATGCAACGGATTATACCAATGCATGTGTTTTTGCTCGTGGGGTCGAATCCCACTCGAATCTTTTATTTTCTTAGCTTCCATTTATTGTGGCGTGAATGGCTGTAATGTAGTGCTCACTACATTTGTTCAGAATATATAATTATGAAATGAATTGATTTCAAAAGATATAGCGAAGAAACACAGCCATAGGCTACACGAAATCGCATAGGAAACGAATGTTTCCACGTTGTGTTACGCGTATTTTGATCGTATTGTCTGGGTTAGCAGTAACGTTCTTAGTATGAATTTTTAATATGTGGTGTCAGAAGGAACTGTGATGTCGTGGAAAATACGGCTATTGCCTCGAAACAACCCCAAATACGTGCATATAGTAGCCTACATTCGGGTAGTGTCTATGGGAACCAGTTGATTCAGAAGAAGCCAAATCAAAATGTTACCTGAAGGCCAACATAGTTAACAAATACGTAACGATTTAGCAAAATTTTGTGAGCTGATATGGCTCGCGGTGTAAATCAACACTTTCGTGCGCACGTATTTTTGCTCTAGTGCGATCGAATCCTTCGCAGCCGCAGCAAATATGAGATCCGACTTGAAAATCGCCAGTAATGTTTGTGAATTTGTGACGAATCTGGTGATAGAGGCAGACTGATAGGTGCACGCACAGCTGGGGAACCAGTTAAATTGGGAACCAGTTGGGACGTAACACCGGCGTAGGCTATTTAGTAGTGACAAAGTTGGCAACCCTAGTTGTGTAACATCTACGCTGGAAACCTTACATAAACCCACATTCACGTACGGTAAGTAGTTAGCAACACAGTAGGCATTTTTCCACAACTAGCTATAATGTTCATAAGACGCCTCGGCAAACTCAAATGTTAAATCAATGTGATAAACGATGCCTCTGACTACTTTCGTGAAGCAACTCTGACCTTGTCAAGAAAGAGGTGCGCTGCACTTACGAGATGCACTAGACAGGTATGCTTCATCTTAAAACTAACTATAAACGCCTCGACTCCTGTGAACAATGCCGACCACAATTAATCTCAACTTGTTTTTGATTTTACCTTTCAAATGAGGATGTGGGATGTAACCGACGACATTCACATGGACTTCAGTTGTTACCACAGTCGCAGAAAAACTACGTAGTAAGCATAGTATGTCACATGATCATCGGACGACTCGTTGATTGGCTACTTTCTTTTCCCTACTTCTGATTCGTCTGACCCTTGACACATTAGGTGCGTTCGACATTAACTGACTTCATGCAGCGCTGCAGGCGGCTGACTTGAAACAGTGAATTCTGGAAGAGCCTGTTTAAGGAGAGCCTGGCCACTCCCTATTAAGCCCCATTGTACCAAATTTTGTTGCAGTTCCACCAGAGTTCCCCTGGGAGTGATCGCGGTCGAGTGCAGAATGAATGGGAGTCTATGGAGCTAAACGGCTAAATGTGTCTCTTTCACTTGATTGTCGTTGAGAAATCTCAGATTTGATTGTAGTTTTTGCATATTCAACATGGATTATAGGTCGAAAGTTGAATGAACGAGTATTTGTCCTTTTGATTTCTTACAGGGCAAGTCGTTGTTGCCCATAACACGCTAGCATTCTGCTAACGAATGCTGATTTGGTTAGTGAAGGACTGACTACGACCAGAGATCCCGCTTGATGGCATCCGAAGCAGAACCAGAATGTCAGAGCATTAGCAACATTAGCAACAACATTAGCAAACCAAAACTCTTTCTAGCATGTGTATTGACAGGGTGAGCCTAACCTGTCAGCTGTGTTGTCGATGCCTCGAGAGAAAAGTGGAAGTAACCAGAGCTTGCCGTCAAGCAGTATCTCAGGCCGTACAATGTGTATGACGTCAATTACATTTTAAAAGGCTTTTTAGAACAGAAAGGCGATAAAAAAAAAGGGGTATAGCTCCAGAGACCTCCATTCATTCTGCACTCGACCGTTAGCGCCCTCATATGGAACTAGAGTGGAACTGCAACCAGTTCAGAACCCGGAAGTTTCCCGAGAGTGGCAGTTCTCTCTATATTAGACATTCTCTGATTCTGGTTAGACTTTTTGTCCGACTTGAGACGGCGCCAAGGCTAGGTCACTGTGACGTAGCCATCAAAGTACCGTGAGATGGATTCGAGAACTACCGGCTGTGTAGCCGAGCGCATTTTCTCAAGAGCAACTGCAAGGGTTATAATGACGACACAGCTATTTCATGATTGGCCAGACTCACACACGACAACTTTGACGCGTGTTTTGTAATTATTCTTTTTTTTTATTTTATTCAACATTGTTTGCAAATACAGTAATACAGTGTTCAACAATTACATGTTCACTTACGTAACAAAAGTATTTGTGTCAGATTAAACATAACAAATCTGCAGACACTAGAAACACTTCAATGAATTAATAATGTATGCAAGGGGATATACGACACAATATAAAAAATAATCAAAATAAAATAGAAATCCAGCATCATTATAGGATAGCATATCGACATAATTTCTCTAATTAGTCTGTGTTACCACAGATTTGATCTAAAATTTTAGAAGTTTTAATAGCTTTTTTATTGTGTAATTTAGAAATAGATTCAAATAGCATTTTAAGTTCAAAGAGGAACAAATTTAAATTGGGCTTGGAATGGAGTACTCTTGCTTTATGAATATGAAATTTACCAAGTAGACATAATAATTTAATTGTGATGTCTATAAAGATACAACCAGTATTGGAGTTCAGAAACAAAACCATTTCTTCAGAGATATGTACCAATTTGTTGGCACGTAAATATTTGCGTCAAAACATCCGTCCAGAACTTCCGTGAAAATGTGCATCTATAAAACAGATGAAGAATGGACTCATCTTGACCAGAGCAAAAACAGCATAGCTGTGAAATATCTGGTTTAAATTTATTTAAGAAGGCGTTGCAAGGGTAATATTTATGTAAGATCTTCATATGAACTTCTTTAGTTTTATTTGAAATAAAAAATCTATGCGGATCTGACCACACACATGCTATCACCATTTCAGAGAAATTAGATTTCCAAAAGTGAAGTGCTCTGTGAGAGTCACTGTGAATCATCGATATTGATTGCCTGATGTGAAGATTATTACATTTCCTGTCAGTAAGGTCTAACCCATTAATTGACAATCGAGGCATCTCACCCGTGAAAGACCCATATGAGGTCTGGGTCTTTACAAGAAATAGCAATTTCTTTGAGATACTTTTAACAACCTTTTCATATTCTTTACGTGACAGGTGTGCACCAGTCTTTTGAGTAAGTTCCTCAAATGTATATAGATCACCACTGTCATTTAACAGATCTAAAATGAAAATATTATCCTTAAACCAATTGGAGAAGAAAATTGACTTATTCCTACACAACACATACTGATTGTTCCATATAATACATTTGTGGAGAGAGAAATTGTGATTAAAAGCTCATTTCCAGGCGTCAAGAGCTTGTTTGTGAAAGTTGCCCAATTTTACGGGTAGTTTACTACATTTGAAATTACAAGATAGTAAGAATTGAAGACTACCACATCGTTCAAATATCAAATTTTGGATATAAAACCAAGGATCATTGTTCTGATGTACGCAGTGCTTAAGCCAATTGATTTTAAATGTGTTATTCACACTAATAAAATCTAAAGTGTTATATCCTCCTTTTGAGTAAGCTTGGGTGATTGTTTTGCGACGTACATATTCTGTTTTGTTTTTCCAAATGAACTTGAATAGGAGTGAATTAATGGCCGCACATGTCTTTGGATCAACATATAGAGATAATGCTGGATATACTAATCTTGATAGTCCCTCTGCTTTAGACAATAAAACTCTGCCATATATAGAAAGATCTCTTTGCAACCAACAATTAAAAATTGTCTTAGCTGTTTTTATCTTCTGAGCAAAGTTCAGATAAATTCTCTCAATGGGAGACCTGCTAATCACAATACCAAGATACCTCACTGATTGCCTTACAGCTAGGCCACCAATAGAGGTCTTATCCGACAGGTGTACAGTCATTATTTCGCTCTTACTATGATTGATAGAAAGCCCAGAAGCCCCAGAAAAAAATCTTTAAAGCATCCAGAATCACAGGTACCTGTAGTTCATTCTTCAAAAAAATGTGTCATCAGCCAGTTGGCTTATGATAAGAGAATTTGCCCCAATGACGAGACCTTCAACATTTGTACAGTGTACAGTATACAGGTTAAGGAGCTCAGCTGCTAGCAAAAATAAGAATGGTGATATAGGGCAACCTTGTCTAATTCCTCTATTAATATCAAATCAGGGTGAAGTACCTTTGGACAAGGAGACACTGCTATTAATGTTTCTGTAAAGAGTTAGAATTATATTTTGAAAGTTCTTTCCAAACCCAAAACGAGAAAGAGCCTCCTGGATGAAGTGGTGTTCAACAGTATCAAAGGCTTTGTAAAAGTCTAGAAAAAGTATAATTGCGTCATCATCAAAATAGTCACAATAATCTGAAATATCCAATACAAGGCGTATATTGTTGGAAATGTGTCTTCCTTTCATAAAACCACTCTGAGTAATAGAGATTATTTCATTCAGACAAGGCTTAAGTCTGTTAGCATAGACTGAGGCCAGCGTAAGGTTATAGGAGGCCAGTTATCTAAGAAGAGAGGATCCTTATTAAGTTTAGGAATTAAAGTTATCAGCCCTTGTTTCATGGAAGAGGTTAACTCTGTATTGAAAGCACAATCCTTAAAAACCTCCAAGATCAGAAGACGTATTTCATCCCAAAACGTTCTATAGAATTCAAAAGGCAGACCATCAGGCCCTGGAGATTTCTTTAAGGGAGACTTTCTAATCACAAGATCCAGTTCCTCTAACGATATTGGCTGATCACATAAATTCCTACTTTCTTCACAGATTTTTGGGATGAAAGTGCCAACTTGGTCAAAGAAAGCTTAGAAGAGTTTGGGTCAAAGTTCGAGGAATATAGTTTCTGTTTCTGAAAATTTGAGACATAAGTAGAGACAATTTTTTCATCTGAAGTACACTTATTATCTATATTGAGAGTACAAAGTTTCTTTGCCTCACTGCGTTTTTTTTCCAGACTAAAAAAGTATGCAGAGTTCTTTTCCCCAAATTCTAACCATTTAGCTCTAGATCTGACAAAGGCGCCTTTTGCCTTTTCCAAATATAAGACATTCAATTTTTCCTGTAAGGAATATAACTTTTGTTTATCCTCATCACTAGGAGATGGATTATCTAACAAGGTATGTAGACCACTTATAATTTCCTCAATTCCTTTTGCCCTGTTATTTGCATATTGTTTGCCAAAACTAATTGAGAATTTTATATGTTCAAATTTAAACAATTCCCACATAGAGATTGAAGACAAGTTAGGTTTAGAAATAAATTCACCTAAAAGTGCTTTAATTCCAAGACAATAGGAGGGGAGTTGCAGAAATGAGCAGTTGAGCTTCCAGTAACCAGGTATCCTGCGCTGATTTAAGTTATTGTCACACAATGTGAGATTAATGGAAGAATGATCAGTTAAAGGAGCAGGAGATATTTCAGTAGAGAGCAGAGCGTTTAACAAGTTGTCAGAAATAAGACAGAGATCAATACGTGACTTTTGTGACATATCTGCTTTGAACCAGGTGAAAGTGAGGGAGCTTGGGTTTAAATGCCTATAAGCATCCAATAACGATAGATTTTTGGGGTATTTTTACAAAAATACCCCAGTACTGGATTTGACATGTTCCCAGTGCCTCTAGAAGGATATCTGTCTGAAATAGGGTTAGGGACTTAATTAAAATCTCCTCCAACAATTACAAATGCTGATTAGTGATGGGCATTCCGGCTCTTTTTCGTGATCCGGCTCGTATGGCTCAGCTCACTAAAAAGAGCCGGCTCTTTTGGCTCCCGAACGGCTCTTTAAAAAAATACATGTTTTAACTATGAATTTGACTATGATAGGTGTGAAAACAATTTGAATTAAATTATGAAATGAAATCATACTCGACCGTAACCACATATCTTTAAAAATGCATTGATTTGTCATGGCTCTCCTCCGAGTTTTGACTACTCTCTGAGTGTGTGTGAGTTGGCTCGGCCCTCCCTCATGCAGGATTGACAGGAACAGAATGTGAGGATGATCGTGTGCGCCTTTGAGCCTCCAAGTATTTTTTTGTTGTTCTTTGAATTAGTCAATTATTTTAAATACAATTAAAATTCATTATTTCATAATCATTTAGTTTTTATAGGCTGTATTAATCTATTAAAAATAGAGTCGGCTCTTCAGATATGCGAGCCAGCTCCCGATGTTCACCTTCAAGAGCCGGCTCTTAGAGCCGGATCGTTCCCTTCGTTTCCTTCCCCTTCATGTCCTCCACCTCCTGACCAGTAAACTCCAGGGAAGATGTAAGCTCACGAATTGAGGTTGTTATCTTTGACGCAACTTTCAACAGCTTGTAGCTTTACCAGGAACTCATCTTGCCTTTTACCAACCTTTTCAATTGCTGCGAGGATATCAGCATTAGACACGTTAGTGCTGAGTCGCGCCGGCGAGAGTGAGACATCTTTTTAGATATAGGGCTGCAAGAGGGGGACTCAATAGGTGTCAAATCGGACGAGCAATAGTCATGTTCCTTTGAGTGTTTGAGATAGTCGTGATCTCTTTTCAGGCTGTCGGGATTAAAAGACGAATCCATATCTTCTGTCTCCGTAGGGAGTTGTGAAACATTTGTTGACAACGACATTTCAGACATTAGCCAGTACAGTAGCTAGCTAAAAAAGTAGTTAGTTGCCTGGTGCCTCAGTTTAACGGTGCAAACTCAGAAACAAAAATGTTTTGGGCCTTCCTGGTTAAAAAATCACAATTAGTTAAACAACTTGATCATTAGTAATACATTAGCACGATGTATGTGTTAAATGGGTAAATACGACTAAGTTCTGCACAGAAGTTTCCCTCGGCGTTAAAAAGGCATGTTACATCGGCGCCATCTTGGCCCGACCATTCGTTTTGTAATTATTCTGACACCTTCAGTTTCGCCAACACTGAAATCCGGACCAAACAGTTTAATTGAATTAAAAATGTGTTGAAGAAAGGGTTTTAGTCCGCCTCTTCACTAACGGAAAGACTTAAGTTTAATTATAAATAAAGTAAAGTAAGCAAACAGCGCTTGATCGGCCATGACTGACGTTAGCAGCAAACCACGAGAAGCTGGAATGTCCGACTTTACAGAGCCGTTTTCAACTCCTCCCCGACTGCAAGCGGCTACTCTCGCCGGTCGTTTCATGCAGCCGCAGTCCATGTCGAACGCACCTATTGAGCCTCCTGGGTCCGTGTACCTTGTGGCCATTGGTTTTTCTATTTTGCAACCCGTGTTGACAAACGCAAAATAGGGCCGTAAGATCGTTTTGTCATTTTAGTAACTCAAACACACTTAAGTATTACGGCTTGTTTTTGGTTGTTTCGTTTTTTTTGGAATAATGAAATAACCATATAGGCTAACACAAATGGTATAACGAGCCATTAATTGATGTTTTGATCCTTTATGCTGATATCTGCAAAAGATGAAAAATAGGCTCGTAATATCGATTTGTCAATTTCGGATGTCAGAACCAGATGATGGGGAAATGCGTGGTTTCCGTTGTTTTATTTTGGAATAACGGAAGAACCATATAACACAAATGATATTACCAGCCATTTACTCGTTTGTTTAATTATGCCATATCCTTTATGCTGGTATCTGCAAAAAATTAAAAATAGCCTCGTAATATCGTTTTGTCCATTTTGGATGTCAGAACCAGATTATGCAAGAAACACTCCCCAACCCTCCCTCCCCCCACCTAAATTACCGCTTTCAGTTCTGTTGTACGTTTTAATGAAGTGCATTGAGGCAATCATAGTAAGAAAGTTGAGGTCATGTGAGGCTACCTTTGCAGTTTACATATAGACACTCAACTGACAGAGACTGTTGTGGATACTTTTTTCAAAGTTGTGATCATATTCTATGTCCAAATTCTACTTCTTCAAAGTCCAAAAACAGCACGGAGCAGCAACGAGAGGGTTCCCAGGAAAATCTGATTTCCTTTGTCTGTGTTACACCTTTTATATCCAACAAATTACACCCCTGAAATTTAATGAAGTGCATTGAGGCAATCATTGAGCAAATCTTCCCTTTTTATTTATAAAAAACATAATATTATTTTCTCATGTAACTTTTATTCAGTTTGGATAAAATGTAGAGTTAACTTGACCCAAAACATTTGAATCTATTCAAGTTTGCAAAAGGCCATTGTAGTGACAATACAATTGTTGTCCTTACATCCATCAATGTACAATACGTTTTAGCCAACATCAATGCATTCATACCCTGTTACACACAATTTAAAAATGTCCTTTGAAAGAAAATCACTGTTCTGCTTGTGATGATTCGTATATTAGCCTACATTTCTGTGCTTAAAGTTAGTATACTAGCTTGAGACCACCATAGCTATGGGAATGAGAGCGAATGCAATTAGAGAGGTGGCTGTGTCTACATACAATTTTTCTTGTTGTTTGTTTATAATTTACATATAAATGTGTAAACAACAGTTAGTTCCAACCAAGTAGGTATTCTTTAATTGGACAGGAGGCATTCCATGAGTGCTGACATTTGACAGACTCAGACAGCACGAGGGGGGGGGGGGGGGGGGGCGTCAGTAACATTGGGGCCAGTGGTTCTGTTAGAGGGGCCAGTTACATTAAACATTATTGTTGTCATATAGTTTTCTTCGCTGCAGTGCAGGCATTAACAGGAAAAAGCAGTGGCACCCCCAGAAATGTTTTATAGGAGTAGCCAGATGGGGCCACTGAAATCCTGGGGTGGCTTTCCAAAATCAAAAGCCATAACTGAATTTCAGGAATTGTTTTATGCTGTTGTAGTATATAGGTTATTTGAAAACAGCAGCGGACTGGGGAAGGGTGACAGGATCTGAGTGTGGAGATACGTGGATTTTTATGCCGGAATGTTTTATATACAGTACACAGTCATCTTTTGTGCAGAATACAGAGAGTATAGAGACTTGTTTAAACAATTGGAAAACATGAGAAGGTAAAGAAGTGAGTGGAGAAAAAGAGAAGCAGAAATGTGCAACACCCTCCTATTACCATTATCTCTAATTCACTCTCCTCAGTCTCATCTGTGTTGTATGTCTGCAAACTGCTATAGTATGGGCCTACACAAAAGTTATTAAAGTCATTGGACTTGTGTGGGGAGGATTTGACAAGTGTGATGTCTATATTCCTCCACAGATACCATGGGCTTGATATGGAGTTGGACCAGTTACTATTCACTTTGACTTGATGGGTGTGACCTGTGAAGAATGAATGGCACCATGCAATGGTGAAGGGCTATAACCCAGGGTTGATTGCAACTGGTGTTGTAAAACACATGTAGTAGGGCAGAATAGAGGAACTGGGTACAAGGTACTGGTTTGGTCCCTGGTTAATCCCCAAAAATGTTGCAGAAACAGCAGAAAATATTAGATGGCATTGCATCAAGGCCCAATTGGAGCAGAAGTCATAGGATATTTACAATTGTAGTAGGCCAATAGATCTGTTTTAAAAGTTCAGGGGTGTAATTTGTTGGATATGAAAGGTGTAGCACAGACAAAGGGAATCAGATTTTCCTGGGAACCCTCTTGTTGCTACTCCGTGCAGTTTTTTTTTTGAAGAAGAAGTTGAATTTAGACATAGAATATGATCAGTGATCACTTTAAAATAAGGCCTATATCCGGTCGCTGACTTTCTTAGAAGAATATTCAAATTTGGTGTAGAACCTTCTTTATTTTGTGAGGCGGCTGATGAGACTCTGGAACCATGCTTCAGTCCGATGTAGGCCTAATCCAATTTTGCATTGAGGCTCGATTGCTCTGCGAGCAATTTTATCGTTCATCTCATAGTGTTAATATTACTAGAGGAAGCAACTTTTGTCTTCCAAGATGGCGTCCCATTCATTTCTATGAAAAGTGCTCAGTGGTGCAGTGAGGCAAGCGAGAGCGCAAAACTGGACCGCGCCATCTTTCCACTTCCGACTCTTCCAGTCTAGCTTTAAACAGTGGCTCTTTTTTTCCCTAGCTCCGAGACCTCGTGCACGCTTGCAACTAGCTGTACACGTCATACTTTGCGACAGCCAGTCGCGAGCATAGATTTATATGGTTGCGAGTGTGTGAGCTAAGGCATTGCAGTGGCAGAATGGGGTACAAGTCCGATAAGAATCAAAGACATGATGCAAACTTTACGTAAATGTATACTGTCATTGTATAGTATTCCTTTCACTTGGTTGTTAGAAATAGGCTATAGGGTTAAATATAGGGCTATTCTAGATGGAACTCATCACATATGATGCATTTTTTCTTGTGATTTGAATATGATTTCCAACGCATTGTATCGGATTAAATAAACTGTTAACATGAACACCTAGCTCCGTCGTTGTTCTCGCCAGGCAAAGAAAGCTTAATAGTTATTTTGGTAACAGAAATCTTCCATAATGCAGACTTACTGTCAACTGTATTTTCAAACGAAATGCCACGAAATTCACACTGCCTTCAATTTACATATCAGTGTAGAAATGTGGCCTGTGTTTTATATGTTCTACAAAACCAAACGCCTATTAATGGATATAACGTGATCTAACAAGACTTGGAAATAATGTAATAATTAAAAGCTTGAGAAGTATGTCTAAAATATACTTTATTTAACATTTGCCTTTGAAAGGGGCATATTAACAGAACTAGGCCTATATACAAGACGTTTCCATCAGATATAAGTGGGGGTGAAACATAGTCACTGAGGACCTTCATTGTCCCACAAAAGCAGTCTGGCTTGATGACACGATTAAAAAAGAATAATGGGTGTGTTTAACAAAAGCTTCTGAAGGCAAGACTAATCATATTTATATCATTTCTTATTGTGGTTATCAGTTAAAGTATTAATCTTCGTCTTTGCTCCAGATAGACATGTCAACAATCTATGCTCACGCTTAACATAATGTAATATTTGCCATCATGTCATGAACGTAAAAACGTTCTTGACAGAAAAATCAAATCTGTTTTAAAATAACGGGAATAAACTATATTAACAACATTTCATGTATGTGTGACAACCATTTACTAAACTTGCTACAACAGGGCAGGCAACTCAAGCCATTTCTCCCTGTGCTCATTCAATATGGCTCATTCAGCTCCAGGTAAATCGGCTATTGGCCAATGTGAACTTTTGTGCTTGTGCCCTGTTAGTATCCGCGAGCACATTTGCAGGCAACTTTTATTGACGTAAGCAAATAAATGGGGTGCTAGTTTACCCATTTCGGATTGGTTTCAAATTGAGCAAAAATCTGGAAAAATTATTTTATGAAAAAGCTAGTAGTATGAGCCAGGTTCGAGAATCTAACAAAAATGATTGGGGGAGATAGTTTTGTAAATGTTGACTGGAGTTAATAGAATAAAAACGACCGGAAGAGCCGGAAGTCTAACAAGAAATGCAATACCACCTACATCCACCGAGGCCGTTGCTTCAAGCCGAGGGGCGAGGGGTGGGGGCTTGGGTTCATCTGCTATGCGCCCTCTGCTGACATCCTGAATATGTGACTGTCAAGCTCGTGGGAGCAACTTCCGGGTCACAACACAAAAATCTAGGCAAAATTGAGAAAGAAGATTTCCAGTCCGTGTACTTTGCGGCCAACGGATTTTCGTTTTGAAATTAGAAAACCAAAATCGGCAAACGAGCCATTTTCCGTTTTGATAATAGAAAATGGAAAACGAAAAAACGACCCGTTATCTCATTTTCTTTGATGTGCTTAAACATGGAAATTGGGAATAAAAATAGTGTGTGGAAATCTTCTTTCTCAATTTTGCGTTTATTTTTGTGTTGTGACCCGGAAGTTGCTCCCACGAGCTTGACAGTAGGTGCGTTCGACATGGACTGACTTCATGCAGCGCTGCAGCCGGCTGCAGGCGGCTCACTTGAAACAGTGAATTCTGGTTAGACTTTTTGTCCGACTTGAGACGGCGCCGAGGCTAGGTCACTGTGACGTAGCCATCAAAGTACCGTGAGATCGATTCGAGAACTGCCGGCTGTGTAGCCCATAGATATATAAAAATCCGTCGTCCGCGTTGCCGGACAACGGAGTCGAACGTCCGCACATGGCGGCCATCTTGCTACAGTCAACTCGCTCACCCATAACATGCTGATGCTACATGTACTTTTTAAATGACCATAACTTGCTCAATTTTCAAACGATCTTGAAACGGTTTGGTTTGTTATCAACGTCATAGATGTCGTTATGCCACTGCATACTTATGAATATATTTTATATAATATATATAATATATATAATATATTTTTTTTTTATAGAATAGAAGTATGTATTGTTGGCGGTGTTTTCTTTTTTAATAGCCTATTCTAAATTACACTTTCATTCTTGCCATGCAACTTTGAACGCGGAAAATATGAGTGTCAAGGCCATTTCTAGGAGCCCTATATCTAAAGACCTAAACAAAAGCTATCTAGCATGTGGCGTCCTCTTTCTGTGCTTGCAAAAACTGTTGATTATCACCCCCTGATGTTTCTTCTGAGAGTAACATATTGTCATACTATTAACTGCTATTCATTCCTGTATTCTTTTTCCAGTCTTCTGAGATGCTCAACTTGAGTGTATCAGACACCTGCACTTTAAAGATCTATAATAAATACGTTGATTTTGTCTTGAATTTGTAATTGGTGATTCACTTCATTGACTTGGTACTTTCACAGCAATTGGTACTTTCACAGCAATTGGGTAATATCTTCAGTATTAACCCTGTAAGTCAGGGATTCCCAAAGTGTGGTGCGCGCGAGCTGCCTCTAGGGGTTGTGCAGAGGAAAAATGTAATGGTGTAATAATTAATATTAATCCTTTCATTTTGTAAATCAAAAAGTGTAGTCAGAATGCAACATTATAAATTAAAATTGAGATTAGCAATAGGCTAAATTCATTTGTAACTTATTAGCGCCACCAAGCCAGCAAACACATCAAATAAACTCCATATAATTAAACTACACTGTTGCCACATGTTGGGAAATAACCAAATACAAGCAACATTTATTTTTTTTAATGAATAATGCAAACTTTACAAGCATGAAACACACTGTATTGTGGTCACCTAGACTATTCTAGGTCGTGGTTCAGTGAAAGCACGGCTTCTTCAGTATAATGTGTATATCCACTGCAACAATAGGACAAAGGAACACCAACAAAATGTGAATAGCCTACAAACAATGAGCATACTACAGGCTAGAGCTGATTCTAGGTTTTAAAACTGGGAGTGCAAAAGGCATGATTAATTATTTAAGTTTTTAGCTTACAAAAACATTTAAAAAGATGTATATTAGATCTTAAAATGTATAATTAATCATTAGAGTACAACAAACCATGATAGAACATACAACTCTGACATCACCTAAAACATTTCTAAAAACAATCGTTTTTTTACATTAATTTGAAAATGTAAATGTTTTCATCCCAGCAGTAAATGCACCCCCGGTGAAATTGCCTATAGGCTGTGCACAGTTGGCTACTCTATAGTTCTCAATAAAGTCATTTTAACATATATGAAACATGTAGCCTATTGCACGACTTTATTAAACTCAATAGGGTTTGAAAAAACATCACACTGGTGACAGTGACAGGCGGCGACGTACTTAGTAGGTGTGTTGTTTGGCGACGAGACGACGTGTGTCTCACACGGCTTTGTGGCGATGTACTTATCTCAGACGTACTTAATAGGCGTATGGTCTTTATGGCGGGCGGAAAGGGACAATCTTAGGTTTACCAGGAGAAGGAGCAGCCTAACCCAGACATCCCAAGTCTCCCGGAGGGTCCGGGAGTCTTCCGCATTTCAATAGCGGCTCCCTGACGCCCGCAAATGCTGTACAATATCCCGGAAATCGGGGATTTTGTATTTCGAGCGAGCCAGAGACTGTCTAATGGTCATTTCTTGCAGGTTGGGATGTCTGCTAACCATACGTCGCCGTCTGACCGTGTTGATTTTTGAATGGGACTGAAAAAGAGAGACTGGAGGCGACTTGACGGCGACAGCATGTAAGCAGTAGCGGAGCCAGAGGGGTGTCCGGGGTGGCCAATCAGATGTCAGGGGTGTCCAGTGCCACCCCGGTCATTTGGCTTGGCCTGGAATCGAACTGGCAACCTTCAGATTACTAGCCCGATTCCCTAACCGCTCAGCCACCTGACGCCACCTGTATTAAGTTTTGTTTTGGGCTTTTCTTAAGACCAAGCACAGTAGGTGGGCGGTCATAATGTATCAGGGTCAAAGGCTTTATGCAGAGACCAACTTTTAAGGGTAAAGTGGTTTTAAACAAGTTAGGGATACTTTGACAATGTAAAGGGGCTGTTAGGCTTTTAACTGACAAGCTTGGCATTTAATGATCAGCGAGGGACACAATCAAATACTAAGGGAAAGATATAGACTGGCAGTTTATGAATTAACTCGTCTCTTTTAAGCACGAATTGTGGTTATTTTGTTACTTATGAGGTAACAGAGTTGAAGAAATTATTGTATGCGCGTTCCCAAAGAGTTGTCTTTGTAGGTGCGTCCCATGATCGAGCGCCGGAGGGCGAGGATAGTTTGGCTTGAAAAAGCCCATATTTGTAGTTCACTACCACATGATATTGTAGTTCTTTTATTGTTCAATATTGTGACCGTTTTACAATGCTATGAGATTGTGCGACTGTTTTATAGTGCTATGTGATTTTGTGACTATATTCTAAAGTGCTGTGTGATTCTTGCTGCAGTAAATCATAAGAGTTGGCTACATAGAATACCGTTATGAAATTTGTGACATATACTTTGTATTCAGATACATTGTAATTCAGTATGGGTAATCTAGCTTCCAGTACGGGAGCGATAGAGACGTTGTTAGTCCAGCCCGATATATGTTTGATTTACATGGAATTCAAGCAGTGTCAAGCATTGAGAAATGGTATGCGTGGACTAATCATGACCTGAGACATTGTTTTCCGCTGGAGGGAACGTTTGATGTAAAAATATTGGAGCTTTTAAAAGCGTTTTAAAATACAAGGAAACAAGTCGGACGTGTAAACAATTTGTCAGCTGGCCAATGTTTATGATATGGTTAACTGAAGCTACGAGACGACGTGGCATTGTCTATCTTGAGAAAATACGGTCAGATCAAGCTAAAACTGATTCTGATAGAGAAGCTAGGAATGAGCCGGAGCATCTTGAGAGACAGAGACAAGATGAACAGAAAAGTGAGCTAGAACGTTTTGAGCGAGACAAACAAGAGGCTGCTAGAATTGAACTGGAGCAGTTTGAGAGACAGAGCGTCCGGGAGTCATTGTTAAAACGTTATCAGACTGAACAAAGTCATAAAGTGAGGGAACTCGAGACATTGCTTGAACATGCTAACATGAAGTTGCTTGAACAGACTAACAGTGCCAAAACGAATTGTGAGAAGTTAGTAGTTGTGAAACAGGCTTAAGGTAGCGCTAATTCTCAAGGGAAACAAGAGAGACTACCTAAGATTTGTAGCCTATTTACCGACGATGAAGATGATGTTGTTGCTGTAGCTGTGGCTATGCAGAGGAGAGCCAGAGACAGGGAAAATGCAGAGTTAGTGGAAGCAGCGGGTCAGGTGCAGCCAGCACAGAACCTACAAGAGAAGGTTGAGGTTCATACCACAGAAAATATGATTGGTGAGGTTAGTCAGGAAGGCCTAAGAACAGAAGAAGCACTACTGCTTATGAGGTTGAGGAAAGGGTTCAGGTCAATCAAGCAGAGAAAGAGAGCCCCAACCATGAAAGGCCTGTAACTATCAGTTGAAAAGGAATTTGTTGTGCAAACTGAACCAAAATGAAATGCACTACTGACTTTTTCTTATCTATTCCTTAGGATAAAGAACACTTGGCCTAGAAATCCCATACACATCCCCCAGCAGTGGAATGCAGAGATTTTAGCGACCGCAGATGTGGCCTTGCTGGAAGCTGGGCCTGAGCTACTGTGGTCCACACACGCTAATCATATTGGGCGCATTAAGAATGCTACCCAAGTTGTTATTATCATTGATTGTAGTACGACTCTTGAGAACCGTACCTCAGTATGCTAGTAATAGAGAAGTAGGGAAAGGTATTGTCCCAGTTATTGATGCTTTTTTCATAGGTAGACTTAATGTCAATTTGATCCTTTAAAGCTAATAAAATACTTGGAAGTTTATTATGGGTTTATAAGCAGGTAATGCGTGTGTTATACATCCTGTTGTGCCTAACCCTGTTACGATACTTGGCAAGTAACCTTGTTACTTTCTTGCTCTGTGAATGACTATTGTTTGCTTTCTTCTCTGTTCCCATTGCAGAAGAGAGCCAGTATCTGCTTGCATTCACGTTTCGCCAGGTCCACTATACATTTCAGTTTTACCACAGGGATACACCGAATCACCTACGTTGTTTAGTCAAGCATTACGAGAGGACCTCCAGGATATCACTTTAGCACCCGGCTCTACTCTGGTGCAGTATATTGATTACCTTTTTGATATGTTCTAAGAATCTTGCCTCCTGCCAACAGGACACTATTGCTGTATTACATGCACTGGCTGAGAAGGGCCACGAGGCCTCAAAGGCAAAACTGCAGTTATGGTGTGAGGAGGTCAAGTATCTGGGCCATACACTCAAAGGTACAGAGTGTCTATTGACGCCTGATAGAGTGGAGGCCATCCGATGGATACCGAAGCCTAGAACACCAAAACAACTCAAGTCTTTTTCTAGGTTCAGCCGGGTAGTGTCGTCAGTGGATCCTTGATTATGCCGTGTTGGCTAAACCTCTCTTTGATGAAGGGCCAGACTGATACTCACTTGTTGTGGAACACTGAAGCTGATAAATCATTTGTATCTCTCAAGCAGGCCGGGACCCAGGCGCCAGCTCTCGATCTGCCAGAGTACACCAAGCCATTCACACTGTACTGCCATGAGGCCAAAGGGTTTGCCCAGGGTGTACTGACCCAGCAGCATGGTAATCTTAGGAGGCCTATCGCCTATGTGAGTTCTTCTTTAGATACTGTGGCAACAGGTTTCCCCCTGTGCTTATGAGCAGTCTGTGTTGCGGAAACATGTGTGGAGGCAACTGCAGATATAGTGTTGGGGTCGCCCTTGGCAGTGATGGTTCCTCCCGCAGTAAGTGCTCTTCTGTTACGGACCAAAACTCAACACCTGTCAGCCACTAGAGCTACAAAGTATGAACTGATTTTGTTGACTCAAAGTAACATTACGATCCATAGATGCTCCCCATTGAATCCAGCTTCATTGTTGCCCACCCCTGATGATGGTGAACCACATGACTGTGAAATGGTTGTCGATAAAGTGCTAACACCCAGATCTGATTTGTTTGACAAACCTATGGATAATGCTGAACTTGTGTTGTACGTAGATGGATCTTCGTCCCGAGCATGGGACGGCTCCCTAAACTCCGGATATGCGGTCTGCACGGACATTCGAGACATTCAAATCTGGTACACTGTCTCCACAATGCACTGCACAGCCGGCAGGGTTGTTTGCTTTGACAAGGGCATGTTGTTTGTCAGAAGGCAAGGTTGTAAATATTCACACTGACTCGAGGTATGGATTTGGAGTTACTCACGATTTTGGTGCCATATGGCGAGAAAGAGGTTTCATTAACTCCTCATGTGGAGGAATCAAGAATGGAAAGATGATTGATAATTTGTTGTCTGCAATACTACTAGCGAGAAAGCTAGCTATTGTTAGGTGTGAGGCTCATACTAACAATACAGATGATGTTTCAAGAGGAAATGCTTGAGCTGATTTAGCAGCAAAGGCTGCGGCCAAATCCTCTGATGTTTCCCAGGTCTAGTGATGCTTTCGTCAACGAAAATTATGACTAAATATCGTTGTCAACGAACCTTTATCAAGTGACGAAAACGAGACGAGACGCAACGTAAATGCTGGTCATGTGACGATGACTATAATTAAATGTATAATGCAATATCGTTGACGAATAAAAACTAGACGAAATGTAGTATACAAAATAAAAACGAGACCTAATGTTATAACGTTATTTCATCTCGTTTAGTCACGTTATTATTATTATTAGCTAACTCATGAGGCTGTGCTTAATGTGTCTCATTTTAACGTTAGCTTTAGACGTTAGCTACTGAGCTGAAACCGACTCAGTCTGAGACAAACGTGTGTGACTAGCGTATGTGTGTTTGTTTGTGAGAGAGTGTAAAGTGGGTTACCATGTGTGACTAGTGTGTGTGCGTGTGTATTTGTATGAGACAGTGTAAAGTGGGTTCTTAGTTCCTACCTGACTGACTGCATGTGTACTACCCTTACAAAAAATAAGTATATTAAAGTATACTATAAGTATAGTAAAATATGGATAGTACACTTCACTTTTGATATACTTTTAAGGAGTATACTTAGAAAATAGTTCACTTTTGATATACTTTTAAGAAGTATACTTAGATAATAGTTCACTTTTTATGTACTTTTAAGTATAATTTGAAAATAGTTCACTTTTGATATACTTTTAAGAAGTATGCTTCGAAACAGAAAATTGTATAAATTTCTTCTGGAGTAAGATGTACGTTTTCTATTATTATACAGAAAAAACTGTCAAAATATTTTTTAAGTAGGCCTACATTACAGGTTAAATTCTTTAGATCCATCTCATTCTAATTATTCATGTCTAGGAAAATCTATTATGCATTGCACATTGAATCTTTTTTCGTACTGAAGCTGTAACCTTAATTACTGCCAAAACATTTTGAAGCCCTATACTCTTATACTAATAATTATCAATTGGAGTATTAATGGAAAAAACGAAAAAGCTACTTGAGAAAGAAGCAGACAGAAGGGTTGCATTGTGCATTTGAAGGTTACACTGTCAAACTGACTGAAGAACGAAATAAGGACGTGAAAAAATGAAGATAGCGTGCCTCATTGGCTGGTCAATTCCCATGATGCAAGGCGGTAAATAATGTAAAACTTTGCAGATAAGTTTGCCGTTTGTTCGAAATACAAATGTAACTTCATGAATTTCGTTTTTTTAATGTGTCTGCTTAGAATGTAGTGTTTTGTTGCGTGGTAATTGTCATTGTTGGGGGTTTACCATTGTAACCATGTGTTAAATGAGTGTTACGTTTCATAAGAAGAGCTGGATTTACACTACATGAGTGTACACACAATAATTAGCTTCTTTCAGCTAAGGATCTGCGGTGTCACTTGGCGAAGGACCCCGTTCTCGCCAAGTGATGCAAGATCAACTACGTGTGAAGGGCCCCTAAAAAATTTAACATATTAGTAAATCAGAGTAAATTGACATTTATTAAGTTTACTTCTTGACGTACTTACATTCATTGAAAGTGCACTTGAAAGTATTGCATAGCATACTTTGAGGTACTTTAGGAAGTATACTTGATGAACTGAAAGTGCACTACACAGGCTACTTTACAGTATTCAAAAGTAAACCTGAAATACACTATAAGTGTACTTTAAAGTGTACTAAATGACCTAAAAAGTGGGCCAATTCAGTTTACTTAGTACAAGAATAGTATATAAATAAGTACACTGCTAGTATACTCTTAAGTACCATGATTTACATTTAGTCATTTAGCAGACGCTCTTATCCAGAGCGACTTACAGTAAGTACAGGGACATACCCCCCGAGGCAAGTAGGGTGAAGTGCCTTGCCCAAGGACACAACGTGATTTGCACGGCCGGGAATCGAACTGGCAACCTTCTGATTACTAGCCCGCTTCACTAACCGCTCAGCCACCTGACTCCCGATAATGATGATAATAGTATACTTTTTATACTAAGTATACTTACAAAATAACTAACTTTAAGTATACTTCTTTTTTTGTAAGGGTAAGAATCCCTTGTTGGCCAAATACTGTTTTACTAGTTTTGTCATTCACATAGAAATCACACTGAACTGAATTTGGCATCAACAACATGACTTTGAATACCTTATTCTATCTAGACCAATACATTAAACAAATGGTTTTGGCGTTAACATGCCTCCTGAGACTACTGCTTAGACTACTTATGTTTTGATTAAAAAGACACTAAAATACAATTTTCATTGACTTAAACTAGACGAAAATAGTCATGGATAAGTCTGACTAAAATAAGACTAAAATGCTCAGACTTTTAGTCGACTAAAACTTGACTAGACTAAAAAGAGTATGAACGTGAGTAAAACTAATAAAAACTCAAATGACAGCTTGACACAAAGACTGGACTAAAACTAAAATTAAAACAGGCCGCCAAAAACAACACTACCCAGGTCTCTATATTTTTTTGTGTCTCAGCAACCGGAAACACGCACTCCCTCTCTTCATGTTGTGGCGGACCTTCAAGCCGCTGCTGATAACACTGAGAGGGATGGTTGGTTATCTGTTGGCTGTGTGAAAGATTCTACGTGCATTGTTCCCTTGGTTGGCTCGCATGGCGCACGGATGTGCCCATACGAGCAAGGGGGGTATGGTCTCAATAGTAAATACAGATTGGTTTGCACCTGGTTTTTCCACAAAGGCTGAGCAGCATTGTGCTCAGTGTCATACCTGCCAGCAGCATAATCCCGGAAAGGGACCAAAGAGAAGAGATGCAGCCCACCCGCCACCAAGTGGTCCTTTTATTCATTTACAAATTGATTTTATGCAGATGAACAAGTGTTGTAATTTTGAATATGTAATTGTTGACATGTTCTCGAAATCGGTAGAAGCCTACCCATGTTGGAAAGTTGATGCTACCACGGTAGCCAAGATTCTCATTAGAGATGTGATCTGTAGATATGGGACCCCCACAACTGTCCAGTGATAGAGGTTCACATTTCACAGATCAAATTGTTCAGGAACTTTGTAAAGCGCTCCAGATCAACCAGCATTTCCACTGTCCCTACCACCCACAGTCTGCGGGGGCAGTGGAGAGGCAAAATGGAACTTTGAAAAACAAGCTAGCCAAGATATGTGAAGAAACTGGCCTAAGATGGCCTGATGCACTCCCACTAGCTCTTATGGCCATGAGGTCCACTCCCCAGAGGAGGAATGGACTTTCCCCACACAAGATAGTTTTAGGGAGACAAAAGAAATTGCCTGTCTCTCCCCCACTATCATTGAAACAGATAGATGATACAATGTTAAACTTTTGTTACGCCCTAATTAGAGCAGCAAGGGTTGTGCATTCACAGGTGAAAGCTGCCCTGCCTGAACCCATTGGGGAGCCATGTCATCCCTATCAACCGGGAGACTGTGTACGTGAAAGTGCACAAACGGAGGACTGCCCTCTCACCGAGATGGGCCGGTCCATACCTGGTTTATCTTGGTGACTCACACAGCTGTGAAAGTGGAGGGTCGTCCGACATGGATCCATGCAACACACTGCAAAACGGCCCCTTGCAGCGGCTGATCCGGGAGCAAGTTCCAGTCCAGCGGACCGATTTGAGCCAGAACCAGGACCCCGCCATCCAGCACTCCAATCCAGTGGCACTGAGAAGGACGTCCCAAAGGTCACCCACCCGGAGGTGTTGAAGACGTCGAAAGGTGAGTCACATGTGGAGAAAGCCAGAGAGGGGCTGCTGTTGCTACCATGCCTCTCTTCCCCATGTGTGATTCATGAAGCAGATGACAGCACCCAGATGGGAAACCAGAGAGAGGAGCCTGGAGAGGGGAAGACACTTTCAGTCTTCCTCCGGCCTCTACATGAGACAAGAGGATACTGTGGCGGAGGCCCTCGGTTGTTTCAAGGAAACCGAGGCCGCTGCCTGAGCTACGATGAGAGATGAGATCCAGACATACTGACGCACACACCTGACAGACATTTACTGATACCGGACGCACGAGTCCACAGACATCACATACGTACATGAGCCACACCGAGAGTCACTATCGCACGCTCCCAATCATACTGATGTGAACATTGAGATTCATCATAAAGCACACATGAAGAACAATCTGTACAACAACACCTTACCGTGGACGGGAAAAATGACTGGACGCAGCATTAGAGGGGACAGACCTTGCAGGGTTTGTGGTTAGAGTCCCAAGCATTCTGGAGGTTATCCAGGGATATCTGTCCCTCTGTCAATGGCTGATATGTGTAAGGTCAAGAAGTGGCCTTGTGTAGGGTTGGATGTAACAAGCCCTCAGACCTGTAGATGGGTTGCCCCTGCACCCCTTTCCCAAACATTGGTGGCACCGCCACAAGAGAAGTATTATTAATGCAGATGCTAAGAAGCTGGGATCACATCATGTGGATTCAATAGTACACAGTCACTTTTCACGTTTTCAGCTGCCATTCTTCCTGTGTATGGTGTTATCACTGCCTTTAGAGATATTAGGAGCTTAGCAGTAGGGTTGGAGTCCATTGGTAATGAGACAACCGACGCCTTAACTGCGGTTGCTTCTGAGATGAAGGCCATGAGGCAGGTAGTGCTACAGAACCGTATGGCACTGGATTATCTGTTGTCAGCTCAGGGAGGTACCTGTGCTGTGACAGGTCATGACTGTTGTACTTTTATCCACGATGAATCTGCTAATATCACAAGTATGGCTGCTCACATTAAAACATAATTTCAGCTTTGGGGGAACCTGAAGCTAGGAATTGTGCTGACTGACCTCAGCCATAGGCTACACGAAATCGCATAGGAAACGAATGTTTCCATGTTGTGTTACGCGTATTTTGATCGTATTGTCTGGGATAGCAGCGACGTTCTTAGTATGAATTTTTAATATGTGGTGTCAGAAGGAGCTTTGATGTCGGGGTAAATACGGCTATTGCCTCGGAACAAACCCCAAATACGTGATTGGTAGCCTACATTCGGGTAGTGTCTATGGTAACTAGTTGTTCCAGAAGAAGCCAAATCAAGATGTTACCTGAAGGCCAAGGTGGTTACTAAGTACGTAACTGATTTGAGTAATTTCCATGAGCTAGAATAGCTTGTGGTGTAAAGCAATGGCCTTAGGTGTATTACGTGTTTTGCTTTAGTGCGATCGAATCCCACTTCATGCGAGCCTGCAAATGTTTTATTTTGTCTCCATTTATTTTGTTGTGAATGGTAATGTAGTGCGTACGTAGCTTATACTTTCATATTCGCCACAGCAAATATGAGATCCGACTTGAAAATAGCCAGTAATATGTTTGTACGAATCTGGTGATAGAGGCAGACTGATAGGTGCACGCACCGCTGGGAAACCAGTTAGTTCGGAAACCAGTAGGGACAGAACACCGGAAATGAGAACGTTTCTTTTGACATAAAGTTTAGGCTGTGCCACTGAAGCCAGCGACGCACCACACAAGCTTGAGTTTAAATACATTATTTAATGTTACATTACTTACTGTACATGCAAGTCTTGATTTGCTTAAATGTACATGTATGATGCTGCTAGTACACCACGGCACGATACTCGCTGTATCGTGCAACATCTATGCACGTTGTATCCATGCGTCGTTGCTAACGTGTGCTGACGCTGTGACGTAGGCTAGCACTGATACCCTTTGTTGACAAAAGGCACTTTTTGCCACAAAAACTTAAGTTCAGCCTAAACCGTGCAACGGAACGTAAATCCCAATAGAAGCAACGCAATCGAGAACAAGACGAACATTTTGACACCGCCGTTTTCTATGTAGTCCAAATATTGACTGATCCTTAGGGGTGGGAAAATAATAATAACTAGAGAGGGTACAATTTCTGGGGAAATTGTAGGGTGTGCTTGCTTGCGTCGGTTGCACAGGGGTCCGTTTTTGAATGACATTTTTACAACTGATATTTATGTATATTTTATATAAAAATGCATACTTATTATTTATAAAGATTACATAGATTTAAAAGCATTTTTTTTTGCTGCTCATTTACAACTGAAAATACGAGTGAAGTGTAGAATGAAATAGATGTCTTCTCATTTCCCCTGCAAGAGGCAGCCTCATCGTTGAATCAAAACGAATACATTTGGCAGACCGGTTTAAAAATTGACCTAATCTCTATGACTTAAACGTCCTTTTAAGTTTTTTTCCCTTCTCGTGATATTTTAAGGAATTTAGTCTACTCATATTGCATTCATTCATGAATAAAGAACCCCCTTTGAAGATTATTCTACGACGTTACCGGCAGTAGAAGATGGAATCGCGATTCAAACAGTACCATCTGCTAACTGAAAATATGCCCCCAAAAACGTAAATAAGCTTGACATTTATTTAGTGGAAAATCGCTTTCATAAAAAGCTCAGTGGTAGCGATCATTGTCAGTAACAACGCCAAGTGCGATATAGCCCTGTGTGGAGAAGCTGCCCCGGTACTACGGTACAGTACTAGACTACTCCTGTGTTCGTTCGTCTTGGTAGCGATTGCGTTGGTTGAATTGGATTTAACGTTCCGTTGTACGGTTTAGGCTGAAATTAATTATTTTCATGAACAGATTGACAAAGTTTAGGCTGTGGCAATGAAGTTAAGGTTAGTAGTTAGATAGACTTTTGGTTTAAGTAAGGGGAGTGCCGAACATGTTCTGTCGCCGTTTGACTTCCTACAGCTGTGTAGATGTTTTTGTAGTGTCTCGGGTAGGCTACAGCGTTGCAGTGAGCAACACTGGTTTGAAACCACAGGTAATTATAATTTCACCCACAAATCGTTTACTTGTAATGTAATGTCATAATAAATCCTAAAACGAAAATGTATTTGTGAGGAATGTTTATTTTAACGATTGAAAACAGATGCATCATAGACCACTGTAGTATGTGTTGCCCGGGCAACAGAGGCTAATGTCATGATGCTAATACTTCAGTGACATAGTAGACTACTGTTTCCGAAAGTAGATGTACTTCCTTAATAAAATCAGCTTATATTGTACATTACACGTCACAATTGTGTGTCATATCACAATGTAAAATTAGTAAATACTTATCACCCTGGCCTCTTTGCTTGTGGCGTTTCTGCAGCTGCCTTGCAGTAAAGCAGTTAGCTTAGCTATCTCCCAGAAGTTAACGAGCTGCTAAACTAATGTTCTGCTAGAGGTAGTCACGCGAGTTTTCGTGACGTTAGTGACGTAAGTAGCGTCATTGACTGTGGCTAGCAAGTTAGCCACCGTTAGCTTCACTTTTCGCCACAAAAACTTAATTTCCACTTAAACCATGCAACGGAACGTAAATCCCAATAGAAGCAACTCAATCGCTACCAAGACGAAACTTTTGACACCTAGGTTGTCTATGTAGGCCAAATATTGACTGAGTTTTAGGGGGGCAAAAAGAATAAAAAGAATAATAATATATATGTGAGAGAACAAAGGTTGTGCCCTTGCCGAAGGCAAAGCACACCCAATAAGATATATGTGAGAGAACAAAGGTTGTGCCCTTGCCAAAGGCAAAGCACACCCAATAATATATATGTGAGGGAAACAAAGGTTGTGCCCTTGCCAAAGGCAAAGCACCCCCAATTACCGTTACTTGTTCTCGCTAAAGCAGTATTATTTTCATTAAAAACTTGTTTGTAAACTTGCGATATGGTTCTTAAGAGTGTAGAATTATTTTGTAGTTAATTGTCTACATAGCATTGCCAATAGTGTCGTTTACACTGAATTACAGTTTTTCCCTCATTCACTTAGATGCAATAACCAAATGTGTAATCTCATTCTAAACAGTGTTTCAAAAACCCACACCATTAATCAAATTGGCCACTACACTATGACTGGTTGCTCTTCTAGGTAGACAGAATGTACGCTCTCTTGTACATTTCCAAATTTTTCTAATTACATTTAGTATTTTTTTTTTAGCAGACGCCCTTATCCAGAGCGACTTACAGTAAGTACACGGACATTCCCCCAAGGTAAGTAGGGTGAAGTGCCTTGCCCAAGGACACAACTTCATTGCCTGGCGGAGAATCGAACCGGCAACCTTCTGATTACTAGACGGATTCCCTAACTGCTCAGCCACCTGACTCCCTAATTAAACAGACAAAATGTGTGTTTCTTGTAAATTTTACTATTTATATAATCAAATAGCCAAAGAATTCACTAAATAACCTGGTCAGTAGTTCACTCAATACAAAAGGCCAACTTTATATGTGATATGTTGTTTTAATGTTGTTTTTAGCAACATGAATACACTAATATTAGCTTTCTTTCAGCCTGCTAGATAGCAAGTTAGTCAAGGGCTGTCATATCTGCTCCACTTGCTCTTGTTTTGTTTTCTTAAGATTAACAAAGATAATTGTCGTTATCTGCTCCACTTTCCACTCTCATTTTACTTCATTGACTTTCAATTCAAACTTTAAGAATGTTACAGAAATGTTGTCAAGCTCTGCTAATTACGTTTACAGTTTTTTTCAACTGCTTACACCATTTCTTTTTACTTGTCCTCTTTTTTTCAAAACTTTACACACAAATCCAAGAATTGCACACACAAAATGCAAAATGCCTTGCATCACTTGCAAAATGAAGCACTGCATTCAAAATATCACAAACACGTCTCAAAAGCAAACATTTGTCTTGCGTTGCAAAGACCTTTACCATTATATTACATTTGGTGATATATCATATACACACAGTTATTCAAAACCTAAAGCTCTTCTTTCATGAGATCTGTGAAGGAATGATAACATACTGCTAATCAATGCTGCTATACCAATCACTACCTTATATACATATATACACATATATTATGTAATGCTCTATACTAAAACATGTATCCAATTGTGATCAATTGATTTAATAAAGAACATATGAGATCATGCAACAGGATGCTTTCTGTGCAAGTAAGGTCGTGCTGAATGCTACCGATGGTAGCTACTACACTCATGCAAATCCAACACGTCTGCTGCGACCGGGAGTCCCCCATTTCACTCCAAGCCCCTCTCGGACCACTCGGGGCGCTGTTCGACCCCCTATCAAGCCTAATCAGACAACAATATCACAGGATTATCAAGATCCAGGGTATGCTAAGACTACCCACAGCCCATCAACACTTAGAGGAGCTAACACTGCTAGTGTTAGACTGTTGCGCCACTGAAAACCAAAAAGAAGTACACAAGCAGAACCTCCCCATGGCTGAGAAATCAAAATGTTAGTGAAACGAAAAGAAAATGCCGTGCAGCAGAGAGAAAATGGAGGAAAACAAAGATCACTATCCACTACAATATCTACAAAGATACACTAACCACCTATAACAAAACCATCCGTCTAGCAAGGAGAGAATATTTCTCCAACATTATTACAGAAAATGCCAGAAATTCCAGAGTTCTTTTCTCCACCATTGACCAGCTGCTAAACACTGTCCCTGCCCCACCTCCATCCTCAGCAGTAAAATGTGAAGAGCTTGCTTTGTTCTTCAAGAACAAAATAACTTTGATCAGAGCTAGTATTATTAATAGTGGGGTCGAAACTGACATCAGTAGATTCTGCAACATAACCATGAGCACATTTACCTGTATCACACACTTAGTGAACTTTCCAAAATTGTCAACGAATCTAACTCCACAACCTCAGATATTGATCCTATACCCACAACATTCTTTAAGCGAGTGTTTGATAGTGTCTCAGGTCCGGTGCTAGAGATTATAAACACATCCCTTAGAACTGGTGTCTTCCCAGATGCCTTCAAAACAGCTGTTGTAAAGCCCCTATTAAAGAAACCCAAATTGGATAACAGTCTACTTGCAAATTACAGACCAATATCAAACCTTCCATTTATTAGTAAAGTACTGGAAAAGATAGTTTTAGTCCAATTAAATTCTTTTCTTGAAGAAAATAACATCGTGGAAGTCTCGCAGTCAGGTTTCAGGAAATATCACAGTACTGAAACTGCTCTCACCAAAATAATTAGCGACCTCAGACTAAACTCTGATGCAAATAAAGTCTCTAACCTTATCCTGTTAGATCTCAGTGCAGCATTTGATACAATTGATCACGACATCCTAATCAATAGACTGGAAAAGCTTATTGGGTTCACGGATAGTGTATTGAACTGGATGAAATCATATATCACAGGAAGGAAGTTTTATGTTAGTTAAGGTGACCATAGGTCCAAGAAACATGAGAACTGCTACGGGGTTGCTCAAGGAAGCTGCTTAGGTCCATTACTTTTTTCTCTTTATATGTTACCACTCGGCGACATAATCAGAGAACATAACATAGATTTCCATAGCTATGCGGATGACACACAACTATATATATCCACTGAACCCAACGATGCAACGGCCATCAATTCCATTACCAACTGCCTGTTGGCAACAAACAAACGGGAGTCAGGTGGCTGAGCGGTTAGGGAAGCGGGCTAGTAATCTGAAGGTTGCCAGTTCTATTCCCGGCCGTGCAAAAATGACGTTGGGCAAGGCACTTCACCCTACTTGCCTCGGGGAGAATGTCCCTGTACTTACTGTAAGTCGCTCTGGATAAGAGCGTCTGCTAAATGACTAAATCTAAATGGATGAATGATAACTTTCTTAAATTAAATGAAGACAAAACCGAAGTCCTACTATGTGGCCCCAAATCCAAAAGAGAGATGCTTATTAAGAATCTTGGAGGCTTAACCCCCTGTCTTAAACCAGAGGTGACGAGTCTCGGTGTAATCCTGGACTTGAATTTCAACTCTCACATTAATAAAGTGACCAAAACAGCTTTATTTCACCTGAGGAATATAGCAAAGGTACGACCATTCATAAACCAAAATGATGCAGAGAAGTTAATTCATGCTTTTATATCCAGCCGGCTGGACTACTGTAACGCACTTTTCACTGGTCTTCCCAAGAAAACCACTGAAAGACTACAGCTCATTCAAAATTCTGCAGCTAGATTATTAACCAAAACTAAAAGGAGAGAACACATTAGTCCTGTCCTAGCTACTTTACACTGGCTCCCCGTTACCTTCAGAATTGACTTTAAGGTCCTTTTCCTCACATACAAAGCTCTACACGGACAAGGACCTAGCTACATTGCTAACTCCTTTATAAACTACACACCAGCTAGAACACTGCGATCATCAAATGCAGGCCTATTAGAGGTCACCAGAAGCAGTCATAAGAAGATTGGTGATTCGGCCTTTGTCAATTATGCCCCAAAACTATGGAACAAATTACCCATAAATATTACACTCTAGACATTTTTAAAAGACAGCTTAAAACCTACCTTTTTACCGAAGCATTTAAGTAATTTTATCTCAAAAGGGTTTTCCTACTTTTATTAGTTATATTATTGTAGAATCTTGGTTTAGTAAATTTGGGTCATTATTTGACTTGCTATTTTTACTTTGTCTAGGTCAGAGTTGGCGAACTCTGATAGCGTACAAGAACTCTGGTCGCGTGAAGTATTTAAACAAATATGTAAAACAATCTGTATTCTTGATCTGAGGCAAAGGATCCGTTAACAGAGAATACGGCCCATACTCTTGACCTGGGGAAAGGATCTGTTAACAGAGTGTATGGTTTTATATATACAGACTAGGGGTGAACCAAATGTATGTGTGTTACTTGTAATCCTACTTTTATTAGTTATTTTATTGTAGAGTCTTGGTTTAGTAAATTTGGGTCATTATTTGACTTGCTAATTTTACTTTGTCTAGGTCAGAGTTGGCAAAGGATCTGTTAACAGAGAATATGGCCCATACTCTTGACCTGGGGAAAGGATCTGTTAACAGAGTGTATGGTTTTATATATACAGACCAGGGGTGAACCAAATGTATATATTACTTTTAAGATGCATGTTTAAAGTTGTTTTCTCTCTTGAACAGAGATCTTATTGTGATTTTTATTTTTGTTTGAATTGTTTATCACTTGTATTATTGTTTTTATTGATTTTATTGATTTTATGTAAATCACCTTGAGCTACAATTCTTGTATGAAATGTGCTATATAAATAAAGTCTTACTTACTTACTTACTTCTCCTGGAGACACGACCCCCCCCCCCCTTCCTTGGAGACGCAGCTCCCATCTCCCTGCACGCCATCAGGACCTTGGGGCGATCTACTCCCTTCCCTGGAGCCCCCCTCCCTTGGATTACCTCAGACCTGTGGGTCTTGTCTGCCCCCCTCCCTGAGTAGACCTGTGGGTCTTCTCCACCACCCCCTCCCTCTCCGAACATCACCAGATCCTTGGACTGCCCACCTTGTGCCACCATGAACACCCTGGACATTTAATTGGACAACCACATTCCCACCCCATGGTCTTCTGACCAATCGCCTGTCACAGACCTCCCTCTCTGGGGGGGGTACAAGACCTGTCTCCCGAGGACAGGGAGACAGAACTTGGTGTGGGCAGAACTCTCTCTGATCTCTGTCACGACCACTTTCTCAACGAAGGCCTTCGTTTGTTCTATTCTGAGACTCTGTTTCTGTGAGACTGCTGTTGCATCATCGACTGATTCATTGTACTAGACTACGAACATCTTGTGTTGTTTTCATTGTGTATCTTGTGATTGCATCATTACTTACATTAAACTACAAATAACTTGGTCCGATATTTAACCCTTGTGTTATCTTCGGGTCATTCTGACCCATCAGTCATTGTGACCCACCGTCGTATTGCGACAGATTTACCGCATACAAAGACAAAGTGAAGCATTTTCTTTTAACCGTTGGGCTGTCTCAGACCCCCCACATTGCAAAGGTTAAAAGAAAATTATTTTAATTTGTTTTTGTATTGGGTAAAATTGGGTAAACACAACGATGGTTCGTTATGAACCATTGGGTCATGTGACCCGAAGGCAGCACGAGGGTTAACCTTGTATTATTCTCCACTACCCAGTTACACATCCTTAACAGATCCTATGTAAATTTCTGTACAAGATTGAAAGACTAATGGCAGAGATGTTGAAAAATTCATGGTAAACATGAATTTTGATTGAAACCAAACTTTTTTTTTTATGTAAGCATTTGTGGTTTTGAATACAATATCAGACAGTACGAAAGAAAAGAAATACATCAACCGGGAGTCAGGTGGTTGAGCGGTTAAAGAATCGAGCAGTAATCAGAAGGTCGCAGGTTCAATTCCTGGCCGTGCAAAATGATGTTGTGTCCTTGGGAAGGCACTTCACCCTACTTGCCTCGGGGGAATGTCCCTGTACTAACTGTAAGTCGCTCTGGATAAGAGCGTCTACTAAATGTAACTGTGTGTAGTAGGGTTTCATTTTGGGTTATTTTGAAACATCACTTTTTTCAAACATTTTGAAAAAGGTGATTACAGTATTCCAAAGGAATGGTGTGAATGTCTTCTCTTACAGTCACTGTACTGTTGCACAGTATGATACAGTAATCCACCAGACTGAGACCAATCATGCAGTGGCACCTCAGTCAATGGATGCATGGGTGCTAAAATATATGTATTTGTATACTATACCGTGTGTTGTGCTGAAACCGCAGTTATGTGTACATTAGAACATGTGTATATTACAGTAGATTGTTACATACCTGTTATCATTTCTACAGTAAAGGTTCAAATTATACCCACCACTGTAAATTGATTCAAATTAGGCTATTTATAGACCTATTCTAAAGCCTTGATTGGTTGGTGTTGAGTAAAGCAATGAGTGTTTGCACATGTGAGGAGTTAGTGTGAGCCACTGATGAATCAGTGTGGCATTTTGATTGGTTGTGTTTGAAAAAGGAAATCAAGATACTTCCTGTTAAAAATGTGTGTGTAAAGGCCGAATTATACTACTCCCTTTTCACGGAAATAGGGAACGCCCTCTCCGATGTGGAACGCCCTCTCCGAGCCCCTCGGAGAGCTCTACCACCTCATGAGCGGAGCTAGTTCAGGCATGGCACTCGGGCAGCGCGTGCCATATCACCCATTGCCGTGTTCTCAGCCCAAAGGCTTAGCTTGATAGGTGTTGGAAAAATTGAAGATGTAACACATTTATCCTGTGTAAGAATGATTCTGTGTTCAGCATTCCTTGTGTGTAGAGAGAGGCCTACCCCCAAATCTGAACTTTGGGTAACACGGGGCATATGTAAACAAGGTGACCTGGGCTGACCACTCTCTTACTGGAGAGGCCATAAAAGATGTCTGGCCATATCTGTGTTGGGTGAATCATATGGTCAAGCTTACAGGGGTCAAAGAGCGCACACACGCGTGCCAGGTCTATGCAAGGGAGCCAATGAAGAAGAGCCATGGGACATTTGCATGCCTTTGTTTGAACCAATGACTGTCAAGAGCAGTTCTGTTTAAATAGGTAGCTAGCACAACATGCTAGCAGACCAACTTTGTAGCACAATGGCGTGTGATGTTTTTGTCTCCTTGTGGGCCGGCCGCAAGCAATAAAGCTTTCTTAAACTTGTTCACCGAATGACTGTGCAATGCTTGATAGATTAATATTTCTGACAATAGGCTGCGCTATAAAGTCGCACACATGCACGCACACGCGTCCTCGATTACCTTTGTGTTCAGCGCTGCTGCCATTGCTGGTCGCGCCCCGTTCTCTGTGTTGTGTTGGCCTGTCTGTCGTTCGCATTTCCCTGTCCGTCTCTTCGGTCTCGGACGGCGTGTGCGTGTTTTGGGGATCTGAACAAAGGTTTTGAGCTGCTTCCTTATGATTCTCCATCCGAGGAGCCCTGCACCGATGGGGTCGGTGGAAACTCGGGGTGCCGAGTCAGGCGCAGTTCCCGTTTGGCCTTGTCGGCCAACATTAAGGACTGTCGGTTGTACACCATGGGGTTCGGCCACTAGGAGCTGTTTGTTCCTTGAGTGCGGCGAGGCCGTTCCATCCGCTCCCTTGCATGCTGCCGGGGAAGGCTCCGGCGAAGGGCGGCTCCGTTTCCCGTGCTGCTGTTGTGCTGTACAAAAAGGGGGCTCGCGTTCAGGAGCCGACCACGAGCACTCGCGGCATATCTGGCATATCCGAGGAGCGACATTTGCAGGTACCGTCGTGAATAACGTTCAGGTTTTCTCGGTGCACTGACCTGTTGGCGGGCGTCTGATCGATTGCAGGGTGTAGGGTTGGACATATCGTGCAAGGACAATGCAATGTGCATGCTTCTCAGTCTACTAGCAGTCAACAATAATAGGAGCATGAATGCATTGCTGCACAAGCCCGCATCCGAAGAAGCAGCCAGAGTTCGCTAGGTAGCTACTTTAGCCATTAGTAGTGTTACTGTTACTAAGCTGCCCTGTTTGTCACTGCTTGACCGAGCCAAACAGAAGTGCTTGCTGTATTCGCGCCGTTTAAATTGGTTGTTAGAATCGTGGAGCAGATCCAATCTACTCGCTCGCATTTGATGACGTTTCATTCAATTCCGAGCAGCGGTATGATGAATACAGCGGAAGCACTGGAGTACATCGTCCTAGTGACATTTGAAGTAGCCTAACAATGGAGACGGCAAACGTTGTCGGTTAATAGCAGTAATAGTTTAATAGGATGTTTCCCGTAAAGGAATGAATCTATGATGCTAATCCTGCTGCTATTTCATATACTACTATGTCTCTTACTTAAGAGACGCATCTTAAGGTCCCATGACATGCTGTTTTGGATGCATTATACAGCCTTAGCGGTCCCCTAATATTGTAGCCTATCTGGTCTACGCTCATTTGCACGCATGTTGTCTTATGACATCATAAGAGGAACATTTTCAATTGGAGCATTGAGCTTCTTTTTCTCAAGGCAGAGAAGAATACCCTGGCCCGGTTACACCTTAAGATATACCAATGTGTACTGACAATGCTGAACATATGTGTCTGATGTAATCAATGCGTCAGATAATGAGTAACGCTAATGATGAACCAAGAAGCTTGTGAGACGGTCTGCATGAAGCCAGCTATACTGATTGCAATAGGTATCTGCATGCTGCAGGTAGTCTGAAGCGACGCTTCCACGATCTGTGCCCTCGTCAAAGGGCAAGTGAATACCGTCAAGCCCTGCCTAGCTTCGATATTCTTATACATACCATGATGCGTTCTCTGTGAGCCCTCTGCCTGTAAACATATCTGTGCTGTGCCCTTTGCAGGATGCACCGTTTCGAGTCCGGCAAGCTGCAACCGTGTCCATCAAAGCATTGGTGGCAGGTGTCCAGTTGTAGGTTCGGTGTGCAGATCCTTCATCATGCAGCCTTCTTGGGAGCCCGTCTATCTGTGTTGTTATGAGCAGTGCACGGAAGCAGCGGGCTGAAAGCAGACAAACATCTTCCTAACACTCCTCCAACCCTTTACTGCACAAACTACTGTACTGTCCACTGAGACAGGGGTGCTTCGTGCTAAGCCCACACCCAGCTCGATACAGTGTTTCTCGGGTTCTGCAGTGTACAGGTACCCCCACTGTGATGGTCCAAACTAACTACCTTTTTGTGCCCCCGGGAGACACCTGATGAGCCCCTGTTTACCAGTGACGCAGCCGGCAAGGCCACAACCAGATCGTGGCTCACGCAACTCCACTAAGTTCTGTGCGAGTGTTATGGCCTGTCCCCGGAGCTGTATACGGCGTATTCCTTCCGGATCAGGGCGGCTGCTTCTGGTGTCCACGTCCGCGCTGGACGTTGTGGAAGCGCAGAACTCATGAGCGCTTGAGAACAGAGACCGGGACTGTGTCGGGCGATGCTTGCAGCCGGTACACAATAAAGGCCTGCATTGGATAACGCTCTGCGACTATCTACTCTAGGCCGAGCAGCTGAGCAGGCGCCCTGGAAGCCGAGCAGGCGCCCTGGAAGCCGAGCAGGCGCCCTGGAAGCCGAGCAGGCGCCCTGGAAGCCGAGCAGGCGCCCAGGAAGCCGAGCAGGCGCCCAGGAAGCCGAGCAGGCGCCCAGGAAGCCATATCACCCATCGCCGTGTTCTCAGCCCATAGGCTTAGCTTGGTAGGCGGCGCTATAAAGTTGCACACATGCACGCACACGTGTCCTCGATTTCCTTTGTGTTCTGCGCTGCTGCCACCCACCACCATCCCCTTCTCCCCCATGTGGTCTGTCTGTTCTCCCCGTGGGGGATTTAACTTGTTGCTCCCTGCCTCATGTCATGCATGCTGCAGTGAAGGCAGGGAGCGCTTCCCCATGTACATCCATTCCGCCAATGGTAAACCATTTGTCATGTGTATGAATAAATGGAAATGTGAAATCAATCACGTGAGTGTCTTGACTGAACTGATTTTCCTGACCATCCGTCCGCTAGTCCGTCATTTTACGAGTAGCATGAACCGGAGAGCTGCAGTTTCAGGACCGCAGTTTCAGGACCGCAGTTCTAGGACCCTCGTTTTATCTGACAGCGCCACCTAGCTAATTGGATAAACATGGACCGGAACAAGATAATCAATATTTTCCTGCATTTTCCTCAATATTGTAGGGTTAGAACAAGATGGACGAGAATCAGAGTGTAAGTAGCTATTGTGAATCGCATATGGTTATGTGTAAAACAATTCTGGTGTCTTGAATTGGACAATTAAGTTAACGTTAGCTAGCGTTAGTTAACTTCAACTTTGCTGTCAAAATAATTTCACGACACTGGAGTGGTTTTCAACGTCAAACAAACTAGCACTAGCTAGCTACACACAATCATGTGTTAGCTTTTAATAGCTTGCTTCAAAACGAACTGTAAATTGTTACTCTTTGTTTATTTGTTTAATGAAGCAGTAGCGCGACGTATGTGAATCAAGTATTGTTCAACATATTTAAGTTAGCTAAACATTTAAAACAATTCTGGTACAATTATCTGTAGGTGTCTTGTATGATAAAGCCAGCACATTAAAAACAAGTGGATTTGATCTGTCAGCTAAATTAAATCTGCAGGCTACTGTCTTCAGTTTAAATGCTTGTTCAATAATCTTAGCTTTACGGTTTTAATAAAGTTAAAATAGTATTTTGATTCAGTAATAGGCTTGGGACTCATTTAAGTCTGTGAAATGTTAAATTTGACCAATTATTCTCTCTCTCTTTTTGAAGATGCATATAACCATCCAAAAGGGAAGGTCCTTCCCAGAATTAAAAAGATGCACCACATGCTGCAAGGACTTCCACTGCCCTTTCTGTCCCTCTCATTTGTTTCAACCTACAAAACTGAGCAAGGTCATCGCCCATCTAGAGAGCCATTTCAACCGGTCAGTTTTCCATGAAGGTAAAAGCAAAAAAAAATTCTATGAAGTTTCAATGCCATGCATTAAAAGCAGACAATCAATGATTTGTTTGCTCTGACCAGATATTTGATTCAGACACTTAAGTAATATATAGGCCTGATAATATTTCTATCTTATGTTTTAGGATACACCATTCACAGATGTGGGTTAAATTGCCAACCACAATTGCATTACCACTCCATCCACTGCCAGGCAATGCTTTCACGCAAACCAGACTTCATTAAACACTTGGTTTTGAAGAAGAAACACCATTCAATATCCACCACCATCCCAGCTCCGACAACTCCCTCCATCCCAACTCCGTCAACTCCCTCCATCCCAGCTCCGACAACTCTCTCCATCCAAACTCCGTCAACTACCTCCATTCCAACTCCGTCAACTACCTCCATTCCAACTCCGTCAACTACATTTAGTCATTTAGCAAACGCTCTTATCCAGAGCGACTTACAGTAAGTACAGGGACATTACCCCAAGGCAAGTAGGGTGAAGTGCCTTGCCCAAGGACACAACGTCATTTGGCACAGCCGGGAATCGAACTGGCAACCTTCAGATTACTAGCCCGATTCCCTAACCGCTGAGCCACCTGACTCCCTACCTACCTCCATCCCAGCTTTAACACTCACTGTGCCAACCACCCCAAGTGGACAGACGCAAAGGGTCCGTGTGAAGGCAGTACAGAAGAAAAAATGCCCTGTATGCCATTGTCTCATGAACAAAATTAATCTAAAAAGGCACATGGAAAGGAAGCACACAGGCAAGCATAGGGATATAACAGCAAGTTCCCACCTTCAGAGTGAATGTATAGATCCAGTGAATGGAGTCTATACTGTCCACAAATCTTTTCATGGTGCCAGTATTCCTCTGCATATTCAGTACAAAGTATGGGGGGAAAATCACGGAAGCATTGGTGGTTCAGTGGTAGAATTCTCGCCTGCCGGGGAGTCCCGGGTTCGATTCCCGGCCAATGCACTGCTCTTGCGTGGACCGTCGTTGGCCTTGCTTTCAGTTGATTTGGCCTCTTTGCCGTTTAACCTCGTGAGCTAGCACGGCGCTCCAAGTCAGACTACCGTGTCCTCGTTAGTATAGTGGTCAGTATCCCCGCCTGTCACGCGGGAGACCAGGGTTCAATTCCCTGACGGGGAGAAATGCTAGGGGAGTCAGGTGGCTGAGCGGTGAGGAAATCGGGATAGTAATCCAAAGGTTGCCAGTTCGATTCCCGGTCATGCCATCTGACGTTGTGTCCTTGGGCAAGGCACTTCACCCTACTTGACTTCACCCTACTTGCCTCGGGGGGAATGTCCCTGTACTTACTGTAAGTTGCTCTGGATAAGAGCGTCTGCTAAATGACTAAATGTAAATGTAAAATCAACATGTTTCCTGTGAATCCACCGAGTGCCAGGAGTTGGCATGGAGGAGTGGATTGAAAGCATATCAATGCATACACCTTCAATCAATAATATATTGTACCTCCTATCCCTCTTCTCCTGTACTTCTTGAAGAAACACTCACTGAGATGGTAAAAAGTAAGTGGTTTGGTGAGGAGAGAAAGAAGGTCTGCCTCGATCGTCAGAACCTTGCCAAAGGCAACCATGTACCTCTGTCTGTGTACTCCATCATAGGAACCCCTGAGACAAAGAAATACATCTCAATTTATGAACCCACAGTTTCATATTACAGTCGACTGGGAAGAGTCATGGTGTCGTACAACACAAAAACAATTCATGGCACTGTCCTTGTTCAAGGACAAAGAGATCATGCCCACACAAATATATTGCCAAATGGCACTTATTTCAGACACACCGCGAACTGTTTAGGAAAGTCCGGAGCACTGATGAGGTGGAATGCCTGAGTTCAGCCACACCAACAGGGGACGAAAACACTGACCGTCAAGATGATGTTGACCTGGGGGACATAGCTTAACCATCTAAAGGTGACCAAAAAAATGAAAGGCATGGTTCAGTACATTCTGAAATACAAAAAGCTACCTGCTGTTCTGCCAGAACATTTACGGCTTCCATCAGTGGAAAAAGAATACCCAAGGCACCTCATTCCAGAAGAGATGATGTGCCAGCACTGCTCAGGCAGTTTGCCACTGAATGACCCTGTCCTCATTACACACAAGGCCAAAATCCTCACCCAGTCACGTATTGTTGAAGGTAGGTCAATGATGTTGATCTATTGATACTATTCCAATATACCATTGTAGTTTCTTGTAAACTGTACTATGTTTCTTGTTTAATTGTTTTATTTCTAGATGTGTCAACCTACTGTAAGTCTTGCCATCAATGTGGATCATACTACCGGTACCAAGAGTGGAAAGATGGCCTACACAATTTTAATGACCACATACTCATTGATCGCCCATTATGTCTAACCATAAGGAACATGCTGAAGGTAACTTTTGATCTATCTTAAATTATCTTTATTAATCATTTGTATTGGGGAAATGTACAACATAATTAATGTTCTTATTCTTCTCCCTTAGGTCCATACTGCAGTGAGCAGAGTGGTGGAGTATTTAGAATTGACTACAGGTGTACAGTTCCCCTCAGCTGACACAGATCTCCATGGGTATCTTCACTTTGAAGCACTTACAGAACATGATTACCAGTATTCTTGTGTGACCTGTGGTGATCATCCACCAGTGGTCATCATGGACCTCCACAAGAAGGCAGCCTTTCATTTGTCAGGTAATAAAGCTTTCATGGAATGTACAGATTTAGATGTGAGTTACAGACCAGATTACTCTCTGAATTGATCGTTTTCACATTGTCTCTTTAGTGAGTGACCTTTCACAACCACCGGAGGACATCAATGGAGAGGTTAATATGGAAAGTTTTTGGGAGGCACTATTGATGGAAAGGATCAGTCGAGGATTTGTCGCAAGTAATGCAATTAGTAATTATAAATGAGTTAACATGTTGGACCGTTTTCAATGACAGCAGAATTGTGGAACTTATGAGCTAAAATAGATCCAATAATTTAACTATATCACTTAATTTCAACTTGCAACTTATTGACATTTCTTGTGTTTTCATATTTCCAAAGGTTCCGTAAACAATCCATTTGCAGTACCACCAACATACCACTTTTGGGCACCGTGGATAGGGAAAAAGACACGCGTCTCAAACCATGTCCTTAACACGAAATTTGAGTCCGTCCACCAAAACCAGCTGAGGTCCGTGAAATAACAGTCTCAGAAGACCGGCTGAGAGAGGAACTCTACAAGCAGAAGGTAAAAAAGTATTTATTATAATTCAGTTTTTATTAGTAATTTACAGGTCATTAATTTTCATGAACATACAGCTCCTCACACCTTTTCTTTTATATCTGATAGGTTCAAGTGGTAAGGACATTATGTAGGGAGTGTGGATTGGATTCCTCTGGATCACGCAGTGACATCTTCCAGAGATTGTCCAATGAAATGAAGTCACGCCAAACGTACGACAAGGTTTTTCAGAAGATTTGGGCTGCCTCAGGTAAGCTACATTTCACATAGTGTATGTGGGAGCTACTGTTATTAAGAACGGTTTTGCCTGTGGTGGAATAACTTCCAAAAGTTGTTAGTTTTGGATTATCTGAAATGTGCCTTCATATTGACTGAAGATGAAAATCTCGTCTGTAGGATAAACAGAGGTTGTCTTTCTACAATATGCTTCTTTTGCCTTTTTTCATCTCAGGCGGTTGGGCTGTGATTATGTGCCTGTGCGGAATTGTATACAGTATTAAGTGTAACATTCGAGCTGAAAGCCCACGTGACACGTGAAAACACATGCCAAATATTGTGATATATGACTTTGCACGTGGACTAGCAACACACATGAATCTCAGACAACCAGAAAGACTGCCCTTCAATCCATTTGAAGGACGGGTAATGTCCCCAAATCAAGAGAACAAGCCAAAGATGAAAACTATGACCTCTCTATGACCGTTTCCATGAGGATAACACAAAGGATGCCCGCGATGCTCTGAGGAAGCTTGGCCTGGTCCCACAACTTGCCGGAAAGGTCAACAGTCAAGTAGCAGAACAGCTGTTTGCAAGAATGAAAAAAAATAACTACTTTTTGAATATGTCTTTACCATCAACCCATCTGTTTCTCATGAGGAATATCATCCACAATTACAACATCCTCAAAAACAAACAACGAGTGGACAACATAAAAAAGGTTTTTGAAACAGAGGTAGCAATGAACAGCAACAGCCAGGCAGTTCTGGGTAACTTTAAATGGGGATCAGATGGCTGAGCGGTTAGGGAGTCAGGCTAGTAATCTGAAGGGCGCTGGTTCGATTCCCGGCCGTGTCAAATGACATTGTGTCCTTGGGCAAGGCACTTCACCCTACTTGCCTCGGGGGAATGTCCCTGTACTTACTGTAAGTCGCTCTGGATAAGAGTGTCTGCTTAATGTAAATGTAATGTAATGTAAATACAGTTTTGCTATTCAATTAGAGAGGGTACAATTTCTGGGGAAATTGTAGGGTGTGCTTGCTTGCGTCGGTTGCACAGTGTAGCGGGGTTTGCTCGTTTAAGATTAGCAATACTTAATTTATAATAAAGTATGTAGTTCTTGGGGGGGGCACCACCTCTTATTGTTAAAGGGATAGAGGAAACCTTATTGAATAATATTTAAATAATAGCCTTCGTAATAATCAGTCTAATCTTAAGTCGTGAATTCTATGAAAGTAGAGCAGATCAGATAACGTGAGTGATACGCGAATGTTATACACAATTATTTATTTAGGAGAATGTAATTATAATGAACAAATACCAGATAAGTTATGGGTTAGTCAGAGTAGTACAGTGGCTGGATGCAAATGAGGGCGAGCAACACAATGGCTGTGTAGAGCGCGTGTAAAGGGGGGAGGGAGAGAGAGGGGTAGAGAGGGACAGGTAGGCCTTTGTGGTAACAATGGACGAGCAAGGGCAACTGACTTAGCAAGGGTTAAGCTAACTCATTTGTAAATTACAATCAAACATCAACAATTTAATCACAACATGCCAATATGTCACAGGTAAGAAATATTGCAAATCGTAGTTACTTTTGTCGGTTTGAAGAAGGGTAGAGTCAATGGTTTCGTTATCGTCCAACGAAAATAGAACAACGGAATCCTTGGCCAAAGTTCCGGGTGCTCAGTGAATTTGCAGGTTGAGAGGAATAGTTTAGAAATGACGCGTTCACTTCAGTTTAATTCCTACGAACAAGCGGGGGTGATTGTACGTTTGGGGGTTTTATACTCCAAAGAACAAGGGGGGGGTCCCCGTGAAGGTGACCTCTTTCATTGGTCAGTTTCCCCCCACCTGGGCGTCGTCCTGAGATCTGCCTAGGTGTGAAGTAGCTGTACCTTTTGAGTTCCGTTATTTCAACTGTCCATGGAATGCTCAAACTTCAGAATATAACAATAAAACATTCGTAAATGGTTTTGTTAGTATGGTACAATCATTTTGATATCAAGATTGGCTGACTTAACTATACTTGAAGGGAAGTTATAATCAACCTCAATTAAACAACGTTGTAAGTAAATGGGAAAAACACACATTATAACACATCAACTACTGTCATTGAAATAGTGTCCATGAGCCATGTAGTCCTTGATAATATGTTTGTAAATCCACATAAGAAAGTTCTTCCTTGTAAATCCTTTGTCTGATACTGTGGGCCGTGTGGCCTCTGTATCTGACCCCATGCTGGGTCAGAAGCTTTGAAGCTTCTCCTCTGGGAGAAGGACAAAGGGGGAAGACCCTTTCCTTGTCGGGGGTAGGAGAAGGTGTGATGGTACCGTGCTTTGTCTGTGGACTGTGCTACATATCCCCCTGCTGGCAACGTCCGATGATTCAACGTCGTCGGGCTGTTGGCACGTAAGAAGAGCAGAGAACAGACAAACACGACAGTACGATAGCATTTCTAC
This sequence comes from Osmerus eperlanus, assembly GCF_963692335.1. Taxonomy (NCBI): domain Eukaryota; kingdom Metazoa; phylum Chordata; class Actinopteri; order Osmeriformes; family Osmeridae; genus Osmerus; species Osmerus eperlanus. The sequence goes on from NC_085024.1 coordinate 7,149,380, forward strand.
TGGACACATTGGCATGAGTGGACTCTAAACAATGTAGGAATCAATGGGGCTAACTTGGGTCCTATTACTAAGTTTCTCTGGCTAAGGTTCTATGCCTAAAAATGAAAGGAAATAAAAGGAAAGGGAAAGAAAGGAGAAAGATTAAAATAAAATAAAATGATAGGAGTGGGAGTGGGCTTTGACTTCCTGGAGTCATAAACCTCATTTGTCAGGGGCCAGGGTAGTTTGGTTATGAGGCGTTGTAGCCTATTATTTTGACAGTACCTCAAGGTCATTCATGTTGGGTTTTCTGGTAACAGATTAAAAAATTTGATAGATTGGTGGAGCCATATTTGTCTCATGACAGTATTTTCCTATTATTTTTGGTTTAAAGGAACATTCATTCTTGAACTTTGAGGCATTTTGGCTAAGGCACCTGTTGTGCACTTGTTTCGTCAGCAATTTGACAGGGTCAGTTTGCTGGTATAAGGCCAGGCCAGGCCTCTGTGCATGGCCTGTTGTCCCTGCGAGTAGTGATGGTTTCTTCCGGGGGTTGTGCCAGCTTGTTGCAGCTGGGGTGCTTCTTCTGGGATGCTTGGTGGCCATAGTAGGTCTTCCTACTTTCTGCACTCTCATCCATTTGGCATCATATGACTTCTTTTGGACCTGTGATGCTTCTCGTCGCAGGTGGGTTTCTGATGGCACCCGACGGTCATGGCGTTGTGTTGATTTTGTTTGAGTCTTGTGTCTTGATGGGTGAGTGGCGTAGCTCTGGGGCGGTCTGGAGCGGCCATCTAACTCATGGATTCGGTCCTCTTCTGAGAGATGTGGATCAGACGTGGAATCTCCCCCCCCTTCTACTGTGAAGACTGTGTTTTGGACTTCAGGGTGAGGCAGTGGATAGGGCTTCTCGACGTTGGTCCACATCTGGTTTCGTTTGAAGTCAATGAGGGGTTCCAGTCTGTTGAGTAGATCGTGTCCAATCAGCAGCTTTTCGGTCTCAAGCGGTGAGACATGGATGGGGTGGATTAGGGACATTTCCCCAAACGTTAGCTTCAAGTACAGCGTCTCTGTGACTGGAGCTTTGTTTTGGGTGAAGCTTGTGATGTTGAATTCACTATCTTCACTTTTAATCCATCTTCTGTTTGACCTGGCTATTCCTTTTAGCTGAGCGGCCAAGGTGGGTGCAATCAGGCAGATTTCTGCACCCGTGTCCAGCAATCCTTCGCAGGGCACTTCATCTTCAAGTGTGATGGGGACATAGCTTCTGTTAGCTCTTCCTTTTCTGGAAAGCTCACCCAGAAATGTGTGTAACTGTGGGGCTTGTTTGTGTGTTGTTGTTTCTGGAGGTCGTCTTCTTGTGGGTTTGTGGTGTTTTCGGGTCCTGTTCCCTTTCTTCCATCCAATGGGGAGCATTTGAGGTGTGTTTTCCGTGTTGGGGCCTTCTAGTCATGCTGGGTCTGACGGATGTCGTCCAGGGCTGTTGTGTTCGTTTTTGTACGGTGTGGGTCTTGTTGAGTGGTTTCTTGCGTGATAGGAGTGTTGTTTGTATTCATAGTTGTTGTCGGGTTGTCTGTTGTAATTGTTTTGATATTGTTCGGGTCTTGTTGAGTGGTCTCGTGCATTATAGGAGGGTTGCTTGCAGGCGGGTCTGGGTTCGTAGGGTCTCTGGAGTTCTCTTCCTTCTAGTTGTAGGTGTGAGTCTGATTCCACCACATGGACATTTGAGTCTTGGGATCGATTGTTGTTCGCCCATGATTTATATGCCATGTCCTTCAGCTGCAGAGCCGTCATGGTTTCCTGGTTCGCGAAGGTCGTCATGAAGGGTTTTATGGATTGGGAGAGGTTGTTGATGAACACTGACTTGAACATGGGAGTTTCTTCTCCTCCGGGTTGGTTTTCTGTTGCGAAATAGGCTTTCCGGAGCCTCTCAGAATGTCTTTGGGTTTTCGTTGGCCTTTTGTTTTGTGTGCAGGGCGGTAGTGCAGCAGGAGCCTTTACTTTCTGAGTGCCAAGCCTTGAGGGTCCGGCAAGCCATGTCATAGCTGTGGCGTTCTCCAGCAGGTTGCCTGTCAAGTAGGGCTCTGATTGAGCTGGAAGAGGTGTTCTTCAACAGGTACAGCTTGTCCGCGTCTGTAGCTGTAGGCAGGCGTTCGAGATTAGAGTTCAGTTGTTCTAGATACATCTCAATGCTCTGAGTGGGATTGTCTGGATCGAACTTCTCTATGTTCCTGCTAATTTTCAATAGCAGATCTAGTGACACTGCTGGTGGCAGGTCATGCATTTCCCATGCATTTTGTGGATAGGCTGGACGTGAGGGTTCATCATCGTCATCCCATCTGTTTGGGGCTGTGGTCTGACCGCGACGTTCAGGTTGGAATTGTAGCTCCATTTTCTGGTCATCCAGTCTTCTGCTCTGCTGCTCCACATCTTCTGTTCCCCTCGTTCTTCGTGGATTCGTGTCAGCTTGGTACAGAGATTGGCTGGGAGGGGATGTATCCCTATATGGTCTTCTTGTTTCGTATTCTGAGTGGAGCGGTGCTTCAGGTGATTGCAGCTGTCTTGGGTACTGGTTTCTTGGTTGCAGATCCATTTCTCTGATGTCAGTTCTCCACCTTCGGTCGGTGTTTGAGTTTTCTTTGTCTAGGATCGTGGCGTTCGCTTTGTTCAGCTTATGAATGGTAGATAGTAGTTCCACTTTTGTTTCATGTAAGTCTTTCTTCATTGTCTCCCTGTCAGCTGTGATGTGTGAGAGATCTTGGTCCAGGTGTTGGAATTTTGTGTAGAGAGTGTGCAATTCTTCTTTTAGGTGGTCGTAGTCTGCTACTTTTTCATTAGCTTCATCCAATATCTTAATTGTGTTTTCCATGAGGGCGGTTGAGTCCTTTTTGCTTTTCTGAACCCCCTGCATTTCTTCTTTTAGGTCTCCCAGTTCCGTAGCGAGTTCCTTGTTCTCCTGTTGAAGTGTTTCCCGGATATCTTGTTCAGTTTCTTTCGCCTTGAGGGCATCCCTGAGGGTTGTTTCCTGTTCCATTAGCTGTTGTCTAGCTCTATCCAGTTCTCCAGTCAGGTCACTGGTTTCTTGTTCCATTAGCTCCCGTCGGTCCTGTTCCTTTTCTTTTTCTTTGAGGGCATCTTTGAGGGTTATTTCCTTTTCCATTAGTTGTGTCTTAGCTCTTTCCAGTTCCACAGCCAGGTTGCTGGTTTCCTGTTCCAATCGTTTCCTGTGCTCTTGTTCTCTTTGTGCCGCCTTGGTAGCATCCTCTCGATCCTGGAGAGCCTGTGTCCATTGTGTGTTGACTTTTGTTATTGATAACCTGCGTAGTGCAGCATAGTTGAGACCGAGGCTGGATAGGCATTTGACAATTTGGGATTTGCTCAATATTTGGCCTACATTTTCTATGACCACTTCTTGAGTTTTCCTGGTGATCATATCGGAATTTAGATCGGTCAGCGTTTCCACATATCTTGGGTTTTCTTTTTCGGATAGGTGGACAATCAGTTTCTCAGCTTCCGTGAGGTGAGACATGTTTGGTTCGGCTACTGGAAGTTATTAACACAATGCTATTGTGATAATGTTGATAGGCACTTTAGTTTTGTAGTGGTTCTCTTTTTGGCAACAATATATATACTTTTCTTTTCCTTTTTTTTTTGTTTACCAACTTAATATTAAAATTAAAATCAGAAGTTAATATTCAAAGATTAACAATCAAAAACTGAGATTAATATTCAGAAATTAAAATCAATATCAAAGTCACCATCCAGGATCAAAGGTTCAGAAAATAAATAAAATTGTTTAACAAATTAATATTAAGGTTAAAATCAGAAGTTAATATTCAAAGATTAACAATCAAAAACTGAGATTAATATTCAGAAATTAAATTTAACATTAAAGTCACCACCCAGGATCAAAGATTAAAAAAAAAATTGTTTACCAAATTAATATTAAAATTAAAATCAGAAGTTAATATTCAAAGATTAACAATCAAAAACTGAGATTAATATTCAGAAATTAAAATTAATATTAAAGTCACCTTCCAGGATCAAAGATTCAAACAAATTATTTATTCTTTTAGGCCTATATTAAATCTTAATTTCAGTAATCTTGTTATATTATCTATAAACGATTAGAGAATTTAGATTGAGTAGCTGTTGATTTGTTTTAGCCTAAACTGGACTGAGAAAGTACAATGTATTTAAATACTATAGCACATTAAGTTAGCCGGTTTAGCTTGTAGAATCAAACAGATAATGAACTAAATTGTTGCTGCATCTATAATGTAGCTTTATATTGGGCAAGGGTTTTACATTCACCTCGAATTGAATGCGAAACAGTGAAGCTTCTTTTCGAAAAGCTAGTTTATCAATTTCGGAATTGTTTAACAATATTGTGGCAGTACAGGCTGCGTTGTTCGGCTACTTCCAAACAAAAGTCCTTTTGGACTGATCGCAGATAGAGTGGGCAAACTAAAAATAATACACTTTACGTTTAATTATTATTTAGCGATTGTTGTTAAAGTTGTATATTGATGAGGGGTAAATAGGATTACAGTTCAGTATGGTCAACAACGCCGATATTCTGACAACTTCCACTTTTAAGTGCGCGGAATGAAAATCAAATTACAGGTCTTTGTTCACGAAAGGTAACTATTTCCGGTTAAGCAACAATAAAGGTCCTTAAATAAGCAGCTTCTCCTGTCTCAATAATTATTTTACTGTTACTTTACTGATTCTAGAGGTTGAGTGTTTACATTAATGTTGAATTACATGCAACACAAAGTGAAGCTTTTTCCGAAAAGCTAAGTTAATCAATTTACCAATTGTTTAACAAGGTAGAAGCATATAGCTTAATGTGGAGAGCTGCGTAGTCTCCTTCAAAATCAAAGTCCTTTTGGACTGATCAATGTCTGTTATCTACCTCTAACTAGACAATGGCAACTTATCAGTTGCTTGGTTGATTTACTCAACCCAAATGGCCAACACTACTATAATACACCTTTCCGAAGCGTGTATGGTACCAAAATAGTAGTGTTGTGACTCTATAAAAAGGTTCTTATGCCTTAATTTAGAAGCGCTGCCTTTGTAGTTTCACAAGATGAAATGAGACGGGTCGCAGTGTCACTGCGCACGCGCGTACCTCCGCTCAAGTCTAGCTTTTCCGAAGCTAGTTAGTTACACACAGCCAATTGTTCACGACAAAGCCAATTCAATGAGTACACAGCACAGTATTCAAACAGTGTTTAAAACCGTAGCTATCTGGGGGAATAGTTAAATACAACGGAGCGTTAATTTAACCAAAAGGGTGGGAGGGTGGGTTTCAGACGGAAAATGTATCTCCGTTATAGATCGCTCATTTCAATCTGTTTCAAAGCCTCACACGGGGCACCAATATGTAGCGGGGTTTGCTCGTTTAAGATTACCAATACTTAATTTATAATAAAGTATGTAGTTCTTGGGGGGGGGCACCACCTCTTATTGTTAAAGGGATAGAGGAAACCTTATTGAATAATATTTAAATAATAGCCTTCGTAATAATCAGTCTAATCTTAAGTCGTGAATTCTATGAAAGTAGAGCAGATCAGATAACGTGAGTGATACGCGAATGTTATACACAATTATTTATTTAGGAGAATGTAATTATAATGAACAAATACCAGATAAGTTATGGGTTAGTCAGAGTAGTACAGTGGCTGGATGCAAATGAGGGCGAGCAACACAATGGCTGTGTAGAGCGCGTGTAAAGGGGGGAGGGAGAGAGAGGGGTAGAGAGGGACAGGTAGGCCTTTGTGGTAACAATGGACGAGCAAGGGCAACTGACTTAGCAAGGGTTAAGCTAACTCATTTGTAAATTACAATCAAACATCAACAATTTAATCACAACATGCCAATATGTCACAGGTAAGAAATATTGCAAATCGTAGTTACTTTTGTCGGTTTGAAGAAGGGTAGAGTCAATGGTTTCGTTATCGTCCAACGAAAATAGAACAACGGAATCCTTGGCCAAAGTTCCGGGCGCTCAGTGAATTTGCAGGTTGAGAGGAATAGTTTAGAAATGACGCGTTCACTTCAGTTTAATTCCTACGAACAAGCGGGGGTGATTGTACGTTTGGGGGTTTTATACTCCAAAGAACAAGGGGGGGGTCCCCGTGAAGGTGACCTCTTTCATTGGTCAGTTTCCCCCCACCTGGGCGTCGTCCTGAGATCTGCCTAGGTGTGAAGTAGCTGTACCTTTTGAGTTCCGTTATTTCAACTGTCCATGGAATGCTCAAACTTCAGAATATAACAATAAAACATTCGTAAATGGTTTTGTTAGTATGGTACAATCATTTTGATATCAAGATTGGCTGACTTAACTATACTTGAAGGGAAGTTATAATCAACCTCAATTAAACAATGTTGTAAGTAAATGGGAAAAACACACATTATAACACATCAACTACTGTCATTGAAATAGTGTCCATGAGCCATGTAGTCCTTGATAATATGTTTGTAAATCCACATAAGAAAGTTCTTCCTTGTAAATCCTTTGTCTGATACTGTGGGCCGTGTGGCCTCTGTATCTGACCCCATGCTGGGTCAGAAGCTTTGAAGCTTCTCCTCTGGGAGAAGGACAAAGGGGGAAGACCCTTTCCTTGTCGGGGGTAGGAGAAGGTGTGATGGTACCGTGCTTTGTCTGTGGACTGTGCTACAACAGGGGTCCGTTTTTGAATGACATTTTTACAACTGATATTTCTGTATATTTTATATAAAAATGCATACTTATTATTTATAAAGATTACATAGATTTAAAAGCATTTTTTTTGCTGCTCATTTACAACTGAAAATACGAGTGAAGTGTATAATGAAATAGATGTCTTCTCATTTCCCCTGCAAGATGCAGCCTCATCGTTGAATCAAAACGAATAAATTTGGCAGACCGGTGTAAAAATGGACCTAATCTCTATGACTTAAACGTCCTTTTAAGTTTTTCCCTTATAGTGATATTTTCAGGCATTTAGCCTACTCATTGCATCCATTCATTAATAAAGAACCCCCTTTGAAGATTATTCTACGACGTTACCGGCAGTAGAAGATGGAATCGCGATTCAAACAGTACCATATGCTAACTGAAAATATGCCCCCCAAAACGTAAATAAGCTTGACATTTATTTAGTGGATTTATTTAGTTATTTAGTTCGTCTTGGTAGCGATTGCGTTGGTTGAATTGGATTTAACGTTCCGTTGTACGGTTTAGGCTGAAATTAATTATTTTCATGAACAGATTGACAGTTTAGGCTGTGGCATTGAAGTTCAGATTAGTAGTTAGATAGACTTTTGATTTAAGTAAGGGGAGTGCCGAACATGTTCTGTCGCCGTTTGACTTCCTAAACAGCTGTGTAGATGTTTTTGTGTCTCGCGTAGGCTACAGCATTGCAGTGAGCTACACTGGTTTGAAACCACAGGTAATGACAATTTCACCCACAAATCGTTTACTTGTAATCTAATGTAATAATAAATCCTACAACGAAAATGTATTTGTGAGGAATGTTAATTTTAACGATTGAAAACAGATGCATCATAGACCACTGTAGTATGTGTTGCCCGGGCAACAGAGGCTAATGTCATGATGCTAATACTTCAGTGAAATAGTAGACTACTGTTTCTGAAAATAGATGTACTTCCTTAATAATATCAGCTTATATTGTACATTACACATCACAATTGTGTGTCATATCACAAAGTAAAATTAGTAAATAGTTATCACCCTGGCCTCTTTGCTTGTGGCGTTTCTGCAGCTGCCTTGCAGTAAAGCAGTTAGCTTAGCTATCTCCCTGAAGTTAACAATCTGCTAAACTAATGTTCTGCTAGAGGTAGTCACGCGAGTTTTCGTGACGTTAGTGACGTAAGTAGCGTCATTGACTGTGGCTAGCAAGTTAGCCACCGTTAGCTTCACTTTTCGCCACAAAAACTTAATTTCTATTTAAACCGTGCAACGGAACGTAAATCCCAATAGAAGCAACTCAATCGCTACAAAGACGAAACTTTTGACACCTAGGTTGTCTATGTAGGCCAAATATTGACTGAGTTTTAGGGGCGCGAAAATAAACAATAATAATAACTAGAAACGGCTGTTCCTGCGAAACAGCAGTGAGAATGCTGAAAACCTGAATGGGGATAGCTGACCATGCTAAAAAAGCGGAAAATTGTGAAAATTTAGTAGAAAGTTATAAGCTGAAGCTTCAAAGCAACCGAAAGGTATTTTTGAAAGGGGCTGGAGCAGCATTCCAACAATGATTTGAAAGGATTTACCATTACTTTTAAAGGGAGAATAATTTGCACAAAAACCTTAATATTTTAAAAAGTATAAAAGTGAGAAATGAGAAAATACCCGCAAGCTGAAATGAATTTCAAAAATGTGTGAGTCACACAAAAGAGGCAGTGTGGAAGCTGAACTGCATCATAACAAAGCTAAGAGCTAAAATAGCCTACAATGTGGGAGAAGCTGAAAGCTGAACTGTTAAACAGAAGAAGAAGTAGGCTAGCTAGTCGTAACAAGAATATTATCGTTTTAACAGATGAAATTATAGTTGGGATAGTAATAGCAGTAGCAGATGTAGCCTACCATTGAGTGTGTTTACTCGGCTTTCTTAGTAGGATTCAATGTGTTGATGGAATGGAACATACAGCAGTAGAGCCGATACAGGAAGAGACGGCGACACTGTTGCAGAAGGATGATGGTGCAAGTTTTGGCCGTGGAGCATACAACGATTAATAAAAAAGAAGACGCGTTTGAGTAATCGCATAACTAATTACACATGTAAACGGAGTAATCGTATTATTGGCATAAACCGACAATTGCTAGTAATCGTGTTTCTCATGGTCAAGTAAACGTACCAATCACCTGTGTGAGAGACTGAGTGGTGCGTGTCTGTCGTTACGGTGATGGTGCAGCTATGATTGCTAACGCGCTGAGGGCAGAGAATAAGAGAAATGTAGCTCGAATCCACACCTCAAACAAGATAACCTAGACGCAAAACTGTACGTCCAATCCAAAAAATAAGGATATTTTCCGCGACCCAAGACTCTGCCGAAACCAGAGATATTCTTTATATGTCTGTGCAGTCAGAAATACGACTCTACCTGCAGTTTCAAAAACGTGTTCCTTTTGCTTTCCTGGTGCTTGTTTGTTTGGTTGCCACGGTGATGGCGCAGCTGTGATAGCTAACGAGCTAGGCAGAGAGAAAAACGAACATTTACCTAGCATCCACACCTCAAACAAGTTGACCTAGACGCAAAACTATACGTCCAATCCAAAATATAAGGATATTTTCCGAGACTCTGCCGAAACCAGAGATGTCCTTTATATGTCTGTGCGGTCAGAAATACGACTCTATCGGCAGTTTCAAAATCTTGTTCCTTCTTGCTTTCTCTGACTGATTTTACTCACCTCTCCATTGAAGTTAGTGAGAGAATTTGAAAGGCTGCTCTCGCTTCAAGGCTCATAGCTGAAAATCTGTAAATGTGAGCTCTTTAGTAGTTACATTGGCTGAAAGAGGACAATTTTTCCTACATTTTAAGGTATAACTTGTTTCTGTAAGTTAAACTATATGAACGTTAGAGGAATTTGTTTGACAAATTAGTTGAATATCAGAAAAAGAGCAGCAAGCAGAGTGTGCCACTCTGCTTGCTGCTCATTCATAAAAATCAAGAAGGAGCAAACATTTTAATGTATTTCAAACTGTCATAATTCAAAATTGGCTGAACATTTGAAAAAGCTGAATCATTTGGGAATAGCTGAATGTCTTGTGAACATTTTAAAGGTTGAATGGTGTCTCTAGCTGAAAGTAAGCTGAAGTAGTTACGTTTGAAAGAGGAGGAAGGTTTTTAATGATTTGAAAGGATTTACCATTACTTTTAATGGGAGAATAATTTGCACAAAAACCTTAATGTCTTAAAAAGTATAAAAGTGAGAAATACCAAAAGTCATAGCCATCATCTCCTGAAGGAGCTGAACGTTTTGATACAAAAGTTGTAGGAATCGGTTAAAGTATGCAGAACGAGTTAAAGGCCAAAAAACGGCGGAAGAACTAAGAAGTTGATACTAGAAACCGCTGTTCCTGCGAAACAGCAGTGAGAATGCTGAAAACCTGAATGGGGATAGCTGACCATGCTAAAAAAGCTGAAAATAGTGAAAACTTAGTAGAAAGTTATAAGCTGAAGCTTCAAAGCAACCGAAAGGTATTTTTGAAAGGGGCTGGAGCAGCATTCCAACAATGATTTGAAAGGATTTACCATTACTTTTAAAGGGAGAATAATTTGCACAAAAACCTTAATATTTTAAAAAGTATAAAAGTGAGAAATGAGAAAATAGCTGAAATGAATTTCAAAAATGTGTGAGTCACACACAAGAGGCAGTGTGGAAGCTGAACTGCATCATCTTAACAAAGCTAAGAGCTAAAATAGCCTACAATGTGGGAGAAGCTGAAAGCTGAACTGTTAAACAGAAGAAGTAGGCTAGCTAGTCGTAACAAGAATATTATCGTTTTAACAGCTGAAATTATAGTTGGGATAGTAATAGCAGTAGCAGATGTAGCCTACCATTGAGTGCGTTTACTCGGCTTTCTTAGTAGGATTCAATGTGTTGATGGAATGAAACATACAGCAGTAGGGCCGATACAGGAAGACACAGCGACACTTTGTTGCAGAAGGATGATGGTGCAAGTTTTGTCCGTGGAGCATACAATGATTAATAAAAAAGAATCATGTAGACGCGTTTATTGAGTAATCGCATAACTAATTACACATGTAAACGGAGTAATCGTATTATTGGTATAAACCGACAATAGCTAGTAATCGTGTTTCTCATGGTCAAGTAAATGTACCAATCACCTGTGTGAGAGACTGAGTGGTGCGTGTCTGTCGTTAGGGTGATGGTGCAGCTATGATTGCTAACGCGGTGAGGGCACAGAATAAGAGAAATGTAGCTAGAATCCACACCTCAAACAAGATAACCTAGACGCAAAACTGTACGTCCAATCCAAAATATAAGGATATTTTCCGAGACCCAAGACTCTGCCGAAACCAGAGATATTCTTTATATGTCTGTGCAGTCAGAAATATGACTCTACCTGCAGTTTCAAAAACGTGTTCCTTTTGCTTTCCTGGTGCTTGTTTGTTTGGTTGCCACGGTGATGGCGCAGCTGTGATAGCTAACGAGCTAGGCAGAGAGAAAAACGAACATTTACCTAGCATCCACACCTCAAACAAGTTGACCTAGACGCAAAACTATACGTCCAATCCAAAATATAAGGATATTTTCCGAGACCCAAGACTCTGCCGAAACCAGAGATGTCCTTTATATGTCTGTGCGGTCAGAAATACGACTCTATCGGCAGTTTCAAAATCTTGTTCCTTCTTGCTTTCTCTGACTGATTTTACTCACCTCTCCATTGAAGTTAGTGAGAGAATTTGAAAGGCTGCTCTCGCTTCAAGGCTCATAGCTGAAAATCTGTAAATGTGAGCTCTTTAGTAGTTACATTGGCTGAAAGAGGACAATTTTTCCTACATTTTAAGGTATAACTTGTTTCTGTAAGTTAAACTATATGAACGTTAGAGGAATTTGTTTGACAAATTAGTTGAATATCAGAGAAAGAGCAGCCAGCAGAGTGTGCCACTCTGCTTGCTGCTCATTCATAAAAATCAAGAAGGAGCAAACATTTTAATGTATTTCAAACTGTCATAATTCAAAATTGGCTGAACATTTGAAAAAGCTGAATCATTTGGGAATAGCTGAATGTCTTGTGAACATTTTAAAGGTTGAATGGTGTCTCTAGCTGAAAGTAAGCTGAAGTAGTTACGTTTGAAAGAGGAGGAAGCTTTTTAATGATTTGAAAGGATTTACCATTACTTTTAATGGGAGAATAATTTGCACAAAAACCTTAATGTCTTAAAAAGTATAAAAGTGAGAAATACCAAAAGTCATAGCCATCATCTCCTGAAGGAGCTGAACGTTTTGATACAAAAGTTGTAGGAATCGGTTAAAGTATGCAGAACGAGTTAAAGGCCAAAAAACGGCGGAAGAACTGAGAAGTTGAAAAGCAATAGTGAGAATGCTTAACAGCATTCTCACAATAATAATAATAATAATAAAGAGAAACAGGAAAACAATAGTGAGAATGCTTAACAGCATTCTCACAATAATAATAAATAGAAACAGGAAAACAATAGTGAGAATGCTTAACAGCATTCTCACAATAAAGAGAAACAGGAAAACAATAGTGAGAATGCTTAACAGCATTCTCACAATAATAAATATATATGTGAGAGAACAAAGGTTGTGCCCTTGCCGAAGGCAAAGCACACCCAATTAAAAACAGCACATTATTATTCACTATATTGTTGAGATATCTATTAATATTTTCTGGAAATCGAGTATCCTCAGAGACATCCACCACTGTTCAACCTGATCCATGGAACACTGATGTACCAAGTGGTGAGTAATGGGGGGGGAATGGACGTACAGTGCACGACTCCTCATGTTGTTCTTGTCCTGTCATACTTTTAATTTTGTTTTATGTATGTTAGGCAGCATGCACTGAAATGTGTGACTGGTGAGCTTCATTGTGTATTTTTACTTTAGTTTTGCCGGAAGCAGTGCCCCAGACAGTGGCCCTTGGTGTTCCCCAGACAGCGGCCCTTGGTGTTCCCCAGACAGCGGCCCTTGGTGTGCCCCAGACAGTGGCCCTTGGTGTGCCCCAGACAGAAGCCCTCAACGATTCAGCAACAATGAAGCCTTGGGAAACAGACTGAAATCCTATCCAGGACCAGCTGGTATGATAATAAGTACAAATATTTCCTATTTGTCATGGTGTACACTCTTATCTCACTAAATGCTGTTATTTCCAGCTTGATTACGTGTTGGACACAGGAAGTCCTGCTTTGGAAATTATTGTTAAAGAAGGTCCAACATGTATTACAAGTGAAGAATTCTTGAGTCTAGGGCTGCGAAGAGACATGGATTCTACTGTGAGCAGTGTGAAGTTGGAAACATGAGGAAGGGAAAATCCATGTTTGTATTAATTTTTCTGGTTGTTCAGTTTTGATTGTTTCTTGCAGATTGGGAATGCTTGCATGAAATTGATTCATGAAGCGGCTCAGCAACATGTATGTTATGTATATACAGAAGACTAAAGCCTAAATTGATCAGAATATTGTTGTTACTATATTGTGTTATATTTTGTCTTTTCAAATTTGCTGTTTTTTTTGTACTAGGGCAAAGACATTTATATAGAGGTCATGTATGTTGTTCCTACTTGGAAGCATACACAAACCAACATGACTGTCAACTTTCCAGTGAGTGCATATTAAATAACAAAACAGGTATGGCTTCACAAAAATATAGATCTGCATAATGACAATATGTTGTTTCATTCATTTAGGAGGATGTTGACATGAAAGACTTCTTAGTCTTTCCGGCATGGACCACTGCAAACGGGCCAGAACACTTCATTCTCTGTGTAAGGGAATGTTACTGTTACCACAGTATACTACATAATAGTGTCTATAACTGTAGTGGTTAGTAAGTAGTAGTAAGTAGTGTCTTAGTGTATTTATCTAGGTGTGTTATAGTGTATTTTAATAATTGTGGTATTTATAAATGCTTTATATTATGTTTTCCTGGTCAGTTGTAAACATTAATATATTTCAAATGTTTTTAATTTCTCTATCATTTACATCTATACACTTACACAGATATATATTTCTTGGACTGCTGTTCCATAACTTGACCACTATAACTGTCAACAGTTTATTCGTTTTTTATTCCAAACAGAGTAAAATCCATCCTTCCTCCCTGTCATAAATACTTCTCAACTCAACTCTTTACCCATTACCACATTATAGATCATGAGGCCCCTCCTGAGAGAGATGCTCTTTTTAGACTCGCAGTACACAATGCATGAGTCTGGCTTCGGCGATGCTGAGTACAGACACATTTTTAGGTCCACAGATGAGACATACTGTATGCCAAGTTCAGATGGCAAATTATGTTTTGGCAATTTTCCTAGAGCCTGTAATAGTATGTTTCTATAGCCTATACAAGCATGTTTTGGCTATGTTCCTACAGCCTGTAATAGTATGTTTTTAATGTTTCTATCGCCTCTACAAGCATGTTTTGGCTATGTTCCTATTGCCTTATGTCTCAGTGGTTGTAAACATCAACCTGTTTATTGTTTTATTACTTGGCTCTGATCAGTGATTTTTTTTCTCAAATTTTACAATCAAACTTTTACATTTACACGTGACACCTACTATACATGTAGCAGCCACTGCAGACTTATGTGCACCATCACTGATGAACTGTAAATTAGAGTATTTATGCCAAAATATCCTGTTATAATTATATATATGTTTTCTTTTTGTATAGGAATATTGCTCAGCAAATAGATCCTGGGAGCTGGACTGAGAAGACATGGCATGATATTGGGGTGAATAATAAATGCATAGTTATTTAGATACTACAAAGAAATATTACTATTGCCCGTACTCTTGACTTCATATAGAAGTCATCATGTGACGGAGAACACAGCAGCTGTTAGACTTATCTGTCATGTTTCAATTTCTTTTTATGATTTTAGGGCTTGCCACACCAGACCTGTGGAAATGACTGTGGGATATTCATGCTTATGGTAAGTTTACAGTTGTCTTGGAAAGTATATGCAGGCTTCTGTTAACATTGTGAATACAATGCTTTGTTTTCCATCTTCTCTGTATCTCCCCCCCCCCCCCCCCCCCCAAAAAAAAAACAACATACATATTGCAACATACTATACTAACAAATTTATCTTGGAAAAAAAAGGATACATTAATAACTAAATTCTCATAGTCACTGTCAAATTTATTTCAGATTGACATGCCTTCGATTCCGAAGTGGTGGTGTCTTTTACTAATGGAGCGTTTTGAAATACAAGGGTATGACAGCCCTAAACATTGTGTTTATTAATTCCAATAACACTTCGAAGGTCACTTTTAGATTATCTAAAATCTCAGTCAAATATCAGCAGCGTGTCAGAACATCTGATGGCTACATAATGTCAACCATCTACAGATAAACAATCAGTAGACTATCACTAACAAGTACTCTACATGGAAGATTCACTCATGTCAATTGTGCAACAATGCCTTAGCTTTTTCCGTTGCAATACTTTCTATTAATCATATTAATTTTTGAAAGGTATGGCCAGAGGTTTGCCTTCTGGACTGATGAGGCCTGACGTTTGCTGCAGGGACAACTTGACCCAGTGTACAGGGCGGCAAGACCGAGTGGCATCACTGAGGATCGTCCACTACACATGCAAGCTGTCACTGACCGCACTGCAGAGGAAAAGAGACAAGTGGACTTCATCGTACAGTCCAAGGGACTTTACTTTGACAATGTTCACTTATTTTTTTCTCATCAAAGGAACATCAACAGATGTATCATTTCACTATGCCGGTCATTTATTGTCTCTCTTTAATGTATGTATTTAATGTCAGTTGTTCAATGACTACCACACAACACACTCATTCCAATTCCCACTAAATAAATGTTTCTGTACATTGATTTGCCCATAGGGTGTATTCAATGGAAAGCTTTCGTCCTGGTTTCCTCTGAAGACCTCTTCCCAGGTGCCTGTCTACCTCGACAGTGAGGAACTACAGGACACCCTTATTGCCTCTCTGAAGGCAGTGCTGAACCGAACACCAACCAAACTGAGGTTCACAGATGAAGTGCAGTACATCCTTGGTGTTCTATTTCCAGAGGTAGGCCTAGCCATGTAAAGTATTTGTACATGTTCCTGCTCCTGCACTTTCAAAGCCTATATAAACAAAATGCCTACCATGTTGCTACCTATGTATAATGGCTTGAGGTACAGTATTGGCATAACAGTGTATTTCAATTGTTTAAAAATTAACCATATCATTTTTGTAGGCCATCATATAGGCCTGAGTATTCTCAAGAATATGTCCCTGCAGGATGCAGAAAAGGTGTTCATCTCTGGACCAGTTTATCATCAGAGGTAAGTAGAGAATGTACATTTTCTGCACAATGCCATACAACTTTATCATCTAATATTAATACCTGTATTATCAACCACTTCAGTAATGCTAATTAATGTACACTTCTTTGTTAGTGTAACTGATATTTATGCTTACCTAGAAATAATATTGTCTGTCTACTATTTCAGTGAAGTGGAGGAGTTTGATAGGGGGATATCGAAACAATTGCGCCCAGAAGGGAGACCATTCTAGTAAGTAGTGCTGTTACTGACTTCACAATCTGGGGTTTGAATATTGAAGGGTCAGGACAAGTCAAATATCCATAATGTTTTTTTATATTTGTTTTTCTTGCTTCTGTCTCTCATTGAAGGATGAAGTTGTATGGAGGATATGAAGGGGTGATGGAGGTCGATATGGAGGGGCGATTGTTAAATAAACAATGTATATCTTGAATCTGCCCTGAGAGTCGTCCTTGTGTCTTGCCTCTCTAACATTACACATTTGTGGTTGAGGTTGAGTGACTGCAAAAGCCATAGCAAATAGAATATAACTTAACTTTTCCAGAACTTTGTGGTGTCAGACACATACAAAATGTAGTATGCACACAGGCATGTGCAGTATTTACAGGTATATGAAAGATGACATCTGATCCACTGACATGGTCAGTGGATCAGATGTCAATGTTTTGGTCAATGTTTTGTTTCATGTCCAATACAAAACAGTACATCCTAGCATTCCCATCCACACCAAAGGAAGCATCCTCATGCAGCCCATCCATTCACCATAGAGGTTCATCACCAGCAGCAGAAGAGAAGGAAGTGGTGGATCCTCCGCAGCCCCATCCATCCCACATCACACAAAGAAAACGTTTGTGATGACATGAAATAAAATAAAGTATAACAGATTGGAGTTTAACTTATATTTCCTCAGATAACTTTATTTATGTATAATAAATAAATCCAAGATGGCGCCGATGACAGCTGCCTCGGTTGCTAGGTGCGCTCTGTTTTGTCTTGTTTTGTCTGTTAATTCAGTGTTCTGCCCAGATTTCCGGGGTTCTCTAACAAGAGAAGTACTTCTAGCCAGTGCCGCGCTAGGCTTTGCCCATGCAGTGAAACGCCGAAGAAGGGGAAAGCGAGCGGGAGCGCTAGTTCGGCTACGCAGACGTGGAATCCGAACAGTGCTTCCAAGTTTTTTCCTCTCCAATGTTCGGTTTTGTGCTTCACGGAGACATGGCTGTGTGATTTGATCCTGGACACCGCATTGCATCTGGCAGGCTTTCAACTCGTGAGAGCTGACCGGGACACAGCACTCTCCGGCAAAACCAAAGGCGGTGGTATTTGTTTCTACATCAACAGTGGCTGGTGTGTAGATGTGACAGTGATTCTGCAACATTGTTCTCCGGATCTGGAATAATTTTGTTATAAACTGTAAACCTTTTTACTCGCAAAGAGAATTTGCTTCACTCATTTTGGTCGGAGTCTACAGGGCGCCGGGTCCACAGGTTAAAGAGGCCCAACGCATGCTCGCCGACCAGATTCTGAGTGTGGAGCGAGCAAACCCGGATTCCCTTGTTATCGTACTCGGCGACTTTAACAAAGGTAATCTTAGCCACGAACTCCCTAAATACAGACAATTCAGAGAAGCCAACCAGAGAAGAGAACACTCTGGATCACTGCTACACTACAGTCAGTAGAGCCTACCACGCCGTCCCTCGTGCAGCACTGGGTCACTCTGACCATGCCATGGTCCATCTGATTCCTGCATACAAGCAGAAATTAAAGCTCTGTAAACCTGTTGTGAGGACATCAAAACAGTGGACCAGTGAGGCTATGGAGGATCTGCGGGTGTGCTTGGACCGTACTGACTGTTGGACTGTTCACGACCGCTACCAATAGTCGGGATGAACTCACAGAGGCTGTGACATCATACATCAGCTTCTGTGAGGACTGCTGTATTCCAACACGCACCAGGGTGAACTTCAACAACGACAATCCTGGTTCTCAGCAGAGCTCAGAAGGTTGAGGTCAGAGAAGGAGGAAGCATTTAGGAGTGGGGATAGAGACAGATTCAAGGAGTCGAAGAACAGGTTTAGCAAGGCGGTGAGAGATGCTAAACGACTGTACTCAGAGAGACTGAAGCGCCAGTTCTCTGCTAACGACTCTGCTTCTGTCTGGAGAGGGCTCAGGCAGATTACCAACTACAAGCCCAGAGCCCCCCACTCCACTAACGACTCCCGCCTGGCCAACGACCTGAACGAGTTCTACTGTAGATTTGAAAGACAATTGGATTGTCCTGATCTACCCCCTCCCACCCATGTAGCCTCCCCCCCTCTACAGTGACGACTCTTTCCATTCAGGAGGATGAAGTTAACAGACTTTTAAGTTAACAAGAGGCAGAAGACCCGCAAAGCAGCTGGGCCGGACTCTGTCTCTCCAGCCACCCTCAAGCACTGCGCTGACCAGCTCTGTCCGGTGTTTACCAACATCTTTAACACCTCCCTGGAGACATGCCATGTGCCAGCCTGTCTCAAATCCTCCACCATCATCCCTGTGCCCAAAAAGCCAAGGCCAACAGGACTCAATGACTACAGACCCGTCGCCCTGACCTCTGTGGTACTGAAGTCTTTTGAGCGCCTTGTGCTGGCACACCTCAAATCCATCACCGACCCTTTCCTGGACCCACTGCAGTTTGCCTACAGAGCCAACAGGTCGGTGGATGACGCCGTTAACATGGCCCTCCACTTCACCCTACAGCACCTGGACTCCCCAGCATCCTACGCCAGGATCCTGTTTGTGGATTTCAGCTCTGCCTTCAACACCATCATCCCTGCCCTGCTTCAGGACAAGCTCTCCCAGCTGAACGTGCCCGACTCCACCTGCAGGTGGATCACAGACTTCCTGTCTGACAGGAAGCAGTGCGTTAAGCTGGGAACACAAGTCTCTGACTCCCGGTCCATCAGCACCGGATATCCTCAGGGCTGCGTCCTTTCCCCTCTGCTCTTCTCCCTGTACACCAACAGCTGCACCTCCAGTCATCCGTCTGTCAAACTTCTGAAGTTTGCGGACAACACCACCCTCATTGGGCTCATCTCTGACGGGGACTGACGGGGACTGACGGGGACCTATAATCAGACTGAGTCTGATTATAGGTGGGAAGCTGACAACCTGGTGACCTGGTGCAGCCAGAACAACTTAGAGCTTAATGCTCTTAAGACAGTGGAGATGGTTGTGGACTTCAGGAAGAATACAGTCCCACTCACCCCCATCACCCTGTGCAACTCCCCAGTCAACACTGTGGAGTCCTTCCGCTTCCTGGGCACCATCCTCTCCCAGGACCTCAAGTGGGAACTGAACATCAGCTCCCTCACTAAGAAAGCACAACAGAGGATGTACTTCCTACGGCAGATGAAGAAATTCAACCTGCCAAAGACAATGATGGTGCACTTCTACACAACCATCGAGTCCATCCTCACCTCTTCCATCACCATCTGGTACGCTGCTGCCACTGCCAAGGACAAGAGCAGACTGCAGCGTATCATCTGCACTGCTGAGAAGGTGATCGGCTGCAATCTGCCTACCCTCGAGGACCTGCACACCTCGAGGACCCTGAGGCGAGCGAGGAAGATTGTGGCCGACCCCTCCCACCCTGGCCACTCCCTAATCCAGCTACTCCCCTCCGGCAGAAGGCTGCGGTGCATCAGGACCAAAACCTCACGCCATAAGAACAGTTTCTTTCCATCTGCTACTGGCCTCTTCAACAAGGCCAAGGACTCCCATTGACATTCATTCATTATTTAACCCAGTATCTGATTGCACTATTGCACTATGTTGACCACTCATGCTGCTTATTCTTATCCTTATTCTTATTTTTATATATATTTTATTTTATATTTAAATTGTTTTATTCTGAGATTGTTTAGTTCTTAGGAATAGTTAAACTTCAGTACCTTTACTTAATTTAAGATTCGTATATGTTTAGTGTTTGCACCTCCCTGCCACAGTAAATTCCGTGTTTGTATAACATACATGGCGAATAAACCAAATTCTGATTCTGATAGAGCATAGAATCAAATAATGAAATGAATCACAGAATACGTACATTGTACATATACATATAAATAAGTATTTTGACTGTGGAGAAGACAGAACCCTGTGTGTGTGTGTGTGTGTGTGTGTGTGTGTGTGGAATTAAATTATCTGCAGTATGAATCAAGGATTTACTCATGTTTAGTAGTTGTATTCCCAACAGATGTCAGATCAGATTCAACTTTATTGTCATTACACAAGTACAGGTACAAGGCAACGAAATGCAGTTTAGGTCTAACCAGAAGTGCAATAGCAGCAAGTGCAGGATATACAGTGTAGTGCAATAAAGTATGGACAGAAGCTATCCGTGTAAAGTGTAAAAATGCAGTGGAAAGTGATTGCATATTACAGTTAGAATTACGGTGCAAAATGCAAATGTAAACAGTTGGTGCTGTAAATAACAGTCGGCAGTGCAAATGAACATAATCCAGTTAAGGTATTGTAGTGCAAGATGCATAAGTAAACAGTTGTTACTGTAATAAACAGTCAGTAGTGCAAATTGACATTCCAGTAGTGCAAATAACAAAGTGAAGGCAAATGTGAGGTACACTGTAAAAACAATCTGTCGATTTTACGGTAAAATACTGGCAGCTGTGGTTGCCAGAATTTTACCGTAAAAAATATGGTGACCATGTATAAGGCATTACGGTATGATTTTTGAGAACTGTAAAATGCAATGTTTAAAATTGTGTTATTTACAGTAAATTACTATTTTAAAAAGTATATGTCATAAACCTGTTTACAGTAATTTGCTGTCAATATAACAGGCAGAATGTAAACTATCTTACAGTAAACTACCGTAATAAATATAGTGACCATGTATAAGACATTACGGTATGATTTTTTAGGAACTATAAATTTCATGGTTGTAAACTGTTTTTCCAACGGTAAATTACTATGTAAAAACCAGATCTATTGTAAACCAGTTTACAGTAATTTTCTTTTAAAATAACAGCAATACTATGAACCTTTTTACGGTAAACACAAAAAATTGTATAATTTACAGTAAATTACTGGCAGCTGTGGTTGCCAGAATTTTACCATAAAAAATACAGTGATAACATATAGAACATTACGCCAGTAGTATGCCAGTAAATTTCACAGTTGAAAATGTTTTTTGTTTGTGGTAAATCTCTATGGAAAAACATATATTGTTAACCTAATATAATGTAAACTTTCAAATCAATTCCAATGCATCAATAACCAAGCAAACTTACTGCTAGTACCATAAATACTTCAACTTACTGAATATTGTGTAATAAGGAAAGGTTGCTTCTGGGAACAAAAACCAAGTCAAAACTGGAAAGCACAACTCAAACTTTAATCAAGTCACGGATGTTCAGAGCAGCTTCCAACAAAAATGGCAACAAAATAGCTGTTGCCTTGATCTTAGTGTTCAAGTAATAACTTCTTATTGTTTGACTTACTGAAAGTACAGCCTTTAACAAAAAATACACACAATTGCTGCTTATTGCTCATGTAATCAAAAGGTATTAGTAATTCAACAGAAAATGCACAATGAGCCAGTTTACATAAATTTAACAAAATCGCTTATTTTAACCCTTAAGTCGACCGAAAAGAAAGAATACAGAAAATTATTATTATTGTGTATACCGTTTCATACCAGTTTATACAGCTGGCGCTGTGCGGTCAGACAACAGTTCAGTTGGATAGGTCCGTCTTTAACATGTCCCTCTCCAATCCTGGTCAGCGAGATCTGCGATGAGGGTAAGGACCCTTAAGTTGACCGAAAAGAAAGAATACTGAAAATTATGATCATTTGCAGCCCTTGTGTATACTGTTTCATACCAGTTTATACAGCTGGCGCTGTGCGGTCAGACAACAGTTCAGTTGGATAGGTCCATCTTTAACATGTCCCTCTCCAATCCTGGTCAGCGAGATCTGCGATGAGGGTGAGGACTCTTGGGTTCACCGACAGCTGTTTCTTGTTCTTCTTTGTTTCAACTTTTGTGCCCCTCTCCGGATTGATCATGAAGAAACACCTTTGAACATAATTTCATAATCAAGGAATCTTTTTATTTTATTATCTAATAAAAATATAAATAAAAACACTTATTTACCTCTGAATGAACTCAAGTGTGGAGCCCAGTTCCACGGGATAATGGATATTGAGGCAGTAGTAGGTTCCAAACATCAAACAGATGGCAGAGATGAAGTTGGGGATGTGGTCATTCACGACCTTGCCATCTACACTTAGCATAAACTGTCTTGAGGCATAGCAAGACGTTCCTGCAAAGAACAGACAGGTAGAATAACAGACCAGCCATTACCATCCAGAAGAAGTCTTACCAAAATTGCTAGGCTTTGAAGCAGCACTTTAAAACATGACAGTGAATGACAGTTTTCATGTAATACTTCCTAACATTAGCTTAATGAAACTAATTATCAACACTTACCACATACAATGATGCATGGTGTCACAGGCAAGCTTTCCACTTGTACTTCGTTTGCCAGACATGTTTGTTCCACATAGTGGAAGAGGTTCTCCTCTTTTTCATTAAAGTACGAGAGAAGAAGGAGTATCATATCCTTGACATCTTCTGAGCAGCCCTCTAACGGTCCTCTCAGAATTTCCAGCTTTGTGACAGCCTGAAGAACTCTTTTGCTCTTGTCTGCACAAAAGGTTCTCATTAAGTCCAGAAGCCGTTTTCCCTTTTTTTCAACATTGGTGAGGAAAGTCTCTTTCAGTGATATGCCAGTGAGCTCTTGGAAGTGGACTGTCATTCCAATCTCCTGGAACAAAAAAGGCCACTCCTCCATGAGGGATTGCAGATCTGTTCCCTGGTTTATCTCTTTACGTTGGGAGTAGTAGGTACACTTCATTAGAGTTTCTACCTCGCCTGGGGTGAAGTTAGTCTGTTCACTGAGCGCTTTAATTTGGTCTTTCTTCTCTTGTTGGCTTTCTGGTGTCTCACTCACTGGCATATATTTCATGTCCCACTTTACGCAACCATAGGTGTCCTGCTTAGCTGCCCTTTGTTCATCTGGGATTTCATCTGTTTCGTACTCTTCTGACCCCTGTTTGCGCTTCTTAATCCTTGGTGTTGAAGACCGCTTCACATTTTCAATCCAGGCTTGTAATTGCTTGACTAGTGAGTGATATCCTTGTCCAATCACATCACCTGCTATGACATCTTGCAGTGACTGTGGATACTTTGCAACCATTTTTTTGGCAACTTCTGTGGAGGCTTTTGTATTGGGAGAGGCACAGGCTTCCATCATGAAAGTAACAACAATCCGGACCATTTCTCTATGTAGCCGTGGACTTGGCCTTTTCCCCCTCTCTAAACACTGCATCAAGCCTTCAGGAAACTTTGTCCATGGGATCTGGAAGTCGTCAACCCAGTCTGCAGCAGTAATCGACGGGGAGAGACTGACTGAAGAGCATGTTGAGGAAGATGGAGGAGACAATGCTGACTGGCTATGGCCTTCATTGGTTTGTGCTGTAAAGAATGGAATCAACAAAATGTATTTAAAGTATGTTTTATCCTTAGTTCAGACCTACTTCAAAAAAGGTTGTCAAAATTACTTACTGGTTTGTTTCCAGGCAGCTACCAATCTTCTTGCTTGAATTGGTCTCAGTGTTGAAAGCAGATCAGCTTCCTGGATGAAGTGAAAATACTCGCTGGTCTCTACCCCCAATGATTGGAGTGTCTCCACTAAATTATCCAATACTGAGGCTGGGAGGTCTGGTATCACATTTGTGATGGCACTGCGAATGTTGATTTGCTCTGGATTATCCATTTCTGAGTATGTAAGTGATTAAAGCACAATTAACCACAGAATGACAGTCCAAGACAGTTAACAATGTGATAACACACTGTGTTTCAAAGGAACTATTTGGTATCCATCTTTCATATAAGATGGCAATGGATAGAAATCAATCAAGTCACTGATGTTAAGACACTGCATCTTTTCATTGTCTTTCCTAACTGAGTAAAGGTGGTAGTCAGAAAGGAATTCTGCTGTGTACACTGACATCAGAAAATGAACAGTGTCATTTTTAATCCAAATGAGCACTAGTTCACCAAACTGCACTGAGTCAATGTTCCCTGTGATAAGGAATTGCCCTTTTTTATATGACGTTCCCTTATACAGAATTTCTGCTGTGACCTTTGTGTTGGTCTCAGTGAAGCCAAATTGTCTGACTGCATCTTGAATGGCTTTACTGTATAGTCCTGAGTAAAATGGACAACCATTTTTAACTTGGAAGACAGCCTTGCCCGATCCTGCTGAAAGATACGCATGTAACAGCTGATGTCTTTCAGACAGAGTAAGACAGAGGTTTTTGAAATTTTTCAAATTCCTTGCACATCTCTTGAAATAACTGTGCTTACTTTCAAAGCGCATTGTCCATAATCTGATCAGGGGTCCACATTTCAGAATCATTTCTGGGTAGTGACGTAAATAATGATGCTTTGGTTTCAGGCAACATTCTGGGAATAGAGCTTTTCTTGACTCTAAGTATTCTTGAATAAGAACATCAAGGTATGCAACCTGAGGGACAGAGATTTTCTGAGCACATATCATGTCCACAATGTCTTTCAGCTGCAGAGTCAACTGCCACACATTATCTGCTTTATCTTCCACTCTGTCACCAATTATGAGAGGCAACAGCCTTAGAAAATTCCAATTCTGTACAGCTTGACCTGAGAGTTTAGTTCCATGGGGGCTGACCTCACATGGTTTTGTAGAAGCATCGGAAGCGCAGTATTTAAACTGTTTAATCCGTCGATTCAGAATGGAATAAGTGAACCAAGCCTTTTTCTTTATGAAATACTTAAGATACAGTGCAACATCGTAAGACAAAACACCCTCAAAGATGTCGTGTCCCAGACAAGGTGGCAAACCTGGCAGACAGACATTAAAGTATTTCAAAGAATTAAAGACCGACTTAAACTTTACTCCTTCCACATCTGTGGATGTACCTTCGGTCTGGAGGCGATCAACAGCAAAATTGTTGTTCTCAATAGTCCTCTCTGGTCCACACAGATTTGGATCACCCTGAAAGTCAGATCTGTTTATTAAGCAGTACCTACAGAAATATTTTGAGGTGCTGAAATTTTCAGTGAATCCACCGATGCAATGGGAGCCCAAATTATCTCCAGCAATGCAATACAAGGTTCCCTTGACTGTTTCATTTGATACAACAATCCCATTATCCTCCAATTCCTTCAAGTCTGTTATTAGTTCAGAGAACACCTTAGCATGCCCAAACGCTTTGAAATCTTTCTCTCTACACAATAACACAAGTGACATGTGGTCTGTATCAGACCGTACATGAAGTGGTAAGTTGGCAACAGATGCATAGACAGCTAAAACTTTATGTCTTGTCTTGGCAGAGCCTAAAGGGTTAACTACTTCGAAGGCATCCTGGTATAGAACTAACTTGACACATGATGGATTTTGAGGAGAAAAATCATTGTTTTTGAATATCTGACCATCCCTAATGTCACTTAGAACATCTGAAGGAGATTCGGGTGAGTGCTCTCCTGACACACAGTTCTGCAACTGATCAGATTCTAACAAACATTTCAAAGTCTCTCTCACAGGCACATAATAGGCAAACCTATCTATCCTGTTCTCATCTCTTCCTAAAAATATTTTCTTGGGCTCCACATAGTTGAATTTTTCTTTGAAAGACTTGGCTCTTGAATAATCTGTTCGCATTGGCCCTGTATGACATGCAGTGAACAGATCAAATCCCTTGACAGCCTCACAAACCTTGGTTATGTCCTCATCTGATAATGAGGTGTCATTTTTTAGCAGTGAACTAAGTTTACTCAAAGTATATGTTTGACCCAACTCATTTATGTTTTGCATTTCCTCAACAATGTTCTGTATAGTTGAAGCAGGCAGAAGGAACTGCCACTGCAATCTCAAGTAGAACAAACTCACGTTTCTAAGATAAAGATCACTGAAATTTTCAGATATGTCCAAATCGACTTCATCTGTGCCTGTCGCTGGACCTGCATAACAGTGAGGGACAATGTCACCTGACTCAGGTGGAGTAGATGTTGACGGATGAGAAGCAGATTCTCTATACACATCACTTACACTGCTGTCTGTAAAACCTCTGTGCTTCCGTGACATATGCGCGGTAAATGAAGACTTGACTTGGAAATCTGTATTACATCCTCTAACTGGACAACTTACAGCACGTCCTTCTACAATATGCTCCTTCAAGTGAGCAATCAGTTCATGGGTATCTTGACACTGGTGTTCACACAAGGCCACTAACGTCACTGTGTCCAATCCCGACCGCTGTAAACTACTATTGTCCAAACCCGAATGGGGTTTGGACACTCAGTTTCCGGTCTTTTTGCCAGCATTTTCTTTTGCTATCGCCAGCAAAGTGTAAGTAGTATTATTGTAGGCATACCAAACAATCTACGTGTAAAATTTCATGAACATATATGGACGTTTACATGTCTAAATAATATAGGAAAGTTACTTTGGCCGAAAGACCACTCGGCGACACTCGGGCGACGCTTGGGCGACGATCTTTACTCTGACAAGTGTGTCTGTGTTGTCATCGTACTGCTACTATGGGTTAGCATATGAGTGTATTTCAATGCTAGCTTAACACTACTTTGTCTTGCCAATGAAAATACACGATCATGTGTGACGTGATCTGTAGTCGAGGGGAGGAAGGGATGGGGGCTAGCAAACTTTGAGAAGAGTTCAACAAAACATCCAGCAGGTGGTGGTATACAGTCAAATTGAGATTTTATCGCATAGTTTGGAGATGTTGAAGCGTGATATCTTATTGTGGAGGACATAACTACGTCCCCGGATATGTTGACAGCATTGATGGTCAGTTTGGTGACCCTGGATCAAGTTAATATCCCCGGAAAAACAGCAGCGGCCAGTGTTTAGAAGTGCGGTCGGGTTTGGACAAGGGTAGCGCACGGCTAATTTACCGGCGCCAGCGTCTTTTGACCGGCTCTAGTAAAGGCTAAGCTAACTCTAAATTTTTTAACAATATTTTGCTCGAAAGGTAAGAAGTTAAAGCTTAACGTGAAATCAGTAAATCAGCTGAAAACGTGATACGATTATTTTTATCAATATTTGAAGTGGCATTTTCTCAGAATGTTAGCTAAAAACCGGTCGGGATTGGACACAGTGACGCTACACATTTAAAAGTGGTAACAGCCGTCCAGACTGTTTCATTAGCAGATACAACATTATGCCTCCGGTAAAAATGAGCCTTAAAAGCTCCATACCTGCAAAATGTCTGCTTGCATCCATCTCCAAAGCACTTAAATAAACAGCGAGGTTCGTTTCTGTGGAGTTTGCAGTGAAGCACATAACCTCTCAAAGTCTTAAGAGACTTACCACAGAAATCACAATTTACCATTGTGTATGTTCGACACAACATACACAATGTGGCAAAAGACAATTTAACCCAACTAACATTTAGCAAAATTAACACATTTTGTTAAGTTAAGCAAAACTAGCATTCACCTTTCAAGCAAGGGCAACACAAAACGGCAGAAAAGCCCGCGTTGTAGAGCTAGCATACCTATGTTAACTAGCCTAACATTATTACAAAGCTTTGTTTGCTATCACGCTGGAACAAATTCTTTAGACATGCAGACATATCTAATGAAGATAATTTTACCACCGTGCTCTTAAGTCGAGTTGTGCCATCACAAAATAGAGCTAACTAGCTGGCTAGCTAGTTAGTTAATCCTCAAAGAAAAAACTAACATACTAACTCAACTAACATTTAGCAAAATAACACATTTTGTAAAGTTAAGGAAAACTAAAATCCACCTTTTATTATTGACACCATCTTCATGACGCTATTGACACCATCTTCTCGAAGAGAAGCTCGGGTTCGGGGGAACCCAACTGTCCGGACGGGACGTTCGCAGCTGGCTACACGATGGACGCGTGGGAGAATTGGCGTGTCGTGTGTCTAGCGGCGCTTTCCGTGGAGGACGTTGAAGACATCTTCATATTCGGTACCATGATTACAGGCTTTCTGCTGTTTGGAATAAGCGCTGGCTTTGTATATCGGAAAATCAAGGAAACGGCTGCAGCCATCAAAAGCCCCGTTAGGCTGCCCGACATGATTGATGCGTTGGGCAGAGCTGTTGGAGCTCAGACTGTGAACTTACAACGCAGCATTGATTACAACAGGGATAAGTTTGCGGCTCTGCAAAGGAAGATGGAGGACATGGAGACATTCCTGAAGGGTGGACGTGAAAATTGAGTTGCGGCTACTCGTCAAAACAACTACCCCAAACTTATCCACTTTCGGCCCCGTAACCAGCACAGGCCTTGGCCAAGGCCGTCGCTGGAAAACAACTCCCCTGGAGAGCGCTGAAGCGAGACTATCTTGCTCCTCCCTTCCCCCCCCATCCAACGCCTTCGCCTGTTTTTGTAAATGTTGTTGTACTTATGTGCTGAGGTTTTTGTCTGTTCCCACACTGTACTGTACTGGAGCATTGTCTGGGTGTTGCCTTTTTTCCTCCTCTCTCCTCATGTTTACCTTGTCTTGTCCTGTCTACCCCCTTGTCATGTTTGTGTATTAGAAACTGCAAGTGGCAGCTCGGATCTAAGATGGATTCGAGAGACCGCAGATAGAGTGCGGCTAGTTTAGATCAACACTTGTATTATTGTTTTGTTGATTTTATGTAAAGCATTTTGAGCTGCAATTCTTGTATGAAAAGTGCTATATAAATAAAGTCTTACTTACTTACTTACTTTTAAGCGAGGGCAACACAAAACTGCAGAAAAGACCGCGTTAAATTTAACCTGATGCATGTAGCTAGAGCTAGCACACCTAGCCTATGTAGCTAAACTAAACTAACATTAGCTACAAAGCTTTGTTTGCTATCACAGTGGAACCAATTCTTTAGACATGGAGACATATCTAAAAGATAATTTTACCACAGTGCTCTTTAGTCTCGTTGTGCCATCACAAATTAATCCTCACAGAAGAAAACCCAAAAATGCCTCACCTTAGCTCAGTTTGAATTGTGTGACCGTTACGTTGCGCGTGTCTCTTTCTCCTGTGTGTGTGTGTGTTTGTGCCCGCGCGTCTCTGCCTCCGTCACTGGTTGGCGGGCCTCAGCAGAGTGCACACAATATTCTCCAAATACTCTGCAGTCACAGCAGGCCCGTTTTGAGGATTATAATGCTGAACTCAAAAAGTACTCAAAAATTCACATC
Organism: Osmerus eperlanus; assembly: GCF_963692335.1. Lineage (NCBI taxonomy): Eukaryota > Metazoa > Chordata > Actinopteri > Osmeriformes > Osmeridae > Osmerus > Osmerus eperlanus. The sequence continues at coordinate 7,178,668 of NC_085024.1, forward strand.
TGCAAAATCTGACATTCTGGTGTTTCATTCTGTCCATACTGACTGTATTTTTTTTTTATTCAAACATTTTTTACCATATTCTTTACATCCTATTTCCGTATAAATTAAGGTGTGTTCTTGCTGAATTGTAAACAGTTTTATACCATCAATTACAAGTATACATGAGCAAAACCTGTAATTTAAACAGCATCATACCGTTAATTTTAGTGTGAATATTTTTATGACATTTCCCCGTTAATTTGATAAAGTATTATATTTTCCACAGTAAAATGATGTGGTTTGTACACGTTGTTACCGTAAAAATCAAAGTTCAGCACCGTTTGTTACTTTAGGGTAATTCCATGTATATACTACAATGACATACTGTTTACAATTTTACAGTCATTTACCGTTGGTATTTAACAGTTTTTTACTGTAAATTTTATGAACATTTCTTACAGTGTAGGAGAGTTAGCAGTATATGAGGGGAGTGGATCAACGGGGGTTCGAGTTCAGTAAAGAGACAGCTCTGGGGAAAATTTTTTTCTTTAGTCTGCTGGTCCTGGTCCGGAGGCACCTGAAACGCCTGCCGGAGGGCAGTAGAGAAAACAGTCTGTGGGCTGGGTGAGAGGAGTCCTTGAGGATGCTGCAAGCTCGATACAGACAGTGTTTCCTCTGGATGTGCTCGATGGCAGGTAGTGGAGTCCCTGTAATGCGCTGGGAAGTTTTCACCACCCGCTGCAGTGCCTTGCGCTCCGCAACAGAGCAGCTCCCATACCATACTGCGACACAGTTGGTCAGGATGCTTTCTATCGCGCAGCGATAGAAGTTCACCAGGATCGCCGAGGAGAGATGATTCTTCCTCAGTGTCCTCAGGAAGAAGAGGCGCTGGTGAGCCTTCTTGACCAGGCTGGAGGTGTTGGTCATCCATGACATGTCCGCCGAGATGTGGATCCCCAGGAACTTGTAACTGGAGACACGCTCAACAGCCATTGCATTGATGTGGATGGTGTCGTGTGTGCCTGTAAGACTCTTTCCTGAAGTCCACGATGAGCTCCTTCGTTTTAGTGGTGTTGAGGAGCAGGTTATTTTCAGTGCACCATGTGGCCAGGTGCTGGATCTCCTCCCTATAGGCAGTCTCATCGTTGTTGCTGATGAGACCAATCACCGTAGTGTCTTCCGCAAACTTGGCGATGAAATTAGATCCATACATAGGCTTGCAGTCGGAGGTGAAGAGGGAGTAGAGAAACGGGCTTAGCACACGACCCTGTGGTACACTAGTGTTAAGTGTGATGGATGTGGAGCAGGTGAGTCCTGATCGAACATTCTGGGGTTTGTCAGTTAGGAAGGCCAAAATCCAGTTACACATTGAGGTGTTGATGCCCAGGTCTCCACGTTTGGCTATTAACTTGGTTGGGATGACAGTGTTGAATGCTGAGCTGAAATCAACAAACAGCATGTGTGCATAAGAGTTCTTATTATCCAGGTGAGTGAGCACAGAGTGCAGTGCCATGGAAACGGCATCCTCTGTGCTCCTATTGCTGCGGTAGGCAAACTGGTGTGAGTCCAATGTGGATGGTAGAGAGTCTTTTAGGTGTTCCAGGACCAGCCGCTCAAAGCACTTCATAACGATGGGTGTGAGTACTACAGGGCGGTAGTCATTAGTCAGATGTGGTTACATTCTGTCAAAGGCACTAGAGATATTCCACAAACACAAGCCTAGCATGTTTTTTTAGTTTTTCCAGATGGGAGTGTACATGATGAATGTAAGGGCAGCATCATCTAGACTTCTACTCTTCATGTAGGCAAACTGGAGTTGATCTGCCAGGTTCTGGACTGTCTCTTGTAGTTGCAAAAGTACAGACATTCAAAACTCTTCATCACCACTGATGTAAGAGCTACAGGTCGGAAGTCATTGGGAAGTCTGGGTCTGCTCTTCTTTGGAACAAGGCAGATGGCAGAGGTCTTCCACAGAGCTGGAACTGTGTGTCCCTCCAAGGACCAGTTGAACAGTTCACAGAAGACAGGGCCAGTCTCCAGGAGCTTGTTATTACTGATGTTATCAGGACATAATGCTTTGTTGACTTTGGCACTTTGGTGAAGTTAAGCCCATCAAAGCAACTCCAGAACAAGTTCAGAGTATCTGCAAATGTGCCCCAATCCTTAAAGCTCATGTTGCAGGGTGTACATTGGTTCTCTGTAGTCCCAGAAAACGTTTTAAAGCCACTCCAGGCATCACACCTGTCCACATTGATATATTTTCCACCTTTTCTTTAGGCTATCTTATCTTCCTTAATTAGCTTACTTCATTTTATCAAATTATACTGGATCTTGACACCTATGAAATATGTACATTTGTTTCTCATTTTATTTGATTTTAATTTCTTTAATTATCCAATGTTTATTATTCTAACATATTTTCAAATATTATACCTTTCTATAGGCTCTTATTAGAACATATTTTCAAATATTATACCTTTCTATATTATTCGAAGATATTTGGTGGCCAAGCCGCGAAGCGGCGAAGCCACTTAAGTGTTTCTACCTTTTCTTATTAGGGGCCAAGCAGCGAAGCTGCGAGGCACCTATTGTTATTGTTAGTATTATTATTATTAGGGGCCAAGCAGCGAAGCTGCGAGGCACCTATTGTTATTGTTAGTATTATTATTATTATTATTATACTTCTTAAGACTGGGTGTCTATGGCAGGCCCTAGAAGCGCTTGGTCGAAAGTTGTGAAATTTAGCACACTCATTAGGGACAGTCCCCTGGTCCAATTCACAAAGTTTCATGTCCCATACTTGGGCACTCTAGCGCCACCAATGGGTCAAAGTTGGACTTGTGTTTACACACTCAACTTTTGAACCGTATGACCCATTTTCAAAAATGAGGTACCATTGGATTCCCTGGACCAAGACGAGTTCAACACACCCTATGGGGTCAATTTCCGGTTATATAGATTTTCCGCTATTTCCGATTTTATCAAAAACCTTTGAAAGCCTACTCCTCCTACAATCTTTGTCAAATCTTCTTCAAAATTACCAGATATGCTCTTCAGACCAAGCCGCACAAAAGTTATGGTAGAGCATTTTGATACCTACAACCGTTTGTCCGTGACAGCCAATCAAAATCAGCAGAAAAGCCGCCAAACAGGAAGTGAAGTCATATCTCAGCAGTTGTTTGAGGCAGTGAGACTAAATTTGGTACGCCGCCTCGGAACCTTATTCTGAGGATGTCCTCCAAAAATTGTGTCATGTGACTAAAAGGGGGCGTGGCCGGAAGCATAAACGTGTTTTGGCTAATAACGGTTGAAGTGTGTACCTTAATAAAGTAATTTCTTTGTCTCTTGATGTCTTGTGAGATATAAAGCCTGACTATTAATAACTTTTCATAAAATTCGACTGGACGTGGCCGCCATTTTGGATTTCATGGAAAAGTGTAAAAACCTTTTGCACGCCCCAATTTTTGTCCAATGTTTACCAAATTTGGCAAATATGATCTTTAGACCCAGTTTCACAAAAGCAATCAGATGGATTTTCAATTTTCAAAAACGTTTGTTCGGTAGAGACGATCAAAAGCGGTGGCGAAGCCGCCAAACGAGGCGCAAGAGCATATCTCAGCAACCATTTGCGCGATTGTCACCAAACTTGGGTTCCATCGTTCCCATGAGGAGCAGAGGAGGCCTGCAGTGTTATACCATAAAAATAACTTTGAACTCTCAGTACTCTTGAACACAAACATATATTTCAACCAAACTTGGTGTGTTGCATGAGTGCAACAGGTTGTTGTGACTTAATTGTTGCACAAGTGCTATGGAAGCCATGTCCTGCTCTGGACTGCTTGGCCCCTCCATTGCTGCTTGCAGCTATATTTGGTCGCGAAGCGGCGAAGCCACTTAAGTGTTTCTACCTTTTCTTATTGGTGGCCAAGCCGCGAAGCGGCCAAGCCACTTAAGTGTTTCTACCTTTTCTTATTATTATTACACTTCTTCTGCCATTGGAGTCTATGGCAGCCCCTAGAACCGTATGGTAAAAAGTTGTGAAATTTGGCACACTCATTAAGCACAGTCCCCTCTTTATATTAACAAAGTTTCATGTCTCCCATTGGAGCACTCTAGCGCCACCAACGGGTCAAAGTTGGACTTGTGTTTACACACGTAACTTTTGAACCGTATGACCGATTTTCAAAAATGAGGTACCATTGGATTCCCTGGGTCAAGACGAGTTCAACACACCCTATGGCGTCAATTTCCGGTTATATAGATTTTCCGCCATTTCCGGTTTTATCGAAAACCTTTGAAAGCCTACTCCTCCTACAATTCTTCTTTAATCTTCCCCAGAATTGGCACACATCATCGTCAGAGCAACCCTCACGGAAGTTATCCAAAGATTTTTGATTTTCAAAACCGTTTGTCCGGTAGAGCCAATCAAAATCGGCAGCAAAGACACCAAACAGGAAGTTGGGTCATATCTCAGCCAATCCTTGAGAAATCAACACCAAACTTGGTATGATGACTCGGAACCCTCATCTGAGGATGTCCAAACAATTTGGTGTCATGTGATCACTGGGCGTGGCCGCAGGATGCAAAAATGTGTTTTGGCCAATAACTGTTGATTCGTTTGCCTTTATTAAGTGATTCCTTTGTCTCATGATATCTTGGGACATCCCGTGTGTGACACATGATAACTTGTGATAACAGCCGAATTGATGCGGCCGCCATTTTGAATTACTGAAAAAACGTTTTTTCTGTACTCCTCCTACAAATGTTTTCCAATCTTCACCAAATTTGGCAGAGATCATCTTCAGACCAGGCCTCACAAAAGCCATCATATTTTTTTGGGATTTTCAAAACCGTTTGCCCGGTACGGCCAATCAAAATGTGCCGTTAAGCCAGCAAACAGGAAGTTGGGTCGTATCTCAGCAAATCTTTGATGGATTCGCACCAAACTTGTTGCGTGTACTCGTAACCCTCTTCTGAGGATGTACAACATGTTTTATGGGTCATTCGATTGCTTGGCCACCTCATTGCTGCTTGCAGCTATATTTTCAAATATTATAGCTTTCTATATAATTGTCATATCAATCATCATCACATATGCCAGAGATTTCCTTGTTTCTTGCCTCTCGCAAACCATTCAAATATCTTGTTGCGATCTAGTGACACTGCCTTTCGTCATCCAATTAGCTAGGTGGCGCTGTCAGATAAAACGAGGGTCCTAGAACTGCGGTCCTGAAACTGCGGTCCTGAATTATTTAAAAAAATAATAATAATATTTAACCTTTATTTAACCAGGCAGAATCATTTAAGAACAAATTCTTATTTTCAAAGATGGCCTGGCAAAAAAAAGAAGCTTTTTGAGGGAGAGGGGAAGGGGGCTATGGAATAAAATCTGGTTAAAAGCATAACGCCACACAACCACAGCAGTACAACATACAGAAGAAAAACAAGCAGGGCATTTGTACATAGGGAATCAGAGAGGATAAAAAATGTAAAAGCACAAGAACACAAAGCAAGACAGACTATTTACACCAGACAACAACCACAATCAAGACATAGACTGACTGGCAGGAATGAACAGAGGATACAGGCAGGTGAGAAACAGACAAGGCAACATTGGTGCAACAGTAGGACTAAACCAGAGCCATAGAAAAAGAGAGTTGCGACACTTCCATAGACTCCCATTGTTATCGAGGAATGCGGAAGTAAAGCGTGTCACATGCGACCTGTAGTTCCTAACATTGCATTTTCCACCGTTCAACCCCATTCATTTTCAGTGTCTCCGAAGCAAGTTAGCTGGTAAATTGATGAAAATCCTATATTTTTACCACCACATATCAATTGTTATTAGTAGTATTTCATATAGCTAGCTTTAGATAAAGTTTATCGTAAGATTATAGCTTGTTTGATTCAAAACGCAGTTAGAGCTAGACTGTAGGTCTAGCTAGTATCTAACATAAGCAACACTTTTACTGAAGCTAGCTAAGAGCACGTGTATCATAACCAGAAGTCAGTTGGCTTATAGTCTGTCAAATTAGTTCAAATTATTGGTGTTCGTTGGCATACAAAGTAAGTCTTCTATATATAGCTCTTATTAGCCTAGTTAGTAGAGCTAGCAACAATGAATTGCAAATTAAGTGGTCCGAAGCAAGTTAGCTGGTAAATTCACGAAAATCCTGCATTTTTTCATATTTCGACCACCACATATCAATTGTTATTAGTAGTATTTTATATAGCCACTTTTAGTTAAAGTTTATCGTAAGCTTGTTAGATTCTAAATGCAGTTGGAGCTAGACTGTAGGTCTACGTAAGCAACACTTTTACTCTAGCTAGCTGTACTGGTACATGTATCATAGCCAGAAGATCACCGGATCACTACAAACAAAAGGAGTGGAAGAACACAGGACATATTGTACAATAAAATGTTTTATTGAATGCAGTTGGTTGCCTTGTTTATTCTGTTCTATTTACCAAACTCCTTTCTTGTCTTAAATTGAGCAGTTGCTGGTGATAATGGTTAGATTCAACTTGCATCAAGTACTACAAATATAAGTGTTGTTAATGTGGTAGGCTAAATTGTAAGTGGGCTGATGAATAAAAAAACGTTTAACAAGACCCATTTACTTCAACCGTCTAAGGTTAAACGTTAAGTGGAACAATATAGTCCTCATTAGGCTACTGTTTGGTATGTACAGTATGGTACAGTACAGTTTGTACAGTATGGTAGCTAGCATAGCCATTTCTAGCTCTGCTTCACAATATTGCGTTATGTATAAATTCATGTAATACATACATGTTAATAAAGTATCAGACATACATGATACAACACACCAGTAACCAATTGACATTATGTGTTAATATACCGAAAATGTCAGTGAATCGAGATGGTGCTGCTGTCTGTCCCGCCGAAAACCATTCAAACAGGTTGAGACAGCAGTGGGGGTTTTGTTTAACTACAGGGAGCTACCGGAACCACGTGACAAAAAAGCTCTAGCCTTTTTCCTGTGTTTCACTGGCAGTGAGTGTTCACAATGTTGTATTTCACTCCATTCTACACCAACCACGTCAGGGAGGACTGCCTTTTGTAGATACGAGTCTGCTGAAGATAGACAGAATATCGGATTTCTTTAACTGAGCCTGTTTCATTCATCATTTGCCTGAGAAAGCGACTTCCGTTGGCCAGTTTCATTGAAAACCATTCAAACCGGTTGACAGCAGTGTGTTTTTTTGGAACTACAGCGAGCTACATGAACCACATGATCACGTGTCGGCGAGATCAAAGCGTGTCGCAACTCTCTTTTTCTATGGCTCTGGACTAAACTAGACAGTTGGCAACAGATCATACAGACAGACCATGGGGATGAATAGGACAACAAATAATAAGGGGAGGGGAAACTGAAACTGCAGCTCTCCGGGTCTTCGGCTCTGCAGGTTCATATATGCATTTTACGGATACCCCTTGGCTGTGATTGGTCCATATTAAGAACCGCTTGCGTCAGGGGCGGGGTTGCCGTGACCAACAGAAAGACTAACAGAATCCTTTGACCGCCATTGCTGTAAATTTTTACAATTCATTCTTCTGGCGGTGAATTGTTTTCAGCACCCACAGTAAGGAATTTGTGTGTAAGCAGTTGAAAATATTTGTAAAATGGCAGTTTGTCAGTCATTGGGGTTTCCGAAACGGGCAATGGCCTACCTAGCCTGTTCAAAAGTCATGTATTTTTCAACTTCACATGCTTCACTGCACTTTCCCGAGTCCTTAGTCCCACCTGCGGCATTTAAACAGAATACAGTGCCTGGTTCATGAGATAATTGAGCCACAGACGCAGACACATACAGAGATAACTGGCATTATAGTTTGATCGCACATTATTATTACTGATTATTAGTTGTTAAGGTGATGGTGTCATATTTCTATTGTTTGTTCAATTGCTATACCAGTATTGGCCAGTAACCTTTTCAAGACCTGTGAAGAAAGTCATAGCTTTTCCTATTCCATCCATCCATCATCTTCCGCTTGTCCGGGGGTCGGGTCGCGGGGGCAGCAACCTAAGCAGGGAGGCCCAGACTTTCCTCTCCCCGGCCACTTCCACCAGCTCTTCCTGGGGGACCCCGAGGCGTTCCCAGGCCAGCCGAGAGACATAGTCCCTCCAGCGTGTCCTGGGTCTTCCCCGGGGCCTCTTCCCAGTGGGACGTGCCCAGAACACCTCACCAGGGAGGCGTCCAGGAGGCATCCTTATCAGATGCCCGAGCCACCTCAACTGGCCCCTCTCGACGCGGAGGAGCAGCGGTTCTACTCTGAGCCCCTCCCGGATGACCGAGCTTCTCACCCTATCTCTAAAGGGAGAGCCCGGACACCCTGCGGAAAAAACTAATTTCGGCCGCTTGTATTCGCGATCTCGTTCTTTCGGTCACTACCCACAGTTCGTGACCATAGGTGAGGGTAGGAACGTAGATCGACTGGTAAATAGAGAGCTTCGCCTTTCGACTCAGCTCCTTCTTCACCACGACGGACCGATGCAGAGCCTGCATCACTGCAGACGCCGCACCGATCCGCCTGTCGATCTTGCGCTCCATCCTTCCCTCACTCGTGAACAAGACCCCGAGATACTTGAACTCCTCCACTTGGGACAAGATCTCCTCCTGTTGTAGAAAAAACATCACACTGCTGTAATTATGACGATGGAGAAATGATCATGGTTTATAAGATTGATATAGAACCACTTAATCACCTTTTTTACTTGTATACGCTATATTATTGAAAACCAGATGCAAAGCTGTTGATGGATTAGAAGTCCAGATACATGGGGTTTGAGTGCCAGAGAGAAAAGAATGTGTGTAGGCCTCTCCCATGAAGGACTACATAGCCCAGATATTGAGAACTACAACCGCCTGATATCAGGGGACAGATTTATGTCCTTAGACTCAGTATCCCTGTGCAGCTGGGCTGCATAGCCCCACGTGGGCCTTGGAAAGAGAAAGTAGGGGGAATGTACGGGCAATGTAAATTTTGTGACCATTGACCAACCAGGCGTGAAATGCATACATGCATCTGTGACCAGAGATAATGTACCAATGACAAAAGATCTCAAAATAATGGAAAGCAGATATATAGACAAATGTCCGGAGAAAAAGTTAGTCAGACTCCGGGGTCTACTCACGTTTGTTGGAATCGTTCCTCTGTGTTGGATTCTAATAAACACTTTGCATCATACTTTGCTGCCTTTTCCGTGCTGTTTTAAAAACTTGGATATTGGATGAAAACTTGGATATTGGATATAAATTTGGATTATTGTACTTCGACAAATTGGCGAGCTAGCATCCAGGAGAATCAGAGGATCCCAGTCCCTGTGCGGGGAAGCCCTCGGACAAACGGCCGGCCACCAAATTTAACCCTTGTGTTATCTTCGGGTCATTCTGACCCATCAGTCATTGTGACCCACCGTCGTATTGCGACAGATTTACCGCATGCAAAGACAAAGTGAAGCATTTTCTTTTAACAGCTAGGCTGTCTCAGACCCCCCACATTGCGAAGGTTAAAAGAAAATTATTTTAATTTGTTTTTGTATTGGGTAAAATTGGGTAAACACAACGATGGTTCGTTATGAACCTTTGGGTCATGTGACCCGAAGGCAGCACGAGGGTTAAAAGGTAAGCAGATTTTTAATATCTGCTCAATTATGTGCGTGTCCGAGGTGTGAATCCGCCCAGGCAAAACTGATCCCTTTTTCCAAAAGAACCTATTTTCTTCAGATAAGATTAATACATTCATAGAGCACGGAGGTCAAAGTACGATGCAAACTTTTTTCTGTCTATATGTACTCTGTGTGTCCTGCCTGTTAAGAACCCATTTGCGGAAAGATTGAATGATTAATATGTCACGTACAGCTATAACTTGCTGGTTGCTTGCTTGCTTAACATTTGCTATCATCTTAATCTGGATCGCCATAGCAGCAAAACACCGAAATTAGGTTAAAAACACAGGCTAATTAATCTTTGCTGTGCGCTTGATCTGGAAAGTCTGCCAAGCAACTGCTGAAGAGCATAGTTTGGGAAAGCACCGACGGCTCAGACAGGACACCCATGGTCATCCGAGCGTAGAAAAAGTAGTTTAGCAATCTATAGTATATTAAAAGTGTGAAATAAATAGTTGTGAACAGCCTGCAGCTGAATTCCCCTGCGAGGAAGGGAAGGAGGACGAGGTCCTCAGAGCAAGGGGCGCTCTAGCCGGCAGATTCTCTTGAAAAGAGAATGCGCGCATCGCTGGGAGCGATAAAAAGGCCAGAATTCTTGCATATAAATACGCTTAAATGAGTAGATATTAGACTAAAGTCATATAAAGACTGTATATCACTGTAAATAGAGAAACGAGCTCAGATCCAGTTTACACAAGTTGTAATTTGGTCGCGGTGATCCAACCCAGCCCGCCTGGAACTCCCGCGGGAGACAGACGGACACAGTCCGCTCCTCGATTAAGTGTCTTAAAATTGAAAGGAATAAGACTCATATAATTGGTTTAAAAAAGAATTGGCTAACATTCCCCCGATGGTCCCTTAAGGATTTAGTACTAGTGTGGCATTATTCAAACCGTTGACTAACTGCAAACCAAAAGCTTGTGTAAACTGTATTTTTACTGACAGTGCAGAAAAGTGTAAAAATGCACTTATTTTCACACAAAATGTTTCCAGGTTGCTTAACATAAGAATGTTTTGACTACAAAACGGAGAAAAATAGGCTGACAAATAACGTTTAAATAACACCCCCGACCCGCAAAATATTAGTTTTAATCACAAGCCGCCCCGTAAATAGAAGTTTCCCTTAAAAACCTGAGAAATTATGTTTTAGAGCGAAAACACCTGTAAAACTAGGTGAAGTCCTTATAAACCTGGGATGATCGGAGAAGCGAGAGTTTTGTGAAAATAACTCGTTTTAGAGAACTAGGAGGAGAGCTCATTTTCAATGCTTCATGGTTATCGTGGGGTTATAATTAAACGTACCGACTGAACTGTTCATAAGCAGTGTATGGCCAGAAACAGCAGTGGGTTGCCAGAAGTCCCGTACCCGCAGTCTGATACAACTAGGAATGTCAACAATGTGATAGTCTGTGGCATCATTACTGAATACACTTTCTAACACCCATTCTCTTTTCGGGACTCTCCCTCGCGCCCAGCGCAGGGCTGCGCCTAGCTGCTGTCTCAAAACTGAAGTTGATACACTCCCCTGTTGCCCCCACCCTCGCACCTCTCTGAACTCTCACCGAGCTCTAAAAATCTATTTAATCTATTTTCTGGGAAACCTCAAGTAACACCATTAACGGAGCCACTCACAATACAAATCGAAGGAAAAACCATTGTGGCACCGCTACTGTATTCAGCACACACTCCAATCAATCTGCTGGGAAGAGACATTCTTTGTATGTTACAAGCCCATATCGAATGTACCCAACATGGCTTGCGGGTGGAGTTCCAAGAAAGCCCCACAGCAAACCAGATAATGCCAGTAATGGTAGAAAGTACGCTACAGAATGCCCTAAATCCCCAAACCAATGCAACAGCAGAAGACAATCATCACCAGATGCCACCGCTGGCGTACTGGATACAATTGGACCCACACGAATCTTCACTAATCCAATTATGGGGAGAATGGGAGGTGTGGGTCCAAGCGTTAGTAGGGACACCTAAATCGCAACAAATGCCGCTTCACTGTACTCTTCTGTACGACGAACATCAAAGCCACATGGACTATGCAGACTGTTGGATAGAATTGATAATTTTTTTTTTTTAAAAGGTACTCTATCATCAACCAGGATATCTGTGTAGGCCCCGAAGGAGCTGCCACAGCTATAACACTCTCACCAAAATTACAAGAATGGTACCAAGTACAGGATTCTACTTCTACGTTACATTAATGACAACTGAAGGCCATAGATCTCGTGAATTAGGACCAATAATAAAAGTAGCTTTAGAGGTATTAGAATGGAGGCCCACAAATAATACACACATCCCTTGACGCACGTTATTCTAGAACTTCAAGACAAGTTACAGTGTAGGGACAGCTGAGACAGTGGTAGTGAATATAAAAACACCAACAGAACTATGTAAATGTAAAATCTAAAAATATAATGTAATGTCTTTTTGTTGTCAATATTTGTTAATACAGGTATCCCCAACGTTATGGTACCCTACCAGAGACAACACCCTCTCCGACACCACGCTATAAACAGGATTAGACCCACTATTAAGGGTCTAGTGACTGCAGGAGCACCGATAGAAACAAAAGCTCCTGTGATACACCCATCTTTCCAATAAAGAAGCCACACTAATGATTATCAATTGATCTGCGGGCTATTAACTTCACTGGAGACTTTCCAAAGGCGATTGTCTTTGATCCACACATATTACTTTACAACATTCCGTCAGGCACAAAATGATAAACAGTTGTTGACCTGTGCTCTGCATTTTTGTGTTTCAGTACATCCAGACTCACGATACCTGTTTGCTTTCACCTTTGAAGGTAAACACAGTACTTAAACCCTATTACCCCAGGGATTCCTGGACAGCCCAGCTGATTTTGATCAAGGTTGGCCCAGGACCTGCAGAATCTGCAGGTTACCAGTACCGTTATCCAGTAGGCTACATAAAGTAAGTAGAGACAAGTTACAATTTTGTCAGACGACAGTTGATTATCTAGGCAGGTGGCATAGTGGGGATAGGAGACAGATAGCCATGTCACAGATAGAAGCCATAGTCAGCGCACCAAAGCCTCAGACAGTGGGACCTTGGTAGGAATGGCGGGATACAGCAAACCATGGATTTGTGATTATGCCCTCAAATCAGCACCTTTGCGAGCCCTTACTAGGGCGGCAGGGCAGACAATGCTGCTACATTGCAGTGGACCGAAGAGGCGGAGGGAGCTTTTTCGGCTCTCAAAAGTGACATGCACTCCGCCTCCGCCCTTGGCAAGCCCGTTTACTCAAAACCATTTCATCTATATGTTGCAGAATGATCTGGATATGCTACTGCTGTATTGTTACAGGACACGCCCATGGGGAAACAACCTTAGCCTATTACAGTACAGAACTGGATAGAGGCAGGACTGCCACCCTGCTATCAGGGACTGGCAGCCGCTGCTTTTATTTTCAAACAAGCATCATCACTGACGATGGGACACCCAGTAACTTTCTACACATCCCATCAACTATACGCCTTACTCACAAACCCACATTTTGTCTTAACACAGGCCGGAAGACCTGATTACGAGGTCGTACTGTCTGCACCAGAACTAACCATTCAAGGGTGTGGCACGGTGAACCTGGCAACTACCACACACCTGAGTTCAAGTAACTGATGTATTTGCTAGTAGGAATGCGCATGGTGGTCACCATTGCGCCAGGGGGATAATATATGTCATCTTTAGGTCGTATGGGCGACACCATATTTGAAGCTGCAGTCGATAGTGTACTTTGCACATTATGATGTTTCTTAGTTCAGTTTCTGCTCCCATTTCACACAGTCCAACACCAGACGGACCATTTAGGCATCTTATAGAACAGTGCTTCTCAATATTTTTTCAATAATGTACCCCCTATACATTTTTTCTCAGCCAAGTACCCCTTGACTGGCCCCAAACATGGTTGATAAAAACTATATAAATAATAGATATACATATGTATATCATGGTCAGGGTGAATACTCAATTCTGATTGGCTGCAGGGGTGGTGCACACCTACTAAGTAGCTCCAGAGAAACTGTTCACCGTTCCAAATTAGTGCGCTGACTACATAGTATGAGCCTGTTAACCCTTGTGTTATCTTCGGGTCATTCTGACCCATCAGTCATTGTGACCCACCGTCGTATTGCGACAAATTTACCTCATACAAAAACAAAGTGAAGCATTTTCTTTTAACTGTCGGGCTGTCTCAGACCCCCCACATTGGAATGGTTAAAAGAAAATTATTTGTATTTGTTTTTGTATTGGGTAAAATTGGGTAAACACAACGATGGTTCGTTATGAACCTTTGGGTCATGTGACCCGAAGGCAGCACGAGGGTTAAGTGTCTGAAATAAGTAACCATAACAACAAGGCCACAAAGCCTCCATTTACAATTTTAAAAGACTTTAACAAGTCAAAAGGTAATTACAACAATGAGTGACTTCAATATTTCTTTTAACCTTTTCTGAATTTACGGTGTCAGTGTCACGTAACCGCTTATCTCACATCCCCTTCACTATTCATTGCGCTAGTCAATCTACTTCAGATAGGCTGCGGCACAACATGCCGATTATTTTGTTAGTAAAAATCTTGCTTTGGGGACAATGAAATGGCTAGCTAGCTAGTATTCTTGTTCAAACATTGTAGTATAATTTTAGCCATCATGGAAGATTTTGTATCTATTTTTAAATAAACTTGTTTATATAAATCTCACGTACCCCTTGCAGTACCCCCATTTGAGAATCACTGTTATAGACTGTGTAGACAAGACGCAACAACGTATAGGAAGACTGAGATATATCTTGGTACTAAGTGATCTGTCGGTTCAGTAGATGGGTAGAGAGGCAGTGCCAACTGCAGATCCAGATTCCCGATCAGTAGCAACATTTTCTGTGTAGAGGTTTTTCCGAGACTTGGGATCGCAATGGACCGCATTTTGTGGCCGAAACATTTAAATTGGCATTCAAACTGTTAACAATCAGACAAAGGTCTGAAGATACGACAAGCTGCTCGCCGGACCTTGGACCGCTGAGACCACACGGCGAATTGGAGACGTGTCACTGGCGAAATTTAAGAGCCGCCAGTGACGAGGGTCCAAAAAGATATCACAACGTTTCAATACTGCATTGAGAGGACGCGCACTTCTAGGGTGGAGGCGTCATTACAAGGAAAAAGAGCGTCAGCGAGATGAGGTGATGGCACTTCAGCACCAAAAACAGGTGCTGACTTGCAAGAATGAGAGGCTGAGTATGACGTTGGATAACCTGCAGCGACGTTGGGGTGAATATCAACCCGTGCACCCAACGGTTCCACCAGCACAAGCTTATTATGAGTACGAGTGATTGTATTCCTAAAGAGAAGCCTTGGCTGTGGAGGATGTCATCCGACCACTTGGTCTGACCCACCCTGGACAATTCTGTTCCCCAATTGCATATACTGCCCACTCTTGGACGCCCCTCCTTGGAGAACCAGCCCCTTCCCCAGAACCTCATCACACATCCCCTTATCCCAGAACCTCATTACACATCCCCTTCCCCAGAACCTCATCACACATCCCCTTCCCCAGAACCTCATCACACATCCCCTTCCCCAGAACCTCATCACACATCCCCTTATCCCAGAACCTCATCACACATCCCCTTATCCCAGAACCTCATTACACATCCCCTTCCCCAGAACCTCATCACACATCCCCTTCCCCAGAACCTCATCACACATCCCCTTATCCCAGAACCTCATCACACATCCCCTTATCCCAGAACCTCATCACACATCCCCTTCCCCAGAACCTCATCACACATCCCCTTCCCCTGAACCTCATCACACATCCCCTTATCTCTGAACATCATCACACATCCCCTTTTCCCTGGACATCATCAGACATTCATCTTCATCATCCAGTATTAGTCACAATGTTTCACAGTCACGCACCGTTATTATGAATTGCATGGAGCGCTGCCCCACTGTCTCAATTCATTCAAATTCATATATGTCATCTCCATGTTCTTGTTCCCCTGTTTTGTTTTAGTTTGTTGTCACCATATTGTATTGTTTTGTTGTCATTGCAGCATTTTTTGTATTAATGTCATTGTTTGTTTTGTTTGTCGTGTATACTGTTCAGAGATGCCCTTAAAGTTTAGGCCCTCAGCACAAGGATGCAAGGTTATGTGGGATGTGTAAAGGTATTAGTGTTAACTGCAACTTACTTCTGCAGGGTACAGTAGCGATACAAGACCATGTTGCTCACAAGCCCATCATAGGACCAACAGACCTTGTGTGAGAGATATTAGCTGTCATGATGAAACGTAACAAACACTTATGCTAATGAAACGGACCAATTTTAATATAAGGATTAGAACCTCAGTGCTGAGCTACTCATTGTGGATGGTGGATGGATCGTCACCCCAAACCCTATTACTTAACACCCCGCTATGCGTTGCAATAAGCTGATAGCTTAACCCTCGTGCTGCCTTCGGGTCACATGACCCAAAGGTTCATAACGAACCATCGTTGTGTTTACCCAATTTTACCCAATACAAAAACAAATACAAATAATTTTCTTTTAACCATTCCAATGTGGGGGGTCTGAGACAGCCCGACAGTTAAAAGAAAATGCTTCACTTTGTTTTTGTATGAGGTAAATTTGTCACAATACGACGGTGGGTCACAATGACTGATGGGTCAGAATGACCCGAAGATAACACAAGGGTTAATCAAGTGTTGGAAAGAAGGAAAGTCCACCAGGTCGCCACGGTTGAGCTTCGCACATGATGACATTTATGTATAAGATTGAAATTAATAATACCCTGTTCTGTATTTGTGATGGTTCTACTGTTACAATGCATACTTGGGAAGTGTATGATTTAGTTGCCTAAGGTGTTTTTGAAAGTTTTGTATTCAATCAGCATTTATGTTCTTCCAGTGTTGTTTCTATTGAATAATTACAGTAGTGTTTCCAGTATGGGTTGTGTTGGGACTTTGTCAGTCCCACAGGGGGAAGTGTTGTAGAAAAAACATCACACTGCTGTAATTATGACGATGGAGAAATGATCATGGTTTATAATATTGATATAGAACCACTTAATCACCTTTTTTACTTGTATACGCTATATTATTGAAAACCAGATGCAAAGCTGTTGATGGATTAGAATTGCCACTAAAACATGGCCAAATGTGGAAGTCCAGATACATGGGGTTTGAGTGCCAGAGAGAAAAGAATGTGTGTAGGCCTCTCCCATGAAGGACTACATAGCCCAGATATTGAGAACTACAACCGCCTGATATCAGGGGACAGATTTATGTCCTTAGACTCAGTATCCCTGTGCAGCTGGGCTGCATAGCCCCACGTGGGCCTTGGAAAGAGAAAGTAGGGGGAATGTACGGGCAATGTAAATTTTGTGACCATTGACCAACCAGGCGTGAAATGCATACATGCATCTGTGACCAGAGATAATGTACCAATGACAAAATATCTCAAAATAATGGAAAGCAGATATATAGACAAATGTCCGGAGAAAAAGTTAGTCAGACTCCGGGGTCTACTCACGTTTGTTGTAATCGTTCCTCTGTGTTGGATTCTAATAAACACTTTGCATCATACTTTGCTGCCTTTTCCGTGCTGTTTTAAAAACTTGGATATTGGATGAAAACTTGGATATTGGATATAAATTTGGATTATTGTACTTCGACACTCCCCGACCCGGAGAT
The DNA here is from genome assembly GCF_963692335.1 of Osmerus eperlanus. NCBI lineage: Eukaryota > Metazoa > Chordata > Actinopteri > Osmeriformes > Osmeridae > Osmerus > Osmerus eperlanus. The sequence continues at coordinate 7,196,062 of NC_085024.1, forward strand.
TGCACTCCACCTTTTTCCGGTCGATAACCATGGCCTCAGATTTGGAGGTGCTGATTCCCATCCCAGCCGCTTCGCATTCGGTTGCGAACCACTCCAGTGAGAGCTGGAGGTCACAGCCCGATGAAGCCAACAGGACCACATCATCCGCAAAAAGCAGCGACCCGATCCTGAGGTCACCAAACCGGACCCCCTCAACGCCCTGGCTGCGCCTAGAAATTCTGTCCATATAAGTTATGAACAGAATCGGTGACAAAGGGCAGCCCTGGCAGAGTCCAACCCTCACCGGGAACAAGTTCGACTTACTACCGGCAATGCGGACCAAACTCTGGCACCGGTCATACAGGGACCGAACAACCGAAATTGTTTGTAACACATCGAACCATTATAATATTAAAAGTACAACACAAAGGCTGGTAAGTTATTTGATGATTGATTTAAACAGGTATAATATTTGTTTGTCACATTATTTATCTTAGGAAAGTCACAAAATCTATTCAACAAAAACGCATTAAATAATTAAACGTGGCAATTCAATAATGCCTTATTTAATTCAAAATGCTGCTGTCACAGCTCAAACCTATACATGTAGTGCCTTACTGAATGCAACTTATAAAATGATTATTGTTTACATATCCTATAATGTTTTCCTGTATTTCTTTGATATAGAACTCAACTATCTGGCTTATCTTCATAACATTTGTAGTTCTAGAGTTGTATTTCAGTTATTACAAACCAGACTCTAAATGCCTAGCAAAGAGGACTGACTAGTGATGTGTACATAGAGGCCAACAGAAAGGACTATCAGTTCTATTCTCAATGAGAAGTCTCTCGTCTGAAATCTTCCATTGATCGATACCATCTAGTCCTCTTCCTCATCGTCTCCCCCAAAAGACAAAAGACTGTTGTTCTTTACTTTCTTTCCTGACTTCCCCTTCTTATCCTGTCCACTCTTTCTCTTCTTGTTAGAGCTTGCAGTGATGCCCTGGAACTTTTCAGAGAAGTTGTTTGTTGGCTTCTTAAACATTATCTTCCCCTCTGCTGCAGGCTCCTCCTCTGTGGAAAGGTGGACCAATCAAATGTTACTGTTTATATGGGAGTCAGGTGGCTAAACGGTTAGGGAATCGGGCTAGTAATCTGAAGGTTGCCAGTTCGATTCCCGGCCGTGCAAAATGACATTGTGTCCTTGGGCAAGGCACTTCACCCTACTTGCCTCGGGGGAATGTCCCCGTACTTACTGTAAGTCGCTCTGGATAAGAGCGTCTGCTAAATGACTAAATGTAATGTTAATGTAATATCATACTGTTTCATCAATACTCAACTACACAGCAATATATCTTGAGGATTATATTAAAATAGCTTTTACATGAAGGCCTTGTACAGATGATAACTGTGAATCCTGATCCATTTATCTTACGTTTTGTGACACTTGCAGTGCCATTCTTTATATTTTTTACTTCGTCAGCACTGAGATCTCCCGTGTTTAAGACCACGACTTGTGGCAATTCATCCTCATGATCACTCCCACTGTCATCATCCAGTACTGGCATCTCTTGGCGCTGATGAGAAAGAGTAGACTATTAGCAATATAATGTTTTGACTATATGGAAACATATAGATTACAATGGCTCAACATGAACTAATCACTGCAAGGGAATGTGTCACAATAAATAGCATGTCAATACAATACTATAGTATGCAAAAAAAATCCAAGAGACCTAGCTACTATGCGGTAGCTTGATTGCTCCGTTTGCACAAAGGCACTCTTATGCATTTCACAGAAACACAGTTCAGTCAATACAAATACACAAATGTAAGCACATAGTTTCCTTACATTAATAGAAAACTACTGCAGAACTAGCCAACACACTTATCTTGGAGGGTACTGCGATGCAGCTAGTTGCTATCGTTAATTATCGATTATGCAATGGTAAATACCAGTACGCAGCTCTTACATTTATAACAGTCTTTAAGTTGTGTTGGGCTACTTAACAGCATACAACACAAAACCCTGCGTCGGTAGAGATAGTCTCAGTCTCAGTTGTGATCATTTGAATTTGAAACCAAAATGTAGCCTATGTCGTTTTTTGTTTTTAATTCCATGATTTTTAATTTAATATCGCAGCCATTCCCAAATGCTTTTGATTAATGTCACATGTTTTCCAACAGTCAGTCTAAAGCCTATAATCTGAGCAAATTAATACCTGCAATTTCGAGGAACAATGTGGTTTGCTCGGGTGCCAATACCTTGGCGTCAATTGTGGGTCCTTCCTGGAAACCAACATCATCCTTGAACTTCTTCAAAAAGGTTGGCTCAGCTGGCTTAACCCATGTAACGTTGCTTTTCTTGTTCATCGTTAGCTTTATTAAATATACGGACCACACCTATGTACAATATACTTTATTGTCTTGCCTGTTCATGTCACCTCGATGAGAGACTAAAACAACGTCAATTAGGAAACTCTTTTCCGGTAGATTGAAAAATAAAATTTCAAAATAAAGGTCACGAGACAAAATCTTTTTTATATGATTGGAAAGTGAAATGTAAACTTTCGTTCCAAATATTTTACTAAATACACAATATATATTTACAATAATCAACAGAATAAAACACTGTTTAAGATAAATTATATTTCAGATCAGTAACTTTTCAAATATAGTGTTAAAAACTAGCTTGTGTGCCCCATTAATATTGGGCTAACAGGATTTCAGGAAGGTGAATCAGAATATCTAATACTATTGGAAAGCTTATTTATAGGAGGGGTTTTACTACAGCATACTGAGTGGATATTGGAAAAATTGGTGTCTGGACCTTCAGGACAGTGACACTGAGAATAGTACACATGTGCACCCAAAATGGGTCTCCCACACCTGTGTAGATGATAAAGAAGGTCGTCTCCCCCCACCCATCCCCACTTTGGACATGCTAAGTGTCTTATTTTACATATCGCTAGTTTAAATAACCAGTCTGAAATGTCTTTTTTTTAATAATAAAATTCTACAAATTGTAATCACAATAACTTATAATAACTTATTTTATCAAAAAATGGATGTGGCTTGCCACCCAAATTCAGATTCTGGCACATTTTAGGCCACGCTTTTATTTTGAAGGTAACTTTGCAAAACCGGAAAAGACTGTCGCCATTGCTTACAAGCACTGAGTTCGTCATCATTAACTGCCCGCTGTAGGGTACCTTCGTCATAACGAATACATACTTGCATGGGACGTAGAACGACTGGAATAATTGATGTGATTCATGTGGAGAATTCATGCTGTAATCGGGCTGTAGGCTTTGGGTTATGAGAGAGCAGAGGTCAGACAAGCACTGATTAGAATACTAGTTTCTCTACATCTCTAAACATGACCTCAGGAACATTCTACGCATTACTGGCTGGCTTCCTTGGTGCCTTTGCCTCCTCATCAGCAAAGCTATCCATTGGGGCAGACTACCTCAGAGAGATATGTGAAACAGAATTGAAAAATTGGGCTGGTGGTAAACATTGGCCTAATCAGAATGTCACAACTCTCTGTGAACGGGTGAGATCATTACTACTTCGTCCAACTGACTGAGAAGAATATTGGGGTGAGATTGTCAGAACTCTGAAACTTTGGAAGACACGATTTGAAACTCCATAATGTGGAAAGAACAGATTTGCAAACTGGCAATACAAATGTGCAAGCTAGTACACACATTTGAAAGCACATTTGAAAACTTTAGACTTGTGACTTTACATGTTAACATTTTTAAACATAGGTTTTTAAGTCAACGTTTGTAAGCATAACTAGAAAGGTACATTTCCTGAAGAAAATGTGTGTGTTTGCTGAAAGCAGTTGAAACGATTGTTTTGATGGCTTGAATAGTGAAGAAGGTTTTACAATTTTTTTTTCTTTTTACAAGAGGTATGTGCTTTAAAAACAAAATGGCGAGAAAGTGTTAAAAGTATATCTGTCACTGTTATGCATTGCGATATTTTATTACTGTTGAAAATGGAGAAAAAACAGTGATGAAAAGAGTATCTTATTGACTTTCATACATTTTTAAGCGTTAAAAGTATTAAAGAATGAAAGACTGAGAAACAGAAAACAAGTTTGAAGAAAAATGAGCAAATATAGTGATGAAGAGTATATTGCATAACAGTTATCAATATCATAGCAGACAAAAGTATGTCAGCAGTATGAAGGTGAAAAAAAGTGTTGCATTGAAACCAAAATGGTGAGACAGTGTTAAAAGTATATCTGTCATTGTTATGCATTGCAATATTTTCGTTTTGTAATAGAATTGTCTGGTAAATGAGTATAGCTACATTATTTTACAAATGTATATAAAAAGGCCCCTGCTCACAGGTCCCTCCTACCAGAGTTCAACTTATGTTTCTCTCTCAGTAAACTACTTGCCACACAACTGTTTTGTGTTTATATCATATCCATTTTATAGATCCTGCTTCCCACAGCCTTGTTAGTATCTTCTCACTTGCAATGTACAGTGCTTGGTTCTAGTACCTGATAAGCCCAGCCTGGACCTTCCCTTTGTGACTGGTTAGTGGAAAACATAATAAATGATGACATGTTGATAGATTCCATCCAATTTATTTTAAACAAAAACTATAATGATATATTTAACAAAAGGTAGAAAAAAAGAAAGAAATATTGACAATTGAAATAGTTTTAACAAGTTTGAGGCTTGATCATGAAAACATCTCAGAGCTGTTTACGGCAGGCAGCACATACATATTCCTCTCAGTTTGATTTGAGCACAACAGTGCTCATCTGAGGCAGCTGTCACAGCCAACCTGAAATTTTGGATCAACATTAAGACGAATTTGTGGATTGATAATGATCAAACATTAGGAATGGCAAAAACTGTCACTGTCACGAAATTGTCACGGGGATTTCGTCAGGTATGAAAAACAGTGTTGCTAAAATCCTACTATTTCACATGGGAATCAGAAGGTTGCTAGTTCGATTCCCGGCTGTGCCAAATGACGTTGTGTCCTTTGGCAAGGCACTTCACCCTACTGGCCTCGGGGGGATGTCCCTGTACTTACTGTAAGTCGCTCTGGATAAGAGCGTCAGCTAAATGACTAAATGTTCCGAATGCTCCGATTCCGAGTGGTTCGCGCACGTTTCCGCGGAGGGGGTGCCTCTCCAGAGCCGTGCATCGGATGGCACAACACCGGTGCTTATCTCGAACCAGTTCTTTCTCGTTCGACAGTCTGAGAACCGTCTCCAAACCAGGGAAAGTGGTTCCCAAGTAGCACCACATCGGAGCTGGGCTGGTGTGGGTACCATGTAAGAACCGCTTGCGTCAGGGGCGGGGTTACCGTGACCAACAAGATGAACAGAATCATTTGACCGACATTGCTCATCCAAGTTTTTACAGTTCATATTTCAGCTAAACGGTACGTGTAAATCAGCATCTGAATTAAAATGTGACGAGAAGTTGGCAGTGTAGTTCCTGAAAATTTGCTTATTTTATTGATGAAACGGCTAATTCGTAAATTTGCTCAGACTTTTCGATAACCTAGCTAGCATTGCAGTGCGGACACTAGTTGCTGCATTTGATCATAATCCTATAAAATGAGTGAAATGACAAACACAAATGTTATGAGCTATTGAGCCTATATTTAACACAAATGTAGTACACAAGCCCTATACAGCAAAAGTTTTGTTGCGCAGATAATGCCAGTGTTGTCATACTGCTGCGAGGCCAGGGTATTGCGGAATAGCCAATAAATCCCCCATCTCAACCTCGCGCAGTGTTGCCAACTCCTCAGTAAGGAAATTAGCTATTGGCTGTACCAGAGAATAATATGCTAATAGCAGAGAATGTCTAATATAGAGAGAACTGCCACTCTCGGGAAACTTCCGGGTTCTGAACTGGTTGCTGTTCCACTCTATTTCCATATGAGGGCGCTAACGGTCGAGTGCAGAATGAATGGAGGTCTATGGAGCTATACCCCTCAAAATCCACTTTTGTCAGGATATCATTTTTTGTATAGTAATTTGAATTCTGAATTCGAAAGGGGAGGCAAAAAAAATACACACCGCTGTGTGATAGATTTTTTAAAGTCGCCTTTCTGTTCTAAAAAGCCTTTTAAAATGTAATTGACGTCATACACATTGTACAGCCTGAGATACTGCTTGACGGCAAGCTCTGGTTACTTCCACTTTTCTCTCGAGGCATCGACAACACAGCTGACAGGTTAGGCTCTCCCTGTCAATACACATGCTAGAAAGAGTTTTGGTTTGCTAATGTTGTTGCTAATGTTGCTAATGCTCTGACATTTTGGTTCTGCTTCGGATGCCATCAAGCGGGATCTCTGGTCGTAGTCAGTCCTTCACTAACCAATCAGCATTCGTTAGCAGAATGCTAGCGTGTTATGGGCAACAACCACTTGCCCTGTAAGAAATCGAAAGGACATAAGTACTCGTTAATTCAACTTTCGACCTGTAATCCATGTTGAACATGCAAAAACTACAATCAAATCTGAGATTTCTCAACGACAATCAAGTGAAAGAGACACATTTAGCCGTTTAGCCCCATAGACTCCCATTCATTCTGCACTCGACTGCGATCACTCCCAGGGGAACTCTGGTGGAACTGCAACAAAATTCGGTACAATGGGGCTTAACCCTCGTTCTGCCTTCGGGTCACATGACCCAAAGGTTCACAACGAACCATCGTTGTGTTTACCCAATTTCACCCAATACAAAAACAAATAAAAATAATTTTCTTTTAACCATTGCAATGTGGGGGGTCTGAGACAGCCCGACAGTTAAAAGAAAATGCTTCACTTTGTTTTTGTATGAGGTAAATTTGTCGCAATACGACAGTGGGTCACAATGACTGATGGGTCAGAATGACCCGAAGATAACACAAGGATTAATAGGGAGTGGCCAGGCTCTCCTTAACCCTCGTGCTGCCTTCGGGTCACATGACCCAAAGGTTCATAACGAACCATCGTTGTGTTTACCCGATTTTACCCAATACAAAAACAAATTAAAATAATTTTCTTTTAACCTTTGCAATGTGGGGGGTCTGAGACAGCCCAACGGTTAAAAGAATATGCTTCACTTTGTCTTTGTATGCGGTAAATCTGTCGCAATACGAAGTTGGGTCACAATGACTGATGGGTCAGAATGACCCGAAGATAACACAAGGGTTAAACAGGCTCTGGCTGTATTTAAAGTCGCTAGATGACATCATCATCGCCCAGTGACGTGCAGTGATGTCAGTAAGAGGCAAGGCACTGAGTTATGAAAGCCAGATTACCTAATTTATTGTTAGGCTAATATGTCAAAACACAGTAAACAGTACAAGCAGTAGTTTACAGCCGCTGACTGTTAGCACAGCCAAATAGCCAATCTTTTCTTCCATACCAGTCTGTTTGAAACGATCGAAAACATGTTGTCCCTTTTGCTGCAGTAGTCCATCTAAGTCTGGCGTAGACCTCCCTCTTGCTATTAACTCCTTTTTTGAATAAAATCGAGCTAGGAGAAATTCCTCAACTCTGTGATATCGGCAGACACCGCTGCTGTCATTTTGGCTTGAATTTTGCGGGGATTACGCTTACAATGTAATGACGTTAGCTGCGCAAATGTCCAGTAATATCTCAATTTTAATTGGTCAATGTTTGATACGCAACGTAGATGATTACTGGCATAACATATTTACGTGCAAAGGCACAGCAGAATTGTGCCTTTGATGTTGAAGAATACAGGATCGAAGTGCTCATACGTTTTTCGCTTGTCGTCCACAATGAATGGACAGTAAAAGCACTGCTTATTCTACCATTTTTTTGTATTTGATTATGCGTAACTGCTCCGTTTGTTATCGTAACGTCTAAACAATTGGAATAACACACATATTGCATATATAAATCACAAGAATAATCAGTAAAAATACAAATACAAGTTTATTAAATAAAATGATCTAATAAACATGTTTACGTTTGAATTTTGGCAGGGTAGGCAGTGCCTACCTTGCCTACCCTGACTGCACGTCACTGTCATCGCCTAATTTGCATAATTTTCACGGCTGCTGTGTGGGAGAGAGGAATAGCATTGCTGGAGAGACAAATAGTAAAAACACCCTAAATACAGGGGTTAAAGTGAAAACAAAATCCTGAACCAGAACTTTTTTGAGAGGGGGGGGGGGGGGGGTTGGAGAGAAACGCTTTTTTGTCTTCTGCTAGTTTTCTACACAGGGTGACCAGTGGCTAAGTTGTGAATGACAAGTCATGTTCCGCAATAAATGTAGTGGAGGGAGGTAGTAGGGAGTCAGGTGGCTGAGCGGTTAGGGAGTCGGGCTCGTAATCTGAAGGTTACCGGTTCGATTCCTGGCTGTGCCAAATGACGTTGTGTCCTTGGGCAAGGCACTTCACCCTACTTGCCTCGAGGGGAATGTCCCTGTACTTACTGTAAGTCGCTCTGGATAAGAGCGTCTGCTAAAATGACTAAATGACTAAATGTAAATGTGATCAAACGTATTTCTAAGTCGCAGACACGGTCAGTCATAGACAACGGTGTGTCAGCTGTAACAGTTGCTCCCGGCATGTCGTGGTAAGTTTGAGTGCATGGGCAGCGGCTCTATGACATGACGAGTAGTGATGTGTCGTTCGTGAACGATTCGTTCATTTTGAACAAATCCTTACAAGGACTCGGGAGTAACGAGTCCTCTCAAAGAGTGATTCGTTCATTTTCTCGTGGCCGCGCATCGGGACTGTTGCATAGGCTCGTCAAAGTAAACAGAAATGATTCATTCATTTCCCGACTCGGTCTTCGGGTACGAGTCTTTGGATCATTTTTCACGTGACCTGCATAGGCTCTGTAGTGGTAGCTAGAGGGAACGATTCGTTCATTTCCCGACTCGGTCTTTCTACGAGTCTTTGGATCATTTTTCACGTGACCTGCATAGGTTCTGTAGTGGTAGCTAGAGGAAACGAACGATTCGTTCATTTCCCGACTCGGTCTTTCTACGAGTCTTTGGATCATTTTTCACGTGACCTGCATAGGCTCTCTACTGGTAGCTAGAGGAAACGAATGATTCGTTCATTTCCCGACTCGGTCTTTCTACGAGTCTTTGGATCATTTTTCACGTGACCTGCATAGGCTCTGCACTGGAGGAAACAAACGATTCGTTCATTTCCCAACTCGGTCTTTCTAAGAGTCTTTGGATCCTTTTTTCACGTGACCCGCATTATATTTTTTAGTAGAGGAAACAGTTTCCTCATTCCCTTTCGCCTGGCCGCTGTTTTAGTAAGACGTGAATGATATTCGCTCAAGTCATCATAGTGACTGGTTTTGTTATTTTCACTTTACATTTACACTTACAGTTTAGTGCAGTGTAATTGTTTGCCGTGATAATTAAATTCTAGTGTGATAATAAATGACCAAATCATACAAACTGTCATGATACATTATTTTAATGCAGGAATTTCTTTTAAAATAGTATCTGCTGGGGCACATGTCATGCACTAACCTACATGAGAATATGATACGTGTTTGCAGTGGACGGTAGCCCCCCCCCCCATTGAAATGAACGAATGACTCGAAAAAAGATTCGTTCATTTTACTGAACGAGATTCAAAGAACCGAATCAGTTAAATGATCCGAACTTCCCATCACTAATGACGAGCAAGCACTTTCTTACCGTTGCTGGCATTTAGTAGCTTCCTCGAGCAAAACATGCAGAAATAAGCACCAGGCTCTCTCAGTTTCTTGCACCAACTGCCAAAAGGCTCGCCTTCTCTACCTTCTTCTATCCAGGCCCAGCGCCATTTATTTTTGAGTATGGGTAGGACATAATTTACATTTGAGTCATTTAGCAGACGCTCTTATCCACAGCGACTTACCTCATCCCCAGGCTTCATGAATTTGAGCTCCATGCTTTCACCGACAACGCTAATGGATCTCATTCACACTGTTGCCAGGACCCACCCTGCTCTGCTTCTGAAAGGCTTGTAACATTAGTTATAGCTGTGTTCCTCTCATATGATTGGTAGTGGAAATCAATTGACTCTAAAATATTAAACCGCATGCAAGTTCACAATTTTTTTTTTTCTCATGGCCGCTCGCCGGACATCCGGCACGGTGCCGGAATACTTTAAGCCCTGTAAAAATGTTTAGAACTACAAATGAATTTTCTTCCGTTGATTGTTGAGGTTTTTTGGGTGTTTTGGCATTGACAAAGGCCATCAAATCTCTAAATAACTGAATGACTTTAATGCTTTGTCTATTCCCACATTAGGCTACATAAATTATTTATTTGTGTGACAGTGAAGAAACTTTGTATTTGGTGGCCAAGCAGCGAAGCTGCGAAGCCACCTTAAGTGTTTCTACTTTTTATTATTAGGATTCCTCCTAACGGAGGAAACCTATTGTTATTAGGATTCCTCCATCAGGATTCCAGATTTTGTATCCCATTGGCAAGTCTGCAGCATGGATTTTTCTATACAGTGACAATTTTTGAAGAATATACATCTTTCGATGGTTCGCAATGTTTTGGAGGAATCCGCCATTGCTGCTTGCAGCTATATTTGGTGGCCAAGCAGCGAAGCCAACTTGTGTTTCTACCTTTTCTTCTTCTTATTAGGGGCCAAGCAGCGAAACTGCGAGGAGGAAACCTATTGTTTTTGTTAGTATTCTTATTATTAGGGTTCCTATTATTAGGGCTAGTGGCCCATGTACGCCCATAGGTGGCGCTATAAAACATGCCCAAGTCTACGTGATTTCCCCAGCGCCCCATTAGTCCAAAATGCCTGTAAATTGGTAGACATGCCTTATTTCTCATGGGGAAGAAAAAAGCCTCAAGGCAAAATTCATATTGTCATATGAATGTCCAAATTTGGTACAACCTTCAAAAACTTTCTCTTCATGAACCATAGATCCAATCGACTTGAAATTTGTTACAGATGTGTAGGATTCATGTCTTTATATAGGGTGAAATGGAATGAGAAATGCAATACAAAATGTCTGAAAGGTGTGTATTTATGTAAATGTCCACATTGGCTCAATATCTTTGTGTCAATACATCAAATATCATTTTGACTGATGGTTTTTCAAACTTTATTGGCTTCAAGGTGACATCATTCTGATGTACAATGCGCAATTTCATGCAATTCTACCTTGAAATGTCAACCGTTTATTAACCTTTGTCCCAAAGCTGACCAAAGCTAATACTCTGCCCTTTCTATTCATAAAATCTCAACAGTTGGTGTGTAGCAGAGAGGATAGACCCAGATAGCACACATATGTCTTGCCGAAGTCGTCCCGATGTATGTTGTATACGTCGGGCCGACTTCGGCAAGACATATGTGTGCTATCTGGGTCTATCCTCTCCTAACGACATTGTTTGCTCATTGGCAAGACGTCGCCGAGACGTCTGCATTTGATCGAAACTGACCTCCAGACGATGTCGGGACGACGAATCAAAACTGCATCAACCGGCCGTTCTACAGATATTTCCTCTTAACTACTAGCTCTACATTTATTTATATCTTTAATTATATCTGAAATGACACTTAGCAAAAATGAACATACAATGGGCTATTAGCAGTAGCTAGTTACTTGATTCAACCTGGACTTTCTGTGTGTGGGTATTATAATGAAGAGACACAATTCAAGTTAATGATCTTTTATCATCAGACTGGATGTTGATGCCATCAAGCTCTTAAAAGAACTCCAACACAGAAAAGAGAGAACAACGGAACAGAGAAACATAAATATATACAGCTGTGCCTACAGTTCCGCGTCTTCCATTGGTCTCCGCCATCCTCGGACTCTGTCTTGACTCCCTTGGTTACAGTAGCTAACTGCCGGAATTAGAAGAAAATAAATCCGACATATCACTGTTAAACCATAATGGATTAGCCTATGTGTATGTAGGCCTAGGTTACTTATTACAATACAACGCTTTGACATAACATGTATGTGTTTATTTTGCTGTTAGCTACACTTTTGTAAAATGTCTGACCAGTGTGTCGAGGGCTAGCCTAGCCGGTTGGGGTCCCTTTGCGCTAGCTCTGTAGCCTAGAGTTCACTCAAACCGAGCTCATTACAGTAACTTTACACATTGTTGTAGGCATAGGCTACAAGCAACATACTTATTGCAAAACTTTTTGATATTTTTCTACTTCCATTTACTTACCTAACAACGAATAATACTGCTCCTTCTATGTGAAGATAAATGACGGTTTAAAAAGTCTCTGGCTCGAAATATGCTTGCAATACAAGACAGGATTGAGCATAATGGAACGTTCTTCCTGAAACAGTCAGTGATGAGCCGACGATGAGCCGACATATCTGCAACGTTTGAAATTGAGCACAGAGATGAGAAGAAATCCGATCATTTGCCAATGCTTATCCAACGTTTGAAATAGAGCTAAGAGATGAGAAGAAATCCGATCATTTGCCGATGCTTATCCGACGTTATGAATAGAATACAACGTTTCTATATTAAGCCGACGTCGGCAAGACGTATGTGTGCTATCTGGCACAGATACGTCGTAATGCTCATGAGTTCAAATCCCCATACAGCCTATTGTTGTTGGCCAAACATGAAGTAGTTTTGCTCTCTTGTTGTCCAACTCTTGACCTTCTACAATGTACATTTTTGTAATATTTTGCCATTTTGTGGACGAACCCGCATCGATGCTTGCAGCTATATTTATTGGGTGTGCTTTGCCTTCGGCAAGGGCACAACCTTTGTTCTCTTACATATATATTATTATTGGGTGTGCTTGCCTTCGGCAAGAGCACAACCTTTGTTCTCTCACATATATATTTCTTATTATTATTATTGTTTATTTTCGCACCCCTAAGGATCCCTCAATATTTGGACTACATAGACAACGTCGGTGTCAAAAGGTTTGTCTTGGTAGCGATTGCGTTGGTTGTATTTTTATTTCCGTTCAGTTGCATGGTTTAAGTAGAAATTGCGTTGTTGTGGTGAAAAGTAAAGCTAACGGTGGCTAATTTGCTAGCCACAGTCACTGACGTTACTAACGTCACTAACGTCATGAAAACTCGCTTGACTACCTCTAGCAGAACATTAGTTTAGCAGCTCGTTAACTTCTGGGAGATGGCTAGGCTAACTGCTTTACTACAAGGCAGCTGCAGAAACGCCACAAGCAAAGTGGCCAGGGTGATAACTATTTACTCATTTTACTTTGTGATATGACACACAATTGTGATGTGTAATGTACAATATAAGCTGATATTATTAAGAAGTACATCTACTTTCGGGAAACAGTACTATTTCAATGAAGTATTAGCATCATGAAATTAGCCTCTGTTGCCCGGGCAACACATACTACAGTGGTCTATGATGCATCTGTTTTCAATCGTTAAAATAAACATTCCTCACAAATACATTTTCGTTGTAGGATTTATTATGACATTAGATTACAAGTAAACGATTTGTTAGTGAAATTATCATTACTACTATCTGTGGTTTCAAACTAGGGCTGCAACAACGAATCGATTAAATCGATTAAAATCGATTATTAAAAGCGTTGGCAACGAATTTCATTATCGATTCGTTCAGCACGACCCAAGTCATCCAAGGTGTGGGAGCATTTCACACTAAATACATCGAAACAGTGTGTTAATTGACCGAGGTGAAGTTAGTTTCATATTCGACATTTGTCTCACATTCGGAAGATGCTACTTTGCAGCATCGCGTTAGGGACCGGGTGAAAACAACCCATACCATTTTGAAAAATGTAGACTTTTATAATATTTTTAGGAATATAAAACCTCAAACAGACACCAGAGTATCTTAACAATGTCTGGTATACTTCCACAGCCTTTACTTTTTCAATTAAGTTTCAAATAAAATGATAGAAAATCACTAATCTTTGAAAATAGCTTGATCCTCGCAAATCTTAACTTTTTTCAAAATTGTGTCAAATCTTAAATATACACCAGATTATTCTAATAAAGTCTGGCCTACTTCCACAACATTTCAATTTTCAATAAAATTTTAAACAAAACTCAAATAAATTGCTCATCTTGGAAAATAGCATTAAATCCATGCTAATATTAATAACTTTTTCAAAATTGTGTGCCTGTTTGTGCAAGTTTTTTGCAATTTGAATTTGCACTCTCCGTTCTGTTTTTGAATAAAGGGTTGGAAATTAATGCTTTTTAGGGTTCCTCCGGTAGGAGGGAACCTATGTTTTTGTTAGTATTCCTATTATTATTATATTTCTCAGTTAAATGGCTCAATAGCTCAAAAAGTCCTTGACACGATTTTTTCTAATTTGGCCCAATGATACAACAGGTCACTCACTACTCCCAGACCGCTAATGGCCCATGTACGCCCATAGGTGGCGCTATAAGCCACGCCTAAAGTCTACGTGATTTCCCCAGCGCCCCATTATTCCAAAATGCCTGAAAATTGGTACACATGCCTTATTTCTCATGGGGAACAAAAAAGCCTCAAAAACCCATAAGGTCCGCCATGATAGATTTTGCTGTACTGTCCAAATTTGGTACAACCTTCAAAACCCTTCTCCTCATGAACCATAGATCTAATCGACTTGAAAATTGTTCCAGATTTGTAGAACACATGTCTTTCTATAGGGTGAAATTGAATAAGGAATGCAATACAAAATGGCTGAAAGAAGTGTATTTATGTAAATGTACACATTGCCACAATATCTTTGTGTTAATAAATCAAATATAATTTTGACTGATGGTTTTTCAAACCTTTGTGCCTTCAAGATGACATAATTATGAAGTACCATACGCAATTTAACCTTGATATGTCAATATATGATTGAATTCAATTGAATTGCTCCATAGCGCGCGTGCTCCAAATTCTCAGACTCATCCTGCCCCTTGACACTAGGGTAACCACCTGTCCCGCTTTGCGTTGTGTCGCACAGCATTTTCACCCCTTGTCCCGCACGTCCCATATTGAAAATGCTGTGCGATACAGCGCAAAGCGGGACAGGTGGTCACCCTACTTACATTAACATTACATTTATTCATTTAGCAGACGCTTTTATCCAAAGCGACTTCCAAGAGAGAGCTTTACAAAGTGCATAGGTCACTGATAATAACAACAAGATAGCCCCAAAAACATTGCGAGTAGCCAAAACATGAAGCACATATTGTGAACAACCAAAATAAGTGCCAAAGGGAAGAACCATAAGAGCATGTAGTTAAACAAGTTACAATTAAGCAACATGAACCGCTATAAGTGCAAGTGTACCTGTAGAAAAACAAGCAACAATAATAAAAACAATATATCACAGCGAGTACAAAAATGTAAATCAGTTACCACTAAACACAAGAGCAACAAGTCTCTAAGCAAGAGTCATTGTGATCCTTGAGGAAACTAACATCGGGTCAAGCAAACCATTCCTAAGTACCGTTCGTCCTAAAGACGTCAAGACGTCCTAAGTGCGTCTTGAGCCTTTTCTTGAAGGTGGAGAGACAGTCAGTGTATCTGATGGAGGTGGGGAGTTGATTCCACCACTGGGGGGCCAGACAGGAGAAGAGCTTGTGTTGGGACCGGGCGGTCTTGAGCGGTGGGACCACCAGACGGTTGTCTGAAGAAGACCGTAGGTGACGGGTGGGGGTGTAAGGTGATATGGAAAAATTCTAGCGGCACTGTGTAGATCTGAGTAGTCAAGAGATGTGGGTTTACTACAATTTATTTTGCTTATACAGATCATGATTTAACAAAGTACTTTGTGATCAGTCATAACGAAGGAGGTGCTAGCCACAGGTCGTTCGCCAGAGTGATGCAGAACAACCCTAAAACCCTGCCTTATATAAACTTTAGATCAAATGGTTTTTCTGAACTCTGTGATTGGTCAGCACTATTCAGTGACAGTTTGAAACAATACATCTCTGGTGACAGTTTGACTTCATATCAAGTTCCCACGGTTCTTTAATGTGGCCTCTCTCCCCAAACCAGTAGATAGTAAAACCACAGGGGTTCACCAGTCAAATGGTCAACTGTCCTTTGTGTGGGCACTTCAAACAAGTATTTGATTAACCCCACCCAATGCAACAGGAAGGGTCAGAGCAGCAGATCACAATAACAATACAGTTGAATCCACATTGTCTCCAGACCAGCTGTCTCTTCCTCCCCAGGTGTCATAAACTGCAAATGGCATCTCTACCAAATGGAGTTGACTCTTAATCAACTTTAGACTTCCGTTAAAACACATTCCTCATATATGAAACACACACATTATAACTGTATTCCCAAATTTCCACGACAAAGGCTGCAGGAGAGACTTGATGTAGTCGGGTGCAGTCCCATTCACTGCTCGGAAGGTCAGTACCAGGGTCTTGAATCTGATACGGGCCGTGATAGGTAGCCAGTGGAGAGAGATGAGGAGCGGGGTAACATGGGAGAGTACTTGACACACGCGCGAGCTTGGCAAGACGCACACACATGCTTTCTGGAAATTGTGTGCTGACCAAGCCCCCAACCTCGGTTTTTAGCTCCTGTTTCATTTCGCTTCCAATCGCAGCTCGCCGTTACATTACATTTACATTACGAATATAAATTATTTTTCGGCGGCCATTTTTGTTTTCAACTGGAATCGACTGATAGTGTTGGAGGCAGCCACGTTCGGTAAGTCATATCACCTATTTTTTACACATTTTAAGCTAGAATCAATGATTGGGTTCGTGAAAGTACACTACTCTTGAATGATGGTGAAGGTTTTAGCAGTTTTAGACCTTTAGATCGTGAGTCTGAAGTGACGGAAAACCGAACTCGAAAAGTAGCTAGCTCTAGCTTTTTTCCTCTGTGTTTTTAATTAGTGAATCATTTTGCATCTCGGCGAATTGTTCATCAAAAAGGTAGAGGAGGGCAGCCTTAGGAGAAAAAACAATTCCCCACAGACCTGTCGGCTCAGAATTTTGATTTGGGGCGTGAAAGACTTTGTAATAAGCCTATGCGCCAGGGAGACCGCATAGGCTTAGGCGGCAGCCATGTTTTGGTCGCGTCATGTTCATAAGTTCACCATTTTACAGTTAGGTCTATACAAAAAAGGTCAAGGAGGGCAGCCTTTAGGAGATGTGGGAATTGTGCTTTTAGCCAGATGCTCCGATTATTTTTGTGATTTGTGGACTTGCAATTGGAGTGATACTGCGTCCCGGGGGTACATTGTTTTGACGTTAGCCTCAGAGTCAGGCTCGGCTCGCCCACTGGCAGTGTGTAAACAATTTTGTATTTCACTCAATTCTACTCCAAAAACGTCAGGGAGGACTGCTTTTTGTAGACAAGGGCCTGCTAAAGATAGCCAGTATATTTGATTTTTCAAGGCGAGCCTGTTTCATTCGTCATATGCCCTGAGAAAGCGACCTACGTTAGCCAGGCTATTTTTGCCAATTTCAGTAAGTCAGGCTATTTAAAGGTCTCTGACAGTCAGAATCACTGTTTACAGGCAAAGGTCGAGCTGGTCTTTTGTCAGATGTGTATATATTGACCAGTTTAGAGCTAAATACTCTTGCCAGAGCCTGGAATCAAACCTGTGTTTTGAGTGACTTTGCATGGGTCTCCATCAGGTCAACACATTTGGATTCAAGTTCAAGTAATGCCACTGCATTTCACAGTCTAAACTGTAGTTTATGTCAAGTGTAGATGGAAAAAGCTGCGTTTTTCCCAACTGAACTGACATGGATCCTTTTACAGGTCTGGAGGGTCATGCAGAGGCCTGCTCAACAGAGTTCAATAGAGGATGCTGAGAGCAACAACAGAGAATGCTGAGAGCATCACAGACCCCTTGCTGGACTATCCCTCTCTAGCTGGACAGCTTCATTCAGCTGGCCTGCCCTGCCCGCCTGCCTGCCTGCCTGCCCTGCTTGCCCCTGCCTGCCAGCCCTCCAGAGACAGTCACCCCACAGACACAGTAGCTCTTCAGACTGCTTTTTTGAGGACATTGATGAAAAAGGACAAACCAGCACTTTTTACTTCGATGAAAGTCTAAATGTTTAATCCTTTCCATGTCCCAGTATGCCAAGCTGCTGACTTTGAGTTTCTTAAGTGATGAAACCAGTTCAAGTGATAGACTTTTGACCTGAATCCAATGATTATTCATCTGAATAAAAACCAGTCAAGAGAAGTACTGCTTCTTTATTAATAGTATTTATGTATATATAATTGCACAGCTCTCCCTGTCAATGATCTAGCACCTCCTCAGCACCTGTATTAAAAATTCTCTGGCGCCGTCCCTGCCCAGAGTTGATTGTAACTGGTGTTGGAAAACACATGTAGTAGGGCAGAATAGAGGGACTGGGCAAAGGGTGCTGGTGTGGAAAGTCCCCAAAAACAGAATGGGCAGAAAATATTAGATGACATTGTATCGAGACCCAATTGGAGAAGAAGCCATAGGATATTTACAATTGTAGTAGGCCAATAGATCTGTTTTAAAAGTTCAGGGGTGTAATTTGTTGGATACAACAAATTAATGTCTGCACCTCTCTGGTGACCGAGAGGTGCAGACATTAAGTTAAACATAGTCATGCGTTAAGAGTAGAGTAAAAAATACAGATCCCCCCCTTTCTGAATAAAGTTCGACTGATCAGATTTTTTGATGTTTGTTGCTATGAAAACCAGTTTAGCCAAGCTAACTAACATTGTTTTTAGCTAGCTTGCATTACCATTCAATAGCTAACAAAACATTAGTAAAAATAGCTTGCTAATCCAGCAGAACTTGTTAATGCAGAGACCTTAGCGCGTCACTAGCATCTCGTCATATCACGCAGTCGGCGCACAGCTAGATAATCAGCTGTCAGCGCTCTTGAGTACCCAGCATGCAGTGCGGCATGTCAAAAAATGCAAAGACTTGTGGAAAATAGTTTGGTTACAACGGCCATGCGAGGGATTTCAGTTGTTGTGTTCGTTCAGTTAGATGTTTGTAATGTTATTGTTTGTTAGTTAATATAATCTTGTTGGTCACCCTGAGTGTGCATGTCGTGTAGTTTAAAGGGAACAAAGAGTCGACCATTTAATTATCAGAGGCTACAATTGCAAAGAGCTGTATGTGGACTGTACCTGGGCTGCACCCTAGCCAGTTGCCTATGAGGATATTCTTGAGAGTTACTCAAGGAGAAAGTCAATATCTGTGGTTTTCAAGTGATCTTCGAGATAGTTTGAAAACAATGTTGCGGATGATATGTATTGATTGTGGGAGGTAGTTTGTGGACTACATCTAAACCTCATGCGGCTGCTGCAGCATTTCTGCTTTGGCATGACCTGCGCTCGGAGAGAGGGAACAGCATGGATGGGGATAGTGTGCGGGCAGATGTGTCTTTATATAGGGTGAAATGGAATGAGAAATGCAATACAAAATGTCTGAAAGGGGTGTACTGATGTAAGTGTCCACATTGCCTCAATATCTTAGTGTCAATAAATCAAATATAATTTTGACTGATGGTTTTTCAAACCTTATTGGCTTCAAGGTGACATCATTCTGATGTACCATGCGCAATTTTATGCAATTTTACCTTGAAATGTCAACCGTTTCTTAACCTTTGTCCCAAATCTGACCAAAGCTCATACTCGTCCCTTTCTACTCATACAATCTCAACAGTTGGTGTGTAGCAGAGAGGATAGAGAGACTGACTTGTGACCTTATGCTCATTAGTTCACATCCCCATTCAGCCTATTGTTGTTGCCTATTGTTGTTGGCAGGGTTCTTGCAGGTTTCAGCAAGTCAAATTTAAGACCTTTTTAAGACATTTTAAGACCATAAAGATTGAAATTTAAGACCTACACGACGCATTACCCCCAAAAATATTCAAATCAAAGAAATTCTGAAAAAAACATTTTATTTCAATGAATTCAGTCATTGAAAAAGCATAAATGTAATTTACAGATAAAACAATCACATTAGTAATTTTTGAATATTTTTTTGGCAAAGTTTGCAGCGAGCCTTGTACCTGGAGCTGGGTATACCGCTTGTAACTAGTGATGGGTCGTTCGCGAACGATCTGGCTCTAAGAGCCGGCTCTTGAAGGTGAGCGTCGGGAGCTGGCTCGCATATCTGAAGAGCCGACTCTATTTTTAATAGATTAATACAGCCTATAAAAACTAAATGATTATGAAATAATGAATTTTAATTGTATTTAAAATAATTGACTAATTCAAAGAACAACAAAAAATAGTAACTTTAAGGCTAAATCACACACAACTGATCCATCACATCCTCCTGTCTCTGTAGTCTGCATGACCGAGCCAACACCCACCAGTCATAGAGTAGTCAAAACTCGGAGGATAGCCATGACAAATCAATGCATTTTTAAGATATGTAGGTTACGTTGAGTATGAATTTCAATTCATAATTCATTCAAATGTTTCACACCCATAATAGTCAAATTCAAGTTAAAACATATAATTTTTAAAGAGCCGTTCGTGAGCCAAAGATCGCGGCTCTTTTTGTGAGTCTGAGCCATACGAGCCGGCTCACGAAAAGAGCCGGAATGCCCATCCACAACTTGTAACCAACAGCATAAACGCTGTGATCTATCCATGTCTCGTTGAAAGTACACTTTCCCATTTTCCACACGTAGCCGAACTTTAACAAACTCTGAGGAAGCGCAGATGTATTTCGCGGCCAGGTATTGCATTTATAACAGGATTTGTAGTTTTATCACCGTGTACATACCAACACCAATATCCCCCAGAAAGAACTACAACACACCGAACCAACGTTCTGAGGGCAGCGTTCTGCTGGTTTCGTTTGTAGAGTTCCGCTTTGTAGGCTGCGACTCAATACTTTTTTGCTACTTTGTCATAACTTTCTGCGGCCAGCAGTTCTGGAAATGAACGAGGGTAAAACCTTTTTTAGACCTGACTAAATGAAATTTAAGACCTCGGATGAAAATATGGCCGTTTTTAAGACATTTTAAGGCCTTAAATTTCAAGTTCCGAATTTTTGACTTTTTAAGACCCCGCGGGAACCCTGTGTTGGCCAAACATGAAGTAGTTTTGCTCACTTGTTGTCCAACTCTCCATCTTCAACAGTGTACATGTTTTTATATTTTGCCATTTTGCGGAGGAACCCGCATCGCTGCTTGCAGCTATATTTAGTTTTTTTATCTGATTCATCGATTAATCGAAAAAAGAATCGACAGATTAATCGATTATTAAAATAATCGTTAGTTGCAGCCCTATTTCAAACCAGTGTAGCTCACTGCAATGCTGTAGCCTACGCGAGACACTACAAAAACATCTACTGTACACAGCTGTTTAGGAAGTCAAACGGCGACAGAACATGTTCGGCACTCCCCTTACTTAAATCAAAAGTTTATCTAACTACTAACCTGAACTTCCATTGCCACAGCCTAAACTTTGTCAATCTGTTCATGAAAATAATCAATTTCAGCCTAAACTGTACAACGGAACGTTAAATCAAATTCAACCAACGCAAACGCTACCAAGACGAACACAGCAGTGGTCTAGTACTGTACTGTAGTAGTACAATTTACCGGGGCAGCTTCTCCACACAGGGCTATATCGCATTTTGAGTTGTTGCTGACAATGATCACTACCAGTGAGCTTTTTATGAATGAGCGATTTTCCACGAAGTAAATGTCAAGCTTATTTACCTTTTTGGGGGCATATTTTCAGTTAGCAGATGGTACTGTTTGAATCGCGATTCCATCTTCTACTGCCGGTAATGTCGTAGAATAATCTTCAAAGGGGGTTATTAATGAATGAATGCAATATGAGTAGGCTAAATGCCTGAAAATATCACGAGAAGGGAACACTTAAAAGGACGTTTAAGTCATAGAGATTAGGTAAATTTTTACACCGAATGTATTCGTTTTGATTCAGCTATGAGGCTGCCTCTTGCAGGGGAAATGAGTAGACATCATATTTCATTCTACACTTCACTCGTATTTTGAGTTGTAAATGAGCAGCCAAAAAAGATGCTTTTAAATCTATGTAATCTTTATAAATAATAAGTAGGCCCTATGCATTTTTATATAAAATGTACAGAAATATCAGTTGTAAAAATTTCATTAAAAAACAGACCCCTGTGCAACCGACGCAAGCAAGCACACCCTACAATTTCCCCAGAAATTGTACCCACTCTAGTTATTATTGTTTTCCCACCCCTAAGGATCAGTCAATATTTGGACTACATAGAAAACGGCGGTGTCAAAATGTTCGTCTTGGTCTCGATTGCGTTGCTTCTATTGGGATTTACGTTCCGTTGCACAGTTTAGGCTGAACTTAAGTTTTTGTGGCAAAAAGTGCCTTCTGTCAACAAAGGGTACTCAGTGCTAGCCTACGTCACAACGTCAGCACACGTTAGCAACGACGCATGGATACAACGTGCATAGATGTGCTGTTGCACAGCGAGTATTGTGCCGTGGTGTACTAACAGGATCATACATGTACATTTAAGCAAATCAAGACTTGCATGTACAGTAAGTAATGTAACATTAAATAATGTATTAAACTCAAGCTTGTGTGGTGCGTCGCTGGCTTCAGTGCCACAGCCTAAACTTTATGTCAAAAGAAACGTTCTCATTTCCGGCGCTTTCAAACAGTCCCCTCACTCAGTGAAGTATGGCTAGCCACCGCAACTAGCTTGCTCGTAGCAAACCTCTTTTGAATTAGCCAATTCTCCCTAAATAGATGTCAAGCTTATTTACGTTTTTGGGGGCATATTTTCAGTTGGCAGATGGTACTGTTTGAATTGCGATTCCATCTGAAATACTGCCGTTGACAGCGTTATTACAGTCGTTTGTTCTGTAAGGAGGAAACCTATTGTTATTGTTAGTTAGGTGTGCTCAAGCCTTCGCCGAGAGCACAACCTTTGTTCTCTCACATATATATTTATTATTATTTATTTTTGCCCCCCTAAGCCTCAAGTCAATATTTGGACTACATAGACAACCTAGGTGTCAAAAGTTTCGTCTTGGTAGCGATTGAGTTGCTTGTATTTTTATTTACACTCTGTTGCACAGTTTAGGAGGTTACAACGGTTTTGTGGCAAAAAGTGTCTTCTGTCAACGAAGGGTACCAATGCTAGCCTACGTCACTACGTCAGCACACGTTAGCAACAACGCATGGATACAACGTGATAGAGACGTTCTAGCACGCAAATTGGAGCTTGGATTATGAGTGAAAAATGCCAACCACCAAAATTACCAACCATTGGGTTTTGTTGAGAAAGCAATTTCGAGTGGAACTGCCATCTCGGATTTTTTATTTAGGTCGTGAAAGTCTTTGTAATTTGAGCGAGTGCGCGTCGCCTGTGAGACTGCCTAGGCGGCAGCCATGCAAGCGTCATAGTAGTTTAGTATTTTCGTAATTTTATAGTTCGGTCAATTCTACACCAAAAAACAGAAGGAGGGCAATGTTATGACGATATGACTATTGTGAAGACAGCCAGGTGGTGAGATTTTAATGTAGGTTGCTGTAAAAACTTGAAAACTTGCTACGTGAGAGTCCCGTCAGCCTCCGTTGACGATTGTGTCAGCTGTTGTCGATCTCTGATGAGTATTTTCTTAATTTCGTACCAGGGTCAATTCTACATCAAAAATCAGAAGGAGGGCAGTGTTTTAAAGATTTGGCGATTGTGAAGATAGCCAGCGGGTCAGCATATTTTTGTGATTTGTGTAAAACTTGGAATTTGAGTGACACCGCGGCTTGTTTTGACATTAGCCTCCGTCAGACTCTGCTCGCCCACTGGCAGTGTGTCGTACTGTCTTCAAAGCCACAGCTAAACTTTATGTCAAAAGAAACTTTCTCATTTCCGGTGCTTTCAAACAATCAGTGAAATGTGGAGCAACAGCAGCTAGCTTGCCTCTAGCAAACTTATTTTGAATTAGCCATTTCCCCCTACATTAATGTCAAACTTATTTACGTTTTGGGGGGCATATTTTCAGTTAACAGACGGTACTGTTTTAATTGCGATTCCACACTGCCAGTGACAACGTTGTTACAGTAGCTTGTTTCAAGGGGGTTCGCAGCTGTTTCAAAGGGTGTTCTTAATGAAATATGCAATATGCAATATGAGTAGGCTAAATGCTTGAAAATATCACTAGAAGGGAAAAACTTAGAGGACGGACCCACCTGCAACCGACGCATGCAAGCACACCCTACAATTTCCCCAGAAATTGTACCCTCTCTAGTTTTATTGGTGGCCAAGCCGCGAAGCGGCGAAGCCACTTACACGCTAACCCAAAACACGTTTTCTCCACTCCTCCTACAAATGTTGTCCAATCTTCAACAAATTCGACAGATATTATCTTCAGACCAAGCCTCACAAAGCCCATTACATGTTTTTTTGTTTGCCTTTATTAAGTGATTCCTTTGTCTCATGATATCTTGGGACATCCCATGAGTGACACATGATAACTTGTGATAACAGCCGAATTGATGCGGCCGCCTTTTTGAATGACTGAAAAAACTTTTTTTCTTTACTCCTCCTACAAATGTTTTCCAATATTCACCAAATTTGGCAGAGATCATCTTCAGACCAAGCCTCACAAAAGCCATCGTATGTTTTTGGGCTTTTCAAAACCGTTTGCCGGTACGGCCAATCAAAATGTGCCGTTAAGCCAGCAAACAGGAAGTTGGGTCGTATCTCAGCAAATCTTTGATGGATTCACACAAAAAAAAAACGTTTTTTCGCTTCTCCTTCAATTTTTGTCAAATCTTCCCCAGAATTGGCACACAGCATCGTCACAGCAACCCTCACTATAAATTTCGAAAGGATTTTTGATTTTCAAAACCGTTTTTCCGGTAAAGCTGATCAAAGTCGGAGATGAAGCCGCCAAAACAGGTGCTTGGGACCCTGTTCCAAAGAGGTCCATAAAAGGTTGTGTCATCTAACCGCTAGGGGGCGATCATGTTAAATTGTGATACCAGTTGAATTGATGCGACTGCCATTTTGAATGAATGAATGAATGAATAAAACGTTTTTGGTGAATATCAAATATTCCCCAAATTTGGCACAGATTATCTTCAGACCACAATCCCATTGACATGTCAAAATAGGACTGAATTACAGATGTTTAAACTTGGGCCAAATCTGACAACTGCGTGCCACAGGAAAAACTGCTTATATGTTTACGCAGTAACCGAACTCTGTGATTTCCAGCATTGAGAATAGCTCACTAAGATAAGTTGGTGTCCTGGCAACGTCAGAGGTTCAAATCCAGCCAAAGCCGACGAGCTTGTCATGTCTCTGAATCTCTGTTTAGCAAGACTATAAGCCACTGCAAAGGAAGCCAGGTACACCGCAGTCGCTAGCTACCTGTAGTCAAGCTGTATATAGTCAATGCAATCCTCACACAAACTATCAAAATGATTTTAGATTTTCGAAACCTTTTGTCCGGTATAGCCAATCGAAATCGGCAGCAGAGCCGCCAAACAGAAAATTGTGTCGTATCTCAGCAAATCTTTGATGAGGGCTGAGGGGGTGCTAGATCATTGACAGGGGGAGCTGCGCAATTATATATATATTATATATATTATATAAATACTATCAGGGCCAGAGTGGGACCCATTTTCAGCCCGCGAGTGTAATGGCCAAAACCAGCCCATCCCCACCAGGGGCCGAGGCATACGTTTAACATTCGGGGCTTAACCCAAATTTAGGACCTAGTCAAGGTTTTGATGTGATCTGAAATTCACGTTAATGCGAGCACGCAAGCGAGATATTTTGCATAAATTTCAGTGCAAAATAGTTTTTTGAGCTTTATGTAATATAAACATTACGTTGGACTCATTGTTATATTTTCTCGAAATTACAACCCACATTTTTACCTGAAAGATTTGGGGCTTTTGAGAAAACATTTTTCCCACCCTTGCAGGAACCTAGATTTCTGAAGTGACAGATCTTTCTTTTTTTACCTGTCTTTTTCAGTTCCTCCTGGCATCTTTTTCCCCATCCATTTTATTATTTTGACATCTTAATCTTGCAAACTCCCTCCACAACAGTAAATGATGGTTTAGGGTTGTCTTGGTACACGCACCTGTGTTTGAGAAAGAGAGCATGCGCGACAACTGAAAACGGCACTTTTTAATGCACGGTCTGATCATGCGTTTATTTAGATTAAAACCTAGTGTAGCCTATTAGCTTACTTATCAGTCACACAGTAACAAACTTAAATCGTTTTATTTGGTGTGTGAAAAAACAAAGACAAAGCAGGCGATCTGCTGGCACAATTTATGAGCGGCAGAGCGGGCAGACCAGGAATTCTCCCGATGGCCACTCCGGGCCTGAATACTATTACTAAATTAGCAATATTTTAGGGGGTGCTATCGGGGTGCTTTTGTCTTTCTTGGGGGTGCTGAAGCACCTGCTAGCCCCTCCCTAGCGCCGTCCATGTTTATATATATTTCTGTACAGTATTTATTTTGCTCTGTAAGCCAGGGCAGGAACAACAGTGGCTTAGCGCATGCGTGATTAATTTGCAGTCTGGATGCAGAGTGTGTGGGTCTGCTGCTGTCTGCAGCTGGGACTGCTGCTCAAGGCTATTGTGAGACTGACCGCCTATGCTTTGAGACGCGGAGGAGCTCAAGACCGCACCCGCTGCTCGTTGAGGACAGTAGTGCAAAACGATCCGTGCTTTCACGTCAGAGTCTCCAAAACACCAGCAAGTCTCCAACTTTGTGTTTGGCGCTGCCGCGCTAGCGTTGCTGGGAAAGATGAGACGTATACAGTGACGTAATGACGTGGCTCTGTAGTGGCTCTCTAGCCCGTGGAAAAGCAAACCGGTTCTAGCACCCGCTCCGAACTAGCTCCCTGTTCACTTTGGTGTAAAGGGGGTATGAGTGCACGCAGGTAGGTAGACAGACAGACAGACAGCCCGTCCAATCATATCAGGGCCCGGCTTAA
Source organism: Osmerus eperlanus (assembly GCF_963692335.1). Taxonomy (NCBI): domain Eukaryota; kingdom Metazoa; phylum Chordata; class Actinopteri; order Osmeriformes; family Osmeridae; genus Osmerus; species Osmerus eperlanus. The sequence goes on from NC_085024.1 coordinate 7,222,897, forward strand.
TGATTATTAAGTGTATTAAGCGTTAGTTACAGTCTTGTGACGCCCACATATGTCTGATTGATTTCATATTACCGTCAAACCTTTATATGTATTGGTTGCTATCAAGATGGGAAGTTTATTTTGGCAAATAGGACCAAAAGTGCTTCTCAACAACATTGCCTACCCAGCCTTCAGATTTATGTCAAAAGTTGCAAGGCCAAAAATGTTACCAACTGCCAAAACGATCGCTCATGGCCGCGGCGCTCCTGATCGTGGCGCTTTGCAGCCAGTGCGTTCCAGGCGTAACCCCCTATTCACACCAGACGTGTCTGCGGCAAGTTCGACCAGACCTCAATTTACACCGGACGTGTTACGGCTGCGGCATGACCAGATTAGTTGTCTTCACAACATTTCAGAAGAGAAGCTGCGAGGCTGCTGTATTGGCGAGTTTGCAAGATACCAATTTGTGTGGGCTATTTGTTGTGTCTTGTCTTGTCATCCATAATGTAAAATCCTTTGACTTCTGGCCTTCTTTCACCAATGTAGTGAAGTGAATTACGATCAGGAGCCTGCACACGGTGCTTTAATGCACACAGTGTTTGAATGCACACTGTGTTTTTACTTTGAAGTAACAGGGTGCATGTTCCAAAAAGCGGATTGAAGCCAGGCATGTCAGTTACTTTCCTGTTTATTTGGTTAAAAAAACTTGCTTTATGGAACAGGCCCCCGATTTTCAGACTTTTATTTTGTATTTACCTACGGCTTGGACGTGACCGCGTCTGGGACGCATCTGAAACTGCACCATTGTGGATGCGATTAGCTCCGACAGTTGCGTTGCAGATGCGTCCAAATAACAAACAGCAATTATTATTTGCCACCAACACCAAGCAGCATTCTTGTAAATAAAAATAAGAAAAAATATAACACACACAGGCAAAATACATATATAGGCTGTATACAGGCCTGGTTCTTGCCAGCTATGGAAGGGCGTGCTGGCAGATATCCTGAGTGGGCAATTATGGGGATAAATTATGGAGATCATTTTTTACATTTACATTTAGTCATTTAGCAGACGCTCTTATTGCTCTTATCCAGAGCGACTTACAGTAAGTACAGGGACATTCCCCCGAGGCAAGTAGGGTGAAGTGCCTTGCCCAAGGACACAACGTCATCTGGCACGGCCAGGAATCGAACTGGCAACCTTCTGATTACAAGCCCGCTTCCCTAACCGCTCTGCCACCTGACTCCATGTTTTATAAATGTATTCTGTTTTAACTCTGTATAACTCGAGACAACTATCATCTCAATATTTACCACACACGTCAATATCGATTAGTGAACTTCGTAAAATCTGAGTTTGGATGATGACGTTAAATGATAAGAGTTCTGCGAGTAATATAGACTAATAGATCTAATATAGATTTCGCGTATAAACTGCATGCAATATAGGGATTTGGTGTATATACGCACTGGCTTACACTTCTATTTCGCGTGCCATATATACCACGCCATAATGTTTAATGTAACTGGCCTTTCTAACAGTACAACTGGCCCCAGCTTGGCCCCCCATGGTCTAGAACAGACCTGGGCATTTTACGGCCCGCAGGCCACACCCGGCCCTTTGGCTGTCCCAGACGCGTGAGGTAAATAAAAAATGTAAAATAAATGTGTTGAGCGATAGGAAATCTGTAGTCCTGAAAGACTACAGGGATTAGGCGATGTACGTATGTGCGCTTACGCAACCTCACCGACAGGAGACACTGAGTTAGCTGTTGGTTAGCCCTCAAAAATGTCCGCTCACGGTAAACAAAGTTGATACAGAATGTACAGTTTTTAACAAGACGTAGACTTCAAGTATCTGTTTACTGAAGTCAAAGGCAAAGCTGTGCGCTTAGTTTGTGGAGAACATGTTGCTGTGTTGAAGGATTACAATTTGAATCGGCACTACGGGACTAAACACAAGGACAAATACAAGAACTTAACTGATGCAGAGTGGGCACGGGCTGCTGAGGGTTTGCTGTTAAGCTGCAGACCCTGATGATCACCTGTCAGCTGTCCTTCGCATATCTGCCTCAGACATTCAATCAGACTTCAATGCACTTGTTCAAGCCCAAGACAGACTGGATTTTTCTCACTGAGCAATGCTGGGAACACACCACAGGATAATCGGGCCGATTTCCCCCCTTCCGACAATCCTAGGTAATGTCCCGATTATCTTGATGGTTCTACAGATAATTTTATCAGATGTTCCCTCGGTGTGAGGTGTGTTAAGACGATAAAGTTGTTTCCACTTCTGTTGTCGAAACAAACAGGATCGACTTAGGGGGGTAACGTTACAGTTTAGCAACCAAACTATATCATGATTCAACTCAGCTTCAGTTAGCTAGATATCTTGCTGACAAATAAAAATAACCTGCCAAAGATCCGGGGCCTGTACTACGAATCAAGAAGGTAACTTCAGGTTCAACCCAGGGTTTTCTGTATTCAGTGTCATGTTGATATGTTATTTCTATTCACTGGGGTGTCTCCCCTTAACCCTTTCTGTTGTCTTTGGGTTGCTTTGACCCATTTTCTAATTATTTCCATATCAGAAATGTGGGTTTCCTTCAAACAAAACATTTCAAACCAAAAAGAACAATGTGTATACTACTGTACAATGCTATTCACAAGTTAAATAAATGATCATTTCACTACTTTCATTGAATTTGGATGTTTCATTCACTTTTATAGCATTTTTCAAAGAGAATAAATAGGACATTGAAAGAAAGAAATTGTGAAAACCCCCACAAAAGACTCAACAGGCACAACAAAAAAGCCACAAAAAGGTATAAAAAGACCAAAACGTAGAAAAAAAGTTTAACAAATACATCCTCATGTGTTCTCCCTTTCCTAGGAACACAGAAAAAGAATGTCAGTGTAACTAAGTTTAGTGTCATTCATTCAGTTATGTATTATCTCTTCTCATATTCCAGTTTTTCTATCTCCAGCCTTGTTTCTTTAAAATTAAAAGCCTCTTATACTCTATATGGAGCTCCAGGGTTCTTTTATACAGGGCCCTCACATTGTCTGCTCCAACCTGAAACAAATAAAGAACATTGTCCCTTTGCAAGGCACACTTGGAGAAAGTTGAAGGTGTCCATTTGACTACTGTGTTTCAAGGTTCATTGCTTATACCTCGTGTCTTTGTCTTGGCCTTGAAGTGGAGGCCCTAGGCTCAGGGGGAGGAAGAAGTTCCTCTTCCTGCTGAGTTTAACACCAAAGCAGTTTAATCAATTGAGTCATATTTGAAATGAGCACATTAAGGACTTGTGTCTCGTGTTCAGACCACCACCATTAGCAAGTCATTACAGACACTTCAATCACATCCACACTTTCACACACTCTCACCATCTGTGTTGCAAGTGGTAAAGAAAACTCAAAAGTGTACCCTCAAAATGCTCTCTGAGCAGGCAGACAGTTTCCTGATCATCTAGGACCTCCACTTGAGAAAGTAAATGGCATATTTGATCAATATTCAGCAACTACGTATGGCATACATACTGGCGTATGACTATTAGCTTCACTGTTACCTCTGTATGGCACAAGTGGGACGACAGTGGGTGGTGGCAGCAAACGGACTGTATTTCCTGTCACTGCAGAGAACAGTAATACATTTCACTCCTACAATATTCATAAATAATTGTTGAATGAACATGGTCACATAGATTACTTGAAACATACATATGCCTGGGTTTCCGGGCTGCTGCCACCAGGGTCTGAAGAAATGCCCCCTTCCACTCCTTCCATCATGGGGCGACCCTGATAGCTGGAGAGGGCCATCTCCTCAGCAGGAGTGAAGTCCTATGGAGGAGGGCCCCCTCCAGTTTTCTTTGCCTAATTTTTTTTTCCTGTTGGCTGCAAGCAATTTCATTGTTCTATAGGCCCTTTGTATACCAATATCCTACAAAATGGACTCAGGCAATTCAGCCTTGTACTTGTTGGCCTTAAAATATATGCAAGTATTGCCTACTGCTACTTACCCTTTTGAATTATGTTTTTATATTTATTTTTTATTTGCTCCCACGATCGTTTGCCACTGCCTGGGTTGCAACTAAAATAATACAGCAACAAAAGTTTAACGTTATGGAATGCACAAGTGTAATTATGGTCACATCTTGTGCCTGGGGCAGTGATATCAATAAGTCATGTAGCTTACGCATTTACAGCATCTGCTATTTTCTGCCAGCTTGGCAGCAGCGACTTTGTTGATTTTTGCATATATTATATGTCTGTATTCTTGATATGTTTGTATTACAATTTTTCACGCAGGAGGAGTAGACAAAGTTTGTAAGATTATTGTCTGCTCCTCCTGCGTGAAATATGCCGCTATTGTTTTGTCCATGTTTGCGATTGGACATACGGTGCAAACACCGCCCCTTTATGTGAATGCACACGTCTTTAGATTGGAAAGATCTAGGTTGAGTTAGAGAGTTGATAACCGCCGTCGTGATACCGCTTCACGTGATTGCGATTTGTTAGGCTTTGTATAGCCGGGTAACTGAAAGTAATCCAGAGCATGTTGATCTTGATTCGTAGTACAGGCCCCTGGACAAACATGCATCATGAATTTTAGATTTTCATGACAACACAGGTTATTTATTCGAATGAAACAGTCATGAAATAACACGTTAGCCCCATTGTCAATAAACTAGGCTAAATCATCACACATTCTACCTATGCTCTTGCGTTAGCAAGCTAAACTAGTTTAGCGTCACTGTGTCCAATCCCGACCGTTTTTTAGCTAACATTCTGAGAAAATGCCACTTCAAATATTGATAAAAATAATCGTATCACGTTTTCAGCTGATTTACTAATTTCACGTTAAGCTTTAACTTCTTACCTTTCGAACTAAATATTGTTTAAACATTTTGAGTTAGCTTAGCCTTTACTAGAGCCGGTCAAAAGACGCTGGCGCCGGTAAATTAGCCTTGCGCTACCCTTGTCCAAACCCGACCGCACTTCTAAACACTGGCCGCTGCTGTTTTTCTCGGGATATTAACTTGATCCAGGGTCACCAAACTGACCATCAATGCTGTCAACATATCCGGGGACATAGTTATGTCCTCCACAATAAAATATCACGCTTCAACATCTCCAAACTATGCGATAAAATCTCAATTTGACTGTATACCACCACCTGCTGGATGTTTTGTTGAACTCTTCTCAAAGTTTGATAGCCCCCATCCCTTCCTCCCCTCGACTACAGATCACGTCACACATGATCGTGTATTTTCATTGGCAAGACAAAGTAGTGTTAAGCTAGCATTGAAATACACTCATATGCTAACCCATAGTAGCAGTACGATGACAACAAAGACACACTTGTCAGAGTAAATATCGTCGCCCAAGCGTCGCCGAGTGGTCTTTCGGCCAAAGTAACTTTCCTATATTATTTAGACATGTAAACGTCCATATATGTTCATGAAATTTTACACGTAGATTGTTTGGTATGCCTAAAATAATACTACTTACACTTTGCTGCCGATAGCAAAAGAAAATGCTGGCAAAAAGACCGGAAACTGAGTCCAAACCCCGTTCGGGTTTGGACATTAGTAGTTTACAGCGGTCGGGATTGGACACAGTGACGTTACATGCCTACAGTCTAGGTGTTTTCACTATCTAGCTGTTCTTGCATTCCTTGCAAATCAGCATAAATAAAAAGCAGATGAGATAGAGTCTAGCTAACATTGACTCGAAGGGCAGTCGAATGAGGCATCAAAATAGTTTTTGCATTGTTCTTGGACCATTTAATGGCATCTAGCTTAGTAGATTTAGAGCTAACGTTGCATTATCTTAAAGTGCAGAGATTTTTTGATGCTAGCTAGCAATGTAGAAGCTAGAACGTAACAAAAACAATGTGAGTTTGACCTCAGTAGCAATGCCAGACTCCAAGGTCCATAGAAAAAAAACTCCTTAGCTAAGGGATTTACTTAAGGGTGTTGCGCAGAATCCCCTAATGGTTTCCTTAGCTAAGGAGAAACGTTAAGGGATTTACTACATTGAACGTGATTTCACAGCAGTAAAATTCGTCCGTTTCCACGGTGTGTTCAGTTGTATCGCTAGTGCATCACCTTACAAAAGCTTAGCCTATAGATCTATGAAAATAATTGAAGAAAAGAAGGCAAGAAAACCAAATTGGTCAGAGGAGGAAAATATTGTGCTTTTACAGGAATACAACAAAATAAAGGACATACTAAAAAGTACATTTGATCCACAAATAACTGCAAACAAAGAACAACGAATGTGGGTTGAAATTACAACAAAAATAAACTCAAGAAGTTTGGTGAAGCGGTCAATTCAATAAATTATTTCTTTCAGCTCGGCGTAATGCCAGACAGATGGCTGTTGCAAACAAACCGGCGGGTGTGTCATGGGCCATGGATCCCAAAGGGAAAAAGAGAAAGATAGGTGAGGAGAACAGAGGATTCAACAGTTTTTGGACCGAATCATTTGCTTTCATTGCCAATGCGGAAGGATTGCCTGCATGTTTGCTTTGTAATGAGAAGTTGTCAAATAACAAAAAGAGTAACAGACATTTCCAGGGAAGGCATGCTACATTTGCAGCCGAGTACCCAGTTGGGAGTGAGAGAAAAAGTGCGATTGCATGAATGCTCATTATGTATTTGTAGCCTACTTATCATTTTGATAGTAATATAGCTAATATAGACCAATTATCACCCTACGTCACACCACTGTCAAGCATGCTCAACTGCGCATGTCGGCTGCAAAGGACGGACTTCTCCCAGGTATACACTTGGATCAGGTCATCATATATCTCTGGCCACTGGATTTCAGAGCTTGACATTAACTTTTTGAGGCACTTGTCCTTTGAACAAATACATTTACGTTTCATTTGTCCATGCACAAAAGTCACTTGACCCCCGATACCTTAAATATCCTGACCGAGTGATAGGGCAAAACTAGCCTGGCTAACGGAGGTCACTTTCTCAGGCAAATGACGAATGAAACAGGCTCGGTTAAAGAAATCCGAGATGTTGGCTATCTTCAGCAGGCTCGTATCTACAAAAGGTAGTCCTCCCTGACGTTTTTACTGTAGAATGGAGTGAACGGGCCAAACTAGGCTGGCTCGGACAAAACTAGCCTGGCTAACGAAGGTCGCTTTCTCAGGCAAATGATGAATGAAACAGGCTTGGTTAAAGAAATCCGAGATGCTGGCTATCTTCAGCAGGCTTGTATCTACAAAAGGCAGTCCTCCCTGACGTTTATAGTGGAGAATGGAGTGAAATACAACATTGTGCACACTGCCAGTGAGCGACCCGAGTCTGACTGAGGCTAACTCTGAGGCTAACTCACTCAGATTGCCAGTTTTACACAAATCACAAAAATAATCGGACCAGCTGGCTAAAAGCAGAATTCCCATATCTCTTTAAAGCTGCCCTGCTTTACTTTAACCCTTGTGCTGCCTTCGGGTCACATGACCCAAAGGTTCATAACGAACCATCGTTGTGTTTACCCAATTTTACCCAATACAAAAACAAATAAAAATAATTTTCTTTTAACCATCGCAATGTGGGGGGTCTGAGACAGCCCAACGGTTAAAAGAAAATGATTCACTTTGTTTTGGTATGCGGTAAAGTTGTCGCAATATGACGGTGGGTCACAATGACTGATGGGTCAGAATGACCCGAAGATAACACAAGGGTTAAGGTGTATAATTGACTGTAAAACTGTAAAATGATGAACTTTGTGACGTGAAGACATAGCTGCCGCATAAGATGCGGTCTACCGGGCGACATTCTCACTCAAATTTCAAGACTTTCGTAACCCAAATCAAAATTCTGATGTGACAGATCAATGGGGAATCGACTTTTCTCTTAAAGGCTGTCCTTCTCGACCTTTTTGGTCTTTTTAAATCGTACTATTGTATAATCCGTGTACTTCTGTAACCATTATAAAGGCTATCCTTTCCCGGTTTTCTGCAGCCACATTGCGCGCGCATCCCGAATGTTTACAAACAAATAATTGGTCTATAGACACTTACAGCATGTGTTGCCTTCATTATAAGGCATATATAAGGCTTTTAATTTTTTGCGGCTCCAGACAGATTAAAAAAAAAAAATATTTGGTCCAATATGGCTCTTTCAACATTTTGGGTTGCCGACCCCTGGTCTAGTTGCTACACAGTAACGTAGGTTCCATGACATGAAAATGTCACTTTAGGAAGTTATTTAACATTAATATGAGTTCCCCTAGGAAATGCGCTGACACAACTTCCCAAAGTTGTGTATGTCTGCGCCAAACATTTCAGCCACGGCTGTTTCCTCAACTTGGGCCAATACAAAGTTGGCCTTGCTGACCGTCTGAAAATAGGGATGCACCGAATACAGGATTTGGTTTCGGCCGAACCTTTGAATTTTTTCCACCGAACCCGAACCGAGAACTACGCGCCCTACGCTGGTCGACATAAGACGCCACCGTAGATTACTCGAAGGTGTTTACGTAGGTGGACCGTTCAATGCAGTAGGCTGAGAGAAAGTGAAAATGGAACTTGTGAGCAGAAAAAGTGTTGTTTGGCAGTACTTTCAGTCAAAAGAAGGCAATTCAAGTCGAGCTACATGTTCAGTTTGCAATGCCGATTTGTTTCGTGGTGGCAAGGATCCGAAACAATACACATCTCCGCTGTTAAAACATTTACGTGTGAAACATCCAAAAGAAATTCAAGAAATCTAAAAGGCTAATATTTTGGATATTGATTGGATCTTTAATTTTTGTTTTTTACATAAAAAATACAATGCTGTGGACGTTGTTTACTCCTTTAATGTGTTTACTGTGTCAATGGACTGAGGATGGGAGTAGGATTCGGTATTCGGATTCGGACGAATCTTAACCAGTGGATTCGGTATTCGGCCGAACCCCAAAAATATGGATTCAGTCCATCCCTAAAAATTAAATGGCTACCTAGCTTGCTACCCTTAGAATGTGGCTGTAACACTAGCTCTGCAGCTAACATCTCAATTACTGTCGCTAATGTAAAGGTAGATAGCATCAATGTTGAATTTTATCAGCAGAGTGGTGCTGCTGACGATGCGTATGAAGGAGGCTGACGACTTCTCTCATTATAGGACATTTATTTCAGAACAATGAAATGTGGCCATCTGCCAGTTGGGTTGATCGCGAACTAACTTTTTAAAGTAAAGACGTTACGCATAAAAATGTCCATGTACGGGAAGTCCATTAGATCACAATACAATACATGAACATTCATCACATTAATTATTGTGTGCTCTTGCGCCCTCTTGTGTCGCTAAGAGTAAATCATATTTACAGTCATGTAACCTGAGAACATAAAAAATAGGCTTACATTTTAACACCCCCACTTGTACTCAGGTTGGTAACACAAAAAACACCAAAACAAGTTAAACAAATGTGTACCTTTGGCTTACACATATTAGTCACCAAAAAGAAGACCTGCAAACTTTCCCAGTTTGAACTTGCTGACAGGCTTCGTCATCACATCAGCGACCATTTCATCAGTAGCACAATACATTAAATTCACCTTACCCTCATTCACAGTAGACCTAATAAAGTGATACCTAATGTCTATGTGTTTACAACGCTTTCTATTTACAGGATTTCTGGCAAGAGCAATCGTCCCCTGATTGTCTTCGTGTATTACCATTTGTGTGTATTGGTAACCATCCATATTCTCCAGTAATTGTTCTAGGTAAAGGCATTCCTGAACAGTAGAAGCAAGTGCCATATACTCTGCTTCGCATGTGGAAAGTGCAACAGTAGGTTGCTTCTTAGACTTCCATGAAACAAGTGCACTGTTTTCACTAAGACTAACACAGTATCCCGAGGTACTGCGGCGATCGCTAAGAGTAAATCATATTTACAGTCATGTAACCTGAGAACATAAAAAATAGGCTTACATTTTAACAATCAAGTATGTGTGTGAATACACACACTGTAACGTGAGTTGTACACTTCTTTGTTATTTGGATAACCATTCTGCTGTTGGTGTAGGATATTGGTGTGCGTGATATTCGCCTTTCCCCTCATTGAAATGACTGAGTGTGCACCTCTGCAAACCAGGATGATCAGATGAGAATGGGCAAATTCGAGGCATCTTACAGCAACGGGGCTACGAGCCATTGCGATACGTCCACCGTAAACATTAGCGCATGGTCTCTCCTCATTAGCATTTAAAGCTACAGACACAGAAACGGCATGTCCTGTGGAAAGCTCATTGTGGGACTGCTCGTAGTGGCTGTAATTTCGGGAAAAAGACTTCAGATACAGTATTAGTGGACCACTAACGCCTATATAAAAGCATCAAAAAACAGCATGTCATGGGACCTTTAAGTTAGCTCTACTTCTTCTAACGGTAACCGTTTAAGCAGTGTTGTTCTAACTGTGTAGATACAAATGATATCAACAGTCACTCTGAATTTACCGCTAGTATAGCTAATTACAGCGGTAGCCCACGTGTAAAATAGCCTTCATGTTTCGACTGCAGCACAGAAGCCTAACAGAGTGGTATAGGTGTGGGATAGGTTAATTTATCTCCATAAACTCGGCCATGTATGTTGCGGTTAAGATTAAGTCAGAGGTACCTTAAGTTTCTTCCTTACTTTGGTTGCTAATGTCTTTCGTGCAATGGTTTAACAAACTTTAAGGGAAGTATAAGACCAAGATAAGGACAAAACCTGAAATACTTAAGGGAACATTTAAGGAAACCTTAAGGAGAAGACTTAAGGGTGTTTTTTGCAACTGATTATATTTTAAGGAAACCTTAACTCTGACTTTAAGGAAAATCTTAACTTAAGGTGTTTTGTGTAACTGGCCCCTGGACTAGCACTTTTTCAGCAAGGTTAGCTAGCCAAAACTCTCAAATAAAAAACTATACAGTCTTAGGCTTAGGCTCTTAACCCTTGTGTTATCTTCGGGTCATTCTGACCCATCAGTCATTGTGACCCACCGTCGTATTGCGACAAATTTACCTCCTACAAAAACAAAGTGAAGCATTTTCTTTTAACTGTCGGGCTGTCTCAGACCCCCCACATTGCAATGGTTAAAAGAAAATAATTGTTATTTGTTTTTGTATTGGGTAAAATTGGGTAAACACAACGGTGGTTCGTTATGAACCTTTGGGTCATGTGACCCGAAGGCAGCACAAGGGTTAACCTCTGGTCATTCTAGGCAATAATCTAGAGGGGGCAGATGGCTGAGCGGTTAGGGAATTGGGCTACCAATCAGAAGGTTGCCAGTTCGATTCCCGGCCGTGCCAAATGACTTCACCCAACTTTCCTCGGGGGAATGTCCCTGTACTTACTGTAAGTCGCTCTGGATAAGAGCATCTGCTAAATGACAAAATGTAAATAATCAATCAGTATGAACGTCAGTCACATCCTTTCCCATTATAAACTCAGTGAACAGATGTCCCATGGCCCTTCTTATCATTAATACAATCTTTCAGTGCAATCAGAGTTGAACCATAATTAACCCTCAGGCAAATGGTCCCAGTCTCTGGTTTTCCCTAGCCGTCTTGTTATCTTTGGGCCACTGAATACATGATTATAATTAATATTTTTTGTGGACAACTGTGTAAACACAATTTACATGATATGTTTTTAGTGTCCTCTACACATTTTGTTGCATTGGTGTTCTTCAGGATCATTTTGACCCCAGGCTGTTCTAGCTGTATGAAACATAAGAAAGATTTCAATGTACACACACTTGTCTTGGATGATATTGGCGGCACAATAACTTGCAATTTTATAGTGTTCACAAAATGTCCCTCTGCTTAAGGGTCCTAACACTATAGTACACTATAGTGCTATAATATTAGATTATTTCCATAACATGGGAGGGTGGGAAAACATAATTCGCCCAACAAAGGGGAGGAACAAACAAATAAAAGCTTGCACAGCAGCCTTGTAAACCATTTCTGTCTATGCTCTGTGTGTGCTTTCCATTGAAAAGGACCTCTAAGACAAGGCTCTAGACTGCAACCATTTTGTGAGGCCATGCAAGTACTTTTTACAACTACTTGCACATGTGCGACCTGCAAATGTGACCTTTTCCCCCCCCCCCATGTTGAAAAACGAGAAGGGAGCGAGTCTGCCAGAGTTGGCCCACGGGTGTAAATTTTCGCACACAACTTTGTGAATCGTTTTTTCAAGTATAAAGACAAAACATTTAGCAGAAAACGTAGCGAGCTATCCACAACTTAGCCCAGACCTCACTGCGTCCTTAAAGGTGCAGTGTCCACTTGAACCTGTCCATTGAGTAGTCTGCTACACTCCCAAATATATTTTGAGTTCGTACAGATAACATTTTGGGAGCATATGCAAAATGTCTGCAATTTTGAGCCTTAAAAAATGAGAAATCTAATATGAGTGTACTTTTTATTTGTGGTGTACATAATACCAGAGGAATTGGCCTCTCCATGTGGTAATTTTTCTAAAATTTATTGGATCATTGAATTTAAAGAAAATGTGCCATAAAGTGATAAATAGAATACAATTCTAACGGTTACCTCTTCTCTTATCGCGGCAATCAGGGTGTAATTTTCTGCCAATTTCTGGGAGAGGTCTGAATTCTTTTTGGGGGGGATATCAAGCCTGTAAGCTAGTTTGTTAACAACTTCTAGTATTTACATTTACATTTAGTCATTTTGTTATTAGTAGCGATATCTTCTGGAGGCTGCTTTTTTCCAGTCCTAAATTATTTTCATAGTTTGTAGTTTGGCTGGTGCCAGGTAACACATGACTTAAAAAAAGATTTTTGAGGGACCGAATGTAGAGTGACTGCTGTGGGCAAAAAATCATCAATCATCTTCACAAAATTTTGAAGGATTTCCAAACCCGTATTTTAATGTCCGATTTCCATTTACACGCGCATCAAAGAAAGTTTTTTTGTTTTAATTTTTTTCTCCTATTTCCAACAGCTCGTTTTTTTTTTGTGGACAACTGTGTAAACACAATTTACATGATATGTTTTTAGTGTCCTCTACACATTTTGTTGCATTGGTGTTCTTCAGGATCATTTTGACCCCAGGCTGTTCTAGCTGTATGAAACATAAGAAAGATTTCAATGTACACACACTTGTCTTGGATGATATTGGCGGCACAATAACTTGCAATTTTATAGTGTTCACAAAATGTCCCTCTGCTTAAGGGTCCTAACACTATAGTACACTATAGTGCTATAATATTAGATTATTTCCATAACATGGGAGGGTGGGAAAACATAATTCGCCCAACAAAGGGGAGGAACAAACAAATAAAAGCTTGCACAGCAGCCTTGTAAACCATTTCTGTCTATGCTCTGTGTGTGCTTTCCATTGAAAAGGACCTCTAAGACAAGGCTCTAGACTGCAACCATTTTGTGAGGCCATGCAAGTACTTTTTACAACTACTTGCACATGTGCGACCTGCAAATGTGACCTTTTCCCCCCCCCCCATGTTGAAAAACGAGAAGGGAGCGAGTCTGCCAGAGTTGGCCCACGGGTGTAAATTTTCGCACACAACTTTGTGAATCGTTTTTTCAAGTATAAAGACAAAACATTTAGCAGAAAACGTAGCGAGCTATCCACAACTTAGCCCAGACCTCACTGCGTCCTTAAAGGTGCAGTGTCCACTTGAACCTGTCCATTGAGTAGTCTGCTACACTCCCAAATATATTTTGAGTTCGTACAGATAACATTTTGGGAGCATATGCAAAATGTCTGCAATTTTGAGCCTTAAAAAATGAGAAATCTAATATGAGTGTACTTTTTATTTGTGGTGTACATAATACCAGAGGAATTGGCCTCTCCATGTGGTAATTTTTCTAAAATTTATTGGATCATTGAATTTAAAGAAAATGTGCCATAAAGTGATAAATAGAATACAATTCTAACGGTTACCTCTTCTCTTATCGCGGCAATCAGGGTGTAATTTTCTGCCAATTTCTGGGAGAGGTCTGAATTCTTTTTGGGGGGGATATCAAGCCTGTAAGCTAGTTTGTTAACAACTTCTAGTATTTACATTTACATTTAGTCATTTTGTTATTAGTAGCGATATCTTCTGGAGGCTGCTTTTTTCCAGTCCTAAATTATTTTCATAGTTTGTAGTTTGGCTGGTGCCAGGTAACACATGACTTAAAAAAAGATTTTTGAGGGACCGAATGTAGAGTGACTGCTGTGGGCAAAAAATCATCAATCATCTTCACAAAATTTTGAAGGATTTCCAAACCCGTATTTTAATGTCCGATTTCCATTTACACGCGCATCAAAGAAAGTTTTTTTGTTTTAATTTTTTTCTCCTATTTCCAACAGCTCGTTTTTTTTTTTTCTCATTTTAAAAGGAAAATTCAGAACTAAAAACGATTCTTGTTTTGATTTTTCAATTGAGAATCCAAAACCAAAAAACGAAACTGGGTGTGAGAGAATTATGTGTAAAACATCTGTATGTTTTACGTCAAGTATCTTATACTCTTATATCTTGGGGGTCAGATGGCTGAGCGGTTAGAGAGTCGGGCTATTAATCAGAAGGTTGTTGGTTCGATTCCTGGCCGTGCAAATGACATTGTGTCCTTGGGCAAGGCACTTCACCCTACTTGCCACAGGGAGAATGTCCCTGTACTTACTGTAAGTCGCTCTGGATAAGAGCGTCTGCTAAATGTACTTATGACCATGAGTGAATAACAATGCAGCTCTGTGTTCCAGCTTCATATCCCACTACACCTGCTGTGTGGAGGTTTTCTGTTCATATGCAACACAGTGATGTGGACCTTCTTCTCCAAGGCCCTTAAACACTCCTTTTCCTCAGCCAGGGCCACTGTTGCTACTACTGCCTCCAACTTCATTTCTTCTGTAAGTAACACACAGTGTACTAAATGCAGAGGACGGCCACTTGAACAAAACTTACACTGTGTATGTGTTTTATTCAGACTTTCCTAGGTAAACTTCTCTTTGGAGAAACCCATACAGCACTTTGGTGGGTGGGCATCTCACTCACCTTATCAGGGTTACTGCTTCTCAATGGTTGCCAAGCTCGAATCCAGCAAAAAGACAGGAAGGACCAATAATTGATGGCTTTCTACGCGTTCAAAGGAACCATAGCCTGGATGAAGAGACTGACTACACTCTTAAGAAATTGAAGTGGATTACAATGTGAGATGGCAAAGATAAGATGGTTGGTCTACTTGGAACCAAAAGCCATTTGTCTGCATTAAGCAAGACTAAGGCCGAATCCCAATATTCTGTCTTACCCCTACCCCTAGCCCCATCAATTACAAGGCAAACGCCTTGTAATTGATTTCATTCATTTGCAATGTTATTAAATATCTAGTTAATTTTAACCTTACTTTGACCATTCTTGCTCTGATTTAACCCATAGAGTCAAATAACTGTAATTATATTGGTATTGGCATTATTTGGTGAACGTTAATACACTGTTCAGTTTTCCCTCTTCCTTTAAACTTTAGGGGAATTTGTTTTGGTTGTTTGGACAATATTAAACCCCCTACAGGCCCCTTAATTTCCCCACTGTGGATTAGTATAGTAATCAATCTAACTGACTGACTACAGGCCTATTTCTTAGTTCTGCTTTCTTGGCTAAAGTATTTGAATGTGTCGTTTCCTCCCAGCTTCAAGACTACCTGTCCTTACACAAATTGCTTGAGCCATTTCAAACTGGCTTCTTGGACCTATACTGTCAGGGTGACAAAGCCTTCTGCTGTAGTGCCCCACGGCTGTGGAATGCCTTGCTAGAGGCACTCAGAAATGCCCCTGTCCTTGACAGTTTGAACAAACTACTTCTTTATCAATGTATTCTTGATATACGTTTTGCATTCTTGATATACGTTTTGCATGTACAGCTGTTTTGTTGTGGTCCCTGTGTTTTTAGTCAGTGACCTAACTGTAGTGCCTGACCTTTTGGGGGTATGTAGGTAACTGGTTTAGGTTTTATGGAGCTGTACTAGGCCTACATCATCTGTACTGGACTTCTGAGCAATGACATAATTATTTATATTTGGGCATCCCAATTTATAGCACCTTTTTACTACCTACAAGTATAAGTGTGAATGATAACATTCATGGGTAACATTGTCTAAACATCCCTTAAAAACAGCAATTTAATGCAATCTTTACCAAAATGGACAAATTTAACTTCTCACCTGAACCCCTGATGCTGATTCATCACCAACCTGCTCTACATCTGTAGCTTCAGAGTGCTGTTTTTCCTGCACAGTAATTCATCAATTTAATACAGACACTAACCATGCTTAGTTGACTGCTGACATTGGTCGAGATTACAGGGATAGCCATTTTACTATCCAAGGGATTATATAGGCCTACTTATTAGGGTTCCTCCGTCAGGAGGACCCTATTGTGTTTGTTGGTATTATTATTAGGTTCCTCCGGTAGGAGGGAACCTATTGTGTTTGTTGGTATTATTATTAGGTTCCTCCGGTAGGAGGGAACCTATTGTTATTGTTGGTATTCTTATTATTAGGTTCCTCCGGTAGGAGGGAACCTAGTGTTATTGTTGGTATTCTTATTAGGTTCCTCCGGTAGGAGGGAACCTATTGTTATTGTTTGTATTCTTATTATTAGGTTCCTCCGGTAGGAGGGAGCCTATTGTTATTGTTGGTATTCTTATTCTTCTTATTATTTTTCTTCTCCTTGCGCCCCAATATCTCAAAAAGTCCCTGGTCATAAATTTTC
Organism: Osmerus eperlanus; assembly: GCF_963692335.1. Classification (NCBI taxonomy): domain Eukaryota; kingdom Metazoa; phylum Chordata; class Actinopteri; order Osmeriformes; family Osmeridae; genus Osmerus; species Osmerus eperlanus. Next base: position 7,239,593 of record NC_085024.1, read on the forward strand.
TAATTTGGCACATTGATACTACATACAAGTGGGTACCCCCACACCAAATATGGGCCACATCGGACCATAGGGGGCGCCACAGGCCACGCCCAAAAGTCCGATTTTCAAAGTGATGGCATTTCCACCCCATTGCTCCAATTCTTCTGAAACTTGGTGTGCATGCCTCATTTTTCATGAGGAACAAAAAAGCCTCAAGGACCCATAAGGTCCGCCATGATGGATTTTCCTGTACTGTGATAATTTGGGAAAACCTTCAAAATTCCTCTTCTCTTGAACCAAAGGTGAAATTGACTTGAAATTTGGTACAGATATGTATCATTGACGTATTTAAAAACGTTACTTAAGGCAATTGAACCAAGTACAAAATGGCTGAAATGGGTGTATTTATGTAAATGTACACATTGCCTCAATATGTTTATGTCACTAAATCAAATGTATTTTTGAAGGATGGTTCAAACTTAAAAGGCTCCAAGGTGAGATGCCCCTGAAGTACCATGCAAAGTTTCACTTTGATATGTCGAAATATGACTGAATTACAGATGTTTGAACTTCGACCAAATCTGACAATGCTCGCCATAGGAGAAACAGCTTTTTTTATTATCCAGTTTTGTGTAATCCATGTCTGGGAATGGCTCAATTGGCTGGTAAGCAAATGGTTGTAGGTTCAAAACCAGTCAGAAGCATAGTTTTTAATTTTTTATTCTGGCAAAACGGTTTCTAGTCTTCCGATCAATCCTCCGGTTGTAAAAACATAGCAATGCGTGTTTATTTGAGCCCATCACAACACTCTGATCATCTGTTTAGCGAGACTGTGTAAACCACTGCAAAACAAGCCAGGTTCACCACAGTAGCTAGCTACTTGTAGTCTACGCATGGTAGAGATAACTCTAATGGTTTTCTCTAATGAAGTCAATTGATTGTTCAGGTGGATCCCTGTTGCACAAATTCATTTCAGTAACCTAAGCCAGGACACATTCCCACTGATGCTAGGCATGATTTAAAATTCCCTTCCATGACAAGTTATGGCACTCCAAACAACCTGTTAAAAAAAACGATGAGAAAGTTATTCTTTACAGCAGCAACCCAGTCATCCCGTTTTTATAGGAAATGTACAAGCAGTTTCAACTTAGGCTGTAACAACACTTACCACAGGAGAAACAGCTTACTTTTTTACACAGTAACTGAACATGACAATATTCAACACTGATAAAAGGGCTGGTATGGTGACCTGTAAAGTATAAGGTTGTAGGTTGGAATCCAGCCATAGTCTTTTGGCCTGTCATCATTTTGATTATCTGTTTAGTTCAACAGGATGACATCTTTCTGAAGTACCACAAACAATTTCACCTTGGTATGTAAAAATATGATTGAATTAAAGCTGTTTCAGCATTGGCTGAATCTAACAACGCTTACCACAGGAGAAACAGCTTACTTTTTTATACAGTAACTGAACATGACAATATTCAACACTGAGAATAGCTCAATGGGCTAGCATGGTGACCTGTAAAGTATAAGGTAGTTGGTTGGAATCCAGCCATTATCTTTTGGCCTGTCATAATTTTGATTATCTGTTTAGTTAAACAGGATGACATCATTCTGAAATACGATGCACAATTTCATGCAATTTCACCTTGAAATGTCAACCGTTTCTTAAAGGAATAAAAAACTTAAAGTCTCGAAAACGGATTCTGAAGCCAAAATCGTGTCTGAAGATTTTGTCAGAAGTAAGCATGATACGACTGACTAGTAACACTCAATTTCAATGACAAAACCCTTTTCTCATGTATAAACCACCAAGATTAACATGGTAGAATAGTCATAGTGATGGGAAACCATTCATCCAGAAGTTTCATACAAAACATTGCAAATGCATTGAAAACGCTATTCGGAAGCTGAAAAGCACTTTAAAGGAATAAAAAACTGAAAGTCTCGAAAACGGATTCTGAAGCCAAATTCGTGTCTGAAGATCTTTTTAACAGTAAACATGATATGACTGACTAGTAACACTCAATTTCAATGCCAAAACCCTTTTCTCATGTATAAACCACCAATATTAACATGGTCATAGTGATGGGAAACCATTCATCCAGAAGTTTCATACAAAACATTTTAAATGCATTGAAAACGCTATTCGGGAGCTGAAAAGCACTTTAAAGGAATAAGAAACTGAAAGTCTCGAAAACGGATTCTGAAGCCAAAATCGTGTCTGAAGATCTTGTCAGAAGTAAACATGATATGACTGACTAGTAACACTCAATTTCAATGCCAAAACCCTTTTCTCATGTATAAACCACCAAGATTAACATGGTAGAATAGTCATAGTGATGGGAAACCATTCACTCAGAAGTTTCATACAAAACATTGCAAATGCATTGAAAAAGCTATTCAGGAGCTGAAAAGCACTTTAAAGGAATAAAAAACTGAAAGTCTCGAAAACGGATTCTGAAGCCAAATTCATGTCTGAAGATCTTGTTAACAGTAAACATGATATGACTGACTAGTAACACTCAATTTCAATGCCAAAACCCTTTTCTCATCTATAAACCACCAAGATTAACATGATCATAGTGATGGGAAACCATTCATCCAGAAGTTTCATACAAAACATTGAAAATGCATTGAAAACGCTATTCAGGAGCTGAAAAGCACTTTAAAGGAATAAAAAACTGAAAGTCTCGAAAACGGATTCTGAAGCCAAATTCGTGTCTGAAGATCTTGTTAACAGTAAACATGATATGACTGACTAGTAACACTCAATTTCAATGCCAAAACCCTTTTCTCATGTATAAACCACCAAGATTAACATGGGAGAATGGTCATAGTGATGGGAAACCATTCATCCAGAAGTTTCATACAAAACATTTTAAATGCATTGAAAACGCTATTCGGGAGCTGAAAAGCACTTTAAAGGAATAAGAAACTGAGAGTCTCGAAAACGGATTCTGAAGCCAAAATCGTGTCTGAAGATCTTGTCAGAAGTAAACATGATATGACTGACTAGTAACACTCAATTTCAATGCCAAAACCCTTTTCTCATGTATAAACCACCAAGATTAACATGGTAGAAACGTCATAGTGATGGGAAACCATTCATCCAGAAGTTTCATACAAAACATTGCAAATGCATTGAAAACGCTATTTAGGAGCTGAAAAGCACTTTAAAGGAATAAAAAACTGAAAGTCTCGAAAACGGATTCTGAAGCCAAAATCGTGTCTGAAGATCTTGTCAGAAGTAGGCATGATATGACTGACTAGTAACACTCAATTTCAATGACAAAACCCTTTTCTCATGTATAAACCACCAAGATTAACATGGTAGAATAGTCATAGTGATGGGAAACCATTCATCCAGAAGTTTCATACAAAACATTGCAAATGCATTGAAAACGCTATTCGGAAGCTGAAAAGCACTTTAAAGGAATAAAAAACTGAAAGTCTCGAAAACGGATTCTGAAGCCAAATTCGTGTCTGAAGATCTTTTTAACAGTAAACATGATATGACTGACTAGTAACACTCAATTTCAATGCCAAAACCCTTTTCTCATGTATGAACCACCAATATTAACATGGTCATAGTGATGGGAAACCATTCATCCAGAAGTTTCATACAAAACATTGCAAATGCATTGAAAACGCTATTCAGGAGCTGAAAAGCACTTTAAAGCAATATAAAACTAAAAGTCTCAAAAACGGATTCTGAAGCCAAAATCGTGTCTGAAGATCTTGTCAGCAGTAAACATGATATGACTGACTAGTAACACTCAATTTCAATGCCAAAACCCCTTTGTCATGTATAAACCACCAAGATTAACATGGTAGAATAGTCAAAGTGATGGGAAACCATTCACCCAGAAGTTTCATACAAAACATTGGAAATGCATTGAAAACGCTATTCAGGAGCTGAAAAGCACTTTAAAGCAATATAAAACTAAAAGTCTCAAAAACGGATTCTGAAGCCAGAATGTTGTCTGAACATCTTGTCAGAAGTAAACATGATATTACCGACTAGGAACACTCAATTTCAATGCCAAAACCCTTTTCTCTTGTATAAACCACCAAGATTAACATGGTAGAATAGTCATATTGATGGGAAACCCAGAAGTGTCATACAAAACATTGCAAATGCATTGAAAACGCTATTCAGGATCTGAAAAGCACTTTAAAGGAATAAAAAACTGAAAGTCTCGAAAACGGATTCTGAAGCCAAATTCGTGTTTAAAGATCTTGTTAACAGTAAACATGATATGACTGACTAGTAACACTCAATTTCAATGCCAAAACCCTTTTCTCATCTATAAACCACCAATATTAACATGGTCATAGTGATGGGAAACCATTCATCCAGAAGTTTCATACAAAACATTTTAAATGCATTGAAAACGCTATTCGGGAGCTGAAAAGCACTTTAAAGGAATAAAAAACTGAAAGTCTCGAAAACGGATTCTGAAGCCAAAATCGTGTCTGAAGATCTTGTCAGAAGTAAACATGATATGACTGACTAGTAACACTCAATTTCAATGCCAAAACCCTTTTCTCATGTATAAACCACCAAGATTAACATGGTAGAAATGTCATAGTGATGGGAAACCATTCATCCAGAAGTTTCATACAAAACATTTCAAATGCATTGAAAACGCTATTCAGGAGCTGAAAAGCACTTTAAAGGAATAAAAAACTGAAAGTCTCGAAAACGGATTCTGAAGCCAAAATCGTGTCTGAAGATCTTGTCAGAAGTAAACATGATATGACTGACTAGTAACATTCAATTTCAATGCCAAAACCCTTTTCTCATCTATAAACCACCAAGATTAACATGGTCATAGTGATGGGAAACCATTCATCCAGAAGTTTCATACAAAACATTTTAAATGCATTGAAAACGCTATTCGGGAGCTGAAAAGCACTTTAAAGGAATAAGAAACTGAAAGTCTCGAAAACGGATTCTGAAGCCAAAATCGTGTCTGAAGATCTTGTCAGAAGTAAACATGATATGACTGACTAGTAACACTCAATTTCAATGCCAAAACCCTTTTCTCATGTATAAACCACCAAGATTAACATGGTAGAAACGTCATAGTGATGGGAAACCATTCATCCAGAAGTTTCATACAAAACATTGCAAATGCATTGAAAACGCTATTCAGGAGCTGAAAAGCACTTTAAAGGAATAAAAAACTGAAAGTCTCGAAAACGGATTCTGAAGCCAAAATCGTGTCTGAAGATCTTCTTAACAGTAAACATGATATGACTGACTAGTAACACTCAATGACAAAACCCTTTTCTCATGTATAAACCACCAAGATTAACATGGTAGAATAGTCATAGTGATGGGAAACCATTCATCCAGAAGTTTCATACAAAACATTGCAAATGCATTGAAAACGCTATTCGGAAGCTGAAAAGCACTTTAAAGGAATAAAAAACTGAAAGTCTCGAAAACGGATTCTGAAGCCAAATTCGTGTCTGAAGATCTTCTTAACAGTAAACATGATATGACTGACTAGTAACACTCAATTTCAATGCCAAAACCCTTTTCTCATGTATAAACCACGAATATTAACATGGTCATAGTGATGGGAAACCATTCATCCAGAAGTTTCATACAAAACATTTTAAATGCATTGAAAACGCTATTCGGGAGCTGAAAAGCACTTTAAAGGAATAAGACACTGAAAGTCTCGAAAACGGATTCTGAAGCCAAAATCGTGTCTGAAGATCTTGTCAGAAGTAAACATGATATGACTGACTAGTAACATTCAATTTCAATGCCAAAACCCTTTTCTCATCTATAAACCACCAAGATTAACATGGTCATAGTGATGGGAAACCATTCATCCAGAAGTTTCATACAAAACATTGCAAATGCATTGAAAATGCTATTCAGAAGCTGAAAAGCACTTTAAAGGAATAAAAAACTGAAAGTCTCGAAAACGGATTCTGAAGCCAAATTCGTGTCTGAAGATCTTCTTAACAGTAAACATGATATGACTGACTAGTAACACTCAATTTCAATGCCAAAACCCTTTTCTCATGTATAAACCACCAAGATTAACATGGGAGAATGGTCATAGTGATGGGAAACCATTCATCCAGAAGTTTCATACAAAACATTGCAAATGCATTGAAAACGCTATTCAGGAGCTGAAAAGCACTTTAAAGGAATAAAAAACTGAAGGTCTCGAAAACGGATTCTGAAGCCAAAATCGTGTCTGAAAATCTTGTCAGAAGTAAACATGATATGACTGACTAGTAACATTCAATTTCAATGCCAAAACCCTTTTCTCATCTATAAACCACCAAGATTAACATGGTCATAGTGATGGGAAACCATTCATCCAGAAGTTTCATACAAAACATTTTAAATGCATTGAAAACGCTATTCAGGAGCTGAAAAGCACTTTAAAGGAATAAAAAACTGAAAGTCTCGAAAACTGATTCTGAAGCCAAATTCGTGTCTGAAGATCTTGTTAACAGTAAACATGATATGACTGACTAGTAACACTCAATTTCAATGCCAAAACCCTTTTCTCATGTATAAACCACCAAGATTAACATGGGAGAATGGTCATAGTGATGGGAAACCATTCATCCAGAAATTTCATACAAAACATTGCAAATGCATTGAAAACGCTATTCGGGAGCTGAAAAGCACTTTAAAGGAATAAAAAACTGAAAGTCTCGAAAACGGATTCTGAAGCCAAAATCGTGTCTGAAGATCTTGTCAGAAGTAAACATGATATGACTGACTAGTAACACTCAATTTCAATGACAAAACCCTTTTCTCAGGTATAAACCACCAAGACTAACATGGTAGAATAGTCATAGTGATGGGAAACAATTCACCCAGAAGTTTCATACAAAACATTGCTAATGCATTGAAAACGCTATTCAGGAGCTGAAAAGCACTTTAAAAGAATAAAAAACTGAAAGTCTCGAAAACGGATTCTGAAGCCAAAATCGTGTCTGAAGATCTTGTCAGAAGTAAACATAATATGACTGACTAGTAACACTCAATGCCAAAACCCTTTTCTCATGTATAAACCACCAAGATTAACATGGTAGAATAGTCATAGTGATGGGAAACCATTCATCCAGAAGTTTCATACAAAACATTGCAAATGCATTGAAAACGCTATTCGGAAGCTGAAAAGCACTTTAAAGGAATAAAAAACTGAAAGTCTCTAAAACGGATTCTGAAGCCAAATTCGTGTCTGAAGATCTTTTTAACAGTAAACATGATATGACTGACTAGTAACACTCAATTTCAATGCCAAAACCCTTTTCTCATGTATGAACCACCAATATTAACATGGTCATAGTGATGGGAAACCATTCATCCAGAAGTTTCATACAAAACATTGCAAATGCATTGAAAACGCTATTCAGGAGCTGAAAAGCACTTTAAAGCAATATAAAACTAAAAGTCTCAAAAACGGATTCTGAAGCCAAAATCGTGTCTGAAGATCTTGTCAGCAGTAAACATGATATGACTGACTAGTAACACTCAATTTCAATGCCAAAACCCCTTTGTCATGTATAAACCACCAAGATTAACATGGTAGAATAGTCAAAGTGATGGGAAACCATTCACCCAGAAGTTTCATACAAAACATTGGAAATGCATTGAAAACGCTATTCAGGAGCTGAAAAGCACTTTAAAGCAATATAAAACTAAAAGTCTCAAAAACGGATTCTGAAGCCAGAATGTTGTCTGAACATCTTGTCAGAAGTAAACATGATATTACCGACTAGGAACACTCAATTTCAATGCCAAAACCCTTTTCTCTTGTATAAACCACCAAGATTAACATGGTAGAATAGTCATATTGATGGGAAACCCAGAAGTGTCATACAAAACATTGCAAATGCATTGAAAACGCTATTCAGGATCTGAAAAGCACTTTAAAGGAATAAAAAACTGAAAGTCTCGAAAACGGATTCTGAAGCCAAATTCGTGTTTAAAGATCTTGTTAACAGTAAACATGATATGACTGACTAGTAACACTCAATTTCAATGCCAAAACCCTTTTCTCATCTATAAACCACCAATATTAACATGGTCATAGTTATGGGAAACCATTCATCCAGAAGTTTCATACAAAACATTTTAAATGCATTGAAAACGCTATTCGGGAGCTGAAAAGCACTTTAAAGGAATAAGAAAATGAAAGTCTCGAAAACGGATTCTGAAGCCAAATTCGTGTCTGAAGATCTTGTTAACAGTAAACATGATATGACTGACTAGTAACACTCAATTTCAATGCCAAAACCCTTTTCTCATGTATAAACCACCAAGATTAACATGGGAGAATGGTCATAGTGATGGGAAACCATTCATCCAGAAGTTTCATACAAAACATTGCAAATGCATTGAAAACGCTATTCAGGAGCTGAAAAGCACTTTAAAGGAATAAAAAACTGAAGGTCTCGAAAACGGATTCTGAAGCCAAAATCGTGTCTGAAAATCTTGTCAGAAGTAAACATGATATGACTGACTAGTAACATTCAATTTCAATGCCAAAACCCTTTTCTCATCTATAAACCACCAAGATTAACATGGTCATAGTGATGGGAAACCATTCATCCAGAAGTTTCATACAAAACATTTTAAATGCATTGAAAACGCTATTCAGGAGCTGAAAAGCACTTTAAAGGAATAAAAAACTGAAAGTCTCGAAAACTGATTCTGAAGCCAAATTCGTGTCTGAAGATCTTGTTAACAGTAAACATGATATGACTGACTAGTAACACTCAATTTCAATGCCAAAACCCTTTTCTCATGTATAAACCACCAAGATTAACATGGGAGAATGGTCATAGTGATGGGAAACCATTCATCCAGAAATTTCATACAAAACATTGCAAATGCATTGAAAACGCTATTCGGGAGCTGAAAAGCACTTTAAAGGAATAAAAAACTGAAAGTCTCGAAAACGGATTCTGAAGCCAAAATCGTGTCTGAAGATCTTGTCAGAAGTAAACATGATATGACTGACTAGTAACACTCAATTTCAATGACAAAACCCTTTTCTCAGGTATAAACCACCAAGACTAACATGGTAGAATAGTCATAGTGATGGGAAACAATTCACCCAGAAGTTTCATACAAAACATTGCTAATGCATTGAAAACGCTATTCAGGAGCTGAAAAGCACTTTAAAAGAATAAAAAACTGAAAGTCTCGAAAACGGATTCTGAAGCCAAAATCGTGTCTGAAGATCTTGTCAGAAGTAAACATAATATGACTGACTAGTAACACTCAATTTCAATGCCAAAACCCTTTTCTCATGTATAAACCACCAAGATTAACATGGTAGAATAGTCATAGTGATGGGAAACCATTCATCCAGAAGTTTCATACAAAACATTGCAAATGCATTGAAAACGCTATTCGGAAGCTGAAAAGCACTTTAAAGGAATAAAAAACTGAAAGTCTCTAAAACGGATTCTGAAGCCAAATTCGTGTCTGAAGATCTTTTTAACAGTAAACATGATATGACTGACTAGTAACACTCAATTTCAATGCCAAAACCCTTTTCTCATGTATGAACCACCAATATTAACATGGTCATAGTGATGGGAAACCATTCATCCAGAAGTTTCATACAAAACATTGCAAATGCATTGAAAACGCTATTCAGGAGCTGAAAAGCACTTTAAAGCAATATAAAACTAAAAGTCTCAAAAACGGATTCTGAAGCCAAAATCGTGTCTGAAGATCTTGTCAGCAGTAAACATGATATGACTGACTAGTAACACTCAATTTCAATGCCAAAACCCCTTTGTCATGTATAAACCACCAAGATTAACATGGTAGAATAGTCAAAGTGATGGGAAACCATTCACCCAGAAGTTTCATACAAAACATTGGAAATGCATTGAAAACGCTATTCAGGAGCTGAAAAGCACTTTAAAGCAATATAAAACTAAAAGTCTCAAAAACGGATTCTGAAGCCAGAATGTTGTCTGAACATCTTGTCAGAAGTAAACATGATATTACCGACTAGGAACACTCAATTTCAATGCCAAAACCCTTTTCTCTTGTATAAACCACCAAGATTAACATGGTAGAATAGTCATATTGATGGGAAACCCAGAAGTGTCATACAAAACATTGCAAATGCATTGAAAACGCTATTCAGGATCTGAAAAGCACTTTAAAGGAATAAAAAACTGAAAGTCTCGAAAACGGATTCTGAAGCCAAATTCGTGTTTAAAGATCTTGTTAACAGTAAACATGATATGACTGACTAGTAACACTCAATTTCAATGCCAAAACCCTTTTCTCATCTATAAACCACCAATATTAACATGGTCATAGTTATGGGAAACCATTCATCCAGAAGTTTCATACAAAACATTTTAAATGCATTGAAAACGCTATTCGGGAGCTGAAAAGCACTTTAAAGGAATAAGAAAATGAAAGTCTCGAAAACGGATTCTGAAGCCAAAATCGTGTCTGAAGATCTTGTCAGAAGTAAACATGATATGACTGACTAGTAACACTCAATTTCAATGCCAAAACCCTTTTCTCATGTATAAACCACCAAGATTAACATGGTAGAAACGTCATAGTGATGGGAAACCATTCATCCAGAAGTTTCATACAAAACATTTCAAATGCATTGAAAACGCTATTCAGGAGCTGAAAAGCACTTTAAAGCAATATGAAACTAAAAGTCTCAAAAACGGATTCTGAAGCCAGAATGTTGTCTGAACATCTTGTCAGAAGTAAACATGATATTACCGACTAGTAACACTCAATTTCAATGCCAAAACCCTTTTCTCATGTATAAACCACCAAGATTAACATGGGAGAATGGTCATAGTGATGGGAAACCATTCATCCAGAAGTTTCATACAAAACATTGCAAATGCATTGAAAACGCTATTCGGAAGCTGAAAAGCACTTTAAAGGAATAAAAAATTGAAAGTCTCGAAAACGGATTCTGAAGCCAAATTCATGTCTGAAGATCTTGTTAACAGTAAACATGATATGACTGACTAGTAACACTCAATTTCAATGCCAAAACCCTTTTCTCATCTATAAACCACCAAGATTAACATGGTCATAGTGATGGGAAACCATTCATCCAGAAGTTTCATACAAAACATTGAAAATGCATTGAAAACGCTATTCAGGAGCTGAAAAGCACTTTAAAGGAATAAAAAACTGAAAGTCTCGAAAACGGATTCTGAAGCCAAATTCGTGTCTGAAGATCTTGTTAACAGTAAACATGATATGACTGACTAGTAACACTCAATTTCAATGCCAAAACCCGTTTCTCATGTATAAACCACCAAGATTAACATGGTAGAAACGTCATAGTGATGGGAAACCATTCATCCAGAAGTTTCATACAAAACATTGCAAATGCATTGAAAACGCTATTCAGGAGCTGAAAAGCACTTTAAAGGAATAAAAAACTGAAAGTCTCGAAAACGGATTCTGAAGCCAAAATCGTGTCTGAAGATCTTGTCAGAAGTAGGCATGATATGACTGACTAGTAACACTCAATTTCAATGCCAAAACCCTTTTCTCATGTATAAACCACCAATATTAACATGGTAGAAATGTCATAGTGATGAGAAACCATTCATCCAGAAGTTTCATACAAAACATTGCAAATGCATTGAAAACGCTATTCAGGAGCTGAAAAGCACTTTAAAGGAATAAAAAACTGAAAGTCTCGAAAACGGATTCTGAAGCCAAAATCGTGTTTAAAGATCTTGTTAACAGTAAACATGATATGACTGACTAGTAACACTCAATTTCAATGCCAAAACCCTTTTCTCATCTATAAACCACCAATATTAACATGGTCATAGTTATGGGAAACCATTCATCCAGAAGTTTCATACAAAACATTTTAAATGCATTGAAAACGCTATTCGGGAGCTGAAAAGCACTTTAAAGGAATAAGAAAATGAAAGTCTCGAAAACGGATTCTGAAGCCAAAATCGTGTCTGAAGATCTTGTCAGAAGTAAACATGATATGACTGACTAGTAACACTCAATTTCAATGCCAAAACCCTTTTCTCATGTATAAACCACCAAGATTAACATGGTAGAAACGTCATAGTGATGGGAAACCATTCATCCAGAAGTTTCATACAAAACATTTCAAATGCATTGAAAACGCTATTCAGGAGCTGAAAAGCACTTTAAAGCAATATGAAACTAAAAGTCTCAAAAACGGATTCTGAAGCCAGAATGTTTTCTGAACATCTTGTCAGAAGTAAACATGATATTACCGACTAGTAACACTCAATTTCAATGCCAAAACCCTTTTCTCATGTATAAACCACCAAGATTAACATGGGAGAATGGTCATAGTGATGGGAAACCATTCATCCAGAAGTTTCATACAAAACATTGCAAATGCATTGAAAACGCTATTCGGAAGCTGAAAAGCACTTTAAAGGAATAAAAAATTGAAAGTCTCGAAAACGGATTCTGAAGCCAAATTCATGTCTGAAGATCTTGTTAACAGTAAACATGATATGACTGACTAGTAACACTCAATTTCAATGCCAAAACCCTTTTCTCATCTATAAACCACCAAGATTAACATGGTCATAGTGATGGGAAACCATTCATCCAGAAGTTTCATACAAAACATTGAAAATGCATTGAAAACGCTATTCAGGAGCTGAAAAGCACTTTAAAGGAATAAAAAACTGAAAGTCTCGAAAACGGATTCTGAAGCCAAATTCGTGTCTGAAGATCTTGTTAACAGTAAACATGATATGACACATGATAGTAACACTCAATTTCAATGCCAAAACCCGTTTCTCATGTATAAACCACCAAGATTAACATGGTAGAAACGTCATAGTGATGGGAAACCATTCATCCAGAAGTTTCATACAAAACATTGCAAATGCATTGAAAACGCTATTCAGGAGCTGAAAAGCACTTTAAAGGAATAAAAAACTGAAAGTCTCGAAAACGGATTCTGAAGCCAAAATCGTGTCTGAAGATCTTGTCAGAAGTAAACATGATATGACTGACTAGTAACATTCAATTTCAATGCCAAAACCCTTTTCTCATCTATAAACCACCAAGATTAACATGGTCATAGTGATGGGAAACCATTCATCCAGAAGTTTCATACAAAACATTTTAAATGCATTGAAAACGCTATTCGGGAGCTGAAAAGCACTTTAAAGGAATAAGAAACTGAAAGTCTCGAAAACGGATTCTGAAGCCAAAATCGTGTCTGAAGATCTTGTCAGAAGTAAACATGATATGACTGACTAGTAACATTCAATTTCAATTCCAAAACCCTTTTCTCATCTATAAACCACCAAGATTAACATGGTCATAGTGATGGTAAACCATTCATCCAGAAGTTTCATACAAAACATTTTAAATGCATTGAAAACGCTATTCAGGAGCTGAAAAGCACTTTAAAGGAATAAAAAACTGAAAGTCTCGAAAACGGATTCTGAAGCCAAATTCGTGTCTGAAGATCTTGTTAACAGTAAACATGATAAGACTGACTAGTAACACTCAAATTCAATGCCAAAACCCTTTTCTCATGTATAAACCACCAAGATTAAAATGGTAGAATAGTCATAGTGATGGGAAACCATTCATCCAGAAGTTTCATACAAAACATTGCAAATGCATTGAAAATGCTATTCAGAAGCTGAAAAGCACTTTAAAGGAATAAAAAATTGAAAGTCTTGAAAACGGATTCTGAAGCCAAATTCGTGTCTGAAGATCTTCTTAACAGTAAACATGATATGACTGACTAGTAACACTCAATTTCAATGCCAAAACCCTTTTCTCACGTATAAACCACCAATATTAACATGGTAGAAACGTCATAGTGATGGTAAACCATTCATCCAGAAGTTTCATACAAAACATTGCAAATGCATTGAAAACGCTATTCAGGAGCTGAAAAGCACTTTAAAGGAATAAAAAACTAAAAGTCTCGAAAACGGATTCTGAAGCCAAATTCGTGTCTGAAGATCTCGTTAACAGTAAACATGATATGACTGACTAGTAACACTCAATTTCAATGCCAAATCCCTTTTCTCATGTATAAACCATCAAGATTAACATGGTAGAATAGTCATAGTGATGGGAAACCATTCACCCAGAAGTTTCATACAAAACATTGCAAATGCATTGAAAACGCTATTCGGAAGCTGAAAAGCACTTTAAAGGAATAAAAAACTGAAAGTCTCGAAAACGGATTCTGAAGCCAAATTCGTGTTTGAAGATCTTGTCAGAAGTAAACATGATATGACTGACTAGTAACACTCAATTTCAATGCCAAAACCCTTTTCTCATGTATAAACCATCAAGATTAACATGGTAGAATAGTCATAGTGATGGGAAACCATTCATCCAGAAGTTTCATACAAAACATTTTAAATGCATTGAAAACGCTATTCGGGAGCTGAAAAGCACTTTAAAGGAATAAGAAACTGAAAGTCTCGAAAACGGATTCTGAAGCCAAAATCGTGTCTGAAGATCTTGTCAGAAGTAAACATGATATGACTGACTAGTAACATTCAATTTCAATTCCAAAACCCTTTTCTCATCTATAAACCACCAAGATTAACATGGTCATAGTGATGGGAAACCATTCATCCAGAAGTTTCATACAAAACATTGCAAATGCATTGAAAATGCTATTCAGGAGCTGAAAAGCACTTTAAAGGAATAAAAAACTGAAAGTCTCGAAAACGGATTCTGAAGCCAAATTCGTGTCTGAAGATCTTGTTAACAGTAAACATGATATGACTGACTAGTAACACTCAAATTCAATGCCAAAACCCTTTTCTCATGTATAAACCACCAAGATTAAAATGGTAGAATAGTCATAGTGATGGGAAACCATTCATCCAGAAGTTTCATACAAAACATTGCAAATGCATTGAAAACGCTATTCAGGAGCTGAAAAAAAAAGGAATAAAAAACTGAAAGTCTCGAAAACGGATTCTGAAGCCAAATTCGTGTTTGAAGATCTTGTCAGAAGTAAACATGACATGACTGACTAGTAACACTCAATTTCAATGCCAAAACCCTTTTCTCATGTATAAACCACCAATATTAACATGGTAGAATAGTCATAGTCATGGGAAACCATTCACCCAGAAGTTTCATACAAAACATTTTAAATGCATTGAAAACGCTATTCGGGAGTTGAAAAGCACTTTAAAGGAATAAGAAACTGAAAGTCTCGAAAACGGATTCTGAAGCCAAAATCGTGTCTGAAGATCTTGTCAGAAGTAAACATGATATGACTGACTAGTAACACTCAATTTCAATGCCAAAACCCTTTTCTCATGTATAAACCACCAAGATTAACATGGTAGAATAGTCATAGTGATGGGAAACCATTCACCCAGAAGTTTCATACAAAACATTGCTATTCAGGAGCTGAAAAGCACTTTAAAGGAATAAAAAACTGAAAGTCTCGAAAACGGATTCTGAAGCCAAATTCGTGTCTGAAGATCTCGTTAACAGTAAACATGATATGACTGACTAGTAACACTCAATTTCAATGCCAAAACCCTTTTCTCATGTATAAACCATCAAGATTAACATGGTAGAATAGTCATAGTGATGGGAAACCATTCACCCAGAAGTTTCATACAAAACATTGCAAATGCATTGAAAACGCTATTCGGAAGCTGAAAAGCACTTTAAAGGAATAAAAAACTGAAAGTCTTGAAAACGGATTCTGAAGCCAAATTCGTGTCTGAAGATCTTCTTAACAGTAAACATGATATGACTGACTAGTAACACTCAATTTCAATGCCAAAACCCTTTTCTCACGTATAAACCACCAATATTAACATGGTAGAAACGTCATAGTGATGGTAAACCATTCATCCAGAAGTTTCATACAAAACATTGCAAATGCATTGAAAACGCTATTCAGGAGCTGAAAAGCACTTTAAAGGAATAAAAAACTAAAAGTCTCGAAAACGGATTCTGAAGCCAAATTCGTGTCTGAAGATCTCGTTAACAGTAAACATGATATGACTGACTAGTAACACTCAATTTCAATGCCAAATCCCTTTTCTCATGTATAAACCATCAAGATTAACATGGTAGAATAGTCATAGTGATGGGAAACCATTCACCCAGAAGTTTCATACAAAACATTGCAAATGCATTGAAAACGCTATTCGGAAGCTGAAAAGCACTTTAAAGGAATAAAAAACTGAAAGTCTCGAAAACGGATTCTGAAGCCAAATTCGTGTTTGAAGATCTTGTCAGAAGTAAACATGATATGACTGACTAGTAACACTCAATTTCAATGCCAAAACCCTTTTCTCATGTATAAACCATCAAGATTAACATGGTAGAATAGTCATAGTGATGGGAAACCATTCATCCAGAAGTTTCATACAAAACATTTTAAATGCATTGAAAACGCTATTCGGGAGCTGAAAAGCACTTTAAAGGAATAAGAAACTGAAAGTCTCGAAAACGGATTCTGAAGCCAAAATCGTGTCTGAAGATCTTGTCAGAAGTAAACATGATATGACTGACTAGTAACATTCAATTTCAATTCCAAAACCCTTTTCTCATCTATAAACCACCAAGATTAACATGGTCATAGTGATGGGAAACCATTCATCCAGAAGTTTCATACAAAACATTGCAAATGCATTGAAAATGCTATTCAGGAGCTGAAAAGCACTTTAAAGGAATAAAAAACTGAAAGTCTCGAAAACGGATTCTGAAGCCAAATTCGTGTCTGAAGATCTTGTTAACAGTAAACATGATATGACTGACTAGTAACACTCAAATTCAATGCCAAAACCCTTTTCTCATGTATAAACCACCAAGATTAAAATGGTAGAATAGTCATAGTGATGGGAAACCATTCATCCAGAAGTTTCATACAAAACATTGCAAATGCATTGAAAACGCTATTCAGGAGCTGAAAAAAAAAGGAATAAAAAACTGAAAGTCTCGAAAACGGATTCTGAAGCCAAATTCGTGTTTGAAGATCTTGTCAGAAGTAAACATGACATGACTGACTAGTAACACTCAATTTCAATGCCAAAACCCTTTTCTCATGTATAAACCACCAATATTAACATGGTAGAATAGTCATAGTCATGGGAAACCATTCACCCAGAAGTTTCATACAAAACATTTTAAATGCATTGAAAACGCTATTCGGGAGTTGAAAAGCACTTTAAAGGAATAAGAAACTGAAAGTCTCGAAAACGGATTCTGAAGCCAAAATCGTGTCTGAAGATCTTGTCAGAAGTAAACATGATATGACTGACTAGTAACACTCAATTTCAATGCCAAAACCCTTTTCTCATGTATAAACCACCAAGATTAACATGGTAGAATAGTCATAGTGATGGGAAACCATTCACCCAGAAGTTTCATACAAAACATTGCTATTCAGGAGCTGAAAAGCACTTTAAAGGAATAAAAAACTGAAAGTCTCGAAAACGGATTCTGAAGCCAAATTCGTGTCTGAAGATCTCGTTAACAGTAAACATGATATGACTGACTAGTAACACTCAATTTCAATGCCAAAACCCTTTTCTCATGTATAAACCATCAAGATTAACATGGTAGAATAGTCATAGTGATGGGAAACCATTCACCCAGAAGTTTCATACAAAACATTGCAAATGCATTGAAAACGCTATTCGGAAGCTGAAAAGCACTTTAAAGGAATAAAAAACTGAAAGTCTTGAAAACGGATTCTGAAGCCAAATTCGTGTCTGAAGATCTTCTTAACAGTAAACATGATATGACTGACTAGTAACACTCAATTTCAATGCCAAAACCCTTTTCTCACGTATAAACCACCAATATTAACATGGTAGAAACGTCATAGTGATGGTAAACCATTCATCCAGAAGTTTCATACAAAACATTGCAAATGCATTGAAAACGCTATTCAGGAGCTGAAAAGCACTTTAAAGGAATAAAAAACTAAAAGTCTCGAAAACGGATTCTGAAGCCAAATTCGTGTCTGAAGATCTCGTTAACAGTAAACATGATATGACTGACTAGTAACACTCAATTTCAATGCCAAATCCCTTTTCTCATGTATAAACCATCAAGATTAACATGGTAGAATAGTCATAGTGATGGGAAACCATTCACCCAGAAGTTTCATACAAAACATTGCAAATGCATTGAAAACGCTATTCGGAAGCTGAAAAGCACTTTAAAGGAATAAAAAACTGAAAGTCTCGAAAACGGATTCTGAAGCCAAATTCGTGTTTGAAGATCTTGTCAGAAGTAAACATGATATGACTGACTAGTAACACTCAATTTCAATGCCAAAACCCTTTTCTCATGTATAAACCATCAAGATTAACATGGTAGAATAGTCATAGTGATGGGAAACCATTCATCCAGAAGTTTCATACAAAACATTTTAAATGCATTGAAAACGCTATTCGGGAGCTGAAAAGCACTTTAAAGGAATAAGAAACTGAAAGTCTCGAAAACGGATTCTGAAGCCAAAATCGTGTCTGAAGATCTTGTCAGAAGTAAACATGATATGACTGACTAGTAACATTCAATTTCAATTCCAAAACCCTTTTCTCATCTATAAACCACCAAGATTAACATGGTCATAGTGATGGGAAACCATTCATCCAGAAGTTTCATACAAAACATTGCAAATGCATTGAAAATGCTATTCAGGAGCTGAAAAGCACTTTAAAGGAATAAAAAACTGAAAGTCTCGAAAACGGATTCTGAAGCCAAATTCGTGTCTGAAGATCTTGTTAACAGTAAACATGATATGACTGACTAGTAACACTCAAATTCAATGCCAAAACCCTTTTCTCATGTATAAACCACCAAGATTAAAATGGTAGAATAGTCATAGTGATGGGAAACCATTCATCCAGAAGTTTCATACAAAACATTGCAAATGCATTGAAAACGCTATTCAGGAGCTGAAAAAAAAAGGAATAAAAAACTGAAAGTCTCGAAAACGGATTCTGAAGCCAAATTCGTGTTTGAAGATCTTGTCAGAAGTAAACATGACATGACTGACTAGTAACACTCAATTTCAATGCCAAAACCCTTTTCTCATGTATAAACCACCAATATTAACATGGTAGAATAGTCATAGTCATGGGAAACCATTCACCCAGAAGTTTCATACAAAACATTTTAAATGCATTGAAAACGCTATTCGGGAGTTGAAAAGCACTTTAAAGGAATAAGAAACTGAAAGTCTCGAAAACGGATTCTGAAGCCAAAATCGTGTCTGAAGATCTTGTCAGAAGTAAACATGATATGACTGACTAGTAACACTCAATTTCAATGCCAAAACCCTTTTCTCATGTATAAACCACCAAGATTAACATGGTAGAATAGTCATAGTGATGGGAAACCATTCACCCAGAAGTTTCATACAAAACATTGCTATTCAGGAGCTGAAAAGCACTTTAAAGGAATAAAAAACTGAAAGTCTCGAAAACGGATTCTGAAGCCAAATTCGTGTCTGAAGATCTCGTTAACAGTAAACATGATATGACTGACTAGTAACACTCAATTTCAATGCCAAAACCCTTTTCTCATGTATAAACCATCAAGATTAACATGGTAGAATAGTCATAGTGATGGGAAACCATTCACCCAGAAGTTTCATACAAAACATTGCAAATGCATTGAAAACGCTATTCGGAAGCTGAAAAGCACTTTAAAGGAATAAAAAACTGAAAGTCTCGAAAACGGATTCTGAAGCCAAATTCGTGTTTGAAGATCTTGTCAGAAGTAAACATGATATGACTGACTAGTAACACTCAATTTCAATGCCAAAACCCTTTTCTCATGTATAAACCATCAAGATTAACATGGTAGAATAGTCATAGTGATGGGAAACCATTCATCCAGAAGTTTCATACAAAACATTGCAAATGCATTGAAAACGCTATTCAGAAGCTGAAAAGCACTTTAAAGGAATAAAAAACTGAAAGTCTCGAAAACGGGATTCTGAAGCCAAAATCGTGTCTGAAGATCTTGTCAGAAGTAAACATGACATGACTGACTAGTAACACTCAATTTCAATGCCAAAACCCTTTTCTCATGTATAAACCACCAATATTAACATGGTAGAATAGTCATAGTCATGGGAAACCATTCACCCAGAAGTTTCATACAAAACATTTTAAATGCATTGAAAACGCTATTCGGGAGTTGAAAAGCACTTTAAAGGAATAAGAAACTGAAAGTCTCGAAAACGGATTCTGAAGCCAAAATCGTGTCTGAAGATCTTGTCAGAAGTAAACATGATATGACTGACTAGTAACACTCAATTTCAATGCCAAAACCCTTTTCTCATGTATAAACCACCAAGATTAACATGGTAGAATAGTCATAGTGATGGGAAACCATTCACCCAGAAGTTTCATACAAAACATTGCAAATGCATTGAAAACGCTATTCAGGAGCTGAAAAGCACTTTAAAGGAATAAAAAACTAAAAGTCTCGAAAACGGATTCTGAAGCCAAATTCGTGTCTGAAGATCTCGTTAACAGTAAACATGATATGACTGACTAGTAACACTCAATTTCAATGCCAAAACCCTTTTCTCATGTATAAACCATCAAGATTAACATGGTAGAATAGTCATAGTGATGGGAAACCATTCACCCAGAAGTTTCATACAAAACATTGCAAATGCATTGAAAACGCTATTCGGAAGCTGAAAAGCACTTTAAAGGAATAAAAAACTGAAAGTCTCGAAAACGGATTCTGAAGCCAAATTCGTGTTTGAAGATCTTGTCAGAAGTAAACATGATATGACTGACTAGTAACACTCAATTTCAATGCCAAAACCCTTTTCTCATGTATAAACCATCAAGATTAACATGGTAGAATAGTCATAGTGATGGGAAACCATTCATCCAGAAGTTTCATACAAAACATTTTAAATGCATTGAAAACGCTATTCGGGAGCTGAAAAGCACTTTAAAGGAATAAGAAACTGAAAGTCTCGAAAACGGATTCTGAAGCCAAAATCGTGTCTGAAGATCTTGTCAGAAGTAAACATGATATGACTGACTACTAACATTCAATTTCAATGCCAAAACCCTTTTCTCATCTATAAACCACCAAGATTAACATGGTCATAGTGATGGGAAACCATTCATCCAGAAGTTTCATACAAAACATTTTAAATGCATTGAAAACGCTATTCAGGAGCTGAAAAGCACTTTAAAGGAATAAAAAACTGAAAGTCTCGAAAACGGATTCTGAAGCCAAATTCGTGTCTGAAGATCTTGTTAACAGTAAACATGATATGACTGACTAGTAACACTCAAATTCAATGCCAAAACCCTTTTCTCATGTATAAACCACCAAGATTAAAATGGTAGAATAGTCATAGTGATGGGAAACCATTCATCCAGAAGTTTCATACAAAACATTGCAAATGCATTGAAAATGCTATTCAGAAGCTGAAAAGCACTTTAAAGGAATAAAAAACTGAAAGTCTTGAAAACGGATTCTGAAGCCAAATTCGTGTCTGAAGATCTTCTTAACAGTAAACATGATATGACTGACTAGTAACACTCAATTTCAATGCCAAAACCCTTTTCTCACGTATAAACCACCAATATTAACATGGTAGAAACGTCATAGTGATGGTAAACCATTCATCCAGAAGTTTCATACAAAACATTGCAAATGCATTGAAAACGCTATTCAGGAGCTGAAAAGCACTTTAAAGGAATAAAAAACTAAAAGTCTCGAAAACGGATTCTGAAGCCAAAATCGTGTCTGAAGATCTTGTCAGAAGTAAACATGATATGACTGACTAGTAACATTCAATTTCAATGCCAAAACCCTTTTCTCATCTATAAACCACCAAGATTAACATGGTCATAGTGATGGGAAACCATTCATCCAGAAGTTTCATACAAAACATTGCAAATGCATTGAAAACGCTATTCAGAAGCTGAAAAGCACTTTAAAGGAATAAAAAACTGAAAGTCTCGAAAACGGGATTCTGAAGCCAAAATCGTGTCTGAAGATCTTGTCAGAAGTAAACATGACATGACTGACTAGTAACACTCAATTTCAATGCCAAAACCCTTTTCTCATGTATAAACCACCAATATTAACATGGTAGAATAGTCATAGTCATGGGAAACCATTCATCCAGAAGTTTCATACAAAACATTGCAAATGCATTGAAAACGCTATTCAGAAGCTGAAAAGCACTTTAAAGGAATAAAAAACTGAAAGTCTCGAAAACGGGATTCTGAAGCCAAAATCGTGTCTGAAGATCTTGTCAGAAGTAAACATGACATGACTGACTAGTAACACTCAATTTCAATGCCAAAACCCTTTTCTCATGTATAAACCACCAATATTAACATGGTAGAATAGTCATAGTCATGGGAAACCATTCACCCAGAAGTTTCATACAAAACATTTTAAATGCATTGAAAACGCTATTCGGGAGTTGAAAAGCACTTTAAAGGAATAAGAAACTGAAAGTCTCGAAAACGGATTCTGAAGCCAAAATCGTGTCTGAAGATCTTGTCAGAAGTAAACATGATATGACTGACTAGTAACACTCAATTTCAATGCCAAAACCCTTTTCTCATGTATAAACCACCAAGATTAACATGGTAGAATAGTCATAGTGATGGGAAACCATTCACCCAGAAGTTTCATACAAAACATTGCAAATGCATTGAAAACGCTATTCAGGAGCTGAAAAGCACTTTAAAGGAATAAAAAACTAAAAGTCTCGAAAACGGATTCTGAAGCCAAATTCGTGTCTGAAGATCTCGTTAACAGTAAACATGATATGACTGACTAGTAACACTCAATTTCAATGCCAAAACCCTTTTCTCATGTATAAACCATCAAGATTAACATGGTAGAATAGTCATAGTGATGGGAAACCATTCACCCAGAAGTTTCATACAAAACATTGCAAATGCATTGAAAACGCTATTCGGAAGCTGAAAAGCACTTTAAAGGAATAAAAAACTGAAAGTCTCGAAAACGGATTCTGAAGCCAAATTCGTGTTTGAAGATCTTGTCAGAAGTAAACATGATATGACTGACTAGTAACACTCAATTTCAATGCCAAAACCCTTTTCTCATGTATAAACCATCAAGATTAACATGGTAGAATAGTCATAGTGATGGGAAACCATTCATCCAGAAGTTTCATACAAAACATTTTAAATGCATTGAAAACGCTATTCGGGAGCTGAAAAGCACTTTAAAGGAATAAGAAACTGAAAGTCTCGAAAACGGATTCTGAAGCCAAAATCGTGTCTGAAGATCTTGTCAGAAGTAAACATGATATGACTGACTACTAACATTCAATTTCAATGCCAAAACCCTTTTCTCATCTATAAACCACCAAGATTAACATGGTCATAGTGATGGGAAACCATTCATCCAGAAGTTTCATACAAAACATTTTAAATGCATTGAAAACGCTATTCAGGAGCTGAAAAGCACTTTAAAGGAATAAAAAACTGAAAGTCTCGAAAACGGATTCTGAAGCCAAATTCGTGTCTGAAGATCTTGTTAACAGTAAACATGATATGACTGACTAGTAACACTCAAATTCAATGCCAAAACCCTTTTCTCATGTATAAACCACCAAGATTAAAATGGTAGAATAGTCATAGTGATGGGAAACCATTCATCCAGAAGTTTCATACAAAACATTGCAAATGCATTGAAAATGCTATTCAGAAGCTGAAAAGCACTTTAAAGGAATAAAAAACTGAAAGTCTTGAAAACGGATTCTGAAGCCAAATTCGTGTCTGAAGATCTTCTTAACAGTAAACATGATATGACTGACTAGTAACACTCAATTTCAATGCCAAAACCCTTTTCTCACGTATAAACCACCAATATTAACATGGTAGAAACGTCATAGTGATGGTAAACCATTCATCCAGAAGTTTCATACAAAACATTGCAAATGCATTGAAAACGCTATTCAGGAGCTGAAAAGCACTTTAAAGGAATAAAAAACTAAAAGTCTCGAAAACGGATTCTGAAGCCAAAATCGTGTCTGAAGATCTTGTCAGAAGTAAACATGATATGACTGACTAGTAACATTCAATTTCAATGCCAAAACCCTTTTCTCATCTATAAACCACCAAGATTAACATGGTCATAGTGATGGGAAACCATTCATCCAGAAGTTTCATAGAAAACATTTTAAATGCATTGAAAACGCTATTCAGGAGCTGAAAAGCACTTTAAAGGAATAAAAAACTGAAAGTCTCGAAAACGGATTCTGAAGCCAAAATCGTGTCTGAAGATCTTGTCAGAAGTAAACATGATATGACTGACTAGTAACACTCAATTTCAATGCCAAAACCCTTTTCTCATGTATAAACCACCAATATTAACATGGTAGAATAGTCATAGTGATGGGAAACCATTCACCCAGAAGTTTCATACAAAACATTGCAAATGCATTGAAAACGCTATTCAGGAGCTGAAAAGCACTTTAAAGGAATAAAAAACTGAAAGTCTCGAAAACGGATTCTGAAGCTAAAATCGTGTCTGAAGATCTTGTCAGAAGTAAACATGATATGACTGACTAGTAACATTCAATTTCAATGCCAAAACCCTTTTCTCATGTATAAACCACCAAGATTAACATGGTCATAGTGATGGGAAACCATTCATCCAGAAGTTTCATACAAAACATTTTAAATGCATTGAAAAAGCTATTCGGGAGCTGAAAAGCACTTATAAGGAATAAGAAACTGAAAGTCTCGAAAACGGATTCTGAAGCCAAATTCGTGTTTG
The DNA here is from genome assembly GCF_963692335.1 of Osmerus eperlanus. Taxonomy (NCBI): domain Eukaryota; kingdom Metazoa; phylum Chordata; class Actinopteri; order Osmeriformes; family Osmeridae; genus Osmerus; species Osmerus eperlanus. Next base: position 7,264,368 of record NC_085024.1, read on the forward strand.
AAGATCTTGTCAGAAGTAAACATGACATGACTGACTAGTAACACTCAATTTCAATGCCAAAACCCTTTTCTCATGTATAAACCACCAATATTAACATGGTAGAATAGTCATAGTCATGGGAAACCATTCACCCAGAAGTTTCATACAAAACATTTTAAATGCATTGAAAACGCTATTCGGGAGTTGAAAAGCACTTTAAAGGAATAAGAAACTGAAAGTCTCGAAAACGGGATTCTGAAGCCAAAATCGTGTCTGAAGATCTTGTCAGAAGTAAACATGACATGACTGACTAGTAACACTCAATTTCAATGCCAAAACCCTTTTCTCATGTATAAACCACCAATATTAACATGGTAGAATAGTCATAGTCATGGGAAACCATTCACCCAAAAGTTTCATACAAAACATTTTAAATGCATTGAAAACGCTATTCGGGAGTTGAAAAGCACTTTAAAGGAATAAGAAACTGAAAGTCTCGAAAACGGATTCTGAAGCCAAAATCGTGTCTGAAGATCTTGTCAGAAGTAAACATGATATGACTGACTAGTAACACTCAATTTCAATGCCAAAACCCTTTTCTCATGTATAAACCACCAAGATTAACATGGTAGAATAGTCATAGTGATGGGAAACCATTCACCCAGAAGTTTCATACAAAACATTGCTATTCAGGAGCTGAAAAGCACTTTAAAGGAATAAAAAACTGAAAGTCTCGAAAACGGATTCTGAAGCCAAATTCGTGTCTGAAGATCTCGTTAACAGTAAACATGATATGACTGACTAGTAACACTCAATTGCAATGCCAAAACCCTTTTCTCATGTATAAACCATCAAGATTAACATGGTAGAATAGTCATAGTGATGGGAAACCATTCATCCAGAAGTTTCATACAAAACATTGCAAATGCATTGAAAACGCTATTCAGAAGCTGAAAAGCACTTTAAAGGAATAAAAAACTGAAAGTCTCGAAAACGGGATTCTGAAGCCAAAATCGTGTCTGAAGATCTTGTCAGAAGTAAACATGACATGACTGACTAGTAACACTCAATTTCAATGCCAAAACCCTTTTCTCATGTATAAACCACCAATATTAACATGGTAGAATAGTCATAGTCATGGGAAACCATTCACCCAGAAGTTTCATACAAAACATTTTAAATGCATTGAAAACGCTATTCGGGAGTTGAAAAGCACTTTAAAGGAATAAGAAACTGAAAGTCTCGAAAACGGATTCTGAAGCCAAAATCGTGTCTGAAGATCTTGTCAGAAGTAAACATGATATGACTGACTAGTAACACTCAATTTCAATGCCAAAACCCTTTTCTCATGTATAAACCACCAAGATTAACATGGTAGAATAGTCATAGTGATGGGAAACCATTCACCCAGAAGTTTCATACAAAACATTGCAAATGCATTGAAAACGCTATTCAGGAGCTGAAAAGCACTTTAAAGGAATAAAAAACTAAAAGTCTCGAAAACGGATTCTGAAGCCAAATTCGTGTCTGAAGATCTCGTTAACAGTAAACATGATATGACTGACTAGTAACACTCAATTTCAATGCCAAAACCCTTTTCTCATGTATAAACCATCAAGATTAACATGGTAGAATAGTCATAGTGATGGGAAACCATTCACCCAGAAGTTTCATACAAAACATTGCAAATGCATTGAAAACGCTATTCGGTAGCTGAAAAGCACTTTAAAGGAATAAAAAACTGAAAGTCTCGAAAACGGATTCTGAAGCCAAATTCGTGTTTGAAGATCTTGTCAGAAGTAAACATGATATGACTGACTAGTAACACTCAATTTCAATGCCAAAACCCTTTTCTCATGTATAAACCATCAAGATTAACATGGTAAAATAGTCATAGTGATGGGAAACCATTCATCCAGAAGTTTCATACAAAACATTTTAAATGCATTGAAAACGCTATTCGGGAGCTGAAAAGCACTTTAAAGGAATAAGAAACTGAAAGTCTCGAAAACAGATTCTGAAGCCAAAATCGTGTCTGAAGATCTTGTCAGAAGTAAACATGATATGACTGACTAGTAACATTCAATTTCAATGCCAAAACCCTTTTCTCATCTATAAACCACCAAGATTAACATGGTCATAGTGATGGGAAACCATTCATCCAGAAGTTTCATAGAAAACATTTTAAATGCATTGAAAACGCTATTCAGGAGCTGAAAAGCACTTTAAAGGAATAAAAAACTGAAAGTCTTGAAAACGGATTCTGAAGCCAAATTCGTGTCTGAAGATCTTCTTAACAGTAAACATGATATGACTGACTAGTAACACTCAATTTCAATGCCAAAACCCTTTTCTCATGTATAAACCACCAAGATTAACATGGTCATAGTGATGGGAAACCATTCATCCAGAAGTTTCATAGAAAACATTTTAAATGCATTGAAAACGCTATTCAGGAGCTGAAAAGCACTTTAAAGGAATAAAAAACTGAAAGTCTCGAAAACGGATTCTGAAGCCAAAATCGTGTCTGAAGATCTTGTCAGAAGTAAACATGATATGACTGACTAGTAACACTCAATTTCAATGCCAAAACCCTTTTCTCATGTATAAACCACCAATATTAACATGGTAGAATAGTCATAGTGATGGGAAACCATTCACCCAGAAGTTTCATACAAAACATTGCAAATGCATTGAAAACGCTATTCAGGAGCTGAAAAGCACTTTAAAGGAATAAAAAACTGAAAGTCTCGAAAACGGATTCTGAAGCTAAAATCGTGTCTGAAGATCTTGTCAGAAGTAAACATGATATGACTGACTAGTAACATTCAATTTCAATGCCAAAACCCTTTTCTCATGTATAAACCACCAAGATTAACATGGTCATAGTGATGGGAAACCATTCATCCAGAAGTTTCATACAAAACATTTTAAATGCATTGAAAAAGCTATTCGGGAGCTGAAAAGCACTTTAAAGGAATAAGAAACTGAAAGTCTCGAAAACGGATTCTGAAGCCAAAATCGTGTCTGAAGATCTTGTCAGAAGTAAACATGATATGACTGACTAGTAACACTCAATTTCAATGCCAAAACCCTTTTCTCATGTATAAACCACCAAGATTAACATGGTAGAATAGTCATAGTGATGGGAAACCATTCATCCAGAAGTTTCATACAAAACATTGCAAATGCATTGGAAACGCTATTCAGTAGCTGAAAAGCACTTTAAAGGAATAAAAAACTGAAAGTCTCGAAAACGGGATTCTGAAGCCAAATTCGTGTCTGAAGATCTTGTCAGAACTCAACATGACATGACTGACTAGTAACACTCAATTTCAATGCCAAAACCCTTTTCTCATGTAAAACCACCAATATTAACATGGTAGAATAGTCATAGTGATGGGAAACCATTCACCCAGAAGTTTCATACAAAACATTGCAAATGCATTGAAAACGCTATTCAGGAGCTGAAAAGCACTTTAAAGGAATAAGAAACTGAAAGTCTCGAAAACGGATTCTGAAGCCAAAATCGTGTCTGAAGATCTTGTCAGAAGTAAACATGATATGACTGACTAGTAACACTCAATTTCAATGCCAAAACCCTTTTCTCATGTATAAACCATCAAGATTAACATGGTAGAATAGTCATAGTGATGGGAAACCATTCATCCAGAAGTTTCATACAAAACATTTTAAATGCATTGAAAACGCTATTCGGGAGCTGAAAAGCACTTTAAAGGAATAAGAAACTGAAAGTCTCGAAAACGGATTCTGAAGCCAAAATCGTGTCTGAAGATCTTGTCAGAAGTAAACATGACATGACTGACTAGTAACACTCAATTTCAATGCCAAAACCCTTTTCTCATGTATAAACCACCAATATTAACATGGTAGAATAGTCATAGTCATGGGAAACCATTCACCCAGAAGTTTCATACAAAACATTTTAAATGCATTGAAAACGCTATTCGGGAGTTGAAAAGCACTTTAAAGGAATAAGAAACTGAAAGTCTCGAAAACGGGATTCTGAAGCCAAAATCGTGTCTGAAGATCTTGTCAGAAGTAAACATGACATGACTGACTAGTAACACTCAATTTCAATGCCAAAACCCTTTTCTCATGTATAAACCACCAATATTAACATGGTAGAATAGTCATAGTCATGGGAAACCATTCACCCAAAAGTTTCATACAAAACATTTTAAATGCATTGAAAACGCTATTCGGGAGTTGAAAAGCACTTTCAAGGAATAAGAAACTGAAAGTCTCGAAAACGGATTCTGAAGCCAAAATCGTGTCTGAAGATCTTGTCAGAAGTAAACATGATATGACTGACTAGTAACACTCAATTTCAATGCCAAAACCCTTTTCTCATGTATAAACCACCAAGATTAACATGGTAGAATAGTCATAGTGATGGGAAACCATTCACCCAGAAGTTTCATACAAAACATTGCTATTCAGGAGCTGAAAAGCACTTTAAAGGAATAAAAAACTGAAAGTCTCGAAAACGGATTCTGAAGCCAAATTCGTGTCTGAAGATCTCGTTAACAGTAAACATGATATGACTGACTAGTAACACTCAATTGCAATGCCAAAACCCTTTTCTCATGTATAAACCATCAAGATTAACATGGTAGAATAGTCATAGTGATGGGAAACCATTCATCCAGAAGTTTCATACAAAACATTGCAAATGCATTGAAAACGCTATTCAGAAGCTGAAAAGCACTTTAAAGGAATAAAAAACTGAAAGTCTCGAAAACGGGATTCTGAAGCCAAAATCGTGTCTGAAGATCTTGTCAGAAGTAAACATGACATGACTGACTAGTAACACTCAATTTCAATGCCAAAACCCTTTTCTCATGTATAAACCACCAATATTAACATGGTAGAATAGTCATAGTCATGGGAAACCATTCACCCAGAAGTTTCATACAAAACATTTTAAATGCATTGAAAACGCTATTCGGGAGTTGAAAAGCACTTTAAAGGAATAAGAAACTGAAAGTCTCGAAAACGGATTCTGAAGCCAAAATCGTGTCTGAAGATCTTGTCAGAAGTAAACATGATATGACTGACTAGTAACACTCAATTTCAATGCCAAAACCCTTTTCTCATGTATAAACCACCAAGATTAACATGGTAGAATAGTCATAGTGATGGGAAACCATTCACCCAGAAGTTTCATACAAAACATTGCAAATGCATTGAAAACGCTATTCAGGAGCTGAAAAGCACTTTAAAGGAATAAAAAACTAAAAGTCTCGAAAACGGATTCTGAAGCCAAATTCGTGTCTGAAGATCTCGTTAACAGTAAACATGATATGACTGACTAGTAACACTCAATTTCAATGCCAAAACCCTTTTCTCATGTATAAACCATCAAGATTAACATGGTAGAATAGTCATAGTGATGGGAAACCATTCACCCAGAAGTTTCATACAAAACATTGCAAATGCATTGAAAACGCTATTCGGTAGCTGAAAAGCACTTTAAAGGAATAAAAAACTGAAAGTCTCGAAAACGGATTCTGAAGCCAAATTCGTGTTTGAAGATCTTGTCAGAAGTAAACATGATATGACTGACTAGTAACACTCAATTTCAATGCCAAAACCCTTTTCTCATGTATAAACCATCAAGATTAACATGGTAAAATAGTCATAGTGATGGGAAACCATTCATCCAGAAGTTTCATACAAAACATTTTAAATGCATTGAAAACGCTATTCGGGAGCTGAAAAGCACTTTAAAGGAATAAGAAACTGAAAGTCTCGAAAACAGATTCTGAAGCCAAAATCGTGTCTGAAGATCTTGTCAGAAGTAAACATGATATGACTGACTAGTAACATTCAATTTCAATGCCAAAACCCTTTTCTCATCTATAAACCACCAAGATTAACATGGTCATAGTGATGGGAAACCATTCATCCAGAAGTTTCATAGAAAACATTTTAAATGCATTGAAAACGCTATTCAGGAGCTGAAAAGCACTTTAAAGGAATAAAAAACTGAAAGTCTTGAAAACGGATTCTGAAGCCAAATTCGTGTCTGAAGATCTTCTTAACAGTAAACATGATATGACTGACTAGTAACACTCAATTTCAATGCCAAAACCCTTTTCTCATGTATAAACCACCAAGATTAACATGGTCATAGTGATGGGAAACCATTCATCCAGAAGTTTCATAGAAAACATTTTAAATGCATTGAAAACGCTATTCAGGAGCTGAAAAGCACTTTAAAGGAATAAAAAACTGAAAGTCTCGAAAACGGATTCTGAAGCCAAAATCGTGTCTGAAGATCTTGTCAGAAGTAAACATGATATGACTGACTAGTAACACTCAATTTCAATGCCAAAACCCTTTTCTCATGTATAAACCACCAATATTAACATGGTAGAATAGTCATAGTGATGGGAAACCATTCACCCAGAAGTTTCATACAAAACATTGCAAATGCATTGAAAACGCTATTCAGGAGCTGAAAAGCACTTTAAAGGAATAAAAAACTGAAAGTCTCGAAAACGGATTCTGAAGCTAAAATCGTGTCTGAAGATCTTGTCAGAAGTAAACATGATATGACTGACTAGTAACATTCAATTTCAATGCCAAAACCCTTTTCTCATGTATAAACCACCAAGATTAACATGGTCATAGTGATGGGAAACCATTCATCCAGAAGTTTCATACAAAACATTTTAAATGCATTGAAAAAGCTATTCGGGAGCTGAAAAGCACTTTAAAGGAATAAGAAACTGAAAGTCTCGAAAACGGATTCTGAAGCCAAAATCGTGTCTGAAGATCTTGTCAGAAGTAAACATGATATGACTGACTAGTAACACTCAATTTCAATGCCAAAACCCTTTTCTCATGTATAAACCACCAAGATTAACATGGTAGAATAGTCATAGTGATGGGAAACCATTCATCCAGAAGTTTCATACAAAACATTGCAAATGCATTGGAAACGCTATTCAGTAGCTGAAAAGCACTTTAAAGGAATAAAAAACTGAAAGTCTCGAAAACGGGATTCTGAAGCCAAATTCGTGTCTGAAGATCTTGTCAGAACTCAACATGACATGACTGACTAGTAACACTCAATTTCAATGCCAAAACCCTTTTCTCATGTAAAACCACCAATATTAACATGGTAGAATAGTCATAGTGATGGGAAACCATTCACCCAGAAGTTTCATACAAAACATTGCAAATGCATTGAAAACGCTATTCAGGAGCTGAAAAGCACTTTAAAGGAATAAAAAACTGAAAGTCTCGAAAACGGATTCTGAAGCCAAATTCGTGTCTGAAGATCTCGTTAACAGTAAACATGATATGACTGACTAGTAACACTCAATTTCAATGCCAAAACCCTTTTCTCATGTATAAACCATCAAGATTAACATGGTAGAATAGTCATAGTGATGGGAAACCATTCACCCAGAAGTTTCATACAAAACATTGCAAATGCATTGAAAACGCTATTCGGAAGCTGAAAAGCACTTTAAAGGAATAAGAAACTGAAAGTCTCGAAAACGGATTCTGAAGCCAAAATCGTGTCTGAAGATCTTGTCAGAAGTAAACATGATATGACTGACTAGTAACACTCAATTTCAATGCCAAAACCCTTTTCTCATGTATAAACCACCAATATTAACATGGTCATAGTGATGGGAAACCATTCATCCAGAAGTTTCATACAAAACATTTTAAATGCATTGAAAACGCTATTCGGGAGCTGAAAAGCACTTTAAAGGAATAAGAAACTGAAAGTCTCGAAAACGGATTCTGAAGCCAAAATCGTGTCTGAAGATCTTGTCAGAAGTAAACATGATATGACTGACTAGTAACACTCAATTTCAATGCCAAAACCCTTTTCTCATGTATAAACCATCAAGATTAACATGGTAGAATAGTCATAGTGATGGGAAACCATTCACCCAGAAGTTTCATACAAAACATTGCAAATGCATTGAAAACGCTATTCAGGAGCTGAAAAGCACTTTAAAGGAATAAAAAACTGAAAGTCTCGAAAACGGATTCTGAAGCCAAAATCGTGTCTGAAGATCTTGTCAGAAGTAAACATGATATGACTGACTAGTAACACTCAATTTCAATGCCAAAACCCTTTTCTCAGGTATAAACCACCAAGATTAACATGGTAGAATAGTCATAGTGATGGGAAACCTTTCATCCAGAAGTTTCATACAAAACATTGAAAATGCATTGAAAATGCTATTCAGAAGCTGAAAAGCACTTTAAAGGAATAAAAAACTGAAAGTCTCGAAAACGGATTCTGAAGCCAAATTCGTGTCTGAAGATCTCGTTAACAGTAAACATGATATGACTGACTAATAACACTCAATTTCAATGCCAAAACCCTTTTCTCATGTATAAACCATCAAGATTAACATGGTAGAATAGTCATAGTGATGGGAAACCATTCACCCAGAAGTTTCATACAAAACATTGCAAATGCATTGAAAACGCTATTCAGTAGCTGAAAAGCACTTTAAAGGAATAAAAAACTAAAAGTCTCGAAAACGGGATTCTGAAGCCAAAATCGTGTCTGAAGATCTTGTCAGAAGTAAACATGACATGAATGACTAGTAACACTCAATTTCAATGCCAAAACCCTTTTCTCATGTATAAAACACCAATATTAACATGGTAGAATAGTCATAGTGATGGGAAACCATTCATCCAGAAGTTTCATACAAAACATTTTAAATGCATTGAAAACGCTATTCGGGAGCTGAAAAGCACTTTAAAGGAATAAGAAACTGAAAGTCTCGAAAACGGATTCTGAAGCCAAAATCGTGTCTGAAGATCTTGTCAGAAGTAAACATGATATGACTGACTAGTAACATTCAATTTCAATGCCAAAACCCTTTTCTCATCTATAAACCACCAAGATTAACATGGTCATAGTGATGGGAAACCATTCACCCAGAAGTTTCATACAAAACATTGCAAATGCATTGAAAACGCTATTCAGTAGCTGAAAAGCACTTTAAAGGAATAAAAAACTGAAAGTCTCGAAAACGGGATTCTGAAGCCAAAATCGTGTCTGAAGATCTTGTCAGAAGTAAACATGACATGAATGACTAGTAACACTCAATTTCAATGCCAAAACCCTTTTCTCATGTATAAACCACCAATATTAACATGGTAGAATAGTCATAGTGATGGGAAACCATTCATCCAGAAGTTTCATACAAAACATTTTAAATGCATTGAAAACGCTATTCGGGAGCTGAAAAGCACTTTAGAATAAAAAACTGAAAGTCTCGAAAACGGATTCTGAAGCCAAAATCGTGTCTGAAGATCTTGTCAGAAGTAAACATGATATGACTGACTAGTAACATTCAATTTCAATGCCAAAACCCTTTTCTCATCTATAAACCACCAAAATTAACATGGTCATAGTGATGGGAAACCATTCATCCAGAAGTTTCATACAAAACATTTTAAATGCATTGAAAACGCTATTCGGGAGTTGAAAAGCACTTTAAAGGAATAAGAAACTGAAAGTCTCGAAAACGGATTCTGAAGCCAAAATCGTGTCTGAAGATCTTGTCAGAAGTAAACATGATATGACTGACTAGTAACACTCAATTTCAATGCCAAAACCCTTTTCTCATGTATAAACCACCAAGATTAACATGGTAGAATAGTCATAGTGATGGGAAACCATTCACCCAGAAGTTTCATACAAAACATTGCAAATGCATTGAAAACGCTATTCAGTAGCTGAAAAGCACTTTAAAGGAATAAAAAACTGAAAGTCTCGAAAACGGGATTCTGAAGCCAAAATCGTGTCTGAAGATCTTGTCAGAAGTAAACATGATATGACTGACTAGTAACACTCAATTTCAATGCCAAAACCCTTTTCTCATGTATAAACCACCAAGATTAACATGGTAGAATAGTCATAGTGATGGGAAACCATTCACCCAGAAGTTTCATACAAAACATTGCAAATGCATTGGAAACGCTATTCAGTAGCTGAAAAGCACTTTAAAGGAATAAAAAACTGAAAGTCTCGAAAACGGGATTCTGAAGCCAAAATCGTGTCTGAAGATCTTGTCAGAAGTAAACATGACATGACTGACTAGTAACACTCAATTTCAATGCCAAAACCCCTTTCTCATGTATAAACCACCAATATTAACATGGTAGAATAGTCATAGTGATGGGAAACCATTCATCCAGAAGTTTCATACAAAACATTTTAAATGCATTGAAAACGCTATTCGGGAGCTGAAAAGCACTTTAAAGGAATAAGAAACTGAAAGTCTCGAAAACGGATTCTGAAGCCAAAATCGTGTCTGAAGATCTTGTCAGAAGTAAACATGATATGACTGACTAGTAACACTCAATTTCAATGCCAAAACCCTTTTCTCATGTATAAACCACCAAGATTAACATGGTAGAATAGTCATAGTGATGGGAAACCATTCACCCAGAAGTTTCATACAAAACATTGCAAATGCATTGGAAACGCTATTCAGTAGCTGAAAAGCACTTTAAAGGAATAAAAAACTGAAAGTCTCGAAAACGGGATTCTGAAGCCAAAATCGTGTCTGAAGATCTTGTCAGAAGTAAACATGACATGACTGACTAGTAACACTCAATTTCAATGCCAAAACCCCTTTCTCATGTATAAACCACCAATATTAACATGGTAGAATAGTCATAGTGATGGGAAACCATTCATCCAGAAGTTTCATACAAAACATTTTAAATGCATTGAAAACGCTATTCGGGAGCTGAAAAGCACTTTAAAGGAATAAGAAACTGAAAGTCTCGAAAACGGATTCTGAAGCCAAAATCGTGTCTGAAGATCTTGTCAGAAGTAAACATGATATGACTGACTAGTAACATTCAATTTCAATTCCAAAACCCTTTTCTCATCTATAAACCACCAAGATTAACATGGTCATAGTGATGGGAAACCATTCATCCAGAAGTTTCATACAAAACATTGCAAATGCATTGAAAACGCTATTCAGAAGCTGAAAAGCACTTTAAAGGAATAAAAAACTGAAAGTCTCCAAAACGGATTCTGAAGCCAAATTCGTGTCTGAAGATCTTGTTAACAGTAAACATGATATGACTGACTAGTAACACTCAATTTCAATGCCAAAACCCTTTTCTCATGTATAAACCATCAAGATTAACATGGTCATAGTGATGGGAAACCATTTATCCAGAAGTTTCATACAAAACATTGCAAATGCATTGAAAACGCTATTCAGGAGCTGAAAAGCACTTTAAAGAAATAAAAAACTGAAAGTCTCAAAAACGGATTCTGAAGCCAAATTCGTGTCTGAAGATCTTGTTAACAGTAAACATGATATTACTGGATATTAGTTTGATAGAATGTGTAAGGAGATGGAGTTTGGCCAATGCTCCCTACTCGACTATCGTCCACCGTTTAATGTAATGTGCTTGATGCGGCACAACAACTTGGATACAGCACAAGAGTTGTGTAAAAGACTAGGATTGGCTAGTCACATCGAACCCGATACAGCACGACAGTGGTGTAATAGACTAGGATTGGCAAGTCACATCTAACCCGATACAGCACGACAGTGGTGTAATAGACTAGGTGCGGTGAGTCTCAACAACTTGAAAACAGCACGAGAGTCACCTAACAGACTAGGTAGAGACAACGGGAGGAATACAAATATTTCACTATCTTTTTAATGTGAAAAGTTTTCACAACATGACTTTGACTCACAGCGACTTGGATACAGCACGAGAGTTGTGAAACAGACCAGGATCGGTGAGTCTCAACGAACCCGATACAGCATGAGAGTGGTGTAACAGACTAGGTAGACAACGCAAGGAATAAAAGAAAATGTTTCACTTAATTTTTGTATTATGAAAAGTTGTCACACCATGCGCCATGACTGTGCTTCACAACGACCCGGAGACAGCGCCAGGGATAATCCTCCTAACTGTCACGGCCACAGCCGTGCCCCCCCCGGTTTCAGTTTTTTGCCCTGCCCTAGTGTTTCCCTGTCATTGTCTTCATCTGTTCTTGTTAGCGTTATTGTGTCCACCTGTGTGTCGTTTGGTTCTGTGTATTTAGGTTTCTGTTTTGTGTCCAGTCTTTGTCTTGTCCTTACCATACCTGTCTGTGTGAGTACCCTATCTGTTCCCGTTTTTGTGAATAAAACCCTTGTTTCTGCCATGCCTGCCGACTCCCCTGCATTTGGGTCCAACCCCACCTCACGCCGTGACAGAAGGACAAGACCACAAATGGACCCAGCAGAGAGTTCCCTGAACCCTTTCCTAGGGACCCGACTTGCCTTTGGTGGACCCCGAAGCCTGCAGCGGAGGGACCACCCAAAGTCCGGGTTCCTACCCCGGCTCCAGCCCCAGCCTGAACCCCGACTCCAGCCTCAGTCCTGCCCTGGGCCCCTGCCTCGATCCTGCCCTGTGCCCCTGCCTCGTCCTGAGGTTGTGCCGCCCTGCGCCCGGACGAACAAGGTTGTGCCGCCCAGCACCCAGACCACCGAGGCTGTTCCTGCCGTGGAGTCTTGGCCGCCTGCCGCTGGTACCCAGCCCCGTTCCTGCCCTGTACTCCAGCCTCGGTCCTGCCCTGGGCCCCTGCCTCGATCCTGCCTTGTGCCCCTGCCTCATTCTGAGGTTGTGCCGCCCTGCGCCCGGACGAACAAGGTTGCGCCGCCCAGCACCCAGACCACCGAGGCCACCGCCCCTGCCCTGTGCCCCAGCCTCGGTCCTGCCCTGTGCCCCAGCCTCGGTCCTGCCCTGTGCCCCGGCCACCGCCTCCTCCGCCCGAGGACTGCTGGCCGCCTCCTCCTCCGCCCGAGGACTTCTGGCCGCCGCCTCTGCCCGAGGACTTCTGGCCGCCGCCTCCTCCGCCCGAGGACTTCTGGCCGCCGCCTCCTCCGCCCGAGGACTTCTGGCCGCCGCCTCCTCCGCCCGAGGACTTCTGGCCGCCGCCTCCTCCGCCCCAGGACTTCTGGCCGCCGCCTCCTCCGCCCGAGGACTTCTGGCCGCCGCCTCCTCCGCCCGAGTACTGCTGGCCACCTCCTCCGCCCGAGGACTCCTGGCCGCAGCCTGCCGCCGTGCCCGCGCTCCCAGGCGCCCCCTCGTCCGCGCTCCCAGGCGCCCCCTCGTCCGCGCTCCCAGGCGCCCCCTCGTCCTCGCTCCCAGGCGCCTCCTGTCCCCTGTGCCCGTCCCCTGTGCCTGTCCTGCCCCCGTCCCCTGTGCCTGTCCTGCCCCCGGGTGGTTCCCTGGACCTGCTCCGGCCTCCGGGCCACAGGCCTTCTGCCCTGCCTCCGGGTCGACCCCCGGACCTGCGCCGGCCCTCTGCCCTGCCTCCGGGTCGACCCCCGGACCTGCCCCGGCCCTCTGCCCTGCCTCCGGGTCAACCCCCGGACCTGCCCCGGCCCTCTGCCTTGCCTCCGGGCCGACCTCCGGACCTGCTCCGGCCTTGTGGGACGTCCGGTGACGTCCCTTGAGAGTGGGGTACTGTCACGGCCACAGCCGTGCCCCCCCCGGTTTCAGTTTTTTGCCCTGCCCTAGTGTTTCCCTGTCATTGTCTTCATCTGTTCTTGTTAGCGTTATTGTGTCCACCTGTGTGTCGTTTGGTTCTGTGTATTTAGGTTTCTGTTTTGTGTCCAGTCTTTGTCTTGTCCTTACCATACCTGTCTGTGTGAGTACCCTATCTGTTCCCGTTTTTGTGAATAAAACCCTTGTTTCTGCCATGCCTGCCGACTCCCCTGCATTTGGGTCCAACCCCACCTCACGCCGTGACACTAACAGTTGTAGTCTAGGACGATGGTCGGTTTCCCGTCGTCTCTGTCACTGATTTCGGCGTCTGTGTGGCGTGTGCTCATAAGTAAAACGTTCTTGTTTTTCTTGGTGAGGTAGGAAACTAGAGTGGTGGTGGGAGTGAAGGTGAACTGCGACGACAGCACCCGTTGCCTCTTTGTCGCTAGCAGCTCAGACGGGAGCTCGGACCTGTTCTTTCGGACCGTGCCAACCATGGTCATGTTTCTCATCGTCATGAGGTTGTGTCCGAGTTCGTAAGAGGTGAATAAGTTGTCACACGTGACATTGCAATCCTTCAGGCCCTCTGTCATATCGAGCACAACGCGCATCCCCTGGTTCTTCTCCGGGGCTCCATCGATCGACTTCCCGGTGTCCACTTGCATCTTCCAAGCGTAGCTTGATTTTGCATCGCACATGACCCTCGACTTGATCCCATACTTTGCCGGTTTGCTTGGCATGTACTGCTTGAAAGGACACCGTCCTCTGAACGCGACCAGTTGTTCATCCACGGTCACTTCACGCCCTGGGTCGTAGAGGCGAGGTAATCCCTCTACCCACATATCCCAGACCTCTCTTATCGCCGCCAACTTGTCCGTCGCGCGTCTCGCCGCTCGTGTCCCACGGTCGTCAAATCGTATCATTGACGAGTAAGTGTAAAAGAGTTTGCGCGGCATCGTAGCGCGGAAAATCACTCTGCCGCTTTGTGCATCCCATAGACTAGCTGCTGCTTCGCCTCGGGACTTGTACACCACTGCCAGGATTAGCAGCCCTATGTAGGCACGTAGGTCTTTGGCGTCCATGGCCTTCCACTCTTATCCGCGTTTAGATAGCCTTCCCGATTTGTGTCGTCCAAGATCACTCTTTCGATTTGTGGCGTGACAAAGAGTAAAAACGTGGAGACCATGTCATGAGCATGGGAAACTGCGTAAGCGGGCCTCTCCGTGTTTTTACGTCGCGGCGGCATCCTCTGAGTCCCATACGGAACCGAAGACCATTGGATTTTGCCGTTTTTCGACACAAAAGTATCTGGGACTTGGTCCTCATGAGGATCATTGTCGGCTTTGTCTTCATCGGGCGCCGACAGGTCGCGGCGGTCTGCATTGCACTCTTCTCCGCCTTCTTCTTCTGACACATTCTCTGCATTGCCTCTTCCCCGTCTTATTCTTCTTACACATCCTCGGCCTCCTCTTCAGTCACCCTGCTCGACATTTGCAAACATCTGCTGTAGAACTTGCAGCGCAGTGAAATCCTCAGCCATAGCTGCGTGACTCTAGACAATGGCTGCTGGCCTGACCCTAACCCACTGAATGTATGTAAGTAGTAAGTAGTAGCACTTCCCCAGACAACCTCCTCTGAAACGTCCATGCACTCAGTGACCAAGCGCTCAGTATCCCACCTCCTCTGAAACGTCCAAGCCCTCAGTGTCCAAGCGCTCAGTATCCCACCTCCTCTG
Organism: Osmerus eperlanus; assembly: GCF_963692335.1. NCBI lineage: Eukaryota > Metazoa > Chordata > Actinopteri > Osmeriformes > Osmeridae > Osmerus > Osmerus eperlanus. The sequence goes on from NC_085024.1 coordinate 7,279,612, forward strand.
AAACGTCCAAGCGCTCGGTGTCCAAGCACTCAGTATCCCACCTCCTCTGAAAACTCCAACATTGTCTCCAACAGAGACAATGGGGGGAAGGGCGCTCATTTGTCCGACCGAGATGAGGAAGTTTATTCTTCCAACTGGGATGAGGAAGTGTATTTCTCCAACAGAGATGATGGAGGGAAGGGCGCTCATTTCCTCCAACAGAGACGATGGGGGGAAGGGCGCTCATTTGTCCGACCGAGATGAGGAAGTCTATTGTCTGACCTCCAGAGAGTGTTCCTCCCTGTGGTCTACGGCTTCATCTTTGTCCTGGGCATCACTGGGAATGGCCTGGTGGTGATGGTGCTTGGCTGCCAGCGCAGGTGAGAATAAAGATGGATGATGAAGACGATGACAAAGATGATATTAGTTTAGTTCATTAGTAAGTTTAGTTAGTTACTTTGTACATTTTAATCTTTAAAAAAAACTCAAGATCCGTACATTCGTTTATTGTATGCACCTTCCTGTCACAGTAAATTCCTTGTTTGTGTGAACACATTACATGGCGGATAAAACTAATTCTGATTCTGATGTAGAAGATGACACACAGAGGGTTTTATCTGATTGTCCCCAGGTCAAAATTGAGTCTGACAGACCGCTACCGGCTGCACCTCTCTGCTGCCGATCTTCTCTTCGTGCTGACGCTCCCGTTCTGGGCAGCGGATGCCGCACTGACGGACTGGCGTTTCGGATTAGGCACCTGTGTGGCCGTGCACGTCATCTACACAGTGAACCTGTATGGGAGTGTGCTCATCCTGGCCTTCATCAGTCTGGACCGCTACCTAGCCGTGGTCAAAGCAACAGACGCGCACACCTTACGCACGAGACAGCTACTGGCAAAGAGACTGGTGTTTGTAGGTGAGCTAGGTCTCTAGCCTCATACCTTATTTCTCTCTCACGACGTGCCCATGCCTCAGATATACAGAGGTACATCTTCACTTGTATTCTCCATCTCCTGATCTAACCACCCAATCTCCTCTTTGTCTCCCTCACCCCCTCTCCTTTTCCAGGAGCCTGGTTGCCTGCGGCTCTCTTGGCAGTGTCAGACAGTGTTTTCCAGGACTTGAGAGCAGGAGATGGGGTGATTGTGTGCCAGCGCTTATACCCAGCTGACAACGCACAATACAATTTCGAATTAAATGTTCTCACTTTTTGTGTTACTCTTCCCGTCTCTCAGAGTTGTCAGTGTGTGTGTGTGTGTTAGTTTCAATTATTTTGGAGGTGTTCACCCTTCCCTCCTCAGTTAGTGCTGTGGTAGTCTTGGCTGTGTCTATATAACTGTCATCATCATCATCACACACCAACTATGACTCAACTTTGACTCATGATGGTTTCTGAACAAACGCATGTCAAAAGCACTGAAACATTATATTGAGAATGAAACTAGGTTTCAGACTAGTGGCTTGGACCAGGTGTATGCTTCCTCCTCCTCCTTATTTTAGAATATACAAGGAGCAATGCCACATTAGTGGCGGTTCCCAACGCGGACACGGCAGGGGGGTCACAAGGACCCGGAGACAGCACGAGCGTGATGTAATAGACAATGCAGACAACGCTGTGGGTCACAATGAACCTGAGACATCGCGAAGGATAAAGAAAATGTTTCACTTTATTTTTTTATCATGAAAAGTTGTCACAACATAGCTGTGGGTCAAAACGACCCCGACACCGCTCGAAGGATAAAGAAAATGTTTCACTTAATTTTTTTATCATGAAAAGTTGTCACAACATAGCTGTGGGTCAAAACGACCCAGATACTGTGCGAAGGATAAAGAAAATGTTTCACTTTATTTTGTTATCATGAAAAGTTGTCACAACATAGCTGTGGGTCAAAACGACCCCGATACCATGCGAAGGATAAAGAAAATGTTTCACTTTATTTTTTTATTATGAAAAGTTGTCACAACATAGCTGTGGGTCAAAACGACAACATGGGAATGATCCAGAAACGCACCAGAGGGAAGCCTGCAATCATCAGATATGCTCGCTTTTCAGAAAAGAAGGACCCTGAGAACTTCTACGGAAGATTGCTCATACTCTACCTCCCCCATCGGTCAGAGTCATCGCTGAAAATGGAAATGTTCTCCACACACCAGGAGTTTTACAAACATGCCCATGTGAGATTACCAGGAACACATGAGATATGCGCAGTGACTGCAATTGTTCAAATAAACCAACAGAAGATGAACAACACAGTAAGATAGTGAAACAAGTCTTAAACGACTACATGCAGAACAGCCCTGTGGAAGATGCTTGGAACACCTTCGTCCCGGAAGCTGAGTTGGATAAGTTGGAATGTATAGAAGAACGAAAACAAGCAGAACCGCTTCATGAGAATGAACAAGATGATCTTCCGGAGTTTAAACGTGAGAAGCAAACTGGGGGGATTGCATTTAATGTAAAGGCCCCACAAATGTGCCCAGATTTTGTTCGCAAAATGTATCGAAACCTTAACCGGACACAAGCTGGCACATTCTACTTGGTTCGTGAGTGGTGCGTTAACCGTGTGCGTGGCCTAAATCCTGACCCTTTCTTTTACTTTGTCACTGGTGGCGCAGGCACAGGAAAATCTCACCTCATAAAGTTTGTTCATGCTGAGGCAACAAAAATACTCAGTAAACTGCCAAGACTATGCGAGGAAACCGACATATCCATGCCAACCATTTTACTGACTGCATTTACAGGAACCGCTGCTTTCAACATTTCAGGCAACACTTTGCATTATGTCCTAAAGTTGCCACGATGCTTAAAGCCACCGTACCAAGGACTTGGAAATCTCATAGATGAAGTGAGGGCCCAGCTGTCAAACACCGAGATCATCATTATTGACGAGGTGTCAATGATTTCAAAGCCCTTGTTTGCCTACGTCAACTGGAGATTACAGCAAATCAAAGGCAGTAAGGAACCGTTTGGTGGCATGTCGGTACTGGCAGTAGGAGACTTTTATCAGCTCCCCCCACTGGGAACAAGTAAACTGCTCTGCGTGTTTGAGGAAGATACAGATGACTTCTGGAAGACTACTTTCAAATGATCACACTGACGGAGATTATGCGACAGAGAGATGATGTTGCATTCGCTAAGCTTTTGAATATAATCAGAGTGAAGCAGAAGACGGACGCCTTAAGCAACGATGACAAAGCTCTGCTTCATCAGGCTGTGATTGACCCCGCCTGCTGCCCTAATGACATGCTACACATCTTTTCCACCAACAAAGAAGTTGATAAACATAATGCTGCAACCAGGGCCGGCCCAAGCCTTTATGGGGCCTTAAGCAAAATTTATTTGGGGGCCAATTGTTATAATTTTTTCTTAATTACTGTATTTCTTCGATTAAACGTACATTTTACACATTGTTCATTTTTGGTGCGCCGTTTATTCGAGGGCGGAGTTTATTTGAGGGCAACGTTTTTAATCGAAGAAATACGGTATTCTAGGCTAGCTGCGCGACCATGCTCACATGTTAGTTCGCTACATTAAATGTTTTTAGACAGTTTTAACTGTACCGTCTTCTAAATCACCGATTAAGCAACGAGCAAATGTCAATGTTAGTTAGACTAGCTAGCTCTATCTCATCTACTTTTTATTAACGCTGATTTGCAAGGAATGCAAGAACAGCTACATAGCGAAAACACCTAGACTACCTACTGTAGCCTGTAAACTAGTTTAGCTTGCTAACGCAAGAGCACCTGCTTCTCCAGTTCTTTCAATAGATAATCTAGACATGCGTTAGCAATAGACTAGACTGCTATTCGTTTTCTGGCTATTTTTTCATAAACTTCCCTTCTAATGCCGACTAACAGCTAGTCTCTATTTCTGGGTACGGTAGGAGTTCACAATGTTCATTTTTGGTGCAGCGTTTAAACGAGAGCAGTGTTTATTTGAAGAAACACGGTACATTAAACTGTAATTTCATGTGCTCTTGGGGCCCTCTGGTGGCCACGGGGGCCCTAAGCAACCGCTTAGTTCGCTTATGCCTTGGGCCGGCCATGGCTGCAACTGTGTCTGTCCTCCATTCCAACGTCATCAACATAGATGCAGAGGACTATAGAAGAGGCCCTAAAACTGGAGTGATGAAAAAGCAACGCCATCCTTTAAAAGGACAAAAGGACAATCTGCTTGACATGCTACAAGCAGCTGAAGGTGCCCAAATCATGATCACCAGAAACATAGATGTGGAAGACGGGCTTGTTAATGGGACATTTGGAAAGATTGCGAGAATAGTCACCCAGACAGAGAATGGTGTTACAGCTATAAACTTGCTGGGACTTGTGCTGGACAATCCAAATGCAGGACAAAGGTATCGGGACAATTCATCAGGTGATGCTGGACACTTGGTGTACATAGAGAGGGTAGAGGAAAACCTGAAACAAAAAGGAGTGGTTCGCAGGCAGTTTCCCGTCAGGCTGGCTTTTGCATGTACAATTCACAAAGTCCAAAGAATGACAACACAATCTGCAGTGGTTTCATTAAAACGTGTCTTCCAACCCGGAATGGCCTACGTGGCTCTGAGTAGAACAACTTCACAGCAAGGACTGAAAATGACAGACTTTGATGAGAAGAAGATATTTTGTGATCCTGCAATCACAGCATCACTGGACTCAATGACAAGAGCAGCGTTGGACAGCACTATGCCACTTATCAAGTACCAACAGACGACAAACGAGGCGCAAACATTGACGATAATCCCTCACAGCACGGAAGGATTGCCAGCTCACGCTGACGATATCCAGTAGCGGAGCCAAAGGGGTGTCCGGGGTGAGTATTAAAGTATTAAAGTTTGCATCGGGTTTAGGTTTCCTGAACATTTTTTACGAATGTTGATTAGCCTAGAGCTAGCTGTGTAAGTTAACTTTAGAACTTCGACTCCATTAACAGAAACTGAGACAGTCAGTAATCAGATAAGACAATTTACAAACGTTGTGGGTAGCCTACACGCTAATATTGTATAAAGTGTCGTATGTTACAGTATACGATTGTTTGTAAATTGTCTAGAAATGTGAAATCTATGAACTGATTTCATTTTCGTACTTGAACTCAAAACGAACGGTTGTTATAGTCATGAAACGAGTTAGCTCTAGTGGTTAGCTGTGTAGCCATCTAACTAGCTAGCCATCTACTAGTAACATCATACAGTAGCCTACATGTGGAAATGGCTACTGCTGCATTGAGTAGCGAACTAATCTAGCCTACCCATATAAACCTCTTATTGTTATTTTGATTGGAAACCAAAAAAAGTTATGGCAAATAACAGACATCCCAACCAGCAGAGACTCATTTCCGGGAGGTCGCTCACCCCCCCCCCCCCCCCCCCCCGACGCAATCAGGGCGCGATATGCACCTATCTACCAGAAATGACCATTAGACAGTCTCTCGCTCGCTCGAAAGACAACATCCCCGATTTCTGGGAGATTGTACAGCATTGGCGGGCGTCAGGGAGCCGCTATTGAAATGCGGGAGACTCCCGGATCTTCCGGGAGACTTGGGATGTCTGAAATAAGTGTGCTGCAGCTGCACTGTCAAAACATTGAGGCATTACTTGTACTAGCCTTGAATAGATGCTGGAATATTGTGATTTGTTCACAACGTCTTATTTTTGCATAGGGTCAATTAAGCATGAAAAGACAGGGAGAGATATCAGACTTCTTTTTAAAGAAGCTTAAACAGGCAGATGAGGTGCAAATAGACCCCAGCCCTTGCAGCAGCACTGATCCCCAGAGCAGCACCCTACCTAAGGCTAGTCAGAGTGGTCAGACTTCAGAAGGACCCAGTCTACCACCACCAGGTCAGAGCATCTACCAGGCACTCAGTCACACAGTTGAGAATTTAAATTCAGCTTGTAATAGATTCCTTTGTCAGATTAAGCCTCATTTTAAAATGTTGGTTTTTGATTCATGTGTTTTCGTGTTTTGATGGCTGTGGCATTGTTATTGTGATTATACGCTAATGGTTCTTGTGTTATTTTAATGTAGTAGATGTATCAAGGGATGACACAGAGTCCTCTGGCTCTGAGCAAGACAGTTATCCAGGAGATATCATCCAGCCCCTCCCAACTGCATCAAGCACCAGATATGCTGTTCCAAAAGGACCCAGTGGTAGGCCAGGCCTATACTTTAAACTACACATTTTAATTAGCAGCTGTTAATATCTAATCTTGTGGAGCCATTAATTATCCATTTCCATAGAGAGATTACATATTATTCTAAAGCTCCTGGTATAAGGACAATTCATGGATTGAATATTCTTTAAGTCAAGATTCGACTTATTGTTTCGCCTGTAGGCATTTTTCTCAGCCCAGTACACCTGAATCTGCCTTCACATCACAGTCAGGTTTTTGTAACTGGAAAAAGGCACTGTTTAAAGATTCTGGGTTTAAGCTCCATTCGAAGGCAGAGCATCATATCAATGCTATGTATGCCTGGAATCAGTATAAAAGGGCTGTTGACACCAACTCATCAATGTTAGATGTCATAAATGAGGACCGGAAAAAGAAAGTGGAGGAAAACTGTGCTTACATTAAAACAAATGCAGATTAACTGCCACTCAAAATATAGCTCAGAGAGGTCATCGAGAGTCTGAGGACTCTCACAACAAGGGAATTTTTTTGACAATATTAGAAGAAATAGCAAAGCATGACCCTATCATAGAGAAAAGGATGAATGTATGTGGCAATGCTAAGTACACAAGCCACCAAATCCAGAATGAAGTTCTTGAGGGCTTAGCTCAGATGGTACAAAGTGAAATAATAAGCGAAGTAAAAGACAGTGAAGTGTTTAGTGTAATTGCAGATGAAACCAAAGATTTTTAAAAACAACAAATGTCTGTAGTTGTGAGGTACTACTACAATGGGGCCATCCACGAAAGCTTTTTACACTTTCAGTCATCTGAAAGCTTAGATGCAGCAGGTCTCACAAAAATGATAATTGATTGCCTTGAAAAACATGGTTTGGACTACAGAAATAATCTTGTGGGGCAAGGCTATGACGGTGCATCCGTCATGAGCGGAAAGCATTCTGGTGAGTCTGCACGGATTAAGGACAAAGCCAGATTTGCATTTTATGTGCACTGTAATGCACATTGTTTGAATTTGGTTCTTGTCGATGCTGTGAAAACAGTGCCTGAGGCAGTTAACTTCTTTGCTCTCCTGCAGAAGCTTTATAACTTTGTGTCTGGCTCGTACGTTCATCTCAAGTGGCTTGAAGTTCAGAAAGAGCTATATCCACAGCAGCAGCCCAGGGAACTACAGAGACTTTTGGATGTAAGGTGGGCATGCAGATACATGGCATGCCATAATCTGAGGGACAGGCTTCCAGCAGTTCTGAGAGTGCTGCAAGATATTGCACTTGAAAACAGTGGTGATAGATCAGTCGAGGCAAGGGGACTTCTTTCTCAGATAGATTTGCATTTCATAGGGCTTTTGGTTACCTTTTGTAAAGTGCTTGGTGATGCCAAGTGTCTTTCTGAAATGCTACAATCAAGCTCTCTTGATCTAGCAAGGGCTGTGGATCTTGTAGATGCTCTTACAGACACCTTACAGGACTACAGAAGTGAGGTTTACTTTGGAGAACTATGGAAAGAGGTTGAAAAGATTGCAGAGCTCATTGAGGATGAGCACTGTAGGATAGACAAAAAGTGACCAAAGTTATGGTGAGAGCTTCCAAAGAGCTATCTTTTATCAGGTGCTTGACCGTCTCACTGCTGAGCTGCAGAGACGTTTTTCAAAGAAGAATTGCGAGATAATGCAAGGGGTTCAGTCTCTCAACCCAAAGAGTACAACATTCTTGAAAGAGGAGCCTCTGTTTGCCTTTGCTCAGACATTTGAGTCAGATTTAGAGGACCTCAAACATGAGGTTCATCAAACCAAGCGGCTTCTTGATAGGAGAGAGAAAAGTGGCAGGGACAGACCGTCTACTCTCCTTGAGTTCATTGTGTTTTTAGAACCGTATAAAGAGGTCTTCCATGAGCTGTTTCGACTTTGTAAGATTTCTGTTGTTACACCAGTCAGTAGTGCTTCCTGCGAGAGAAGCTTCTCAGTTTTAAAACGGATTAAAACTCACCTTAGGACAACAATGGCTGATGACAGGTTAAGTCACCTTGGAATTCTCAGTGTTGAGGCAAGGAGGGCACGCTCCATCAACATGGATGCGTTTGTGAAACATTTTGCCAGTTCTCACCAGAATCGCAGAATTATGCTATTTTAAATCTAACAAGGAAAATTAGTGAGTTAGGCGGTCCCTCTGGTCATGATTAATACCTCTACTGTGTACTAGCTGACATTCTAAAATAATAAATCATACAAAAAGTAATACCTGCGCTAGTACACTGACGTTCTAAAATGATACATTCAAAAGGTTTGTTATCACACATTTAATTTGGTCTTGTTTAGGCCAATTACAAAACTGTTCTTTGCTATTAGTTAATGTACATGAACATAAATATTATAGTGTAAATTTGTAATCTTGTTGGGCACCAAAGTTATTTATATTTTTCAAGTCCATTTCTGCCTGTCATGTCAAATTGCAGTGTTTTTGTGTGTGTAAATGCACATTGTTTTGTAAATAAACTATGCACTGTGTTATTTCTGTAACACAGAAATGCTATTCTAAGTCCCTGTGCTTGAGCTTTTTTTCCCAAAAATATGTTGGATGTTCCAACACTTACAGACCCATATTATACTGTATATATTCATGAAAACAGTGACCCAAGACTCTGGACTCTGGACCCCCTGAAGTAGCCTTGGCCACCCCTTGGCCACCCCATGTATAAAACTCTAGTTCCGCCACTGCCGATATCAAATCTCATCACCAGCTGACACTTGGAGACGTTTTATGTTTTACCGAAACTGATCTATCATGATCTTTTGTTGCTGAAAGTCTACACAGCTGGAGGGCTACAACATGTTCAAACGCAACAGACGCCTCTCTTACACCAACCATCCTCACATTGCAAGTAAAAGCGGAGGTGGTGTCGCTATGTATGTCCGAAACCATTATCTGCCTGTCAAAAGCAGTACCTTCAAAATGTTACTGACTTGGAGTTTTTGGTCGTCAAACTGGAGTCCCCTGTCAAAGCTTTGATTGCTGTTGTGTACAGACCACCGGATTACAATATTGGCCACTTCCTTTCAAACCTGCAAAGCCTCTTGGAATCTTTAGACGTTATGGATTGCCAGCCTATCGTACTTTGTGGAGATTTCAACGAAGATTTACTGTCCAGTGGAAAAAAGCCAATATCCAACCTTCTTCAGTCAAGAGGATATACACAACTGGTCAGAGAAGCCACCACTGAGAACAACACACTGTTGGATCATGTTTACATCTCCAGAGCACAAGACTGTCTCCAATCAGGATTATTACAAACTTACTACAGCTATCATAATCCTGTATATTGTATTCTAATTTATAACATCTAGGGCAAATAAAAAACATGACTGTCCAAACACAATCAGCGGCTCCGAAGTCTTCCAACACAGGATCTCATCAACACGACGTCACGCCACAACAGCCGACCAGCAACTCAACTCTGGTGTATTTTCTAATGACATCTTGGTGATATGAGACAGGGGGCCTATTACAGGGTGACTCCTTGTTAAGCCAAGATGTCACACCACAAAACCCACCAGCATCTCCAGCCTTTCAAATCAACGCAGGATCCCATCAACACAACAAGAAGACCAACAAGAAGACATCACGCCACAGAAACCGACCAGCCACTCATCAGCCTTCCTTCCAAAGCAGGATCACAGCACAGCAGCAATTTGTCACGCCATGACAAAGGACCAACAAAACAACTCACCACCAAATGACAACCAACCAGCACTTGTCATCTATATGGATAGTACGCCTCCAACCCTCCATTTCACGTTGTCTGATAAAGTGGGCCTGTGCAGCACTGACAGACCTAACTCTGGTGTATTTTCTAATGACACCTTGGTGATATGAGACAGGGGGCACTAATAGAGTGTGACTCATTGTTAAGCCAAGGTGTCATGCCACAAAACCCACCAGCCCACTCAACAGCCTTTCAAACCAACACAGTCTCATGGGCACAGCAGCAATATGTCACGCCATGGCAACTCACCACCAAACGACAACCAACCAGCACTTGTCATCTATATGGATAGTACGCCTCCAACCCTCCATTTCACGTTGTCTGATCAAGTGGGCCTGTGCGGCACTGACAGACCTAACTCTGGTGTATTTTCTAATGATATCTTGGTGATATGAGACAGAGGGCCCTGATAGAGGGTGACTCCTTGTTAAGCCAAGATGTCACGCCACAAAAACCCACCATTATCTCCAGCCTTCCAAACCAACACAGGATCCCATCAACACAACAAGAAGAAGTCACGCCACAGAAACCGACCAGCCACTCAACAGCCTTCCAAATCAACGCAGGATCCCATCAACACAACAAGAAGACATCACGCCACAGCAACCGACCAGCCACTCAACTCTGGTGTATTTTCTTATGACATCTTGGTGATATGAGACAGGGGGCCATAATATAGGGTGACTCCTTGTTAAGCCAAGATGTCACGTCACAAAAACCCACCAGCATCTCCAGCCTTCCAAACCAACACAGGATCCCATCAACACAACAAGAAGTCATGCCACAGAAACCGACCAGCCACTCAACACCCTTCCTTCCAACGCAGGATCCCATCAACACAACAAGAAGACCAACAAGAAGACATCACGCCACAACAACCGACCAACCACTCAACTCTGGTGTATTTTCTAATGACACCTTGGTGATATGAGACAGGGGGCCCTAATAGAGGGTGACTCCTTGTTAAGCCAAGGTGCCACGCCACAAAACCCACCAGCCACTCAACAGCCTTTCAAACCAACACAGTCTCATGGGCACAGCAGCAATATGTCACGCCATGGCAACTCACCACCAAACGACGACCAACCAGCACTTGTCATCATATGGATAGTACGCCTCCAACCCTCCATTTCACGTTGTCTGATCAAGTGAGCCTGTGCGGCACTGACAGACCAACCAGCACTTGTCATCATATGGATAGTACGCCTCCAACCCTCAACGTTGTCTGATCAAGTGGGCCTGTGCGGCACTGACAGACCTAACTCTGGTGTATTTTCTAATGACATCTTGGTGATATGAGACAGGGGGCCCTAATACAGGGTGACTCCTTGTTAAGCCAAGATGTCACGCTATAACCACAAACCAGCAAGTCCACACAGCCATGACAAAGGACCAACCAAAGAACGGACCAGCAAAAGCCAACAAACCAACATGTAATATTATCGAGTTAGTCATTTATAGTCATGGCCTATAAATATGTCTAGTTTTGCATGTACAGCACTTTGGTCAACATAAGTTGTTTTTAATGTGCTTTATGAATAAACTTGACCTCTCTATGTTGGTAGTGTTGCGTGTACCTTTTTACAATCTCACTTTGTTATAGTTCCTGTTCCCCCCCCCCCCAAAAAAAACAAACAATGTTTACAATCTGTTGATGTTCACTTTCTTACAGTTCATGTTTGTCTATCCCCCCTTCCCCCCCTCAAAAAACAAATAAACAAAAAAAAAACATTTTTCCAATCTGTTGATGTTCACTTTGTTATAGTTCATGATTTCTACCCCCCCCCCTCCTTTTTTTTTTTTTTTTTACAATATGTTGATGTTGAGGAAAGTCTCTGGGCCTCCCTGCTTAGGTTGCTGCCCCCGCGACCCGACCCCCGGACAAGCGGAAGATGATGGATGGATATGTTGATGTTCACTTTGTTACCTTTAGCTATGCATTGATGTTTATTGTGTTACGTTTCATGTTTTAACGTCTGTTGTTTTGTCACCCGTTCTATTTAGTATGTGCTAGTGATCAGGCACCACCTCCAGATTTATAGCTTATGTTCATTTAGTTACAGTTTGTGTAAATGTTATAAATGTGTACATATTTTGTATCCATCTTGTACACTAGGAGCAGTGAGCAGCTGCAGAGCATTGACCGGTGACCAACTCCAGATCCATTTCTAATTTTCACCACTGGTCAGTCTGTAAAAGTGTGTACAAGTCTCAATTATCCAGATAAATTAAAGTGCACCAGTTCTCAATGTTCTTGTGATTCCATTCACATTGAATATGAGATACAGGTGCTACAAAGGCATCAATAATAACCATTTAGGACATTATTTATAATAAAATCATTTAAATGTACCTGTCGTTGTTAAAAAATAAACCTGAACTTGTCCAGGATTTCAAGTGTGCTTTTTAAAATACTTGATATTTGTTTGTGTAAATCTGATACCTTTTGCGGGAGACACTTAACCCCAAATCTATATGATGCTTAGAATAAGCACACCCTCACATTTCCAGAGAAATTGTATGCTCTCTAGTTGTTGTATGTATTGTATGCATTGCTCGAGTTTAACTGGTGCTTAAGGGGTTAATGTAGAACTTGTTTTTTATATGCAAAAACACTGTTAATATGAATTCAGTTAATGTTCTTCTGGGCAGCAAGTTCTTTTGAATGCAGAATTCTGAATCAGCAATAAACAAGAAATTAGTCATTCAACTGTCTTTAGTTGTTTTTCTTTAAAATATTGTATAACAATACTACAATAACACATACATATTGTATGTACAAAATATAAATGTAGAAACTATATACAACATGTTGTACAGAGTATGTGCATATAACAATTTGTGGTTCAGTGTTGTATTGAATGTAATAATAATATAATAATAGTTGTAGTAATAATGTTAAATGATTATATATATTTGGTTGTATTTACAAGATACAACAGCTAACAACTACTGAATGCAACTCAGCCATTACGCACGACTGAGGTGTGATTGACTGCGTGTCTACAGATTGAGTCCACGGCACACACGGTCATACTGCCATGGTACCTCGCCAGCAGGTGAGACTAAATATTTTCTGAATGTGTCTCTCATGTGGAGAGCCTTTTCAGATGCGCAGTTGCCCCTTGGCCTCTGAAACTCCTGTAGACACGCGTTGCCAGCATCGTCAAAATCAAAGTTGTCACCCTGGCTGGCTTGTCCCACTTCATGGCGCAGGTAGTTGCACAAGATGCAGGTTGCCTTGATGATGCTGTCTGCCAGGTCAGGGTTCACCTCCATTGGCCTTTTGTAAACCCTGAATCTCTGGGTCAAAATATGGAGTTAGATTAGTTTCATAATTCACAAACGTAACACGATTCACAAATTTATTTCATGATTCACAAATAAATGTAAGGCGATTCACAAATGTATTTCGTGATTCACAAATGTAACGCGATTCACAAATGCATTTTTTTCTAAAAGATATTCTCTGCAGTCTATCAGATTTATCTTCCAATTTTAGCCAATCACAGCTAGCTTGCTAAAAGTTAGCCTAGGAAACACTTAAAATTACTAAACATGGATCCTGCCATTCTCAAGAATATTCAATCACGTATGATAATAGATTTAATAAGATTAACAAGCAATATTTCACCTACATGCTACCAGACGACATTGCTTGTGATCTGAAGGAGACATTTTGTCCGTTATTATGGCAGGTTGTTGAAGTCCACATAGACACGTTAATGTGATTGGCTAAAATTTGAAGAGACGATCTGATAGGCTGCAGAGAATATATTTTTGAAAAAAATGCATTTGTGAATCTAAGCGCATCAGGAAAGTAAGTAAGTAAGTAAGACTTTATTTATATAGCACATTCCATACAAGAATTGCAGCTCAAGGTGCTTTACATAAAATCAATAAAAACAATAATACAAGTGATAAACAATTCAAACAAAAATAAAAATCCCAATAAGATCTCTGTTCAAGAGAGAAACCAACTTTAAACATGCATCTTAAAAGTAACAATAATATAATTAATAAAAGTAGGAAAACCCTTTTGAGATAAAATTACTTAAATGCTTCGGTAAAAAGGTAGGTTTTAAGCTGTCTTTTAAAAATGTCTAGAGTGTTTGCTTCCCTAATATTTATGGGTAATTTGTTCCATAGTTTTGGGGCGTAATTGACAAAGGCCGAATCACCAATCTTCTTATGACTGCTTCTGGTCACATACAAGTCACATACAAATGCAGGGATTTGTAACTCGTGTTCTCCGATTTGTAACTTGTGTTCTCCGATTTGTAACTCGTGTTCGTCAGGTTGCAAACAAATGTAATGGGGTCATTTATTTGTGAATCGCGTTACATTTGTGAATCACGAAATACATTTGTAAATCACGTTACATTTATTTGTGAATCATGAAATACATTTGTGAATCGTGTTATGTTTGTTTGTTTGAATTATGAAACTAATCTAACTCCATATCAAAATGCCGAACGCATTTTCAGAGATGCGACGGGCTCTTGACAGGCGGAGGTTGAAGATGCGCTTGTCTTCTTCAAGTTGCTTTCCACCGTAGGGTCGGAGCAAAACGGCTTCATGGGAAAGGCCTCGTCTGCCACGATAACATGGTTGACCTTCCCCAATTCAGGCGCAGATGGGAGCTCCAATGGGGGTGGAACATTCAGGGTCCCACACTGGAGGGGCCGTCCCAGTGCAGAATCTGCGAAAATGCCTCTGTCGCTGTTCCCACCATAGCTCCCCACATCGATGGCCAGGAAACGGTAATCAGCATCTACTAATGCGAGGAGGACGATGGAAAAGGTGCCTTTATAATACAAAAAAGGGAACCTGTATTTGCAAGGGCCTCGATCTTGACGTGCTTCCCATCGAGAGCGCCGTTACAAGTAGGAAAGTTCCACCTCTCATTGAACCTCCTCGCTGTGTGCTTCCAGATATCCTCTGTTGGAGTTGGCATGTATGTATCCTTAAGCTGCAGCCAGATTTGGTCACAGGTCTCCCTCACAATTTTCCCTACAGTGCTGATGCCCAACCAAAAACTGCTGGCGATGGTGGTGAATGAGTCCCCAGTGCTCAGATACCTATTATTATAGTGCACAAAATAATTGTGTTGTATTGAATGTTTGTTTCAATAGTGTGTGTGTGTGTGTGTGTCCATACGTTAGACATACTGCCAGTCTCTGTTCAGGATCGATTGGTTGACGGAAATTTGTGGTCTTTTTTTTGTTGCTCCAGTATTGCTAGGAAAGCATCAAACTGATCCACTGACATTCTGAGGTAAATTTTAAATTTCTCCGGAAAGTTTCTGAGCTCCTTGATAAGGAGATGAAACTCTCCTTCCTCTCTGCGTAACCTCAGGATTGGATGTACCCAATATTTCCTATTTCTCCTAATTTTTCTCTTTTTAATAAGAGAGAGGGCAACAAAACCATCCTCACTGCTTGATGAATCCATTTAGTATTTTTTCCGTTTTTTTCCGCAAACGTTTAATAAATACGCATCGGACTCAGTGTGCAAGGTGTCTGTGCGTGACGAATTTTAGGCTGACCAATACGAAAAAAACGCATACGAAAATTTCGGACTCAGTGTGCAAGGGCCTTTACAGTCTAGTAGTCTCAATCGTAGTCTGACCAGTCTTATAGTCTAAAGCAGGGGTCACTAATTGGCGGACCGCAGTCCGGACCCAGGCGGTTCCCTATCCGGACCCGGACCTATAACCGATATATTATTATGGAATTCATTCATTTTGATGGAACGTTTCCATTTTAATCGGCACATCTTTTTGTTCCTACTAGATTTGTGGTTTCTATCTTCCGTGTCCAGTCCAAAGGTCCAATCAGGAGCTGTAATACTGTCATCACCATGACAACTCACTCACTCAACGTTGGCCACAACCTGTGGGTCACGCAGGTTGTGTGTGTCATTCGCAACAACGCAGGCTAATCGATTTGCTAACAGTACCAGTTTCTTCCTTAGCGAAAGACATGGCGTGTTTTTAACCTGACAAAAAGTGAAAAGTTGATAAAAAAAGCTAATTTCAGACAAGTATGCATTTGTGCTGCCGGTGGGGAGCACAAAACCGATGTGTTTAATCTGCAATGAGACGGTTGCCCGCCTCGTCAATAGTGTTAATGTGAAACGTCACAAAGCATGGACACAACAAAATTACCCCCAGAAGTCTGAGGTATGGGCCAGAAAACTAAACCATCACTGTTCCGGACCCTGGACTGAATGGAAATTTGGTGAGTGGACCTTTTGGGTTTCCAATTGAGCACCCCTGGTCTAAAGTCTTGTTGAGTTGTTCTGACAGTTCATACTTTGTTGAATTGTGGCACTAGGCCCGCGTTTTATTATTTTTTCAAGTCGCCTCTGCAGAGGAGGATTTAGAAGATTCAGCTGTTCAGGCTCACTCTCTCTCATAGGTGCGGTGTTGTGTCCTAAAATAACGGGGAGGGGGAATAAGGGCGAGCAAGCTATTGATCGTGGTTATTTATAAGGAACTACTAATATTCGACCGAGTGGGAAAACAAAGGAATAAGGGATCGATAAATTATAATGTTGTCATACATTTTGTTATGCTGCTATAAAAGGTCCCTTGATGTTAGATTAAAAGCCCAGTGACGTTGCGACACCGTGGTTGGTTGGGTGTAGTTGGATTCTCGAAAGGGAGTCTCTAGCCAACCCAGAACTAAAGGTGTGATCTCCGCGCACACATCCTATGGAAACCGTGAGACCCCGAGCGTGACTTGAGTCATAGGCGAGACAGTTGAGGGGCTGGCCCGAAAGCCGGCCAGCGGCGCACACACATACTCGTTGTGAGCCCACACGATCGTTTGACAGTTTGTTGTTTTGATAGAATTTAACAGTGACATTGTCAATGCAGGTCTTGATGTAGTGCAGAACAG
This sequence comes from Osmerus eperlanus, assembly GCF_963692335.1. Lineage (NCBI taxonomy): Eukaryota > Metazoa > Chordata > Actinopteri > Osmeriformes > Osmeridae > Osmerus > Osmerus eperlanus. Next base: position 7,296,381 of record NC_085024.1, read on the forward strand.
TGCAAGTGTAGCCCCCAAGACTCTGCTGTGAAAAAAGTGCCCAGTCAGTGCGCTCAAAACAGTCTTGCAGTTGTGAAATCGCAGTAGCAGGCCACAGTTTTATTAGTTTCACTGTGTGCACAGATCTCTTAAACACGGGTCTTTACGCTGGTGCAAGAACGAGGGTCAGATGGTCAGACTTCCCTAAATGGGGGTGAGCGGAGACGTTGTATGCTCCCTTGACGTTACTGTAAACATGGTCCAGAGTTTTATTACCTCTGGTTGGACATGTTACATGCTGGTAAAATTTGGGAAGGACAATACGCAGGTTAGCATGATTAAAGTCCCCTGCCGCAATAAAGATCCCATCCGGGTGGGTGGACTGGAGTTTACTCACACTAGTTTGCAAGATGTCCACAGCGACTGGACCACTAGCGTTAGCGCTGGGTGGGATGTAAATGGCTGTAATAAAAACAACCGTGAACTCACGTGGCAAGTAGAAGGGTCGATATCTCAGTGTGACAAACTCCAAGTCTGGTGAGCAGTGTCTTTAAATCACTGTGGCATCGGTGCTCCAGCTGTTGTTAGAGTACATGCAGAGCCCCCCTCCTTTGCTCTTTTTGGAGTTGCCGGTTCTGTCGGACCGATGTACTGTACGGCCAGCTAGCATGACAGCTTCGTCCGGAATCCCAGAGTGCAGCCATGTCTCTGTGATCACTACCAGCGAACAGTCTTTAGCATATCTGTTTGCCTCGATGATCATCGCCAGCTCATCCATCTTGTTGCATAGCGATCTGGCGTTCGACACCAGAAGGCTAGGTAACGCAGGCCTGTGTGGTGCCCTCCTTAGCCGGACCCTAATCCCTGCTCTGAAACCCCGCTTCTGTCGTCGGTCTCTGCAACGCCTCCTTGCGTCTACCTCCCGGAGTGATGATCCACTGTCTCCCCGCTGGTCGTGTGATCCCTGGTGGTAAATGCTCGAAATTGTGAGTCTTGGTCAGAGCCGATTCACCATACAGTGTTCCAGTCTTTAAAAGTTCCTGTCGATTGTATGTCCGCGTAGACACGGGATTAAACAAAACAAACACAACCACGAGAAGAGCAAAGCCTGCGCCGCCATGGCAAAGGTGGAGGAATGTTAGTTTGTTGTTTAATCTGCCCTACTCATTTAATGAAATGTATATCAGTTCGTGGTTTGTTTATGTATGAAAGCAAAAGTGTCAGTGTTTCATTGAGACTGAGATTAAATAAACTGCTTAAGTATTGTAGATCTTGTAGTATTAATTTTCACATGCAGTTACACATTGTCGGTTAAAAACAAGAAAGTGGCTGGTATATTTTGAAATCCACCAGCCACAGTGGCCGGTGGACAAACAATTTAATTTCCATCCCTGGTGTTGCCTTTTCAACGTGAGATATACCAGGTGTGGCATGAGAGCGTGTGAAATGGTTGCAATGCGTGAGAGTTGTCAGCCATGCGTTTGTCAAAAGTTTGCAGCATATTTGTAAATGCTGGTTTTTCGACCGTGTTTAATGGCTGCATCTCTTTGGCTATATAGCGAGTTACGCTATCCGTGAGTGTGCGCCATTTCAAGCTGTCATGTTTATATTTGCACTGTCGGGGAAAAGGCATCTGTAACAGATAACTGTATGGAAGACCCCTTTCCAGCTCTAGCTGCAGTTGTTGTCACAGGTTGAACAACTGGGTGGGATAGTTATAATTTAGGTGAGATGTTAGGTTAGTTGCCTCTTTTCGTTTCCACTGTTTTCAAACAAAGTCGACATACCGGCTCGTTCACGTAAATTGGCTCTCATCTCATTCGGCTTAAAGACAAAATGTTCCCACACCGGAGCTGAAGATTGCGGCTTTGTTCTTCCAAACTAGCTGTAGATGTCACCAAACAGAACACTTTATAACACAGTGGATTCACACCTTCTCTTCACCTATCGGTGTCCGCTCTGTGTGTGTGTGGAGATGCTAGTCCCGCCTACGCTTTCGACACAGAAAGCAGACAAGATGACAGAGGCAGCGGGATCGACTAAAATGTTGGTGACAATCATTTTTATGTAAAAATAATAATAATTTTTTATTATAAAAATGATCAGTTGCAATATATCGCGGAACCAAAAATAATTGTGCTCATTTCCATATATCGTGCAATAAGTCAATATGTTGACTATTGCGACAGGCCTAGATTTAATGCAGATGGCTGCATTATACAACATACTCTAATCCACCATATATAAATACTAGTGGTGGGCATAGATTCATTTTTTTAATCTAGATTAATCTCACTGTAATCTTGGCGTTAATCTAGATTAAAATGGCTCATTTGAATTCCGCCGAAGGCATTCAGAATATGTGTGCTACCCAAATAATGACTAAAAGTAAGTCTTTGAGAACGGGTATCTCAAGCCAGGTGGCGCATTAGACCAGGAGCTCATCTCATGTTTCCAATATGCATCACAAACTGCTTGAGAAAGCTGTTCTACTATGATAATTGGTGATGAAAATAAATTATGTTCATTAAGATGTACTTGTGTTTATTAAATGTTTATTAGATTAGTTAGCTTGGCTGATATAGCTCTGCTGATGGGCTTGCCTCGGTTGCACTCAAACATCGTAGTTTGACGACGACTCTTCCCCAGCGCTACATCAGTGCTTGGCCCGGCATCTTCCGCATTAGCTAAGGGATGCTTTGCGTTTAGGTGGTATTTGAGACTGGAAGAACTCCTACAGAAAAACAAATTCCGCATAGCACAAGGTGCAAACAACCTTAGTCTTGTCGAGGTTTCCATTGGGAAGCTTCTTAAAAATACATTTTCCCTGAAGCAAACCAGGCGTACAGTGTTCATTTTAGGACATCCTCAAATCTCAGACTCAAGTGTCAGACTCAAACGAAAAGGCGTCAAGTCTCAGACCAAAAGTCATCAGACTCAGGCGAAACGGCTTCAGTCTCAGAAAAACCTCTGTCATTCTCAGACAAAACGCTCTCAAACCAAACGCCATCATTCTCAGACAAAACGCTCTCAAACTAAACAGCGTCATTCTCAGACAAAACGCTCTCAAACCAAACGGCGTCATTCTCAGACAAAACGCTCTCAAACCAAACAACATCATTCTCAGACAAAACGCCCTCAAACTAAACTTTGTCAGAATTTCTTTTGTCAAAGCTAGCTAGGTGAGGGAGCTGTTGACTAGCTTTCTGAATTAGCTAAAGTAGCAGCTTTTAAAGTGAATGGTGTTGTTTCTGTTAACTGGTATAGCAAGAAAACTTACTTTTGATATAATACGAAATAGCAAGCTAGTTCACTCGTGTAAAGTAAACCCATGTGTAGTCCTCTGGTTGCCATGGATACTACAAACAAACTTTGCTAAAGAATCATAAACGTCATCAACACGCGGCGCGACGATCTGAACAACTGTTCCGCCAGTACCTCTGGTTGCCATGTAGTATCCATGGCAACCAGAGGACTACACATGGGTTTACTTTACACGAGTGAACTAGCTTGCAGAAAAAAACTATTTCGTATTATATCAAAAGTAAGTTTTCTTGCTGTACCAGTTAACAGAAACAACTCCATGGTATTCACTTTAAAAGCTGCTACTTTAGCTAATTCAGAAAGCTAGTCAACAGCTCCCTCATCTAGCTAGCTTTGACCAAAAAAATTCGGACAAAGTTTAGTTTGAGGGCGTTTTGTCTGAGAATGACGCCGTTTGGTTTGAGAGCGTTTTGTCTGAGAATGACGCAGTTTAGTTTGAGAGCGTTTTGTCTGAGAATGACGCCGTTTATTTTGAGAGCGTTTTGTCTGAGAATGATGTTGATATGCGTTGCTCTCCGTTTCTTTGCCAACGGGAGTTTCCTATACAACATTGGCGATGCAGAACATCTCGGAAAAGCAACAGTCTGCCGAGCCATAAGAAAAGTGGCCCTGGCACTGAAAGGCCTACTGCAGACCTACGTAGTCTTTCCTGGGCACAAACCTCTAAGGACCATCAAAGAGGAATTTCACATGATTTCAGGTGACTGATGTAGCACACATTCAGTTTAAGTCAATGAAGAAATTTGAAATCATGTGAATGACAATGTTGCAATCTCAGACTGGGATGAGTAAATCCTTTCCATTTTGCAGGATTTCCCAATGTGATTGGCTGCATTGATGGCACCCACATCCCCATCCTAGCTCCATCCATTAATGAAGGAGACTATGTGAATAGGAAGTCATTCCACAGCATTAATGTGCAGGTAGATTTACTGTCTTACAATAATAAAGACTACAGCACAACTTTAAAATATTGCAGCTAATATCTCTTCTCTGCACTGGCAAGATTATATGTGATGCAGCACATTTGATCTCAAATGTGGAGGCCAAATGGCCTGGCTCGGTACATGACTCAAGGATATATCGCGAGTCTACCCTGAGCAACAGAGTTGCAAATGGTAAGTTAAGCTTTGAACAAATAACCTTCCCTTGTCTGCCTCTTCTACCACACTCACAATGTACCCACTATATACTTACAGGAGAGTTTCATGGCCACCTGCTTGGTGACAGAGGGTACCCATGCCAGCCCACTCTGATGACCCCTTACCATGACCCTGAGCCGGGCCCTCAGCAGTGGGACAATGTGGCCCACTGCAGGACTAGAGCCCGGGTGGAGATGACCATAGGCATTCTCAAAGCCCGGTTCCAGTGCCTACGTAGACTGAGGGTAAAACCAGAGAGGGCATGTGATATTATTGTGGCATGTGTTGTACTTCATAATATTGCCACTATTAGAGGAGAGCAACACCCTGCCACTTCCACCAACCCTGACACTGAAATAAACACAAATCATTACCATTTCATTTTGTCTTCTTTATTGCCTACAAATAGAAATGCAACAATTAATATTAATATATTGTTCTGACAATTAACACTCACTTACCTGTGACCATGCACCCACCTGCAGCTGGTGTTCTAGCAATTCAATTTCTAGATCCGTCTTCTTTATCATCCGCCCCAAATACACCATCTCTTGGTCAGTTTTCTCCATTTGTTTTAACAAATGGAGTTTGTACAAGTCCTTAACTGGTAACTGGGAATACATTAGGATGACATTAAATCCCAGTTCTACACTGCAAAAAATGCCCCTCTAGAAATAAGCCTAATATTCCCAAATCTAGTCAAATTATCTTGTATTGAGCAAAAAAATCTGCCAATGGGGTAAGAAAAATTTACTAGGTTAGAAATCTTAAAACTAGCAAAAAAGTCTAGCCACTGAAAAATCAGAATGTGCCTTAAAACAAGACAAAAATGCTAGAATTCAAGCAAACTGATCTTAATTACAAGCAATGAAATCATATTTATTTGAGACAGAGTAACTTAAAATAAGCATTTTATTCTCTTAATTGAGCTGACAATTAGAATTTATATCTTGAAATAAGATTAATAAGTAGCGTAAATAATCTTAAAATAAGCATTTTATTCTCTTAATTGAGCTGACAATTAGAATTTATATCTTGAAATAAGATTAATAACTAGCATAAATAATCTTAAAATAAGCATTTTATACTCTTAATTGAGCTGACAATTAGAATTTATATCTTGAAATAAGATTAATAACTAGCATAAATAATCTTCAAATAAGCATTTTATTCTCTTAATTGAGCTGACTAAGAATTAATACCTTGAATTAAGGTTAAAAACTTGCCAAAAAAGTTTAAAACATGACACAATATCTTAAAACAGCACAATAAAAACAAGTTAATCATCTCAAATTAAGGCACCAGAAGCATCTTGTCTTTAGCATTTCTTTCTTTATTAAGAGATGTTTTAGTCAACGCTTCAACGCAATTTGAAAGGTTTTTCTTTTTTAACATGCACTGCATCCATTAATCCACTCCCTGAGTCAATGAGTACAGGACCAAGACTTTCATAGTCACATAGACCAAATAAATGAAAAATATGCAGGTATTCAAGCAGCAGAAAACAGTTAAAATAATTTTTTCTTAAAACAAAAAAACACTTTCATTCCAGCTGCTAGTTAGAATATTTGAAATGACAGCATTAACACGTATCTTTCTCAACAAAAAAAAAATTCTCAGTGAAGCACTTACCCAATGACATCAACAAACACGTGGCTAACATGGGTCTGACTCTCAAACTGAATTGTTTGTTCTTAGAGACTCTAAGAACTGAGTCAGTCAATTACTCAAGGAAGGACCTCCACTCGGCAATGGTTTTTTAGTAGGAAGCAGCAGGAGTCCTGGAGAACCTCAGTTTGCAATACTGAGAGCATGGTGGAAATGAACTTTGGATAAGTGAGGTGCAGGCAATAGTAATATCCCAAGAGGTAGAGCAGGCCTTCATCAAACTTCTTTCTGTCAAAGGTGGTCACTGGTGTGTTTCCAATGGCGATCATGCAGTTCTCCTCACAGACGAGTATAACTGGACAAGACAGGGGTCGTTTGCTCAAGTATGCATCAGGGTCTTCTGAAGCCTAGATGACAAGAGTGGAAGTTTAGGAAATCACAAGTAACACAAACTTAGTGCTGGACCGGGATACTTCCCAAAAAATGCATACCACTCAAAACCAACATGAAAACAAAGTTAGGTTCCCTCAGGTTTCCTCCCTTGTTTTGTTGTTAAACTGTATGTAAAATGAGCAGGGACGTTAAAGGAGAATTCCGGTCGATTTCAACACGTCTCTGTTGTTTGTAAATAAACACCGGAACTAAACAGAGCTGAATTAGCAAAACCTTTATGCATTTCTTTTACATCTACTACAGTCAGATTCACTGTGTTCACTCAGAAGGAATCACCTACATTTACATTTAGTCATTCAGCAGACGCTTTTATCCAGAGCGACTTACAGTAAGTACAGGGACATTCCCCCCCCCAGAGCCAAGTAGGGTGAAGTGCCTTGCCCAAGGACACAACGTCATTTTGCACGTGCGGGAATCGAACCAGCAACCTTCTGATTAATAGCCCGATTCCCTAATCGCTCAGCCATCTGACTCCCACTTCACATGGGTAGGCACTTGTAATGACATTTTGTAGATGTTAAGAGGCTATAAGCACGTTTAAAACTTGCCCTGTTTCAGCGTCTTGGGTGCAAACTTTAGCAGGAGGATAACACGGTGTAGGCAACAGCGATTATTTTATTTTTTTCCCTACTAACAACACTCCAAATTTACAAACAACAGAGCTACGTGTTGAAATCAACAGGAATTCTCCTTTAAATCACCTACTTCACGTAACGTTATTCTAAGGTACCTTCTATGTGCAGTATAGGTTGGATTAGGTTAGCTAGCAAATAAATCCACTGACGGCGACATTATTGTTCATATTTTGGCACAATGTTGAAAGGTGAGTTTAGTTCCAAAGACTCTTTCTGTGAGATAAAGGACACATTATACCCTGGACACTATCCATTATATCCAAGGGTTAATGAGTAATCGTGTTGAATAATCGTGATTTCAATATTGACCAAAATAATCATGACACATTTTTTCCATAATCGAGCAGCCCTAACCTGGTGTGCATGAGTAACTGAAACAACTGAAAAATTAAATAATTTGTCTCACCGTAAGGACATGGAAAACAGCCTTGCTGCTTGCACCTAGCTTCTCAGGTGGCAAAGTGCTGGATGGAAAGAGCAGTGGCAGGACTCTGAACACAGCAGTGGCATGTTCCACTATTTTGACAGAAAGCACAACACAAAGCAGTATGAGTAACCACTCATCAGGAGATCACAACAGAACTGACGACACCTTAAATATGGACTTACTATTGTTACACTGACTTGTCAAATTTTTATTTATTTATTTTTAACCAAAGAATTAGCTAAAATAAATACATTTTAAAATGAAACGATTTGTAAATTGATGGTATCACATAGGCCTATGGATGCACTTCACTACATCTTAACTTAATGTGCATAACTTTCAACTGACCGTTTCATCTTTATTTACAACAAGCCATATAGCCCGCCGCCTGTGAAAGTTTTCAGGACCAGGAAACAGATCCTTGATTTCATCCCGAGAAAGGGAAGGCAGTAAGTCTTCTCCAATCTTGGCAGCTATTGAAAAAAATACAAGTTAGTGCCAAGACACTGAGCCAATCAAATATAGACAAGTGAGTTTTGTGAGTTTGAGACAGAGAACGTTAGAGAAAGTTATATATATATAGGGTTAACCATATATATATATGTAACAACTTTACACTGAGTTTATCGTCTCAAACAGTTCGAAAATCATACTTTTGCTTATTGGGTGTGCTCAAGCCTTCGGCGAGAGCACAACCTTTGTTCTCTCACATTTATATTTATTATTATTTATTGTTTATTTTCGCCCCCCTAAAACTCAGTCAATATTTGGCCTACATAGACAACGTAGGTGTCAAAAGTTTCGTCTTGGTAGCGATTGAGTTGCTTGTATTGGAATTTACGTTCCGTTGCATGGTTTAGGCTGAAGTTAAGTTTTTGTGGCGAAAAGTGAAGCTAACGGTGGCTAATTTGCTAGCCACAGTCACTGACGTTACTAACGTCACTACGTCACTAACGTCACGAAAACACGCGTGACTACCTTTGGCAGAACATTCGTTTCGCATCTGTTAACTTGGGGGATAGCTAGGCTAACTATAGCTTTACTGCAAGGCAGCTGCAGAAACGCCACAAGCAAAGAGGCCAGGGTGATAACTATTTACTCATTTTACTTTGTGATATGACACACAATTGTGATGTGTAATGTACAGTATAAGCTGATATTATTAAGGAAGTACATCTACTTTCGGAAACAGTAGTCTACTATTTCACTGAAGTATTAGCATCATGACATTAGCCTGTGTTGCCCGGGCAACACATACTACAGTGGTCTATGATGTAGCGTTATCTGCTTCTCCACACAGGGCTATATCGCATTTTGCGTTGTTACTGACAATGATCGCTACCAGTGAGCTTTTTATGAATGAGCGATTTTCCACTAAATAAATGTCAAGCTTATTTACGTTTTTGGGGGCATATTTTCAGTTAGCAGATGGTACTGTTTGAATCGCGATTCCATCTTCTACTGCCGGTAACGTCGTAGAATCATCTTCAAAGGGGGTTCTTTATTCATGAATGAATGCAATATGAGTAGGCTAAATGCCTGAAAATATCACGAGAAGGGAAAACTTAAAAGGACGTTTAAGTCTTAGAGATTAGGTCAATTTGTACACCGGTCTGCCAAATTTATTCGTTTTGATTCAACGATGAGGCTGCCTCTTGCAGGGGAAATGAGAAGACATCTATTTCATTCTACACTTCACTCGTATTTTCAGTTGTAAATGAGCAGCAAAAAAAAATGCTTTTAAATCTATGTAATCTTTATAAATAATAAGTATGCATTTTTATATAAAATACAGAAATATCAGTTGTAAAAATGTCATTAAAAAACGGACCCCTGTCCAACCGACGCAAGCAAGCACACCCTACAATTTCCCCAGAAATTGTACCCTCTCTAGTTTGTATTGTTACACGAAAGCCATCGCACCCGTGTTCGATCCCACGCTACCTGCCTTGCAGGACGGCAATAATTCCGTTCAACTACAAGGATCCTTAACCCTTTCACACGTAGGTTCTAAATTCCTTGACTGGTCCCCCAGAGTGAGTTTTTTATGCGCTTGAGTTTGGATCAATCTCAACGTTCCAGAAATTGATTATGACGCATTAAAATCGAATTGCTATACAATTTAAGTATTTCTCGGTTCGCATTTTCCATTGACCTAGTTTGCACCCCGTATTAGTGACGAATACTCCATTCATTGGTTGTTTTGTTTATCCACCTTCTCGTTACGTATTTCTTCCGCTTCAGGGGACTGGCGGAAACCTTCAAAGTAGATATTTTGGCTATTATTCTGGTGACTGAAGTATTTGTATAACTCAAATTATACCACCCATATAGTTTGCACGATACTGAGATGAAAGCATGAACTGTTGTATTTCACGAGGTGATGTTTTTGCCAAACTAGCTAGCTCGTAGTGTAGTAAAGAGTCAATCAACAAGTTAGCTGTTGCTAATTTACTAGGCTATGTTACGTTGTTTGTGTGGTCGGATTATAACGAATACAAAATAATTTGGATACATCCAGTCAGTCTAATTTGATTTATATTCATCGTTTTGTTTTCTCTAGCTGGCTTCCATCTCGTAAACCTTCTGAGTTGGCAACGCAGCCAGTGTTCACAAAATAAGTTACTGGATGGAAGCCAGCTAAACGAAAACAAAACGATACATTACAATCCTAGTAATACGCTAGACTGACTAGATGCACTTGCATTACTTTGTTATAATCCTACTACACAAACTACGTAACATAGCCAAGTAAATTAGCAGCAACTGTTGATCGTCAACCAAATTGAGCTATAGGCGAGACTGGAACATGACTCCCACACACCTCGGCGAAAGGCGATCAAGCAAGCTCATGCTGCTTGGATACCTTCAAACCTTTTTGGTTGGCATCTTTATCTGGGAAACTTTTCTGGTGAGTAGATTATTTATACCCACAAAATATACACATACCTGTGGCATGATATTGAGACGAAAGCATGACCTGTGGTTGTTTTCCACTATCTGATGTTTTTACTAGCTAGCTCGTAGTAAAGGGTATTATTCAGGTAACTAGCGATTACTAACTTGCCATGTTTAGTCAAATTAAAGCAAACACAATAATTCAGACATCCATTCTATATTGATGGCTATGTTTTGTGATCTCTTGCTACCATCTACTGTCATTAATTTCCGTGTTGATAGAAAATGTATTCCTCATTTATTGTCAGGCCACAGTTCAAGCAAAAATGAGAGGCAAGTGTAATTTGTTTGGAAAATCTGGGCTAGGGCTAGTTGATGGACGACATGTAGAATAAACCAGACTTTATGCTTATTCAATCTAACAACCTATTGAAATGACAAGACGGCAATGTATGACTGTAATGTTTCATAGGGTAATGAAACGCACCACTTGTCATACCACTTGATTGCCTGCTGTTGACCGTTTTCTATATCTTGAACATCTCCCTATAATTTTACAGGTGAATGTTGGCCTGCACAGGCCCCGTTCCAAGAAACAGAACATGACAGCACTGCTGTACAAATTGTCCATGTATAGTACATGGCCTTCTCTCAGGTGTCGAGCAAGTACGGTCAGCACAAAGTGACCATTCCTTGCTGAACATCAACGAGACCGTCAAACACCTAATTCCTTGATGTACCAGCAGCATGTTTATTTTTTTGCAAAGGCTGAAAGCCCATCTCCCATCCCACACCATCACCACATTGCATAGAGGGACTGTAGAGAGCATCCCAAGGAGCTGCATCACGGCCTGCAGAGGACAGTGAGGACAGCTGAGAAGATAGTCAGGATCTCTCTGCCCTCCCTCACAAACATCTATACCAAATGCTGCATCCCCAAACCCACACGCATTGTGGACAAACCCATGCACCCCACACGCTCCTGTACATCATCAAACTCAATATTTTTGCATATTGCTGCTACCTCAATAACTGATGTCCATGTATTATGGTATTAGTATGTTATGTTTACATTCAGTTTCCCTTGCACTAGCTTACTTGTTTACATTCACAGTATCCCCACTTCTTGGTGTTTTGAGGCATTTGTCACAAATTTCATCTTGTCTTATTGGACCAATTTTATTGACCTAATTCCACACAGTTGTTGTAGTTGTCTAGGTTATGTCTAGGTCCTGGAAGAACGTTGTTTTGTTTCATTGTGTACTGTAAGTATATGATGACAATAAATACCAGTTGACTTGTCATGACAACAGATCCAGAAATCCCAAGCCCTTCATGATCCTGGATGTCCATAGTGGATCCTGTGTAAAGGATCATGTCCTAAACATAGCCAGTACATCACACAACTCAAACATGCTGTACCTTTTTGCCGATATGTTGACGGAAGCTTTGCCTACCCCTACACAGTAAGGTTTTAAATAATTTTGATGTGATATTTTTTATAGCTGTGTGCTAATGATATTCATTGATATGTAACGTGACAATGACGAGATTGTACCCTTTCCTGGACATGTAATTAGCTACCTGAAATGAGTAAAAGGATACGTGTTAAAAATTAAGAAACGTGTTGGTGTGGGCTTTTTAACTTATTAAAATATTTATTAAAATAACTTAGTACTGTCATTACTGTTCCGATTTTTAAATATTCACACAGGTGAATCCACAGTGAATTGATATGATATATTATCGTAGTGTAGCTTTCGAGAAGCTAACTTGGCTAATGACGATAATGTAGGCTGCCATGTTTTTTGTTTTGATCAGTACTCTGCATTGTGGGTGTCAAATGGTCAACGAGATGACCTAATCTTCTCACGAGAAAATACTGAGGTGTACGGGGTCAAGGGGTACATCATCAAGGGTCATATTTGTTGCCGGAAGACAAAAAAATCAAAGATGGCCTCTAGTAGCTCAAAACGAGACGAAAGACAGACGAATGTCAGATGTTTTAGATGCATATTTGTGAACGTATATCTATTATTTCGATCTCTGGTTGGTTGTACAATAGTAAAATCTGTTGAAAGCGATAGCCAAGTCAAGGAAAACGGATAATATTATGGTTTACTAGGTGGCGTGAGTAAAGCGTGAGTTATTTTTGGTTAGCTGTTAGCTAACATTAGCTAAACTAAATTGTTTGAACGTTTTCTTATGGATAATAAAGGTAAACTTTCTCAAAATATACAGTAAATTGAGATTCATGTTTATAACATACGCGTAGGCTAATGCTGAAGAGTTTATTGTTACGTAATAAGCCAAACTGGACATTCTAAAGGACGCGTTCCAACACACCGGTGTGTTGGTACGCTCCAGGGACCAGCCAGGACTCAACACACCGGTGTGTTCGTACGCGTCAAAGGGTTAAGATCACAATGTGGAATTAGCTGTAAGACTGTTAGTTATGACATACTCGTAACTGCCAGTGGATGTCGCTGTTGAGTAAAGGTTTCGAGCGTTTCAAAGGCCCCGACTCCAATGTTTCAATTGTCTCGGTGTTTCGAAAAGCCTCGATTTGCCCATCACTAGTTAACAGTTAGAATTTGGTTAATTTTCTTAAACGTAATGCACTAAAATGGCATCAAAATAATGTTTAATGATAAAATGCACAATATTAACTGTAACGCTAGATAGTACATACTGATATCTTGAGCCATGCTAGCTAGCTAGCGTTAGCTAACTTCATGGGTTTTTAGCACACAAGCCAACCTAGCAAGGCAGGTTAGACAAATCAAATATAAACAAGTTTATGTTAATGGTAACAGATAACTTAACAATATATCGTACCTCTTAGTGTAGCAATTGCAACTTCGTCCAGTTGATCCATTAGCTCAGCAGGCTACCGCGATTCCAAAAACTCTCTCTTTGCATCAGAAATGTAGCTGCATTTGAAATCCAGCAAACTGCCGTTTAACGCTGCGCGCCCAGTTCTCCACAGAATGCCGCCGAAACCTTTGGAATGTACCATTTCCAGTGTGCGGGGTGCAGCCGGTCGAAATAGCTTAGGTTTGCCGCGATTGTTTTTAAAATAAAAATGAATTTACTTTACATAATTTCACTCAAATATAATAAATATTAAGCCCGTGTATGAAATAATTAATTAATGACTGGTTGCTGCTCTTATGAGACACAGATTTATGGTCACTTCCCCTTGATGAGCTCATGTAATAAACCAAACAGGTCGCCCCAATGAAACGCTACGCTTTGGCTTTACTTATAACAGTGATTGGGAAGTGGGAACAGAATTCTTTATATCTGCTTTAACAAGCCTGTGTGAATGTACATTTTAGGACATGCAATTGTATTTTGATGAGGATTACTTTGAAGAAAGAACAATAGAGAGACATATGCAACAGTGTAGTGATATTGAGAGGGCCAATACTGAGTATCTTAGAAACAGTTTAAAAACTACATTTGAGATAAACAGAAGGAGTAAACTGGTTGAATTCCCGGCTTTTAACTTGATCCAACAAACACCCCAAGACATCATGGACGTAATACTGGAAGGCATTGCCCCATTAGAAATAAAGTGTGTGATGAAACACTAAGATATGGCATCTGGAGACAAAACACATGCATGTCATCACAGGACATGTAAGTTATTCAAACGCGATTATCAACCGTGTTATTTTAGTGTTGGTTAAGAGTGGGCTAGCGAGGTGTAGCTAAAGCATTCCCTAAGCAGATAGGAAAGAATGGTAGAATATTAAATATGTGCATACTATTAAGATATTGACCAACCTAAGGAAGGTCATTTCCCTTTCATTTTTTCTCTCTCAGATATTCTCTTATCTACATACTGTACTAAGTACAGGTAGGTTTATAACTAGTTGTACATGTCATGTGAGACATCAGCTTCGTTAGCTAGCTTACTACACAATTTGAATAACGTTAGCGACTAGCTAACGTTCGTTTAACAACGTTATAGCTCACCATAAACAACTCAGCTTGTGTAAACATGTTCCTGTTAAAAAAATAATTAGCTAAAAAGGGCAAATGTAGCTAGTGCCAATTTATCAGATACAAAGGTTTTTATTTTATTTTTTTAACTTTTAACTAGCCAAATGCTTGTTTTACTTAAGATTCTGCCATTTTTGATTGATGCAGTTAAAGGTAATGAGTACCACACACTCATTCTTGAGCTGATAGAGATTGTTCAAATTTTGTTTGCTCCTGTTATTGGTCTACAGACTATCAACAAATTGAAATCACTTATTGAACAGCATCTAAAACATATGAAGAACCTTTTCCCAGATAACAACATCACTCCAAAGCAACATTATTTGATTCATGTGCCATCTCAGATTAAGCTACTGGGACCAATGGTTTGTCATATGTGCATGAGATTTGAATCAAAGCATTGCTTTTTCAAACAGTGGGCTTCAAAACTAAACTTTGAAAATGTTTGCAAATCCTTAATAAGTCATAATCAAATGTATGAATGTTGTCAGAATGTAGTTCTGTAGTTCTGAACACCCCATTTTGTCAAATGATTGTACATTAGGACCGATATCAGAAATAAGAAACATGTCATACTTAAAAGAAAAAATGAGAGCCTTCCTTGGAAATGATGAGGTTAACCATGCTGTGTCTGTAAAATGGATTAATCTAAATGGCAACAAATATATACGGGAAAAGTCATTGTTAGTGAGTGATGTTAATTCTGATCTGCCAGAATTTGGACTTTTAAGAAATATCTTTGTGATTAATTCATCATTGTATTGTTTTGGGTTCATGCCGTACAGCACCATTTGTTATGATAGAGATTATATGGCATATCAAATAGAGATCCCAAACTTGGCACAAGCAACTGAACTGGTATCTGTCGATAACCTTGTAGATTTCACTCCGTATTACAGCTTTACTCACAAGGATATGGTCTATGTCCCAATGAAATACTACCTCGGGGATGTGATTGGGCTAAACAAAGCCTCATCTGATGTGTTGTAAAAGGCACGCTGTTATTCTGTTATTACAACAGCTGTGGCTCATAAGATATACATGTACATGGAAATTTGGCAAAAAGTTATAGAAATGTTATGGAAAGTTTTGAAATGGATTTGGTAAGAAGGTGGTGGGCAACACAAAACTGTTTAATACCTTTTTCCCAATCAGTCAACGGTTATGCTAAACTGTATTTTCATGTTTGTCATGTAAATGAAATAAATTGCTGTCATTTCCTAAGATTCTTAAATTGAGAAGTTGTGCAAGTGGTCTCAATCTTAAAATAAGGAAGATAATCTTTTTCCTTTGCTGGGATAATTAAACAAATATGTCCACACCTTGTTACTAGTTAAATCGAGCTTGATATTAGTTGGTAAATCTTATTAAGAAAAAGTTAGATATATTTTCTCAAAATAAGACTATTTTTCTTATGTGAAATATGCTTGGCAAGATTTATCTTCTTTTTAGTCTAGAAATAAGACAAACTTTCTAGAAATAAGGATTTTTTTACTTTCTTAAAAATCTGTTTTTGCAGTGTACACACAGAATTCACCTGCCATTTACTGAACATCTCACTGTCTGTAGCTGTGCTTTGGAGGTTGATGGACCCCTCTCCTGGCAAGGCTCATCCATGCTCTGTTCAACAGGATCAGACTGTGCATTTAGTTTTTACATTCATTACTCTCATCACTTCAGTGTACATTTTAAACTGACAATTACACCCAAGACTGTAAATAAAGTACATGGAGAGAGAACTATCATATGTAGCTACCATATATGTAGGCCTCTCTGCAACCCCGTCTGTGGCAGCAGTCAATGTGTCCTCATCCTCCTCCTCCTCATCATCATCATCATCCTGTGATGAAAGGTATTGTTTCAGGATAGTCACCACTACTATGCATAATGGACTATTGAGTGGCCTACCTACAAGTGGTACCGTTGTGCAAAGGCTTGCAGGAGGCTCAACCACTCGGATTACACCATCAGTGACTAGAAGTGGGAGTGGAATATGAAAACACATTCACACACATACTCGCACATACTTACATCTTATGTAGGCACTTGTGTCCTGTGGGGTGATTGGCTCTGATGAGCTTCCTCCAGGGATGCCTTCAGCCACTGGACGGCCAATGTTGTGGCTCAGAGCCAGCTCTTCTGCAGAGGTCAGAGGTGCTGGTGGTGGCCCTCCACCCGTTTTGCGTGCCTCTGCCTTCTTTCTATTTGCTGAATTGAACTCAGTGTTAATTTAAGCAAGATATCAGGCGACAGGACATTGTGTGTTTCCGCCACTACAGGATAAAATAGGCAATGAGGATATTCACTTTGTATGTCAAATATGATACCAAAGTGATGGAAGCTACAATCATGAACCTATAGGCCAAAAGGCTAAATATGCCTTACCTGTTTGTTTTTATATTTCATTTTCAGTTGTTGCCAAGTGCGCTTCACGCCTGTGGGATTGCGCCTATATGAACATTGTATTTGATTAAATTACAATTCCAACACTTTTTCACCTGTAATATTAACGGACATTAAATGTTCGATTTATGGACTAAATTCAAACTTACGCATTGACTCGATCAGCAATTCTTTCCCACGACAATTGTCTGTCCTTCGCAGCTATAGCCGTATTACTTTTTTCCCAAAATATGTGCTCGGACTCGCCATACGCACGGATTAAAATTTCCAATTCCATTGCGGTGAAATAGGAAGCCCTTTTTTTGTCGCCTTTTTCCATGGTGAATCCTAGTATCGGAGCTCCATAGATGTTGGCTTTTAGTAGAACTCGTGCACGCGCTAAACTCAGAGTTGACATACTCTGAGTCGAATTAACTCATTCATATCAGGTGTTCTGGAACCGAATTTTCGGAGTTTCCCATGTTAGAGTAACTCAACTCTGAGTTCAGGGTTAATCTCAGAGTTTGTTAAACCCGCTACCTGGAATACCCCCCAGGTCCAGCAAATCATTCCTAAGTACCGTTGTTCTCCCGGAACAAGTGCGTCTTTAGCCTTTTCTTGAAGGTGGAGAGACAGTCAGTGTCTCTGATGGAGGTGGGGAGGTGATTCCACCATTGGGGGGCCAGACAGAATAAAAACTTGGGAGCCGACGCTCTTGAGCAGTGGGACCACCAGACGGTTGTCAGAAGAAGACCGTAGGTGGCGGGTGGGGGTGTAAGGCTGGAGGAGAGACTTGATGTTGTCGGGTGCAGTCCCGTTCACCGCTTGGAAGGTCAGTACCAGGGTCTTGAATCTGATTCGGACTGTGATGGGAAGCCAGTGGAGGAAGATTGTTTGATTGTTTTGTTCCATTTGAGTTGCTAACTAGCGATTGATAGCCTACTCGCATCACACCAGCAAGTAACACTCCGTGAAACGTGAGACTGGTTTTGCCACAACTGTTGTTCATAAAGTGACTGCCTCCATGATGTCCAATAGTGTTTGTGTGTGTGCGTCACTCTAAAAACATTTTTGAAGATGGACCAGTAAAACTATATTTTGCCAAAAGAGGAAAGAAAGAGGGGTGGGGGGAGTCCTGATAGGCAAGGTTCACCACTGCCTTTTACTAGTGTCTCCTAGATAAAACATACAATCAGGGTCTGATCACCCTCTCCCGACTGATATAAATAAATGCTGGCCCCAATTTTTCTTAGTGGTTGACACAGCTGTGAATTTTTAAGTTGTATCCTATACCATGGCGAAAAATTTGCTCATTTATCATACTCTATGTAATACACTGTGTGAAATGTTTAGTTACAAAATTCCACTATTGCACAAAAGGCCTTGTGACACGGAACAAATAAACAAACAAACTTCACAGCCTTGGTTAAGCAGCTATTCAAGGGTAGCTGAACAGTGGTGCCTGTCTTTTCCTCCTCTTGCCTCTGCACATAAATACATGTGAAATTATATTCATTTTGATTTATTATTGAGATTTTGACATAATTGAAAATGTAGAAGCAGATTGGTCATAAAAGGACACCTCAATTTCCGGTTGCCAGTAACATAAAGGTAAGTCTTCTTTAAAACACTTGTGAAATAAAGTAATTAGTAAATAAAGAGTTTTTTTTTTCAAATGTGAGTATAGATTGTATCGATGTGTAGTGTTTATGTACAGTATAATGTGCAGGACAGATGATAGGCCACGAATCATTCTGATGTGAACGCACGATTATTTACTTCAGTTACTCATCACTGATGTAAACACGTTTGCAACAAACGGCTAGTAAGAAAATTTGTTTTTGTACATTTGTTTTCAACCAAAGACAAAGGTTGCAGTTCCTACACCTTCAAAATGGATAGCAACATAAAGGAAAACACACATTGGGGGTAAATCAGAAAGAAGGGTTAACATACTCCTTTAGATTACACCACAACCACACCACCACAGTCAACTGACAGTTGTCAAACTCAGACTTGACAGTTTCAGAACAGGTGGTAAAAATGTGTTTAGTCAACTCAGAGTCTAATTAACCCTGGGTAAAGCTTGTGCATGAGGATATAAAAAGTCCTCATCATTGGAACACAGATAACACTATTAACAATGGCAACAGGAGAAAAGCAGACTCAAATTGCCTATTTCTCCCCAATGGAATTCTAATTATCAATGACTGCTTATGATGAATGAACCATTATTGAATAAGAGAGGGTACAATTTCTGGGGAAATTGTGGGGTGTGCTTGCGTCGGTTGCGTTTTTTAAACTGAAATTGTACAAGTCATTTGGGTAATTTAAATAAGTATGCATACATATTATTTATGAAGCTTACATAGACTAAACATTTTATATTTGTTGCTGCTCATTTATACTTGTAAAATAATGAAACAGGGTTCTATTCTCACTTCCCTGAGATTCTTCTCACCATACCCTGCAAGAGGGATGGTGATTGTCTGTGGCAGCCTCGCATATTTGAAACAGTTGCATGAAAAGGAAGAAATTGGGCAATCCTGTGTAAAAATGGTCCTAACCTATGTGACCCTGAAGTTTTTCCCGTCTAGTGATATTTTTAAGCATTTACTCATATTGCATTCATTCATTAAGAACCCACTTTGAAACAAGCTGATTCTGACAACGTTTTCACTGGAAGTATCTCAGATGGAATCCCTATTCCAATATTACCATCTGCAAACTGAAAATATGCCTCCAAAAACGAAAATATGCTTGAAATGCATTTTTGGAAAACTGGCTAATATAACAAGTTTACTGGAAGCGATACTTGGCAGTAACAACATCCCTGGTCTGAAGACTCGGCGCTCATGTGACCATTGTAAGTAGGGAAAAGTATGGTGCGTCTAGTTAGAGGTCTTTCAAAATGGCAAGTCCTTGAAGTCCAGTTAGCGGTGATAATTGAAAGAGCTGTTGCAGCTGGTGTTAGGACGGCTCTTCGTGACCGACCTACACCAAGCACATCTTCCGAAACAACCACCACATCACTGCCATTGGTAAGTTGGCCTACTGAAATTATGCGTTTTATAAAATGGAGGGCTCTTACAGTTAACCTAGCTATCGTAGCTAGTATCATGTCACCTGTTAACTAGCCTAGGCTAGACCATTTGCTAGCTAATGCCTAACACATTTAGCACTTTGTTTAGTTTGGAAAAGGTGGGGGGTCTTGATTATAATGCGGGTCAAACGTAAAATTGAAGTTTCTTAGGAGAGTGTAAAGTTATTAGTGGTAGGCTGTTATCGGCGTTAACGCGCGTTAACGCGCTGCGACTCTCATCGGCGATAAAAAAAATATCGCCGTTAATCTATTCTCAAAGTTGGGTTGGGAGCTGGGTCTATACTACGCAAGCTATGATGACTTTCACCTTGATATTTTAGCGCGAATGTAAACCTAGCCGAATTGCACTGTAGGGGGCGAGAACGAGTCTTCGAACCTGTGTGTATGCCTTGTGTATGAAATTATCACATCAAACGTGACGTGCTAACATGGATGCAGCTATGAAGCCGCCTGGTTTGCTTCAGGGAAAATGTATTTTTAAGAAGCTTCCCAATGGAAACCTCGACAAGACTACGGTTGTTTGCACCTTGTGCTATGCGGAATTATTTTACTGTAGGAGTTCTTCCAGTCTCAAATACCACCTAAACGCAAAGCATCCCTTCGCTAATGCGGAAGATGCCGGGCCAAGCACTGATGTAGCGCAGGGGAAGAGTCGTCGTCAAACTACGATGTTTGAGTGCAACCGAGGCAAGCCCATCAGCAGAGCTATATCAGCCAAGCTAACTAATCTAATTAACAGTTAATAAACACAAGTACATCTTATTGAACATAATTTATTTTCATCACCAATTATCATAGTAGAACAGCTTTCTCAAGCAGTTTGTGATGCATTTTGGAAACAGGAGATGAGCTCCTGGTCTAATGCGCCAACTGGCTTGAGAAACCCGTTCTCAAAGACTTACTTTTAGTCATTATTTGGGTAGCACACATATTCTGAATGCCTTCGGCGGAATTCAAATGAGCCATTTTAATTTACATTAATCTAGATTAACGCCAAGATTACAGTGAGATTAATCTAGATTAAAAATAATAATCTATTCCCACCACTAATAGTTATCTAATATTTCACTCTATTTAGCTACCTGCACAGACTTCATGTTCATCGTCAAGTTCATCGAGCTCAGCGTAATTCATTTTAAATAATTAACGGATACCCAGTTGGGCTCACTGTTTGAATGCAAAATCACCTGTCGTTAAAACGGCTAAATTGGAGCACAGTGTGAAGCTGCAGTGTGTAGCTGTAATTATTCACAAACAATTAAAAATGCTATCTTGAGTCATTTTAGGTAGGACAATGTTAACCATGAGATGCACGAGAGTCGGTCAAGAGTTTTTATTAGTGATGTGTCGTTCGTGAACGATTCGTTTTGAACGAATCCTTACAAGGACTCGGGGGTAACGAGTCCTCTCAAAGAGTGATTCGTTCATTTTCTAGTGGCCCGACTCGGTCTTCGGGTACGAGTCTTTGGATCATTTTTCTCGTTACCTGCATAGACTCTGTAGTGGTAGCTAGAGGAAACGCTAGAGGGAACGATTCGTTCATTTCCCGACTCGGTCTTTCTACGAGTCTTTGGATCATTTTTCACGTGACCTGCATAGGCTCTGTAGTGGTAGCTAGAGGAAACGAACGATTCGTTCATTTCCCGACTCGGTCTTTCTACGAGTCTTTGGATCATTTTTCACATGACCTGCATAGGCTCTGTAGTGGTAGCTAGAGGAAACGAACGATTCGTTCATTTCCCGACTCGGCCTTTCTACGAGTCTTTGGATCATTTTTCACGTGACCTGCATAGGCTCTGTACTGGTAGCTAGAGGAAACGAACGATTCGTTCATTTCCTGACTCGGTCTTTCTACGAGTCTTTGGATCCTTTTTTCACGTGACCCGCATTGTATTTTTTTGTAGAGGAAACAGTTTCCTCATTCCCTTTCGCGTGTGATATTAAATGACCAAATCATACAAACTGTCATGATACATTATTTTAATGCAGGAATTTCTTTTAAAATAGTATCTGCTGGTGCACATGTCATGCACTAACCTACATGAGAATATGATACGTGTTTGCAGTGGACGGATAGCCCCCCCCCCCTCCCGAATCAGAGAACCGAATCAGTAAAATGATCCGAACTTCCCATCACTAGTTTTTATTAAATTGGTTGTCTTATTAGCAGAATTTAAGTCTCTCAGCAGCAGAGTTTTCAATTATGCATTTAATATTTCCCTCTATTTAGCTACTGGCAGGGACTTCATCATTGACTTCATCAAGCTCAGCGACCACATCATCTGGAAGTTCTTAAATAATTGGCAAGTAATTGACGTTTACCCAGTGCTCAGTATTTGAACGCGGAATCACCTGTAACGTCACTGTGTCCAATCCCGACCGCCGTAAACTCCTATTGTCCAAACCCGAATTTTTTGACGTCACGCAGTTTCCGGTCTGTTTGCCAGCATTTTCTTTTGCGATCGCCAGCAAAGTGTAAGTAGTATTACTTTATGCATATCAAACAATCTACGTGTCAAATTTCATGAACATATATGGACGTTTACATGTCTAAATACTATAGGAAAGTTACATTGATGAGAGAAAGCTGAAAGACCACTCGGCGACGCTCAGGCGACAATCTTTACTCTGAAAAGTGTTTCATCGTACTGCTACTATGGGTTAGCATATGAGTGTATTTTTTTGAACGCTAGCTTAACATTACTTTGTATAGCCAATGAAAATTCACCATCATGTGTGAGGTGATCTGTAGTCGAGGGGAGGAAGGGAGGGGGGCAGGAAAACAAGTTTGATGTAACCAAGTTTGTTTTGTCTGAAACGTAAAGGCAGACATAATCAAATGTTTTTTTTTCATAAGCCAGGCTACATCAAGTATTTTATAATAAGTGCTAGGTTATATAATATTGTTGAGTCAATTTCTCTCTTGTGTGTTTTATGTTCCTGCCTGAAAAGATAGAGGAGAGAGAGAGAAAATAAGGAGGAAAAGAGGGAGTAGAAAAGACGTGAAAGAAAGGAAAGAAAAGAGATAGCTCAGAGAAGAAGCAGGAAAGAAAAGAAAGATAGGAAGGAGAAAAGAAGCAGGAAATAAAAGAAAGATAGCAGGGAGAAGAGAAGAAGCAGGAAAGAAAAGAAATAGCGAAGAGAAGAAGCAGGAAAGACTTGAAAGAAAAGAAAGATAGCAAAGAGAAGAGAAGAAGCAGAAAAGAAAGGTAGGTAACGTGTGTCAGTATGAGAGTTTTTTCTTATACAGGAGGATCAAGAAAAGATGGATATAGAAATTGTAAATCTGCAATGGTTTAAGGTAAATATATATACATATGTCTATGCATGTGGCAAATATGCATGTGCCTATACATGGCAATTTATAGAATTCATCAACATTATTAAGACATTTTAAACTACTTCAAATTTAATTTCTGACTGTACCAAAATAAATGTGTATTACCAGATGCCAAACATCCGTCAAATGAGGAAGAAGGAGAGGACCACAAGAAAGTGGACCCAAGAGGCCATGACGCAGGCCCAACAGGAGGTAAAACCAGCCTGAGTGACCGAGTCAGTGGAAGGTTGTCCTCTGATTGTGTCCCGGGTCAGAGGACTCTCCTCACCCCTGCAGATGAGGATTCCCTGGTGGAGTACCTCTTGTACTCTGCCAGTCATGGGTTTCCACTGACGAAGCCTCAGGTCCTGGCCCACGCTCTGGCCATCTATAACCTCCGCCACCAGGCAGCCCCCAAGACCGGGCTTGGCCAGACGTGGTGGATAAACTTTAGGGAGCGGCACCACCATCGCCTGACTGCTCGGACCCCAGACATCATTGACCGTGGGAGGGCATCCTGCGCCAAAAGGGGGCCAATAGAAGAATATTTTAAGCTCCTCACCACCATGACATGAGTCTGATTATAGGTGGGAAGCTGACAACCTGGTGACCTGGTGCAGCCAGAACAACTTAAAGCTCAATGCTCTTAAGACAGTGGAGATGGTTGTGGACTTCAGAAAGAATACAGCCCCACTAACTCCCATCACCCTTTGCGACTCCCTAGTCAACACTGTGGAGTCCTTCCGCTTCCTGGGCACTATTGTGGAAAAATTCTAGTGGCACTGTGTAGATTTGAATAGTCAAGAGATGGCGGTTTCAATAAACTTATTTAGCTTGTACAAATTAAGAATTAACAAAGTACTTTGTGATCAGTCATAACGAAGGAGGTGATAGCCACAGATCGTTCGCAAGAGTGATGAAGAACAACCCTAAAACCCTGCCTTATATAAACTTTAGATCAAATGGTTCTTCTGATGGTCAATCCATCAATGTAGCAAACTCTGTGATTGGTCAGCACTGCTCAGTGACAGTTTGACTCCATACCAAGTGTCCCACAGTTCTTTGATGTGGCATCTCTCCCCAAACCAGTAGATAGTAAAGCCACAGAAGTTGATCAGTCAAATGGTCAACTGTCCTTTGTGTGGACATCTTCAAACAAGTATTTAATTAACACCACCCATGCAACAGGAAGGGCCAGAGCAGCTTGATCAGTTCCCAGCTGTCTCTTCCTCCCCAGGTGACAAGAACTCTCCCAGGTCACCCAGACTTCCCGTCCCTAGACTTCACGTCTCCTAGTTAGGTGTTATAAAACTACAGGTGGCATCTCTACCAAATGAGTTGAATAAACTTTCACTGTATCAAGCTTCTTAACCAACTTTAGACTTCCATTAAAACACATTCCTCATATATAAAACACACACATTATAACTGTATTCCAAATTTCCACCACAGCACCATCCTCTCCCAGGACCTCAAGTGGGAACTGAACATCAGCTCCCTCACCAAGAAAGCACAACAGAGGATGTACTTCCTACGGCAGCTGAAGAAATTCAACCTGTTAAAGACAATGATGGTGCACTTCTACAAAGCCATCATTGAGTCCATCCTCACCTCTTCCATCACCATTTGTTACGCTGCTGCCACTGCCAAGGACAAGTGCAGACTGCAGCGTATCAACCGCACTGCTGAGAAGGTGATCGGCTGCAATCTGACTACCCTCGAGGACCTGCACACCTCGAGGACCCTGAGGCGAGCGAGGAAGATTGTGGCCGACCACTCCCTGTTCCAGCTACTCCCCTCCAGCAGAAGGCTGTGGTCCATCAGGACCAAAACCTCACGCCATAAGAACAGTTTCTTTCCATCTGCTACTGGCCTCTTCAACAAGGCCAAGGACTCCCAATGACATTCATTCATTATTTAACCCAGTATCTGATTGCACTATGTTGACCACTCATGCTGCTCATTCTTATTTTTATATATATTTTATTTTATATAAAAAATTATATTTTTTATTGTTTTATTCTTAGATTGTTTAGTTCCTAGGAATAGGTAAACTTCTGTACCTTTACTTAATTTAAGATTTGTATATGTTTAGTGTTTGCACCTCCCTGCCACAGTAAATTCCGTGTTTGTATAACATACATGGCGAATAAACCGAATTCTGATTCTGACGCTGGACCATCATCCAGCTCCTCGTCTGCTGGACTCACGTCCACCGGTAGTGTACTTCATGTCAACTGTCTTTGAATTCCAACCCATGAAAATCTGATCTTTTTTTTTTTCGAAGTTGTTTTATATTCTGTGAATAGGTCACACTCCTGAAGACATGGAGACAACAGTTTGGGAGTGTGGCTGGTGCAGGGAACCTGATCCTCCCGAGAGCTCGGAGGGATTGGTGTTGTGGGTCCAGTTTGACAGCTGCCACACATGGTATCACACCATGTGTGTGGGTTGGGACGGGGAGCTGGATGACGAAGATTAAACCTATTGTTTTTGTTAGTATTTTTATTATTAGGGTTCCTCCGGTAGGAGGAAAGCTATTGTTTTTGTTTGTATTCCTATTATTATTATTTTACCTCTTCTCAGCTAAATGGCTCAATAGCTCAAAAAGTCCTTGACCCGATTTTTTCTAATTTGGCCCAATGATACACCAGGTCACTCACTACTCCGAGACCACCAATGGCCCATGTACGCCCATAGGTGGCGCGATAAGCCACGCCCAAAGTCTACGTGATTTCCCCAGCGCCCAATTATTCCAAAATGCATGAAAATTGGTATACATGCCTTATTTCTCATGGGGAACTAAAAAGCCTCAAGAACCCATAAGGTCCGCCGTGATAGATTTTGCTGTACTGTCCAAATTTGGTACAACCTTCAAAACCCTTCTCCTCATGAACCATAGATCCAATCGACTTGAAAATTGTTACAGATTTGTAGAATACATGTCTTTCTATAGGGTGAAATTGAATGAGGAATACAATACAAAATGGCTGAAATAATTGTATTTATGTAAATGTCCACATTGCCACAATATCTTTGTGTTAATAAATCAAATATAATTTTGACTGATGGTTTTTCAAACCTTTGTGCCTTCAAGATGACATCATTCTGAAGCACCATACGCAATTTCACCTTGATATGTCAATATATGATTGAATTCAATTGAATTTCTCCACAGCGTGCGTGCTCCAAATTCTCAGACTCATCCTGCCCCTTGACAGGATGAGTCTGAGAAAAATGCTGTCGCACAGCATTTTCACCCCTAGTCCCGCACGTCCCATATTGAAAATGCTGTGCGATACAGCGCAAAGCGGGACAGGTGGTCACCCTACTTGACACACGCGCGAGCTTGGCGAGACGCACACACATCCTTTCTGGAAATTGTGTGCTGACCAAGCCCCCTCCCTCTGTTTTTAGCTCCTGTTTCATTTCGCTTCCAATCGCAGCTCGCCGTTACGAATATAAATTATTTTTCGGCGCCCATTGTTGTTTTCAACTGGAATCGCCTGATAGTGTTGGAAGCAGCCACGTTTGGTAAGTCCTATTTTTACACATTTTAAGCTAGAATCGATGATTGGTTTCGTGAAAGTACACTACACTTGAGATATGGTGAAGGTTTTAGCACTTTTAGACCTTTAGATCGTGAATCTGAAGTGACGGAAAACCGAACTCGAAAAGTAGCTACTGTAGCTCTAGGTTTTTTCCTCTGTGTTTTTAATTAGTGAGTCATTTTGCATCTCGGCGAATTGTTCATCAAAAAGGTTGAGGAGGGCAGCCTTTAGGAGAAAAAGCAATTCCCCACAGACCTGTCGGCTCAGAATTTTGATTTGGGGCATGAAAGTCTTTGTAATAAGCCTATGCGCCAGGGAGACCGCATAGGCTTAGACGGCAGCCATGTTTTGGTCGCGTCATGTTCATAAGTTCACCATTTTACAGTTAGGTCTACACGAAAAAGGTCGAGGAGGGCAGCCTTTAGGAGATGTGGGAATTGTGCTTTTAGCCAGATGCTCCGATTATTTCTGTGATTTGTGGACTTGCAATTGGAGTGATACTGCGTCCCAGGGGTACATTGTTTTGACGTTAGCCTCAGAGTCAGGCTCGGCTCGCCCACTGGCAGTGTGTAAACAATTTTGTATTTCACTCAATTCTACTCCAAAAACGTCAGGGAGGACTGTTTTTTTGTAGACAAGAGCCTGCTAAAGATAGCCAGTATCTCGGATGTTTCAAGGCGAGCCTGTTTCATTCGTCATATGCTCTGAGAAAACGACCTATGTTAGCTAGGCTAGTTTTGCCAATTTCACTAGGTCAAGCAATTTAAAGGTCTCTGACAGTCAGAATCACTGTTTACAGGCAAAGGTCGAGCTGGTCTTTGGTCAGATGTGTATATTGACCAGTTTAGAGCTAAATACTCTTGCTAGAGCCTGGAATCGAACAAGTGTTTGGAGTGACTTTGCATGGGTCTCCAACACATTTGGATTCAAGTTCAAGTAGTGCCACTTCATTTCACAGTCATAACTTAAGTCTGTATCAAGTGTAGATCGAAAAAGCTTTTTCACTACTGACATGGACTCTTTCTTCACTTTTACAGGTCATGCAGAGGCCTGCTCAACAGAGTTCAACAGAGCATGCTGAGAGCAACACAGACCCCTGGACCCCGCTGGACTACCCCTCTCTAGCTGGACAGCTTCTCTTCAGTCCTGCCCCCAAGACAGCTTCATCCAGCTGGCCTGCCCTGCTTGCCTGCCCCTGCCTTGATATCTCAAAAGATCACTGAATTACAGCTGTTTAAACTTCAGCCACATCTTATAATGCTTGCCACAGGACAAATAGCTTACTTTTCAAATAGGCAAAGACTTGTGGAAAATAGTGCGGTTACAACAGCCGTGCGAGGGATTTCAGTTGTTGTGTTTGTTCAGTTAGATGTTTGTAATGTAATTGTTTCTCAGTTAATATAATCTTGTTGGTCACCCTGATTGTGCATGTTGTGTATTTTAATGGGACAAGAGAGTCGGCTGCTGTATAGGCTATTCTCGCAAGGAGCTGAACATGAGCTCTGCCCTAGCCCAGTTGCCCACATCACTATTGTTAATTGTGCCTTGACTGAAATTCAAGAAGAGTTATAATATGTGGTTATTCAGCCATCTTGGGGAAAGTTTGAAAAGAGTACTGTGGTTAAAATGTGTCAATTGTGGGAGGCATGTTTTTGGACTACCTCTAAAACTCATGCGGCCGCCGCAGCATTTCTGCCTTGGCATGACCTGCGCTGGGAAAGAGGGAAACAGCATGGATGGAAGTTGTGTGTGGGCAGATGTGTCTTTATATAGGGTGAAATGGAATAAGAAATCCAATACAAAATGGCTGAAAGGGGTGTATTTATGTAAATGTCCACATTGCCTCAATAAGTTTGTGTCAATAAATCAAATATCATTTTGACTGATGGTTTTTCAAACCTTATTGGCTTCGAGATGACATCATCCGGAAGTAGTACCATGTGCAATTTCATGCAATTTGACATTTCAATGTCAACCGTTTCTTAAGCTTTGTCCCAAAGCTGACCAAAGGTAATATTCTGCCATTTCTATTCATAAAATCTCAACAGTTGGTGTGTAGCAGAGAGGATAGAGACTGACCTGTAACCTTATGCTCATGAGTTCAAATCCCTATTCAGCCTATTGTTGTTGGCCAAACATGAAGTAGTTTTGCTGTCTTGTTGTCCAACTCTTGACCTTCTACATTGTACATTTTTATAATATTTTGCGGAGGAACCCGCATCGCTGCTTGCAGCTATATTTCTATACTGTTTTGTTCGGCTTGAAGTAGCGTCCATTTTCTGGTCGTAGGTAGCTTACTCAAGAGAGGTGGCGCCTTCCAGCGAGGGGGCGGAGTCCCTAAAGTCTAATTTAACATACTTGTCTGTTTTTTTTTTCATTATAATTTGGATGGGTAGTTAATAACACATTATTCTGTGGTGTGGTGAACTTGAAACTCGTTTTTAATTCCACTTTACAGGATCTTTAAGCCTATCAGATATTAATCAGACACTGCTTTAAGCCAATCATTTGTTAGACTGCGTTCCAGCAAAATATTCTAGAGCGCAGCTCTTTAGGGCCCAGTGCAACTCCAAAAAGGAGGACAAATATGCGTCCGGCTTGATGCTGCGCCGGACGCCGGAGAGAGCATTGAAAATCCGGACTGTCCGGCCTAAATACGGACCTCTTGTCACCCTAACCACAGGTAATGATAATTTCACCAACAAATTGTTTACTTGTACTTCTAATGTCATAATAAATCCTACAACGAACATTTATTTATGAGATATGTTTATTTTAACGATTGAAAACAGACCGCTGTCGTATGTGTCGCCCGGGCAACAGAGGCTAATGTCATGATTCTGCTAACACTTCACTGAAATAGTAGACTACTGTTTCCGAAAGTAGATATACTAGCTTAATAATATCAGCGTATATCATGTTGTACATTACATTTCACAATTGTGTTTCATATCACAAAGTAAAATGAGTAATTAGTTATCACCCTGGCCTCTTTGCTTGAGGCGTTTCTGCAGGTGTCTTGCCGTTTTAGGTAAAGCTAGCCTAGCTATTTCCCAGAAGTTAACAAGCTGCTGAATTAATGTTCTACTACAGGTAGTCACGCATGTGTTCGTGACGTTAGTGACATTAGTGACGTAAGTGACTGTGGCTAGCAAGTTAGCCACCGTTAGCTTCACTTTTCGTCAAGAAACCTTAATTCAAGCCTAAACTGTGCAACGGAACGTAAAATCAAATACAATCAACGCAACCTTTTGACACTGACGTTGTCTATGTAGTCCAAATATTGAGGGATCCTTAGGGGTGGGAAAATAAAGAATTAAAATAATTATACATATATGTGAGAGAACACAGGTTGTGTTCCCTTGCCGAAGGCAAAGCACACCCAATAATATATACACAAAATTATTATATTATTATTATCCGAGAAACCAGTCAGTTTGGGTTAGGGTGAGAATTTCTGCACAAACTGTCAGAAACCATCTCAGGGAAGCTCATCTGCATGCTCGTCATACTCATCGGGTCGTCCTCATGAGGTCGGGGTCTCGACCTGACTGCAGGTCGAGGGTTAGCTCGAGGGTTAGCTAAGCCTAACTCTCACTCAAACCCTAACCCTAACCGACTGGTTTTCGGACCCCCCTAATACAGTAAAACTGCACATTTTAGAGTGGCCTTTTATTGTGGCCAGCCTAACCATGCGTGTCCACTACAGCGGAGTGGGCGGCAAGTCGGCTTCCAATTCATTTTCAATGAAACGGGCGTTGACGCTCGCGTAGGGCATTGAGGGAGCGTCAACGCCCGGTTTCATTGAAAATGCCGACGCACCGCCCGCCCCACTGTAGTGGACACGCAGGGTTAGGCACATCTGTGCAATAATTATGCTGTCTAATCAGAGAGAAATAGACCTTTGGTGTACAAAAACAAAAGTGTTGCGTTTATAATTTTGTTCCGTGTATGTGAGAGAAGGTTGTGCCCTTGCCAAAGCACACCTAATAATAATAAAACTAACAAAAACAATAGGTGCCCTAGCAGCTTTGCCCCTAATGAAACTATCAGAACTAGAGAGGGTACAATTTCTGGGGAAATTGTGGGGTGTGCTCCAGTATTTTTGTATGCCCTTCGACTGGTTAGCTCCTGTGATTCCCACACAGCAGAAGTCTAGTAGTTAGCTAGCTCTACAGTAGTTAGATAACTCTATGAGCAAAACGGAGCACAGCTGCCAGCTGTAGGTATATGCAGGTAGAAACCCTAGTGCTAAATAACTATTTATCTGGTCGGCTCCATGACGCCGGGTAAGTAGGGTTTGAAAAAAAATTAAAGATGCTTCACATACTTTGCTATGATTATAACCGCTATTTCTTTTACGGCACCTACAAGCCAAAAATTACCCTCATACAACAAGTGTGACATATTTGGTTAACATTTACATTTATTCATTTAGCAGACGCTTTTATCCAAAGCTACTTCCAAGAGAGAGCTTTACAAAAGTGCATAGGTCAATGATCATAAACAACGAGATAGCCCAAAAACATTGTGGGTAGGCAAAACATGAACTATACATTGTGAAAAGCAAATAAGTGCCAATGGGAAGAAACATAATAGCATGTAGTTAAACAAGTTACAATTAAACAACATGAACCTCAAAAGTGCAAGAGTGTACCTGTAGGAAAGCAAGCAACAATAATATAATTCACAGTGAGTACAAGAAGTTAAATCAGTTACAACTAACCAACAAGAGCAACAAGTCCCTCAATAAGAGTCATTGTTTTCCTGGAGGAAACTAACATCAGGTCCAGCAAATCATTGCTAAGTACCGTTGTACTCCCGGAACAAGTTGCCTTTTCTTGCCACTTTCTTAACCAAGCCTGCTAATGTAGATTGGGTTGCTGTTCCATGTTGATTGACGTTGTGTTCTGTTGTTGCTGCATTGAAATTGTTGCTGCTTCCTGTGCACGAGCCAAGCACCTGCTGCACATACACTCACAATGTATTTTTGTAGCCAGGAAAGTGTGACTGAGTGTGTGTGACATAGAAAAGTCTGTCATTTAGATTAGAAAATGCGTGCATTTTAGTGTTTAAGATACACCTAGTAACTACATGTATTATTTGTTGAATACCATGCTATCATTTTATAAATAAATCCAGTTACGTTTGACCTAACAATAAATAATATGCTTTTTCCTTTGTAGACACATTGTTACATGGGGGTATTTTATGTTGGATAATGGATACATTATTTACAAACTACATATT
Source organism: Osmerus eperlanus (assembly GCF_963692335.1). NCBI lineage: Eukaryota > Metazoa > Chordata > Actinopteri > Osmeriformes > Osmeridae > Osmerus > Osmerus eperlanus. The sequence goes on from NC_085024.1 coordinate 7,328,463, forward strand.
ATTTAGACATTAGTTTCTAGTAATTACTATGTTGTTACTGTATTTATTACAATACTGTGACATCCTTATTAATGTGACTATAATGTAACGTGTTGTCCATGCCCCTAACAAAAAGCTTTTGTCAGGGGCAAACTAGTCTTATGTGTGTATTAAATACCTGTGAGTTGTGGTATGATTACAGTCTGTACAGATCTCCTCTTTTTTTCCACAGGTGATCCATATGCTTCCTTCTGGTTTAAGCATAAATAACCATCAAGCCAAGGAAACTCTAGTGGAGGTGTCTAAAAGTAGGTACTCAAAGTGGGCATGCCAACCTAGGTCCTTTAAACAAAGGCCATCTTTTTATGAAAAGTGTGGTTTCTATTGTAATTCCTCTTTCAATTCCTATTTTAAACAGAGTGGAGTCACACAGCTGCATTGGCATTCTAAACCCGCAGTTTCAATAAAAAACAGAGTCCGATGATCACCAATATGGACACTTCAATTATGGATATTCCCAACTCCCCTGTCAACATGTCAGACTGCCCGGCAGTGAGAATCCCGAACCAGATATTCTTCACCATTGGTATAGTGAGCCTAGTGGAGAACCTGCTAGTGGTGGTGGCTGTCATTCGCAATAAAAACCTTCACTCACCCATGTACTGCTTTATTTGTAGCCTGGCAGGCTTTAACACTATTGCCAGTCTGTCCAAGACCTGGGAGAACCTCATGCTGCTGTTTGCAGACGTGGGTCAACTTGATTCACGTGGCAATTCAGAGCGAAAGCTGGACGATGTCATGGACTCACTTCTGGTCATGTCTTTCATTGGCTCAATGTGTAGCTTTCTGGCAATTGCTCTAGATCGCTATATCACCATCTTCCATGCTCTGCGCTACCACAACATCATGACCATGCAGCGTGCTACCACCATCCTTGTGGGAATATGGATACTCTGTGGAGTGGCCAGTGTGGTCATGGTGCTTCATTTTGACTACACCATCATCATGATCTGCTTCATTGTGTTCTTCTTCATCTCCTTACTCCTTATACTTTTCCTCTATGTACACATGTTCCTTTTAGCACGCATGCATGCTAGGAAGATTGCTACGCTACCAGGAACCAGTCAGCAGCAGAGGAGCAGTATAAGGGGTGCTCTGACTCTCACCATTCTTTTTGGGGTGTTTATGGCTTGCTGGGCTCCTTTCTTCCTGCACCTGCTCATCATAATGGTATGCCCCCTTAACCCTTACTGTGAGTGTTACCGTTCCCTCTTCCAGCTGCATGTAGTCCTCCTAATAAGTCATGCTGTAATTGACCCAGCCATCTATGCTTTTCGCAGTGCTGAACTCAGGCACACGTTCAGGAAGATGCTCTTTTGTTCCAATTCAATGCAGTGATTAACCACAGGAATACAATTTTGGTTATTTTTGTTCAATCCCAAAGCATAATACATGATAATGTAACCCTAACCCTTCATGAAACAGTGACTTGCTGTAAGAAATGTCTCCACCAAATGTTTGTTGTGACTTAAAATTCTGAAATATGTGACATGCTGCGGTGAAAAGGAAGGTTGTTGGCCAACTAATAAAAAAAATAAAAATAATAATAATTGTGAAAGTGGAACATGTAAGCATTCAAATGATGTGTCATACATCTGAAAATAGTTGAAAAAGATACGCGTATCTGAATGTTGATCAACCATGAAAGCTCTAGCCCATATATTTGTCTAAAAATATTTTAGACCTTTTCACGCTTTAGAGGTGGTGATTGTTTTGTGTTGGTCATTAGAAGCGGAGAGCGTCTGTTATTTCACTGCAGTAAAGAAAAGACAAAGAAAAATAGCTGCAAGCAGCAATGGGGTGGCCAAGCAGGTCAGATGACCCAGAAGAAACTTTCGACATCCTCAGAAGAGTGTTCCAAGTACATGCAGCAAGTTTGGCGTGAATCCATCAAAGATTTGCTGAGATACGACACAACTTTCTGTTTGGCGGCTCTGCTGCCAATTTCGATTGGCTGTACCGGACAAACGGTTTCGAAAATCTAAAATCATTTTGATAGTTTGTGTGAGGATTGCATTGACTATAGCTTGTAGCTTGACTACAGGTAACTAGCGACTGCGGTGTACCTGGCTTCCTTTGCAGTGGCTTACAGTCTCGCTAAACAGAGAATCAGAGACAATGACAAGCTCGTCGGCTTTGGCTGGATTCAAACCTCTGACGTTGCCGTTGCCAGGACACCAACTTATCCTAGTGAGCGATTCTCAGTGCTGCAAATCACAGTTCAGTTACTGGGTAAAAATATAAGCAGTTTCTCCTGTGGCAAGCGGTTGTCCGATTTGGCCCAAGTTTAAACAGCTGTAAGTCAGTCCTATTTTGACATGTCAAGGTGATTGTGGTCTGAAGATAATCTGTCCCAAATTTGGTGAATATTTGATACATTTTGTAGGAGTGAACAAAAACGTTTTATTAATTCATTCAAAATGGCAGCATCAATTCGGCTGGTATCACAAGTTAACATGTGTCAGACACGGGATCAACCCCCTAGAGGTTAGAGGACACATATCTACAAAGCACAATAAATCTGACTCTTCTTGAGTATAGATCCCCTGAGAATGAAACATGATCATTACCATTATACTGTTAGACAGCTACTGTGGCATAACTGGCTTCACTAAACAGATAAACCAGTATCATGACATGCTTGATGACTGTGGCTGGGTTCGAACCTATGACCTTGCACTTCAGAGGACCCCTTCTTATCCCAGTGAGCTATTCTCACTGCAGGGAAATGCTGTGTTCAGTTACTGTATAAAAAAAGTAAGCAGTTTCCCCTGTGGGACGCGTTGTCAGATTTGACCCAAGTATAAAAAGCTGTAATTCAGTCCTATTTTGACATTTCAAGGTGATTGTGCTCTGAAAATGATTTGATTACATGTCCATGAAAATAGGAGCAACGGCGAACGAGGAGTTTGTTTTTATGAAAATTCCAAATGGCCGACGCCCAAAATGGCAGACACGGGACAGTGTGATATATTTCGACTTAGTATGCCACGTAGAATCAGAAGAGACCAATCTTGTGATTTATGACAAATCTGTTCAGAAGTTATGATGCAAGAAATCCGATGCACTGGCTAGATGTAGCATCACTATATCGACAAAGCACAATAAATCTGACTCTGAGTATAAATCCCCTGAGAATGAAACATTATCGTGACCATTATGATTATACTGCTCGACAGCTACTGTCGCATACCTGGCATTACTAAACAGATAAACCAGTATCATGACATGCTTGAGACTTTGACTGGATTCGAACCTACGACCTTGCACTTCAAAGGAGCCCGTCTTATCCCAGTGAGCCATTTTCAGCGCTGGGAATTGCTGTGTACTTGTACTGTACTTGTACTGTATACAAAAAGTAAGCCGTTTCTCTTGGGGCACGCGAGGTCAGATTTGGCCCAAATTGTTGCCCCAACATCTGTAATTCAGTCCTATTTTGACATGTCAAGGTGATTGTGGTCTGAAGATAATCTGTGCCAAATCTGGTGAATATTGGATACATTGTGTAGGTGTAGGGAAAAAAGTTTCATTCATTCATTCAAAATGGCGGCCTCAACAATTTGTCTGGTATCATGCGTTAACATGCGTCAGACACGGGATCTCCTAAGATATCACGAGACATAGGAATCACTTAAATATGACAAACAAATCAACAGTTATTGGTCAAAACACAGTTTTGCCTATTGTAGCGCCCCCTAGACCTCAAATGACCCTACCTTTTTCGGACCTCTTAATAACAGGGTCATGAATCCATACACCAAGTTTGGAGTCAATGCATCAAAGATTCACTAAGATATGACCTCACTTCCCTTTTTCCGGATCAGTTGCTGAATTTGATTGGCTGTAACTAAAAAACGGTTGCAAAAATCAAAGCTCCAGGGGATAACTTTTGTGAGGCTTGGTCTGAAGATCATCTATGGCAATTTTGAAGAAGATTCGACAAGAATTGTAGGAGGAGTAGCGAAAAAACGTTTCTCCTTAACATTCAAAATGGCGGAGAATCTATATGACTGGGTATGACGTCATAGAGTGCGTTGAACTTGTCTTGATCCAGGGAATCCAATGATACCTCATTTTGGAAAATGCGGCATATGGTTCAAATGAAACGTGTGTAAACACACCTTCAACTTTGACCCATTGGTGGCGCTAGAGTGCCCAAGTATGGGACATGAATCTTTGTGAATTGGACCAGGGGACTGTCCCTAATGAGTGTGCCAAATTTCACAACTTTCGACCAAGCGCTTCTAGGGCCTGCCATAGACACCCAGTCTTAAGAAGTATAATAATAATAAATATAGCTGCAAGCAGCAATGAGGTGGCCAAGCAATCGAATGACCCATAAAACATGTTGTACATCCTCAGAAGAGGGTTACGAGTACACGCAACAAGTTTGGTGCGAATCCATCAAAGATTTGCTGAGATACGACCCAACTTCCTGTTTGCTGGCTTAACGGCACATTTTGATTGGCCGTACCGGGCAAACGGTTTTGAAAATCCAAAAAACATATGATGGCTTTTGTGAGGCTTGGTCTGAAGATGATCTCTGCCAAATTTGGTGAAGATTGGAAAACATTTGTAGGAGGAGTACAGAAAAAACGTTTTTTCAGTAATTCAAAATGGCGGCCGCATCAATTCGGCTGTTATCACAAGTTATCATGTGTCACACACGGGATGTCCCAAGATATCATGAGACAAAGGAATCACTTAATAAAGGCAAACGAATCAACAGTTATTGGCCAAAACACATTTTTGCATCCTGCGGCCACGCCCAGTGATCACATGACACCAAATTGTTTGGACATCCTCAGATGAGGGTTCCGAGTCATCATACCAAGTTTGGTGTTGATTTCTCAAGGATTGGCTGAGATATGACCCAACTTCCTGTTTGGTGTCTTTGCTGCCGATTTTGATTGGCTGTACCGGACAAACGGTTTTGAAAATCAAAAATCTTTGGATAACTTCTGTGAGGGTTGCTCTGACGATGATGTGTTCCAATTCTGGGGAAGATTGAAGAAAAATTGTAGGAGGAGTAGGCTTTCAAAGGTTTTTGCTAAAACCGGAAATGGCGGAAAATCTATATAACCGGAAATTGACGTCATAGGGTGTGTTGAACTCGTCTCGATCCAGGGAATCCAACGGTACCTCATTTTTGAAAATCAGTCATACGGTTCAAAAGTTGCGTGTGTAAACACAAGTCCAACTTTGATCCATTGGTGGCGCTAGAGTGGTCTAATGGGATACATGAAACTTGGTGTAGGTATAGAAGGAACTGTCCTTAATGAGTGTGCCAAATTTCTCAAAAAGTTATCCAAGGGTTCTAGGGGCTGCCATTGACTCCCATGGAACTAGAATAATAATAATAATAATAAAACTAACAATAACAATAGGTTTCCTCCTTACGGAGGAATCCTAAATATAGCTGCAAGCAGCAATGGCGGATTCCTCCTAACATTGCGAACCATTGAAAAATGTATATTCTTCAAAAATTGTCACTGTATAGAAACATCCATGCTGTAGACTTACCAATGGGATACCAAATCTGAAATGCAATACCATCAAGATCCACAAGGGCTTTTATTTCAAGCCAAGGAGTTAAGGGAGGGGGCTTGGTGAGCCTACCCATTCCAGAAAGCCTTGTATCTTTGTGTATGAGGGCGTGGCCTGTAGCGTCACTTATGGGTGATTGATATTGGGCCATTTGTGGTGTGGTAGTTACTCTTGGCCAATACTATCAATGTTTCAGGATTTTGAGAACTTTTTACCATTGCATACAAAATCGGAAATGCAATACCATCAAGATCCACATGGGCCTTTGCTAAAGACCAAGCAATGAGTGGGGGCTTGGTCAGCCCACAATTGCCTGAAATGTTGTGTATGCGTCTCGCCAAGCTTGCGTGTGTGTCAAGGGAAAGGCTGAGTGTGTGAGAATGTGGAGCGCGCGCTGAGGAGCAGGGGAGACATTTCATTGGAAATTCCCTTAACAATTAGCCAAGCATGCATTTTTCAAATATTCACCAAAATTCAACTTTTCATCTTACAGTCAACTTTTTCTGAGATTTGTGTACTAAACATTCTCAAGAGTCTTCATGAAATTCTGATTGAATCAGAGTTTTTTGACTGGCGGATGTGTAAAGCATTATTTTAGCGTTAGAAATAAATTAGATTTCCTTTATTTCAATCATTTTTTAAGATATTAATTTGCCTTCTCACATGGGAACATGATGTAGTGTCTTTCACGTGACACACCAAGTTTGGTGTTGATAGTTCAAAGATTTGCTGAGATTTGATCCAACTTCCTGTTTGGTTGCTTTGTTGACGATTTTGATTGGCTGTACCGGACAAACGGTTTTGAAATTCAAAAATCTGTTGAAGAGTTCAGTGAGGGTTGCTCTGACGATGATACCTGCCAATTCTGGGGAAGATTGGACAAAAATTGTAGGAGAAGTAGCGACAAAACGTGTTTCCTAAATCTTTAATTTACAAAAAAATCCAATATGGCGGCCGTTATAAGTTATTGGGGCTTTTTTGTTCCTCATGAGAAATAAGGCATATCTAATGAATTTCAGAATTTTGGGACAAATGGGATGCGAATGGCATCACTTTGTAAATGGACAATTGGGGCTTGGCCGTAGCGCCACCTATGGATAATGGTGCGTCATTTGTGGTGTGGTAGTTACTCCTGGCCTATACTATCAATGTTTCAGGATTTTGAGAACTTTTTCTAAAATGCATTACCATCAAGATCCACAAGGGCCTTCACTTCAAGCCAAGGAATGAGTGGGGGCTTGGTCAGCCCACAATTGCCTGAAATGTTGTGTATGCGTCTCGCCAAGCCCGCGCGTGTGTCAAGGGAAAGGCTGAGTGTGTGAGAGTGTGGAGCACGCGCGCGCTGAAGAGCAGGGGAGACATTTCATTGGAAATTTCGTTAGCAATTAGCCAAGCATGCATGTTTCAAATATTCACCACAAATCGACTTTTCTTGTTACAGTCAACTATTCCTCAGATTTGTGTACTAAAAATTCTCAAGAGTCTTCATATGAACTTGTGATTGAATCAAAGTATCAATTTTTGACCGGCGGATGTGTAAAGCATTATTTTAGCGTTAGCGATAAATTAGATTTGCTTTATATCAACCATTTTTGGAGATATGAAATAGCCTTTGCACATGGTAACATGTTGTAGTGTCTTCCTTGTGACATACCAAGTTACGTGTTGATATCTCAAAGATTTGCTGAGATTTGACCCAACTTCCTGTTTGGTTGCTTTTTTGCTGATTTTGATTGGCTGTGCCGGACAAACGGTTTAGAAAATCAAAACGCCATGGGATAACTTTTGTGAGGCTTGGTCTGAAGATCATCTCTGGTCATTTTGAAGAAGATTTGACAAAAATTGTAGGAGTAGAGAAAAAACGTTTTTCAATTAATTCAAAATGGCGGCCGCATCAATTCGGCTTTTATCACAAGTTATCATGTGTCACACACGGGATGTCCCAAGATATCATGAGACAAAGGAATCACTTAATAAAGGCAAAGAAATCAATAGTTATTGGCCAAAACACATTTTTGCTTCCTGCGGCCACGCCCAGTAATCACATGACACCAAATTGTGTAGACATCCTCAGAAGAGGGTTCCGAGTCATCATACCAAGTTTGGCGTTGATATTTCAAAGATTTGCTGAGATATGACTTCACTTCTTGTTTGGCGGCTTTTCTGCTGAATTTGATTGGCTGTACCGAACAAACGGTTGTGAGAATCAAAATTCTTTTCGATAACTTTTGTGAGGCTTGGTCTGAAGATCATCATTGGTAATTTTAAAGAAGATCTGACCAAAATTGTAGGAGGAGTAGGCTTTCAAAGGTTTTTGATAAAACCGGAAATGGCGGAAAATCTATATAACCGGAAATTGACGTCATAGGGTGAACTCGTTGAACTCGTCTTGATCCATGGAATCCAATGGTACCTAATTTTTGAAAATCAGTCATACGGTTCAAAAGTTGCGTGTGTAAACACAAGTCCAACTTTGACCCATTGGTGGCGCTAGAGTGGTCTAATAGGATACATGAAACTTGGTGTAGGTATAGAAGGAACTGTCCTTAATGAGTGTGCCAAATTTCTCAAAAAGTTATCCAAGGGTTCTAGGGGCTGCCATTGACTCCCATGGAACTAGAATAATAATAATAATAATAATAATAAAACTAACAATAACAATAGGTTTCCTCCTTACGGAGGAATCCTAATAATAAAACTAACAATAACAATAGGTTTCCTCCTTACGGAGGAATCCTAATAATAATAAAACTAACAATAACAATAGGTTTCCTCCTTACGGAGGAATCCTAATAATACTAACAATAACAATAGGTGCCTCGCAGCTTCGCTGCTTGGCCCCTAATAATACTAACAATAACAATAGGTGCCACGCAGCTTCGCTGCTTGGCCCCTAAATATAGCTGCAAGCAGCAATGGAGGGGCCAAGCAGTCCAGAGCAGGACATGGCCTCCATAGCACTTGTGCAACAATTAAGTCACAACAACCTGTTGCACTCATGCAACACACCAAGTTTGGTTGAAATATATGTTTGCGTTCAAGAGTACTGAGAGTTCAAAGTTATTTTTCTGGTATAACACTGCAGGCCTCCTCTGCTCCTCATGGGAACGATGGAACCCAAGTTTGGTGACAATCGCGCAAATGGTTGCTGAGATATGCTCTTGCGCCTCGTTTGGCGGCTTCGCCACCGCTTTTGATCGTCTCTACCGAACAAACGTTTTTGAAAATTGAAAATTCATCTGATTGCTTTTGTGAAACTGGGTCTAAAGATCATCTTTGCCAAATTTGGTAAACATTGGACAAAAATTGGGGCGTGCAAAAGGTTTTTACACTTTTCCATGAAATCCAAAATGGCAGCCACGTCCGTTCGAATTTTATGAAAAGTTATTAATAGTCAGGCTTGATATCTCACAAGACATCAACAGACGAAGAAATTACTTTATTAAGGTAAAAACTTAAACAGTTATTAGCCAAAACACGTTTATGCTTCCGGCCACGCCCCCTTTTAGTCACATGACACAATTCTTGGAGGACATCCTTAGAATAAAGTTCCGAGTAGGCGTACCAACTTTGGTGTCACTGCCTCAAAGAACTGCTGAGATATGGTTTCACTTCCTGTTTGGCGGCTTTTCTGCAGAATTTGATTGGCTGTACCGGAAAAACGGTTGTGAGGATCAAAATTATTTTCGATAACTTTTGTGAGGCTTGGTCTGAAGATCATATCTGGTAATTTTGAAGAAGATTTGACAACATTTCTAGGAGGAGTAGGCTTTCAAAGGTTTTTGATAAAACCGGAAATGGCGGAAAATCTATATAACCGGTAATTGACGTCATGGTGTGCATTGAATTCGGCTTGATCCAGGGAATCCAATGGTACCTCATTTTTGAAAATGGGTCATACGGTTCAAAAGTTGCGTGTGTAAACACAACTCCAACTTTGACCCATTGGTGGAGCTAGAGTGCCAAAGTATGGGACATGAAACTTTGTAAATTGGACCAATTGGTGCCTCGCAGCTTCGCTGCTTGGCCCCTAATAATAATAATAATAAATATAGCTGCAGGCAGCAATGGCGGGTTCCTCCTCAGCATTGCAAACCATTACAAAATTGACATGACACAGACATGTATTTCATACATGTACACAACATTTCAAGACAATTGGATCAATGGCTGATTTGAAGTCATTTTTTGAAATTCTTCACAAATTGTCACTGTAGAGAAATATCCATGCTGCCGACATTATGGGTTCTTGAGACTTATTTGTTCCCCATTGGCAATAAGGCATGCGTACCAACTTTTAGACATGTTGGACTGACAGGGTTAAAATGCCACCCTTTTGAAAGTGACAACTTTGAAGCGTGTTGTGTCAGGCCACCTGTGCTCTGGTCAGGCCCATCATGCAGAGATCCATTCTTTAAAAGCTTTGATTACAACAATAACTTTATGAAAGTGAGGATACACTTCACTAAAGGAAGTGTGTAGGTTATGTACTACTACTGCTTGCTCTGCCCACACACTTTCCCCATCCATGCGGTTTCCCTCTATCCCAGCGCAGGTCATGCCAAGGCATAAATGCGGCAGCCGTATGAGTATTAGAAGTAGCCCAAAAAACATACCATACACAGTCACACTGTTTTCAAAACTGAAACTGGTTAGAAGACCATGGCTATTAGAACTCTACCTGAATTGAGCTCTCTCTAGAGTCTCAGTCAAACAACTGTCAAGAGTCATGTAGGGAACTGGACCAAGGTATAGCTAATGTCCAGCTGTTAGCAAGTGTACCTTGTGATGGTACAGCAGCTTAACAATACTTTGTCATGGTCAGACTCTCTGATCCCATTAAACTACACAACATGCACAATCAGGGTGACCAACAGTATTATCTTAAGTAAAAAACAATAACATTACACACATTTAAGTGAACGAACACAACAACTGAAATCCCTTGCACAGCTGTTGTAACCAAACTATTTTCCACAGCTATTTGCGTTTTTGGTGTGCACTGCATGCTGGGTACCCAAGGGCGCTGACGCTACAATATTTATTATCTAGCTGTCTTCCGGCTGTGTAATATGACGAGATGCTAGCGATGCAAACATGAAAGCTTGTCTCGGGGGGTCATGCATGTGATCTCACTACAAGCTTTTGATTACACGTGAGGACTGTTAGCAAAGTATTTCTATTCGTGTTTTGTTAGTGATTGAATGGTAATGTCAGCTAGCTAAAAACAATGTTAGTTAGCTTGGCTAAAATGGTTTTCATAGCAACAGATATCAACAAATCAGATCAATCTAACTTTATTCAGAAGGGGGGGGGGTGGGAACATATAAACTAGAGGTGAAATGGTAGGCATTGTTCTGCCTTGAAGCTGCGTGCGCATCCTCATTGTTTGTAACCACCAACCCATCTATATGTAAAGATAACATCCAAGCTAGCAATTTTGCCAAATTTGACTGCAGATTTTTTACACCATATGTACTTCGTTATGGTTTTTGAGTCAAACAACTTGCTAAATGATTAAATGTCTGTTAAATGTCAAATCCAACTTTAAATGTATAAAAGAGAGAATTAAACCTAGAGGTTGAAAAGGCTACGTTTGTCTAAACTGACATGCACAAACTCAGAGCACTGAGTTTCAACATCCATGTACACATTTTGTCTCTATTTTTTACTCTACTCTTTAACGCATGACTATGTTTAACTTAATGTCAGCACCTCTCTGTCATCAATTGTCTCTGGAGTGGGGGATGGGGGCTTCTTATCCAACAAATTACATCCCTGAACTTTTAAAACATATCAATGGCCTACTACAATTGTAAACATCCTTTGGCCTTCCCATGCTGGGAAGAAAACTACAGTTTTTCTTTGATTAAACGTTGACCTTGAATAAACGCTGCACCAAAAATGAACATTGTGTAATAAATGGCACCTTCGATTAAACGCCTCCCCCAAAAAATCAGAAAACGGTTATTTAATTGGTTAAATTAAAACACAGTATTTATTACACAAGTAATTTTCAAGTGTAGCATACTATTATCCCATGAAACACTGGCAGGCACAAGTGTCTTTCTTGCTACAGATTTATTTGAAGCTTTTTCTCCAAATCCACCGTTAAAACTAAACTCACGCTGTAATGAGAAAATAAAGACCACATTAGCTTAATATGAACATGCAATGACATGCGCAGCATGTAAATAACATTCACCAAAGTCAAATACAGACACAAAACAACATACTTTGTTGGCTGCATGCTGTAGCCTACACAAGGGAATAGAGGTTTCCTTAGATTGCTAACAACCTCTATAACAACCTTAAACTTATCACTTAGAGTGAATGTGCATAAAGCTCCAGGACCTGACAACATCCCTGGCTGTGTTCTCAAGGCCTGTGCTCCTGAACTGGCAGAGGTGTTCACTGACATCTTTAACCTCTCCCTGTCGCAGTCTGTCGTCCCCAATAGGTTCAAGGGGGCCACCATCATCCCAGTCTCTAAGAAACCATCAGTGAGCTGTCTCAATGATTACCGCCCTGTTGCCCTGTTGTGATGAAATGCTTTGAGACGTTAGTCAAAGACCACATTACATCCTGCCTGTCACCTGCATTAGACCCACTCCAGTTTGCATATAGGCCGAACAGGTCTACAGATGATGTTGTAGCTTTGGCCTTGAACACTGCTCTCTTTCACTTGGATCAGAACAACATATACGTGCGGATGCTCTTCATCGACTTCAGCTCCGTTTTCAACACCATAGTACCATCCAGGCTCATCATAAAACTACAGGACCGGAACATCAGTCCTTCCATGTGCAGCTGGACAGGACACAGGCAGTACGGCTAGGTAACATCACCCCACCAGTCTAACACTCAGCACTTGTGTGTTAGACTGAGTTGTGTGTTAAGCCCACTGTTGTACTCTCTGTTCACCTATGGTGTGCAGCCACAAACAGCTCCAACACTATCATTATGTTTGCTGATGACACCACCATTATCGGCTGCATCAAGAATGGTGATGAGTCTGCCTACAGAGCAGAGGTGGCAACAATGACATCCTGGTGTCAGCATAACAGCCTGTTGCTTAATGTAGCAAAAACCAAGGAGTTGATAGTGGACTACAGGCGGCTGCAGGGAGAACATGCACCCATTCACATCGAGGGCACAGCTGTGGAGAGTCAAAAGTTTCAGATTTTTTGGTATCAACATCAGTGAGGATCTGAGCTGGACCACCATATTGGTGTGGTTACAAGGACAGCGAAACAGAGGCTCTTTTTTCAGCGGCGACTGTGGAAATTTGGCATGGACTGCACTATACTGACCAATTTTTACCGGTGCACCATTGAGAGCATACTGACTGGTGGCATTACAACATGGTTTGGCAACAGCACTGCCCAGGACAGGAAGACACTACAAAGAGTGGTCGAATCTGCACAGCGTATTACAAGGACTGCATTACCATCCATTCAGGACCTTTACAGCCAGCGGTGCAGGAGAAAGGCCAAGTGGATCATTTCTGACCCTAGTCATCCCTGCCACAGTCTTTTCTCCCTCCTGCCTTCTGGAAGGCGATACAAGAGTATAAGGTCCTGTACCAGCAGATACAGGGATAGTTTTCTCACGTATGCCATCAGGATGCTGAACTGTCCTTGAAATATCTTTTTGCACTACAATTTTTCTTATTTTTTCTACCCCTTTTCCCCATTCTTTAGTATTGAATTTTTTTATTCTGCAAGTTGAACGGACATTGAGCACAAAGAATTTCATTACTTATAAATGCTGTTTATGAGTATATGATAATAAACTTGAACTTGAAACTTATCAGAGCTTTAAATTGTCTGTGCTTCGCTTGCTGTTAGGTTGTCGACTCTCTCACTCATGAGCGTCCCAAAAGGCCTTCAAAATAAAGTCACGTAATAATTCTGAATACAATTATATAATTCTAAATTAAGACATTGCTTGAAAAAAAATTATACATTATTATAATGCAATTGCGACAATTGCATTCAGGCCTATAGATAGTTACACATATTGTATACAATATGGCGAGGTAGCTGACTTAACCATTCCTGAATGTGCTTTTCATCAACACCAAGTTTGCGTGCTATAGATCTGTTGCTGGTGGTGAGTGCTTTCTGCACAGGTTTCTGTTTGAAAGCTAAAGTGTAAGAATGTTACGGCATGCTGCGTCAGATTTGTACACAAAGTAGAGACACGCGCGGCATACATTTTACACTGGGCTTTTGTTTGACTTCCTTGTCTATTCTGTGTTTGTCTATGGCTGCACTGCAGCTACAATTCACTGAATCTCTCTTACCAATTAAACGTTGCCCTTGAATGAACGCCACCCTCGAATAAACGCTGCACCACTAACTGCTCTATTAAAAGGGTTCACTATGAAGCAAACCATTCTAACAAAATAATAAAAACATTTACAATGATTTCAACAAGAAGTCTCTCTGACTTGACAACTCTCTAAACAAGCAACTTTCCAAAGCAATCTCTGAAACAGCTGACCAGTGTGGTAATTTTATGTTGACAACTAAACCGCTGATTGGAAGTGCGCGGCTGATTGCCAATCACGAGATAGGGAGACTGATAGCCAACTGCCAACAAACGCTGACTAGACCATACCTGCATGCAGCGAATAGAAAGAAAGAGGGGAGAAAAGAAAAAACACACAACCACAACTATACAGACTGAATTAGGACATTTTAAACATGGGTCCGTAACAAAGACGTTGTTAAAAATGCTCATTCACATTCATTTTTCTCAATTAATCTTATCACTTAAACACACTGGTTTAGCATTTTTTCCCACAAGGAAGTCTAACCTCAACAGTGGATCCTTGGTCCCTGGATCTCTTGCTGGAACATGGCATCTAAAAAACACATAGAAAAACCATCAAAAACTATGAAATGTAACATACCACACTACTGCTTAACAATTTCATAGTCTTACATTATCATAACTTCATACTCAACAGTTCTAGTATACAGACCTTTAAGAAAATATTGAAAGGGTTAGGATTCTCAAAACACCAATCTCTGTACTTAAAAAAAATATTTAGACATCCATTATTTACCTTTATTCAATTTACACTGTCTACATTCAAATTTAAGTCTGTAAAATGTAAACATAGAGAAACGGACTCGACTATAAATACAAATTAAGACCAATTGAGAACAATTTATCTTGCAAATGGTTTTTACTTTAAATTCATGTTTCACCAAAAGAATCATCACAGTTTAACACAAATAACCAAACCTTACTGTTAAAATACTGCCAAGCCACTGACTCACATTAGAAAATTAAAACAAATAAACATAGCCTAGAAGATGTACCTGTAGGTCAATTACATAATCAAGAGCATGGAGTAGGAATGGATGGATGACAAAATACCCCGCCGAGCCCAATCCATTAAATATTTCCTACCCATAAGTTAATTTCCGGAAATGCAATAATTCACCAACATTTTGACAATTTCATGCTCCAAACTTTGTGGGAACAGTTTGGAGATGGCCCCTTCCTGTTCTAACATGACTGTGCAACAGTGCACAAAGCAAGGCCCATAAACACATGGATGAGCGAGATTGGTGTGGACGAACTTGAGTGGCCTGCACACAGTCCTGACCTCAACCCAATACAACACCTTTGGGATGAATTAGAGCAGGGACTGCGAGCCAAACCTTCTTGTTCCACATCAATGTTGGACCTCACAAATGCACTTCTGGAAGAATGGTAAAACATTTCCATAAACCTCTTAAACCTTGTGGAAAGCCTTCCTAGACGAGTTGAAACTATTATAGCTACAAAGGGTGGTCCGACATCATATCCTATGGTTTAAGAATGAGATGTCACTCACGTTCATGAGCGTGTAAAGGCAACCGAGCGAATACTTTGGCAATTTAGTGTATAAAATTGATACAAATATAAAATGTTATCAAGAGATGGGAAATCGTGCAGCATAGTACAACATGCCGATTACAAACGTATTGTAGCTCTATAGGCTTTCAATGGAACTCCTAAACGATCAAACCATGAACCCAAACAAAGCTAGCAAGCAAAACAACCATGGTACCATTGCTACTTGTTTAATGCTAGGTAGCTCTATCTGTGCAGCAAACTAGGCTACCTAGCTACAGTTTGGAAAAGAATAACTTACGATGTGAAGACCGTAGAAATAGAACAACCCAACCGCATAGTTACGCACAGTATACAAATTTCAAACGCGTCTCACAGAAGCAAGTATAATGTTAAAGATTGTACGGCTTGCTAGCCTGTAATACTGCCTGTACAAAGAGAAATCCTTAGCTCAGCTAGCCTAGATAGATTAGCTGCTATCCTGTTTACAACAGTATAAAAGTCTTCAAGTTATCATACGAATACAAACGCTAAAATACATGTTTTGTACTGCCGTTGTAGGCTCTTATTACTCACTGTCAAATGTAACAATGAAAATCTCTGAGGGCTGCAGGAGTTCTCCAACGATAAAATAAAATGGTCTTCTTCTTGTGCGTCGTACCAAGCTCGCGCGTGTGTCAAGGGGCTCTGGCCCCTTGTGTGTGAGAGAATGTGGAGCACGCGCGCACAGGAGCAAAGGGAGAGAGGATTTGGGGAAACAGCCCTAGAAATTAGCCAAGCATGCATGTTTCAAATATTCACTAAAAATCGAGTTTTCATGTTACAGTCAACTTTTTCTCAGATTTGTGTACTCAACATTCTCAAGAGTCTTCATATGAACTAGTGATTGAATCAGAGTATCAGTTTTTGGCCGGCGGATGTGTAAAGCATTATTTTAGCATTAGCAATACATTCAATTTGCTTTATATCAATCATTTTTTGAGGTATGAAGTTGCCTTTGCACATGGTAACATGTTGTAGTGTCTTCCACGTGACATACCAAGTTTGGTGTTGATATCTCAAAGATTTGCTGAGATTTGACCAAACGTCCTGTTTGGTTGCTTTGTTGCAGATTTTGATTGGCTCTACCGGACAAACGGTTTTGAAAATCAGAAATCTCTACGATAACTTTTGTGAGGCTCAGTCTGGATATCATCTATGGCAATTTTGAAGAAAATTCGACCAAAAATGTAGGAGGAGTAGGGAAAAAACGCGTTTCCTTAATCTTTATTGTACAGACAAATCCAATATGGTGGCCGTTATAGCTTCTTGAGGCTTTTTTATTCCTCATGAGAAATAAGGCATATGTAATGAATTTCAGAATTTTGGGACTTATGGCCTGCAAATGGCATCAATTTGAAAATTGACATATTGGGGCGTGGCCTGTAGCGCCACCTATTGTCTCACATGGCCCATGTTTGGTATGGTAGTTACTAATGGTCTGCAGTTTCAACATGCCAAATTTCACAACTTTTTACGGTACTGGTCTAGGGGCTGCCATTGACTCCCATGGGTAAAAAATAATAATACCACCAATAACAATAGGGTTCTCCTACCGGAGGAACCCTAAATATAGCTGCAGGCAGCAATGGCGGGTTCCTCCTCAGCATTGCAAACCATTACAAAATTGACATGACACAGACATGTATTTCATACATGTACACAACATTTCAAGACAATTGGATCAATGGCTGATTTGAAGTCATTTTGCACAAATGCACTTCTGGAAGAATGGTGGGGGATGGGGGCTTCTTATCCAACAAATTACATCCCTGAACTTTTAAAACATATCAATGGCCTACTACAATTGTAAACATCCTTTGGCCTTCCCATGCTGGGAAGAAAACTACAGTTTTTCTTTGATTAAACGTTGACCTTGAATAAACGCTGCACCAAAAATGAACATTGTGTAATAAATGGCACCTTCGATTAAACGCCTCCCCCAAAAAATCAGAAAACGGTTATTTAATTGGTTAAATTAAAACACAGTATTTATTACACAAGTAATTTACAAGTGTAGCATACTATTATCCCATGAAACACTGGCAGGCACAAGTGTCTTTCTTGCTACAGATTTATTTGAAGCTTTTTCTCCAAATCCACCGTTAAAACTAAACTCACGCTGTAATGAGAAAATAAAGACCACATTAGCTTAATATGAACATGCAATGACATGCGCAGCATGTAAATAACATTCACCAAAGTCAAATACAGACACAAAACAACATACTTTGTTGGCTGCATGCTGTAGCCTACACAAGGGAATAGAGGTTTCCTTAGATTGCTAACAACCTCTATAACAACCTTAAACTTATCACTTAGAGTGAATGTGCATAAAGCTCCAGGACCTGACAACATCCCTGGCTGTGTTCTCAAGGCCTGTGCTCCTGAACTGGCAGGTGTTCACTGACATCTTTAACCTCTCCCTGTCGCAGTCTGTCGTCCCCAATAGGTTCAAGGGGGCCACCATCATCCCAGTCTCTAAGAAACCATCAGTGAACTGTCTCAATGATTACCGCCCTGTTGCCCTGTTGTGATGAAATGCTTTGAGACGTTAGTCAAAGACCACATTACATCCTGCCTGTCACCTGCATTAGACCCACTCCAGTTTGCATATAGGCCGAACAGGTCTACAGATGATGTTGTAGCTTTGGCCTTGAACACTGCTCTCTTTCACTTGGATCAGAACAACATATACGTGCGGATGCTCTTCATCGACTTCAGCTCCGTTTTCAACACCATAGTACCATCAAGGCTCATCATAAAACTACAGGACCGGAACATCAGTCCTTCCATGTGCAGCTGGACAGGACACAGGCAGTACGGCTAGGTAACATCACCCCACCAGTCTAACACTCAGCACTGGTGCCCCACAGAGTTGTGTGTTAAGCCCACTGTTGTACTCTCTGTTCACCTATGGTTGTGCAGCCACAAAAAGGTCCAACACTATCATTATGTTTGCTGATGACACCACCATTATCGGCTGCATCAAGAATGGTGATGAGTCTGCCTACAGAGCAGAGGTGGCAACAATGACATCCTGGTGTCAGCATAACAGCCTGTTGCTTAATGTAGCAAAAACCAAGGAGTTGATAGTGGACTACAGGCGGCTGCAGGGAGAACATGCACCCATTCACATCGCGGGCAAAGCTGTGGAGAGTCAAAAGTTTCAGATTTTTTGGTATCAACATCAGTGAGGATCTGAGCTGGACCACCATATTGGTGTGGTTACAAGGACAGCGAAACAGAGGCTCTTTTTTCAGTGGCGACTGTGCCCTCGATGTGAATGGGTGCATGTTCTCCCTGCAGCCGCCTGTAGTCCACTATCAACTCCTTGGTTTTTGCTACATTAAGCAACAGGCTGTTATGCTGACACCAGGATGTCATTGTTGCCACCTCTGCTCTGTAGGCAGACTCATCACCATTCTTGATGCAGCCGATAATGGTGGTGTCATCAGCAAACATAATGATAGTGTTGGAGCTGTTTGTGGCTGCACAACCATAGGTGAACAGAGAGTACAACAGTGGGCTTAACACACAACTCTGTGGGGCACCAGTGCTGAGTGTTAGACTGGTGGGGTGATGTTACCTAGCCGTACTGCCTGTGTCCTATCCAGCTGCACATGGAAGGACTGATGTTCCGGTCCTGTAGTTTCATGATGAGCCTGGATGGTACTATGGTGTTGAAAACGGAGCTGAAGTCGATGAAGAGCATCCGCACGTATATGTTGTTCTGATCCAAGTGAAAGAGAGCAGTGTTCAAGGCCAAAGCTACAACATCATCTGTAGACCTGTTCGGCCTATATGCAAACTGGAGTGGGTCTAATGCAGGTGACAGGCAGAATGTAATGTGGTCTTTGACTAACGTCTCAAAGCATTTCATCACAACAGGGCAACAGGGCGGTAATCATTGAGACAGCTCACTGATGGTTTCTTAGAGACTGGGATGATGGTGGCTCCCTTGAACCTATTGGGGACGACAGACTGCGACAGGGAGAGGTTAAAGATGTCAGTGAACACCTCTGCCAGTTCAGGAGCACAGGCCTTGAGAACACAGCCAGGGATGTTGTCAGGTCCTGGAGCTTTATGCACATTCACTCTAAGTGATAAGTTTAAGGTTGTTATAGAGGTTGTTAGCAATCTAAGGAAACCTCTATTCCCTTGTGTAGGCTACAGCATGCAGCCAACAAAGTATGTTGTTTTGTGTCTGTATTTGACTTTGGTGAATGTTATTTACATGCTGCGCATGTCATTGCATGTTCATATTAAGCTAAAGTGGTCTTTATTTTCTCATTACAGCGTGAGTTTAGTTTTAACGGTGGATTTGGAGAAAAAGCTTCAAATAAATCTGTAGCAAGAAAGACACTTGTGCCTGCCAGTGTTTCATGGGATAATAGTATGCTACACTTGTAAATTACTTGTGTAATAAATACTGTGTTTTAATTTAACCAATTAAATAACCGTTTTCTGATTTTTGTGGGGAGGCGTTTAATCGAAGGTGCCATTTATTACACAATGTTCATTTTTGGTGCAGCGTTTATTCAAGGTCAACGTTTAATCAAATAAAAACTGTAGTTTTCTTCCCAGCATGGGAAGGCCAAAGGATGTTTACAATTGTAGTAGGCCATTGATATGTTTTAAAAGTTCAGGGATGTAATTTGTTGGATAAGAAGCCCCCATCCCCCACTCCAGAGACAATTGATGACAGAGAGGTGCTGACATTAAGTTAAACATAGTCATGCGTTAAAGAGTAGAGTAAAAAATAGAGACAAAATGTGTACATGGATGTTGAAACTCAGTGCTCTGAGTTTGTGCATGTCAGTTTAGACAAACGTAGCCTTTTAAACCTCTAGGTTTAATTCTCTCTTTTATACATTTAAAGTTGGATTTGACATTTAACAGACATTTAATCATTTAGCAAGTTGTTTGACTCAAAAACCATAACGAAGTACATATGGTGTAAAAAATCTGCAGTCAAATTTGGCGAAATTGCTAGCTTGGATGTTATCTTTACATATAGATGGGTTGGTGGTTACAAACAATGAGGATGCGCATGCAGCTTCAAGGCAGAACAATGCCTACCATTTCACCTCTAGTTTATATGTTCCCACCCCCCCCCCCCCTTCTGAATAAAGTTAGATTGATCTGATTTGTTGATATCTGTTGCTATGAAAACCATTTTAGCCAAGCTAACTAACATTGTTTTTAGCTAGCTGACATTACCATTCAATCACTAACAAAACACGAATAGAAATACTTTGCTAACAGTCCTCACGTGTAATCAAAAGCTTGTAGTGAGATCACATGCATGACCCCCCGAGACAAGCTTTCATGTTTTCATCGCTAGCATCTCGTCATATTACACAGCCGGAAGACAGCTAGATAATAAATATTGTAGCGTCAGCGCCCTTGGGTACCCAGCATGCAGTGCACACCAAAAACGCAAATAGCTGTGGAAAATAGTTTGGTTACAACAGCTGTGCAAGGGATTTCAGTTGTTGTGTTCGTTCACTTAAATGTGTGTAATGTTATTGTTTTTTACTTAAGTTAATACTGTTGGTCACCCTGATTGTGCAT
The DNA here is from genome assembly GCF_963692335.1 of Osmerus eperlanus. Taxonomy (NCBI): domain Eukaryota; kingdom Metazoa; phylum Chordata; class Actinopteri; order Osmeriformes; family Osmeridae; genus Osmerus; species Osmerus eperlanus. The sequence continues at coordinate 7,349,520 of NC_085024.1, forward strand.
GTTGTGTAGTTTAATGGGATCAGAGAGTCTGACCATGACAAAGTATTGTTAAGCTGCTGTACCATCACAAGGTACACTTGCTAACAGCTGGACATTAGCTATACCTTGGTCCAGTTCCCTACATGACTCTTGACAGTTGTTTGACTGAGACTCTAGAGAGAGCTCAATTCAGGTAGAGTTCTAATAGCCATGGTCTTCTAACCAGTTTCAGTTTTGAAAACAGTGTGACTGTGTATGGTATGTTTTTTGGGCTACTTCTAATACTCATACGGCTGCCGCATTTATGCCTTGGCATGACCTGCGCTGGGATAGAGGGAAACCGCATGGATGGGGAAAGTGTGTGGGCAGAGCAAGCAGTAGTAGTACATAACCTACACACTTCCTTTAGTGAAGTGTATCCTCACTTTCATAAAGTTATTGTTGTAATCAAAGCTTTTAAAGAATGGATCTCTGCATGATGGGCCTGACCAGAGCACAGGTGGCCTGACACAACACGCTTCAAAGTTGTCACTTTCAAAAGGGTGGCATTTTAACCCTGTCAGTCCAACATGTCTAAAAGTTGGTACGCATGCCTTATTGCCAATGGGGAACAAATAAGTCTCAAGAACCCATAATGTCGGCAGCATGGATATTTCTCTACAGTGACAATTTGTGAAGAATTTCAAAAAATGACTTCAAATCAGCCATTCATCCAATTGTCTTGAAATGTTGTGTACATGTATGAAATACATGTCTGTGTCATGTCAATTTTGTAATGGTTTGCAATGCTGAGGAGGAACCCGCCATTGCTGCCTGCAGCTATATTTGGTGGTATTATTATGTTTTACCCATGGGAGTCAATGGCAGCCCCTAGACCAGTACCGTAAAAAGTTTTGAAATTTGGCATGTTGAAACTGCAGACCATTAATAACTACCATACCAAACATGGGCCATGTGAGACAATAGGTGGCGCTACAGGCCACGCCCCAATATGTCAATTTTCAAATTGATGCCATTTGCAGGCCATAAGTCCCAAAATTCTGAAATTCATTACATATGCCTTATTTCTCATGAGGAATAAAAAAGCCTCAAGAAGCTATAACGGCCGCCATATTGGATTTTTCTGTACAATAAAGATTAAGGAAACGCGTTTTTTCCCTACTCCTCCTACATTTTTGGTCGAATTTTCTTCAAAATTGCCATAGATGATATCCAGACTGAGCCTCACAAAAGTTATCGTAGGGATTTCTGATTTTCAAAACCGTTTGTCCGGTAGAGCCAATCAAAATCTGCAACAAAGCAACCAAACAGGACGTTTGGTCAAATCTCAGCAAATCTTTGAGATATCAACACCAAACTTGGTATGTCACGTGGAAGACACTACAACATGTTACCATGTGCAAAGGCAACTTCATACCTCAAAAAATGATTGATATAAAGCAAATTGAATTTATTGCTAATGCTAAAATAATGCTTTACACATCCGCCGGCCAAAAACTGATACTCTGATTCAATCACTAGTTCATATGAAGACTCTTGAGAATGTTGAGTACACAAATCTGAGAAAAAGTTGACTGTAACATGAAAACTCGATTTTTAGTGAATATTTGAAACATGCATGCTTGGCTAATTTCTAGGGCTGTTTCCCCAAATCCTCTCTCCCTTTGCTCCTGTGCGCGCGTGCTCCACATTCTCACACACACAAGGGGCTCGCGCGAGCTTGGTACGACGCACAAGAAGAAGACCATTTTATAGTTGGAGAAGACTTGAAGACAACGACTGACGAGACTCCTGCAGCCCTCAGAGATTTTCATTGTTACATTTGACAGTGAGTAATAAGAGCCTACAACGGCAGTACAAAACATGTATTTTAGCGTTTGTATTCGTATGATAACTTGAAGACTTTTATACTGTTGTAAACAGGATAGCAGCTAATCTATCTACAGTAGGCTAGCTGAGCTAAGGATTTCTCTTTGTACAGGCAGTATTACAGGCTAGCAAGCCGTACAATCTTTAACATTATACTTGCTTCTGTGAGACGCGTTTGAAATTTGTATACTGTGCGTAACTATGCGGTTGGGTTGTTCTATTTCTACGGTCTTCACATCGTAAGTTATTCTTTTCCAAACTGTAGCTAGGTAGCCTAGTTTGCTGCACAGATAGAGCTACCTAGCATTAAACAAGTAGCAATGGTACCATGGTTGTTTTGCTTGCTAGCTTTGTTTGGGTTCATGGTTTGATCGTTTAGGAGTTCCATTGAAAGCCTATAGAGCTACAATACGTTTGTAATCGGCATGTTGTACTATGCTGCACGATTTCCCATCTCTTGATAACATTTTATATTTGTATCAATTTTATACACTAAATTGCCAAAGTATTCGCTCGGTTGCCTTTACACGCTCATGAACGTGAGTGACATCTCATTCTTAAACCATAGGATATGATGTCGGACCACCCTTTGTAGCTATAATAGTTTCAACTCGTCTAGGAAGGCTTTCCACAAGGTTTAAGAGGTTTATGGAAATGTTTTACCATTCTTCCAGAAGTGCATTTGTGAGGTCCAACATTGATGTGGAACAAGAAGGTTTGGCTCGTAGTCCCTGCTCTAATTCATCCCAAAGGTGTTGTATTGGGTTGAGGTCAGGACTGTGTGCAGGCCACTCAAGTTCGTCCACACCAATCTCTCTCATCCATGTGTTTATGGGCCTTGCTTTGTGCACTGTTGCACAGTCATGTTAGAACAAGAAGGGGCCATCTCCAAACTGTTCCCACAAAGTTTGGAGCATGAAATTGTCAAAATGTTGGTGAATTATTGCATTTCAGGAAATTAACTTATGGGTAGGAAATATTTAATGGATTGGGCTCGGCGGGGTATTTTGTCATCCATCCATTCCTACTCCATGCTCTTGATTATGTAATTGACCTACAGGTACATCTTCTAGGCTATGTTTATTTGTTTTAATTTTCTAATGTGAGTCAGTGGCTTGGCAGTATTTTAACAGTAAGGTTTGGTTATTTGTGTTAAACTGTGATGATTCTTTTGGTGAAACATGAATTTAAAGTAAAAACCATTTGCAAGATAAATTGTTCTCAATTGGTCTTAATTTGTATTTATAGTCGAGTCCGTTTCTCTATGTTTACATTTTACAGACTTAAATTTGAATGTAGACAGTGTAAATTGAATAAAGGTAAATAATGGATGTCTAAATATTTTTTTTAAGTACAGAGATTGGTGTTTTGAGAATCCTAACCATTTCAATATTTTCTTAAAGGTCTGTATACTAGAACTGTTGAGTATGAAGTTATGATAATGTAAGACTATGAAATTGTTAAGCAGTAGTGTGGTATGTTACATTTCATAGTTTTTGATGGTTTTTCTATGTGTTTTTTAGATGCCATGTTCCAGCAAGAGATCCAGGGACCAAGGATCCACTGTTGAGGTTAGACTTCCTTGTGGGAAAAAATGCTAAACCAGTGTGTTTAAGTGATAAGATTAATTGAGAAAAATGAATGTGAATGAGCATTTTTAACAACGTCTTTGTTACGGACCCATGTTTAAAATGTCCTAATTCAGTCTGTATAGTTGTGGTTGTGTGTTTTTTCTTTTCTCCCCTCTTTCTTTCTATTCGCTGCATGCAGGTATGGTCTAGTCAGCGTTTGTTGGCGGTTGGCTATCAGTCTCCCTATCTCGTGATTGGCAATCAGCCGCGCACTTCCAATCAGCGGTTTAGTTGTCAACATAAAATTACCACACTGGTCAGCTGTTTCAGAGATTGCTTTGGAAAGTTGCTTGTTTAGAGAGTTGTCAAGTCAGAGAGACTTCTTGTTGAAATCATTGTAAATGTTGTTATTATTTTGTTAGAATGGTTTGCTTCATAGTGAACCCTTTTAATAGAGCAGTTAGTGGTGCAGCGTTTATTCGAGGGTGGCGTTCATTCAAGGGCAACGTTTAATTGGTAAGAGAGATTCAGTGAATTGTAGCTGCAGTGCAGCCATAGACAAACAGAATAGACAAGGAAGTCAAACAAAAGCCCAGTGTAAAATGTATGCCGCGCGTGTCTCTACTTTGTGTACAAATCTGACGCAGCATGCCGTAACATTCTTACACTTTAGCTTTCAAACAGAAACCTGTGCAGAAAGCACTCACCACCAGCAACAGATCTATAGCACGCAAACTTTGTGTTGATGAAAAGCACATTCAGGAATGGTTAAGTCAGCTACCTCGCCATATTGTATACAATATGTATAACTCTATAGGCCTGAATGCAATTGTCGCAATTGCATTATAATAATGTATAATTTTTTTTCAAGCAATGTCTTAATTTAGAATTATATAATTGTATTCAGAATTATTATGTGACTTTATTTTGAAGGCCTTTTGGGACGCTCATGAGTGAGAGAGTCGACAACCTAACAGCAAGCGAAGCACAGACAATTTAAAGCTCTGATAAAAGTTTCAAGTTCAAGTTTATTATCATATACTCATAAACAGCATTTATAAGTAATGAAATTCTTTGTGCTCAATGTCCGTTCAACTTGCAGAATAAAAAAATTAAATACTAAAGAATGGAGAAAAAGGGTAGAAAAAATAAGAAAAATTGTAGTGCAAAAAGATATTTCAAGGACAGTTCAGCATCCTGATGGCATGTGTGAGAAAACTATCCCTGTATCTGCTGGTACAGGACCTTATACTCTTGTATCGCCTTCCAGAAGGCAGGAGGGAGAAAAGACTGTGGCAGGGATGACTAGGGTCAGAAATGATCCACTTGGCCTTTCTCCTGCACCGCTGGCTGTAAAGGTCCTGAATGGATGGTAATGCAGTCCTTGTAATACGCTGTGCAGATTTGACCACTCTTTGTAGTGTCTTCCTGTCCTGGGCAGTGCTGTTGCCAAACCATGTTGTAATGCCACCAGTCAGTATGCTCTCAATGGTGCACCGGTAAAAATTGGTCAGTATAGTGCAGTCCATGCCAAATTTCCACAGTCGCCGCTGAAAAAAGAGCCTCTGTTTCGCTGTCCTTGACCACCAATATGGTGGTCCAGCTCAGATCCTCACTGATGTTGATACCAAAAAATCTGAAACTTTTGACTCTCCACAGCTGTGCCCGCGATGTGAATGGGTGCATGTTCTCCCTGCAGCCGGTTGGTTTTTGCTACATTAAGCAACAGGCTGTTAAGCTGACACCAGGATGTCATTGTTGCCACCTCTGCTCTGTAGGCAGACTCATCACCATTCTTGATGCAGCCGATAATGGTGGTGTCATCAGCAAACATAATGATAGTGTTGGACCTTTTTGTGGCTGCACAACCATAGGTGAACAGAGAGTACAACAGTGGGCTTAACACACAACTCTGTGGGGCACCAGTGCTGAGTGTTAGACTGGTGGGGTGATGTTACCTAGCCGTACTGCCTGTGTCCTGTCCAGCTGCACATGGAAGGACTGATGTTCCGGTCCTGTAGTTTTATGATGAGCCTGGATGGTACTATGGTGTTGAAAACGGAGCTGAAGTCGATGAAGAGCATCCGCACGTATATGTTGTTCTGATCCAAGTGAAAGAGAGCAGTGTTCAAGGCCAAAGCTACAACATCATCTGTAGACCTGTTCGGCCTATATGCAAACTGGAGTGGGTCTAATGCAGGTGACAGGCAGGATGTAATGTGGTCTTTGACTAACGTCTCAAAGCATTTCATCACAACAGGGCAACAGGGCGGTAATCATTGAGACAGCTCACTGATGGTTTCTTAGAGACTGGGATGATGGTGGCCCCCTTGAACCTATTGGGGACGACAGACTGCGACAGGGAGGGGTTAAAGATGTCAGGGAACACCTCTGCCAGTTCAGGAGCACAGGCCTTGAGAACACAGCCAGGGATGTTGTCAGGTCCTGGAGCTTTATGCACATTCACTCTAAGTGATAAGTTTAAGGTTGTTATAGAGGTTGTTAGCAATCTAAGGAAACCTCTATTCCCTTGTGTAGGCTACAGCATGCAGCCAACAAAGTATGTTGTTTTGTGTCTGTATTTGACTGTGGTGAATGTTATTTACATGCTGCGCATGTCATTGCATGTTCATATTAAGCTAATGTGGTCTTTATTTTCTCATTACAGCGTGAGTTTAGTTTTAACGGTGGATTTGGAGAAAAAGCTTCAAATAAATCTGTAGCAAGAAAGACACTTGTGCCTGCCAGTGTTTCATGGGATAATAGTATGCTACACTTGTAAATTACTTGTGTAATAAATACTGTGTTTTAATTTAACCAATTAAATAACCGTTTTCGGATTTTTTGGGGGAGGCGTTTAATCGAAGGTGCCATTTATTACACAATGTTCATTTTTGGTGCAGCGTTTATTCAAGGTCAACGTTTAATCAAAGAAAAACTGTAGTTTTCTTCCCAGCATGGGAAGGCCAAAGGATGTTTACAATTGTAGTAGGCCATTGATATGTTTTAAAAGTTCAGGGATGTAATTTGTTGGATAAGAAGCCCCCATCCCCCACTCCAGAGACAATTGATGACAGAGAGGTGCTGACATTAAGTTAAACATAGTCATGCGTTAAAGAGTAGAGTAAAAAATAGAGACAAAATGTGTACATGGATGTTGAAACTCAGTGCTCTGAGTTTGTGCATGTCAGTTTAGACAAACGTAGCCTTTTAAACCTCTAGGTTTGATTCTCTCTTTTATACATTTAAAGTTGGATTTGACATTTAACAGACATTTAATCATTTAGCAAGTTGTTTGACTCAAAAACCATAACGAAGTACATATGGTGTAAAAAATCTGCAGTCAAATTTGGCGAAATTGCTAGCTTGGATGTTATCTTTACATATAGATGGGTTGGTGGTTACAAACAATGAGGATGCGCACGCAGCTTCAAGGCAGAACAATGCCTACCATTTCACCTCTAGTTTATATGTTCCCACCCCCCCCCCCCCCCTTCTGAATAAAGTTAGATTGATCTGATTTGTTATCTGTTGCTATGAAAACCATTTTAGCCAAGCTAACTAACATTGTTTTTAGCTAGCTGACATTACCATTCAATCACTAACAAAACACGAATAGAAATACTTTGCTAACAGTCCTCACGTGTAATCAAAAGCTTGTAGTGAGATCACATGCATGACCCCCCGAGACAAGCTTTCATGTTTGCATCGCTAGCATCTCGTCATATTACACAGCTAGATAATAAATATTGTAGCGTCAGCGCCCTTGGGTACCCAGCATGCAGTGCACACCAAAAACGCAAATAGCTGTGGAAAATAGTTTGGTTACAACAGCTGTGCAAGGGATTTCAGTTGTTGTGTTCCTTCACTTAAATGTGTGTAATGTTATTGTTTTTTACTTAAGATAATACTGTTGGTCACCCTGATTGTGCATGTTGTGTAGTTTAATGGGATCAGAGAGTCTGACCATGACAAAGTATTGTTAAGCTGCTGTACCATCACAAGGTACACTTGCTAACAGCTGGACATTAGCTATACCTTGGTCCAGTTCCCTACATGACTCTTGACAGTTGTTTGACTGAGACTCTAGAGAGAGCTCAATTCAGGTAGAGTTCTAATAGCCATGGTCTTCTAACCAGTTTCAGTTTTGAAAACAGTGTGACTGTGTATGGTATGTTTTTTGGGCTACTTCTAATACTCATACGGCTGCCGCATTTATGCCTTGGCATGACCTGCGCTGGGATAGAGGGAAACAGCATGGATGGGGAAAGTGTGTGGGCAGACCAAGCAGTAGTAGTACATAACCTACACACTTCCTTTAGTGAAGTGTATCCTCACTTTCATAAAGTTATTGTTGTAATCAAAGCTTTTAAAGAATGGATCTCTGCATGATGGGCCTGACCAGAGCACAGGTGGCCTGACACAACACGCTTCAAAGTTGTCACTTTCAAAAGGGTGGCATTTTAACCCTGTCAGTCCAACATGTCTAAAAGTTGGTACGCATGCCTTATTGCCAATGGGGAACAAATAAGTCTCAAGAACCCATAATGTCGGCAGCATGGATATTTCTCTACAGTGACAATTTGTGAAGAATTTCAAAAAATGACTTCAAATCAGCCATTGATCCAATTGTCTTGAAATGTTGTGTACATGTATGAAATACATGTCTGTGTCATGTCAATTTTGTAATGGTTTGCAATGCTGAGGAGGAACCCGCCATTGCTGCCCGCAGCTATATTTATTATTATTATTATTATTATTATACTTCTTAAGACTGGGTGTCTATGGCAGGCCCTAGAAGCGCTTGGTCGAAAGTTGTGAAATTTGGCACACTCATTGGGGACAGTCCCCTGGTCCAATTCACAAAGTTTCATGTCCCATACTCGGGCACTCTAGCGCCACCAATGGGTCAAAGTTGGACTTGTGTTTACACACGCAACTTTTGAACCGTATGACCAATTTTAAAAAATGAGGTACCATTGGATTCCCTGGACCAAGACGAGTTCAACACACCCTATGGGGTCAATTTCCGGTTATATAGATTTTCCGCTATTTCCGGTTTTATCAAAAACCTTTAAAAGCCTACTCCTCCTACAATCTTTGTCAAATCTTCTTCAAAATTACCAGATATGCTCTTCAGACCAAGCCGCACAAAAGTTATGGTAGAGCATTTTGATACCCACAACCGTTTGTCCGTGACAGCCAATCAAAATAAGCAGAAAAGCCGCCAAACAGGAAGTGAAGTCATATCTCAGCAGTTGTTTGAGGCAGTGAAACTAAATTTGGTACGCCGCCTCGGAACCTTATTCTGAGGATGTCCTCCAAAAATTGTGTCATGTGACTAAAAGGGGGCGTGGCCGGAAGCATAAACGCGTTTTGGCTAATAACAGTTGAAGTGTTTACCTTAATAAAGTAATTTCTTTGTCTGTTGATGTCTTGTGAGATATAAAGCCTGACTATTAATAACTTTTCATAAAATTCGAATGGACGTGGCCGCCATTTTGGATTTCATGGAAAAGTGTAAAAACCTTTTGCACGCCCCAATTTTTGTCCAATGTTTACCAAATTTGGCAAAGATGATCTTTAGACCTAGTTTCACAAAAGGAATCAGATGAATTTTCAATTTTCAAAAACGTTTGTTCGGTAGAGACAATCAAAAGCGGTGGCAAAGCCGCCAAACGAGGCGCAAGAGCATATCTCAGCAACCATTTGCGCGATTGTCACCAGACTTGGGTTCCATCGTTCCCATGAGGAGCAGAGGAGGCCTGCGGTGTTATACCAGAAAAATTACTTTGAACTCTCAGTACTCTTGAACGCAAACATATATTTCAACCAAACTTGGTGTGTTGCATGAGTGCAACAGGTTGTTGTGACTTAATTGTTGCGCAAGTGCTATGGAGGCCATGTCCTGCTCTGGACTGCTTGGCCCCTCCATTGCTGCTTGCAGCTATATTTATTAGGGTTCCTCCGGTAGGAGAACCCTATTGTTATTGGTGGTATTATTATGTTTTACCCATGGGAGTCAATGGCAGCCCCTAGACCAGTACCGTAAAAAGTTGTGAAATTTGGCATGTTGAAACTGCAGACCATTAGTAACTACCATACCAAACATGGGCCATGTGAGACAATAGGTGGCGCTACAGGCCACGCCCCAATATGTCAATTTTCAAATTGATGCCATTTGCAGGCCATAAGTCCCAAAATTCTGAAATTCATTACATATGCCTTATTTCTCATGAGGAATAAAAAAGCCTCAAGAAGCTATAACGGCCGCCATATTGGAATTTGTCTGTACAATAAAGATTAAGGAAACGCGTTTTTTCCCTACTCCTCCTACATTTTTGGTCGAATTTTCTTCAAAATTGCCATAGATGATATCCAGACTGAGCCTCACAAAAGTTATCGTAGGGATTTCTGATTTTCAAAACCGTTTGTCCGGTAGAGCCAATCAAAATCTGCAACAAAGCAACCAAACAGGACGTTTGGTCAAATCTCAGCAAATCTTTGAGATATCAACACCAAACTTGGTATGTCACGTGGAAGACACTACAACATGTTACCATGTGCAAAGGCAACTTCATACCTCTAAAAATGATTGATATAAAGCAAATTGAATTTATTGCTAATGCTAAAATAATGCTTTACACATCCGCCGGCCAAAAAACTATACTCTGATTCAATCACTAGTTCATATGAAGACTCTTGAGAATGTTGAGTACACAAATCTGAGAAAAAGTTGACTGTAACATGAAAACTCGATTTTTAGTGAATATTTGAAACATGCATGCTTGGCTAATTTCTAGGGCTGTTTCCCCAAATCCTCTCTCCCTTTGCTCCTGTGCGCGCGTGCTCCACATTCTCACACACACAAGGGGCTAGAGCCCCTTGACACACGCGCGAGCTTGGTACACGCACAAGAAGACGACCATTTTATTTTATCGTTGGAGAACTCCTGCAGCCCTCAGAGATTTTCATTGTTACATTTGACAGTGAGTAATAAGATCCTACAATGGCAGTACAAAACATGTATTTTAGCGTTTGTATTCGTATGATAACTTGAAGACTTTTATACTGTCGTAAACAGGATAGCAGCTAATCTATCTAGGCTAGCTGAGCTAAGGATATCTCTTTGTACAGACAGTATTACAGGCTAGCAAGTCGTAAAATCTTTAACATTATACTTGCTTCTGTGAGACGCGTTTGAAATTTGTATACTGTGCGTAACTATGCGGTTGGGTTGTTCTATTTTTACATGTCATTGTTGATGTAATTTAAATTAGTACGGTGAGTTCCAAATGTGTCTTTCGATTAAACACTGCAGCGTGTATTACACAATGATCATTTGTGGTGCGGCTTTTATTCGAAGGCAACGTTTAATTAGTAAGACAGATTCAGTGAATTGTAGTTGCAGTGCGGCCATACACAAACAAATAGACAAGGAGGTCAGATAAATGCCGAGCAAGCTATAACCCTTAAGGCTAGTTTTTGCTTTTGTGGACGGCGTTTCAAATTTATGTACTGTACCTACCTACGGTTGGGTTATTCTATCTTTAGCTACATGTCATTGTTGATGTAATTTTGTTTGTTCGTTCCAAGTTTTTCTGACGGTCTTCACATTGTAAGTTATTCTTTTTGAAACTGTAGCTCGGTAGCCTAGTTTGCTGCACAGTTAGAGCTACCTAGCATAAGCAAGTAGCAATGGTACCATGGTTGTTTTGCTTGCTAGCTTTGTTTGGGTTCATGGTTTGATCGTTTAGGAGTTCCATTGAAAGCCTATAGACCTACAATACGTTTGTAATCGGCATTTTGTACCATGCTGCACGATTTCCTATCTCTTGATAACATTTTATATTTGTATCAATTTTATACACTAAATTGCCAAAGTATTCGCTCGGTTGCCTTTACACGCTCATGAACGTGAGTGACATCTCATTCTTAAACCATAGGATATGATGTCGGACCACCCTTTGTAATAGTTTCAACTCGTCTAGGAAGGCTTTCCACAAGGTTTAAGAGGTTTATGGAAATGTTTTACCATTCTTCCAGAAGTGCATTTGTGAGGTCCAACATTGATGTGGAACAAGAAGGTTTGGCTCGCAGTCCCTGCTCTAATTCATCCCAAAGGTGTTGTATTGGGTTGAGGTCAGGACTGTGTGCAGGCCACTCAAGTTCGTCCACACCAATCTCGCTCATCCATGTGTTTATGGGCCTTGCTTTGTGCACTGTTGCACAGTCATGTTAGAACAGGAAGGGGCCATCTCCAAACTGTTCCCACAAAGTTTGGAGCATGAAATTGTCAAAATGTTGGTGAATTATTGCATTTCAGGAAATTAACTTATGGGTAGGAAATATTTAATGGATTGGGCTCGGCGGGGTATTTTGTCATCCATCCATTCCTACTCCATGCTCTTGATTATGTAATTGACCTACAGGTACATCTTCTAGGCTATGTTTATTTGTTTTAATTTTCTAATGTGAGTCAGTGGCTTGGCAGTATTTTAACAGTAAGGTTTGGTTATTTGTGTTAAACTGTGATGATTCTTTTGGTGAAACATGAATTTAAAGTAAAAACCATTTGCAAGATAAATTGTTCTCAATTGGTCTTAATTTGTATTTATAGTCGAGTCCGTTTCTCTGTTTACATTTTACAGACTTAAATTTGAATGTAGACAGTGTAAATTGAATAAAGGTAAATAATGGATGTCTAAATATTTTTTTTAAGTACAGAGATTGGTGTTTTGAGAATCCTAACCATTTCAATATTTTCTTAAAGGTCTGTATACTAGAACTGTTGAGTATGAAGTTATGATAATGTAAGACTATGAAATTGTTAAGCAGTAGTGTGGTATGTTACATTTCATAGTTTTTGATGGTTTTTCTATGTGTTTTTTAGATGCCATGTTCCAGCAAGAGATCCAGGGACCAAGGATCCACTGTTGAGGTTAGACTTCCTTGTGGGAAAAAATGCTAAACCAGTGTGTTTAAGTGATAAGATTAATTGAGAAAAATGAATGTGAATGAGCATTTTTAACAATGTCTTTGTTACGGACCCATGTTTAAAATGTCCTAATTCAGTCTGTATAGTTGTGGTTGTGTGTTTTTTCTTTTCTCCCTTCTTTCTTTCTATTCGCTGCATGCAGGTATGGTCTAGTCAGCGTTTGTTGGCAGTTGGCTATCAGTCTCCCTATCTCGTGATTGGCAATCAGCTGCGCACTTCCAATCAGCGGTTTAGTTGTCAACATAAAATTACCACACTGGTCAGAGATTGCTTTTTGCTTTGGAAAGTTGCTTGTTTAGAGAGTTGTCAAGTCAGAGAGACTTCTTGTTGAAATCATTGTAAATGTTGTTATTATTTTGTTAGAATGGTTTGCTTCATAGTGAACCCTTTTAATAGAGCAGTTAGTGGTGCAGCGTTTATTCGAGGGTGGCGTTCATTCAAGGGCAACGTTTAATTGGTAAGAGAGATTCAGTGAATTGTAGCTGCAGTGCAGCCATAGACAAATACAGAATAGACAAGGAAGTCAAACAAAAGCCCAGTGTAAAATGTATGCCGCGCGTGTCTCTACTTTGTGTACAAATCTGACGCAGCATGCCGTAACATTCTTACAGCTTTCAAACAGAAACCTGTGCAGAAAGCACTCACCACCAGCAACAGATCTATAGCACGCAAACTTGGTGTTGATGAAAAGCACATTCAGGAATGGTTAAGTCAGCTACCTCCCCATATTGTATACAATATGTATAACTATCTATAGGCCTGAATGCAATTGTCGCAATTGCATTATAATAATGTATAATTTTTTTTCAAGCAATGTCTTAATTTAGAATTATATAATTGTATTCAGAATTATTACGTGACTTTATTTTGAAGGCCTTTTGGGACGCTCATGAGTGAGAGAGTCGACAACAGCAAGCGAAGCACAGACAATTTAAAGCTCTGATAAAAGTTTCAAGTTCAAGTTTATTATCATATACTCATAAACAGCATTTATAAGTAATGAAATTCTTTGTGCTCAATGTCCGTTCAACTTGCAGAATAAAAAAATTAAATACTAAAGAATGGAGAAAAAGGGTAGAAAAAATAAGAAAAATTGTAGTGCAAAAAGATATTTCAAGGACAGTTCAGCATCCTGATGGCATGTGTGAGAAAACTATCCCTGTATCTGCTGGTACAGGACCTTATACTCTTGTATCGCCTTCCAGAAGGCAGGAGGGAGAAAAGACTGTGGCAGGGATGACTAGGGTCAGAAATGATCCACTTGGCCTTTCTCCTGCACCGCTGGCTGTAAAGGTCCTGAATGGATGGTAATGCAGTCCTTGTAATACGCTGTGCAGATTTGACCACTCTTTGTAGTGTCTTCCTGTCCTGGGCAGTGCTGTTGCCAAACCATGTTGTAATGCCACCAGTCAGTATGCTCTCAATGGTGCACCGGTAAAAATTGGTCAGTATAGTGCAGTCCATGCCAAATTTCCACAGTCGCCGCTGAAAAAAGAGCCTCTGTTTCGCTGTCCTTGTAACAACACCAATATGGTGTCCAGCTCAGATCCTCACTGATGTTGATACCAAAAAATCTGAAACTTTTGACTCTCCACAGCTGTGCCCGCGATGTGAATGGGTGCATGTTCTCCCTGCAGCCGCCAGTAGTCCACTATCAACTCCTTGGTTTTTGCTACATTAAGCAACAGGCTGTTATGCTGACACCAGGATGTCATTGTTGTCAACTCTGCTCTGTAGGCAGACTCATCACCATTCTTGATGCAGCCGATAATGGTGGTGTCATCAGCAAACATAATGATAGTGTTGGACCTTTTTGTGGCTGCACAACCATAGGTGAACAGAGAGTACAACAGTGGGCTTAACACACAACTCTGTGGGGCACCAGTGCTGAGTGTTAGACTGGTGGGGTGATGTTACCTAATCGTACTGCCTGTGTCCTGTCCAGCTGCACATGGAAGGACTGATGTTCGGTCCTGTAGTTTTATGATGAGCCTGGATGGTACTATGGTGTTGAAAACGGAGCTGAAGTCGATGAAGAGCATCCGCACGTATATGTTGTTCTGATCCAAGTGAAAGAGAGCAGTGTTCAAGGCCAAAGCTACAACATCATCTGTAGACCTGTTCGGCCTATATGCAAACTGGAGTGGGTCTAATGCAGGTGACAGGCAGGATGTAATGTGGTCTTTGACTAAAGTCTCAAAGCATTTCATCACAACAGGGCAACAGGGCGGTAATCATTGAGACAGCTCACTGATGGTTTCTTAGAGACTGGGATGATGGTGGCCCCCTTGAACCTATTGGGGACGACAGACTGCGACAGGGAGAGGTTAAAGATGTCAGTGAACACCTCTGCCAGTTCAGGAGCACAGGCCTTGAGAACACAGCCAGGGATGTTGTCAGGTCCTGGAGCTTTATGCACATTCACTGTAAGTGATAAGTTTAAGGTTGTTATAGAGGTTGTTAGCAATCTAAGGAAACCTCTATTCCCTTGTGTAGGCTACAGCATGCAGCCAACAAAGTATGTTGTTTTGTGTCTGTATTTGACTTTGGTGAATGTTATTTACATGCTGCGCATGTCATTGCATGTTCATATTAAGCTAATGTGGTCTTTATTTTCTCATTACAGCGTGAGTTTAGTTTTAACGGTGGATTTGGAGAAAAAGCTTCAAATAAATCTGTAGCAAGAAAGACACTTGTGCCTGCCAGTGTTTCATGGGATAATAGTATGCTACACTTGTAAATTACTTGTGTAATAAATACTGTGTTTTAATTTAACCAATTAAATAACCGTTTTCTGATTTTTTGGGGGAGGCGTTTAATCGAAGGTGCCATTTATTACACAATGTTCATTTTTGGTGCAGCGTTTATTCAAGGTCAACGTTTAATCAAAGAAAAACTGTAGTTTTCTTCCCAGCATGGGAAGGCCAAAGGATGTTTACAATTGTAGTAGGCCATTGATATGTTTTAAAAGTTCAGGGATGTAATTTGTTGGATAAGAAGCCCCCATCCCCCACTCCAGAGACAATTGATGACAGAGAGGTGCTGACATTAAGTTAAACATAGTCATGCGTTAAAGAGTAGAGTAAAAAATAGAGACAAAATGTGTACATGGATGTTGAAACTCAGTGCTCTGAGTTTGTGCATGTCAGTTTAGACAAACGTAGCCTTTTAAACCTCTAGGTTTAATTCTCTCTTTTATACATTTAAAGTTGGATTTGACATTTAACAGACATTTAATCATTTAGCAAGTTGTTTGACTCAAAAACCATAACGAAGTACATATGGTGTAAAAAATCTGCAGTCAAATTTGGCGAAATTGCTAGCTTGGATGTTATCTTTACATATAGATGGGTTGGTGGTTACAAACAATGAGGATGCGCACGCAGCTTCAAGGCAGAACAATGCCTACCATTTCACCTCTAGTTTATATGTTCCCACCCCCCCCCCTTCTGAATAAAGTTAGATAGATCTGATTTGTTGATATCTGTTTTTATGAAAACCATTTTAGCCAAGCTAACTAACATTGTTTTTAGCTAGCTGACATTACCATTCAATCACTAACAAAACACGAATAGAAATACTTTGCTAACAGTCCTCACGTGTAATCAAAAGCTTGTAGTGAGATCACATGCATGACCCCCCGAGACAAGCTTTCATGTTTGCATCGCTAGCATCTCGTCATATTACACACCCGGAAGACAGCTAGATAATAAATATTGTAGCGTCAGCGCCCTTGGGTACCCAGCATGCAGTGCACACCAAAAACGCAAATAGCTGTGGAAAATAGTTTGGTTACAACAGCTGTGCAAGGGATTTCAGTTGTTGTGTTCGTTCACTTAAATGTGTGTAATGTTATTGTTTTTTACTTAAGATAATACTGTTGGTCACCCTGATTGTGCATTTTGTGTAGTTTAATGGGATCAGAGAGTCTGACCATGACAAAGTATTGTTAAGCTGCTGTACCATCACAAGGTACACTTGCTAACAGCTGGACATTAGCTATACCTTGGTCCAGTTCCCTACATGACTCTTGACAGTTGTTTGACTGAGACTCTAGAGAGAGCTCAATTCAGGTAGAGTTCTAATAGCCATAGTCTTGTAACCAGTTTCAGTTTTGAAAACAGTGTGACTGTGTATGGTATGTTTTTTGGGCTACTTCTAATACTCATACGGCTGCCGCATTTATGCCTTGGCATGACCTGCGCTGGGATAGAGGGAAACCGCATGGATGGGGAAAGTGTGTGGGCAGAGCAAGCAGTAGTAGTACATAACCTACACACTTCCTTTAGTGAAGTGTATCCTCACTTTCATAAAGTTATTGTTGTAATCAAAGCTTTTAAAGAATGGATCTCTGCATGATGGGCCTGACCAGAGCACAGGTGGCCTGACACAACACGCTTCAAAGTTGTCACTTTCAAAAGGGTGGCATTTTAACCCTGTCAGTCCAACATGTCTAAAAGTTGGTACGCATGCCTTATTGCCAATGGGGAACAAATAAGTCTCAAGAACCCATAATGTCGGCAGCATGGATATTTCTCTACAGTGACAATTTGTGAAGAATTTCAAAAAATGACTTCAAATCAGCCATTGATCCAATTGTCTTGAAATGTTGTGTACATGTATGAAATACATGTCTGTGTCATGTCAATTTTGTAATGGTTTGCAATGCTGAGGAGGAACCCGCCATTGCTGCCTGCAGCTATATTTAGGGTTCCTCCGGTAGGAGAACCCTATTGTTATTGGTGGTATTATTATTTTTTACCCATGGGAGTCAATGGCAGCCCCTAGACCAGTACCGTAAAAAGTTGTGAAATTTGGCATGTTGAAACTGCAGACCATTAGTAACTACCATACCAAACATGGGCCATGTGAGACAATAGGTGGCGCTACAGGCCACGCCCCAATATGTCAATTTTCAAATTGATGCCATTTGCAGGCCATAAGTCCCAAAATTCTGAAATTCATTACATATGCCTTATTTCTCATGAGGAATAAAAAAGCCTCAAGAAGCTATAACGGCCACCATATTGGATTTGTCTGTACAATAAAGATTAAGGAAACGCGTTTTTTCCCTACTCCTCCTACATTTTTGGTCGAATTTTCTTCAAAATTGCCATAGATGATATCCAGACTGAGCCTCACAAAAGTTATCGTAGGGATTTCTGATTTTCAAAACCGTTTGTCCGGTAGAGCCAATCAAAATCTGCAACAAAGCAACCAAACAGGACGTTTGGTCAAATCTCAGCAAATCTTTGAGATATCAACACCAAACTTGGTATGTCACGTGGAAGACACTACAACATGTTAACATGTGCAAAGGCAACTTCATACCTCTAAAAATGATTGATATGAAGCAAATTGAATTTATTGCTAATGCTAAAATAATGCTTTACACATCCGCCGGCCAAAAACTGATACTCTGATTCAATCACTAGTTCATATGAAGACTCTTGAGAATGTTGAGTACACAAATCTGAGAAAAAGTTGACTGTAACATGAAAACTCGATTTTTAGTGAATATTTGAAACATGCATGCTTGGCTAATTTCTAGGGCTGTTTCCCCAAATCCTCTCTCCCTTTGCTCCTGTGCGCGCGTGCTCCACATTCTCTCACACACAAGGGGCCAGAGCCCCTTGACACACGCATGCTTTATTGAAATGTGTGCTGACCAAGCCCCCACCCTCGTTTTTTAGCCCCTGTTTCATTTCGCTTCCAATCGCAGCTCGCTGTTACGAATACAAATTATTTTTCGGCGGCCATTGTTGTTTCCCGTGTCCCGTGAAAGTCGTCTCCCGTGAAAGCCGTGTTGGAGGCAGCCACTTTCGGTAAGTCCTGGTTTTACACATTTTAAGCTAGAATTAATGATTGGGTTTGTGAAAGTACACTACTCTTGAATTATGGTGAAGGTTTAGCACTTTTAGACTTTATAGATCGTGATTCTGAAGTGACGGAAAACCAAACTCGAAAAGTAGCTACTGTAGCTCTAGCTTTTTTCCTCTGTGTTTTTAATTAGTGAGTCATTTTGCATCTCGGCGAATTGTTCATCAAAAAGGTCGAGGAGAGCAGCCTTTAGGAGAAAAAGCAATTCCCCACAGACCTGTCGGCTCATAATGGTGATTTTTGGCGTGAAAGTCTTTGTAATAAGCCTATGCGGCAGGGAGACTTTTTCAAGGCGAGCCTGTTTCATTCGTCATATGCCCTGAGAAAGCGACCTACGTTAGCCAGGCTAGTTTTGCCAATTTCGGTAAGTCAGGCTATTTAAAGGTCTCTTACAGTCAGAATCACTGTTTACAAGCAAAGGTCGAGCTGGTCTTTTGTCAGATGTGTATATATTGACCAGTTTAGAGGTAAATACTCTTGCCAGAGCCTGGAATCGAACCTGTGTTTTGAGTGACTGCATGGGTCTCCATGACGTCAACACATTTGGATTCAAGTTCAAGTAATGACACTGCATTTCACAGTCAAAACTGAAGTCTGTATCAAGTGTAGATGGGAAAAGCTTCATTTTTCACAACTGACATGGACCCTTTCTTCACTTTGACAGGTCTGGAGGGTCATGCAGAGGCCTGCTCAACAGAGTTCAACAGAGGATGCAACAGACTCGAGGATGGTGAGATCCACACAGACCCCTTGCTGGACTACCCCTCTCTAGCTGGACAGCTTCTCTTCAGCCCTGACCCCAGAACAGCTTGATCCAGCTGGCCTGCCTGCCTGCCTGCCTGCAGGCCCTGCTTGCCCCTGCCTGCCAGCCCTCCAGAGACAGTCACCCCACAGACACAGTAGCTCTGCAGCCTGCTTTTTTGAGGACATTGATGAAAAAGGACAAGCCAGCATTACTTTGATGAAAGTCTAAATGTTTAATCCTTTCCATGTGCCAGTATGCCAAGCTGCTGACTTAGTGTCTTAAGTGATGAAACTAGTTCAAGTGATAGACTTTTGACCTGAATCCAATGATTATTCATCTGAATAAAAACCACTCAAGAAAAGTACTGCTTCTTGGAGCATTTGTGCTCCACATCAGTACATCTCACACATTTGCCTTTGTTTCCATGGGATTCATTGAATTGTTAGTTTCTGCTCCACCATTTCCACCCTAGTGTAATAATAAGTATAATTTAGGACAGCAATTACATTTTTGTGTTATCCTTCCGCATTACACACATTTAGTCAATGTTCTTAAACTCAACCGATTATTGTCATTTTACCATACTGTTCATATTGAACAGACATCAGTGTTTACTTGGAAAGATGACTGTATATTTCCACTTTTGATTTGTATTTCCATCGTAAGTTTGGTCTTTAATTTCATTTGGAAGTGGTATTAAAAGGTCTTACATTTAACTTGTTTATACCTGTAGACACCCTGTGAAGCCCCCACTGCAGAGACAGTTGGTGACAGAGAGGTGCAGACATTAAGTTAAACATGCCTTAACCCTCGTGCTGCCTTCGGGTCACATGACCCAAAGGTTCATAACGAACCATCGTTGTGTTTACCCAATTTTACCCAATACAAAAACAAATTAAAATAATTTTCTTTTAACCTTTGCAATGTGGGGGGTCTGAGACAGCCCAACGGTTAAAAGAAAATGCTTCACTTTGTCTTTGTATGCGGTAAATCTGTCGCAATACGACGGTGGGTCACAATGACTGATGGGTCAGAATGACCCGAAGATAACACAAGGGTTAAGAATAGAGTAACAAATAGAGACTAAATGTGTAAATGGCTGTTGAAACTGAGTTGGTGCATGTCAGTTTAGGCAAAGGTAACCTTTTAAACCTCTAGGTTTAAAACAAATTCAGATTTGATTGGAACTCTCTTTTATACATTTATAGTTGGATTTGACATTTAATTCATTTAGCAAGTTGTTTAACTCAAACAACCATAACACGGTACATATGGTATACAATGCTGCAGTCAGATTTGGCGAAATTGTTAGCTTGGATGTTATCTTTACATATAGATGGGGTCTTGTTGATGCGCACGCAGCTTCAAGGCAGAAAGACGCGTTCCATTTCACTTTTACTGTACCTACACCTTTAATGTTCCCGCCATCCCCCCATTTCTGAATAAAGTTCGACTGATCTGATTTGTTGATTTCTGTTGCTATGAAAACCAGTTTAGCCAAGCTAACTAACATTGTTTTTAGCTAGCTTGCATTACCATTCAATTGCTAACAAAACATTAGTAAAAATAGCTTGCTAATCGGGCAGAACTTGAACTCGGGCAGGAGACTCTGAGACCTCAGCGCACCACTAGCATCTCGTCATATCACGCAGTCGGAGCACAGCTAGATAATCAGCGTCAGCGCTCTTGGGTACCCAGCATGCAGTGCGGCATGTTAAAAAAACAACAGCTACGCAAGGGATTTCAGTTGTTGTGTTCGTTCAGTTAGATGTTTGTAATGTTATTGGCCGGGTTTCCCAGATTCGTTAAGAAGCTCTTAACGCTAAGAGCTTCTTAGGAGCGTTCTAAGAGCGTTCTAGAGCGTTCTTAGAACGCTCTTAAGAAGCTCTTAGCGTTAAGAGCTTCTTAACGAATCTGGGAAACCCGGCCATTGTTTGTTAGTTAATATAATCTTGTTGGTCACCTTGAGTGTGCATGCTGTGTAGTTTAATGGGAACAGAGAGTCGGCCATTTTACTATCACAGGCTATACTTGCAAGGAGCTGAACGTGGGCTGTGCCCTAGACCAGACCAATTGCCTATGAGGCTAATCTTGATTCTGGATTGACTGAGATTCTGGAAAGAGATCTACTCAAGAAGAGAGTCAATATCTGTGGTTTTCAAGCCATCTTTGAGAAAGTTTGAAAACAATGTTGCGGTTAATATGTTTTGATTGTGGGAGGCAACTTTTGGACTACACCTAAACCTCATGCGGCCACCGCACCACCCGCACTGGCAAAGAGGGAAACAGCATGGATGGGGAAAGTGTGTGGGCAGAGCAAGCAGTAGTAGTACATAAACTACACACGTCCTTTACTAAAGTGTATTCTGACTTTCATAAAGTTATTGTTGTAATCAAAGCTTTTAAAGAATGGATCTCTGCATGATGGGCCTGACCAGAGCACAGGTGGCCTGACAGAACACGCTTCAAAGTTGTCACTTTCAAAAGGGTGGCATTTTAACCCTGTCAGTCCAAAATGTCTAAAAGTTGGTACGCATGCCTTATTGCCAATGGGGAACAAAGAAGTCTCAAGAACCCATAATGTCGGCAGCATGGATATTTCTCTACAGTGACAATTTGTGAAGAATTTCAAAAAATGACTTCAAATCAGCCATTGATCCAATTGTATTGAAATGTTGTGTACATGTATGAAATACATGTCTGTGTCATGTCAATTTTGTAATGGTTTGCAATGCTGAGGAGGAACCCGCCATTGCTGCCTGCAGCTATATTTAGGGTTCCTCCGGTAGGAGAACCCTATTGTTATTGGTGGTATTATTATGTTTTACCCATGGGAGTCAATGGCAGCCCCTAGACCAGTACCGTAAAAAGTTGTGAAATTTGGCATGTTGAAACTGCAGACCATTAGTAACTACCATACCAAACATGGGCCATGTGAGACAATAGGTGGCGCTACAGGCCACGCCCCAATATGTCAATTTTCAAATTGATGCCATTTGCAGGCCATAAGTCCCAAAATTCTGAAATTCATTACATATGCCTTATTTCTCATGAGGAATAAAAAAGCCTCAAGAAGCTATAACGGCCACCATATTGGATTTGTCTGTACAATAAAGATTAAGGAAACGCGTTTTTTCCCTACTCCTCCTACATTTTTGGTCGAATTTTCTTCAAAATTGCCATAGATGATATCCAGACTGAGCCTCACAAAAGTTATCGTAGGGATTTCTGATTTTCAAAACCGTTTGTCCGGTAGAGCCAATCAAAATCTGCAACAAAGCAACCAAACAGGACGTTTGGTCAAATCTCAGCAAATCTTTGAGATATCAACACCAAACTTGGTATGTCACGTGGAAGACACTACAACATGTTACCATGTGCAAAGGCAACTTCATACCTCTAAAAATGATTGATATAAAGCAAATTGAATTTATTGCTAATGCTAAAATAATGCTTTACACATCCGCCGGCCAAAAACTGATACTCTGATTCAATCACTAGTTCATATGAAGACTCTTGAGAATGTTGAGTACACAAATCTGAGAAAAAGTTGACTGTAACATGAAAACTCGATTTTTAGTGAATATTTGAAACATGCATGCTTGGCTAATTTCTAGGGCTGTTTCCCCAAATCCTCTCTCCCTTTGCTCCTGTGCGCGCGTGCTCCACATTCTCTCACACACAAGGGGCCAGAGCCCCTTGACACACGCATGCTTTCTTGAAAATGTGTGCTGACCAAGCCCCCACCCTCGTTTTTTAGCCCCTGTTTCATTTCGCTTCCAATCGCAGCTCGCTGTTACGAATACAAATTATTTTTCGGCGGCCATTGTTGTTTCCCGTGTCCCGTGAAAGTCGTCTCCCGTGAAAGCCGTGTTGGAGGCAGCCACTTTCGGTAAGTCCTGGTTTTACACATTTTAAGCTAGAATTAATGATTGGGTTTGTGAAAGTACACTACTCTTGAATTATGGTGAAGGTTTAGCACTTTTAGACTTTATAGATCGTGATTCTGAAGTGACGGAAAACCAAACTCGAAAAGTAGCTACTGTAGCTCTAGCTTTTTTCCTCTGTGTTTTTAATTAGTGAGTCATTTTGCATCTCGGCGAATTGTTCATCAAAAAGGTCGAGGAGAGCAGCCTTTAGGAGAAAAAGCAATTCCCCACAGACCTGTCGGCTCATAATGGTGATTTTTGGCGTGAAAGTCTTTGTAATAAGCCTATGCGGCAGGGAGACTTTTTCAAGGCGAGCCTGTTTCATTCGTCATATGCCCTGAGAAAGCGACCTACGTTAGCCAGGCTAGTTTTGCCAATTTCGGTAAGTCAGGCTATTTAAAGGTCTCTTACAGTCAGAATCACTGTTTACAAGCAAAGGTCGAGCTGGTCTTTTGTCAGATGTGTATATATTGACCAGTTTAGAGGTAAATACTCTTGCCAGAGCCTGGAATCGAACCTGTGTTTTGAGTGACTGCATGGGTCTCCATGACGTCAACACATTTGGATTCAAGTTCAAGTAATGACACTGCATTTCACAGTCAAAACTGAAGTCTGTATCAAGTGTAGATGGGAAAAGCTTCATTTTTCACAACTGACATGGACCCTTTCTTCACTTTGACAGGTCTGGAGGGTCATGCAGAGGCCTGCTCAACAGAGTTCAACAGAGGATGCAACAGACTCGAGGATGGTGAGATCCACACAGACCCCTTGCTGGACTACCCCTCTCTAGCTGGACAGCTTCTCTTCAGCCCTGACCCCAGAACAGCTTGATCCAGCTGGCCTGCCTGCCTGCAGGCCCTGCTTGCCCCTGCCTGCCAGCCCTCCAGAGACAGTCACCCCACAGACACAGTAGCTCTGCAGCCTGCTTTTTTGAGGACATTGATGAAAAAGGACAAGCCAGCATTACTTTGATGAAAGTCTAAATGTTTAATCCTTTCCATGTGCCAGTATGCCAAGCTGCTGACTTTGTGTCTTAAGTGATGAAACTAGTTCAAGTGATAGACTTTTGACCTGAATCCAATGATTATTCATCTGAATAAAAACCACTCAAGAGAAGTACTACTTCTTGGAGCATTTGTGCTCCACATCAGTACATCTCACACATTTGCCTTTGTTTCCATGGGATTCATGGAATTGTTAGTTTCTGCTCCACCATTTCCACCCTAGTGTAATAATAAGTATAATTTAGGACAGCAATTACATTTTTGTGTTATCCTTCCGCATTACACACATTTAGTCAATGTTCTTAAACTCAACCGATTATTGTCATTTTACCATACTGTTCATATTGAACAGACATCAGTGTTTACTTGGGAAGATGACTGTATATTTCCACTTTTGATTTGTATTTCCATCGTAAGTTTGGTCTTTAATTTCATTTGGAAGTGGTATTAAAAGGTCTTACATTTAACTTGTTTATACCTGTAGACACCCTGTGAAGCCCCCACTGCAGAGACAGTTGGTGACAGAGAGGTGCAGACATTAAGTTAAACATGCCTTAAGAATAGAGTAACAAATAGAGACTAAATGTGTAAATGGCTGTTGAAACTGAGTTGGTGCATGTCAGTTTAGGCAAAGGTAACCTTTTAAACCTCTAGGTTTAAAACAAATTCAGATTTGATTGGAACTCTCTTTTATACATTTATAGTTGGATTTGACATTTAATTCATTTAGCAAGTTGTTTAACTCAAACAACCATAACACGGTACATATGGTATACAATGCTGCAGTCAGATTTGGCGAAATTGTTAGCTTGGATGTTATCTTTACATATAGATGGGGTCTTGTTGATGCGCACGCAGCTTCAAGGCAGAAAGACGCGTTCCATTTCACTTTTACTGTACCTACACCTTTAATGTTCCCGCCATCCCCCCATTTCTGAATAAAGTTCGACTGATCTGATTTGTTGATTTCTGTTGCTATGAAAACCAGTTTAGCCAAGCTAACTAACATTGTTTTTAGCTAGCTTGCATTACCATTCAATTGCTAACAAAACATTAGTAAAAATAGCTTGCTAATCGGGCAGAACTTGAACTCGGGCAGGAGACTCTGAGACCTCAGCGCACCACTAGCATCTCGTCATATCACGCAGTCGGAGCACAGCTAGATAATCAGCGTCAGCGCTCTTGGGTACCCAGCATGCAGTGCGGCATGTTAAAAAAACAACAGCTACGCAAGGGATTTCAGTTGTTGTGTTCGTTCAGTTAGATGTTTGTAATGTTATTGGCCGGGTTTCCCAGATTCGTTAAGAAGCTCTTAACGCTAAGAGCTTCTTAGGAGCGTTCTAAGAGCGTTCTAGAGCGTTCTTAGAACGCTCTTAAGAAGCTCTTAGCGTTAAGAGCTTCTTAACGAATCTGGGAAACCCGGCCATTGTTTGTTAGTTAATATAATCTTGTTGGTCACCTTGAGTGTGCATGCTGTGTAGTTTAATGGGAACAGAGAGTCGGCCATTTTACTATCACAGGCTATACTTGCAAGGAGCTGAACGTGGGCTGTGCCCTAGACCAGACCAATTGCCTATGAGGCTAATCTTGATTCTGGATTGACTGAGATTCTGGAAAGAGATCTACTCAAGAAGAGAGTCAATATCTGTGGTTTTCAAGCCATCTTTGAGAAAGTTTGAAAACAATGTTGCGGTTAATATGTTTTGATTGTGGGAGGCAACTTTTGGACTACACCTAAACCTCATGCGGCCACCGCACCACCCGCACTGGCAAAGAGGGAAACAGCATGGATGGGGAAAGTGTGTGGGCAGAGCAAGCAGTAGTAGTACATAAACTACACACGTCCTTTACTAAAGTGTATTCTGACTTTCATAAAGTTATTGTTGTAATCAAAGCTTTTAAAGAATGGATCTCTGCATGATGGGCCTGACCAGAGCACAGGTGGCCTGACAGAACACGCTTCAAAGTTGTCACTTTCAAAAGGGTGGCATTTTAACCCTGTCAGTCCAAAATGTCTAAAAGTTGGTACGCATGCCTTATTGCCAATGGGGAACAAAGAAGTCTCAAGAACCCATAATGTCGGCAGCATGGATATTTCTCTACAGTGACAATTTGTGAAGAATTTCAAAAAATGACTTCAAATCAGCCATTGATCCAATTGTATTGAAATGTTGTGTACATGTATGAAATACATGTCTGTGTCATGTCAATTTTGTAATGGTTTGCAATGCTGAGGAGGAACCCGCCATTGCTGCCTGCAGCTATATTTAGGGTTCCTCCGGTAGGAGAACCCTATTGTTATTGGTGGTATTATTATGTTTTACCCATGGGAGTCAATGGCAGCCCCTAGACCAGTACCGTAAAAAGTTGTGAAATTTGGCATGTTGAAACTGCAGACCATTAGTAACTACCATACCAAACATGGGCCATGTGAGACAATAGGTGGCGCTACAGGCCACGCCCCAATATGTCAATTTTCAAATTGATGCCATTTGCAGGCCATAAGTCCCAAAATTCTGAAATTCATTACATATGCCTTATTTCTCATGAGGAATAAAAAAGCCTCAAGAAGCTATAACGGCCGCCATATTGAATTTGTCTGTACAATAAAGATTAAGGAAACACGTTTTTTCCCTACTCCTCCTACATTTTTGGTCGAATTTTCTTCAAAATTGCCATAGATGATATCCAGACTGAGCCTCACAAAAGTTATCGTAGGGATTTCTGATTTTCAAAACCGTTTGTCCGGTAGAGCCAATCAAAATCTGCAACAAAGCAACCAAACAGGACGTTTGGTCAAATCTCAGCAAATCTTTGAGATATCAACACCAAACTTGGTATGTCACGTGGAAGACAATACAACATGTTACCATGTGCAAAGGCAACTTCATACCTCTAAAAATGATTGATATAAAGCAAATTGAATTTATTGCTAATGCTAAAATAATGCTTTACACATCCGCCGGCCAAAAACTGATACTCTGATTCAATTACTAGTTCATATGAAGACTCTTGAGAATGTTGAGTACACAAATCTGAGAAAAAGTTGACTGTAACATGAAAACTCGATTTTTTGTGAATATTTGAAACATGCATGCTTGGCTAATTTCTAGGGCTGTTTCCCCAAATCCTCTCTCCCTTTGCTCCTGTGCGCGCGTGCTCCACATTCTCACACACAAGGGGCCAGAGCCCCTTGGCATGCTTTATTGAAATTGTGTGCTGACCAAGCCCCCACCCTCGTTTTTTAGCCCCTGTTTCATTTCGCTTCCAATCGCAGCTCGCCGTTACGAATATAAATTCTTTTTCGGCGGCCATTGTTGTTTTCAACTGGGTCCCGTGAAAGCCCTGTTGGAGGCAGCCACTTTCGGTAAGTCCTGTTTTTACACATTTTAAGCTAGAATTAATGATTGGGTTTGTGAAAGTACACTACTCTTGAATTATGGTGAAGGTTTAGCACTTTTAGACCTTTTAGATCGTGATTCTGAAGTGACAGAAAACCGAACTAGAAAAGTAGCTACTGTAGCTCTAGCTTTTTTCCTCTGTGTTTTTAATTAGTGAGTCATTTTGAATCTCGGCGAATTGTTCATCAAAAAGGTCGAGGAGAGCAGCCTTTAGGAGAAAAAGTAATTCCCCACAGACCTGTCGGCTCATAATTTTGATTTGGGGCGTGAAAGTCTTTGTAATAAGCCTATGCGGCAGGGAGACCGCATAGGCGGCAGCCATTCCTTGGGCGCATCATGTTCATAAGTTCAACCTTTTTACAGTTACGTGTACACGTTAAAGGTCGAGGAGGGAAGCCGTTAGGAGATGTGGGAATTGTGCTTTTAGCCAGATGCTCCGATTATTTTTGTGATTTGTGGACCGGGGGTACTGGGTTTTGACGTTAGCCTCAGAGTCAGGATCGGCTCGCCCACTGGCAGTGTGTAAACAATTTTGTATTTCACTCAATTCTACTCCAAAAACCTCAGGGAGGACATCTTTTTGTAGACGAGGGCCTGCTAAAGATAGCCAGTACATCTGATTTTTCAAGGCGAGCCTGTTTCATTCGTCATATGCCCTGAGAAAGCGACCTACGTTAGCCAGGCTAGTTTTGCCAATTTCAGTAAGTCAGGCTATTTAAAGGTCTCTGACAGTCAGAATCACTGTTTACAGGCAAAGGTCGAGCTGGTCTTTTGTCAGATGTGTATATATTGACCAGTTTAGAGGTAAAAACTCTTGCCAGAGCCTGGAATCGAACCTGTGTTTTGAGTGACTTTGCATGGGAGATTTGACAACCTCAAGAAAAGGCTCTTGTCTTCATTTGCAATGCACCTAGACCATAAGGGGCAATGCTGGGGCCACTTGTAATGTTAGAAAGGCCAGTTACATTAAACATTATTGCTGTCATATACCATGTTCCTTTGATTAAACGCTGCAGCGTTTATTACACAATTATCATTTGTGGTGCAGCGTTTGATAATAAAAAAATAAGAAAAATTGTAGTGCAAAAAGATATTTCAAGGACAGTTCAGCATCCAGATGGCATGTGGGTAAAAACGATCCCTGTATCTGCTGGTACAAGTCCTTATGCTCTTCTATCGCCATCCAAAAGGCAGGAGGGAGAAAAGACTGTGGCAGGGATGACTAGGGTCAAAAAATGATTCACTTGGCCTTTCTCCTGCAGTGCTGGCTGTAAAGGTCCTGAATGCAGTCCTTGTAATACGCTGTGCAGATTTGACCACTCTTGTAGTGTCTTCCTGTCCTAGGCAGTGCTGTTGCCAAACCATGTTGTAATGCCACCAGTCAGTATGCTCTCAATGGTCCAGTGGTAAAAATTGGTCAGTATAGTGCAATCCGTGCCAAGTTTCCGCTGTCACCGCAGAAAAAAGAGCCTCTGTTTCGCTGTCCTTGTAACCACACCAATATGGTGGTCCAACTCAGGTCCTCGCTGAAGTTGATACCAAAAAATCAGAAACTTTTGACTCTCTCCACAGCTGTGCCCTCGATGTGAATGGGTGCATGTTCTCCCTGCAGCCGCCTGTAGTCCACTATCAACTCCTTGGTTTTTGCTACATTGAGCAACAGGCTGTTATGCTGACACCAGGATGTCATTGTTGCCACCTCTGCTCTGTAGGCAGACTCATCACCATTCTTGATGCAGCCGATAATGGTGGTGTCATCAGCAAACTTAATGATGGTGTTGGAGCTGTTAGTGGCTGCACAATCATAGGTGAACAGAGAGTACAACAGTGGGATTAACACACAACCCTGTGGGGGCACCAGTGCTGAGTGTTAGACTGGTTGAGGTGATGTTACCTAGCCGTACTGCCTGTGGCCTGTCTGTCAGGAAGTTCAATATCCAGCTGCACATGGAAGGACTGATGTTCAGGTCCTGTAGTTTCACGATAAGCCTGGATGGTACTATGGTGTTGAAGGCGGAGCTGAAGTCAATGAAGAGCATCCGCACGTATATGTTGTTCTGATCCAGGTGAAAGAGAGCAGTGTTCAAGGCCAAAGCTACAGCATCATCTGTAGACCTGTTCGGCCTATATGCAAACTGGAGTAGGTCTAATGCAGGTGACAGGCAGGATGTAATGTGGTCTTTGACTAACCTCTCAAAGCATTGACAACAGAAGTGAGTACAACAGGGCGGTAATCATTGAGACAGCTCACTGATGGTTTCTTAGGGACTGGGATGATGGTGGCCCCCTTGAAGCTATTGGGGACGACATACTGCGACAGGGAGAGGTTAAAGATGTCAGTGAACACCCCTGCCAGATCAGGAGCACAGGCCTTGAGAACACAGCCAGGGATGTTGTCAGGTCCTGGAGCTTTATGCACATTCACTCTAAGTGATAAGTTTAAGGTTGTTATAGAGGTTGTTAGAAATCTAAGGAAACCTCTATTCCCTTGTGTACACTACAGCATCCAGCAAACAAAGTATGTTGTTTTGTGTCTGTATTTTACTTTGGTGAACGTTATTTACATGCTGCACATGTCATTGTATGTTCATATTAAGCTAATGTGGTCTTTATTTTCTCATTACAGCGTGAGTTTAGTTTTAACGTTGGATTTGGAGAAGAAGCTTCAAATAAACCTGTAGCAAGTAAGACACTTGTGCCTGCCAGTGCTTCATGGGAATTATAGTACACTACACTTGTGAATTACTTGTGTAATAAATACTGTGTTTTAATTTAAACCAATTAAATAACCGTTTTCTGATTTTTGGGGGGAGGCGTTTAATCGAGGGTGCCATTTATTACATAATGTTCATTTTTGGTGCAGCGTTTATTCCAGGGCAACGTATAATCAAATAAAAACTGTAGTTTTCTTCCCAGCATTGCAAACACTAGCAGGCAAAAGCAGTGGTGCCCAGATATGTTTCATAGGACTGGCAAAAAAGAGAAGCACAAAGGTACAACATCCTCCCACTACCATTATCTCAAATTCACTCTCCTGAGTTTCCTCTATGTATATCCGTAACTGCTATAGTATGGGCCTATATGAAAGTTTCAAAGAAAAAGTGTAATAATGCAGAATACAGGAAAGGAACAGTGTGCTGGTGTGGAAAGTCCCTACAAACTGCAGAATGGCCAGAAAATATTAGATTTTACATTAGATAGTATCAAGGCCCAATTGCAAAAGAGGTCCAAAGGATATTTACAATTGTAGTAGGCCATTAATATGTTCAGGGGTGTAATTTGTTGGATAAGAAGCCCCACCTCCAACTCCAGAGTTGATGTTATCTTTACATATAGATAGACATTAGCTCTACCGTGGTCCAGTTGCCCGCATGACTCTTGTCAGTTATCGAAGCCCATTACATGGTTTTTTAATTTTCAAAACCCTTTGCCCGGTACAGACAATCAAAATGTGCCGTTAAGCCAGCAAACAGGAAGTTGGGTCGTATCTCAGCAAATCTTTGATGGATTCACACCAAACTTGCTGTGTGTACTCGTTGCTCTCTTCTGAGGATGTCTAAAATGTTTTCTGGGTCATTTGACTGCTTGGCCACCTCATTGCTGCTTGCAGCTATATTTGGATTTGGTCAGATTTGGTATCCCATTGGTAAGTCTGCAGCATGGATTTTTCTATACAGTGACAATTTGTGAAGAATATACATTTTTCAATGGTTCGCAATGTTTTGGAGGAATCCGCCATTGCTGCTTGCAGCTATATTTAGGGTTCCTCCGGTAGGAGAACCCTATTGTTATTGGTGGTATTATTATTTTTTACCCATGGGAGTCAATGGCAGCCCCTAGACCAGTACCGTAAAAAGTTGTGAAATTTGGCATGTTGAAACTGCAGACCATTAGTAACTACCATACCAAACATGGGCCATGTGAGACAATAGGTGGCACTACAGGCCACGCCCCAATATGTCAATTTTCAAATTGATGCCATTTGCAGGCCATAAGTCCCAAAATTCTGAAATTCATTACATATGCCTTATTTCTCATGAGGAATAAAAAAGCCTCAAGAAGCTATAACGGCCACCATATTGGATTTGTCTGTACAATAAAGATTAAGGAAACGCGTTTTTTCCCTACTCCTCCTACATTTTTGGTCGAATTTTCTTCAAAATTGCCATAGATGATATCCAGACTGAGCCTCACAAACGTTATCGTAGGGATTTCTGATTTTCAAAACCGTTTGTCCGGTAGAGCCAATCAAAATCTGCAACAAAGCAACCAAACAGGACGTTTGGTCAAATCTCAGCAAATCTTTGAGATATCAACACCAAACTTGGTATGTCACGTGGAAGACACTACAACATGTTACCATGTGCAAAGGCAACTTCATACCTCTAAAAATGATTGATATAAAGCAAATTGAATTTATTGCTAATGCTAAAATAATGCTTTACACATCCGCCGGCCAAAAACTGATACTCTGATTCAATCACTAGTTCATATGAAGACTCTTGAGAATGTTGAGTACACAAATCTGAGAAAAAGTTGACTGTAACATGAAAACTCGATTTTTAGTTAATATTTGAAACATGCATGCTTGGCTAATTTCTAGGGCTGTTTCCCCAAATCCTCTCTCCCTTTGCTCCTGTGCGCGCGTGCTCCACATTCTCTCACACACAAGGGGCCAGAGCCCCTTGACACACGCATGCTTTCTTGAAAATGTGTGCTGACCAAGCCCCCACCCTCGTTTTTTAGCCCCTGTTTCATTTCGCTTCCAATCGCAGCTCGCTGTTACGAATACAAATTATTTTTCGGCGGCCATTGTTGTTTCCCGTGTCCCGTGAAAGTCGTCTCCCGTGAAAGCCGTGTTGGAGGCAGCCACTTTCGGTAAGTCCTGGTTTTACACATTTTAAGCTAGAATTAATGATTGGGTTTGTGAAAGTACACTACTCTTGAATTATGGTGAAGGTTTAGCACTTTTAGACCTTATAGATCGTGATTCTGAAGTGACGGAAAACCAAACTCGAAAAGTAGCTACTGTAGCTCTAGCTTTTTTCCTCTGTGTTTTTAATTAGTGAGTCATTTTGCATCTCGGCGAATTGTTCATCAAAAAGGTCGAGGAGAGCAGCCTTTAGGAGAAAAAGCAATTCCCCACAGACCTGTCGGCTCATAATGGTGATTTTTGGCGTGAAAGTCTTTGTAATAAGCCTATGCGGCAGGGAGACTTTTTCAAGGCGAGCCTGTTTCATTCGTCATATGCCCTGAGAAAGCGACCTACGTTAACCAGGCTAGTTTTGCCAATTTCGGTAAGTCAGGCTATTTAAAGGTCTCTTACAGTCAGAATCACTGTTTACAAGCAAAGGTCGAGCTGGTCTTTTGTCAGATGTGTATATATTGACCAGTTTAGAGGTAAATACTCTTGCCAGAGCCTGGAATCGAACCTGTGTTTTGAGTGACTGCATGGGTCTCCATGACGTCAACACATTTGGATTCAAGTTCAAGTAATGACACTGCATTTCACAGTCAAAACTGAAGTCTGTATCAAGTGTAGATGGGAAAAGCTTCATTTTTCACAACTGACATGGACCCTTTCTTCACTTTGACAGGTCTGGAGGGTCATGCAGAGGCCTGCTCAACAGAGTTCAACAGAGGATGCAACAGACTCGAGGATGGTGAGATCCACACAGACCCCTTGCTGGACTACCCCTCTCTAGCTGGACAGCTTCTCTTCAGCCCTGACCCCAGAACAGCTTGATCCAGCTGGCCTGCCTGCCTGCAGGCCCTGCTTGCCCCTGCCTGCCAGCCCTCCAGAGACAGTCACCCCACAGACACAGTAGCTCTGCAGCCTGCTTTTTTGAGGACATTGATGAAAAAGGACAAGCCAGCATTACTTTGATGAAAGTCTAAATGTTTAATCCTTTCCATGTGCCAGTATGCCAAGCTGCTGACTTTGTGTCTTAAGTGATGAAACTAGTTCAAGTGATAGACTTTTGACCTGAATCCAATGATTATTCATCTGAATAAAAACCACTCAAGAGAAGTACTGCTTCTTGGATTCATGGAATTGTTAGTTTCTGCTCCACCATTTCCACCCTGGTGTAATAATAAGTATAATTTAGGACAGCAATTACATTTTTGTGTTATCCTTCCGCATTACACACATTTAGTCAATGTTCTTAAACTCAACCGATTATTGTCATTTTACCATACTGTTCATATTGAACAGACATCAGTGTTTACTTGGGAAGATGACTGTATATTTCCACTTTTGATTTGTATTTCCATCGTAAGTTTGGTCTTTAATTTCATTTGGAAGTGGTATTAAAAGGTCTTACATTTAACTTGTTTATACCTGTAGACACCCTGTGAAGCCCCCACTGCAGAGACAGTTGGTGACAGAGAGGTGCAGACATTAAGTTAAACATGCCTTAAGAATAGAGTAACAAATAGAGACTAAATGTGTAAATGGCTGTTGAAACTGAGTTGGTGCATGTCAGTTTAGGCAAAGGTAACCTTTTAAACCTCTAGGTTTAAAACAAATTCAGATTTGATTGGAACTCTCTTTTATACATTTATAG
The DNA here is from genome assembly GCF_963692335.1 of Osmerus eperlanus. Classification (NCBI taxonomy): domain Eukaryota; kingdom Metazoa; phylum Chordata; class Actinopteri; order Osmeriformes; family Osmeridae; genus Osmerus; species Osmerus eperlanus. The sequence continues at coordinate 7,383,465 of NC_085024.1, forward strand.
TTGGATTTGACATTTAATTCATTTAGCAAGTTGTTTAACTCAAACAACCATAACACGGTACATATGGTATACAATGCTGCCGTCAGATTTGGCGAAATTGTTAGCTTGGATGTTATCTTTACATATAGATGGGGTCTTGTTGATGCGCACGCAGCTTCAAGGCAGAAAGACGCGTTCCATTTCACTTTTACTGTACCTACACCTTTAATGTTCCCGCCATCCCCCCATTTCTGAATAAAGTTCGACTGATCTGATTTGTTGATTTCTGTTGCTATGAAAACCAGTTTAGCCAAGCTAACTAACATTGTTTTTAGCTAGCTTGCATTACCATTCAATTGCTAACAAAACATTAGTAAAAATAGCTTGCTAATCGGGCAGAACTTGAACTCGGGCAGGAGACTCTGAGACCTCAGCGCACCACTAGCATCTCGTCATATCACGCAGTCGGAGCACAGCTAGATAATCAGCGTCAGCGCTCTTGGGTACCCAGCATGCAGTGCGGCATGTTAAAAAAACAACAGCTACGCAAGGGATTTCAGTTGTTGTGTTCGTTCAGTTAGATGTTTGTAATGTTATTGGCCGGGTTTCCCAGATTCGTTAAGAAGCTCTTAACGCTAAGAGCTTCTTAGGAGCGTTCTAAGAGCGTTCTAGAGCGTTCTTAGAACGCTCTTAAGAAGCTCTTAGCGTTAAGAGCTTCTTAACGAATCTGGGAAACCCGGCCATTGTTTGTTAGTTAATATAATCTTGTTGGTCACCTTGAGTGTGCATGCTGTGTAGTTTAATGGGAACAGAGAGTCGGCCATTTTACTATCACAGGCTATACTTGCAAGGAGCTGAACGTGGGCTGTGCCCTAGACCAGACCAATTGCCTATGAGGCTAATCTTGATTCTGGATTGACTGAGATTCTGGAAAGAGATCTACTCAAGAAGAGAGTCAATATCTGTGGTTTTCAAGCCATCTTTGAGAAAGTTTGAAAACAATGTTGCGGTTAATATGTTTTGATTGTGGGAGGCAACTTTTGGACTACACCTAAACCTCATGCGGCCACCGCACCACCCGCACTGGCAAAGAGGGAAACAGCATGGATGGGGAAAGTGTGTGGGCAGAGCAAGCAGTAGTAGTACATAAACTACACACGTCCTTTACTAAAGTGTATTCTGACTTTCATAAAGTTATTGTTGTAATCAAAGCTTTTAAAGAATGGATCTCTGCATGATGGGCCTGACCAGAGCACAGGTGGCCTGACAGAACACGCTTCAAAGTTGTCACTTTCAAAAGGGTGGCATTTTAACCCTGTCAGTCCAAAATGTCTAAAAGTTGGTACGCATGCCTTATTGCCAATGGGGAACAAAGAAGTCTCAAGAACCCATAATGTCGGCAGCATGGATATTTCTCTACAGTGACAATTTGTGAAGAATTTCAAAAAATGACTTCAAATCAGCCATTGATCCAATTGTATTGAAATGTTGTATGAAATGTATGAAATACATGTCTGTGTCATGTCAATTTTGTAATGGTTTGCAATGCTGAGGAGGAACCCGCCATTGCTGCCTGCAGCTATATTTAGGGTTCCTCCGGTAGGAGAACCCTATTGTTATTGGTGGTATTATTATGTTTTACCCATGGGAGTCAATGGCAGCCCCTAGACCAGTACCGTAAAAAGTTGTGAAATTTGGCATGTTGAAACTGCAGACCATTAGTAACTACCATACCAAACATGGGCCATGTGAGACAATAGGTGGCGCTACAGGCCACGCCCCAATATGTCAATTTTCAAATTGATGCCATTTGCAGGCCATAAGTCCCAAAATTCTGAAATTCATTACATATGCCTTATTTCTCATGAGGAATAAAAAAGCCTCAAGAAGCTATAACGGCCGCCATATTGAATTTGTCTGTACAATAAAGATTAAGGAAACACGTTTTTTCCCTACTCCTCCTACATTTTTGGTCGAATTTTCTTCAAAATTGCCATAGATGATATCCAGACTGAGCCTCACAAAAGTTATCGTAGGGATTTCTGATTTTCAAAACCGTTTGTCCGGTAGAGCCAATCAAAATCTGCAACAAAGCAACCAAACAGGACGTTTGGTCAAATCTCAGCAAATCTTTGAGATATCAACACCAAACTTGGTATGTCACGTGGAAGACAATACAACATGTTACCATGTGCAAAGGCAACTTCATACCTCTAAAAATGATTGATATAAAGCAAATTGAATTTATTGCTAATGCTAAAATAATGCTTTACACATCCGCCGGCCAAAAACTGATACTCTGATTCAATTACTAGTTCATATGAAGACTCTTGAGAATGTTGAGTACACAAATCTGAGAAAAAGTTGACTGTAACATGAAAACTCGATTTTTAGTAAATATTTGAAACATGCATGCTTGGCTAATTTCTAGGGCTGTTTCCCCAAATCCTCTCTCCCTTTGCTCCTGTGCGCGCGTGCTCCACATTCTCTCACACACAAGGGGCCAGAGCCCCTTGACACACGCGCGAGCTTGGTACACGCACAAGAAGACGACCATTTTATTTTATCGTTGGAGAACTCCTGCAGCCCTCAGAGATTTTCATTGTTACATTTGACAGTGAGTAATAAGATCCTACAATGGCAGTACAAAACATGTATTTTAGCGTTTGTATTCGTATGATAACTTGAAGACTTTTACACTGTCGTAAACAGGATAGCAGCTAATCTATCTAGGCTAGCTGAGCTAAGGATATCTCTTTGTACAGACAGTATTACAGGCTAGCAAGTCGTAAAATCTTTAACATTATACTTGCTTCTGTGAGACGCGTTTGAAATTTGTATACTGTGCGTAACTATGCGGTTGGGTTGTTCTATTTTTACATGTCATTGTTGATGTAATTTAAATTAGTACGGTGAGTTCCAAATGTGTCTTTCGATTAAACACTGCAGCGTGTATTACACAATGATCATTTGTGGTGCGGCGTTTATTCGAAGGCAACGTTTAATTAGTAAGACAGATTCAGTGAATTGTAGTTGCAGTGCGGCCATACACAAACAAATAGACAAGGAGGTCAAACAAATGCCGAGCAAGCTATAACCCTTAAGGCTAGTTTTTGCTTTTGTGGACGGCGTTTCAAATTTATGTACTGTACGTACCTACGGTTGGGTTATTCTATCTTTAGCTACATGTCATTGTTGATGTAATTTTGTTTGTTCGTTCCAAGTTTTTCTGACGGTCTTCACATCGTAAGTTATTCTTTTTGAAACTGTAGCTAGGTAGCCTAGTTTGCTGCACAGTTAGAGCTACCTAGCATAAGCAAGTAGCAATGGTACCATGGTTGTTTTGCTTGCTAGCTTTGTTTGGGTTCATGGTTTGATCGTTTAGGAGTTCCATTGAAAGCCTATAGACCTACAATACGTTTGTAATCGGCATTTTGTACCATGCTGCACGATTTCCTATCTCTTGATAACATTTTATATTTGTATCAATTTTATACACTAAATTGCCAAAGTATTCGCTCGGTTGCCTTTACACGCTCATGAACGTGAGTGACATCTCATTCTTAAACCATAGGATATGATGTCGGACCACCCTTTGTAGCTATAATAGTTTCAACTCGTCTAGGAAGGCTTTCCACAAGGTTTAAGAGGTTTATGGAAATGTTTTACCATTCTTCCAGAAGTGCATTTGTGAGGTCCAACATTGATGTGGAACAAAAAGGTTTGGCTCGCAGTCCCTGCTCTAATTCATCCCAAAGGTGTTGTATTGGGTTGAGGTCAGGACTGTGTGCAGGCCACTCAAGTTCGTCCACACCAATCTCGCTCATCCATGTGTTTATGGGCCTTGCTTTGTGCACTGTTGCACAGTCATGTTAGAACAGGAAGGGGCCATCTCCAAACTGTTCCCACAAAGTTTGGAGCATGAAATTGTAAAAATGTTGGTGAATTATTGCATTTCAGGAAATTAACTTATGGGTAGGAAATATTTAATGGATTGGGCTCGGCGGGGTATTTTGTCATCCATCCATTCCTACTCCATGCTCTTGATTATGTAATTGACCTACAGGTACATCTTCTAGGCTATGTTTATTTGTTTTAATTTTCTAATGTGAGTCAGTGGCTTGGCAGTATTTTAACAGTAAGGTTTGGTTATTTGTGTTAAACTGTGATGATTCTTTTGGTGAAACATGAATTTAAAGTAAAAACCATTTGCAAGATAAATTGTTCTCAATTGGTCTTAATTTGTATTTATAGTCGAGTCCGTTTCTCTATGTTTACATTTTACAGACTTAAATTTGAATGTAGACAGTGTAAATTGAATAAAGGTAAATAATGGATGTCTAAATATTTTTTTTAAGTACAGAGATTGGTGTTTTGAGAATCCTAACCATTTCAATATTTTCTTAAAGGTCTGTATACTAGAACTGTTGAGTATGAAGTTATGATAATGTAAGACTATGAAATTGTTAAGCAGTAGTGTGGTATGTTACATTTCATAGTTTTTGATGGTTTTTCTATGTGTTTTTTAGATGCCATGTTCCAGCAAGAGATCCAGGGACCAAGGATCCACTGTTGAGGTTAGACTTCCTTGTGGGAAAAAATGCTAAACCAGTGTGTTTAAGTGATAAGATTAATTGAGAAAAATGAATGTGAATGAGCATTTTTAACAACGTCTTTGTTACGGACCCATGTTTAAAATGTCCTAATTCAGTCTGTATAGTTGTGGTTGTGTGTTTTTTCTTTTCTCCCCTCTTTCTTTCTATTCGCTGCATGCAGGTATGGTCTAGTCAGCGTTTGTTGTCGGTTGGCTATCAGTCTCCCTATCTCGTGATTGGCAATCAGCCGCGCACTTCCAATCAGCGGTTTAGTTGTCAACATAAAATTACCACACTGGTCAGCTGTTTCAGAGATTGCTTTGGAAAGTTGCTTGTTTAGAGAGTTGTCAAGTCAGAGAGACTTCTTGTTGAAATCATTGTAAATGTTGTTATTATTTTGTTAGAATGGTTTGCTTCATAGTGAACCCTTTTAATAGAGCAGTTAGTGGTGCAGCGTTTATTCGAGGGTGGCGTTCATTCAAGGGCAACGTTTAATTGGTAAGAGAGATTCAGTGAATTGTAGCTGCAGTGCAGCCATAGACAAACACAGAATAGACAAGGAAGTCAAACAAAAGCCCAGTGTAAAATGTATGCCGCGCGTGTCTCTACTTTGTGTACAAATCTGACGCAGCATGCCGTAACATTCTTACACTTTAGCTTTCAAACAGAAACCTGTGCAGAAAGCACTCACCACCAGCAACAGATCTATAGCACGCAAACTTGGTGTTGATGAAAAGCACATTCAGGAATGGTTAAGTCAGCTACCTCGCCATATTGTATACAATATGTATAACTATCTATAGGCCTGAATGCAATTGTCGCAATTGCATTATAGTAATGTATAATTTTTTTTCAAGCAATGTCTTAATTTTGAATTATATAATTGTATTCAGAATTATTACGTGACTTTATTTTGAAGGCCTTTTGGGACGCTCATGAGTGAGAGTCGACAACCTAACAGCAAGCGAAGCACAGACAATTTAAAGCTCTGATAAAAGTTTCAAGTTCAAGTTTATTATCATATACTCATAAACAGCATTTATAAGTAATGAAATTCTTTGTGCTCAATGTCCGTTCAACTTGCAGAATAAAAAAATTAAATACTAAAGAATGGGGAAAAAGGGTAGAAAAAATAAGAAAAATTGTAGTGCAAAAAGATATTTCAAGGACAGTTCAGCATCCTGATGGCATGTGTGAGAAAACTATCCCTGTATCTGCTGGTACAGGACCTTATACTCTTGTATCGCCTTCCAGAAGGCAGGAGGGAGAAAAGACTGTGGCAGGGATGACTAGGGTCAGAAATGATCCACTTGGCCTTTCTCCTGCACCGCTGGCTGTAAAGGTCCTGAATGGATGGTAATGCAGTCCTTGTAATACGCTGTGCAGATTTGACCACTCTTTGTAGTGTCTTCCTGTCCTGGGCAGTGCTGTTGCCAAACCATGTTGTAATGCCACCAGTCAGTATGCTCTCAATGGTGCACCGGTAAAAATTGGTCAGTATAGTGCAGTCCATGCCAAATTTCCACAGTCGCCGCTGAAAAAAGAGCCTCTGTTTCGCTGTCCTTGTAACCACACCAATATGGTGGTCCAGCTCAGATCCTCACTGATGTTGATACCAAAAAATCTGAAACTTTTGACTCTCCACAGCTGTGCCCGCAATGTGAATGGGTGCATGTTCTCCCTGCAGCCGCCTGTAGTCCACTATCAACTCCTTGGTTTTTGCTACATTAAGCAACAGGCTGTTATGCTGACACCAGGATGTCATTGTTGCCACCTCTGCTCTGTAGGCAGACTCATCACCATTCTTGATGCAGCCGATAATAGTGGTGTCATCAGCAAACATAATGATAGTGTTGGACCTTTTTGTGGCTGCACAACCATAGGTGAACAGAGTACAACAGTGGGCTTAACACACAACTCTGTGGGGCACCAGTGCTGAGTGTTAGACTGGTGGGGTGATGTTACCTAGCCGTACTGCCTGTGTCCTGTCCAGCTGCACATTGAAGGACTGATGTTCCGGTCCTGTAGTTTTATGATGAGCCTGGATGGTACTATGGTGTTGAAAACGGAGCTGAAGTCGATGAAGAGCATCCGCACGTATATGTTGTTCTGATCCAAGTGAAAGAGAGCAGTGTTCAAGGCCAAAGCTACAACATCATCTGTAGACCTGTTCGGCCTATATGCAAACTGGAGTGGGTCTAATGCAGGTGACAGGCAGGATGTAATGTGGTCTTTGACTAACGTCTCAAAGCATTTCATCACAACAGGGCAACAGGGCGGTAATCATTGAGACAGCTCACTGATGGTTTCTTAGAGACTGGGATGATGGTGGCCCCCTTGAACCTATTGGGGACGACAGACTGCGACAGGGAGGGGTTAAAGATGTCAGTGAACACCTCTGCCAGTTCAGGAGCACAGGCCTTGAGAACACAGCCAGGGATGTTGTCAGGTCCTGGAGCTTTATGCACATTCACTCTAAGTGATAAGTTTAAGGTTGTTATAGAGGTTGTTAGCAATCTAAGGAAACCTCTATTCCCTTGTGTAGGCTACAGCATGCAGCCAACAAAGTATGTTGTTTTGTGTCTGTATTTGACTTTGGTGAATGTTATTTACATGCTGCGCATGTCATTGCATGTTCATATAAAGCTAATGTGGTCTTTATTTTCTCATTACAGCGTGAGTTTAGTTTTAACGGTGGATTTGGAGAAAAAGCTTCAAATAAATCTGTAGCAAGAAAGACACTTGTGCCTGCCAGTGTTTCATGGGATAATAGTATGCTACACTTGTAAATTACTTGTGTAATAAATACTGTGTTTTAATTTAACCAATTAAATAACCGTTTTCTGATTTTTGTGGGGAGGCGTTTAATCGAAGGTGCCATTTATTACACAATGTTCATTTTTGGTGCAGCGTTTATTCAAGGTCAATGTTTAATCAAAGAAAAACTGTAGTTTTCTTCCCAGCATGGGAAGGCCAAAGGATGTTTACAATTGTAGTAGGCCATTGATATGTTTTAAAAGTTCAGGGATGTAATTTGTTGGATAAGAAGCCCCCATCCCCCACTCCAGAGACAATTGATGACAGAGAGGTGCTGACATTAAGTTAAACATAGTCATGCGTTAAAGAGTAGAGTAAAAAATAGAGACAAAATGTGTACATGGATGTTGAAACTCAGTGCTCTGAGTTTGTGCATGTCAGTTTAGACAAACGTAGCCTTTTCAACCTCTAGGTTTAATTCTCTCTTTTATACATTTAAAGTTGGATTTGACATTTAACAGACATTTAATCATTTAGCAAGTTGTTTGACTCAAAAACCATAACAAAGTACATATGGTGTAAAAAATCTGCAGTCAAATTTGGCGAAATTGCTAGCTTGGATGTTATCTTTACATATAGATGGGTTGGTGGTTACAAACAATGAGGATGCGCACGCAGCTTCAAGGCAGAACAATGCCTACCATTTCACCTCTAGTTTATATGTTCCCACCCCCCCCCCTTCTGAATAAAGTTAGATTGATCTGATTTGTTGATATCTGTTGCTATGAAAACCATTTTAGCCAAGCTAACTAACATTGTTTTTAGCTAGCTGACATTACCATTCAATCACTAACAAAACACGAATAGAAATACTTTGCTAACAGTCCTCACGTGTAATCAAAAGCTTGTAGTGAGATCACATGCATGACCCCCCGAGACAAGCTTTCATGTTTGCATCGCTAGCATCTCGTCATATTACACAGCCGGAAGACAGCTAGATAATAAATATTGTAGCGTCAGCGCCCTTGGGTACCCAGCATGCAGTGCACACCAAAAACGCAAATAGCTGTGGAAAATAGTTTGGTTACAACCGCTGTGCAAGGGATTTCAGTTGTTGTGTTCGTTCACTTAAATGTGTGTAATGTTATTGTTTTTTACTTAAGATAATACTGTTGGTCACCCTGATTGTGCATGTTGTGTAGTTTAATGGGATCAGAGAGTCTGACCATGACAAAGTATTGTTAAGCTGCTGTACCATCACAAGGTACACTTGCTAACAGCTGGACATTAGCTATACCTTGGTCCAGTTCCCTACATGACTCTTGACAGTTGTTTGACTGAGACTCTAGAGAGAGCTCAATTCAGGTAGAGTTCTAATAGCCATGGTCTTCTAACCAGTTTCAGTTTTGAAAACAGTGTGACTGTGTATGGTATGTTTTTTGGGCTACTTCTAATGGCATGACCTGCGCTGGGATAGAGGGAAACAGCATGGATGGGGAAAGTGTGTGGGCAGAGCAAGCAGTAGTAGTACATAACCTACACACTTCCTTTAGTGAAGTGTATCCTCACTTTCATAAAGTTATTGTTGTAATCAAAGCTTTTAAAGAATGGATCTCTGCATGATGGGCCTGACCAGAGCACAGGTGGCCTGACACAACACGCTTCAAAGTTGTCACTTTCAAAAGGGTGGCATTTTAACCCTGTCAGTCCAACATGTCTAAAAGTTGGTACGCATGCCTTATTGCCAATGGGGAACAAATAAGTCTCAAGAACCCATAATGTCGGCAGCATGGATATTTCTCTACAGTGACAATTTGTGAAGAATTTCAAAAAATGACTTCAAATCAGCCATTGATCCAATTGTCTTGAAATGTTGTGTACATGTATGAAATACATGTCTGTGTCATGTCAATTTTGTAATGGTTTGCAATGCTGAGGAGGAACCCGCCATTGCTGCCTGCAGCTATATTTATTATTATTATACTTCTTAAGACTGGGTGTCTATGGCAGGCCCTAGAAGCGCTAGGTCGAAAGTTGTGAAATTTGGCACACTCATTGGGGACAGTCCCCTGGTCCAATTCACAAAGTTTCATGTCCCATACTCGGGCACTCTAGCGCCACCAATGGGTCAAAGTTGGACTTGTGTTTACAACGCAACTTTTGAACCGTATGACCAATTTTAAAAAATGAGGTACCATTGGATTCCCTGGACCAAGACGAGTTCAACACACCCTATGGGGTCAATTTCCGGTTATATCGATTTTCCGCTATTTCCGGTTTTATCAAAAACCTTTAAAAGCCTACTCCTCCTACAATCTTTGTCAAATCTTCTTCAAAATTACCAGATATGCTCTTCAGACCAAGCCGCACAAAAGTTATGGTAGAGCATTTTGATACCCACAACCGTTTGTCCGTGACAGCCAATCAAAATAAGCAGAAAAGCCGCCAAACAGGAAGTGAAGTCATATCTCAGCAGTTGTTTGAGGCAGTGAAACTAAATTTGGTACGCCGCCTCGGAACCTTATTCTGAGGATGTCCTCCAAAAATTGTGTCATGTGACTAAAAGGGGGCGTGGCCGGAAGCATAAACGCGTTTTGGCTAATAACTGTTGAAGTGTTTACCTTAATAAAGTAATTTCTTTGTCTGTTGATGTCTTGTGAGATATCAAGCCTGACTATTAATAACTTTTCATAAAATTCGAACGGACGTGGCCGCCATTTTGGATTTCATGGAAAAGTATAAAAACCTTTTGCACGCCCCAATTTTTGTCCAATGTTTACCAAATTTGGCAAAGATGATCTTTAGACCCAGTTTCACAAAAGCAATCAGAAGAATTTTCAATTTTCAAAAACGTTTGTTCGGTAGAGACGATCAAAAGCGGTGGCGAAGCCGCCAAACGAGGCGCAAGAGCATATCTCAGCAACCATTTGCGCGATTGTCACCAAACTTGGGTTTCATCGTTCCCATGAGGAGCAGAGGAGGCCTGCAGTGTTATACCAGAAAAATAACTTTGAACTCTCAGTACTCTTGAACACAAACATATATTTCAACCAAACTTGGTGTGTTGCATGAGTGCAACAGGTTGTTGTGACTTAATTGTTGCACAAGTGCTATGGAGGCCATGTCCTGCTCTGGACTGCTTGGCCCCTCCATTGCTGCTTGCAGCTATATTTAGGGTTCCTCCGGTAGGAGAACCCTATTGTTATTGGTGGTATTATTATTATGTTTTACCCATGGGAGTCAATGGCAGCACCTAGACCAGTACCGTAAAAAGTTGTGAAATTTGGCATGTTGAAACTGCAGACCATTAGTAACTACCATACCAAACATGGGCCATGTGAGACAATAGGTGGCGCTACAGGCCACGCCCCAATATGTCAATTTTCAAATTGATGCCATTTGCAGGCCATAAGTCCCAAAATTCTGAAATTCATTACATATGCCTTATTTCTCATGAGGAATAAAAAAGCCTCAAGAAGCTATAACGGCCGCCATATTGAATTTGTCTGTACAATAAAGATTAAGGAAACGCGTTTTTTCCCTACTCCTCCTACATTTTTGGTCGAATTTTCTTCAAAATTGCCATAGATGATATCCAGACTGAGCCTCACAAAAGTTATCGTAGGGATTTCTGATTTTCAAAACCGTTTGTCCGGTAGAGCCAATCAAAATCTGCAACAAAGCAACCAAACAGGACGTTTGGTCAAATCTCAGCAAATCTTTGAGATATCAACACCAAACTTGGTATGTCACGTGGAAGACACTACAACATGTTACCATGTGCAAAGGCAACTTCATACCTCTAAAAATGATTGATATAAAGCAAATTGAATTTATTGCTAATGCTAAAATAATGCTTTACACATCCGCCGGCCAAAAAACTATACTCTGATTCAATCACTAGTTCATATGAAGACTCTTGAGAATGTTGAGTACACAAATCTGAGAAAAAGTTGACTGTAACATGAAAACTCGATTTTTAGTGAATATTTGAAACATGCATGCTTGGCTAATTTCTAGGGCTGTTTCCCCAAATCCTCTCTCCCTTTGCTCCTGTGCGCGCGTGCTCCACATTCTCACACACACAAGGGGCTAGAGCCCCTTGACACACGCGCGAGCTTGGTACACGCACAAGAAGACGACCATTTTATTTTATCGTTGGAGAACTCCTGCAGCCCTCAGAGATTTTCATTGTTACATTTGACAGTGAGTAATAAGATCCTACAATGGCAGTACAAAACATGTATTTTAGCGTTTGTATTCGTATGATAACTTGAAGACTTTTATACTGTCGTAAACAGGATAGCAGCTAATCTATCTAGGCTAGCTGAGCTAAGGATATCTCTTTGTACAGACAGTATTACAGGCTAGCAAGTCGTAAAATCTTTAACATTATACTTGCTTCTGTGAGACGCGTTTGAAATTTGTATACTGTGCGTAACTATGCGGTTGGGTTGTTCTATTTTTACATGTCATTGTTGATGTAATTTAAATTAGTACGGTGAGTTCCAAATGTGTCTTTCGATTAAACACTGCAGCGTGTATTACACAATGATCATTTGTGGTGCGGCGTCTATTCGAAGGCAACGTTTAATTAGTAAGACAGATTCAGTGAATTGTAGTTGCAGTGCGGCCATACACAAACAAATAGACAAGGAGGTCAAACAAATGCCGAGCAAGCTATAACCCTTAAGGCTAGTTTTTGCTTTTGTGGACGGCGTTTCAAATTTATGTACTGTACGTACCTACGGTTGGGTTATTCTATCTTTAGCTACATGTCATTGTTGATGTAATTTTGTTTGTTCGTTCCAAGTTTTTCTGACGGTCTTCACATCGTAAGTTATTCTTTTTGAAACTGTAGCTAGGTAGCCTAGTTTGCTGCACAGTTAGAGCTACCTAGCATAAGCAAGTAGCAATGGTACCATGGTTGTATTGCTTGCTAGCTTTGTTTGGGTTCATGGTTTGATCGTTTAGGAGTTCCATTGAAAGCCTATAGACCTACAATACGTTTGTAATCGGCATTTTGTACCATGCTGCACGATTTCCTATCTCTTGATAACATTTTATATTTGTATCAATTTTATACACTAAATTGCCAAAGTATTCGCTCGGTTGCCTTTACACGCTCATGAACGTGAGTGACATCTCATTCTTAAACCATAGGATATGATGTCGGACCACCCTTTGTAGCTATAATAGTTTCAACTCGTCTAGGAAGGCTTTCCACAAGGTTTAAGAGGTTTATGGAAATGTTTTACCATTCTTCTAGAAGTGCATTTGTGAGGTCCAACATTGATGTGGAACAAGAAGGTTTGGCTCGCAGTCCCTGCTCTAATTCATCCCAAAGGTGTTGTATTGGGTTGAGGTCAGGACTGTGTGCAGGCCACTCAAGTTCGTCCACACCAATCTCGCTCATCCATGTGTTTATGGGCCTTGCTTTGTGCACTGTTGCACAGTCATGTTAGAACAGGAAGGGGCCATCTCCAAACTGTTCCCACAAAGTTTGGAGCATGAAATTGTCAAAATGTTGGTGAATTATTGCATTTCAGGAAATTAACTTATGGGTAGGAAATATTTAATGGATTGGGCTCGGCGGGGTATTTTGTCATCCATCCATTCCTACTCCATGCTCTTGATTATGTAATTGACCTACAGGTACATCTTCTAGGCTATGTTTATTTGTTTTAATTTTCTAATGTGAGTCAGTGGCTTGGCAGTATTTTAACAGTAAGGTTTGGTTATTTGTGTTAAACTGTGATGATTCTTTTGGTGAAACATGAATTTAAAGTAAAAACCATTTGCAAGATAAATTGTTCTCAATTGGTCTTAATTTGTATTTATAGTCGAGTCCGTTTCTCTATGTTTACATTTTACAGACTTAAATTTGAATGTAGACAGTGTAAATTGAATAAAGGTAAATAATGGATGTCTAAATATTTTTTTTAAGTAGAGATTGGTGTTTTGAGAATCCTAACCATTTCAATATTTTCTTAAAGGTCTGTATACTAGAACTGTTGAGTATGAAGTTATGATAATGTAAGACTATGAAATTGTTAAGCAGTAGTGTGGTATGTTACATTTCATAGTTTTTGATGGTTTTTCTATGTGTTTTTTAGATGCCATGTTCCAGCAAGAGATCCAGGGACCAAGGATCCGCTGTTGAGGTTAGACTTCCTTGTGGGAAAAAATGCTAAACCAGTGTGTTTAAGTGATAAGATTAATTGAGAAAAATGAATGTGAATGAGCATTTTTAACAACGTCTTTGTTACGGACCCATGTTTAAAATGTCCTAATTCAGTCTGTATAGTTGTGGTTGTGTGTTTTTTATTTTCTCCCCTCTTTCTTTCTATTCGCTGCATGCAGGTATGGTCTAGTCAGCGTTTGTTGGCGGTTGGCTATCAGTCTCCCTATCTCGTGATTGGCAATCAGCCGCGCACTTCCAATCAGCGGTTTAGTTGTCAACATAAAATTACCACACTGGTCAGCTGTTTCAGAGATTGCTTTGGAAAGTTGCTTGTTTAGAGAGTTGTCAAGTCAGAGAGACTTCTTGTTGAAATCATTGTAAATGTTGTTATTATTTTGTTAGAATGGTTTGCTTCATAGTGAACCCTTTTAATAGAGCAGTTAGTGGTGCAGCGTTTATTCGAGGGTGGCGTTCATTCAAGGGCAACGTTTAATTGGTAAGAGAGATTCAGTGAATTGTAGCTGCAGTGCAGCCATAGACAAACACAGAATAGACAAGGAAGTCAAACAAAAGCCCAGTGTAAAATGTATGCCGCGCGTGTCTCTACTTTGTGTACAAATCTGACGCAGCATGCCGTAACATTCTTACACTTTAGCTTTCAAACAGAAACCTGTGCAGAAAGCACTCACCACCAGCAACAGATCTATAGCACGCAAACTTGGTGTTGATGAAAAGCACATTCAGGAATGGTTAAGTCAGCTACCTCGCCATATTGTATACAATATGTATAACTATCTATAGGCCTGAATGCAATTGTCGCAATTGCATTATAATAATGTATAATTTTTTTTCAAGCAATGTCTTAATTTAGAATTATATAATTGTATTCAGAATTATTACGTGACTTTATTTTGAAGGCCTTTTGGGACGCTCATGAGTGAGAGTCGACAACCTAACAGCAAGCGAAGCACAGACAATTTAAAGCTCTGATAAAAGTTTCAAGTTCAAGTTTATTATCATATACTCATAAACAGCATTTATAAGTAATGAAATTCTTTGTGCTCAATGTCCGTTCAACTTGCAGAATAAAAAAATTAAATACTAAAGAATGGAGAAAAAGGGTAGAAAAAATAAGAAAAATTGTAGTGCAAAAAGATATTTCAAGGACAGTTCAGCATCCTGATGGCATGTGTGAGAAAACTATCCCTGTATCTGCTGGTACAGGACCTTATACTCTTGTATCGCCTTCCAGAAGGCAGGAGGGAGAAAAGACTGTGGCAGGGATGACTAGGGTCAGAAATGATCCACTTGGCCTTTCTCCTGCACCGCTGGCTGTAAAGGTCCTGAATGGATGGTAATGCAGTCCTTGTAATACGCTGTGCAGATTTGACCACTCTTTGTAGTGTCTTCCTGTCCTGGGCAGTGCTGTTGCCAAACCATGTTGTAATGCCACCAGTCAGTATGCTCTCAATGGTGCACCGGTAAAAATTGGTCAGTATAGTGCAGTCCATGCCAAATTTCCACAGTCGCCGCTGAAAAAAGAGCCTCTGTTTCGCTGTCCTTGTAACCACACCAATATGGTGGTCCAGCTCAGATCCTCACTGATGTTGATACCAAAAAATCTGAAACTTTTGACTCTCCACAGCTGTGCCCGCGATGTGAATGGGTGCATGTTCTCCCTGCAGCCGCCTGTAGTCCACTATCAACTCCTTGGTTTTTGCTACATTAAGCAACAGGCTGTTATGCTGACACCAGAATGTCATTGTTGCCACCTCTGCTCTGTAGGCAGACTCATCACCATTCTTGATGCAGCCGATAATGGTGGTGTCATCAGCAAACATAATGATAGTGTTGGACCTTTTTGTGGCTGCACAACCATAGGTGAACAGAGAGTACAACAGTGGGCTTAACACACAACTCTGTGGGGCACCAGTGCTGAGTGTTAGACTGGTGGCGTGATGTTACCTAGCCGTACTGCCTGTGTCCTGTCCAGCTGCACATGGAAGGACTGATGTTCCGGTCCTGTAGTTTTATGATGAGCCTGGATGGTACTATGGTGTTGAAAACGGAGCTGAAGTCGATGAAGAGCATCCGCACGTATATGTTGTTCTGATCCAAGTGAAAGAGAGCAGTGTTCAAGGCCAAAGCTACAACATCATCTGTAGACCTGTTCGGCCTATATGCAAACTGGAGTGGGTCTAATGCAGGTGACAGGCAGCATGTAATGTGGTCTTTGACTAACGTCTCAAAGCATTTCATCACAACAGGGCAACAGGGCGGTAATCATTGAGACAGCTCACTGATGGTTTCTTAGAGACTGGGATGATGGTGGCCCCCTTGAACCTATTGGGGACGACAGACTGCGACAGGGAGAGGTTAAAGATGTCAGTGAACACCTCTGCCAGTTCAGGAGCACAGGCCTTGAGAACACAGCCAGGGATGTTGTCAGGTCCTGGAGCTTTATGCACATTCACTCTAAGTGATAAGTTTAAGGTTGTTATAGAGGTTGTTAGCAATCTAAGGAAACCTCTATTCCCTTGTGTAGGCTACAGCAGGCAGCCAACAAAGTATGTTGTTTTGTGTCTGTATTTGACTTTGGTGAATGTTATTTACATGCTGCGCATGTCATTGCATGTTCATATTAAGCTAATGTGGTCTTTATTTTCTCATTACAGCGTGAGTTTAGTTTTAACGGTGGATTTGGAGAAAAAGCTTCAAATAAATCTGTAGCAAGAAAGACACTTGTGCCTGCCAGTGTTTCATGGGATAATAGTATGCTACACTTGTAAATTACTTGTGTAATAAATACTGTGTTTTAATTTAACCAATTAAATAACCGTTTTCTGATTTTTGTGGGGAGGCGTTTAATCGAAGGTGCCATTTATTACACAATGTTCATTTTTGGTGCAGCGTTTATTCAAGGTCAACGTTTAATCAAATAAAAACTGTAGTTTTCTTCCCAGCATGGGAAGGCCAAAGGATGTTTACAATTGTAGTAGGCCATTGATATGTTTTAAAAGTTCAGGGATGTAATTTGTTGGATAAGAAGCCCCCATCCCCCACTCCAGAGACAATTGATGACAGAGAGGTGCTGACATTAAGTTAAACATAGTCATGCGTTAAAGAGTAAAAAATAGAGACAAAATGTGTACATGGATGTTGAAACTCAGTGCTCTGAGTTTGTGCATGTCAGTTTAGACAAACGTAGCCTTTTAAACCTCTAGGTTTAATTCTCTCTTTTATACATTTAAAGTTGGATTTGACATTTAACAGACATTTAATCATTTAGCAAGTTGTTTGACTCAAAAACCATAACGAAGTACATATGGTGTAAAAAATCTGCAGTCAAATTTGGCGAAATTGCTAGCTTGGATGTTATCTTTACATATAGATGGGTTGGTGGTTACAAACAATGAGGATGCGCACGCAGCTTCAAGGCAGAACAATGCCTACCATTTCACCTCTAGTTTATATGTTCCCACCCCCCCCCCCCCCCCTTCTGAATGAAGTTAGATTGATCTGATTTGTTGATATCTGTTGCTATGAAAACCATTTTAGCCAAGCTAACTAACATTGTTTTTAGCTAGCTGACATTACCATTCAATCACTAACAAAACACGAATAGAAATACTTTGCTAACAGTCCTCAGTCCCCCCCTACTGTTGGTCACCCTGATTGTGCATGTTGTGTAGTTTAATGGGATCAGAGAGTCTGACCATGACAAAGTATTGTTAAGCTGCTGTACCATCACAAGGTACACTTGCTAACAGCTGGACATTAGCTATACCTTGGTCCAGTTCCCTACATGACTCTTGACAGTTGTTTGACTGAGACTCTAGAGAGAGCTCAATTCAGGTAGAGTTCTAATAGCCATGGTCTTCTAACCAGTTTCAGTTTTGAAAACAGTGTGACTGTGTATGGTATGTTTTTTGGGCTACTTCTAATACTCATACGGCTGCATTTATGCCTTGGCATGACTTGCGCTGGGATAGAGGGAAACAGCATGGATGGGGAAAGTGTGTGGGCAGAGCAAGCAGTAGTAGTACATAACCTACACACTTCCTTTAGTGAAGTGTATCCTCACTTGCATAAAGTTATTGTTGTAATCAAAGCTTTTAAAGAATGGATCTCTGCATGATGGGCCTGACCAGAGCACAGGTGGCCTGACACAACACGCTTCAAAGTTGTCACTTTCAAAAGGGTGGCATTTTAACCCTGTCAGTCCAACATGTCTAAAAGTTGGTACGCATGCCTTATTGCCAATGGGGAACAAATAAGTCTCAAGAACCCATAATGTCGGCAGCATGGATATTTCTCTACAGTGACAATTTGTGAAGAATTTCAAAAAATGACTTCAAATCAGCCATTGATCCAATTGTCTTGAAATGTTGTGTACATGTATGAAATACATGTCTGTGTCATGTCAATTTTGTAATGGTTTGCAATGCTGAGGAGGAACCCGCCATTGCTGCCTGCAGCTATATTTATTATTATACTTCTTAAGACTGGGTGTCTATGGCAGGCCCTAGAAGCGCTTGGTCGAAAGTTGTGAAATTTGGCACACTCATTAGGGACAGTCCCCTGGTCCAATTCACAAAGTTTCATGTCCCATACTTGGGCACTCTAGCGCCACCAATGGGTCAAAGTTGGACTTGTGTTTACACACGCAACTTTTGAACCGTATGACCCATTTTCAAAAATGAGGTACCATTGGATTCCCTGGACCAAGACGAGTTCAACGCACCCTATGGGGTCAATTTCCGGTTATATAGATTTTCCGCTATTTCCGGTTTTATCAAAATCCTTTAAAAGCCTACTCCTCCTACAATCTTTGTCAAATCTTCTTCAAAATTACCAGATATGCTCTTCAGACCAAGCCGCACAAAAGTTATGGTAGAGCATTTTGATACCCACAACCGTTTGTCCGTGACAGCCAATCAAAATAAGCAGAAAAGCCGCCAAACAGGAAGTGAAGTCATATCTCAGCAGTTGTTTGAGGCAGTGAAACTAAATTTGGTACGCCGCCTCGGAACCTTATTCTGAGGATGTCCTCCAAAAATTGTGTCATGTGACTAAAAGGGGGCGTGGCCGGAAGCATAAACGCGTTTTGGCTAATAACAGTTGAAGTTTACCTTAATAAAGTAATTTCTTTGTCTGTTGATGTCTTGTGAGATATAAAGCCTGACTATTAATAACTATTCATAAAATTCGAATGGACGTGGCCGCCATTTTGGATTTCATGGAAAAGTGTAAAAACCTTTTGCACGCCCCAATTTTTGTCCAATGTTTACCAAATTTGGCAAAGATGATCTTTAGACCCAGTTTCACAAAAGCAATCATATGAATTTTCAATTTTCTAAAACGTTTGTTCGGTAGAGACGATCAAAAGCGGTGGCGAAGCCGCCAAACGAGGCGCAAGAGCATATCTCAGCAACCATTTGCGCGATTGTCACCAAACTTGGGTTCCATCGTTCCCATGAGGAGCAGAGGAGGCCTGCAGTGTTATACCAGAAAAATAACTTTGAACTATCAGTACTCTTGAACGCAAACATATATTTCAACCAAACTTGGTGTGTTGCATGAGTGCAACAGGTTGTTGTGACTTAATTGTTGCACAAGTGCTATGGAAGCCATGTCCTGCTCTGGACTGCTTGGCCCCTCCATTGCTGCTTGCAGCTATATTTATTATTATTATTATTATACTTCTTAAGACTGGGTGTCTATGGCAGGCCCTAGAAGCGCTTGGTCGAAAGTTGTGAAATTTGGCACACTCATTGGGGACAGTCCCCTGGTCCAATTCACAAAGTTTCATGTCCCATACTCGGGCACTCTAGCGCCACCAATGGGTCAAAGTTGGAGTTGTGTTTACACACGCAACTTTTAAACCGTATGACCCATTTTCAAAAATGAGGTACCATTGGATTCCCTGGATCAAGCCGAATTTAATGCACACCATGGCGTCAATTTTCGGTTTATAGATTTTCCGCTATTTCCGGTTTTATCAAAAACCTTTGAAAGCCTGCTCCTCCTACAATCTTTGTCAAATCTTCTTCAAAATTACCAGATATGCTCTTCAGACCAAGCCGCACAAAAGTTATGGTAGAGCATTTTGATACCCACAACCGTTTGTCCGTGACAGCCAATCAAAATCAGCAGAAAAGCCACCAAACAGGAAGTGAAGTCATATCTCAGCAGTTGTTTGAGGCAGTGAAACTAAATTTGGTAGGCCGCCTCGGAAACTTATTCTGAGGATGTCCTCCAAAGATTGTGTCATGTGACTAAAAGGGGGCGTGGCCGGAAGCATAAACGTGTTTTGGCTAATAACTGTTGAAGTGTTTACCTTAATAAAGTAATTTCTTTGTCTGTTGATGTCTTGTGAGATATCAAGCCTGACTATTAATAACTTTTCATGAAATTCGAACGGACGTGGCCGCCATTTTGGATTTCATGGAAAAGTATAAAAACCTTTTGCACGCCCCAGTTTTTGTCCAATGTTTACCAAATTTGGCAAAGATGATCTTTAGACCCAGTTTCACAAAAGCAATCAGAAGAATTTTCAATTTTCAAAAACGTTTGTTCGGTAGAGACGATCAAAAGCGGTGGCGAAGCCGCCAAACGAGGCGCAAGAGCATATCTCAGCAACCATTTGCGCGATTGTCACCAAACTTGGGTTCCATCGTTCCCATGAGGAGCAGAGGAGGCCTGCAGTGTTATACCAGAAAAATAACTTTGAACTATCAGTACTCTTGAACGCAAACATATATTTCAACCAAACTTGGTGTGTTGCATGAGTGCAACAGGTTGTTGTGACTTAATTGTTGCACAAGTGCTATGGAGGCCATGTCCTGCTCTGGACTGCTTGGCCCCTCCATTGCTGCTTGCAGCTATATTTGGTGGCCAAGCCCCGAAGCGGCGAAGCCACTTAAGTGTTTCTACCTTTTCTTATTATTATTACACTTCTTCTGCCATTGGAGTCTATGGCAGCCCCTAGACCGTATGGTAAAAAGTTGTGAAATTTGGCACACTCATTAAGCACAGTCCCCTCTTTATATTCACCAAGTTTCATGTCTCCCATTGAAGCACTCTAGCGCCACCAACTGGTCAAAGTTGGACTTGTGTTTACACACGTAACTTTTGAACCGTATGACCGATTTTCAAAAATGAGGTACCATTGGATTCCCTGGGTCAAGACGAGTTCAACACACCCTATGTCGTCAATTTCCGGTTATATAGATTATCCGCCATTTCCGGTTTTATCGAAAACCTTTGAAAGCCTACTCCTCCTACAATCTTTGTCAAATCTTCTTCAAAATTACCAGATATGCTCTTCAGACCAAGCCGCACAAAAGTTATGGTAGAGCATTTTGATACCCACAAACGTTTGTCCGTGACAGCCAATCAAAATCAGCAGAAAAGCCACCAAACAGGAAAAGAAGTCATATCTCAGCCAATCCTTGAGAAATCAACACCAAACTTGGTATGATGACTCGGATCCCTCATCTGAGGATGTCCAAACAATTTGGTGTCATGTGATCACTGGGCGTGGCCGCAGGATGCAAAAATGTGTTTTGGCCAATAACTGTTGATTCGTTTGCCTTTATTAAGTGATTCCTTTGTCTCATGATATCTTGGGACATCCCGTGTGTGACACATGATAACTTGTGATAACAGCCGAATTGATGCGGCCGCCATTTTGAATTACTGAAAAAACGTTTTTTCTGTACTTCTCCTACAAATGTTTTCCAATCTTCACCAAATTTGGCAGAGATCATCTTCAGACCAAGCCTCACAAAAGCCATCATATGTTTTTTGGATTTTCAAAACCGTTTGCCCGGTACGGCCAATCAAAATGTGCCGTTAAGCCAGCAAACAGGAAGTTGGGTCGTATCTCAGCAAATCTTTGATGGATTCACACCAAACTTGTTGCATGTACTCGTAACCCTCTTCTGAGGATGTACAACATGTTTTATGGGTCATTCGACTGCTTGGCCACCTCATTGCTGCTTGCAGCTATATTTGGTGGCCAAGCCGCGAAGCGGCGAAGCCACTTAAGTGTTTCTACCTTTTCTTATTATTATTACACTTCTTCTGCCATTGGAGTCAATGGCAGCCCCTAGAACCGTATGGTAAAAAGTTGTGAAATTTGGCGCACTCATTAAGCACAGTCCCCTCTTTATATTCACCAAGTTTCATGTCTCCCATTGGAGCACTCTAGCGCCACCAACGGGTCAAAGTTGGACTTGTGTTTACACACGTAACTTTTGAACCGTATGACCGATTTTCAAAAATGAGGTACCATTGGATTCCCTGGGTCAAGACGAGTTCAACACACCCTATGACGTCAATTTCCGGTTATATAGATTTTCCGCCATTTCCGGTTTTATCGAAAACCTTTGAAAGCCTACTCCTCCTACAATTTTTCTTTCATCTTCCCCAGAATTGGCACACATCATCGTCAGAGCAACCCTCACAGAAGTTATTCAAAGATTTTTGATTTTCAAAACCGTTTGTCCGGTACAGCCAATCAAAATCGGCAGCAAAGACACCAAACAGGAAGTTGGGTCATATCTCAGCCAATCCTTGAGAAATCAACACCAAACTTGGTATGATGACTCGGAACCCTCATCTGAGGATGTCCAAACAATTTGGTGTCATGTGATCACTGGGCGTGGCCGCAGGATGCAAAAATGTGTTTTGGCCAATAACTGTTGATTCGTTTGCCATTATTAAGTGATTCCTTTGTCTCATGATATCTTGGGACATCCCGTGTGTGACACATGATAACTTGTGATAACAGCCGAATTGATGCGGCCGCCATTTTGAATTACTGAAAAAACGTTTTTTCTGTACTCCTCCTACAAATGTTTTCCAATCTTCACCAAATTTGGCAGAGATCATCTTCAGACCAAGCCTCACAAAAGCCATCATATGTTTTTTGGATTTTCAAAACCGTTTGCCCGGTACGGCCAATCAAAATGTGCCGTTAAGCCAGCAAACAGGAAGTTGGGTCGTATCTCAGCAAATCTTTGATGGATTCACACCAAACTTGTTGCGTGTACTCGTAACCCTCTTCTGAGGATGTACAACATGTTTTATGGGTCATTCGACTGCTTGGCCACCTCATTGCTGCTTGCAGCTATATTTATTATTACACTTCTTCTGCCATTGGAGTCTATGGCAGCCCCTAAAACCGTATGGTAAAAAGTTGTGAATTTTGGCACACTCATTAAGCACAGTCCCCTCTTTATATTCACCAAGTTTCATGTCTCCCATTGAAGCACTCTAGCGCCACCAACTGGTCAAAGTTGGACTTGTGTTTACACACGTAACTTTTGAACCGTATGACCGATTTTCAAAAATGAGGTACCATTGGATTCCCTGGGTCAAGACGAGTTCAACACACCCTATGTCGTCAATTTCCGGTTATATAGATTTTCCGCCATTTCCGGTTTTATCGAAAACCTTTGAAAGCCTACTCCTCCTACAATTTTTCTTTAATCTTCCCTAGAATTGGCACACATCATCGTCAGAGCAACCCTCACAGAAGTTATGCAAATATTTTTGATTTTCAAAACCGTTTGTCCGGTACAGCCAATCAAAATCGGCAGCAAAGACACCAAACAGGAAGTTGGGTCATATCTCAGCCAATCCTTGAGAAATCAACACCAAACTTGGTATGATGACTCGGAACCCTCATCTGAGGATGTCCAAACAATTTGGTGTCATGTGATCACTGGGCGTGGCCGCAGGATGCAAAATTGTGTTTTGGCCAATAACTGTTGATTCGTTTGCCTTTATTAAGTGATTCCTTTGTCTCATGATATCTTGGGACATCCCGTGTGTGACACATGATAACTTGTGATAACAGCCGAATTGATGCGGCCGCCATTTTGAATTACTGAAAAAACGTTTTTTCTGTACTCCTCCTACAAATGTTTTCCAATCTTCACCAAATTTGGCAGCGATCATCTTCAGACCAAGCCTCACAAAAGCCATCATATGTTTTTTGGATTTTCAAAAACGTTTTCCCGGTACGGCCAATCAAAATGTGCCGTTAAGCCAGCAAACAGGAAGTTGGGTCGTATCTCAGCAAATCTTTGATGGATTCGCACCAAACTTGTTGCGTGTACTCGTAACCCTCTTCTGAGGATGTACAACATGTTTTATGGGTCATTCGATTGCTTGGCCACCTCATTGCTGCTTGCAGCTATATTTAGTTATGCGATTACTCAATAAACACGTCTACATGATTCTTTTTTATTAATCGTTGTATGCTCCACGGACAAAACTTGCACCATCATCCTTCTGCAACAAAGTGTCGCCGTGTCTTCCTGTATCGGCCCTACTGCTGTATGTTTCATTCCATCAACACATTGAATCCTACTAAGAAAGCCGAGTAAACGCATAGGCTACATCTGCTACTGCTAATACTATCCCAACTATAATTTAATCTGTTAAAACGATAATATTCTTGTTACGACTAGCTAGCCTACTTCTTCTTCTGTATTACAGTTCAGCTTTCAGCTTCTCCCGCATTGTAGGCTATTTTATTTCTTAGCTTTGTTAAGATGATGCAGTTCAGCTTCCACACTGCCTCTTTTGTGTGACTCACACATTTTTGAAATTCATTTCAGCTTGCGGGTATTTTCTCATTTCTCACTTTTATACTTTTTAAAATATTAAGGTTTTTGTGCAAATTATTCTCCCTTTAAAAGTAATGGTAAATCCTTTCAAATCATTGTTGGAATGCTGCTCCAGTCCCTTTCAAAAATACCTTTCGGTTGCTTTGAAGCTTCAGCTTATAACTTTCTACTAAATTTTCACTATTTTCAGCTTTTTTAGCATGGTCAGCTATCCCCATTCAGGTTTTCAGCATTCTCACTGCTGTTTCGCAGGAACAGCCGTTTCTAGTATCAACTTCTTAGTTCTTCCGCCGTTTTTTGGCCTTTAACTAGTTCTGCATACTTTCACCGATTCCTACAATTTATGTATCAAAACGTTCAGCTCCTTCAGGAGATGTTGGCTATGACTTTTGGTATTTCTCACTTTTATACTTTTTAAGTCATTAAGGTTTTTGTGCAGATTATTCTCCCATTAAAAGTAATGGTAAATCCTTTCAAATCATTAAAAAGCTTGCTCCTCTTTCAAACGTAACTACTTCAGCATACTTTCAGTTAGAGACACCATTCAACCTTTAAAATGTTCACAAGACATTCAGCTATTCTCAAATGATTCAGATTTTTCAAATATTAAGCCAATTTTGAATTATGACAGTTTGAAATACATTAAAATGTTTGCTCCTTCTTGATTCTTATGAATGAGCAGCAAGCAGAGTGGCACACTGCTTGCTGTTCTTTTTCTGATATTCAACTAAATTGTCAAACAAATTCCTCTAACGTTCATATAGTTTAACTTACAGAAACAAGTTATACCTTAAAATGTATGAATTGTCCTCTTTCAGCCAATGTAACTACTAAAGAGCTCACACTTACAGATTTTCAGCTATGAGCCTTGAAGCGAGAGCAGCCTTTCAAATTCTCTCACTAACTTCAATGGAGAGGTGGGTAAAATCCGTCAGAGAAAGCAAGAAGGAAGACGATTTCGAAACTGCCGGTAGAGACATATTTCTGACCGCACAGACATATAAAAGACATCTCTAGTTTCGGCAGAGTCTTGGGTCTCGGAAAATATCCTAATTTTATTGATTGGACGTGTAGTTTTGCGTCTAGGTCAACTTGTTTGAGGTGTGGATGCTAGGTAAATGTTCGTTTTTCTCTCTGCCTAGCTCATTAGCTATCACAGCTGCGCCATCACCGTGGCAACCAAACAGACACGCACCATGAAAGCAGAATTGGGTACACGTTTTCGAAACTGCCAAGAGTTGTATTTCTGACCGCACAGTCATATAAAGGATATCTATGGTTTCGGCAGAGTCTTGGGTCTCGGAAAATATCCTTATTTTTTGGATTGGACGTATAGTTTTGCGTCTAGGTTAACTTGTTTGAGGTGTGGATTCTAGCTACATTAGTTATTCTGTCTGCCCAGCTCGTTAGCGATCACAGCTGCTCCATCGCCGTGGCAACCAAACAAACACGCAGAAGGAACACGTTTTTGAAACTGCAGGTAGAGTCGTATTTCTGACTGCACAGACATATAAAGAATATCTCTGGTTTCGGCAGAGTCTTGGGTCTCGGAAAATATCCTTATTTTTTGGATAACGTCACGAAAGCACGCGTGACTACCTTTGGCAGAACATTCGTTTCGCATCTGTTAACTTGGGGGATAGCTAGGCTAACTATAGCTTTACTGCAAGGCAGCTAATTTGCTAGCCACAGTTACTACGTCACTAACGTCACGAAAACACGCGTGACTATCTTTGGCAGAACATTCGTTTTGCATCTGTTAACTTTGGGGATAGCTAGGCTAACTATAGCTTTACTGCAAGGCAGCTGCAGAAACGCCACAAGCAAAGAGGCCAGGTTGATAACTATTTACTAATTTTACTTTGTGATATGACACACAATTGTGATGTGTAATGTACAATATAAGCTGATATTATTAAGGAAGTACATCTACTTTCGGAAACAGTAGTCTACTATTTCACTGAAGTATTAGCATCATGACATTAGCCTGTGTTGCTGAGTCCTTGAACACGGTCTTTGTCAAGAGGGAGGTTAGAGTCCTCTCCATGGGTTAGAGTCCCTGAACACATCAAGAGGGAGGTTCGAGTCCTCTCCAAGGGTTAGAGTCCCTGAACACATCAAGAGGGAGGTTAGAGTCCTCTCCAAGGGTTAGAGTCCCTGAACACGTCAAGAGGGAGGTTAGAGTCCTCTCCAAGGGTTTGAGTCCTTGAACACGGTCTTTGTCAAGAGGGAGGTTAGAGTCCTCTCCAAGGGTTAGAGTCCCTGAACACATCAAGAGGGAGGTTAGAGTCCTCTCCAAGGGTTAGAGTCCCTGAACACGTCAAGAGGGAGGTTAGAGTCCTCTCCAAGGGTTAGAGTCCCTGAACACGTCAAGAGGGAGGTTAGAGTCCTCTCCAAGGGTTAGAGTCCCTGAACACTGTCTATTTGTGTGGAGTCAGATTGAGTTGAAGAAAAATAGAGGAGTGTGGTGTGGTTCTTTTCTTTGACCAAGAAGTTACAGAAATCCCGAGGAGAGATGGAGAAAGGTGGGGGCTAAAAGAGTCCCGTTACGTTGAGATCTTACAAAGGTTATCCCAGAGGGTATACCCCTGGTTTAGAAATTGGTTCTAATACAATTGGAAGAGTTATACTAGAGCAAAATTAAGTGAATACACGGGAAACGCTAACCAGCTGTGTTGGTCAAAGAATGGTTTGAGGAAATGTATGTGAAAAATTATGAAGAAGCGATTAGAAAGTTACATAAAAAATGTGTTTTAGAGAGGATCATGGAAAGTTATGAAATGAAACAAGAGAACGTTTTGTGGATGTGAAGAGGTGATTGGTTTAAACACTGATGTTTTGAAGAGGAAACTATGAATATACTTTGAGGGTATATGGGCATGGGCGTGAATCCCGGGGGGGACAGGGGGGACAAGACCCCCCCCAATCCTGGGAAAAATATGATTTGTCCCCCCCAATAAATCACTGTAAACATAACTATGTAATTTCAACAACATTGATAATATGCAATGAAAGAGCTTTGCTGATTATGGACACAATGGCGCTTTTTGAAGTTTAAAAAGATTTCGAACCCCGCCCTTGGTCACACAATGGTTTGATCCACAGCCCCAGCCCTCAGCAGTGATGCAGGTGCGTGTGTTAAAATCGAACAGTATGTTTGTGTCGTTGGTGGCTGATGTCCAGTAAGTAGTTGTAATATCTGACAAGGTGACTTGAGTGTCTACCTTTTGAAATGCACGTGGCTAACGTGAAATTAATCCAGTTAATCGCACCATAGCGATTTCACTATGTTGGCAGGGTTCACACACACTAAGCTAGCTGCATTTGCATCCCAGCTAACACAGTTACGTTGCCCTTACGTTGCCGCAACGTCACTCGATGACCAAACATACGTTGCCGCAACGTCTTTGGCGACGTTGCGGGACCGTGCATCTGTGGGACGCCAGAACGTAACCGCAACGTAATCTTGTGACGTTGCCAGTCCGTAACCGCGACGTCGTGGCAACGTTATTTTCCGACGTTGCCAGTCTGTGACCGCGACCTCCTAGCAACGTCATTTTCCGACGTTGCCAGTCTGTAACCGCGACCTCCTAGCAACGTCATTTTCCGACGTTGCCAGTCCGTAACCGCGACCTCCTAGCAACGTAATTTTGTGACGTTGCCAGTCCGTAACTGCAACGTTAACTAAGTAACCTATATTTCTCAATTCTACTGCTTATATTGGGGCGGTTCATATGCAGACCTCATTTGCCCAAAATGCTACTTGTTCTTGTATAATAGGCTACATGGTAGCCAACTTTAGGAGGTTTGTGTGATGTGTAGCCTAACTCCTGCTAATCATAAACAAGGGAGCATTTCCATGTAACATTGTCATTTTATTTCAAACAAAGTGCCAAACAGTGAATTAAAATCTTCTGCCAGTCCCCGCTACAGGTCCTGTCTGTTGGCCCTGACAATGAAGCACAAAATAAGTTAGTATTCTATCAACATAATTGCACATGTAAAAAGGCGCTATACAAGTCATAAAAAATCACATCTAAAATAATATACATCATCAAAAAAACATGTGATTCTAGATTTTTGTCACATAGCCATGTGAAAGGTTGGATATGGAAGCTGCAATCATGATTCATTCACCTGGCTTGTTTTGAATGGGCTGCCGGGGTGTGTTTGAGTGTCTCCTCTATGAGGAGCTCCACAGCTTTCTCTCCCAGTCCCGTCTTCCACTTCATCACAGCGTCTGGAATTAGAAGTCATGAACTTATTGTCAGCACCCATGTGAACGTTGAACGCTGCGTGTAAGCCATAGTTCATGGCATCTCCAAACACTTACCACTCTCTTTCGCAACTCCAGCACCTTAAGGCGCTCCTCGCTTAAGGCGTCTTGGAGTTCAGCCTGTGTTTGGGCCACCTGTAGGTCCATCACTGGCACCTCTTCAGTGTGTCTGCCCAGCGACTGCCTGTCGCTGGTTCTCCTCCAATGTCTCCATCTTCCGGAGCATAACCTGTAATGTGTCTGTCATTAAACACAAGTAAAACAAGTTTACAAGAGTTAGCATGATTGGCATACACTGTGGTTCTTCTAGATTAGCTGTAACATTGATGTAAATAACAAATGTTACCTTGAATGGTTGTATACAAAGCCTGGCTGCCAGCTGTTTTCCTGGGCCCCCAATTGGTTCACCTCCACCAGACCAGAGTTGACATATAGGGGTATGGAATCTGGTGTTTTAAGTCATGCTTTTGCTTCAAAACATAGCCTTTAGGTTGCCATGGCTCATACAATTATTGTCACTGTTTTAAACGGTCATTCATTACTTTACCATCATTTCCCAGGGACACAGTGCTAGGCCGTGTGACGTGGTAGGATAATCTGTACAGAAATGAAAATGGAATGTAGTTTATGTACATAGTTATAGCATATTGATATTAAAAGGAGTAGCATTGCACATATGTGATCGTTCGAAAGCAGGGCCCCACATCGTAGCGTCGCACATGTGTGATTCTGAACATTCCAACCGACTGTTTTCCGATAGACAAAAACTATATGACAAACGCTATAGTATCACTTCAAAATTTACAATTAGTAGGCTAACAAGTAACACCAGCAGGTAGTAGCATTGCTACCAGTATTATGCTAGGTTGCTAGGTAACGGAAGCTAATTAAAGCAACCTAGCTGCCGTTTTGGAAAAATAACTGGTGGAAGCGTCGGAAATATTTAAAACTCACGCATCTAAAAGGTTAAAACGAATAAACTTATCCAAAAAAAGATGTAATGTACAAATTGGAAAAATTAGTGAACTGATACTTTTATAGACGCCATTGCTGTGATTAAAACGTGATCAGCCACGCTAGCTCCACAGTCTTTGAAAATTCCGGGCTAAATAAACTGTTTTGGGACAAGGTTTTTTAACAGTTCTGAACGTTTA
The DNA here is from genome assembly GCF_963692335.1 of Osmerus eperlanus. Taxonomy (NCBI): domain Eukaryota; kingdom Metazoa; phylum Chordata; class Actinopteri; order Osmeriformes; family Osmeridae; genus Osmerus; species Osmerus eperlanus. The sequence goes on from NC_085024.1 coordinate 7,413,053, forward strand.
TTTTCACTGATTCTTTTGTGGGTGATTTGTGAGACGCTAAACTTTGATAACATGTAGGCCTATGCATTTTCAGTATTTCAACATAACTTTCTGGAGGGTTTATATGGCAAGCCGTTTTATCATTTAACCAATGAATTGTTGATATCCAAAATTCGAATTTTTGATATCAAGAATTCAATTTTGGATATCAAGAATTCCAATTTTGGATATCAAGAATTGCATTTTGGATATCAAGAATTCGAATTTTGGATATCAAGAATTGCATTTTGGATATCAACAATTCGAATTTTGGATATCAAGAATTGCATATTGGATATCATCAATTCGAATTTTGGATATCCAGAATTGCATTTTGGATATCAACAATTCGAATTTTGGATATCCAAAATGCAATTCTTGATATCCAAAATTCGAATTGATGATATCCAATATGCAATTCTTAGAAATGCAAAATGAACGAAAAAGCATTCTGAGCGGCGCAGCAGAGTGACGTCAGTAGCCGCTCTTCTTCAGCTCCCTGCTGACTGAGCTACCCATCTTGTTCGGTAGGGAGCGGTGTGCACATCTGCATTGCATTACATTGCAAATGTGCCGGGAAATTGATTGAATTGCCGAATTGCCGTCTTTAGAGCAGCGTTCCCCAACCGGTGCCCACCGGTTGGGGAACATTTCGTACCGGGCCGCACAAAAAAGAATTAATAACATTATTTCCTTTTAATTGATTATCAGAGTCTTAAAGACGTTTTATTCTGAAAAATGACCTGATTCTCTCCTTCTCCGCGGGCCTTTTCCCCTGAGCAAAAAAGCTCTGCAAAGACGTGTGTTTACTCATTTTTTAGCAAGTTTGTGGGCTTTATTGAACGGTATCATGCGCGTCTCTTCCTCTTGACACATGACAAGTGACAGTTACCACTCAATGAAGCCTGTTTGAGACAACAACTCTATCGGTGTTTTGGATGAAGGCTATCCTGAGATCGCCACTAAAGCACTGAAAACCCTGCTTCCATTTCCAACATCAAGCGGGATTTTCTTCCGTGACAGCAATCAAACAAAATTATGGAATAGGCCTGAACTGGATATAAGGAACGCACTTCGGGTGTCACTGTCGTAGCTTATAGTCACACACAACAGTGGGACTGACACATCGAAAGCTAGATAGTAACAATATAACGATGGAAAACCAGGCTAAGAAACTTAAAGATGGGTCAATTGAAAAAACGGCTGTTTATTTTACATAAAACTCCAAAAACTATTTTTCGCTCAAATCAGCTAAACTATTTTTCTCGCGCGCTCCGCGCGCTCGCATTAGGTGTGGAAGTCACTAACTAGGATCAAACCCAGAATGTACATGCATTAGCAGCGCAGCTGTCCAGGGCCTATCTTTCTTCCCAGTCCGTTCTGCCGGTCCGTGAAAATATGTCTTACATGAAAGCGGTCCGTGGCGCAAAAAAGGTTGGGGACCGCTGCTTTAGAGGACGCATCACAGACCATGGCGCTCCCTCAAATTGTGCAAACACTGTTAGAATTAGCTGAACAGGTAGAATCTAATAATATATCTGAGTCTGATGCCCGTGACCGAGTAGAACAAGTCATAGAGAGCTTGGCTGCATACTCTGCCGTCACAGATTTACACATTAATAGTAGCTCTGCCACTGTTTTAGTCATTGTTTGACATCAAGTTGCTCAGTCTGTGATGCGTCCTCTAAAGACCCGGCAATTCAATCAATTTCCCGGCACATTTGCAATGTAATTGCAATGCAGATGTGCACACCGCTCCCTACCAAACAAGATGGGTAGCTCGGTCAGCAGGGAGCTGAAGAAGAGCGGCTACTGACGTCACTCTGCTGCGCCGCTCAGAATGCTTTTTCGTTCATTTTGCATTTCTGCAAATGCATTTGAATTTGAATTGTGGTCACGATTTTACAGCCACGTTCTTAAAATGAAAATGCATTTCTGGAAATGCATTTGAATTTGAATTGTGGTCACGATTTTGCAGCCACGTTCTTAAAATGAAAATGCATTTCTGGAAATGCATTTGAATTTGAATTGTGGTCACGATTTTGCAGCCACGTTCTTAAAATGAAAATGCATTTCTGAAAATGCATTTGAATTTGAATTGTGGTCAGGATTTTGCAGCCACATTCTTAAAATGAAAATGCATTTCTGGAAATGCATTTTAATTTTCAAATTTTACATTTCAAATTGAATTTTGGTATCTATTTGCTGGGGCATGTTTTGAAAATTAAATCTCAAATGTCTATTTCTTTTTCATTTTAATTAAGTGAAAGATTGAGCACTCTTGAAGAAGAAAATTAAAATGCAAATAGGATGATTGATTACTAATTTCATTTGAGTCAAATAATGCAGCCACATTCTTAAAATGCAAATGCATTTCTGGAAATGCATTTGAATTTTGGTAACGATTTGCTTCCATACGGAAACCCCAGTTTGAGCGATGCGTTGAAATGGGCATGCGCAAAGTTGTTGCTCAGGGGCAGACTGAGGGGCAGGTTTGCTAAGGAAGAATTGTAATATTCTGTGATGACTTGTCTTTGGAAATGAAACTCTTAAGAGTCGCTTACCTTTTGGTCACATTTAACAATTTTGTATCACAAAAATTATTGGAGCACAAATTTGCATTGTGTGTCATACAGCTTTGGTGTGCTATACAAAGAATGTTTGCTTAATCATGTTACACATCACACATTGATTGCTTTTGTACATGTTTATAGTAAAGAATGAAAGACTAAATTATATTCCAGATTCAGTCTTTTATTTATTAAAGCTATGTTTCTGCATATGAGAAAATTGATGACCAATGACATGCTGGGGCTGAGCTGCACATGAATTACATGCATTGTCTACATTTATACGTGCTGGGTGCAACATTTAATATTGTGTGTGATTGAAATTCATGTAGACTATGGGTACATTGCAAAAGTGTCAGAACTGAGAGCAGTCCAGTGTGATCTCTCCATCTCTGGATAAACCACTATATGCACTCGAGATCCGTTGTCCTGCGACCAAAGAGCGACTTAGCCGCAACTTAACCCATGGTACCAAAATTAATGTATCCAGCCGACCAAGGTACAACGTCTCGGCAACGTTGTCCACGGGACCAAAAAATAACGTAACCAGCCGACCAAGGTACGACGTCGCGGCAACGTTGTCCAGGGGACCAACTGGCAACATTCCCTTTATAACGTTGCTACGACGTTGCCACAACGTTGCCAGAAGGTAACGTCGCGGGTTACCAACTGAGCACTTACTGGCAACGTTGCCGCAACGTCATGTGTTAGCTGGGATAGCTAGCAAACAAACATTAGCTAGCACTATTCCATTTGGCGTCGTCAAAAGATGGAAACTTTGCTATCGTCAATTTAATCCAAGATCAGCACGGATATTGTAGTTCTTCTAAATCCACTTGCCATGCTTAGCGATACTGAACAGAACTATACTATATTCTACCATTGTCATAATTATCTTAAATGGTCTCGTTGCAAAAGCTAAATCATCTCTAGGGACTTTGAAGCACCTGTGTGCCGATCTGGAGTAAACTGGCTATAACAAAGATGATGGCAAATACCACGCAAACGGAATTGGGGCTCGCTAGCTGCATATTCAGCTATTCTGGGAAGCCAGCCAAATATAAAACCAAAACATGAATTATATTAAAATGACAAAAGGTTGCAGTTTGCGTTGTGTAAAGGGTGAACTCATACAGCTGTCAATCCAGCTGTCAATGCAATCCGTTTCACCTTTCCTAACTGACTGTCTAGCTACTTGGTAGATCGAAGCCTATTCTAGAAGAATGGTAATAAATGATAAAAGCCCATCTCCTACTGTAAATAACCTGTACATTGTGTGTGCGGACAGCATGTTAGAAAAATTGCAGAAAAAAGAAAGACGGCGTCAGAGCATTTCAGGACACCAAAACGCAAAGGAAGAACCCTAATGGCCTAATTTCAAAGACTAGTTGATAAAATGTTCATAAAAATGATGTGAAATGTGCTCAAATAAGTTTGTTGTGTCTCTTGTTTGGCAACATGACGGGTTCTCTTCTTTAGACTTGTAAAATAGGGACATAATTGGACAATGCCATGGATACCCCCACTCTCTACTTAAACTGATGACTGAACCAAGATTAATTTGAGGCAATGGTATTGTTGTTGTGATTAATTGTGTAGTATTGGGTACTGGTAGTTAGGAGGATGGCAAACATCTTATTTCTTTTCTAGGAGACAGACTGTGAGTCAGTGAGGGTGGTGAAAGAGAAAGAGCCAGGGAGAGACTTCAGATGATAGTGTCACAGTCATGGCAGAACCGGGGGTCAACCTTTTTGCCAGCAGCACCAGTATAGGAGACAGTGGCACAGCACTGTCTAGTCACCTCAGTGGTGGCACCATATCAGCCACACCCACAATTTATAGAACCGCAGACTCTTGCCAACAAAGTGTTCACATTTCAAGAGAAATGGTTTTGCGATTTCCCCCGACTTTATGATGGTTCAATTGAGATTATTTTAGATGAGACTGCACCATGCCCATTGTAATTACATAAACTGCACCCATACAGTGTACAGTACATACTGGCCTTTCTTGGTATTGCTGGTTGTAAATACTGTATACCTGCATTCATACTTGACTGATAAGAAACACTACTATAACTACATTTGAACAAGTTGAGACAACCCTTCAGTTACTAACTATAAATGATCCAGGAGTATTAATTATGGTTCCTCAATATACATTTAACATATTACAATGTAGGCTGTGTTACAGCAGTCATTTTGGTGTCCCCCTCAGAAATTGCTCTTGAGAAAGTGTCATATAATTGTCCCCCCCAAAGTTGATAGCAGATTTTCGCCACTGTATATGGGATAACATTTTAAGTAAAATAGTAAAATATAGGGTTTTTAAGAGTTTTGATAAAGGTATTAGTGAGAAAGAGAAAATAACAAAATGTATTTTTATTTGGAGTTTAATTGTAATTTGGTTTTAAGTTTTATTTGAGAGTTTTATCAGAGCCTGGCATACTGATTGGGATAAACAGTTAGGCTGTGATAATGTTGTATTAATAAATGGTATTAGTGCATGAAGAGGGTTATTATAACATTCAGTTCTGAAATAATTTGGGAAGACTCAAGTCTGATAAATTGTGGTTATGATGGTTTGAGCTAATTGGCACGTTTTGAACTGCAGCAAAAACGAGTTATGAAGTTCTACCTAGCTGACCTTTATATATTTATAGAAAATATAGTTGGGAAAAATGTTTGGTTTATAGCTACATTAAGAACATTATTTGGTCTATATTTCATTTAAGAAGCATACGGATTCTGGTTTGGCATAATGAAAATTGCTTTTATCATGTCTTTGATAAAAAGAGGTGTGATTTGGTAAAATAGAGAATCTAAAACAATATAGGTCTTAAACTTAACTGTTTTAAAAGACAGAAAAGGTTTTTTGGAGTGAAAGAAATTAGACTAACAGTTGATTTTCTAAAGAAGGGAACAAAGAAACAGATTGTCATTTCTAGGCATGACTAATAGGAGTTGAATATCAAATGATGATGTATTGTCTTAATAGATGCTGTTACATGTGTTTGCTCAACAATAAGAGAACTGAAGGGTCAATACTGCCTGGTAATTATAGATATGTTTACAGTGGATTGAAGTCTTTCCCAGTCCTATACCAGATGCATAACAACATTTGAATTGAATGATGGAAGATCATAATTCCACAACTTAAATCTAATGCTCACGAGAAAAGAGATGTCTTCTGCTAAATTCTGTTCCAGGTGAAGTAATAAACCAAAGAGTGGAGGAGTCAAACGAGGAGATTGGGTATTGATTAAAGTTATCAATGAAAGGAGGGATCTTATGACAACTTTAAAATATCCTGTCTAATTTCTGGTGTTTCAATTTTTTTCGAATTTATTTTATTTTATTACAATTCTAAAAGCTTGGCTAAAGTTGTATTTATGTGGTGAAGGGGGCCTGTGAGTATGTCCAGGTCTGCCGTGGATACATGGATGTCGAATGTCCACTCTGCGGAGTGACGGTGGGTTTTCCCCTATAACATCATTAGGGTTTTCCCACTGTGTCCAGTGTGTCCTCACCACTTGGTCATAACGCTGCATAGTCTCATCATTATTGTTGAATTGTATGTCAATATTGTCTAATCAGTAATGGGATATTTTTAAATTTGTGTTTGTTGTCACACCCTGTGACAGGGTGTGAAAGGAGGGATTTATTTGAACTTTAAAAATATCCACTTTAAATCCTCAAATGGGTTCTTGATTTCAATATCTGTGTTTAATCATTGGTGTTTGACTGTTCGCATCTCACTTGACTCAGTTACTGCTTGATCATGGGAGATAAGGTGATGCTGGGACTGTAACTCTTTTCTGCTTCAGGACGAGTAAGACCGGCGGGTCTGACTACCTTTGGATATACAACCCCTGTTCTAAGGCCCCATTCCCCTGGAGACCCTGTCCCCCCCTTTCTCACTGGATGATCTACCCCTTCCCCTTGGAGACCCTGCCCCACCTGCCCCAATACATCATCAGATGTTCGGGGAAGCCTGTTGTACATTTATGGATAGGACCATTCAAGGTAATCGAGAGAACCTCGCACGGCCTAAGGGTGCTGGGGAAAAGAAGTATGTGGTACCACTGGAGCATGTGTTGTGCTGCTTCAGAATCCAGTTGTACGTTGCAGGAGTTGGTGGAGAAGGGCCTGGAGGGCCAGTGAATCTTTTGCTATTGCTACGAATGTGAGAGTCCGGAAAATAGGGTTACAACTAGGTCAAGAGTGTTACTGCTTGACCATACTAGAATTGTACTGGACTAAGAAGGTTTCCGCTATTTTACTTAAGAGTGGGCTATATCAATATCAACATGATTGTTGCTCTATCCCGTGTATCAGGTCCCTGTGCAACCAGATCATTGTCTCAGCTGTGGAGAACCCAAAGACGGGGTTCCAAATGCCATTGCTGGGGCTGGCTGACCAGGACGAGGAGGCGGTGGTTGGTCCGGGCTATGTTGATTGATCTCTGGTGTTTTCAGAGATCAAAAGAGGGATTAAAGAATATATTGTGCTTAGTAAAGTTATGCATTGTGCTTAATAAAGTTCTGTCTTATGAACTTAGAAGTGTGCTCAGGCTTAAACATTGGGTCTCACAATGAGTGTGGGAAGCAGGCTGTTCTTTGTGTCTCTATCTCTGCATTTTCAGAAACAACCTTGAAACCGGGTGGAGATGGCACCCGAGCAGGTGGGACGCGCGTAGGCAAGAACAACTCCCTGATGCACGAGAGAACAAGCTCAACCCTTTTTTGATACTTGTGTTTCAATTGCACTGTATAAATATATGCTGGGGAGGGACAGATAGCCAGTTGGACTTCGTGAACCAGCCCAAACTCAGTTGCGGGTAGGGAAACGTAGACAACCCCAGAATTCTGTACTTGTTGATTTCCAACTGCTGCATTAAAGCTGATATTATCGGACCTCTGCGACTCCAGACCACTCTTTCTAGAACACAGAATTGTGTCATTGAATACCATCATTACATATTGGAATAGACACAAAATAATTGAATCCTTCAAAACCTCGACCTACGGTCTTGGTTAACAAACGTTTTAACAAATCTCGGTTTACAAAGGCGTTTGCAGACCTGTCGAGGAGTAAACATTTGCTGTTTATAGAACTTAACATAGGTTCAGTGGGGGATCCCAGAATCTTATGGGATGCAATTAAAGGCTCAATAAGAGATTCATCAATCTCTTTTTCCTCTCATCTTAATAAAAGCAGACTCCTCAAAATAAACGAACTGGAAGGCGCCCTTGCACAACTCGAGGCCAGACGACAGAGTACACAAACTGATGCCTTACTAGCTGAAATATCTGCAACAAGAACTGAGTTAAACTGTATTGAGGCGGAGGGCAGAGTTCCTAATGCATAGAACTAGGAGAACATATTACTTCAATGGATCCAGGCCAAGTCATTTATTATCTTTAAGACTGAAGAATAATGAAAAATATTCTAACATTCTGGCCATCAAATCATACCTTCGCACTTTAACTGAGCCTGGTAAAATTAATTCAGCATTTAAAACATTCTATTCTGATCTTTATAAATCAGAAGTTACACTAGACTCGAACACTTCTAAAGCATTTTTCCATGGTCAGGATCTGCCCTTTCTCTCCACACAAGAGTCCGAAAAACTAAATTCTCCCATCTCCCTAGAGGAGTCACGTGAGGCTCTTGTCCACATGCAGAGAGGGAAATCTCCAGGAGTGTGTTTCACCGATACACATGCACAAAAGTCACTTGACCCCGATACCTTTAAATAGCCTGACCAAGTGATCGGGCAAAACTAGCCTGGCTAACGGAGGTCACTTTCTCAGGCAAATGACGAATATAACAGGCTCGGTTAAAGAAATCCGAGATGCTGGCTATCTTCAGCAGGCTCGTATCTACAAAAGGCAGTCCTCCCTGACGTTTTTAGTGTAGATTGGAGTGAACGGGCAAAACGACGCTGGCTCGGGCAAAACTAGCCTGGCTAACGGAGGTCGCTTTCTCAGGCAAATGATGAATGAAACAGGCGTGGTTAAAGAAATCCAAGATGCTCGCTATCTTCAGCAGGCTTGTATCTACAAAAGGCAGTCCTCCCTGACGTTTATAGTGTAGAATGGAGTGAAATACAACATTGTGCACACTGCCAGTGAGCGACCCGAGTCTGTGAGGGTAACGACGTCAAAACAGTGTAAGGGGGACGCAGTCTCACTCAGACTGCCAGTTTTACACAAATCACAAAAATAATCGGACCAGCTGGCTAAAAGCAGAATTCCCATATCTCTTGAAAGCTGACCTGCTCAACTTTTTAGGTGTAGAATTGACTGTAAAACTGTAAGATTATGAACTTTGTGACATGACGTGAAACTGCCGCCTAAAGGCCGATATATGCTTCTGCGTTTTTCGAAAAACGGACACATGGTAACGCCCTCGTCTCCGTGGAACGCCCTCTTCGAGCTCTCCGTCAGCCCTCGGACAGCCTCGGACACCTTGACCTACACCTCCTGAATTTTCTAACTATCCGTCGTAATTTCGGATAGTTACGGATACCTGTACCTGTCGTTCCCCCCCGACCGATCCGGGGATCTCAGCTAGGATTGAGGCCTGCCTCACAGACATCTCCGCCTGGATGACTGAGCACCACCTCCAGCTGAACCTCGCCAAAACAGAACTTCTCATCATCCCGGCTAAACCCTCCATCTCCCACGATCTCTCAATCACCCTGGGATCTGCGACGGTGACCCCTTCATCCTCTGCCAGGAACCTTGGGGTTACCATGGACGACGGGCTCTCCCTCACGGCCCACATTGCTGCGGTCTCCCAGTCGTGTAGATTCACCCTCTACAACATCCAGAAGATCAGGAGATACCTGTCTGAGCACTCCACCCAGCTGCTAGTCCAAGCACTTGTCCTCTCCAAGTTGGACTATTGCAACTCGCTGCTCGCTGGTCTCCCAGCATGTGCAACCCGCCCTCTTCAGAGGATTCAGAACGCAGCGGCCCGCCTGGTCTACAATCTACCCAGACGCTCCCATGTTACCCCGCTCCTCATCTCTCTCCACTGGCTACCTATCATGGCCCGTATCAGATTCAAGACCCTGGTACTGACCTTCCGAGCAGTGAACGGGACTGCACCCGTCTACATCAAGTCTCTCCTGCAGCCTTACACCCCCACCCGTCACCTACGGTCTTCTTCAGACAACCGCCTGGTGGTCCCACCGCTCAAGACCGCCCGGTCCCAACACAAGCTCTTCTCCTGTCTGGCCCCCCAGTGGTGGAATCAACTCCCCACCTCCATCAGAGACACTGACTGTCTCTCCACCTTCAAGAAAAGGCTCAAGACGCACTTGTTCCGGGAGTACAACGGTACTTAGGAATGGTTTGCTTGACCCGATGTTAGTTTCCTCAAGGATCACAATGACTCTTGCTTAGAGACTTGCTGCTCTTGTGGTTAGTGGTAACTGATTTAAATTTTTGTACTCGCTGTGATATATTGTTTTTATTATTGTTGCTTGTTTTTCTACAGGTACACTTGCACTTATAGCGGTTCATGTTGTTTAATTGTAACTTGTTTAACTACATGCTCTTATGTAGGGCAGCCTTTAGGAGATGTGGGAATTGTGCTTTTAGCCAGATGCTCCGATTATTTTTGTGATTTGTGGACTTGCAATTGGAGTTATACTGCGTCCCGGGGGTACATTGTTTTGACGTTAGCCTCAGAGTCAGGCTCTTAAGCCTCCTGTTAAATGTGCCTAAAAACGCCTAAACAGCATACCCAAAGTAAATTGGAAGCTGTTCTTGAACCATTTGGAGTACATGCATGTAAATGATCTATTTTGAAAGCTGACACTCTGAAGTTATGTCCCCTGTTGTCAGGACCCCTGTCAGTCCTACTAGTGTTGAGTAATAGAAGCTTGAACACAAGGAAAGTGAACATTTCTATTTCCGCCTAGATTTTGTTTTGAAAACAGAGGCCTGAAGAGGCCTAGAGGTGGTAGGTATTAGCTGGAAGACTAAATTGGACCACAGGTTGAAGCCTTACCCAATTCAAATCAAAAGTCAAACATAATACCACAATATATTCATATTTGACACATGTTTTTATAAGAGTACATCCAGGCATTTTCTAAAAGGGCCTTTTGGAGACTCCAAAATGACCCTTTGTAACCAAGGTCAAATACTCAGGATAAAAAGGTATTATTTTACATAATTGTTATCTCTAATGAAAGGTGGTACTTAGAACTATCATATATAATAGCTAAATCCCTAATTAGTATTACTGAAACACAAAAACTGAAGCATGAACACATTGGAGTGCTTTATCTGATTCCAAGGATTGGCGCACAAAGAACACTGATTCTGTCAACCATATTGCGCAATCGACTGTTATTTTGAAGGCTCCACAGACGCATACAAATGAGGTATTGGCATTTTCAGCTAGCTGTCAGCTACAAGGCTAACGAGCTAATTTCAGAGCCAGTCGAAGCCAGTTCGAGAAATTTGTTTAGAACGAGTGTGGGGGGGGGGGGGGGCAGGACGCACAGACCTAGTTGGCTTTAGAGGGCTGTCAACGGGGCATGGAAGCTCCTATTGGGTCAAACAAGGTGTCAATCAAAAGGGGAGGGTTAAACTGACATTTTGATGCCTTCATATTGTAAATACTCCGTTGCTAACCGGAGAAAAGAACACTTTTATGTGAACAAGTTGTTTCTTCCGTCGGCTAACTTGCATAATGAAACAAAGGATAATGGCTATTCATGAACGTAAAACATTGTATTTGGACGAATTACTTTACATGGTTAGATACTTTGAACCCTTGGGACTGTAAGCAGATCAAGTTTTGATGGCATGATTTGCACACCTGGACCTATTTAGGAGATGTGGGAATTGTGCTTTTAGCCAGATGCTCCGATTATTTTTGTGATTTGTGGACTTGCAATTGGAGTGATACTGCGTCCCGGGGGTACATTGTTTTGACGTTAGCCTCAGAGTCAGGCTCGGCTCGCCCACTGGCAGTGTGTAAACAATTTTGTATTTCACTCAATTCTACTCCAAAAACGTCAGGGAGGGCTGCTTTTTGTAGACAAGGGCCTGCTAAAGATAGCCAGTATATCTGATTTTTCAAGGCGAGCCTGTTTCATTCGTCATATGCCCTGAGAAAGTGACCTACGTTAGCCAGGCTATTTTTTCCAAGTTCAGTAAGTCAGGCTATTTAAAGGTCTCTGACAGTCAGAATCACTGTTTACAGGCAAAGGTCGAGCTGGTCTTTTGTCAGATGTGTATATATTGACCAGTTTAGAGCTAAATACTCTTGCCAGAGCCTGGAATCGAACCCGTGTTTTGAATGACTTTGTCTCCATCAGGTCAACACATTTGGATTCAAGTTCAAGTAATGCCACTGCATTTCACAGTCAAAACTGTAGTTTATGTCAAGTGTAGATGGATGTAACTGAACTGAAATGGATCCTTTCTTCACTTTTACAGGTCTGGAGGGTCATGCAGAGGCCTGCTCAACAGAGTTCAATAGAGGATGCTGAGAGCAACAACAGAGAATGCTGAGAGCATCACAGACCCCTTGCTAGACTATCCCTCTCTAGCTGGACAGCTTCATTCAGCTGGCCTGGCCTGGCCGCCCGGCCGCCTGCCTGCCAGCCCTCCAGAGACACAGACAGACAGTCACCCGACAGACACAGTAGCTCTGCAGACTGCTTTTTTGAGGACATTGATGAAAAAGGACAAACCAGCATTTTTTACTTTGATGAAAGTCTAAATGTTTAATCCTTTCCATGTCTCAGTATGCCAAGCTGCTGACTTTGAGTGTCTTAAGTGATGAAACCAGTTCAAGTGATAGACTTTTGACCTGAATCCAATGATTATTCATCTGAATAAAAACCACTCAAGAGAAGTACTGCTTCTTTATTAATTGTATTTATGTATATATAATTGCACAGCTCCCCCTGTCAATGATCTAGCACCTCCTCAGAACCTGTATTAAAAGTTCTCTGGCGCCGTCCCTGCCCAGGGTTGATTGTAACTGGTGTTGGAAAACACATGTAGTAGGGCAGAATAGAGGGACTGGGCAAAGGGTGCTGCTGTGGAAAGTCCCCAAAAACTGTATAGGATATACTGGATATTTACAATTGTAGTAGGCCATTAGATCTGTTTTAAAAGTTCAGGGGTGTAATTTGTTGGATATGAAGCCCCCACCCTCCACTCCAGAGACAGTTGGTGACAGAGAGGTGCAGACATTAAGTTAAACATAGTCATGCGTTAAGAGTAGAGTAAAAAATACAGATCCCCCCTTTCTGAATAAAGTTCGACTGATATGATTTGTTGATTTCTGTTGCTATGAAAACCAGTTTAGCCAAGCTAACTAACATTGTTTTTAGCTAGCTTGCATTACCATTCAATAGCTAACAAAACATTAGTAAAAATAGCTTGCTAATCGAGCAGAACTTGTTAATGCAGGAGACTCAGAGACCTTAGCGCGTCACTAGCATCTCGTCATATCACGCAGTCGGAGCACAGCTAAATAATCAGCTGTCAGCGCACTTGAGTACCCAGCATGCAGTGTGGCATGTCAAAAAACGCAAAGGCTTTTGCGTTTGGTTACAACGGCCATGCGAGGGATTTCAGTTGTTGTCTTTGTTCAGTTAGATGTTTGTAATGTTATTGTTTGTTAGTTAATATAATCTTGTTGGTCACCCTGAGTGTGCATGTCGTGTAGTTTAATGGGAACAGAGAGTCGGTTATCTTACTAACTGAGGCTACACCTGGAAGGAGCTGGATGTGGGCTGTACCCTAGCCAGTTGCCTATGAGGCTATTCTTGAGATCTACTCAAGAAGAAAGTTAATATCCATGGTTTTCAAGCCATCTTTGAGAAAGTTAGAAAACAATGTTGTGGTTGATTTGTTTTGATTGTGGGAGGAAATTTTTGGACGAATCTAAACCTCATGTGGCTGCTGCAGCATTTCTGCTTTTGGCATTTTGACCTGCGCTGGGAGAGAGGGAAACAGCATGGATGGGGATAGTGTGCGGGCAGATGTGTCTTTATATAGGGTGAAATGGAATGAGAAATGCAATACAAAATGTCTGAAAGGGGTGTATTTATGTAAGTCAGAATCAGAATGGGATTTATTCGCCATGAAAGTTTGCACAGACAAGGAATTTGCTTTGGCAGGAAGGTGCATACAATAAACATATAGGGACCAAACATTTAAATATGTGGACTATCTATACTAAGGGTACATAAACTAGCAGTACTAAGTGGGATTAGAATTGAATTAAATATACAATAAAATAAAATATAAGTTGCCGTAAATTACAATATAAAAATACAAATATTACAAAAAATACAAATGTACAAGATACAATTTTGTAATGCAGTGCAAAAAGCAATGTGTTTTAAGCAGGAAGTCATTAGAGTCAGTGTGGTCCCTTGGCCTTGTTGAAGAGGCCAACAGCGGAAGGGAAGAAACTGTTTTTGTGGCGTGAGGTATTGGTCTTGATGGACCGCAGCCTTCTGCCGGAGGGGAGTGTGATGGCATTTTTTGATATAGTTACTAAGAATGTATTTTTAATAGACTGAGGTTGTGTTTAAACAAATGGATGTTGCAGTTGGTCTTAAGGTATTTATGGTGTTGGGTTATGATGCCTGATTGAGAAGCTAGGGGCACGGAGGTTGGGGGATGTTTGAGTTCTGTGGCCTAAAGGGAGATGGGTCAGTTGATCTAGCAGCCCTGACCTTTTGGCCGAGGAGATTGTGTCCTGTGTCCTGTTTGTGTTTCATTAAGGGTATCTTAACTGTCCTCATTTAGAGAAAGAGCCGTGACATCAAAAGACTTTGGTCACTTGACCTGGGGGGTTATATTGTCTTAACTGTCACTGAGCAGTGCTGACCAATCACAGAGTTCAGAAAAACCATTTGATCTAAAGTTTATATAAGGCAGGGTTTTAGGGTTGTTCTGGATCACTCTGGCGAACGACCTGTGGCTAGCACCTCCTTCGTTATGACTGATCACAAAGTACTTTGTTAAATCATGATCTGTATAAGCAAAATAAATTTACTGTAACCGCCATCTCTTGACTATTCAAATCTACACAGTGCCGCTTGAATTTCTACCATTACAGGAGTGACTGAAACAGGGAGTGTCCAGGGTGGGAGGAGTCGGCCACAATCTTCCTCGCTCGCCTCAGGGTCCTCGAGGTGTGCAGGTCCTCGAGGGTAGGCAGATTGCAGCCAATCACCTTCTCAGCAGTGCGGATGATACGCTGCAGCCTGCTCTTGTCCTTGGCAGTGGCAGCAGCGTACCAGACGGTGATGGAGGAGGTGAGGATGGACTCAATGATGGCTGAGTAGAAGTGCACCATCATTGTCTTTGGCAGGTTGAACTTCTTCAGCTGCCGAAGGAAGTACATCCTCTGTTGTGCTTTCTTGATGAGGGAGCTGATGTTCAGTTCCCACTTGAGGTCCTGGGAGAGGATAGTGCCCAGGAAGGACTCCACAGTGTTGTTCTGGCTGCACCAGGTCACCAGGTTGGCCGCTTCCCACCTATAATCAGACTCGTCTCCACCAGAGATGAGCCCAATAAGGGTGGTGTCGTCCGCAAACTTCAGGAGTTTGACGGACGGATGACTGGAGATGCAACTGTTGGTGTACAGGGAGAAGAGCAGAGGAGAAAGGACGCAGCCCTGAGGTGATCCGGTGCTGATGGACCGGGAGTCAGAGACTTGTGTTCCCAGCTTAACGCACTGCTTCCTGTCAGACAGGAAGTCTGTGATCCACCGGCAGGTGGAATCAGGCACGTTCAGCTGGGAGAGCTTGTCCTGAAGCAGAGCGGGGATGATGGTATTGAAGGCAGAGCTGAGTCCAGGTGCTGTAGGGTGAAGTGGTGGGCCATGTTAACTGCATCGTCCACAGACCTGTTGGCTCTGTAGGCAAACTGCAGGGGGTCCAGTAGAGGGTCAGTGATGGATTTAAGGTGTGCCAGCACCAGGCGCTCGAAAGACTTCATTACCACAGAGGTCAGGGCGACGGGTCTGTAGTCATTATGTCCTGTTGGCCTTGGCTTTTTGGGCACAGGGATGATGGTGGAGGACTTGAGACAGGCTGGCACATGGCATGTCTCAAAGGAGGTGTTAAAGATGTAGGTAAACACCGGAGACAGCTGGTCAGCGCAGTGCTTGAGGGTGGCTGGAGAGACAGAGTCCGGCCCAGCTGCTTTGCGGGGATTCTGCCTCTTGAAAAGTCTGTTAACTTCACCCTCCTGAATGGAGAGAGTCGTCACTGTAGAGGGGGAGGCCTCCTGGGTGAGAAGGGGTAGTTCAGGACTGTCCAATTGTCTTTCAAATCTGCAGTAGAACTCATTCAGGTCGTTGGCCAGGCGGGAGTCGTTAGTGGAGTGGGGGGCTCTGGGCTTGTAGTTGGTAATCTGCCTGAGCCCTCTCCAGACAGAAGCAGAGTCGTTTGCAGAGAATTGGTGTTTTAGTCTCTCTGAGTACAGTCGTTTAGCCTCCCTCACCGCCTTGCTAAACCTGTTCTTCGACTCCTTGAAACTGTCTTTGTCCCCACTCCTAAACGCGGCCTCTTTCTCTGACCTCAACCTTCTGAGTTTAGCTGTAAACCAGGGTTTGTCGTTGTTGTAGCTTACCGGTTGTTGTAGCTTTCCAGACTATTGGTAGCAGTCGTGAACATGTCCCAGTCAGTGCAGTCCAAGCACGCACGCAGATCCTCCATAGCTTCACTAGTCCACTGTTTTGATGTCCTCACAGCAGGCTTACAGCGCTTTAGCTTCTGCCTGTATGCAGGAATCAGGTGGACCATGGCGTGGTCAGAGTGACCCAGTGCTGCTCGGGGGACCGCATGGTATGCTTTGCTGATTGTAGAGTAGTAGTGATCCAAGGTGTTTCCTTCTCTGGTAGGGCATTTGATGAATTGTCTATATTTTGGGAGTTCTTGAATGAGATTGCCTTTGTTAAAGTCGCCTAGCACAATAACCATGGAATCCGGATTTTCATGCTCCACACTCAGTATCTGGCTGGCGAGCACACGTTGAGCCTCGTTGACGCTAGCCTGCGGAGGCATGTAGACGCCAACCAGAATGAATGATGCAAACTCTCGTGGCAAGTAAAAAGATCTACAGTTAATAAAAAATGATTCCAGATCAGGAGAACAGTGCTGCAGAATCACTGTCACATCTCCACACCAGCCACTGTTAATGTAAAAACAAATACCACCGCCTTTCGATTTGCCAGAGAGCACAGGGTCACGATCCGCTCAGCAGTTTGAAACCTGCTAGCTGTAGCGCAGAGTCTGGGATCAGTTCACTCAGCCATGTCTCCGTAAAGCACAGAACGGAAGATGAATGAAAGTCTCTGTTTTTCCACACCAGTGTCCACATTGCCTCAATATCTTTGTGTCAATAAATCAAATATAATTTTGACTGATGGATTTTCAAACCTTATTGGCTTCAGGTGACATCATTCTGATGTACCATGCGCAATTTTACCTTGAAATTTCAACCGTTTCTTAACCCTTGTCCCAAAGCTGACCAAAGCTAATACTGTGCCCTTTCTATTCATAAAATTCAGGGAGTCAGGTGGCTAGTAATCTGAATGTTGCCAGTTCGATTCCCGGCCGTGTCAAAATGACGTTGTGTCCTTGGGCAAGGCACTTCACCCTACTTGCCTCGGTGGGAATGTCCCTGTACTTACTGTAAGTCGCTCTGGATAAGAGCGTCTGCTAAATTACTAAATGTAATGTAAAATCTCAACAGTTGGTGTGTAGCAGAGAGGATAGAGAGACTGACTTGTAACCTCATGTTCATGAGTTCCAATCCCCATTCAGCCTATTGTTGTTGGCCAAACATTAAGTAGTTTTGCTCTCTTGTGGTCCAACTCTTGACCTTCTACAATGTACATTTTTTGTAATATTTTGACATTTTGCGGAGGAACCTGCATCGCTGCTTGCAGCTATATTTATTGTTTATTTTCGCCCCCCTAAGGATCAGTCAATATTTGGATTACATAGACAACATAGGAGTCAAAAGTTTCGTCTTGGTAGCGATTGCGTTGGTTGTATTTTTATTTACGTTCCGTTGCAGGGTGTAAGTAGAAATTGCGTTTTTGTGGTGAAAAGTGAAGCTAACGGTGGCTAATTTGTACATTACATAGACGCTCTGGATAAGAGCATCTGCTAAATGACTAAATGTAAATGTAATTTTCTAGCCACAGTCACTGACGTTACTAACGTCACTACGTCACTAACGTCACGAAAACACGCGTAACTACCTGTAGCAGAACATTCGTTTCGCATCTGTTAACTTGGGGGATAGCTAGGCTAACTATAGCTTTACTGCAAGGCAGCTGCAGAAACGCCACAAGAAAAGAGGCCAGGGTGATAACTATTTACTCATTTTACTTTGTGATGTGAAACACAATTGTGAAATGTAATGTACACTATTAGCTGATATTATTAAGGAAGTAGGCCCACATCTACTTTCGGAAACGGTAGTCTACTGAAGCATTAGCATCATGACATTACAGTGGTCTATGATGCATCTTTGCAAGTTTTCAATCGTTAAAATAAACATTCCTCACAAATACATTTTCGTTGTAGGATTTATTATGACATTACATTACAAGTAAACGATTTATGGGTGAAATGATCATTACCTGTGGTTTCAAACCAGTGTTGCTCACTACTACGCTGTAGCCTACGCGAGATACTACAAAAACATCTACACAGCTGTTTAGAAGTCAAACGGCGACAGAACATGTTCGGCACTCCCCTTACTTAAATCAAAAGTCTACAGTATCTAACTACTAACCTTAACTTCATTGCCACAGCCTAAACTTTGTCAATCTGTTCATGAAAATAATTAATTTCAGCCTAAACCGTACAACGGAACGTTAAATCCAATTCAACCAACGCAATCGCTACCAAGACGAACACAGCAGTAGTCTACTGTACTATACTGTACTGTACTGTACTGTACTGTACTGTAGTAGTACAATTTACCGGGGCAGCTTCTCCACACAGGGCTATATCGCACTTTGCGTTGTTACTGACAATGATCGCTACCAGTGAGCTTTTTATGAAAGCAATTTTGCACTAAATAAATGTCAAGCTTATTTACGTTTTTGGGGGCATATTTTCAGTTTGCAGATGGTACTGTTTGAATCGCGATTCCATCTACTGCCGGAAACGTCGTAGAATAATCTTCAAAGGGGGTTCTTTATTAATGAATGAATGCAATATGAGTCTAAATACCTGAAAATATCACGAGAAGGGAAAAACTTCAAAGGACGTTTAAGTCATAGAGATTAGGTAAATTTTTACACCGGTCTGCCAAATTTATTCGTTTTGATTAAACTATGAGGCTGCCTCTTGCAGGGGAAATGAGAAGACATCTATTTCATTCTACACTTTACTGGTATTTTGAGTTGTAAATGAGCAGCAAAAAAATAATAAGTATGCATTTTTATATAAAATATACAGAAATATCAGTTGTAAAAATGTCATTAAAAAACTGACCCCTGTGCAACCGACGCAAGCAAGCACACCCTACAATTTCCCCAGAAATTGTACCCTCTCTAGTTAATGGATGCACTTCGGAAAATGCCGCCCCCCTCTTCATGCCGCCCTAGGCGGCTGCCTATGTCGCCTATAGCAGGGGTTCTCAAACTTTTCGGCCCACGACCCCTAAAATAATGGTGCCAGTGACTCGCGACCCCCGCATCCACGGAGGTGGTTTACGTATACGTGGGAGTAAAAATAGGCCCTGGATCTGATCCAGACCGGGCCACCAGAACCGGGCCCTGTATACGGCACCACAGCTAACCTGTTAATGCATGCAATACTTTGTGATGCTAGTTCAGGAGTCCGATAGTAAATGTGAAAAAAAATCTGAAAAAAAATCTGGCCTTTTTGGCCTTTATATGAGCGCAAAATAATTTTTGAGCTTTAGTGTAAAATAAACAGCTGTTTTTCAATTGGTAAAACCTTATCTAGTGAAGGTGATGTATTTTTCTCTCAATTTTTCAGCCCCACCCTTACGTTTCTTAGCCTGGTTTTCCATCGTTATTCTTCTCCCGGTGCTCCCGATCAGTAGCGGAGCCAAAGGGGTGTCCGGGGTGGCACTGGACACCCCTGACATCTGATTGGCCACCACGGGTGCCACCTCAAAATGTCATTCGCTACTGACAATTTGATGTTGATTGACATCTCATTTGACCTCTTGTTGAAAGAAGCATTTATTTTGCCGCGTTGCGGTGCATTAGTCAAATCGAAGAGAGACAGAAGAATAAGAAGAATATACAGCAGAAGACACAATATTTCCACAGCTCCACAAGCTCTTTCCCCTATTGAAAAGGGCATAATATTTGAAGTAAGTATTTGCATCGGGTTTAGGTTTCCTGAACATTTTTTACGAATGTTGATTAGCCTAGAGCTAGCTGTGTAAGTTAACTTTAGAACTTCGACTCCATTAACAGAAACTGAGACAGTCAGTAATCAGATAAGACAATTTACAAACATTGTGGGTAGCCTACACGCAAATATTGTATAAAGTGTCGTATGTTACAGTATACGATTGTTTGTAAATTGTCTAGAAATGTGAAATCTATGAACTGATTTCATTTTCGTACTTGAACTCAAAACGAACGGTTGTTATAGTCATGAAACGAGTTAGCTCTAGTGGTTAGCTGTGTAGCCATCTAACTAGCTAGCCATCTACTAGTAACAGGGCTCTACGCTAATGTTTTCCCCAAGGAGTACATGCGCTCCTAAATGAAAAAATGTAGGAGCACACAAAGAAATTTAGGAGCACAGTGTTTTTTGATTGTATTTGTTTATTAAAATGGGGCCACAGCTCTTTGGACCATCCCGCTGTGCAACACTAAGGCTGCTACATGAACATGCAAGCATTCCTTCAGTTCTTGTCCCTGACAAATAAACAAATGTCATGCATATACTGCACGTTGCCTAGATGCAAAGTATATCTGTTGTCCAGCTGCACTTATAGTTTGGCCGTCTGGAACGCTTTGAGGTCAGCCAGCGGTTCACAGAAGGAGTTGGGTCGAACTCCTCAACAGAAGGCCCCTCCAGGGTGATCCTCATTAGGTCCTCAGTGGTGGAAACCCCAAGGCGGCTTCTTGTCGAAGACTTGATTCGATTTTGTGCAGAGAAGCCTCGCTCACACTGGGCAGCTGAAATTGGCAGCACCAGCATGATGTGCACCAACTCTAGTATATTCTAGAGAAAAAACTATACTTTTCAATTTCATTTAAACTCTTATCATTAACTTATCAAAACCAACCTTTAAGGATACCATACGCAACCACTCAGTACTGTTGGCCTACCTTGTAATCATGCCTGTAGGGGTCCTTTGTTAACATGGTCTCCCAAAGGCCACTGTACGACTTGTCCTTAAAATTGTGGCTGACTAGGATTTTCAGGCCCTGCCACTCGTCCTGGATTGCAGCCAAGTTGCACCCCGATCTGCAAGTTTGAACAGAACAAGTGAGTTTGCAAATATGTAAACAACATTGTCTCTATGGCAATTGCAGTGTCAAATACATTCTTACCTCTCTAGAGGCTCCTTGAAATGCCTCACCAGGTCTGCCACATCATCATCACCAAAGGTGAGAAGGCTGGCCTGGTCTTCTGGCCATGTGTCAGGATTTAGCACTTTGAAAGAGTCCACTGGGGTCTGGGCACTCTCATCCTTCAGCAAACCACCAAACCTGGCTTTGAGGTCTCCCACGCCGATGTTGATGGCCGCCTCCATGTGCTGCTTCAGCTGGGGATTAGTGAGGTCTGTGAAGCCTTTCAGATTCCCCTTCAGTGTTATTCCCTAAAACAGAAATAACACACACATCACACACACAGAGAGAGGCAGACAGACAGACACACACCAACACACAATGAAATGTCTGGCCATTTATCAGCCTCTATTTCTTTAAAGACTTCTCCAATCTTCACTGCATTTCCGTCCTTATCCTCTAATTGCTTGTATTGTATTGTGCAACAAAAACCATGATTCTCACACTGAGAATCTGTCTTAATCATCGATTTCTCTTACATCCTAACAAACTCTCATTCTAACACACCTAGAATGTCCTCTCATCACCCTGCTGCTGAGCAAGCATGGTCTGGATCTTCTCCAGCATGCCTCCTGCCTTTGCCCTAAACTTTAGTGCTTCCAGTCTGGTCGCTGTCTTCCTCAACTCTGATGTAGCTTGGGGGAGGATCAGGTCATTCCTTTGCAAGGTGAGGCTAAGTGAGGATAGCTCCTCAAACATGTCAGAGAGAAAATGGCAGAATACACAAAAGAGTGCATTCTCCATTTCCCGCTTTATCTGTTAAGTAGTGCGCAAACAAGTACAAAGGAAACTTGTTAGTTAATTTAAGTTAAAAAAAAATCTCTTTAGACATTCTGTCAATGACTTGATTTTAAAAGTTCATTTGAGTTTTGAACCCTTTTTTGTAAATTAGTGGTATTAAATTTACTGAGTAAAACTGACCTTTTTAGCCCGCCCTTGAACTTCCTCTGTTGTTGATGCTACGGCCAGGTGCTCCATGTGCTGCAGAACAACTGAGTACTGGCCTTGGTCAGTGGCAAGGTCCTCTTGTCCATGCCGCAAGAACACTTTGAGGGCTCTGTGGACATGGGGGATCCAGCAAGTTCCCTTTGACGCTAGCTGGTGTACAAATATCCACACCAAGCTCTTGTCCGAGAACATAGAGCTCTCGTTTGGATTTGCCGCTGAAGTGATAAGTCTTCCATATTAGATGTAGAAGATCGTATACAACAGACACCTTTGGCTCTTTCTTTTGAACGGTCAGTATTGCCAGCTCTAGCCTGTGAAAGTAATAACAATCTTTCAAACAATTCACTGTCTTTCTCTTGTGCCAACAGAAAACAATAATTTTGTGGTATTTTCCGTAACACTTTCTAAGAAGATCATGCTTATAATGAATTAAAGCCCCAGTATAAATGGAGCTTATAATACAGTAGAAGCATTGTTTAACATTCTCTACGAGCAAATACAAATAAATCATAGATAATTATTTTTCATTATTTACAAACCTATGTGGCATACAGTGGATTGGTATTATATGCCTCCCTGCCTCTCTCTGCAGGTGGGCAATCACTCCCCCACGGTGGCCCATGTTCACTGAGGCGCCATCTGCCCCAAAGGAGATGCACTTCTTTATACATGACCCTGCATCCTCCTCTGGGCAAACAGCACAAAATGCGGCCTTGGTGGCATCCAAAACACCTTGAATTACAACACAAAAAACAATTACGTTATACAAAAGTATTTCTGACAAACTAAATTATATATAAAGAGAATATAATATATTATATTATTATAAATATAATATATTATAAAGAGAAACAACTTACCTATGGCATGGGAGTGCTCAAGGGTCTGTTGTCCGACCAGGAGATTGACTGGCTTCCCATTCTCCAACAAGCGCACATAAACAATCTTGCATTCGGTGTTGGATATATCGTGTCTCCGTCGATTAGAACGGCTAGATACTTCGCGCAACAAGGAGCACAACGAGCAACGAGTTGCCAGCCTGTTTCTGCCCTCTACAGTATTTGCAGAACATGAGGTTGTCCTCGAAATCCATCCATGGGAAAATCTTAAGCCAATTGACATTAAATGTAGGCCTGTATGTTCCCTCTGCCGGCTCCAGTGGACGTTGAGGTCGTGGCAGTGGCAGTCACCGTAGCCGGTTCGCTAAGGTTGTTCTCAGCTTCTGGTAGCTCTAAATCTTGTGAAGAAACCTCTTTTACGTTAGTTGAATCTTCCAAATCCCCTTCACCTGATTCATCCCTCTGTTCATCGTTCTGTTCATCTTCTTTTCGTTTAAAATAGAATTTGATGTTCTTCATGTTGAACGTTGTCTGCAATGTTTAATTCACTTGATTCATTTAGAACCCAACAGTTCCCGCTCATTCCATTCATTACACTAAGACCAATTTGTTGTTTGTAAACATTCGGTATCGCACGCAATGTGGCTGCAGAAAACCGGGAAAGGATAGCATTTAAAACGGCAAAAGGACCACACGGATCATACAAATAGTTAGACTTAAAAAGACCAAAATAGTCGAGGAGGACAGCCTTTAAGAGAGAAAGCGATTCCCCATTGATCTGTCGCATCAGAATTTTGATTTGGGTCACGAAAGTCTTGAAATTTGAGTGAGAATGTCGCCCGGTACAGACCGTATAGTCGAGCGGCAGCCATGTCTTCACGTCATGTCACAAAGTTAATAATTTTACAGTTTTACAGTCAATTCTACATCTAAAAAGTCGAGCAGGGCAGCTTTCAAGAGATATGGGAATTCTGTTTTTAGCCAGCTGGTCCGATTATTTTTGTGATTTGTTTGAACTGGCAATCTGAGTGAGACTGCGTCCCCGTTACACGTTAGACTCAGTCAGACTCAGGTCGCTCACTGGCAGTGTGCACAATGTTGTATTTCACTCCATTCTACACTATAAACGTCAGGGAGGACTGCGTTTAGTAGATACAAGCCTGCTGAAGATAGCCAGCATCTCGGATTTCTTTAACCAAGCCTTTTTCATTCATCATTTGCCTGAGAAAGCGACCTTCGTTAGCCAGGCTAGTTTTGCCCGAGCCAGCCTAGTTTTGCCCGTTCACTCCATTCTACAGTAAAAACGTCAGGGAGGACTGCCTTTTGTAGATACGAGCCTGCTGAAGATAGCCAGCATCTCAGATTTCTTTACCCAAGCCTGTTTCATTCGTCATTTGCCTGAGAAAGTGACCTCTGTTAGCCAGTCTAGTTTTGCCCTATCACTTGGTCAGGCTATTTAAAGGTATCGGGGGTCAAGTGACTTTTGTGCATGGACAAATTAAACGTAAATGTACTTGTCCAAAGGACAAGTGCCTCAAAAAGTTAATGTCAAGCTCTGAAATCCAGTGGCCAGAGATATATGATGACCTGATCGACACTCCAAGTGTATTATACCTGGGAGAAGTTCGTCTTTTGCAGCCGACATGCGCAGTTGAGCATGCTTGACAGTCGTGTGACGTAGGGTGCAAATTGGTCTATTCAAACCATAGAGTTAATATAACTAGAGGAAGCAACTTTTGTCTTCCAAGATGGCGTCCCCATTCATTTCTATGAAAAGTGCTCAGTGGCGCAGTGAGGCAAGCGAGAGCACGAAACTGGACCGCGCCATCTTTCCACTTCCGACTCTTCCAGTCTAGCTTTAAACAGTGGCTCTTTTTTTCCCTAGCTCCGAGACCTTGTGCACGCTTGCAACTAGCTGTACACGTCATACTTTGCGACAGCCAGTGGCGAGCATAGATTTATACGGTTGCGAGCGTGTGAGCTAAGGCATTGCAGTGGCAGAATGGGGTACAAGTCCGATAAGAATCAGAGACATGATGGAAACTTTACGTAAATGTATGCTGTCATTGTATAGTATTCCTTTCACTTGGTTGTTAGAAATAGGCTATAGGGCTAAATATAGGGCTATTCTAGATGGAACTCATCACATAAGTTGCTTCTTTTCTTGTGATTTGAGTATGATTTCCAACGCATTGTATCGGATTAAATAAACTGTTAACATGAACACCTAGCTCCGTCGCTGTTCTCGCCAGGCAAAGAAAGCTCAATAGTTATTTTGGTAACAGAAATCTTCCATAATGCAGACTTACCATAGCTTACTGTCAACTGTATTTTCAAACGAAATGCCACGAAATTCACACTGCCTTCAATTTACATATCAGTGTAGAAATGTGGCCTGTGTTTTATATGTTCTACAAAACCAAACGCCTATTAATGGATATAATGTGATCTAACAAGACTTGGAAATAATGTAATGAATAAAAGCTTGAGAAGTGTGTCTAAAATATACCTTATTTAACATTTGCCTTTGAAAGGGGCATATTAACAGAACGAGGCCTATATACAAGACGTTTCCATCAGATATAAGTTGGGGTGAAACAGTCACTGAGGACTTTCATTGTCCCACAAAAGCAGTCTGGCTTGATGACACGATTAAAAAAAAGAATAATGGGAGTGTTTAACAAAAGCTTCTGAAGGCAAGACTAATCATATTTATATCATTTATTATTGTGGTTAACAGTTAAAGTATTAATCTTCGTCTTTGCTCCAGATAGACATGTCAACAATCTATGCTCACGCTTAACATAATGTAATATTTGCCATCATGTCATGAACGTAAACATGTTCTTGACAGAAAAATCAAATCTGTTTTAAAATAACGGGAATAAACTATATTAACAACATTTCATGTATGTGTGACAACCATTTGCTAAACTTGCTACAACAGGGCAGGCAACTCAAGCCATTTCTCCCTGTGCTCATTCAATATGGCTCATTCAGCTCCAGGTAAATCGGCTATCGGCACATTTGCAGGCAACTTTTATTGACGTAAGCAAATAAATGGGGTGCTAGTTTACCCATTTCGGATTGGTTTTAAATTTAGCAAAAATCAGGAAAAATTATTTTATGAAAAAGCCAGTAGTATGAGCCAGGTTCGAGAATCGAACTACAATTATTGGGGGAGATAGTTTTGTAAATGTTGACTGGAGTTAATAGAATAAAAAGGACCGGAAGAGCCGGAAGTCTAACAAGAAATGCAATACCACCTACATCCACCGGGGCCGTTGCTTCAAGACGAGGGGCAGTAGCGGTTAGAACCGAAACTGTACTGTACTGTAGCGAGTGGTACGTGACAGTAGTAGTGGTACATGCCAGTGCCTCCACTGGCACGTGACCAGTGGAGGCATAGTGGTACGTGCCAGTGCCTCCACTGGTACGTGACAGTAGCTAGTGGTACATGCCAGTGCCTCTACTGGCACCTAGTGGTACGTGCCAGTGGAGCTAGTGGTACGTGACAGTAGCTAGTGGTACATGCCAGTGCCTCCGCTGGTACATGACAGTAGCTAGTGGTACGTGACAGCGCCTCCACTGGTACATGACAGTTACTGTTCTGTTGATAGTGGTATGCAAGTGTCTCGTGGCAGTTGCATTGGGTGTCTTGCAGCTTTTGTTTACTGTTGTGCCCCGCGGCCATTTTAGAATAGGAGAACAGGCTATAAACTTTTATTTAAAAAAATAAGTTAAACTATTCGTGCTAACAGACTCCAAACCATACTTTTGATGTCTTTTGATGTCTCACTACAAGCTCACCATACAAAGTAGTTGATTTAAACATTATATTTCATATAGTGTAATGGTGTGACTGTAATGTAAAGCAGACTTGTACACACGTAATGAATTAGTAACTAATTATTTTACTCAGAGTAACTGAATTTAAGCGTGCACATGAGCCACCGTTGTAGACTCTCGTCTCTAATGCACATCGTTGTGTTGTTATCAGCGCCTCCTAGTGCCGTATATCATTAATTGTAATAACTGAAGTCAATATAGGTAGCCTACATTTGCATTTCGATACTCTGAGTAAATATAGTTGTTAATAATAGTTCATTATTTTCATATGAAGAACCTTGTCAATTAATGACACCCTATGATTGCAAATGTACTTTCTGGGTATTATACAGTTAGGTCCATAAGTATTTGGACATTGACACAATTTTCATCATTTTGGCTCTGTATACCACCACAATGGATTTGAAATGAAACAATCAAGATGTGTTTTAAGTGCACACTTTCAGCTTTAATTTCAGGGTATTTACATCCAAATCAGGTGGACGGTGTAGGAATTACAATACATTTTATATGTGGCCCCCCCCTTTTTAAGGGACCAAAAGTAATTGGACAATTGGCTGCTCAGCTGTTCCATGGCCAGGTGTATGTTATTCCCTCATGGGAGTTCGTTATTTCATTGACAAGGAGCAGATAAAAGGTCTAGAGTTCATTTGAAGTATGGTATTTGTGTTTGGAATCTGTTGCTGTCAACTCTCAATATGAAGTCCAAAGAGCTGTCACCATCAGTGAAGCAAGCCATCGTTAGGCTGAAAAATCAAAACAAACCTATCAGAGAGATAGCAAAAACATTAGGTGTGGCTCAATCAACTGTTTGGTACATTCTTAAAAAGAAAGAACGCACTGGTGAGCTCAGCAACACCAAAAGACCCGGAAGACCACGGAAAACAACTGTGGTGGATGACAGAAGAATTCTTTCCCTGGTGAAGAAAAACCCCTTCACAACAGTTGGCCAGATCAAGAACACTCTCCAGGAGGTAGGCGTATCTGTGTCAAAGTCAAAAATTAAGAGAAGACTTCACCAGAGTAAATACAGAGGGTTCACCACAAGATGTAAACCATTGGTGAGTCTCAAAAACAGGAAGACCAGATTAGAGTTTGCCAAAAAACATCTAAAAGAGCCTGTACAGTTCTGGAACAACATCCTATGGACAGATGAGACCAAGATCAACTTGTACCAGAATGATGGGAAGAGAAGAGTATGGAGAAGGGAAGGAACTGCTCATGATCCAAAGCATACCACCTCTTCAGTGAAGCATGGTGGAGGTAGTGTTATGGCGTGGGCATGTATGGCTGCCAATGGAACTGGTTCCCTTGTATTTATCGATGATGTGACTGCTGACAAAAGCAGTAGGATGAATTCTTAAGTGTTTCTGGCAATATTATCTGCTCAGATTCAGCCAAATGCTTCAGAACTCATAGGACGGCGCTTCACAGTGCAGATGGACAATGACCCGAAGCATACTGCGAAAGCAACCAAAGAGTTTTTTAAGGCAAAGAAGTGGAATGTTCTGCAATGGCCAAGTCAATCACCTGACCTAAATCCAATTGAGCATGCATTTCACTTGCTAAAGACAAAACTGAAGGGAAAATGCCCCAAGAACAAGCAGGAACTGAAGACAGTTGCAGTAGAGGCCTGGCAGAGCATCACCAGGGACGAAACCCAGCGTCTGGTGATGTCTATGGGTTCCGGACTTCAGGCTGTCATTGACTGCAAAGGATTTGCAACCAAGTATTAAAAGTGACAATTAGATTTAGGATTATGTTAGTTTGTCCAATTACTTTTGGTCCCTTAAAAAGGGGGGGCCACATATAAAATGTGTTGTAATTCCTACACCGTTCACCTGATTTGGATGTAAATACCCTGAAATTAAAGCTGAAAGTCTGCACCTAAAGCACATCTTGATTGTTTCATTTCAAATCCATTGTGGTGGTATACAGAGCCAAAATGATGAAAATTGTGTCAATGTCCAAATATTTATGGACCTAACTGTACATATTGGAAACTACAAACTCTCCTGGATACAAATATGTTTAAATCACTCAGATATCTTTATCACAACTGAAGTTACATCATTTTAAAGTCGACCTGTTTCAAAAAGTGATATGGGAGAAAATCCTTTTGTTCGTAATGACGTTGTGAATGTAAATGTCAGTTTAAGTATAGGCTACATTAATAACTTCTCAGCAAGTTATTTCATTGATCAGTTGTTATGGGCTGCTGCAGCACTCAAAAGAGCAGGCAAACTAAGCATTTGATTTGACATGGCTTGAAAATCTTGCTAGCTGACATGTCCAAAAACCGTTGAAATTAATAGTTTTTCATAAGTAATCATATACTTTTTGTACATTACAATGAAGTTTAGGGTGTTAACGATACAAAACATCAAAAATATCAATTTAGACAGAAAACGATTTTCGATCTTTTATGGCTTATAGCCAACAATGAGCGGCCGTGACATCCACGGGTTTCCGCAGGCCGCCACACATACTTAAACAATTCTATTCTAAAATGGCCGCGGGGCAGTTAGGCTACATGACAGTAAACAAAAGCTGCAAGACACCCAATGCAACTGCCACGAGACACTTGCATACCACTATCAACAGAACGATAACTGTCATGTACCAGTGGAGGCGCTGTCACGTACCACTAGCTACTGCCATGTACCAGCGGAGGCACTGGCATGTACCACTAGCTACTGTCACGTACCACTAGCTCCACTGGCACGTACCACTAGGTGCCAGTAGAGGCACTGGCATGTACCACTAGCTACTGTCACGTACCAGTGGAGGCACTGGCACGTACCAGTAGCCACTATCACGTGCCAGTGGAGGCACTGGCATGTACCACTAGCTACTGTCACGTACCACTCGCTCCACCGGCACGTACCACTAGCTACAGTACAGTACAGTTTCGGTTCTAACTGCCTCTCCCGAGGGGCGAGGAGTGGGGGCTTGATTCAAACAGGTTGCCAGCAGTGGGTTTTTTTGCGAGCTACTTGAACCAAGTGATCACGTTGTGCAGTCGCGACTCCGTCACTTGCTTTCCATATGAAATCAATGGTATGCTTCACTTCATCGCGCTGTTGTTCACTCGCGCACTGTGCTCGTAAATTATTTTTCAAGTTCGCACATACATATTTTTAGGCGCAAGTGCGAGTGAAATACTCGCACTGTAGACAGGGTTCTAAATTAACACCCGCCAACCCTCATTTTGGCGGGTGTTAATAAAAACTCACTAGCCAGTTTGGCCGGTGATACATGAGGCATTAGATGAATGATACATAAGGCTCTGTTCTCGGCATGGTTCTCGGTCATTTATCCCCCTGGCAGTACTTCCTAAGTTTCCCATGAACACTGTGCCGTAATGCTACGTGATTACGTTTTATACGCCCATTGGCTGCGCGCAGTTGAAGTGAAACCGGCGCGAGAAACCGTGGAAACGAACGGAGCGTCCACCAGAAAACACAAGGAAGACGTCAAAACGAAGCATAGAGGATAATTGGAGGTAATAAGAGCTAGCTAGAGTAGAAAAGTAAAGTAAAAAGTTTACTTAATGCGGCGGTGGTTAGGACAAACTTCTGGGGGCGAGAAGAGGAACGAGGCAGGGGATGAGGATATTGATAGCACTAGAGAAACGAAGAAAAGACAATGTTATGCCAAATGGCTGACGGGTCGGGAATGGCTTGTGTTGTTTGTAAGGATTGCCGCATGTAGTCTACGCATAAGAAAAATTATGTTGCTTACTGACACAGTCTAGTGTAATGTAAATACACTGTTCTTAATAAAGAGTATATTAGGTCAGTTTAATTAATGCCTGCTTAGGACAAAACGTTACTGTAAATGCATGGGCAGGAGTCAATCTCATCATGACGCAAATGGACGTTTTAGCCATTTACAATAAATCGTGTCCTTACTTAGTCACGTGTTGGTGATTCACATACCCTTGCATCATACTTCTGTGCTTCATTTTACTTCATTTTCTGTGTTTTTCATGCCAACAATGTTAATAAAATGATCAAATGCATTCAGTAAAACTCATAATTGTTCTTATTTTCACTGGAAAGAATTTGGCTAGTGGAAATTCTGATTGGCTGGTGATCAAAAAAGTTAATTTAGAACCCTGACTGTAGAGCCCTGAGTAACATCATACAGTAGCCTACATGTGGAAATGTCTACTGCTGCATTGAGTAGCAAACTAATCTAGCCTAACCATATAAACCTCTGGTTATTTTGATTGGAAACCAATAAAAGTTGTGGCAAATAAGTGTGCTGCAGCTGCACTGTCAAAACATTGAGGCATTACTTGTACTAGCCTTGAATAGATGCTGGAATATTGTGATTTGTTCACAACGTCTTATTTTTGCATAGGGTCAATTAAGCATGAAAAGACAGGGAGAGATATCAGACTTCTTTTTAAAGAAGCTTAAACAGGCAGATGAGGTGCAAATAGACCCCAGCCCTTGCAGCAGCACTGATCCCCAGAGCAGCACCCTACCTAAGGCTAGTCAGAGTGGTCAGACTTCACAAGGACCCAGTCTACCACCACCAGGTCAGAGCATCTACCAGGCACTCAGTCACACAGTTGAGAATTTAAATTAAGCTTGTAATAGATTACTTTGTCAGATTAAGCCTCATTTTAAAATGTTGGTTTTTGATTCATGTGTTTACGTGTTTTGATGGCTGTGGCATTGTTATTGTGATTATACACTAACGGTTCTTGTGTTATTTTAATGTAATAGATGTATCAAGGGATAACACAGTCCTCTGGCTCTGAGCAAGACAGTGATCCAGGAGATGTCATCCAGCCCCTCCCAACTGCATCAAGCACCAGATATGCTGTTCCAAAAGGACCCAGTGGTAGGCCAGGCCTATACTTTAAACTACACATTTTAATTAGCAGCTGTTAATATCTAATTTTGTGGAGCCCTTAATTATCCATTTCCATAGAGAGATTACATATTATTTAACGTGTTTCAGACATATCAAAATCCATAGAAGAGGGTCCTGTACAGCTGTGTTTGAAGACATTTCCCAGAACTCAGCATGGTACCAGGAAAAGGGCTTTCAAAAGCTCCTGGTATAAGGACAATTCATGGATTGAATATTCTTTAAATCAAGATTCGACTTATTGTTTCGCCTGTAGGCATTTTTCTCTGCCCAGTACACCTGAATCTGCCTTCACATCACAGTCAGGTTTTTGTAACTGGAAAAAGGCACAGTTTAAAGATTCTGGGTTTAAGCTCCATTCAAAGGCAGAGCATCATATCAATGCTATAAAAGGGCTGTTGACACCAACTCATCAATGTTAGATGTCATAAATGAGGACCGGAAAAAGAAAGTGGAGGAAAACTGTGCTTACATTAAAACAATTGCAGATTAACTTCCACTCAAAATATAGCTCAGAGAGGTCATCGAGAGTCTGAGGACTCTCACAAGGGAAATTTGTTGACAATATTAGAAGAAATAGTAAAGCATGACCCTATCATAGAGAAAAGGATGAATGCATGTGGCAATGCTAAGTACACAAGCCACCAAATCCAGAATGAAGTTCTTGAGGGCTTAGCTCAGATGGTACAAAGTGAAATAATAAGAGAAGTAAAAGAAAGTGAAGTGTTTAGTGTAATTGCAGATGAAACCAAAGATAAAAAAAAAAGAACAAATGTCTGTAGTTGTGAGGTACTACTACAATGGGGCCATCCACGAAAGCTTTTTACACTTTCAGTCAGCTGAAAGCTTAGATGCAGCAGGTCTCACAAAAATGATAATTGATTGCCTTGAAAAACATGGTTTGGACTACAGAAATAATCTATGACGGTGCATCCGTCATGAGCGGAAAGCATTCTGGTGTGTCTGCACGGATTAAGGACAAAGCCAGATTTGCATTTTATGTGCACTGTAATGCACATTGTTTGAATTTGGTTCTTGTCGATGCTGTGAAAACAGTGCCTGAGGCAGTTAACTTCTTTGCTCTCCTGCAGAAGCTTTATAACTGTGTCTGGCTCGTACGTTCATCTCAAGTGGCTTGAAGTTCAGAAAGAGCTATATCCACAGCAGCAGCCCAGGGAACTACAGAGACTTTTGGATGTAAGGTGGGCATGCAGATACATGGCATGCCGTAATCTGAGGGACAGGCTTCCAGCAGTTCTGAGAGTGCTGCAAGATATTGCACTTGAAAACAGTGGTGATAGATCAGTCGAGGCAAGGGGACTTCTTTCTCAGATAGATTTGCATTTCATAGGGCTTTTGGTTACCTTTTGTAAAGTGCTTGGTGATGCCAAGTGTCTTTCTGAAATGCTACAATCAAGCTCTCTTGATCTAGCAAGGGCTGTGGATCTTGTAGATGCTCTTACAGACACCTTACAGGACTACAGAAGTGAGGTTTACTTTGGAGAACTATGGAAAGAGGTTGAAAAGATTGCAGAGCACTGCAAAATAAGTGTACAGTACAAGACAGCCTAAAACAATCTTAAGATTCCATGACTCATTGATGATGAGCACTGTAGGACAGACAAAAAGTGACCAAAGTTATGGTGAGAGCTTCCAGAGCTATCTTTTATCAGGTACAAGGGGTTCAGTCTCAACCCAAAGAGTACAACATTCTTGAAAGAGGAGCCTCTGTTTGCCTTTGCTCAGACCTTTGAGTCAGATTTAGAGGACCTCAAACATGAGGTTCATCAAACCAAGCGGCTTCTTGATAGGAGAGAGAAAAGTGGCAGGGACAGACCGTCTACTCTCCTTGAGTTCATTGTGTTTTTAGAACCGTATAAAGAGGTCTTCCATGAGCTGTTTTGACTTTGTAAGATTTCTGTTGTTACACCAGTCAGTAGTGCTTCCTGCGAGAGAAGCTTCTCAGCTTTAAAACTGATTAAAACTCACCTTAGGACAACAATGGCTGATGACAGGTTAAGTCACCTTGGAATTCTCAGTGTTGAGGCAAGGAGGGCACGCTCCATCAACATGGATGCGTTTGTGAAACATTTTGCCAGTTCTCACCAGAACCGCAGAATTATGCTATTTTAAATCTAACAAGGAAAATTAGTGAGTTAGGCGGTCCCTCTGGTCATGATTAATACCTCTACTGTGTACTAGCTGACATTCTAAAATAATAAATCATACAATAAGTAATACCTGCGCTAGTACACTGACATTCTAAAATGATACATTCAAAAGGTTTGTTATCACACATTTAATTTGGTCTTGTTTAGGCCAATTACAAAACTGTTCTTTGCTATTAGTTAATATACATGAACATAAATATTATAGTGTAAATTTGTAATGTTGTTGGGCACCAAAGTTATTTATATTTTTCAAGTCCATTTCTGCCTGTCATGTCAAATTGCAGTGTTTTTGTGTGTGTAAATGCACATTGTTTTGTAAATAAACTATGCACTGTGTTATTTCTGTAACACAGAAATGCTATTCTAAGTCCCTGTGCTTGAGCTTTTTTTCCAAAAAATATGTTGGATGTTCCAACACTTACAGACCCATATTATACTGTATATATTCATGAAAACAGTGACCCAAGACTCTGGACCCCCTGAAGTAGCCTTGGCCACCCCATGTATAAAACTCTAGTTCCGCCACTGCTCCCGATGGCCAGTCCGCTACTGCGGGGCTGTGCCGCGGTGGTGGATTTTCAAGTTATATTATTTTAAATTATCGTGCTATCAAGGGGTGCTGCAGCACCCTCATCGCCCCTAGTTCCCACGGCCATGGGTATTCCCTCTCCACTGAAATCCAAAACTCAGCCTGTCAGTGTCTTGGCTGAGAACGCTGTCTTTAACGTTCGGTCGCTTGATAGTTCAACTAATGCGTCCTCCTGCTTGGATGTCAGATGGTTTGCCGTACTTACAGTGAATGGAAAATCAAAAGGCTGATGGCTTTTTTATTTGCATGCATTAATTTAACTACTATTTTTAACTAAATTTTGGTTAAAATATGCTATTTCTAATTGTTTTACAATGTTCCTTCATTTCTGGAAATCATCTCACGACCCCCCCTCGTTTGAGAACCACTTTGAGAACCACTGGCCTATAGGAAGGACCGGCCCTGCCAGTATCTCATTCTGAATGCTGTCAGACATCCAGTTGTCTCTTCGCTGTAGCCACTCGCAGGCTTTTGGCATTGCATATGTCCGCTCCATCATGAGATTTCAAAGCACTCCATCTCGATTGTTATGCATAACAAGTGGATATACATGTGGCTTTTCAGACTGCCGTTTGTTGCACAACTATAGCCACAGAGGTCACAGTAATAGGGCTTGTCTCCAGTGTGTGTCCTGTGGTGAACTGTCAATTGGCCAGAATGGCTAAAGGTTTTATCCCAGAGGTTACAGCTGTAAGGCTTTTCTCCTGAGTGGATATACATATGGCTTTTCAGACTGCCGGTTGTTGCACAACTATAGCCACAGAGGTCACAGCTGTAAGGCTTCTCTCCAGTGTGGATCCTGCTGTGAACTGTCAATTGGCCAGGTTGTCTAAAGGTTTTACCACAGAGGTCACAGCTGTAAGGCTTTTCTCCGGAGTGGATATATATGTGGCTTTTCAGACAGCTGTTTGTTGCACAACTATAGCCACAGAGGTCACAGTTGTAGGGCTTGTCTCCAGTGTGTGTCCTGCGGTGAACTGTCAAGTGGCCATGTTGTCTAAAGGTTTTATCACAGAGGTCACAGTTGTAGGGCTTGTCTCCAGTGTGTGTCCTGCGATGAACTGTCAATTGGCCAGAGTGGCTAAAGGTTTTATCACAGAGGTCACAGTTGTAGGGCTTGTCTCCAGTGTGTGTCCTGCGGTGAACTGTCAAATGGCCAGAATGGCTAAAGGTTTTATCACAGAGGTCACAGCTGTAAGGCTTTTCTCCGGAGTGGATATACATATGGCTTTTCAGACTGCCATTTGTTGTACAACTATAGCCACAGAGGTCACAGCTGTAGGGCTTGTCTCCAGTGTGGATCTTCATGTGCTGCTTGAGGCTACTGGACGAGGAAAGGCTTTTCCCACAGGTTTCACACTGATGTGTCTCCATAACTCAGGTATCTTTTTTGTTCTGTCTGGTCTCTCTGGGTCCTGTCTGGTGTCTAGTCTCTGGAAGCTTGTGTCTCTCAGGTTGAGTCTCTCAGGTTGAGTCTCTCTGGTTGAGTCTCTTTGGAGTCTTAAGATGTCCTCTCTGTCTAGTCTCTGCCCACAATCAAGCATGATTGGCCAATAGGGGATCTGGAGGAAACAGTTCTAATTTAATGAGCATTCAGCCTTCACAAAAAAATATGTTTTTAAAGTCCACTGTGCATATGTAATGTTGATCAGTTGGTGAGCAGTGTTTCTCAGGTGTATTTTGTCAAGAGACAAACACACAACACTGATGACAACTGCATCTCCAGCAAAATACTCCTTCTTAAAGTAATTTGGTTCTTTGACGAATTATAATTTATAGTATAATAATACAAACGATATCATAACACAATAAGCATTACATTGAAATGAAGAATACAAATGACTTTGGATTGTAATTGCAAAGTTTGCATCCATTTATAATAAAAAGGGCCAACTCTATTGCGTGTGTCTCATTTTTCTAATATGAGGATTACGACGAGAGATGAAATTACAACAAATGATTTTGTACGGAATGTAAGTCTAGAAGAGCACCACATCTTGGCTGCTCTACTGGCGCGACAGAACGCAGCACCGTAGCGCACAATCGTGACTTGCTGCACAAGTGAACGGTAAAATGGATGGAAGTTTACAAGAACAGGAGCACATACCTGGAGAGAGACACGACACTCTCAGACAACCGCTGCATCTGAAGAACATGAATAACTTTACACTTTTTCACAAAGTGCAAACAGGCTACATTCTTAAAAACAACCACAACAAAACAGTATGGAAGAAACAACGGGCTAACTAGCTAGTAGCATACAGCACCGTGTTGAGCTTCAAACTAAAAACAAAGTTCAGGGTTGCCAACTTTTCAAAAAACATTTTGCCGCGTACAAAGCTATTTTTTTTGGCTCATTCAGCATCATTACCTTACAGCAAAAAAATAAATAAAATAATATATATATATATATATATATACACACACAAAGCATACATACCTAAAGCCGGGGAAATGCGGAGGGAAATGCGCCTGGAGGATGGCCTCTTAACGGAAGACCTTCACGGACGAGGAATTTGAATCTGAATATCAGTTCTAAGACTGTTCTGGCAGTTTTTTGGTCTTTTTCAACAATGTCTGAGAGTAGAGCATTAGATGGAATATTGTTGAGCGAAGCAATCATTCTTACTGATTCTGAATGTATGTCAGACAACTCTGGCTACATTTTGTGGTGGCTTTACGCCAAGCCTCCTACTATGAATGAATTTGTCTTTCCATCAGTATCCTTCTCTAGGGCTTTGCAGCAGGAGAAGCAAAGAACGGCATCTCTCTCAGTATTATAATGCAACCATTTCCACTTGGTAAACCAGCTTTTCTGAAATGACCGCTCGAAGGTCTTGGATCCAATTTCCCTCCCAGGAAAACGTATGTCTGGACGACACGGCTCGTCAAATCCATTGACGCTAGCTGCGGCTCCTAGTCAGTGTTGACTAGCTCGTATTTGTCAGTAGCATGGTTAGCCACTGACCCCTTAGCTACACTGTCTGCATTGTGGTGGTCGTTGACTGTGGGCAAAGTAGAAGAAGGTGCTGCACCATCTCCATCTTCTAAATCTAACTCGTCGGTCCTGGATATTTTAGCATTTTTGCCGAAGAAATCTGAAATTCGTTTTTGCGCCATTATGTTCATTCACATTCTTATTTATCCGTTAGCAAGTAACAACTTCTGCAAACCCCGTGAACCCCATATAGCAAGATCTCCATGCATGCCTGTGATAGCAAAAAACTAGCAAACACATTTTTTCCATGTCTATTTTCTTCCCCAAAGCAAAATAATTTATTTTATCGTTTTAATATATATATTTAATATAAAAAAAATACTAACACCTTTATTTATGTTTTCCTTCCTGCAGTTAGGGGGTGCTGCCCCCCTTCCCGCGCCACTGGACCGAGGACGAAGCTACAACCAGGGATTCACCTGCTCTTGTTATGCGAGTTGGCTGGCTGGATGCTTTTTGGTAGTGGATGGGAGGATATAATAAATAAAAAAAACCTCAAGAGTCACTATCTTCTTATGTTTGTAACTTTAATTTTGTATCGTATTGTCTTGCTCTTCTTAAATACATAGTTGTTTAAATAAAGTAGTGGTGGTTGTTTTACCCCCCCACAATTTTTTTTTATATCCCCTATCCTTCTGGTCAGTTTCACGTTTATTTTTGAATTGTATAAATAGCATACATGTGTACATACAATGTATATAGCCTATCAACAGTGTAATAGTCCAATATAATACATGTGCTCTATAAATAAGAAAATCAGGACTAGGATTTTTTTTATTTTTACTATATACTATTGTCACTTCCTTGAACAATTGTTCAAAATACACTAAATCATCTGACATTGTCATAAAATAACGTGATAGAAACTTGAAACAGTACAATGACAGCTCCAAGCTACGTCCTGCAATTGTCAAAAAAGCAAACGAAAAGCAATCGAGAACCAAATGTTGATAAAATATATCAGTATACCAGGAGGTGGCAGTAGCAAAACGACGAGAATGTATACCACGAATAAACCAAACACAAGAAGAAGAAGGAAAAGTTAGCTAGCTGTGTAACCAATTTGTGAAACAAGAATCGCCAAATCAACAATGTCGAAGCGCGTCCTTGTTGGAGTTAAACGTGTGATTGACTATGCTGTCAAGGTACTTGTATTATTATTGAAATAATCAAACATATTATTGTAATTTGGAAAATTTTCATTTGCTGGCTAGTAACACATTGGTGAGCAACAAGCAAGCATGCTAACTAGTGACTTACTTGATTTAGCAAGACTAGTTGAATAGTGCTTGTTCTTTTGTCAATTGGTAGCTAGCAAGCTAGCAAACTTGCATATTCGCAAATAATTCACCTGTACACTGGCTTGCAAGTCAACATACTAGCCTGTGGGAAAAGACCAAGGTCATTACAAAGTTGAACAAACCCTTTTGTACGGAGGTCAAACATACTGCCATAGTTAACTAGGCTTGTGAGCTCTAAGTTCACCTTGCACTCTTTGTTAGAGGAGAGCCTTTTTTATTGTCAAACTTGTTTTGATCCCAGACTGCTTTTGTGGAGGTGTTTTTAAATGGAAAAAAACTTAGCCTAGTGCTATCTGCTTGTCAAAAAGGAACAGCAACATCTTCAGTGTTTCACACAGGTTTTTGTGAGACTATGGTGGTGAACCTCCACCACTCTAGTAGGGGGTCCGGGGGCATGCTCCACCGGAAGAAAATTTGGTGCGTTTTAAAGTTAAATCCATCAATCTGGTGCACTTTGAGAGATGGACTGCTTGTGTGAATTTTTTTTACATTGTTTGCGCTGTTGCTCAGCAAGTATCGTGTTGTGGTGTAGGAGGACGGATCGATAAGCGCATCATACATTGAAGTCATTTAAGCTAACGGTGCGTTTACACTGCAGCGACGCCATGCGAGCGACAACATGTTTTCCATTCATTTTCAATGGAGCCAGGCGAATCGCTTGCGTGGTGCATTGTGGGTAGCGACGCGATCGAGTTGAGATTTTCTCAACTTTATGCAAATGAGGAGCGATTTTCGCTAGCGATGGCCAATGGCAGTGTTTTCTTGTTTCTCGTAACGTAGCAACCATGGTAAACATTTCTAGCTTTCAGTTTTTAAGATGGAGGAGAAACTAATCGCCTGTGTGGCTGCATATCCAGTCCTGTACGATACGTCTCTGTATTTGTACAAAGACATTAATAAAAAGAATGAGGCCAGGCGCAGGTTTGCCGACGTTGTCGGTGCTCCTGGTGTTT
Organism: Osmerus eperlanus; assembly: GCF_963692335.1. Taxonomy (NCBI): domain Eukaryota; kingdom Metazoa; phylum Chordata; class Actinopteri; order Osmeriformes; family Osmeridae; genus Osmerus; species Osmerus eperlanus. The sequence continues at coordinate 7,452,763 of NC_085024.1, forward strand.
TTTTTGTACTTTGTATTCTCGAACAAAGTTACGTTCCAGGGAGTTCCAGCCGGGCTACTACTATAAGCCCGGCTGGAACTCCCTGGTCGTATCGACAGATTAGCAGAGACTTTGAGTACTATAATAAAACGTTTTTACACATGTCAACGTGTATGTCTATTAAACAGTTTTGTATTTTGTATACAAGTTGTATTTTGATCGATGTTGCGAGTACGTAAACCCAAGTCTGCACACTTGGCCATGACAACTACAACAGTGACTTTAGAGAACTACAATTCTACATTAATCTGTTTGATATGCCCCCGCGCGTGGTGAACTGTGGGAAGGCGAGCGATGGCAAGCGATTCGCGTCGCTGCAGTGTAAACGCACTGTAAACTAAGACTTGCATGTACAGTACGTAATGTCACATTAAATAATGTATTTAAATTCAAACTTGTGTGGTGCGCTGCTGTATATCAGTTGTAAAAACAACCAACACAAGCACACCCCACAATTTCCCCAGAAATGGTACCCTCTCTAGTTACATTAATAACTGCATTGCAGGTCGATTTAAGGTGTGCCCCAACATTTTCTGATTGCGCTCCTAAAATTCAGTCAGGGGCTACTGTGCGCCTAGTAAAAAAAGTTAGTCTGGAGCCCTGCACCATGGGGCTAAAAAGCATCTTCCTTTAGGGTTAAGCGTATTTTGATCGTAGCCTATTGTCTGGGTTCACAGTGAAGATCTAAGTATTAATTTGTAAGATGTAGTTTCATAAGGGGCTGTGGTATCGTGGGAAATTTGGCTATTGCCTCAAGACAACCCCAAATACGTGATTAACCTACAAATTTGGGTATTTTCTGGCGTGCCCACGGTAACCAGTTGTTTTCGATGAACCCATACAAAATGTTGCCTGAATGCCAATACATTTGTGACTGAAAGCTCCTTTTCTCCATGAGCCTGAATAGCTTGCGTTGTATAGCAACGGACCAACAATCATCAGAATGGGTTTTTATTCGCCATGAAAGTTTGCACAGATAAGGAATTTACTTTGGTCGAAAGATACCGACGAGGCAGCCATTATCGGCGCCCCCTTAAAATTTCAGCAGAAACATGAGAGAAAAAGTCAACCCCCAGACTATGCTCCTAGAGGAGTACAGTGTGGGAACAGGAAAACACCTCAGCATATAGGAACATACATTGTACAACATTACAGAACTCATAACATGCACTAGACAATACGATAGAAGCTAAGCAGGGAAGGGAGGGAGAGAAAAATGCGAAGCAGGCGAGAGCAAAAAAAGAAAGAAAACAGTTGCAAGCTGGCATGAAGTGGGATTCGATCACACTAGAGCAAAAACTATTTTTTTTTTGTGATCGAATCCCACTTCATGCCAGCTTGCAACTTTTCTTTCTTTTCGTAGTCTACAGCAGCAAATATGAGATGCGAAAATCGCCAATAATGTTGAATGTTGTGTGAATTTGTGACAAATCTGGTGATAGAGGCCAACGGCAGTTGCTGCTGTTAGGTGAACGCACAGCTCACATGCTTACGGAAACCATGTAGTCTAGAAACCAGGGCGATAACACCGGGTGTCCAGCACCTGTGCTAGGGGGCTAACTGTACCTGTATGGGGGGTGACGAGTGCCATCGCATGGCCGAAGCATACAATGTAGACAAGCTTTGCCCACAATGTCCGTGTCGTCTCTGCCTTTTTATCATTGCCCAGACAGCATTTACATCTGTGCCAGATCCGTTTTCGAATCAGCAGATTCGTGCAGCAGTCGCACTCACTATGCAGATCTGCACCAAATTTGCGCCAGACCTCTATAGCAATTCTGGCTGTGACATTCCCGTCCGGCGGTTGCGGCGCCGATCCGGGGCAGCTGCGCAGACCAGACGCGCCACAACTGAATCGAGGCCGCCCGGCGAGTGTAGGCCGGATCAGAGCCATATACAAATATGGTAACAAATATTTTTCTATGGCTCTGGCCCGATCCGCAGGAGCTGCGCAGACCAAACGCGCCACAACTGAATCGAGTCCGCCCGGCGGGTGTGGGCTGGATCCGCGGGAGCTGCGCAGACCAAACGCGCCACAACTGAATCGAGTCCGCCCGGCGGGTGTGGGCCGGATCCGCAGGAGCTGCGCAGACCAGACGCGCCACAACTAACGGAACGCTTTTCCCCCCCGCATAAACCTGCCACTCTATCTGACTGCAGAGTGGAAGACCGCAGGCTGCACCGTCTTTGTGATTGTTGTGATTTGTGATTGTTGGTAAGTGCATTATTAGTAGGCCTAAGTAAAAATGTTAAAGTAAACTGGTGTTGATGTCATGTTAGTCTGTTAAATATTTATATTAAACATAAAAGTTTACAAACTTAGTTTACACCACATTATTCTGACAACCTCAGACGTAGGCTACGTGCTAGACAAGCTAGTAGCATAGCTACGGTTAGCTGGTACAGTAGGTTCTTTTAAACATCCACTACTAATGTGAACAGAAGGCCAAAACGGTTGTCTTTGCTTATTATTTACCAACATTGCTGAATATAATGTCCATTGTGTGTTAGCTGCAACATCGTAGCCATGTTAGCGCTAGCCACTATACCCACTGTTTTGTCTGTAGCTAGCCTAGCTGCTAGTACTACACTGCGGTGATCGCTGCTAGCGCCCACTTCTCACGTCCAAATACATTAACTAGTTCGGACGTCAGTACCATATCCAAAGTCTCACTGTATTATACACATATAATCTTCAACATCAACACACTATGAAATGAAATTTAACTGAACCGGTGCATATTCCCGTAACAGATGTTTTTTTATGCTGTAATGTTCTCTTTTGCCTGTTTAAAATAAAAATAAAACGTTTGAAAATTACAAATTGCGTGGGTATTTGTTTGGCCCTTAATTGTCTGATAGCCTAAGTATGAATGACAGACCAGGGCCAGATGAGCCCTTGATGTGAGTCGCGGATCCAACCTGATCCGGTATTGGGCCATTGGAAAGGATGATCCCGGTCCAGGTCCGTTTTAGCGGATTTGCGCCAAATGCTAATGAAGACCTGGTCCAAATCTGGCCCAAACACATTTTGCTGTCTGGGTGGTATCATTTTTATAATTTGTATCAATGGGAGTGATGGCGGCACTGTTTACTGTCGTGTAACTGCCCCGCAGCAATTTTAGAATAGGAGAACAGGCTATAAACTTTTATTTTTTTAATATAAGAAACTGTTTGTGCTAACAGACTTTTGATGTTTCACTACACGCTCACCATACAAAGTAGTCGATTTAGACATTATGTTGTTGCATATAGTGTAATGGTGTGACTGTAATGTAAAGCAGACTTGTACACACGTAATTAATTAGTAACAAATTATTTTACTCAGAGTAACTGAATTTAAGCGTGCACATGAACCACCATTGTAGACTCTCCTAATCTAATGCACATGCATTAGCACAAGTCTACAACGGTGGCTCAATACTCAATACACATACATTCTTGTTTCTTCATGCACTCCCTCTCTGTGACCCTGTGTCATCTGTTTTTTCGTCTCCCAATGACAGTTAACTGTCCCCTTCCTTTACGCAGATCCGTGTGAAGCCGGACCACAGCGGTGTGGTAACTGATGGTGTGAAACACTCCATGAACCCCTTCTGTGAGATTGCTGTGGAGGAGGCTGTCAAGCTGAAGGAGAAGAAGCTTATTAAGGAAGTGGTAGCTGTCAGCTGTGGCCCTCAGCAAGTTCAAGTGAGTAAAGGGCTGTGCGATATAGCTGAAAAATGTATCACAATAGAATGTATTTATAGTGTTGCCATAAAAGGTCTCCGCATCTTTTCAGAGAGCCAATTGCGACTTCTGGTGAGTTTTTGGGCAACAGTGGTAGACTGGCACACAGAAACTGCCAATTCGGAGAAAAATAAAATGCACAGAAATTATTTTAACTCAAAACTGGAAAAAATGCTATTTACAAGCGCGTTTGGAACTGTGGATGTTGTACCGAACGGTTCAATATTATATTGAAAATTGTGGCATCCGTAATAATACTGTGTGTGTGTGTGTGTGTGTGGGCTGGACGGTAAAAGCGGTATAGAGATATACCGGTATGCATTTGGCCTATAGTATGAATTTTGACTATACCATGCTAACCGTGGAAGAGCCTTCCAGAAATACGCAAACATTGCAAGCAATCTTTCGCATCCTCATATCCAGTACTGCACAGATGGAGGGGAACATCGCAGTGTTTCCCACAGAATTAGAGTCTATTTGTGGTGTAAGGCAGGGCGGAGTCAACATTAGGGTCTGTGAAAGAATTTGAGGGTTCGAAAGTAATTTGATTTACAATGGTTTTTATGTCTTGTTAAGGAACATCCTGAGGCTAGCTTACAGTTGGCAGAAAAGGTGTTAGGTCAAGAGGGGGTGAAGGATTTAGAGGTATGTCTGTTTGACCTAAGGCTTCTGAACCACCCCCTGTAGGACTGTAGATCCTGGGGGATGGGTGGAGCATCTTATACGGCTTTCTATCTAAGATTCTTGATACAATGGAGATTAGTTTGACCAGGGGGGTCCTCTGGAGACATGAAGTCTGGGTGGCTTAAGATATTTATGACCTGAAGGGGAATTTGGAGACATACAGTAAGGTGCTAATAAAGCAGCTGTTTGATCTTTGACTGTAGAGACCTTTTGCTGTAGAGGCCTTTTGTAGTTTACAATCCATTGTGGAGAAGAGTGAGGTCATTGTTTGTAATCATTAACTCTTGTTTAGAATGACCCCACAAAGGACTGTTGACTGTTTTGGATGGTCAACTTCTGGAGTTTTATGACTTCCTGACTTGGAGAGAAATGCAGCATGAGAGTTCTTATCACCTGGGGGGAAGGACCTTTGGGACATCAGGTTCTGAAGCTGTGTTGTTTCAACTGTGAATGTAATGTCTTAGGAGAATGAGACTGACATTTATATTGATTGATTGTTGTTTCGAAATGACCAGATGTAGTGAATATATAAGACCTGCGTTTTTCCTGCATAGAGAAAATTTTGTTGCGCGCCAAAGCCATTTTCCCGAGCCCCAATGACAAATCCCGAGCGCCAAAGGCAAAAAAAAGTCAGCAAAAAAAGAAGCTGTGTTCATCACGCGTGCAATGCATGTCAGCGAATATGTTCTCAATAGTATGTTTCAAGTAGGCTACAGCCGAACCCTTGTTCTGTTTTGAGCAATAGTAATCGAGTTGATAAGCGTGTCTTCTTGTCTGATCAATACGCAACTGTGAGGTGCGCGAATGGACAGAGTGGCCACTAAACTGTCGTTCCGCTGCGAGGGCCAGCCCGACGTGCACGAATACACCTGTGCAAATGAAATTTCCACTCAAAATGCTGACAAAAGTTTGATTTACGATTTCAAACGCAGCCTCCATTGGTATTCTTAATCTGGAATGATAATATATAGTGCAGTGTTTACTCTATGGCTACATTTCTGCCGCGACGGTATCAGAAATCAGGCTGTACAACATTTTAGGCCGTCTATCAGCAGTGATTGTTAAGAGTGCATGTCGGACGCAATTGCACGGACACGCGCTTCACACCGCAGTTGAGATTGCGTGTGTGCGTCCTTGAGAACTGTAAGTCGTATAACTTATGTTGTCAGTTCATTTAAGCCTGTTATTGTATAAGTCTATAGTTCTTGCAAATTTAAATCAAGTTAACTGGTGATTTTTGTTGTTTGTATTCTTCCCCTGCTAGCTAAATTGCACATGTCTGTTGATTCGATAGCGATTGCTGCCCTTGCTCAGGTTTGTATTTTAGGTTCATTATTATGCTGAAGTAGTTTAAATTAATAAAAAGTGGGTTTATTGTTAATATTTGCTACAGAATGCTTAGCCTATCAAGATCAAATGAAGCAGACAGTGTACATGCTTCAGAGTTGCCTACCTTAATCGATAGGCTAGGCTACTGACCATTTACAATAAGTTGTTACGTCAATTATTAATTGGATAATAAGAAAAAAAGAAGAATATATATATATAGTGTTTTTTATATTTTTTTGAGCACCGAAGACCCATTTTGACCCAGGAAAAACCCTGAAGACTGGGTGTGTAATTGAGATGGGATCACTCTGCCAAACGACATTCAGTAATACGTGTCCTCCGGTAGATTGGTCACAGAGTACTTTGTTTTGTGCTTTAATATCGAATAAAGAATTTGTATTAATCCGGCAATCATAACAATCCAAGTACACAGTGTCTTCAGAAAGTTTCCCTGAGAGGTCTTAGCCCAAACCTAGGTCCGAGTATCGTTTTGATGTTTGTGTAAATAAAGACCTCAACAAGTAATGCTAGCACGCACAGCACTTTTTAGCATTAATTTGAGTGCAAAACCTTTGAGCTTTATGTAATATAAACATTACATTTACAATATGAGTCCAACATTACGTTGGACTCATATTGTTATATTTGCTGAATGTATTGAACTATGAATATTATTATATTTAACTTGAATGTATCAGTTTTGGACAAATTTGTGCAGAGAATTATGATTCTAATGCCCAATCCCAGTGTCCCCCCCTAAACCCTAAGCCCTGAAACCCTCACAGACTTACTCAAGTGATTGAGTACAAGAGGGGCTGCAAGGGCTCAAAATGCTTTAAATTGGAATGGGACAGCACTTTGCTGCATTATGGGCAAAATAGTAATGTTGTTGGATCAAATCTGATGAAAACAGTTCTGGCTATATTAACCATCAGTGAGCTTTGTTTTTAAACTTACGTTTCAAAAAAACAACTTTTATTTCTAACAATTTTTACGTCAGGGTTGGTTGGTCTTTCCACGTATGCTTGTTTGTTTACCGTTCATCTTCTTGTCGTATGAGGCCCTGTTTACACGGAGGAAAAACGCATATATTTTCATGCGGTTTGGCCTTTCATTTACACGAAAACTGAGGTTTTATCACGGAAAACGATCATTTCTAAAAACTCCGGCCAAAGTGGAGATTTCTGAAAACTCTGTTTTTGTGTTGGCGTGTGCACTAGGTTAAACGCAGTTTTAGGTTCTCAAACGTCACAGTATGCGACTAAAAATGCATCACGTCATGTGAGCGTCTTGTTTGTAGTAATAGGTGTGTTCGACTTCTCATGCAGCACCGGCGGCGCCGACGGCCGGCTGCCTTGCAGTTGAGAATGCTGCATGAAGTCGAACGCACCTATTGTAATGGGGTCATTTATTTGTGAATCGCGTTACATTTATTTGTGAATCATCCAAACAAATGAACCTCGCGCAATATTTACTATTGAAAGGAAAAGGAAGTTGATCGTGTTATCCGTAGTTGTTGTTGATTTTGAGAATTCTGATTGGTTTGCATGGCTTTATCCTTCTCGTTACACTGCCTCCTACAGGTTTGGCATAGTTATGATAGCGCTCGGGGGCGTATTTATGCGGGTTAATGTAAACAGAAACATTTTTGAAAACGATCTTGTGTGTACAACGTTATTTTTGAAAACGGGAGGGGCAGAAATATTCGTTTCTGTAAATACCCGGCTATGTGTAAACGTGGCCTGAGGCTGGTTTTCTGGGATTTTTTTCTTGCTTCCGGTCTTCCCCTGCTAACCCTCGTGTTTCATGTCACAACGCTGTGAATTGTGGGCAATTCGCTTAGCTAAAGTCTGCAAAAATGCAGACTAATGAAAAGGGTGCATAAAGGCTTCAATGAAATATTTTTTTAAATATTTAAATATATATGCTTCAATTGCTAATTGTGGCGGGCCGCCACAAATAAATCAATGTATGGGAAACACTGCATCGTTTTCGTACTTTATCGTTCAGTTTTATACGACACAACTTCTGATGTTTACAGACTTAAATGTCAAAAAAGCAAGAGTGTAACTATGAGAGCAAATATGCCAGGTTTGTTAGAATTGTGAAATGTTTACTGTAGGCCAACAGAATGGAGTATTTAGCCACAAAATAATTTGTTATAGCAACCTTACTTCAAATATTGAACTAAGTTTATCCCATAAACTTATTGTTGAGAGCTACATATTAGCTCTTCTTCCTGGCAAAGCACTGCAAAAGTTGGAAAAATTCAACTCATGCGACACACGACCTGAACAAGTTCTACTGTAGATTTGAAAGACAATTGGACAGTCCTGAACTACCCTTTCCCACCCATGAGGCCTCCTCCCTCTAAAGTGACGACTCTCTCCATTCAGGAGGGTGAAGTTAACAGACTTTTCAAGAGGCAGAACCCTCGCAAAGCAGCTGGGCCGGACTCTGTCTCTCCTGCCACCCTCAAGCACTGCGCTGACCAGCTGTCTCCGGTGTTTACCAACATCTTTAACACCTCCCTGGAGACATGCCATGTGCCAGCCTGTCTCAAGTCCTCCACCATCATCCCTGTGCCCAAAAAGCCAAGGCCAACAGGACTCAATGACTACAGACCCGTCGCCCTGACCTTTGTGGTAATGAAGTCTTTTGAGCGCCTTGTGCTGGCACACCTCAAATCCATCACAGACCCTTTCCTGGACCCACTGCAGTTTGCCTACAGAGCCAACAGATCTGTGGATGACGCCGTTAACATGGCCCTCCACTTCACCCTACAGCACCTGGACTCCCCAGCATCCTACGCCAGGATCCTGTCTGTGGACTTCAGCTCTGCCTTCAACACCATCATCCCCGCCCTGCTTCAGGACAAGCTCTCCCAGCTGAACGTGCCCGACTCCACCTGCAGGTGTATCACAGACTTCCTGTCTGACAGGAAGCAGTGCGTTAAGCTGGGAACACAAGTCTTTGACTCCCGGTCCATCAGCACCGGATCTCCTCAGGGCTGCGTCCTTTCCCCTCTGCTCTTCTCCCTGTACACCAACAGCTGCACCTCCAGTCATCCGTCTGTCAAACTTCTGAAGTTTGCGGACGACACCACCCTCATTGGGCTCATCTCTGACGGGGACGAGTCTGATTACAGGTGGGAAGCTGACAACCTGGTGACCTGGTGTAGCCATAACAACTTAGAGCTCAATGCTCTTAAGACAGTGGAGATGGTTGTGGACTTCAGGAAGAATACAGCCCCACTCACCCCCATCACCCTGTGCGACTCCCCAGTCAACACTCTGGAGTCCTTCCGCTTCCTGGGCACCATCCTCTCCCAGGACCTCAAGTGGGAACTGAACATCAGCTCCTTCACCAAAAAAGCACAACAGAGGATGTACTTCCTACGGCAGCTGAAGAAATTCAACCTGCCAAAGACAATGATGGTGCACTTCTAGACAACCATCATTGAGTCCATCCTCACCTCTTCTATCACCATCTGGTACGCTGCTGCCACTGCCAAGGACAAGAGCAGACTGCAGCGTATCATCCGCACTGGTGAGAAGGTGATCGGCTGCAATGTGCCTGCCCTCAAGGACCTGCACACCTCGAGGACCCTGAGGCGAGCGAGGAAGATTGTGGCCGACTCCTCCCACCCTGGTCACTCCCTGTTTCAGTCACTCCCCTCCGGCAGAAGGCTGCGGTCCATCAGGACCAATACCACACGCCACAAAAACAGTTTATTCCCTTCCGCTGTTGGTCTCTTCAACAAGGCCAAGGGTTCACACTGACTTCATGACTCAATGCCCTTAAAACACACTGCTTTTTGCACTGCTCAATACAATCTTGTACCATTTGTATTTCTTGTAATATTTGTATTTTTTGTATATTTATATTGTAAATTACTGCAACTTATATTTTATTTTATTATATAGTTTATTTTAATCTAATTCCACTTAGTATTGCTAGTTATGTACCCTTAGTATAGTTAGTCCTCATATTTAAATTTTAGATTCCTATATGTTTAATGTTTGCACCTTCCTGCCAAAGCAAATTCCTTGTCTGTGCAAACTTTCATGGCGAATAAAACCCATTCTGATTCTGAACTCGGTGAACGTAACTTCAGTAAAGAAAATACATTCCAACAGCAAATATTCCTTTACTTAACCCTTGTGCTGCCTTCGGGTCACATGATCCAAAGGTTCATAACGAACCATCATTGTTTTTACCCAATACAAAAACAAATAAAAAAAATATTTTAACCTTCGCAATGTGCCCGACTGTGTCTGAGACAGCCCAACGGTTAAAAGAAAATGCTTCACTTTGTTTTTGTATGCGGTAAAGTTGTCACAATACGATGGTGGGTCACAATGACTGATGGGTCAGAATGACCCGAAGATAACACAAGGGTTAAGCTATGTGTTAAAATATTCTTGTGTATTGTCAGAGTCTATTTATGCCCCAACATTTTGAAGGAAATAAACACTAGAGGAAACACTGCAGTCATAACATTATGACCACTGACAGGAAAAGCATGAGGATTTTGGCTACTTTGACAAGGGCCAAATTGTGATGTCTATATGACTGGGTCAGAGCATCTCCAAAACTGTAGCTGTGTACTGTGGGGTGTTCTTGGTCTGCAGCGGTCATTACCTAACAAAACTGGTCCCAGGAAGGAAAAGCGGTAAACCGGTAGGTAAACGACAGGGTCATGGGCTCATTGATGCACATGGGGAGCGAAGGCTGGAGGTACTGTAGCTCAAATTGCTGAAAAGGTTTATTCTGGTTCTGATAGAAAAGTATCAGAACACACAGTGCATCGCAGTTTGTTGCGTATGGGGCTGCGTAGCTGGAGACCTGTTAGGTTGACCCCTGTCAATTGCCGAAAGCGCCTACAATGGGCACGTGAGCATCAGAAATGGACCACGGAACAATGGAAGAAGGTGAACTGGTCTGATGAATCACGTTTTCTTTTACATCATTTAGATGGCTGGGTGCATCACTTCTCAGGGAACACATGGCACCAGGATTCACAATGAGAAGAAGGCAAGCCGGCAGAGGCAGTGCGATGCTTTGGGCAATGTTCTGCTGGGAAACCTCAGTTACAACTAACCAACAAGAGCAACAAGTCCCTCAGTAAGAGTCATTGTGTTCCTGGAGGAAGCTAACATCAGGTCCAGCAAATCATTCCTAAGTACCGTTGTACACTGTTGCGTCTTAAGCCTTTTCTTGAAGGTGGGGAGACAGTCAGTGTCTCTGATGGAGGTGGGGAGTTGATTCCACCATTGGGGGGCCAGACAGGAGAAGAGCTTGGGTTGGGAGCGGGCGCTCTTGAGAGGTGGGACCACCAGACGGTTGTCAGAAGACGACCGTAGGTGGCGGGTGGGGGTGTAAGGCTGGAGGAGACAATTGATGTAGTCGGGAGCAGTCCCGTTCACTGCTCGTCCCGTTCACTGCCCGTTCACCTGCTTTTAGGCAGGTGGTCATAATGTTATGACTGATTGGTGTAAGGGGAACCTACACAATATTAGGCAGGCGTGTGTGTTTTTGTAAGTGTGTATATATAATGTTGTCATAGTACAAAAAATGTACTTCTAAAATGTACTATTGTCTATTATATGCAGGAAACTATCCGTACTGCCCTGGCCATGGGGGCGGACCGGGGGATACATGTTGAAGTTACTGGGAATGACTACGAGACACTGGGCCCCCTACAGGTGTCTAAGATCTTTGCTGCCCTGGCTAAGAAAGAAAACGCTCAACTTGTCATCCTAGGAAAACAGGTGAGAGATGCTAGGAAGTAGCTATGTGTTCCTACCAGATTTGTCCACACAATTTCTCTTTTTTTACATGGACCAATCACGTTACTTTCATTTCCACATGACAATATATTCTGTTCATATGTTGTTTTCCTGCCAGGCAATTGATGATGACTGTAACCAGACAGGTCAGATGACTGCTGCCTTACTGGACTGGCCTCAGGTCAGTGTTGTCCGATTGGCTGTTTTAGCTTTCATCAGCAATATTCATGAAGTGAATTGAGAGCAGGAGGATTTTAGTAAATAGAATTTACTCAAATCAATGACTGACATTTGTTTACTCAAATCAATGACTGACATTTGTATAAACTTATGACCATTGCCATCATTTTGAATCAGAATTAGCTTTTTAGGTGAGAATGAAACAATAAGATGTGAATATGTACATTTGTAGGCCAATTTGAAGGCAGTTTGAATAGGAGGCACAATTGCGGAAGTAGTGGTGTTTCCAAGCAACAGATTACATTCTTCCGTTATGTCATGACATGACTTACAGATGCATGAGAAACAATGGAAAGGTTCTCTAAGATGTTTTGTGAATGGGAATGACCTTGCCAGAGAATGTAAACAGAAGGTTTTTTAGAGCGTGTTATCAGAGGGTGGATAAGGACCGTCATTCTGACATTGCAGGGCACTTTTGCGTCTGAGGTGGCACTGGATGGAGACAAGGTCAAGGTGGTGAGGGAGATTGATGGTGGACTGGAGACCATCAAAATCAATATGCCAGCAGTAGTGACCGCAGACCTTCGACTCAACACCCCCAGATATGCCACCCTTCCCAACATCATGGTAAATAATCTATTAAACGCACACAAACACCTAGGATTGACTCTTCTCATCCCTCATGTGCCTTTATGTTCCTTCTTTGCAGAAAGCAAAAAAGAAGAAGATTGCCAATGTGAAACCATCAGACCTGGGCGTGGACCTGACTTCACGGGTGGAGGTGGTGAGGGTGGATGAGCCACCACAGAGACAGGCGGGGGTTAAGGTGGACACGGTTGATGACCTAGTGGGCAAACTGAAAGAATCGGGGAGGATATAAACAGCATAGGCACACATTGAGGAGTGAGTGTCTAGCCTGTCCACATGGAGATACAGTTAAGTCCATAAATATTTGGACAGTGACACACTTTTCATAATTTTGGCTCTGTACGCCACCACAATGGATTTACAATTAAAGAACCAAGATGCAATTAAAGTACAGACTTTCAGCTTTATTTCAAGGCGTTGAACAAAAATATTGTATGAAACGTTAAGGAATTGCCAAAAATATATACACAGTCCTCTTATTTCAGGGGCAAGTAATTGGACACATTAACACAATCATAAAGGAAACGTTAATTTGTCAAACTTGATGATGAATCATGACTTCCCATCATTCTAGTACAGGTCGATCTTAGTTTCATCTGTCCAAAGAATGCTGTTCCAGAACTGGACTGACTTTTTTAAAGATTTTTGGCAAAATCTGGCCTTCCTATTCTTGAGACTTATTGGGTGTGCTTTGCCTTCGGCAAGGGCACAACCTTTGTTCTCTCATATATATATTATTATTGGGTGTGCTCAAGCCTTCGGCGAGAGCACAACCTTTGTTCTCTCACATATATATTATTATTATTATTATTTTTATTTCTTTTTGCCCCCCTAAAACTCAGTCAATATTTGGCCTACATAGACAACGTAGGTGTCAAAAGTTTCGTCTTGGTAGCGATTGAGTTGCTTCTATTGGAATTTACGTTCCGTTGCATGGTTTAGGCTGAAGTTAAGTTTTTGTGGCGAAAAGTGAAGCTAACGGTGGCTAATTTGCTAGCCAGTCACTGACGTTACTAACGTCACTACGTCACTAACGTCACGAAAACACGCGTGACTACCTTTGGCAGAACATTCGTTTCGCATCTGTTAACTTGGGGGATAGCTAGGCTAACTATAGCTTTACTGCAAGGCAGCTGCAGAAACGCCACAAGCAAAGAGGCCAGGGTGATAACTATTTACTCATTTTACTTTGTGATATGACACACAATTGTGATGTGTAATGTACAGTATAAGCTGATATTATTAAGGAAGTACATCTACTTTCGGAAACAGTAGTCTACTATTTCACTGAAGTATTAGCATCATGACATTAGCCTGTGTTGCCCGGGCAACACATACTACAGTGGTCTATGATGTAGCGTTATCTGTTTTCAATCGTTAAAATAAACATTCCTCACATATACATTTTCGTTGTAGGATTTATTCTGACATTAGTAAACGATTTGTTGGTGAAATTACCATTACCTGTGGTTTCAAACCAGTGTAGCTCACTGCAACGCTGTAGCTTACGCGAGACACACGACAAAAACATCTAACTTACACAGCTGTTTAGGAAGTCAAACGGCGACAGAACATGTTCGGCACTCCCCTTACTTAAATCAAAAGTCTATCTAACTACTAACCTGAACTTCATTGCCACAGCCTAAACGTTGTCAATCTGTTCATGAAAATAATTAATTTCAGCCTAAACCGTACAACGGAACGTTACATCCAATTCAACCAACGCAATCGCTACAGTACCAAGACGAACACAGCAGTAGTCTAGTACTGTACCGTAGTAGAATTTACCGGGGCAGCTTCTCCACACAGGGCTATATCGCACTTTGCGTTGTTACTGACAATGATCGCTACCAGTGATCTTTTTATGAATTAGCGATTTTCTACTAAATAAATGTCAAGCTTATTTATGTTTTTGGGGGCATATTTTCAGTTAGCAGATGGTACTGTTTGAATCGCGATTCCATCTTCTACTGCCGGTAACGTCGTAGAATAATCTTCAAAGGGGGTTCTTTATTAATGAATGAATGCAATGAGTAGGCTAAATGCCTGAAAATATCACGAGAAGGGAAAACTTAAAAGGACGTTTAAATCATATAGATTAGGTCAATTTTTACACCGCTCTGCCAAATTTATTCGTTTTGATTCAGCTATGAGGCTGCCTCTTGCAGGGGAAATGAGAAGACATCTATTTCATTCTACACTTCACTCGTATTTTGAGTTGTAAATGAGCAGCAACAAATATATGCTTTTAAATCTATGTAATCTTTATAAATAATAAGTATGCATTTTTATATAAAATATACAGAAATACGGACCCCTGTGCAACCGATGCAAGCAAGCACACCCTACAATTTCCCCAGAAATTGTACCTTCTCTAGTTATTATTCTTTTTGCCCCCCTAAAACTCAGTCAATATTTGGCCTACATAGACAACCTAGGTGTCAAAAGTTTCTTTTTGGTAGCGATTGAGTTGCTTCTATTGGGATTTACGTTCCGTTGCATGGTTTAGGCTCAAGTTAAGTTTTTGTGGCGAAAAGTGAAGCTAACAGTGGCTAATTTGCTAGCCACAGTCACTGATGTTACTAACGTCACTACGTCACGAAAACACGCGTGACTACCTGTAGCAGAACATTCGTTTCGCATCTGTTAACTTGGGGGATAGCTAGGCTAACTATAGCTTTACTGCAAGGCAGCTGCAGAAACGCCACAGGCAAAGAGGCCAGGGTGATAACTATTTACTCATTTTACTTTGTGATGTGAAACACAATTGTGAAATGTAATGTACAATATTAGCTGATATTATTAAGGAAGTAGGCCCACATCTACTTTCGGAAACGGTAGTCTACTATTTCACTGAAGCATTAGCATAACATTAGCCTCTGTTGCCCGGGCAACACATACTACAGTGGTCTATGATGCATCTGTTTTCAATCGTTAAAACATTCCTCACAAATACATTTTCGTTGTAGGATTTATTATGACATTACATTACAAGTAAACGATTTGTTGGTGAAATTATCATTTCCTGTGGTTTCAAACCAGTGTTGCTCACTGCAACGCTGTAGCCTACGCGAGACACACTACAAAAACATCTACACAGCTGTTTAGGAAGTCAAACGGCGACAGAACATGTTCGGCACTCCCCTTACTTAAATCAAAAGTCTTTCAATAGGTGAAACTATCTGACTACTAACCTGAACTTCATTGCCACAGCCTAAACTTTGTCAATCTGTTCATGAAAATAATTCATTTCAGCCTAAACCGTACAACGGAATGTTAAATCGAATTCAACCAACGCAATCGCTACCAAGACGAACACAGCAGTAGTCTAGTACTGTAATGCAGGGCTCTCAAGTGTCACGCATTGAGCGTGACAGTCACTCATTGAGCGTGACAGTCACTCATTTTGGTCTTTTGTCACGCCCTCCCGCCACACATTGTATTTCTCACGCAGAAAAAAAATATTTATAATATATTTAATATGCCGCAGCACCCAACCAAAATTCCTCTGGCCGCGCCGCTCTCACTATGGAACCGGCAAGAATCAAGCGCGTCTCCCCTGGAGTTCTTAGTCGAGCCTGCCACTTATCAGCCAATCAAGTAAACCACTGGAGCTCGAGCATCACTTTGAGCACAGTCATGATCTCCTGTTTTACTGTTACAACATATTCACAACTTGTTTGACACAAACAATGACAACTTGACTGCTGTTAGAAAATGTTTACCAGATAATTAGCATCAGTTTTTCATGAGTGTCTTAACCAACAGTTTTACAGCCTGTTCACTGACAACACCTGCTCAGAACAAGTAGTTCATAGATGTAGCCAGTGTGTATCGGTGTAAAAGGCCACCCGCATCAACGGATTGCTAGCTTTTCGTTGGCGTAGTTGGTAGTGGTGGCGCTGAGGATGTCAGAGGTGGCAGGTTCGAACCCAGTGCGGGACGAACATAGGCCCGAGCTTGCAATACTTCCTCTGTTATATATAATTGGCCTAGTCTTATTTTAGTTATCACACGATGACTGACATATTGTCACATTATAAACATCTCTTTCCAAATAGGTGTAATAATTTTATTAGCACTAAATACATTTAAGTGTTTTGCATAGTCGATGTTATAGGTCACTTGTAAAATAATGTCATATTTTATAATTATATCTTGGCCATTGATGCATTAATCATTGCTGCCTTTCAAAGATGTCAGGTAAAAAGCAATTAATTAATAAATTTATTTTGACCCCCTGACGACGGGGGGGGGGGGAGAATGTCACTCTTGCCTGTCTTCAAAACTTGAGAGCCCTGGTAATGTAGTAGTAGAATTTACCGGGGCAGCTTCTCCACACAGGGCTATATCGCACTTTGCGTTGTTACTGACAATGATCGCTACCAGTGATCTTTTTATGAATTAGCGATTTTCTACTAAATAAATGTCAAGCTTATTTATGTTTTTGGGGGCATATTTTCAGTTAGCAGATAGTACTGTTTGAATCGCGATTCCATCTTCTACTGCCGGTAACGTCGTAGAATAATCTTCAAAGGGGGTTCTTTATTAATGAATGAATGCAATATGAGTAGGCTAAATGCCTGAAAATATCACGAGAAGGGAAAACTTAAAAGGACGTTTAAGTCATAGAGATTAGGTCAATTTTTACACCGGTCTGCCAAATGTATTCGTTTTGATTCAGCCTGCCTCTTGCAGGGGAAATGACAAGACATCATATTTCATTCTACACTTCACTCGTATTTTGAGTTGTAAATGAGCAGCAACATCTATGTAATCTTTATAAATAATAAGTAGGCCCTATGCATTTTTATATAAAATATACAGAAATATCAGTTGTAAAAATGTCATTCAAAAACGGACCCCTGTGCAACCGACGCAAGCAAGCACACCCTACAATTTCCCCAGAAATTGTACCCTCTCTAGTGAATGGTTTGTACCTTGAGGTGAACCCTCTGTATTTGCTCTCGTGAAGTCTTCTCTTTATGGTAGACTTGGATAATGATATTCATACCTCCTAGAGAGTGTTCGTCACTTGGCTGTATGCTGTGAAGGGGATTTTCTTCACAATGGAAAGGATCCTGCGATCATCCACCACTGTTGTCTTCCTTGGGCGTCCAGCCCTTTTTGTGTCGCCGAGCTCACAAGTGCATTCTTTTTTCGCTCAGAATGTACCAAACTGTTGATTTGGCCACTCCTAAAGTTCCTGCTATCTCTCTGATGGATTTCTTTTTTTTGCAGCCTAATGATGGCCTGTTTCCCTTGCATTGAGAGCTCCTCTGACCGTATGTTGTAGGTTCACAGCAACAGCTTCCAAATGCAAATGCAACACTTGGAATCAACTCCAGGGGGGTGTTCCATCAACGTCGATTAAGGAAAAGCGAGACAAGTGCCTTGCCCAAGGACGCAACGTCATTTTGCACGGCCGGGAATCGAACTGGCAACCTTCAGATTACTAGCCCGATTCCCTAACTGCTCAGCCACCTGACTCCCGAGTTCTAGATACGTAACCAAGGTAGCTTATACTTCAGAACTAGCCTGATCCGTGTCAGGCTAAAAGTCAAGCTAAACTAAAATGTGTTGCAAATAATTTCAAACAGGCGGAAACAGAATCTCAAAAGACAGTTCAGTCGAGTAAATTCCTGCGCGCAAAGCACTTTAGTCCTAGCCTGGCTCTGCCCTCCTACGTACTTCCGCTCAATTTTGATTTTGCTTCTGTACTAGGTCTGGGAATTCGACACATAAGTCGGTTTCATTTTTTTGTAGGGCCAATCAGCGAACAGAGGGAGTGGCTGAGAACTATGACGTTGATGTTGTGTGCTAGTTTGAGTTGTAGTTCAGTAATGGCAGCGGAGAAAGATGCGAGCAAAGCCATTCATTCGGTCCGTTGTGGCAACGCTGCCGAATATATCCAAAAGTTAAAGCCGGAGCAAGAACAATCTTTGATAAGTTTTGTTGGTGGCCATGATGTTGTGGCACTCCTCCCCACGGGGTTCGGGAAAAGTTTGATTTTCCAGCTACGGCAGCTAGCTCCGTGGTGAAGGAGTTGGCTAAGGCCAATGCTAGCGATTGGCTATGGCAGATCAGAGTGGCTCTGGGCAGATCCAATAGTTTTAAACTTCAACAGAGTACTCGCCTTCAAGGAAGTTAACGCTTGTCAATGGAGCGATCCCAGACCCTGTGTACAAATGAAATGTACGAGGGTCTAGTTAGGACCAGGCTACTTTAGTCCATGTTTGGAAACGTAAATTCAGACTTTTTGAAGTGCAGACATGAATGATTAACGTGTTTAATTGGGGAGTCAGATGGCTGAGCGGTTAGGGAATCGGGCTTTTGATCAGAAGGTTGCCGGTTCGATTCCCGGCCGTGCAAAATGACGTTGTGTCCTTGGGCAAAGCACTTCACCCTACTTGCCTCGGGGGAATGTCCCTGTACTTACTGTAAGTCGCTCTGGATAAGAGCGTCTGCTAAATGACTGAATGTAAATGTAATGTAATGTTTACTTCATCTCCAAAATATATATTAATTTACATAAACAAGTTAAAAAATTATGAAACTTTAACTGTTTTCAAAAGCCATTGGTTAATTGACATAAAATAAGGCCTTAGAAACTAAGCAGAGCGTCTAGACAAGTTACAATCAATTATGGCGTATCCGTTCTTTGACAACCCTGTGGTGGATGAAGGTGCTCAGATTATACAAAAAGCGTTTAACGCTCTTATCCCACTCAGCACTTATCCCACTCAGCATCTACTGGTGGGATAAACAGCCCAGGGTCTTCAGAGACAGAAGTAATGCTTCCCTGACCAGTATCTGTGGAAGAGGTATAGGTTCAGCAGGCCCAGCATAGTTAGATAGATGTAATGTCATTCTTAAAAAACAAACATATATATATATAAAATAACACTTTAGCAAAGGATGGCAATGAACACATAAGAGCAGCCTACCATCCTTTGTAGAAAGTAATAGAAAGGATAGTAGACTATAATAGTAGAAAGGAGGGTAGTAGACTGCAGTCTATGTAGGTAGGCCTAGACTATGTAGTCTTCTGGAATCACACAAGGAAGCAAACTCACTGTAGCCAAGCCTTGACACTGTTCAGTCTGTCTGCATCTCTGTGTGTCTTTGCATGTGGGACATTCTTGAACGGGCAACTATGCCAGGAAATATGAAGGATACCTTGCTCCAAAGCAGTACCTGAATATTATCATCAGCTTTTCAGGTAATCTTGAAACTAGTGCTGTCAAACGATTAATTAATCGCACATTTTTATCTATTCTAAATGTCCATTGATTTCTAATTTTAATGCTCTTATCAACATGGGAAAGTGGATGGTATTGCTTAGTGCAAATGTTTTTTTGTTTTTTGTTTATTGAAAACAACATTGCAATCGCCTGGCTTTGACGAGGGGGCGGAGAATTCGCATCAGCTGTGTGCTTGGCCATCAAGTGGTATTTCAGACTGGACGTGCTGCGATGATAGCTCAGTTCACAATGACAAAACACACAGATAATTTTCCAATATTATAGGTGCAATATACTGTCCCCATGGGTGTATCCAGGCCCACTAGAAGACTGCCTGGTGCCCCCATGGTTGAAAAAGTGTTTCTAAAATGCCCTCTAGAGTGGCAAAAATTAGACCAAGTGCCCTACTGTCTGCCATTCACATTGGGAAATATGCCTGAGTGCACAGGATGCCCCATGCAATAAATGACAGTGTGCCCTCTAAATGTAAAAACATGTCTTAACTAGAGAGGGTACAATTTCTGGGGAAATTGTAGGGTGTGCTTGCTTGTGTCGGTTGCACAGGGGTCCGTTTTTTAATGACATTTTTACAACTGATATTTCTGTATATTTTATATAAAAATGCATACTTATTATTCTTTTGCTGCTCATTTACAACTCAAAATACCAGTGAAGTGTAGAATGAAATAGATGTCTTCTCATTTCCCCTGCAAGAGGCAGCTTCATAGTTCAATCAAAACGAATAAATTTGGCAGACCGGTGTAAAAATTGACCTAATCTCTATGACTTAAACATCCTTTTAAGTTTTTCCCTTCTCGTGATATTTTCAGGCATTTAGCCTACTCATATTGCATTAATTCATTAATAAAGAACCCCCTTTGAAGATTATTCTACGACGTTACCGGCAGTAGAAGATGGAATCGCGATTCAAACAGTACCATCTGCTAACTGAAAATATGCCCCCAAAAACGTAAATAAGCTTGACATTTATTTAGTGCAAAATCATAAAAAGCTCACTGGTAGCGATCATTGTCAGTAACAACGCAAAGTGCGATATAGCCCTGTGTGGAGAAGCTGCCCCGGTAAATTGTACTACTACAGTACAGTAGACTACTGCTGTGTTCGTCTTGGTAGCGATTGCGTTGGTTGAATTGGATTTAACGTTCCGTTGTACGGTTTAGGCTGAAATTAATTTTTTTCATGAACAGATTGACAAAGTTTAGGCCGTGGCAATGAAGTTAAGGTTAGTAGTTAGATACTGTAGACTTCAGGCCCGTAACGGAAACACATGAGGCCCCCCCGCAGAATAAGCCTGAGAGGCCCCCCCACCACATATGTAACGGATAATGTAATACAAATACCGACGGGACGAACAGGACCCCGACGCGATCAACTGAACTTTTTGGAACATTCTGAAGAGCCGTGTAATAAATGCAAGATATCAAAACTCAAGCTTGTCTTGTGAGGGAAATGTATTCAATAAGAAAAAAACGCTCAAACCGTTTGAGCGTTTTTTTCTTATACACATGTGCGCGTCTTTTAGCAAATCTGTCTGCAAAGTCTTTTACCACACTCTTTACATCTAAACTGCGCGCACATTCATTTTCTATGCTAAGGATGGCCAGACCTGACAGCCTCTCTTGTGACATGGAGCTTCTGAGATATGTTTTGATCAGTTTCAGCTTGGAAAATGACCTTTCAGCGCTTGCGACAGTCACGGGTATTGTCCGAAATAATTTGATGGCCGTGGCTACATCAGGCACACTTGATAGGTTGGAGTTGTGTTTTATTATTAGCGTGTTCGCTAAATAATAAATTGAGCAATTTTTTGTCGTGTGAATCTTGTAGAAAGCAATGACTGTACGTTTTACACGATCATAATATGTATATAACTGAAATACAATGACTTATTGTAACTTTGATTATGTTTTTTGTATGTTTAAATAGTCAAACGCAATCGCTGCAACTGCACGATACTACTGTCGCATAGCGTTACGTTATCATGTTTGCTAATAATGTCAGTTATGTAATATATTTTATAATTAAGCACTTTTTCTACTTTCTCTTTTTTTTGTAGTTTCACTCCATTTCAATGTTGTCAGCTTGATAGGAAGTCAATAAAGGAGCAAGGCTAATTTTCCTGGCTCTTGGAAAGGAGACTCTGTTAACGCTAGGAAGCACATCACAGACAGAGCAGTACAGCTGTCAAAGTATAGGCTAACGTTAGCTACGTGGTACAGTAATGTTAGCTATAGCAAACAGTACAATACTTGTCTCTTCTGGCAGATGAGTGCATCCTTCACCGGCTGGTCGAAAAAGAAATTTGTTTGGCATTTAATTCAGAAATGTTCTGTTTTGAATGCCGCTTTTGGGCACCGCTTTTAAATGTGCGTTTCATTTTTCCTACGCTACGCTACAGTTAGCTACCTATTTGCAGCGGGCTCGCCGGTCTGTGTGACCATCTGACCTACTTCGTCATGTCACTTACCTAGCTAACAAAGAAAGCACAATTAAATATACTTTCCTTTATTTTTATATAAACTCTGGAAACACAGACAAGACAATAAGACATCCCATGTAATTCAAATTGGATAAAAAATAAAAAAAAACGGGGGGCCCCCCATCCCTGCGAGGCCCCCCCGCGGTGCGGGGGCTGCGGGGGTAATCTTTACGGGCCTGGTAGACTTTTGATTTAAGTAAGGGGAGTGCCGAATATGTTCTGTCGCCGTCTGACTTCCTAAACAGCTGTGTAGATGTTTTTGTAGTGTCTCGCGTAGGCTACAGCGTTGCAGTGAGCAACACTGGTTTGAAAACACAGGTAATGATAATTTCACCCATAAATCGTTTACTTGTAATGTAATGTCATAATAAATCCTACAACGAAAATGTATTTGTGAGGAATGTTTATTTTAACGATTGAAAACAGATGCATCATAGACCACTGTAGTATGTGTTGCCCGGGCAACAGAGGCTAATGTAAAAACATGTCTTAACTAGAGAGGGTACAATTTCTGGGGAAATTGTAGGGTGTGCTTGCTTGCGTCGGACCCTAATTATTTCACTGAAGCTATTAGCAGAGCCTGTTTAAGGAGAGCCTGGCCACTCCCTATTAAGCCCCGTTGTACCAAATTTTGTTGCAGTTCCACCAGAGTTCCACTGGGAGTGATCGCGGTCGAGTGCAGAATGAATGGGAGTCTATGGAGCTAAACGGCTAAATTTGTCTCTTTCACCTGATTGTCGTTGAGAAATCTCAGATTTGATTGTAGTTTTTGCATGTTCAACATGGATTACAGGTCTAAAGTTGAATGAACGAGTACTTATGTCCTTTCGATTTCTTACAGGGTAAGTCGTTGTTGCCCATAACACGCTAGCATTCTGCTAACAAATTCTGTCTGATTGGTTAGTGAAGGACTGACTACGACCAGAGATCCCGCTTGATGGCATCCGAAGCAGAACCAGAATGTCAGAGCATTAGCAACATTAGCAACAACATTAGCAAACCAAAACTCTTTCTAGCATGTGTATTGACAGGGAGAGCCTAACCTGTCAGCTGTGTTGTCGATGCCTCAAGAGAAAAGTGGAAGTAACCAGAGCTTGACGTCAAGCAGTATCTCAGGCCGTACAATGTGTATGACGTCAATGACATTTTAAAAGGCTTTTTAGAACAGAAAGGCGACTTCTGTCATCTATCACCCAGCGGTGTGTATTTTTTTTGCCTCCCCAGAATTCATTCAGAATTCAAATTACTAGACAAAAAATTATATCCTGAGAAAAGTGGATTTTGAGGGGTATAGCTCCATAGACCTCCATTCATTCTGCACTCAACCGTAGCGACCTCATATGGAACTAGAGTGGAACTCCAACCAGTTCAGAACCCGGAAGTTTCCCGAGAGTGGCAGTTCTCTCTATATTAGACATTCTCTGCTATTAGCTTCAGTGAAATAGTTGACTACCGTTTCCGAAAGTAGATGTGGGCCTACTTCCTTAATAATATCAGCTAATATTGAACATTACATTTCACAATTGTGTTTCACATCACAAAGTAAAATGAGTAAATAGTTATCACCCCTGGCCTCTTTGCTTGTGGCGTTTCTGCAGCTGCATTGCAGTAAAGCTATAGTTAGCCTAGCTATCCCCCAAGTTAACAGATGCGAAACGAATGTTCTGCTACAGGTAGTCACGCGTTTTTTCGTGACGTAGTGACGTTAGTAACGTCAGTGACTGTGGCTAGCAAATTAGCCAACGTTAGCTTCACTTTTCACCACAAAAACGCAATTTCTACTTGAACCATGCAACGGAACGTAAATAAAAATACAACCAACGCAATCGCTACCAATACGAAGCTTTTGACACCTAGGTTGTCTATGTAGTCCAAATATTGACTGATCCTTAGGGGGGCGAGAATAAACAATAATAACAACTAGAAAGTGCATTTCCTGCAGAAAATGCGTTGGAATGCTGAAAGATGAATTATTTGTTTTTAAATTGCTGAAAATAGGCTACAGAATTAGAAAATACCCGCAAGCTGATAGCTGAAATGAATTTCAAAAATGTGTGAGTCACACAAAAGAGGCAGTGTGGAAGCTAAAGCATCATCTAACAAAGCTAAGTGCTTAAATACAATAAGCTCATACTCACACTCTCAACGAAGGTAGTCACATTTTCTTTCCCTCTCCTCCCCCTGACCTTCCCTGCTTGGCTTCTATCGTATTGTCTAGTTATTCACAGAGAAATGCTCTGAAAGTTTCAATCATTTGGATAGTTTTTGAAGATATTACTCAAAATCAAATACTTCGGACAGGGGCAAAGTGGATCGACTACAACCACAAAAAGGAACAACCTGAGAGGACTGAAGCCCAAGGAGAACAGAAGTATTTTGGGCTGCCCTCCAAGACTGACCACAGGCAAGCAAGTTAAAGCTTGTTCCCTGTAGAACTATGGCTTGTAATGACTGCAAACAACTTACTCGAAGGATAGTCGAACTGGAGCTAAGAGTCAGAACCCTCTTAGATATCAGAGAGACCGAAGACTTTATAGATTCCATGCTACCTAGCCCGGAGGCTAAGCTACCTGCCAATGAGCCACCCTTGGAACCAGCTTTCTCTCCACCGGCCGTTGGACCGGATGAGTCATGGCCTGCTCTCGGCGCTAAACCAAAGAGGCCTAGCGCCGCTTCTACCTTCATCGGAGATAGGACTGTCACCAAGGATAAACAGCAAAAAAAGCGAGGCAGAAACTCTTCCCGCATCACCTCTCCTCCTGTCACACTCAGAAACAGTTTCGAACCACTGGGAACTTTCTCTCCCTTGTGTGGGGAATCCAAGGCGAAGAGGCACAGGAGTGCTAGCCACGCAGCTAACAAACATGAAGGGCCCAGATCGCCGACAAACCATGATGGTAGCTACTACACACATGCAAATCCAACACATCATCGTCTGCTGCGACCGGGAGTCACCCATTTCACTCCAAGCCCCTCTCGGACCACTCGGGGCGCTGTTCGACCCCCTATCAAGCCTAATCAGACAATAATATCACAGGATTATTAAGATCCAAGGTATGCTAAGACTACCCACAGCCCATCAACACTTAGAGGAGCTAACACTGCTAGCACTATATATTCTACTGCTAGCACTAACGCAGTGGCTAACCTTGGTCTAGCACAAGGTCCTATCATTGCTAACCCAAATAAGATAAGAACTGGCCCCGCAGCTACCGATAAGGCAAACGCTAGAAATGCAAACACAACACCACATATTGCCACTATCTTGATTGGAGATGCCATGACAGCACATGTTAAACTGGCAAAGACAGAAAATATTTGTCTTAGCAACACATCTGTCGAGGAACTGTCGTCAGAGGTACAAACAATCCTCAACAATAAACCAAACAACCCTAAGATTATCATCCACACTGGCTCGTTTGATATCCTACACAAGAAAACTGGCACTGAGATACTTAAAAAACATTTCACCCAGCTACTGAACACACAACAGCTATCAAGATGTATTCATCTGTGGACCGATTGCATGCTTTCGCAGAGGAAAAGAAGCCTTCAGTCGACTACTATCTGTCAACACATGGTTGGCATCTGTCTGTCTGACACACAAACTGAGATTTATCGATAATTTCAATGTGTTCTGGAACTGTGCAGACCGTTTTCAAGCTGACGGACTCCACCCAAACCGTAGAGGGTCTCGACTACTAACAGCAAACATCAGTCATGCTCCTGACCAGAAATGGTCAGGAGCATGAGCATAGTTTCTCTCCCTATCCCTGTTGTGTCTAAGCTGACTGACGCATCCCAAACAACCTCCCATGGAACAGAACAGAACATTCAAACAGCCTCCTGCAAGGACATGGGCCCTGCACAGATCTGCACCCCCCGGATCAATTCCCTTGTGATGGAACAGCTCAGTGACATAGACTTTCCCAAAGAAAAGCTACGCTAGGACAGCCACCATGCTATTTCCTTAGACATACCGGTCATCATCACAAACAGGAAATGGCATGGTAAAATGCATGGTTACAAACCTGAAACTAGTGTTAGAAGTCACAGAACTATCCATATTCTTCCAACAGATTTATCTACCCCTGTTTTATCTGTTAATAACCCACAGATGAAACTGGCCCTTCTAAATGTTAGATCACTAAATAACAAAACATTTCTAGTTAATGATCTGGTCAAAGAAAACAACTTAGACTGCATCTGTCTAACAGAAACCTGGCTAAACAATGACACGGCAACAGCAACTTTGATAGAAGCGTGTCCGCCCGATGACGGCTTTCACCAAGTTTCTAGGAAATCCAAAAAAAGGTGGAGGAGTCGCAGCTATTTTCTCCTCGAAACTGTTGTTCAAAATCACTGAGCTAGGTGAATTCACATCATACGAATATCTTGCTATAGAGCTCAAAACCGAATCAATAATTTTTGTTATTATATATCGGCCACCCAAGCACTCGCCAATATTCATACAAGAATTCTCTGAACTATTATCACTATGTGTCACTAGATATGACAAAGTAGTTTTAAACGGAGACTTAAATATCCAAGTAAATAAAAAAGCAGACCCAAGAACTATTGAGCTCTTAAATCTCGACAGTTTCAATCTAACTCAACACATAACAGACCCAACACACCGGCACGGAAACACACTAGATCTAGTGATAACAACTGGACTAAATATCAATAATATTTCAATAACTGATCTACCCCTCTCAGACCATCATTATATACTTTTTAATGTGGAAATTATCCTAACAAAAACCAAAAAAGAATTCTTAGTCCATAGAAGATATTTAGACGATACAGCTATGATGACATTTTCTGAACAATTTGCTCTATATGAGCCGACTAACCATGATTGCTCTCTCAATGAAATGGTAGATAACCTCAATGATGCACTATTATCTGTGTTAGACTCTATTGCACCACTGAAAACCAAAAAGAAGTGCACAAGCAGAACCTCCCCATGGCTGAGAAATAAAAATATTAGTGAAACGTAAAGAAAATGCCGTGCAAACAGAGAGAAAATGGAGGAAAACAAAGATCACTATCCACTATAATATCTACAAAGATACACTAACCACCTATAACAAAACCATCCGTCTAGCAAAGAGAGAATATTTCTCCAACATTATTACAGAAAATGCCAGAAATTCCAGAGTTCTTTTCTCCACCATTGACCAGCTGCTAAACACTGTCCCTGCCCCACCTCCATCCTCGGCAGTTAAATGTGAAGAGCTTGCTTTGTTCTTCAAGAACAAAATAACTTTGATCAGAGCTAGTATTATTAATAGTGGGGTCGAAACTGACATCAGTAGATTCTGCAACGTAACCATGAGCACATTTACCTGTATCACACTTAGTGAACTTTCCAAAATTGTCAGCGAATCTAACTCCACAACCTCAGATATTGATCCTATACCCACAACATTCTTTAAGCGAGTGTTTGTGTCTCAGGTCCGGTGCTAGAGATTATAAACACATCCCTTACAACTGGTGTCTTCCCAGATGCCTTCAAAACAGCTGTTGTAAAGCCCCTATTAAAGAAACCCAAATTGGATAACAGTCTACTTGCAAATTACAGACCAATATCAAACCTTCCATTTATTAGTAAAGTACTGGAAAAGATAGTTTTAGTCCAATTAAATTCTTTTCTTGAAGAAAATAACATCCTGGAAGTCTCGCAGTCAGGTTTCAGGAAATATCACAGTACTGAAACTGCTCTCACCAAAATAATTAGCGACCTCAGACTAAACTCTGATGCAAATAAAGTCTCTGTCCTTATCCTGTTAGATCTCAGTGCAGCATTTGATACCATTGATCACGACATCCTAATCAATAGACTGGAAAAGCTTATTGGGTTCATGGATAGTGTATTGAACTGGGTGAAATCATATATCACAGCAAGGAAGTTTTATGTTAGTTTAGGTGACCATAGGTCCAAGAAACATGAGAACTGCTACGGGGTTGCTCAAGGAAGCTGCTTAGGTCCATTACTTTTTTCTCTTTATATGTTACCACTCGGCGACATAATCAGAGAACATAACATAGATTTCCATAGCTATGCGAATGACACACAACTATATATATCGATGCAACGGCCATCAATTCCATTACCAACTGCCTGTTGGCAATAAACAAATGGACAAATGATAACTTTCTTAAATTAAATGAAGACAAAACCGAAGTCCTACTATGTGGCCCCAAATCCAAAAGAGATGCTTATTAAGAATCTTGGAGGCTTAACCCCCTGTCTTAAACCAGAGGTGACGAGTCTCGGTGTAATCCTGGACTCAGATTTGAATTTCAACTCTCACATTAATAAAGTGACCAAATCAGCTTTCTTTCACCTGAGGAATATAGCAAAGGTACGACCATTCATAAACCAAAATGATGCAGAGAAGTTAATTCATGCTTTTATATCCAGCCGGCTGGACTACTGTAACGCACTTTTCACTGGTCTTCCCAAGAAAACCACTGAAAGACTACAGCTCATTCAAAATTCTGCAGCTAGATTATTAACCAAAACTAAAAGGAGAGAACACATTAGTCCTGTCCTAACTACTTTACACTGGCTCCCTGTTACCTTCAGAATTGACTTTAAGGTCCTTTTCCTCACATACAAAGCTCTCTACACAGACAAGGACCTAGCTACATTGCTAACTCCCTTATAAACTACACACCAGCTAGAACACTGCGATCATCAAATGCAGGCCTATTAGAGGTCACCAGAAGCAGTCACAAGAAGATTGGTGATTCGGCCTTTGTCAATTACGCCCCCAAACTATGGAACAAATTACCCATAAATATTAGGGAAGCAAACACTCTAGACATTTTTAAAAGACAGCTTAACCCTTGTGTTATCTTCGGGTCATTCTGACCCATCAGTCATTGTGACCCACCGTCGTATTGCGACAGATTTACCGCATACAAAGACAAAGTGAAGCATTTTCTTTTAACTGTTGGGCTGTCTCAGACCCCCCACATTGCAAAGGTTAAAAGAAAATTATTTTAATTTGTTTTTGTATTGGGTAAAATTGGGTAAACACAACGATGGTTCGTTATGAACCTTTGGGTCATGTGACCCGAAGGCAGCACGAGGGTTAAAACCTACCTTTTTACCGAAGCATTTAAGTTATTTTATCTCAAAAGGGTTTTCCTACTTTTATTAGTTATATTATTGTAGAATTTTGGTTTAGTAAATTTGGGTCATTATTTGACTAGCTATTTTTACTTTGTCTAGGTCAGAGTTGGCGAACTCTGATAGCGTACAAGAACTCTGGTCGCGTGAAGTATTTAAACAAATATGTAAAACAATCTGTATTCTTGACTGAGGCAAATGATCTGTTAACAGAGAATACAGCCCATACTCTTGACCTGGGGAAAGGATCTGTTAACAGAGTGTATGGTTTTATATATACAGACCAGGGGTGAACCAAATGTATATGTTACTTTTAAGATGCATGTTTAAAGTTGTTTTCTCTCTTGAACAGAGATCTTATTGTGATTTTTATTTTGTTTGAATTGTTTATCACTTGTATTATTGTTTTTATTGATTTTATGTAAAGCACCTTGAGCTACAATTCTTGTATGAAATGTGCTGTATAAATAAAGTCTTACTTACTTACTTACAATGCGGGACAATAAGTTTGAACGTTGTGAAGCAATCGAAGAAATAGTAGAATTTCAAGAGGCAGTGTGGAAGCTGAACTGCATCATCTAACAAAGCTAAGAGCTTTAGCCTACAATGCGGGAGAAGCTGAAAGCTGAACTGTTAAACTGTAGAAGTAGTAGAAGTAGTATATTCGTTTTAGTAGCTGAAATTATAGTGCTCTTAGTTTTTTATTGAGACGAGTTGACTGAATAGCTGTCTTGTGACTCCACTAATCAGCTAATACCAATCACCTGTGTGAGAGACTGAGTGGTGCGTGTCTGTCGCTGCCACGGTGATGGTGCAGCTATGATTGCTAACGCGCTGAGGGCAGAGAATAACAGAAATGTAGCTAGAATCCACACCTCAAACAAGTTAACCTAGACGCAAAACTATACGTCCAAAAAAAAAATAAGGATATTTTCAGAGACCCAAGACTCTGCCGAAACCAGAGATGTTCCTTTATATGTCTGTGCGGTTAGAAATACGACTCTACCGGCAGTTTCAAAATCTTGTTATTTTTGCTTTCTCTGACGATTTTGTCACCAGATTTGCATTGGTCTCTATGGGGCGAGTTGGACTTTGTCTCGCTTTCGTGGGGCTCTGCACAAATGTGTACGTCTGTTGGATTCAACGGACAACTGTCTACGACCAGCACAAAATTAGCTATCTATTGACAGTGGCGGAACTAGAGTTTTATACATGGGGTGGCCAAGGCTACTTCAGGGGGTCCAGAGTCTTGGGTCACTGTTTTCATGAATATATACAGTATAATATGGGTCTGTAAGTGTTGGAACATCCAACATATTTTTGGGGAAAAAAGCTCAAGCACAGGGACTTAGAATAGCATTTCTGTGTTACAGAAATAACACAGTGCATAGTTTATTTACAAAACAATGAGCACACACAAAAACACTGCAATTTGACATGACAGGCAGAAATGGACTTGAAAAATATAAATAACTTTGGTGCCCAACAACATTACAAATTTACACTATAATATTTATGTTCATGTATATTAACTAATAGCAAAGAACAGTTTTGTAATTGGCCTAAACAAGACCAAATTAAATGTGTGATAACAAACCTTTTGAATGTATCATTTTAGAATGTCAGTGTACTAGCGCAGGTATTACTTATTGTATGATTTATTATTTTAGAATGTCAGCTAGTACACAGTAGAGGTATTAATCATGACCAGAGGGACCGCCTAACTCACTAATTTTCCTTGTTAGATTTAAAATAGCATAATTCTGCGGTTCTGGTGAGAACTGGCAAAATGTTTCACAAACGCATCCATGTTGATGGAGTGTGCCCTCCTTGCCTCAACACTGAGAATTCCAAGGTGACTTAACCTGTCATCAGACATTGTTGTCCTAAGGTGAGTTTTAATCAGTTTTAAAACTGAGAAGCTTCTCTCGCAGGAAGCACTACTGACTGGTGTAACAACAGAAATCTTACAAAGTCGAAACAGCTCATGGAAGACCTCTTTATACGGTTCTAAAAACACAATGAACTCAAGGAGAGTAGACGGTCTGTCCCTGCCACTTTTCTCTCTCCTATCAAGAAGCCGCTTGGTTTGATGAACCTCATGTTTGAGGTCCTCTAAATCTGACTCAAAGGTCTGAGCAAAAGCAAACAGAGGCTCCTCTTTCAAGAATGTTGTACTCTTTGGGTTGAGAGACTGAACCTCTTGAATTATCTCGCAATTCTTCTTTGAAAAACGTCTCTGCAGCTCAGCAGTGAGACGGTCAAGCACCTGATAAAAGATAGCTCTTTGGAAGGTCTCACCATAACTTTGGTCACTTTTTGTCTGTCCTACAGTGCTCATCATCAATGAGTCATGGAATCTTAAGCTTGTTTTTGGCTGTCTTTTACACACTGTACACTTATTTTGCAGTGCTCTGCAATCTTTTCAACCTCTTTCCATAGTTCTCCAAAGTAAACCTCACTTCTGTAGTCCTGTAAGGTGTCTGTAAGAGCATCTACAAGATCCACAGCCCTTGCTAGATCAAGAGAGCTTGATTGTAGCATTTCAGAAAGACACTTGGCATCACCAAGCACTTTACAAAAGGTAACCAAAAGCCCTATGAAATGCAAATCTATCTGAGAAAGAAGTCCCCTTGCCTCGACTGATCTATCAC
Source organism: Osmerus eperlanus (assembly GCF_963692335.1). Classification (NCBI taxonomy): domain Eukaryota; kingdom Metazoa; phylum Chordata; class Actinopteri; order Osmeriformes; family Osmeridae; genus Osmerus; species Osmerus eperlanus. The sequence goes on from NC_085024.1 coordinate 7,484,706, forward strand.
CACTGTTTTCAAGTGCAATATCTTGCAGCACTCTCAGAACTGCTGGAAGCCTGTCCCTCAGATTACGGCATGCCATGTATCTGCATGCCCACCTTACATCCAAAAGTCTCTGTAGTTCCCTGGGCTGCTGCTGTGGATATAGCTCTTTCTGAACTTCAAGCCACTTGAGATGAACGTACGAGCCAGACACAGTTATAAAGCTTCTGCAGGAGAGCAAAGAAGTTAACTGCCTCAGGCACTGTTTTCACAGCATCGACAAGAACCAAATTCAAACAATGTGCATTACAGTGCACATAAAATGCAAATCTGGCTTTGTCCTTAATCCGTGCAGACACACCAGAATGATAGTCCAAACCATGTTTTTCAAGGCAATCAATTATCATTTTTGTGAGACCTGCTGCATCTAAGCTTTCAGCTGACTGAAAGTGTAAAAAGCTTTCGTGGATGGCCCCATTGTAGTAGTACCTCACAACTACAGACATTTGTTCTTTAAAAAAAAAAAATCTTTGGTTTCATCTGCAATTACACTAAACACTTCACTGTCTTTTACTTCTCTTATTATTTCACTTTGTACCATCTGAGCTAAGCCCTCAAGAACTTCATTCTGGATTTGGTGGCTTGTGTACTTAGCATTGCCACATGCATTCATCCTTTTCTCTATGATAGGGTCATGCTTTGCTATTTCTTCTAATATTGTCAAAAAATGTCCCTTGTTGTGAGAGTCCTCAGACTCTCGATGACCTCTCTGAGCTATATTTTGAGTGGCAGTTAATCTGCAATTGTTTTAGTGTAAGCACAGTTTTCCTCCACTTTCTTTTTCCGGTCCTCATTTATGACATCTAACATTGATGAGTTGGTGTAAACAGCCCTTTTATACTGATTCCAGGCATACATAGCATTGATATGATGCTCTGCCTTCGAATGGAGCTTAAACCCAGAATCTTTAAACAGTGCCTTTTTCCAGTTACAAAAACCTGACTGTGATGTGAAGGCAGATTCAGGTGTACTGGGCAGAGAAAAATGCCTACAGGCGAAACAATATGTCGAATCTTGATTTAAAGAATATTCAATCCATGAATTGTCCTTATACCAGGAGCTTTTGAAAGCCCTTTTCCTGGTACCATGCTGAGTTCTGGGAAATGTCTTCAAACACAGCTGTACAGGACCCTCTTCTCTGGATTTTGATATGTCTGAAACACGTTAAATAATATGTAATCTCTCTATGGAAATGGATAATTAAGGGCTCCACAAGATTAGATATTAACAGCTGCTAATTAAAATGTGTAGTTTAAAGTATAGGCCTGGCCTACCACTGGGTCCTTTTGGAACAGCATATCTGGTGCTTGATGCAGTTGGGAGGGGCTGGATGACATCTCCTGGATCACTGTCTTGCTCAGAGCCAGAGGACTGTGTCATCCCTTGATACATCTATTACATTAAAATAACACAAGAACCGTTAGTGTATAATCACAATAACAATGCCACAGCCATCAAAACACGAAAACACATGAATCAAAAAACAACATGTTTAAGCTTCTTTAAAAAGAAGTCTGATATCTCTCCCTGTCTTTTCATGCTTAATTGACCCTATGCAAAAATAAGACGTTGTGAACAAATCACAATATTCCAGCATCTATTCAAGGCTAGTACAAGTAATGGCTCAATGTTTTGACAGTACAGCTGCAGCACACTTATTTCAGACATCCCAAGTCTCCCGGAAGGTCCGGGAGTCTCCCGCATTTCAATAGCGGCTCCCTGACGCCCGCCAATGCTGTACAATCTCCCGGAAATCGGGGATTTTGTCTTTCGAGCGAGCGAGAGACTGTCTAATGGTCATTTCTGGTAGATAGGTGCATATCGCGCCCTGATTGCGTCGAGGGGGGGGGGGGGGGGGGGGGGTTGGTTAGGCTAGATTAGTTCGCTACTCAATGCAGCAGTAGCCATTTCCACATGTAGGCTACTGTATGATGTTACTACAGTAGTAGATGGCTAGCTAGTTAGATGGCTACACAGCTAACCACTAGAGCTAACTCGTTTCATGACTATAACAACGTTCGTTTTGAGTTCAAGTACGAAAATGAAATCAGTTCATAGATTTCACTTTTCTAGACAATTTACAAACAATCGTATACTGTAACATACGACACTTTATACAATATTTGCGTGTAGGCTACCCACAATGTTTGTAAATGGTCTTATCTGATTACTGTCTCCGTTTCTGTTAATGGAGTCGAAGTTCTAAAGTTAACTTACACAGCTAGCTCTAGGCCAGGGGTCGGCAGCCCAAAATGTTGAAAGAGCCATATTGGACCAAAAAAACAAAAAACTAAAGCCTTATAATGAAGGCAACACATGCTGTAAGTGTCTAGACTAATTATTTGTTTGTAAACATTCGGGATGCGCGCGCAATGTGGCTCCAGAAAACCGGGAAAGGATAGCCTTTATAATGGCTAGAGAAGTACACGGATTATACAAATAGTTAGATTTAAAAAGACCAAAAAGGTCGAGAAGGACAGCCTTTAAGAGAAAAGTTGATTCCCCATTGATCTGTCACATCAGACTTTTGATTTGGGTTACGAAAGTCTTGAAATTTGAGTGAGAATGTCGCCCGGTAGACCGCATCTTATGCGGCAGCTATGTCTTCACGTCATGTCACAAAGTTCATAATTTTACAGTTTTACGGTCAATTATACACCTTAAAAGTCAAGCAGGGCAGCTTTAAAGAGAGAGGGGAATTCTGCTTTTAGCCAGCTGGTCCGATTATTTTTGTGATTTGTGTAAAACTGGCAATCTGAGTGAGACTGCGTCCCCGTTACACTGTTTTGACGTCGTTAGCCTCAGACTCGGGTCGCTCACTGGCAGTGTGCACAAAGTTGTATTTCACTCCATTCTACATTATAAACGTCAGGGAGGACTGCCTTAAAAGGGCGGTTGACTGGGTTTTTGGGGTATTTCACACTGTTCCTTAAGGTCTCCCAATAGGGTATGTAACATTGGTTGGGTTGAAAATGGCCCGGGTGCTGTTCTATGCCCCCTGATAGATCCTCTGAAATTTTCCCGGGAAAAAACACTAGATTTTCTCCTTTTATGGTATGCTCATTAATATTGAGATGAGCTGCGCGCTGATTAGTTGGTTTTCAACGAGTGAAGCTGGGGAGCAAAAACGCAACACGGCCAACAGCACTCACTGAAACACCGAAGGTGGAGACTTGAAATAAAAACGCGCAAATAAATCTATTGTGTCTACACAACACTGTTTTCAACAGATTGACTGGATATCATTTGAAACTAGAAAGGTACATTTCCTGAAGAAAATGTGTGTGTTTGCTGAAAGCAGTTGAAACGATTGTTTTGATGGCTTGAATAGTGAAGAAGGTTTTACAAAAAAATTAAAAGAGGTATGTGCTTTAAAAACAAAATGGTGAGAAAAAGTGTTAAAAGTATATCTGTCATTGTTATGCATTGCGATATTTTCTTACTGTTGAAAATGGAGAAAAAACAGTGATGAAAAGAGTATCTTATTGACTTTCATACATTTTTAATCGTTAAAAGTAGTGGTGGGCATAGATTAATTTTTTTAATCTAGATTAATCTTTTCTCACCATTTTGTAATCTTGGCGTTAATAAAATGGTTCATTTGAATTCCACCGAAGGAATTCAGAATTTGTGTGTGTGACGAGTATGTAACAGACGTGGTCTTGCAAGTTCCGTCAGAGTTTTCCGGACCATGTCCATCCTTCACCGAAGATCGAACACGCCATCTCTGACTTCCCAAGCGCCACCACTACCAGCTACGCCAAAGAAAAGCTAGATATTCAATGACGCGGGTGGCCTGTTACATACTTGAGGAGTGAGTTTCACCGATTCACACCGGCTACATGTGCTACCCAAATAATGACTAAAAGTAAGTCTTTGAGAACGGGTTTCTCAAGCCAGGTGGCGCATTAGTCCAGGGGCTCATCTCCTGTTTCCAAAATGCATCACAAACTGCTTGAGAAAGCTGTTCTATATAATTGGTGATGAAAATAAATTATGTTCAATAAGATGTACTTGTGTTTATTAACTGTTTATTAGATTAGTTAGCTTGGCTGATATAGCTGTGCTGACGGGCTTGCCTGGGTTGCACTCAAACAGTAGTTTGACGACGACTCTTCCCCTGCGCTGCATCAGTGCTTGGCCCGGCATCTTCCGCATTAGCTAAGGGATGCTTTGCGTTTAGGTGGTATTTGAGACTGGAAGAACTCCTAGCCTACAGTAAACTAATTCCGCATAGCACAAGGTGCAAACAACCTTAGTCTTGTCGAGGTTTCCATTGGGAAGCTTCTTAAAAATACACTTTCCCTGAAGCAAACCAGGCGGCTTCATAGCTGCATCCATGTTAGCACATTACGTTTGATGTGATAATTTCATACACAAGGCATACACACAGGTTCAAAGACTCGTTCTCGCCCTCTACAGTGCAATTCGGCTAGGTATACATCCGCGCTAAAATATCAAGGTGAAAGTCATTATAGCTTGCGTAGTACAGACCCAGCTCCCAACCCAACTCTGAGAATAGATTAACGGCGATATTTTATTATCGCCCGATACGAGTCTCACGTTAACGCGCTGCGTTAACGCCGATAACGGCCCACCACTAGTTAAAAGTATTAAAGAATGAAAGATTGAGAAACAGAAAAAAGTTTGAAGTTAGAAAAATGAGCAAATATAGTGATGAAGAGTATATTGCATAACAGTTATCAATATCATAGCAGACAAATGTATGTCAGCAGTATAAAGGTGAAAAAAAGTGTTGCTTTGAAACCAAAATGGTGAGACAGTGTTAAAAGTATATCTGTCATTGTTATGCATTGCAATATTTTCTCACGGTTGAAAAAGGAGAAAAAAGAGTGATGAAAAGGGTATCTTATTTAATTTCATAAATGTTAAAGCGTTATGTTAGAGCCATTTTATTTCATTCTAAACCTTTTACATTTTTAAACCTTAGTATTAGTTAGACTTGTACACTTCTTATTTAAGATTCTTATATGTTTAATGTGTGCACCTTCCTGCCACAGTAAATTCCTTGTCTGTGTGATGTTTCTTGGCGAATGAAACCCATTCTGAAAAGTATTAATAATTGAAAGATGTAGAAACAGAAAAAAGTTTGAACAGTGGAACAGTGAAGAGCGTTGGCCAATCGGATTGGTTCCTTGTTTCTTGTAACGTAGCAACTGTTGGTCATTGTCAACATTTCTAACCTAGAATCTAGGTTTTAGGTTCAAGATGAAGGAGAAACTAATCATGTGTGCCTGCACAACCAGTCCTGTTTAGACACTTAATTTAAAGATGACATCAAAATAATAATCCGTAGTGCAGGGTTGCCAATGTTGTCGTTGTCCCTGGTGAGTTTTTTAAATTCAATCTCGTCACATTATGTGACTTTGTTGTGCAACTGGAAAAGCTACCTTCTCTAACTCAGAATGCTGCTGCAAAAAAAAGCAGAACTATTGTGGGTGGTAAATAAGCTCATGCTACATCTAACCAGCGGATAATTTCTTGCAAGTGTGTCAAAGTGGTATTTTTACAGACTGTATTAACACCGTAGGCGTGAATACTGCATGCATCGTCATTGTCGTCCATCTTTAGCCGAAGAAGCTAGAGAGAGGATGGAATGGGAGATTTCCTACAGTAAGCTAGATACTGCTTCAAATTGAAAACGGAGACGATCTTTTGATTAAAGACACGTTCCATAACCTCTGTTGTCAATATCGCCGATAAAAAGTAAATACTGTTACGAAGCATTTGTTTGTAGGTAACGAACGATAGACGTAGCTAGTTTCGCCGTTCTATGGCAGCTACTGTACAGTACTGTATGATGACAGTCGTAGCTAGAGTTGTAAGCACTCGTCACTAGAATGGCCATAACTTTAAAACAAAAGATCATATTTAAAATCTGTCTGCTGTTCTACATTGCCCACACAATTATATATATACATAATATGTATTATGTATATATATCAACTCTAACATGGCCTGTATCTTGTATTGAAAGTGCTTGAAAATTAGCTTGTCTAATGTATGGTGGACTGAGAAAACATAGTCAAAGCAGAGCGAGCGGATGTCGTGGGAGAATTCCTACTGTTAGATTTACTGCTTCAAATTGAAAACGGAGAAGATATTTAGAGTAAAGACAAGTTTCTTAACATCTGTGTTCAATATCGTCAACTAAAAGTAAAAACGTTTCAGTTACGAAGCCTTTGTTCGTAGTAACGCCAGCTGCAGTAAACCTTTCGTGACCCCGGTTTGGCTGTTCGTGACGGTCGGCTATAACAGTGTTGAGCCTCGACTTTTGCAGATTTTTGTGAAACTTGCTTAAAGAAAAATTATCTAGCTAGATTATGTACACTTTAAGCTCAATGTACATACCTTGTTTGGCCAATTTGGTCGATTGTGGAAAAAAGTAGAACCGTTTTTAGTTATGGAGAGCCATCACGCTAGATTGGAATTTCACATTTCATACATTCTAACCTGTCCTCTAGCTTGTATTTAAAGTGGTTAAAAATTAGGTTTTCTAAAAAAGTATTGACGACGGAGAAGATTTTTGTCAGAATGGCTCTGTGAAATCGTCTTGATAAAGGATGATTTGCCTAACATAATCATACAAATATTTATATAATTAGAAAGCCCTACTTCTTGTCTTCAAAATGGTATAAACAGTTCAGGTCTATTATTTGAAAAACTATGCATATTCAGGCAGGAAAGTGTTAAACAGTGTCAAAAATTGACGCGGTGAGAAACAGTTCTGTCAGTGCATGACTTCACAATTGAATTTGACTTGAACATTCTGAACCATTGAAACCCATTCATTTTTTTTAGCACTTTAAACTTTAATACCTTAAAAACTTTAAAAGTTATCAATGAGAAAAGTAATACACACTAGAGCAGTTCAGACTTTATCAAATGAAGTTTGAACGGTGTTTCTAGCTTAAACGGTGTGAAAGGAGTAGGCGATGGAAAAAAGTGGGAGGAAAAAAATAAAAATAATAATAAGTATGCAGAATAACAATAGTGTTTTTGCTTGCAGCAAACACACTAATTATAACGTTAGTTGTTTCCACCTCTGTTGTCGAAGCAAACTGGATTGACTTAGGTGGGTAGAACGTTACAGCTTAGCAACCAAACTATATCGTTATTCAACTCAGCTTCAGTTAGCTTGCTCTAGACATCTTGCTGTAAAATAACCTGACAAAGATCTGGACAAACATGCATCGTGAATTGTAGATTTACATAACAACACGGGTTATTTATAGTCAGGAACATGAAACAACGTTAGCCGCATTGCCAATAAATTAGGCTAAATCATTCTACCTATGCTCTTGCGTTAGCAAGCTAAACTAGTTGACATGCCTACAGTCTAGGTGTTTTCGGTATCTAGCTGTTCTTGCATTCCTTGCAAATCAGCATTAATAAAAAGCAGATGAGCTAGAGTCTAGCTAACATTGACTAGACGGGCATGGCTGATGTTTGTCTATACCGAAGCGTAGAAGATCCCTGTGCAGTTCGACCCTGGACACATTTGCGCGAACCATTTCACCAAGGACGGTTTTGAAAACCTGGGACAATGTAGCTAAAGCAGGATTTGCTATGAAGCTGTTGCTGAAAATAGGTGCGTTCCGACCTTACGTTCATCACAACCGCAAGCTGTAGTATGATTTTGTCGGTAACAGTTATTAGCAATGCTAACGTATCCTGTATCTAGCACCTGCCTTTCTCCAGTTCTTTCAAATAGATCGCAGGCGCAAATAGATCACAGGCGTTCGCAATAGGCCAGACTGCTATTTGTTTTCTGGCTATTTTTTCGGAAGCTTCCCTTCTAATGCTGACTACAGCTAGTCTAGCTAGTCATTTGCTAAGTAAAGTATGTTGATGTGTTTAGAAAAGTATTTAGCATTCTACCTATGCTAGATACAGGAGACGTTAGCATTGCTAATAACTAGCGACAAAATCATACTGTAGCCTACTTACAGCTTGCGGTTGCGATGAGCGTACGGTCGGAACAGCACATCTTTTCAGGTTCAGCTTCTTAGCAAATCCTGCTTGAAATTGTCCAAGGTTGTCAAAACTGTCTTGGGTAAAATGTTCAGAGCAAATTATTAATTGAGGGTCGAACTAAGCCTGGATCTTCTCATAGACAAACAGCAGCCATGCCTGTCGAATGTTTGGCTCCTTGGGAAGACTATGAGTATTAGCCTTCCCTTTACAGCCTGGAACACAGCATTTACGACCGTGGTCCATTTTCAATATCCTTGTTATACTTCAGAACGTTATTCTTTGTAATTGCTTAGAAGTAGCCTACACAGAGCAGCACGCAGCTAAACTAGCATCGGAGATCTACGCTACCTCGGACTGGGCAGGAACACCAGTGAGTGGGCTGGTCTGGATGTAAATTTTGGGGCGTGACAAAGATACAGACCAGAGCCAAAAAGGGCGGCCCCCCGTCCTACGTCACTCCGGTGGCTTTGTTGAAAAGCTAGCGTTTTACAGCCAAATTTTTTCATTTTGAGATTTGCATAGGAAAGAGGTGTCAATGGACTTTGATATTCACTGTATGTTCATTTTACCCACCGAACTGTCGTTATTCAACTATGACAAGGTAAAATCGGTTTTGCAATCAATCGCCCCTTTAACTACATGCTCTTATGGTTCTTCCCTTTGGCACTTATTTTGGTTGTTCACAATATGTGCTTCATGTTTTGGCTACTCGCAATGTTTTTGGGGCTATCTTGTTGTTATTATCAGTGACCTATGCACTTTGTAAAGCTCTCTCTTGGAAGTCGCTTTGGATAAAAGCGTCTGCTGAATGAATAAATGTAATGTAAATGTAAGTAGGGTGACCACCTGTCCTGCTTTGCGCTGTATCGCACAGCATTTTCAATATGGCACGTGCGGGACAAGGGGTGAAAATGCTGTGCGACACAACGCAAAGCGGGACAGGTGGTCACCCTAATTACTTAATCCACACTTCAAACAAGTTAACCTAGACGCAAAACTATACGTCCAATCCAATACCGGCAGTTTCAAAATCTTGTTTCTTTCGCTTTCTCTAACAAATTTTACCCACCTCTCCATTGAAGTTAGTGAGATAATTTGAAAGGCTGCTCTCGCTTCAAGGCTCATAGCTGAAAATGTGTAAATGTGAGCTCTTTAGTAGTTACATTGGCTGAAAGAGGACACTTTTTCCTACATTTTAAGGTATAACTTGTTTCTGTAAGTTAAACTATATTAACGTTAGAGGAATTTGTTTGACAATTTAGTTGAATATCAGAAAAAGAGCCAGCAGTGTGCCACTCTGCTTGCTGCTCATTCATAAAAATCAAGAAGGAGCAAACATTTTAATGTATTTCAAACTGTCATAATTCAAAATTGGCTGAATATTTGAAAAAGCTGAATCATTTGGGAATAGCTGAATGTCTTGTGAACATTGAATGGTGTCTCTAGCTGAAAGTATGCTGAAGTAGCTACGTTTGAAAGAGGAGGAAGCTTTTTAATGATTTGTAAGGATTTACCATTACTTTTAATGGGAGAATAATTTGCACAAAAACCTTAATGTCTTAAAAAAAATATATTATTGTGAGAATGCTTAATAATAATAATATATATGTGAGAGAACAATGGTTGTGCTCGCCGAACGTTGCCCTCGATTAAACGCCGCACCACAAATGATCATTGTGTAATAAACGCTGCAGTGTTTAATCAAAGGACACATTTGGAACTCACTATACTAATTAAAATTACATCAACAATGACATGTAAAAATAGAACAACCCAACCGCACAGTTACATACAGTATACTCATTTCAAATGCGTCTCACAGAAGCAAGTATAATGCTAAAGGTTTTACGGCTTGCTAGCCTGTAATACTGTCTGTACAAAGAGAAATCCTTAGCTCAGCTAGCCTAGCTAGATTAGCTGCTATCCTGTTTACAACAGTATAAAAGTCTTCAAGTTATCATACGAATGCAAATGCTAAAATACATGTTTTGTACTGCCGTTGTAGGCTCTTATTACTCACTGTCAAATGTAACAATGAAAATCTCTGAGGGCTGCAGGAGTCTCGTGAGTCGTTGTCTTCAACAATAAAATAAAATGGTCTTCTTGTGCATCGTACCAAGCTCGCGCGTGTGTCAAGGGGCTCTGGCCCCTTGTGTGTGTGAGAATGTGGAGCACGCGCGCACAGGAGCAGAGGGAGAGAGGATTTGGGGAAACAGCCCTAGAAATTAGCCAAGCATGCATATTTTAAATATTCACAATAAATCTACTTTTCATCTTACATTCAACTTTTTTTAAGATGTGTAATAAACATTCTCAATAGTCTTCATATGAACTTGTGATTGTATCAGAGTATCAGTTTTGCACCGGCGAATGTGTTACGCATTATTTCAGCGTTAGGAATAAATTAGATTTCCTTTATTTCAATCATTTTTGAATATATGAAGTTGCCTTAACATGTTGTAGTGTTTTCCACGTGACATACCAAGTCTGGTTTTGATATCTTAAAGATTTGCTGAGATTTGACCCAACTTCCTGTTTAGTTGCTTTGTTGCTGATTTTGATTGGCTGTACTGGACAAACGGTTTTGAAAAGCAAATGTGTTGAAGAATTGAGTGAGGGTTGCACTGACGATTATGTGTGCCAATTCTGGGGAAGATTGGACAAAAATTGAAGGAGGAGTAGCGAAAAAACGTGTTTCCTTTATCTTTATTGTACAGAAAAATCCAATATGGCGGCCGTTATAGGTTCTTGAGGCTTTTTTGTTCCTCATGAGAAATAAGGCATATCTAATGAATGTCAGAATTTTGGGACAAATGGGAGGCAAATGGCATCACTTTGAAAATGGAGAATTGGGGTTGGCCGTAGTGCCACCTATGGATAATGGTGGGTCATTTGTGGTGTGGTAGTTACTCATGGCCTATACTATCAATGTTTCAGGATTTGGAGAACTTTTTACCATTGCATACAAAATCGGAAATGCAATACCATCAAGATCCACAAGGCCTTTACTAAAGACCAAGGAATGAGCGGGGGCTTGGTCAGCACACACTCTCCTGAAATGTGTGCGTCTTGCCAAGCCCGCGCGTGTGTCAAGGGAAGGCTGAGTGTGTGAGAATTTTGAGCACGCGCGGGGAGGAGCAGTGGGAGACATTACATGGCCCATGTTTGGTATGGTAGTTACTAATGGTCTGCAGTTTCAACATGCCAAATTTCACAACTTTTTACGGTACTGGTCTAGGGGCTGCCATTGACTCCCATGGGTAAAAAATATTAATAATACCACCAATAACAATAGGGTTCTCCTACCGGAGGAACCCTAATAATAATACCACCAATAACAATAGGTTTACTCCTACCGGAGGAACCCTAACAATAACAATAGGTTTCCTCCTTACGTGTGTCAAGGGAACAGAATGTGTGTGTGAGAATGTGGAACGCCGCACGCTGAGGAGCAGAGGGAGAGAGGATTTTTGGGAAAAGCCATAGCAATTAGATTCATGCTGCAGACCATTGGGATACAAAATCTAAAATGCAATACCATCAAGATCCACAAGGGCCTTCACTTCAAGCCAAGGCTAGCGTCAACGACGTTCAACGTGTGCTCGCCAGCCAGATACTGAGTGTGGAGCATGAAAATCCGGATTCCTTAGTTATTGTGCTAGGCGACTTTAACAAAGGCAATGTCACTCAAGAACTCCCCAAATACATAAGATTCATCAAATGCCCTACCAGAGAAGGAAACACCTTGGATCACTGCTACTCTACAATCAGCAAAGCATACCATGCGGTCCCCCGAGCAGCACTGGGTCACTTTGACCACGCCATGGTCCACCTGATTCCTGCATACAGGCAGAAGCTAAAGCGCTGTAAGCCTGCTGTGAGGACATCGAAACAGTGGACCAGTGAAGCTATGGAGGATCTGCGGGCGTGCTTGGACTGCACTGACTGGGACATTTTCACGACTGCTACCAATAGTCTGGATGAGTTTACAGAGGCTGTGACATCATACATCAGCTTCTGTGAGGACTGCTGTATACCAACACGCACCAGGGTGAGCTACAACAACGACAAACCCTGGTTTACAGCTAAACTGAGAAGGTTGAGGTCAGAGAAAGAGGCCGCGTTTAGGAGTAGGGACAAAGACAGTTTCAAGGAGTCGAAGAACAGGTTTAGCAAGGCGGTGAGGGAGGCTAAACGACTGTACTCAGAGAGACTAAAACACCAATTCTCTGCAAACGACTCTGATTCTGTCTGGAGAGGGCTCAGGCAGATTACCAACTTCAAGCACAGAGCCCCCCACTCCACTAACAACTCCCGCCTGGCCAACGACCTGAATGAGTTATGCAGATTTGAAAGACAATTGGACAGTCCTGAACTACCCCTTCCCACCCAGGAGGCCTCCCCCCTCCCCCCCTCTACAGTGACGACTCTCTCCATTCAGGAGGGTGAAGTTAACAGACTTTTCAAGATGCAGAATCCCCGCAAAGCAGCTGGGCCGGACTCTGTCTCTCCAGCCACCCTCAAGCACTGCGCTGACCAGCTGTCTCCGGTGTTTACCTACATCTTTAACACATCCCTTGAGACATGCCATGTGGCAGCCTGTTTCAAGTCCTCCACCATCATCCCTGTGCCCAAAAAGCCAAGGCCAACAGGACATAATGACTACAGACCCGTCGCCCTGACCTCTCTGGTAATGAAGTCTTTCGAGCGTGTGGTGCTGGCACACCTTAAATCCATCACAGGCCCTCTACAGGACCTCCTGCTGTTAGCCTACAGAGCCAACAGGTCTGTGGACGATGCGGTTAACATGGCCCTCCACTTCACCCTACAGCACCTGGACTCCCCAGCATCCTATGCCAGGATCCTGTTTGTGGACTTCAGCTCTGCCTTCAATACAATCATCCCTGCCCTGCTTCAGGACAAGCTCTCCCAGCTGAACGTGCCTGATTCCACCTGCAGGTGGATCACAGACTTCCTGTCTGACAGGAAGCAGTGCGTAAAGCTGGGAACACAAGCCTCTGACTCCCAGTCCATCAGCACTGGATCACCCCAGGGCTGCGTCCTTTCTCCTCTGCTCTTCTCCCTGTACACCAACAGCTGCACCTCTAGTCATCCGTCCGTCAAACTCCTGAAGTTTGCGGACGACACCACCCTCATTGGGCTCATCTCTGGTGGAGACGAGTCTGATTATAGGTGGGAAGCGGCCCACCTGGTGACCTGGTGCAGCCAGAACAACCTAGAGCTCAATGCTCTTAAGACAGTGGAGATGGTTGTGGACTAAAGGAGGAATAGAATCAGAATTCGGTTTATTCGCCATGTATGTTATACAAACACAGAATTTACTGTGGCAGGGAGGTGCAAAACACTAAACATATACAGATCTTAAATTAAGTAAAAGTACAAAAGTTTAACTATTTCTAAGAACTAAACAATCTAAGAATACAAAAATTTAAATATAAAATTAAATATATATAAAAATAAGAATAGAATGAGCAGCGTGAATGGTCAACATAGTGCAATCGGATACTGAGATAAAGTGGCTTATGCATACTGAATTGCCATTAGATGGACTTATAATAGTTAAATAAGTGAATGAATGTCAATGGGAGTCCTTGGCCTTGTTGAAGAGGCCAGTAGCAGATGGAAAGAAACTGTTCTTATGGCGTGAGGTTTTGGTCCTGATGGACCGCAGCCTTCTGCCAGAGGGGAGTAGCTGGAACAGGGAGTGACCAGGGTGGGAGGGGTCGGCCACAATCTTCCTCGCACGACTCAGGGTCCTCGAGGTGTGCAGGTCCTTGAGGGTTGGCAGATTGCAGCCGATCACCTCAGCAGTGCGGATGATACGCTGCAGTCTGCTCTTGTCCTTGGCAGTGGCAGCAGCGTACCCAGTCAACACTGTGGAGTCCTTTCCGCTTCCTGGGCACTATCCTCTCCCAGGACCTCAAGTGGGAACTGAACATCAGCTCCCTCACCAACAAAGCACAACAGAGGATGTACTTCCTACGGCAGCTGAAGAAATTCAACCTGCCAAAGACAATGATGGTGCACTTCTACACAGCCATCATTGAGTCCATTCTCACCTCCTCCATCACCATGTGGTACGCTGCTGCCACTGCCAAGGACAAGAGCAGGCTGCAGCGTATCATCCGCACTGCTGAGAAGGTGATTGGCTGTAATCTGCCTGCCCTCGAGGACCTGCACACCTCGAGGACCCCATTCCTTGTCTGTGCAAACTTTCATGGCAAATAAAACCCATTCTGATTCTGAATGAGTGGGGGCTTTGGTTCAGCCCACAATGTCCTGACATTGTGTGTGCATTTCGCCAGGCTCACGCGTGTGTCAAGGGAAAGGCTGAGTGTTTGAGAATGTGGAGCGCGCGCGCTGAGGAGCAAGGAGAGACATTTCATTGGAAGTATCCGTAGCAATTAGCCAAGCATGCTTTTTTCAAATATTCACAATAAATCTATTTTTCATCTTACAGTCAACATCTCAGATTTGTGTACTGAACATTCTGAAGAGTCTTCATATGAACTTGTGATTGAATCAGAGTATCAGTTTTTGACGGGCAGATGTGTAAAGCATTATTTTAGCGTTAGCAATAAATTTGAGTTGCTTCATATCTAACATTGCCTTTGAAAATGGTAAAATGTTGTAGTGTCTTCCACCGATATACCAAGTTCAGTGTTGATATCTCAAAGATTTGCCGAGATTTGACACAAATTCCTGTTTGGTGGCTGTACCGGACAAACGGTTTTGAAAATGCAATATAAAAGTAATACCTGAGTAAGGGTTGCTCTGACGATGATGTGTGCCAATTCTGGGGAAGATTGGGAAAAAATTGTAGGAGGAGTAGGCTTTCAAAGGTTTTTGATAAAACCGGAAATGGCGGAAAATCTATATAACTGGAAATGTACGTCATAGGGTTGAACTTGTCTTGATCCAGGGAATCCAATGGTACCTCATTTTTGAAAATCAGTCATACAGTTCAAAAGTTGCGTGTGTAAACACAAGTCCAACTTTGACCCATTGGTGGCGCTAGAGCGGTCTAATGGGAGACATGAAACTTGGTGTGAATAAAGAAGGGACTGTCCTTAATGAGTGTGCGAAATTTCACAAAAAGTTACCGTATGGGGCTGCCATTGACTCCCATGGTACTAGAATAATAATAATACCTACAATAACAATAGGTTTCCTCCTCACCGAGGAATCCTAATAAAACTAACAATAACAATAGGTTTTCTCCTTACGGAGGAATCCTAATAAAACTAACAATAACAATAGGTTTCCTCCTTACGGAGGAATCCTAATAAAAAGAATATAACTAACAATAACAATAGGTTTCCTCCTTACGGAGGAATCCTAATAAGAAAAGGTAGAAACACTTAAGTGGCTTCGCTGCTTCGTGGCTTGGCCACCAATTATTGAAGGGGAGGAATAATCGACGGAAGTAACGTTTCCTAACTTTTTTGGAGGAGTTTAGTTGGATGTTTGGATATCCATTGAAGGAAATTCGTTTTTGGCTGTTGTTGGCCTGTGGAAAAAAAATGTTTTCATTGCAAATTAAACTGGTGTTTAAGTTAATGTTTACATTTGAAAAAATATAATATCTTTTTTTTCTCAATAAATATTGAGTATGTCCGGCCCTCGACTTAGACCCATTTTTTTTTCCGGACCACTGTGTATTTGAGTTTGACACCCCTGGCATAGAAGTTGAATACCCCTGATCTAAAACAGTTTCCCTCTTATTTCTCTGGTTTCCTATTGAATCGTAGGTGGACCAGAGTCCTTGGATCATGACTACCTGGCCTGACAACACCAAGCTGACCTTGTCCAAAGCCGCTGTCCACAGCCAACATGGTGGACCTTGTCTACCTGGTTGGACAACTCGTCTGGATTCAGCCTGAAGAAAGGACACAGTTCACCTATGTTTATTGAGCTGCTGGTTTTCTGAACATGCAAAAATAATAATGTGACTTTAAAGGTAATCCAGTCTGATCTCACCAGCAGAAGACAACCCCTTGTAGTCCGACTACTATTTGATATGTGAGCAACGTTATATCAGAGGACTGTGTCCACATTGTGTACAAGCTTTAAAGTATGTTTTACCTTTAGCCTCCATCTCATGTGCTAGGGATAAGTAGTTATTAGTGGGGGCAGGTATCAATGTAATGTTGTTTTATCTGAAGTTATTAAATGAATCCAAAGTCACATTTATATTGTACAAATTATAATTGCTTTTTAAAAATAAAGTTTGTTTGCAATACACCATCTCCATTGTGTTTATTTCATTGTATTCATAAAATTGATCATATCTTCATTTATCTTACTAGCTAACGGATTGTACTGTGGCCTCTAATGATTTTGGTTGTCTATTCTGTTGCTGTGGGTTCTCCATTGCTTCATCACTGTGGGGATGAAATGGGTTGTCCATAATGGCCATCAGCTACTCTCAGCCTCCTCTTCCAAGCTGTCCAGGATGATCCCCAGCAGAGAACTCACCTTTGACGAAGAAAGTATTTTGTTCGTCTTCATTAATGGAGTGACTAAGTTCAGTTCTGTATTTTTATAAATGACTAAATGTAAATGTATAAGGATTATTGATCTGCAGATTGGAAGAGAAAACAGACCTCTGTTTAAAACACAATGCCTGCCTTTTCCTCCCACATGAAAAACATAGGTCTACTTATGTAAGATGAGTTGTTTTTGGATTGTGTTGGACGGTTTAGCATCTATTAATAGCTCCAAGAGGAAGGTTTAGTAGTTGTATTACAAATAATTGAAAGCTTAATGTATGCCAGTAGTGCTTCAAAGTATTAGGTGGTATAGTCTCATACATTTTCGTGCGTACAATACATTAATAAACATTAAGACAATGATAACGTTTTTTGGGGTCACTTTATAAAAGAGTAATAGATGCATTTAAAAAACATCCAACTTAATCCATTTTCAAAATCAATGTTGAACTAAACCGAGCGAGGTGAAGTTAGTTTCATATTCGACATTCGACATTCGTCTCACATTCGGAAAACGCTACTTTGCAGCGTCGAGTTAGGGACCGGGTGAAAATTACCCATGCAATTTTGAAAAATGATTACTTTTATAATATTTTTATGGATATTTAAACCAAACTGTCACCAGATTATTCTAATAATGTCTGGCCTACTTCCACACCCTTTATTTTTTCAACAAAGTTTTGAATAAAATTCCAATTAATCGTTAATATATGAAAATAGCATGAAATCCTCGCTAATCTCAATATCTTTTTCAAACTTGTGTCAAAAAATCTCAAATATACACCAGATTATTCTAATATTGTCTGGCCTACTTCCACACCCTTTACTTTTTCAATAAAACTTTTTTTTTAAATGATAGTAAATTACTAATCTCTGAAAATAGCATGAAATCCTTGCTAATCTCAATATCTTTTTCAAACTTGTTTAAAAAAATCTCAAATACACACCAGATTATTCTAATAATGTCTGGCCTACTTCCACAACCTTTACTTTTCCAATAAAATTTTGAATAAAATTCCAATTAATCGCTAATCTCTGAAAATAGCATGAAATCCTTGCTAATCTCAATATCTTTTTCAAACTTGTTTCAAAAAATCTCAAATACACACCAGATTATTATGATAATGTCTGGCCTACTTCCACACCCTTTAATTTTTCAATAATGTTTTTAAAAAATGATAGAAAATCGCTAATCTCTGAAAATAGCATGAAATCCTTGCTAATCTCAATATCTTTTTCAAACTTGTGTCAAAAAATCTCAAATATACACCGGATTATTCTAATAATGTCTGGCCTACTTCCACACCCTTTACTTTAAAAAAAAAACTTTTTAAAAAATGATAGAAAATTGCTAATCTCTGAAAATAGCATGAAATCCTTGCTAATCTCAATATCTTTTTCAAACTTGTTTCAAAAAATCTCAAATACACACCAGATTATTCTAATAATGTCTGACCTACTTCCACACCCTTTAATATTTCAATAATGTTTTTAAAAAATGATAGAAAATCGCTAATCTCTGAAAATAGCATGAAATCGTTGCTAATCTCTATCTTTTTCAAATTTGTGTCAAAAAATCTCAAATATACACCAGATTATTGTAATAATATCTGGCCTACTTCCACACCCTTTACTTTTCCAATAACGTTTTGAATACAATTCCAATTAATCGCTAATCTCTGAAAATAGCATGAAATATTTGCTAATATCAATATCCTTTTCAAATTGGTGTCAAAAAATCTCAAATACACACCAGATTATTCTAATAATGTCTGGCCTACTTCCACATCCTTTACCTTTTCAATAATGTTTTTAAAAGAATGATAGAAAATCGCTAATCTCTGAAAATAGCATGAAATCTTCACTAATCTCAATATGTTTTCCAGACTTGTGTCAAAAAATCTCAAGTATACACCAGATTATTCTAATAATGTCTGGCCTACTTCCACACCCTTTACTTTTTCAATAAAACTTTTTTTTAAATGATAGAAAATCGCTAATCTCTGAAAATAGCATGAAATCCTTGCTAATTATATAGAAGACGAGTAATCATTTCATACAAGAAGACAGTATCACATCCACCACAACGGTTCCATTGACAGTCTCAGCTGTCAAGTCTTAGGTAAAACACTTTATATGTAAAGAATATTTTGAATCCAGTCAATACTGAGAGAGAGAGAGAGAGAGAGAGAGAGAGAGAGAGGTGTATGTGTAAGATTACTCTGATGTAACACCTCGACACATCCCATCACATGGAGTGTCTGCCTGTCAGAAAAATTGAAGATGTAACTTTTTTATTCTGTATAAAATGATACTGTGTTCAGCATCTCTTGTGTGCAAAGAGAGGCCTACCCCCAAATCTGAACTCTGGCTACACACACAAGTCCCTTACCTTGGGGCTGAGGACTAAGGGGGGGTTTGTTTGTTTGTTTTAACCCTTGTGTTATCTTCGGGTCATTCTGACCCATCAGCCGTGTGACCCACCGTCGTATTGCGACAAATTTACCTCATACAAAAACAAAGTGAAGCATTTTCTTTTAACCGTTGGGCTGTCTCAGACCCCCCACATTGCAAAGGTTAAAAGAAAATTATTTTTATTAGTTTTTGTATTGGGTAAAACTGGGTAAACACAATGATGGTTCGTTATGAACCTTTGGGTCATGTGACCCGAAGGCAGCACAAGGGTTAAAGAGATACTGTTTGACAAGGGCTAGATGGAGACGCAAACTCTGGTGACCATTTGCTTGACACCTATATGGTTGAGTTTTTACGACACCTGAACCAGAGATTCAACTAGGGTTGATGACGCAAACACACACACGCGCGCGCCAGGTCTATGCAAGGGAGCCAATGAAAGAAGAGTGTGGAAGAAATTGTCAAGGGAGTCAAGTGGCTGAGCGGTTAGGGAATCGGGCTAGTAATCAGAATGTTGCTGGTTCGATTCCCGGCTGTGCAAAATGACGTTGTGTCCTTGGGCAAGGCACTTCACCCTATTTGCCTCGGGGGAATCTCACTGTAAGTCGCTCTGGATAAGAGCGTCTGCTAAATGACTAAATGTATGTCTCCACTGGAACTGCATGACTATCAGTTTAGTCTAGAAATGTGTAACTACAAAGCAACCAGATGATTGGAGAGTCTCTACATACTTTAAAAACAATAAAGACCAGGCTAAACATACAGTGATAATGGCAACATATCTCCCTCTGGCATGAAGGTCAGACTACAGTATTACAAATTGCATAGTCCCTTGCATAGCTTGTAATGAGAAAGTATAACTAGTCTTTTGAAATTGGATGATGTTAATCCCATAGTAATGAACAGTTTTTCTATGTCTTAAACACAGTTTTTATTCAGTGAATAGTGTTTGGAATAATCCTTTGACGTCTGAATGAACAACAATTGCTACTCTCATTAATACTCTTCTACTTGACATTATATAGAATGCATGCTCTGAATGCATGAGGTGGTATCATGCAGAGTGCTTGGACATGACCCACAGAGAGTTCAACGCCGCAAGAAAAGAAACAGACTACTGGAAATGCCTTGCCTGCAACAGACGGAGATTCTGAAAATGTCCTGCACTAAAAATAATGTCTTTGTTTTAATAAATGACTAATACCACAGTAATAAGGACTTGAGTTATGATGTTTAGCGTGGATTTCATGCTATTTTCAGAGATTAGCGATTTTCTATCATTCTTTTAAAAACATAATTGAAAAAGTAAAGGGTGTGGAAGTAGACCAGACATTATTAGAATAATCTGGTGTATATTTGAGATTTTTAGACACAAATCTGGAAAAGTTATTGAGATTAGTGAAGATTTCATGCTATTTTCAGAGATTAGCGATTTTCTATCATTCTTTTAAAAACATAATTGAAAAAGTAAAGGGTGTGGAAGTACGCCAGACATTATTAGAATAATCTGGTGTGTATTTGAGATTTTTTGAAACAGGTTTGAAAAAGATATTGCGATTAGCGAGGATTTCATGCTATTTTCATAGATTAGCGATTAATTGGAATTTTATTCAAAACTTTATTGGAAAAGTAAAGGTTGTGGAAGTAGGCCAGACATTATTAAAATATTCTGGTGTATATTTTAGATTTTTTGACACAAGTTTGAAAAAGATATTGAGATTAGCGAGGATTTCATGCTATTTTCAGAGATTAGCGATTAATTGGAATTTTATTCAAAACTTTATTGGAAAAGTAAAGCTTGTGGAAGTAGGCCAGACATTATTAGAAAAATCTGGTGTGTATTTGAGATCTTTTGAAACAAATTTGAAAAAGATATTGAGATTAGCAAGGATTTCATGCTATTTTCAGAGATTAGCGATTTTCTATCATTTTTAAAAAACATTATTGAAAAATTAAAGGGTGTGGAAGTAGGCCAGACATTATTAGAATAATCTGGTGTGTATTTGAGATTTTTTGAAACAGGTTTGAAAAAGATATTGCGATTAGCGAGGATTTCATGCTATTTTCAGAGATTAGCGATTAATTGGAATTTTATTCAAAACTTTATTGGAAAAGTAAAGGGTGTGGAAGTAGGCCAGACATTATTAGAATAATCTGGTGTGTATTTGAGATTTTTAGACACAAGTTTGAAAAAGATTTTGAGATTAGCGAGGATTTCATGCTATTTTCAGAGATTAGCGATTAATTGGAATTTTATTCAAAACTTTATTGGAAAAGTGAAGGGTGTGTAAGTAGGCCAGACATTATTAGAATAATCTGGTGTATATCTGAGATTGTTAGACACAAGTCTGGAAAAGGTATTGAGATTAGTGAAGATTTCATGCTATTTTCAGAGATTAGCGATTGTCTATCATTCTTTTAAAAACATAATTGAAAAAGTAAAGGATGTGGAAGTAGGCCAGACATTATTAGAATAATCTGGTGTATATTTGAGATTTTTTGAAACAAGTTTGAAAAAGATATTGAGATTAGCGAGGATTTCATGCTATTTTCAGAAATTAGCGATTAATTGGAATTTTATTCAAAACGTTATTGGAAAAGTAAAGGGTGTGGAAGTAGGCCAGACATTATTAAAATAATCTGGTGTATATTTGAGATTTTTTTGACACAAGTTTGAAAAAGATATTGAGAATAGCGAGGATTTCATGCTATTTTCATAGATTAGCGATTAATTGGAATTTTATTCAAAACTTTATTGGAAAAGTAAAGGTTGTGGAAGTAGGCCAGACATTATTAAAATAATATGGTGTATATTTGAGATTTCTTGACACAAATTTGAAAAAGATATTGAGATTATCAAGGATTTCATGATATTTTCAGAGATTAGCGATTAATTGGAATTTTATTCAAAACTTTATTGGAAAAGTAAAGGGTGTGGAAGTAGGCCAGACATTATTAGAATAATCTGGTGTATATCTGAGATTGTTAGACACAAGTCTGGAAAAGGTATTGAGATTAGTGAAGATTTCATGCTATTTTCAGAGATTAGCGATTTTCTATCATTCTTTTAAAACATAATTGAAAAAGTAAAGGATGTGGAAGTAGGCCAGACATTATTAGAATAATCTGGTGTATATTTGAGATTTTTTGAGACAAGTTTGAAAAAGATATTGAGATTAGCGAGGATTTCATGCTATTTTCAGACATTAGCGATTAATTGGAATTTGATTCAAAACGTTATTGGAAAAGTAAAGGGTGTGGAAGTAGGCCAGACATTATTAAAATAATCTGGTGTATATTTGAGATTTTTTTGACACAAGTTTGAAAAAGATATTGAGATTAGCGAGGATTTCATGCTATTTTCATATATTAGCGATTAATTGGAATTTTATTCAAAACTTTATTGGAAAAGTAAAGGTTGTGGAAGTAGGCCAGACATTATTAAAATAATATGGTGTATATTTGAGATTTTTTGACACAAATTTGAAAAAGATATTGAGATAAGCAAGGATTTCATGCTATTTTCAGAGATTAGCGATTGTCTATCATTTTTTTTAAACATTATTGAAAAATTAAAGGGTGTGGAAGTAGGCCAGACATTATTAGAATAATCTGGTGTGTATTTTAGATTTTTTGAAACAGGTTTGAAAAAGATATTGAGATTAGCGAGGATTTCATGCTATTTTCAGAGATTAGCGATTAATTGGAATTTTATTCAAAACTTTATTGGAAAAGTAAAGCTTGTGGAAGTAGGCCAGACATTATTAGAATAATCTGGTGTGTATTTGAGATTTTTTGAAAAAAAATTGAAAAAGATATTGAGATTATCAAGGATTTCATGCTATTTTCAGAGATTAGCGATTAATTGGAATTTTATTCAAAACTTTATTGGAAAAGAGAAGGGTGTGGAAGTAGGCCAGACATTATTAGAATAATCTGGTGTATATTTGAGATTTTTTGACACAAGTTTGAAAAAGATATTGAGATAAGCAAGGATTTCATACTATTTTCAGAGATTAGCGATTGTCTATCATTTTTTTAAAACATTATTGAAAAAGTAAAGGGTGTGGAAGTAGGCCAGACATTATTAGAATAATCTGGTGTGTATTTTAGATTTTTTGAAACAGGTTTGAAAAAGATATTGAGATTAGCGAGGATTTCATGCTATTTTCAGAGATTAGCGATTAATTGGAATTTTATTCAAAACTTTATTGGAAAAGTAAAGCTTGTGGAAGTAGGCCAGACATTATTAGAATAATCTGGTGTGTATTTGAGATTTTTTGAAAAAAAATTGAAAAAGATATTGAGATTATCAAGGATTTCATGCTATTTTCAGAGATTAGCGATTAATTGGAATTTTATTCAAAACTTTATTGGAAAAGTAAAGGGTGTGGAAGTAGGCCAGACATTATTAGAATAATCTGGTGTATATTTGAGATTTTTTGACACAAGTTTGAAAAAGATATTGAGATAAGCAAGGATTTCATGCTATTTTCAGAGATTAGCGATTGTCTATCATTTTTTTTAAACATTATTGAAAAAGTAAAGGGTGTGGAAGTAGGCCAGACATTATTAGAATAATCTGGTGTGTATTTTAGATTTTTTGAAACAGGTTTGAAAAAGATATTGAGATTAGCGAGGATTTCATGCTATTTTCAGAGATTAGCGATTAATTGGAATTTTATTCAAAACTTTATTGGAAAAGTAAAGCTTGTGGAAGTAGGCCAGACATTATTAGAATAATCTGGTGTGTATTTGAGATTTTTTGAAAAAAAAATGAAAAAGATATTGAGATTAGCGAGGATTTCATGCTATTTTCAGAGATTAGCGATTAATTGGAATTTTATTCAAAACTTTATTGGAAAAGTAAAGCTTGTGGAAGTAGGCCAGACATTATTAGAATAATCTGGTGTGTATTTGAGATTTTTTGAAAAAAAAATGAAAAAGATATTGAGATTAGCGAGGATTTCATTCTATTTTCATATATTAGCGATTAATTGGAATTTTATTCAAAACTTTATTGGAAAAGTAAAGGTTGTGGAAGTAGGCCAGACATTATTAAAATAATATGGGGTATATTTGAGATTTTTTGACACAAATTTGAAAAAGATATTGAGATAAGCAAGGATTTCATGCTATTTTCAGAGATTAGCGATTGTCTATCATTTTTTTTAAACATTATTGAAAAATTAAAGGGTGTGGAAGTAGGCCAGACATTATTAGAATAATCTGGTGTGTATTTTAGATTTTTTGAAACAGGTTTGAAAAAGATATTGAGATTAGCGAGGATTTCATGCTATTTTCAGAGATTAGCGATTAATTGGAATTTTATTCAAAACTTTATTGGAAAAGTAAAGCTTGTGGAAGTAGGCCAGACATTATTAGAATAATCTGGTGTGTATTTGAGATTTTTTGAAAAAAAATTGAAAAAGATATTGAGATTATCAAGGATTTCATGCTATTTTCAGAGATTAGCGATTAATTGGAATTTTATTCAAAACTTTATTGGAAAAGAGAAGGGTGTGGAAGTAGGCCAGACATTATTAGAATAATCTGGTGTATATTTGAGATTTTTTGACACAAGTTTGAAAAAGATATTGAGATAAGCAAGGATTTCATACTATTTTCAGAGATTAGCGATTGTCTATCATTTTTTTAAAACATTATTGAAAAAGTAAAGGGTGTGGAAGTAGGCCAGACATTATTAGAATAATCTGGTGTGTATTTTAGATTTTTTGAAACAGGTTTGAAAAAGATATTGAGATTAGCGAGGATTTCATGCTATTTTCAGAGATTAGCGATTAATTGGAATTGTATTCAAAACTTTATTGGAAAAGTAAAGCTTGTGGAAGTAGGCCAGACATTATTAGAATAATCTGGTGTGTATTTGAGATTTTTTGAAAAAAAATTGAAAAAGATATTGAGATTAGCGAGGATTTCATGCTATTTTCAGAGATTAGCGATTAATTGGAATTTTATTCAAAACTTAATTGGAAAAGTAAAGGATGTGGAAGTAGGCCAGACATTATTAGAATAATCTGGTGTGTATTTCAGATTTTTAGACACAAGTTTGAAAAATATATTGAGATTAGCAAGGATTTCATGATATTTTCAGAGATTAGCGATTTTCTATCATTTTTTAAAAACATAATTGAAAAAGTCAAGGGTGTGGAAGTAGGCCAGACATTATTAGAATAATCTGGTGTGTATTTGAGATTTTTTGAAACAAGTTTGAAAAATATATTGAGATTAGCGAGGATTTCATGCTATTTTCAGAGATTAGCGATTAATTGGAATTTTATTCAAAACTTTATTGGAAAAATAAAGGGTGTGGAAGTAGGCCAGACATTATTAGAATAATATTGTGTGTATTTGAGATTGTTAGACACAAGTTTGAAAAAGATATTGAGATTAGCGAGGATTTCATGCTATTTTCAGAGATTAGCGATTAATTGGAATTTTATTCAAAACCTTATTGGAAAAGTAAAGGGTGTGGAAGTAGGCCAGACATTATTAGAATAATCTGGTGTGTATTTGAGATTTTTAGACACAAGTTTGAAAAATATATTGAGATTAGCGAGGATTTCATGCTATTTTCAGAGATTAGTGATTAATTTGAATTTTATTCAAAACTTTATTGGAAAAGTAAAGCTTGTGGAAGTAGGCCAGACATTATTAGAATAATCTGGTGTATATTTGAGATTGTTAGACACAAATCTGGAAAAGTTATTGAGATTAGTGAAGATTTCATGCTATTTTCAGAGATGAGCGATTTTTTATCATTCTTTTAAAAACATAATTGAAAAAGTAAAGGATGTGGAAGTAGGCCAGACATTATTAGAATAATCTGGTGTATATTTGAGATTTTTTTACACAAGTTTGAAAAAGATATTGAGATTAGCAAGGATTTCATGCTATTTTCAGAGATTAGCGATTTTCTATCATTTTTTTAAAACATTATTGAAAAATTAAAGGGTGTGGAAGTAGGCCAGACATTATTAGAATAATCTGGTGTGTATTTGAGATTTTTTGAAACAGGTTTGAAAAAGATATTGAGATTAGCGAGGATTTCATGCTATTTTCAGAGATTAGCGATTAATTGGAATTTTATTCAAAACTTAATTGGAAAAGTAAAGGGTGTGGAAGTAGGCCAGACATTATTAAAATAATCTGGTGTATATTTGAGATTTTTTTGACACAAGTTTGAAAAAGATATTGAGATTAGCGAGGATTTCATGCTATTTTCATAGATTAGCGATTAATTGGAATTTTATTCAAAACTTTATTGGAAAAGTAAAGGTTGTGGAAGTAGGCCAGACATTATTAAAATAATCTGGTGTATATTTGAGATTTTTTGACACAAATTTGAAAAAGATATTGAGATAAGCAAGGATTTCATGCTATTTTCAGAGATTAGCGATTGTCTATCATTTTTTTTAAACATTATTGAAAAATTAAAGGGTGTGGAAGTAGGCCAGACATTATTAGAATAATCTGGTGTGTATTTTAGATTTTTTGAAACAGGTTTGAAAAAGATATTGAGATTAGCGAGGATTTCATGCTATTTTCAGAGATTAGCGATTAATTGGAATTTTATTCAAAACTTTATTGGAAAAGTAAAGCTTGTGGAAGTAGGCCAGACATTATTAGAATAATCTGGTGTGTATTTGAGATTTTTTGAAAAAAAATTGAAAAAGATATTGAGATTATCAAGGATTTCATGCTATTTTCAGAGATTAGCGATTAATTGGAATTTTATTCAAAACTTTATTGGAAAAGTAAAGGGTGTGGAAGTAGGCCAGACATTATTAGAATAATCTGGTGTATATTTGAGATTTTTTGACACAAGTTTGAAAAAGATATTGAGATAAGCAAGGATTTCATGCTATTTTCAGAGATTAGCGATTGTCTATCATTTTTTTAAAACATTATTGAAAAAGTAAAGGGTGTGGAAGTAGGCCAGACATTATTAGAATAATCTGGTGTGTATTTTAGATTTTTTGAAACAGGTTTGAAAAAGATATTGAGATTAGCGAGGATTTCATGCTATTTTCAGAGATTAGCGATTAATTGGAATTTTATTCAAAACTTTATTGGAAAAGTAAAGCTTGTGGAAGTAGGCCAGACATTATTAGAATAATCTGGTGTGTATTTGAGATTTTTTGAAAAAAAAATGAAAAAGATATTGAGATTAGCGAGGATTTCATTCTATTTTCATAGATTAGCGATTAATTGGAATTTTATTCAAAACTTTATTGGAAAAGTAAAGGGTGTGGAAGTAGGCCAGACATTAGTAGAATAATCTGGTGTGTATTTGAGATTTTTAGACACAAGTTTGAAAAAGATATTGAGATTAGCAAGGATTTCATGCTATTTTCAGAGATTAGCGATTTTCTATCATTTTTTAAAAACATAATTGAAAAAGTAAAGGGTGTGGAAGTAGGCCAGACATTATTAGAATAATCTGGTGTGTATTTGAGATTTTTTTAAACAAGTTTGAAAAAGATATTGAGATTAGCGAGGATTTCATGCTATTTTCAGAGATTAGCGATTTTCTATCATTCTTTTAAAAACATTATTGAAAAATTAAAGGCTGTGGAAGTATACCAGACATTGTTGGAATACTTTGTTTGAGGTTTTAAAGTCATAAAATCATTATAAAAGTCATCATTTTTCAAAATTGTATGGGTAATTTTCACCCGGTCCCTAACTCGACGCTGCAAAGTAGCGTCTTCTGAATGTGAGACGAATGTCAAATGTCGAATATGAAACTAACTTCACCTCGGTACTAAACCGAACGCCAACGGATTGCAAAGTCTACAATGGCCGCAGTGTGCAACGCTCTTAGCGTAGAAAATGTTATGCCTTTGCAAACATAATTTACGTAGCCTGCTTACTCCCACCGACATGATAATCATTAGCATACATTGTGGATATCCAGAATTGAATTGTTGATATCAAAATTCGAATTGTTTAAATCAAAAATGCAATTGTTAATATCCAAAATTCGAATTGTTGATATCCAAAATGCAATTGTTGATATCAAAAATTCGAATTGTTGATATCAACAATTCATTGGTTAAATGATAAAACGGCTTGCCATAAATGTCTTCCATCATCTCTCCAATCTAGGTGTCCCTATCTTCTTTCGATCTTGTGCAGCTGCGTTGGTCTGAAGATAACCACGCCCCTCTCCTTTGCACGTTGGATTGGAAATATATGTAGCATTAGGAATTAAGTCCCATGAAATAAACATCTTGTCAAAATGTCATTTTGAAATAAGTAAGTAGTAGGGAGTCAGGTGGCTGAGCGGTTAGGGAATCGGGCTAGTAATCAGAAGGTTGCTAGTTTGATTCCCGGCTATGCCAACCAAATGACGTTGTGTCCTTGGGCAAGGCACTTCACCCTACTTGCCTCGGGGAGAATGTCCCTGTACTTACTGTAAGTCGCTCTGGATAAGAGCGTCTGCTAAATGACTAAATGTAAAAGTAAATGTATTTATTTATTTAGGTAAATGGATTCAGCTATACATTTATATGATGCTATATTTATATATTTATTGCCAACTTTTGTAAAATTTCAGGGTTTATTTCATAGCCTTATTTATTTATGTATTTATCTATTTATTTAATTTTAACTAAAACGGCGTTCCATGGCGTCCATTTAGTTCATTTTCCCCTTCTACCCTTCCCCTGTCTACTTACAGTTAGGTCCATAAATATTTGGACATTGACACAATTTTCATCATTTTGGCTCTGTATAACACCACAATGGATTTGAAATTAAACAATCAAGATGTGCTTTAAGTGCAGACTTTCAGCTTTAGCCATCGTTAGGCTGAAAAATCAAAACAAACCTATCAGAGAGATAGCAAAAACATTAGGTGTGGCTCAATAAACTGTTTGGTACATTCTTAAAAAGAAAGAACGCACTGGTGAGCTCAGCAACACCAAAAGACCCGGAAGACCACGGAAAACAACTGTGGTGGATGACAGAAGAATTCTTTCCCTGGTGAAGAAAAACCCCTTCACAACAGTTGGCCAGTTCAAGAACACTCTCCAGGAGGTAGGCGTATCTGTGTCAAAGTAAAAAATTAAGAGAAGACTTCACCAGAGTAAATACAGAGGGTTCACCACAAGATGTGAACCATTGGTGAGTCTCAAAAACAGGAAGACCAGATTAGAGTTTGCCAAAAAACATCTAAAAGACCCTGTACAGTTCTGGAACAACATCCTATGGACAGATGAGACCAAGATCAACTTGTACCAGAATGATGGGAAGAGAAGAGTATGGAGAAGGGAAGGAACTGCTCATGATCCAAAGCATACCATCTCATCAGTGAAGCATGGTGGAGGTAGTGTTATGGCGTGGGCATGTATGGCTGCCAATGGAACTGGTTCCCTTGTATTTATCGATGATGTGACTGCTGACAAAAGCAGTAGGATGAATTCTGAAGTGTTTCTGGCAATATTATCTGCTCAGATTCAGCCAAATGCTTCAGAACTCATAGGACGGCGCTTCACAGTGCAGATGGACAATGACCCGAAGCATACTGCGAAAGCAACCAAAGAGTTTTTTAAGGCAAAGAAGTGGAATGTTCTGCAATGGCCAATTCAATCACCTGACCTAAATCCAATTGAGCATGCATTTCACTTGCTAAAGACAAAACTGAAGGGAAAATGCCCCAAGAACAAGCAGAAACTGAAGACAGTTGCAGTAGAGGCCTGGCAGAGCATCACCAGGGACGAAACCCAGCGTCTGGTGATGTCTATGGGTTCCAGACTTCAGGCTGTCATTGACTGCAAAGGATTTGCAACCAAGTATTAAAAGTGACAATTAGATTTATGATTATGTTAGTTTGTCCAATTATTTTTGGTCCCTTAAAAAGGGGGGGGCCACATATAAAATGTGTTGTAATTCCTACACCATTCACCTGATTTGGATGTAAATACCCTGAAATTAAAGCTGAAAGTCTGCACTTAAAGCACATCTTGATTGTTTAATTTCAAATCCATTGTGGTGGTATACAGAGCCAAAATGATGAAAATTGTGTCAATGTCCAAATATTTATGGACCTAACTGTATATGAAAGACCTCAACCGTCTAAGAACTAAGTGTTAGAAGTAGGGGTGGGAATCTTTTGGTACCTTACGATTCGATTTGAATCGATTCTTGGGGTCACGATTAGATAAAAAATATGCGTTATTTATATATGCTTACATTTGATTCCAGTTTGCTGTTTAGTGTTACTTGTTTCTATTTGACTGTGATAGGCAGTTAAGTGTTGAAGAAAAAAATCCCACCGCATCAACCTTTGCAATGTGGGGGGTCTGAGACAGCCCAAAGGTTAAAAGAAAATGCTTCACTTTGTTTTTGTATGCGGTAAATTTGTCGCAATACGACTACGACGGTGGGTCACAATGACCCGAAGATAACACAAGGGTTAAAGTTTAAACATGGTTTAAAAAAATTCTGATTAAAGCTGACAGTCAACTGTCCAAATCCTTTAAAGATTATTATACAATCTGATTCAAACAAATCGGAAATATATATTGAATCAGAACCAGAATGAAACAGCAGGCAAGTAGACATTTACATTAACCTATTCATTTAATTCAAATCATGTTTACAGTCTTTAGTGCAGTAATTCTAAAATATAATCATATCTACTGTACATTGCATTTTGGTTTGCAGATTTAAACAGAATTGAAAAGTAGGAAACTGTTGTAAAATAAAATGTATTAAAAAAAAATCCCAAGACAAATACTTTTTCATAATTCTAAGAGTCAGGACATTTTTTAACCCTTCAATCTCTATACAATGGCCCTTAATTTATTGGACTAAACTCGCATAACATAGAATATATTTTCTATTATGTTAATCCCCATTTGCAATACACTGTTAAACATTATAATGATAGAGAGTAGAAGAGAGTAGAGGAAAGGCCCAAGACAAAGGGATCTCTTTGGAGTGCAACTTGGTCTTAAGAAATATATTTAAGATACACAACTTTACACACCAACTCTTCCAATTATTGTCCTGTGCTTCCAATGAATTGCCATCTCGCTTTTGTGAAGACTTACATTACTGACATTGTTTTTACAATCCTTGCTTGTGTGCTCCAATGGCAGGGCAGACGTATTCAAATCCAATATAAAGAAACATTGTGAACATCTGTCAAACAAGTCCACCAACCTCAATCTTGAGGTAATTTAATTTAAACAGTGAGTCCAGGTTTACTTTGTCATGTGTTGGAATACAGCAATAAGACACTGTTTACCTTCTTAGAAGACAAATATTTTTTACCAGTTTATGTGTGGCCCCTAACACACACTGAGCAGTGCTGTGTATTCCTGAAAGAAAAGAAAAAAAGACCAACACCTCAAGCCATAATTTGTTCACCCAAGGACTTTTACAAAGCACATTTTCCATTTGAACAACTACAAAGAAAAATCCATAAAGATCAGTTCTCTGTTTGAAAAACATCAGAAAGCGCTGTGAAGTCATCAGACTGGGTATGGGGTACTAAACCAAAGATTGTACTGTGTATGTGACTGACGGACTTGAGCCTTTTTGGTGCTACTTATGGTAAAGTATATACCTTTACATGTCTGTAAGCATCATAGCACAGGCACAAACACAGCATCTTTATACCTAAACAGTCTTCACATTATTATGGAATAACCATGTGACTATACACTTTACAACAGTAACATGTAAAGAGAGACTTACATCAGAGGGCTACAATTAAAACCTAGAGTGCTTCTGACTGTGGATCAATGAGTTCCCACAGTGAATGACTAAAAGGGTTTAAACCCCAATAGACAAATAAAGATGCACACGCCCTTACAAACATAGACGTGGCGGTTGGAAGTCTTTTTTCTTCGTCCCATGAATGAAATTTCCTCTCCTACAAAGGACTTTCCCTCATTATTAGGATCCTTCAGTGGTAGACAGGGATCCCCCAGGCCCTGTGTTCTCATGGATAAGAAGTCTGGAGAAGTGGTACTAAGGCAGGTCAGGTGGTATGCGGCAGGCAGGGGGTGCAGGGAGTGGTTAGGTCAGTATGGCGGGCTTTTGGGGCTGCTTCTCTTGGATGTGGAGGAGTGGGGAGGGCTATTTTGACCCTCCCAGAAAACAGTGTCACTGGGCTTGGGGGGGCTGGGAAAGGACCAGGAACTGTCATCCAAAGAAGCCTGGTTCTGAGGGGGGGGGGGCAGAAGCACTGGGCTACCCGGGGCCACAGGACAGTGGCTGGACCAGGGGCCCTGCCCCCAGCAGTCCTCCCTCAGGCCATCCAGCGCTGGGTGGCCCATTGGAGGGCCGGGACGGCCAGAGCTCGAGGGCACTGGAGGGGCACTGGGGGGGCGAGGGACTGACACCCGCACTGTCCAGTTGTTCTTTTCGACATCATCCAGACACTGGACTGGAACCATTGATGCCGCTGAAGAGAGGAGTAAAAACATGTATAATCAGTTTCAGAAGACATTCCTTTTAACCACTACATTCCTGGAAGAAGAATTTGAAAAAGATTCACCAGAGCACCATTTTGCAATTCACCAGGATATTAGAAAAGTAACTGTGAATAAATTATTAATCCAAGCACTTGCTCCATTTCCCAAGCAGAGTTCACCAAGATCAAGGGTCTATAGCATGTTCCAATCTTTAACATACAATACCCAACCTAAATGAGCAATTTGTTATTTCTGTCACTGGCTTGACACTGAAAAAGGTTGAGTGTTTCCCCTTTATAACATGCAGTTAATGGTATTAAACTAAATGTATTTATAGGCAAACCAACTGTCATTTATCATGTATGTTACTGCCAAGGCTTCTGCAACTAAATAAATAATGTTATGTACCTTCATGGATATATAGTTGTTGTGGATGCTAAAAATGAGAGACGCATTTCCAAATGTCCATAAAGCTTCTGTTAATTATAGCACTTATAAGACGTTCAATGCATATTTAAGATTTACTAAGTAATACCAAATCGAATTTCTCTTTGCAGGCTGTACATCACCATGTACACCATAGAACATCCACTATCACAAAAATATGCTATTGTTCCATGTTGTGGGTAATATATCTAATCATGGCTCCTGATGCATAACGCATCGTCTTAAATGCAATACAAATATAAGACCTTTAGACACACAAACACATTCTTGCTTTTCTATTCAGTTATCTTGAGTAGATAATAAACTCTCTCTCTCTCTCTCAAAATGGTCTGCAGGGGGCTACATTTGAATAAAAGTGATTTGTTGAACCTTAGAAGAATACAGATGTTCAATATCTTAAATACATGTTCTTTCTGTCTTCCTCCCTCTCCCATTTCTTTTCTCCCCATCTCTGTCACCCGCTAAGTCATACACAGAAGATGATTAAGGTGGAATATTCACTGGAATAAGGAGATTCTTTCTTTGCTATATTTGATTCTAATTTGCACCTTTGTTTTTTACTCTGTGACACAGAGGGAATGGTAAAAAAGAAAGATAGTCTGACTATATATCTGCTCAGGAATGACAGAGCATAATTTTTCGATTGTACCCTCTAACTCATAGGTGTCAAACAAGGCCCGCGGGCCACATACGTACAATTATATCTGGCCCGCAAGATCATTTTATATATATTTTTTTAATGGCCGGGCGATATGAAGCACCAATAACACACAAACTACAAATCCCATAATGCAGCGCGACAGCTGCCTTATCGAATAGGCTGATGCCTATTCTGATATGACTATGATATGCCTATTCTGTGCACGCTCGCATTAACTGTGGAAGTCACTATCTAGCATCACATCAAACCCAGAATACGTCCTAAATTTGGGCTAATCCCCGAATGTTTACCACGTCTGGCTCCGCGCCTGATGAACACTCGGATCGATAAAAAGTCTCAAAAATGGTATCAATATAAAAAAAGAATACAATCCCTTTCCGTAAATCTTGATACCCCCCCAAAAGATTCACTGCACCCCCAGTCAAAGCAGGCTGCACCTGGCCCTGGATGGAAGGCAGTTTCAAGAAAGATGGGAAAGTTAATAAATTTTTTCAAGGAGAAAAACCGGAATGTATTTTGTGTCATGAGCTGATGTCAGTCGTTAAAGAGTAGGCTACAATCTCCGTCGGCATTTTGGACACCAAACACGGAGACAAATATGCCACATTTAGCCTCCAAGAAAAACAGCAGATTGTCTAAGAATTAAAAGGCGGACTGCAATCGCAGCAGAATATGTTCACAAAAGCTACAGCTAAAAACGATGTTTTTACATCGTAAACATCGTTACATTGTAGTTACAACTGGCCCTTTGAGGGCAAACATAATGCTGATGTGGCCCTCGGTGAAAATGAGTTTGACACCCCTGCTCTAACTTATTACAACAGCCTTCTCACCACCTCCACTTATGTCTTGAAGCTGCTTTTTGTGAAACCAAAATTGAGTTTACATGTTGCTCCTCTCTACTGCATTAGACATAACTCACTTCTTTCCAGAGACCCATTCTGTGTTACAACTTAATTCTTGTCTTCATCGAATTTCCCCACATGGTTTTCACTGGTGCAACTGGAAACAGAACTAAGGTGTCACTGAGAAAATGCCCACTGATGTTACCTGGCTTGCTTGCAACAAGCAAAGAGTCTTTAAGCCTCTTCACAAGGTCTGTCTGCATCTTCAGCGCTGAGTGGAGATGGGAGACCTCAAAGCACAGGCTCTCATAGGACTGCAGCATGGTCTTCTCCCTAATGGAATATTATAGGAGTAAAAAATAATTTGAACTTTATTTGTCCACATGAAGCAGAAGTGGATGCATTTTGTCTATAAAGAACTCATAACGTGGCAAATGAACTGAGCTTCCTCTGAATCCTTGACAATACGAGTGAACATCTTATCGGTAAACTGTGTCTCCCTCTAGTGACTAATGGTAACATGCACTTTGAGAAAGAATGGTCTACTCGGAAAGCAGTCTTGTCCAGCTAACTTGCTTTGTTCCTTAAACTAAAGATACCAAAGGAGTAACATACCAGTTCTTGGATTCAGGGTTATGGTTCTGTTCACAGTCTGGTTTCGTTTGTCCAACAGGATCCTCAAAAACAGAGATCATAAAATTTCAACCATAACTGTGATGTGGTTTATACCGTCTCTACAATCACGTACTACAAATTTATTTTTCAAAGATATGGATTTGCAAAAGGCCCAAGTATCGGAGTCAATCAAGAATTACCCATATAAATACTTAGTCAACACTTAGCTAGAAGGATGATCTGACAGACTCCTGAACCAGACTGATTTCTATGTATTTTATTTATTCATTTGTATTTATATAATTTGTAAGTCTATAGGAAATGTGCCACACTGATTTGTGAAGTAAATGTAAGCTTGTGACATCAAGATTGTTTACATGTGTAAACCACCAATAAGGCTGTTGGTTACCCCGCAGTGTTCTTGCAGCTGGATGTTCTCCTGTTGTACTCTCTCCAGCTCTTCTTGGAGTGTGTGCATCTTCAGGCCATTGTTCACTCGGCCCATTTGCCACAGGTCCTGGCTGCTATTCAGACTCTTCATCACTGAGGGGAACAAGGAACAAATCCATTGAGACATCGGTTGTTCCATTACACATTTATATTGAAGAAAATGTCTCCTGGATGAGAAAAGTAAGTGACGAGACCATTAAGTGACAGTGTACCGAGGGAAGGGGGCCAGGGGGGTGAGTACACCTTGACTGAAAGTCAAAAAGGAAAGTAGTGTCATTCATGTTTGTGACATGCATTGATGATGTGTGTACCTTGGCTTGTTTCGATCTCCGTCTTCAACTCCAGCAGCTCCAACTCTTTGGCCTGCAACTGATCAAGCAGCAGCTTCTCCAATTCACTTCTCTCCCTTTTCTAATAAACAGAGAGAGAAACCATCAGAAATTGACAATATAGACATCCAGAGTTTATAGGCAGGCCTACAGACTACCGAGGGGATTGCCCGGTCAGTAGTCTCCCCCTTGTGTGATCCCTTTTTACTCTGACCTACCAGTTTTTTCAGCTCCGCCTGTAGCTCCTTATTCTCCATGTAGATACCTCGGTAGGCACTGAATGCCTTGTTCACATACTGGGGTCCTTCTGAGGGGGGCGCTTCTGGTCTGAATGGCTGGAATAAACAAAAGTAGAGCAGACAAAAAATGTATGTAATACAAGACAATTATTATTGATGGTCATCTACCGGAGCCTTTTATTTTGGATGATCTTCATTTATCATTGAATTGGATGAGTACTGGTTACTGCATAGCTCTCGTTGGCAAACAGCTTGTTGTCACTTCATGATTGTTTTCCTCAAAATCCACATTGCATCAAGACTTGTTTTAGTACTCAGTTAAAAATGTTTGCCACATATCACAGGGTATTCCATCTTTAGCGATAAAGTTCAAAGTCTAAGACAGCAATTTTTTTTGTTTATACAGTACGTCATAGTTTCAAGTCCACATTGGCTAGAAAAGTGTATACAGTTAACGTGAAGAAAAAGAAACGTATTTTCACTGTTATACTTTCAATTGTCTACATTCTCTTGCATCTTGTTTGTGAAATGTGTAGTTCAATAAATGATAATTCTATCAATTGTATTACTAAAGTTATGTAAATTGCATTATTAACAGTGTTTCCCCTACCATTATATTAGGGGGGCGTCCGCGCCCCCCCCCCCCCCCCCCTTGTTTATATATAGCGCCAGATCACAAAATAAGTCATTTATGGTTAGCTTTCCTATAAAACAGGTCTATAGCTTGCTCTTTTATTAAACAAACTAAATGGCCTTATGTTATTTACACGACGGCATGTCATTTCTGTCTCTACATCAGTGGTTCCCAAAGTGGGGGTCACGACCAGCGAGGGGGTTGCGAGATGATTTCCAGAAATCAAGGAACATTTTAAAACAATTAGAAATAGCATATTTTAGCCAACATTTTAACAAGTTAAAAATAGTAGTTAAATGAATGCATGCAAATAAAAAAAGCCATCAACCTTTTGTTTTTCCATTCACTGTAAGTACGGCAAACCATCTTACATCCGACCAGGAGGACGCATTAGTTGAACTGTCAAGCGACCGAACGTTAAAGGCAGCATTCTCAGCCAAGACACTGGCTAAGTTTTGGATTTCAGTGGAGAGGGAATACCCATGGCCGCGGGAAATAGGGGTGCTGAAGCACCCACTGACAGCACGAGAATTAAAAATAATATGACTTCCACCACCGCGGCACAGCCCCGCAGTAGCAGACTGGCCATCGGGAGCACCGGGAGACAGCTATGTTTATTTTACACAAAACTCAAAAACGATTTTGCACTCAAATAAAAGGTCTGGAACAAAGTCCAGGGCCTACTTTAACTTCCACGTATACGTAAACCACCTCCGTGGATGCGGGGGTCGCAAGTCACTGGCACCATTATTTTAGGGGTCCTAAATTTCTCACACAGATACCACGCTGCTCCTGAGCTACTCCTGAGCTACAGCTCCAAACTTTTCCCAAGCTTTTGTTCTTGCTCCTTGTTAATCGAATATATATATATATATTACTTAGTTTATTCATTTATTTTGTCCTTCCCGATTTAACCTATACATTTACTATCTTACTTATAGGTTTACTCGCCGCGGTTTTCTTCGCGGCTTCCTTCCTTGGAGCCCGACACTACTGTTCCTGTTGAACTAGCCAACTCAACGCTCTTGACGGATTTCCCTGGCTGGCATAAACTATTAACGTAAGTTAACTATAATGTCTCACACCCACTCACATTGTCCTACATGTGTCATTTTGCTCGAAAAGTTGACTGTTAGAGAGTCGCGTTCAGTCGCTTGAGGAAGAACGTATGCTAGTAACTTTAGATGCGACTGGCGCAACATCACTGGCAGGGAGTCCTAGCGCTAGGGAGGACTCAAGATTAGCCCCACCGGTTTCACCTTTGCAGCATGGTGGGAGTGGGACTCCTCAGACGTTAGTGATCGGTGACTCCATCACTCGTAACATTAGATTGGAGCAACCAGCGACAGTTTACTGTGTACCTGGGGCCAGAGCTACCGACATAGAAGCTAATCTCAGGGTGCTGGCTAGCACTAGGGCTAAGGCAAAGGCCCAAGCTAAGGCACATGGCGCACGCACTGATGATAGGTATGAGAATATTGTCATTCATGTCGGCACCAATGATGTTAGGCTAAGGCAGTCAGAGGTCACGAAGGTTAATATAGCTCGGGCATGTGACCTTGCCCAAAAGATGTGTCGGCATCGAGTAATAGTCTCTGGCCCATTACCTGTTAGGGGGACTGACGAGATCTACAGCAGACTTGTCTCTCTTAACCGCTGGTTGGCTCGCTTCTGTTCAGAACAGGGTTTTGGATTTGTAGATAATTGGTCTTGTTTCTGGGCCAAACCTGGCTTGTTGAAAAGTGACGGGGTCCATCCGAGCTGGAGAGGTGCTTTTCTATTGTCTAGGAATATTGAAGCTATTTTAGAGCAGGCCTGACACTCACTAGAACAAGCCGGGCCTCAGTCTCTTAGAGAGTCTGATAGGTATGTTGTGAGCTGTTGGGGGCCCGATAGCCTAGGCTATCGGGCCCCCAACAGCTCACAACATACCTATCAACTGACTACACTATCAACTGCCCTAGCTTAGGCCCTAGCTTGTAGTGTAGTCAGTGAGGTTGCTGATGTCGTTTCTCCCATTGAGACGGTGTCGGTCCCCCGCCCTTTCTCTAAATTTCGGCCTTCAAGTATTAGGAATTATACCAATTTAATATGTATTCAGCCTTGCTCCCCCGTTGCTCTTCCTACTAAGTTTTCTGATGACAGTGCCGCCCTCTCTGAAGTATTATCTACGTCTAAATCTGCCAAAAACCCATACTGGAATGTTGGGCTCCTAAACATCAGATCTCTATCCACAAAGGCCATTTTGATTAATGATCTAATGTCTGAATACAGCCTGGACTTGATTGGACTCACCGAAACCTGGTTAAAACCTGATGAATATTCCCCCCTGAATGAAGCATCGCCTCCGGATTTTGCGTACTCACACATCCCTCGTGTATCAAAGAAAGGTGGTGGTGTTGCTATGATAAAGCTAGCTTCAACCTCAGCCTAAAATCTGTAAATACCTTTAAATCATTTGAAATAATTTGCATGAAACCGCCAACTATTTTAAAAAGGAATAATGCTACTACTCCTGGCCCCCCTCCCTCATTTTGTATAGTTACTCTATACCGGCCCCCCGGCCCGTATTCCCTCTTCCTGGAGGAATTTGCAGATTTTAGTGCTGATCTTGTGACATATACTGATAACGTCTTGATTATGGGTGATTTTAACATTCATGTGGATGACCCAAAAGATCCTTTAAGTAAGGCCTTTACTGCTCTAATGTATTCCACAGGTCTCACTCAGGTGGTTTCCAAACCTACCCATCTTCACTCGCATACATTAGATTTAGTTCTCACGCGGGGAATCAAGATTAGTGACGTCATTGTCCACCCCCACAATCCTATATTATCAGACCATTGTCTGGTCACCTTCAAAATGGACCTCTGCCAGAGCCTTGGAGGCACTAAGAATATTTCTACTAGCCGCTGCATAACCCCAAACACAGCTCTGGAACTGGCTAATATTCTACCCGCTGCACTAGAAGTCCTTGACGTCCCAAATAAATCATTAAATACTAAAACGAGGGATCTGAATTTGGTTCTTCAGCTATCCCTAGACTCTGTTGCCCCTCTCAAACCAAGGAAAAAAAAGGACAAGAAACCGAAGGACAAGGCTCCATGGTATTCAGAGGAAACCCGCACTCTTAAGAGGTTCACTAGAAAACTAGAACATAAGTGGCGTACCACTAAATTGGAGGTTTTCCACCTGGCCTGGAAGGACAGCCTAATGGAGTACAAGCAAGTCCTCATTAGGTCCAGATCAGATTATTTCTCTAGGTTGATTAGTAAGAACAAACAACACTAAGTTCCTATTTGACACTGTTGCAAATCTCACTAAGAAAAGTACACTGTGTTAGTTCAGATTTCTCTCCCAATGATTTCTTAGATTTCTTTGACCAAAAAATTTATGCAATGAGGGACAAACTACAGACTAGTCCTGGAGGAGTGGCCATCAACACTGAACTTTCCCCTATACCAAGCATGCTGCATGTTGAGGCTCTCACTCACTTTAACCCTATTTCTATGGAAGCGTTCATCGAGCTGATAAGACTCCTCGAAACCCACTAGCTGCCTTCTCGATCCTCTCCCTGCCAAACTCTGTAGGGAACTTCTCCCTATTATTGGACCACCCATGCTTAGTATTATTAATGAATCTATTGTAATTGGCCAAGTCCCCAACGATTTCAAACAAGCTATTATTAAGCCCCTTCTTAAAAAACCAAACCTGGATCCAGGTTGTCTTAGCAACTACAGGCCAATTTCAAATTTG
The DNA here is from genome assembly GCF_963692335.1 of Osmerus eperlanus. NCBI lineage: Eukaryota > Metazoa > Chordata > Actinopteri > Osmeriformes > Osmeridae > Osmerus > Osmerus eperlanus. Next base: position 7,525,098 of record NC_085024.1, read on the forward strand.
CCATTTATCTCCAAAATTTTAGAGAAGGCTGTGGCACAACAGCTCACTGAGCACCTCTCCTCAAATCAGCTTTATGAACCTCTCCAGTCTGGATTTCGTCTCCACCACAGCACTGAAACTGCATTAGCCAAGGTAGTCAATGATCTACTGTTAGCCTCTGACGCGGGTTCTTTCTCTATCCTGGTTCTTCTAGACCTAAGTGCAGCTTTTGACACGGTGGATCATGAGATTCTCTTGGAACGTATGGAGAACTATGTTGGGATTTCTGGTACATCACTTCAGTGGTTTAGATCGTATCTATCCGATAGATCACAATATGTCCACTATGATGGCTGCTCATCCAGGAGCTCCACTGTAAAATACGGAGTACCACAGGGTTCAGTTCTAGGCCCTCTGTTATTTTCTCTCTATATGCTGCCTTTAGGAAACCTAATTAGAAGCTCTGGGGTAAATCTTCACTGTTATGCAGATGATACTCAGCTATATATGTCTATAAAGTCTGGAGAATTTCCACATGCTATGGAAAAATGTGTTTCTAGGTTGAGAGCTTGGATGACTGCAAATTTCCTTCTTCTAAATTCGGATAAAACCGAGGTTCAAATTTTCGGTCCTTAAAAATATAGAAATAATTTTTCCAATCTGACCTTAGACCTAGACGGCGTCAAAGTCTCTCAAAGCCAGCTAGTAAAAAATTTAGGAGTCACAATGGACCCAGACCTTTCGTTTGAGTACCATATTAAGAAAATTACTAGAACTGCATTTTTCGATCTACGTAATATTGCCAAAATACGAAAATTTCTCTCAAAGGATGATGCCGAAAAACTAATATATGCATTTGTTACGTCCCGATTGGACTATTGCAATGTGTTGTTCTCTAGCCTCCCAATTACCCACCTAAAAAATTTACAGCGGGTGCAAAATGCTGCTGCTAGACTATTGACCAGAACAAGAAAGTTTGATCACATAACATCTACTCTTGTCTCTCTACACTGGCTCCCTATCCAAGCCAGAGCTGACTTCAAAGTTCTACTACTAATCTACAAATCTCTGCATGGATTGGCACCACTGTACCTCTCCGGTCTCCTTGCACCCTATTGCCCCGCAAGGACACTTAGATCTCAAGATGCCGGCTATCTGGTGGTTCCAAAAATTAAGAAAAAAACAGCTGGAGGTAGGGCGTTCTCATATAGAGCGCCTCTTCTCTGGAATAAACTACCCGTCTCAATTAGGGAGTCTGATACTGTTTCGACGTTTAAAATTAGGTTAAAAACGTTATTGTTTAGTCTATTCTACGACTGTTAAAGGTAAGTATGTTACTAGTTGGAGGCAACGGGGGACGGGTTGTTTCCATCCTTATTCTTTAAGTATAACTTATTTTAGAGTTCTCTTCCCCTGGAACAGATTTCATGTTCCAAATGAGGGGGGCTGTCGCTGTCTTGATGTGTGGGGTTGCATCAAATTCCCCTTTTTTGCTCTGTTAAATTGCTGCACCAGTCCACACTTGACCGGTGGGGATCTCATTCTATTATAACTGTAACTGTTAGCTGCTCCTGGCATTCTCTAATCCCTGCTCTCCTCTCTCTGTCCCCCCCCACACACATCCCTTGTGGTGTGGGGGGTTTGAGTTGTCAGCACCTGCCTGGTCGTCGGTCAGCCAACGCTGGACCTGGTCGCGAGTCTCCCGGTCCTGTCCTACATCTATAAAGTTGAATAATGGATTTTGGTGTTTTAAAAACCCATCGACACTGTATGACTATGTTTAGCCTGTGTTCTGCTCCTCTCTCCCACCAACCGTCTCTGGAGGAGGGGATCCCTCTCTGAATTGCTCCTCCCAAGGTTTCTTCCATTTTTTTTTTCTCCTGTTGAGAGTTTTTCCTTGTCTTCCTTGAGGGTTTAGGTTGGTTGAGGGGCAGTTCTATGGGCATATGTGAAGCCCTCTGTGACATGCTTGCGTGTAAAAAGGGCTATACAAATACATTTGATTTGATAATGTCCCAGTGTTTTAAGAAAATATTATAAACTATATTCATGTTTCATAAAGTATTTGTTCTAGTTCTATCAGAGTGAAAGTCTCTAGTTGTCTAACAACATTACATTTACATTTAGTCATTTAGCAGACGCTCTTATCCAGAGCGACTTACAGTACGTACAGGGACATTCCCTCGAGGCAAGTAGGGTGAAGTGCCTTGCCCAATGACACAACGTCAGTTGGCATGACCGGGAATCGAACTGGCAACCTTCGGATTACTAGTCCGACTCGCTCACCGCTCAGCCACCTGACTCCCCAACATTAACTGTTAAGTCAGTGGCGTTGTTAGACATAAAACTGTACTGGGGCACAGGCCCCTATTCATATCCCTTCTTCCAAGCGTGTTGCGCACAATGCACTACTAGGCTATAGAAACTCCCCTTGCTTAACCCACTATGTAACAGTTCAGGGACACAAGTTTGATATCAGCTTTGGCAGGGACACCTATAGTTAATGCAAATTACAATTGTTTTTAGCTTCATGTAATATTGTTTTTATGTTTTAGTAAAAATAAGATGATCGGTAGGCCTACCATTTAGAAACTTTCTTTAGTTTTGTAATGTTTTCTTAGCCTACCTCAATTCTGACTTGTGTGCTGAGTCCGACACCTGGACTTATGTGTGCGTGCTGCAGTGGCTATTTGGCAAGCTCAGAAGATGCATCGGTTTGTGTTTTGGGTTAAACTGCTTTGATTTTACAAGCGTTGATTGAGATATTGCGTTAATTTTTTTTTTTACTCAAACTTTCAAGATTTACTGGGGCGCAGAAGATTTATACTGGGCACGTGCCCCTGTAAAAAGGGTCTAACGACGCCCCTGTGTTAAGTTATGTTTAATAAACAAATACAATACAAAAAACACTGTGCACATGTACTCCTTGGTGAAAACATTAGCGTAGAGCCCTGGCACACTTTCAGAGTTTCCTCAGCAGTCAAAGACACAAGTAAATTATTTTGGTCCCTTTAACCCTTGTGTTATCTTCGGGTCATTCTGACCCATCAGTCATTGTGACCCACCGTCGTATTGCGACAGATTTACCGCATACAAAGACAAAGTGAAGCATTTTCTTTTAACCGTTGGGCTGTCTCAGACCCCCCACATTGCAAAGGTTAAAAGAAAATTATTTTAATTTGTTTTTGTATTGGGTAAAATTGGGTAAACACAACGATGGTTCGTTATGAACCTTTGGGTCATGTGACCCGAAGGCAGCACGAGGGTTAAATTCCCTCGAACCCCCACACTCCCCATTACCATCCTCTCGCCTACCTTGTCCTCCAGCTGTTTGACCCTCTTCCTCAGTAAAGTGTTTTCTCGCTCTGTGTCTCTTAAGCGTTTCTTGATGTCCTCGTAGGCAGTGACCAGGGCGAAGTGTGAGGCCACTGACTCGTCCCCAGCACACACCGACACTGGGCTCTCGGCTGCCACATATGCCGTCTCATGTTTTAGGATGTAGATGTCGTCCTCCACTGCAGGGGGCTCCATTCCAGGCCTATAGGTCAGACGTCACACAAAATGACCTAAATCGATGCAGTCAAAAAGCAATAGAACCTACGTGAACTTCCTCACCCTCAATAGATTTAAAAAGGAAATATAATGGAAACAAAGACCTCTGTAAAGACCTTTTTAAAGTCAAACTTTCAGTAACATTAACGTAAACACATACCTACTCATCTTTGCAAATGAGATCGTGCTAGCTTGTTCTAACTTATGCTCGTTAAATACGCTACTGCAGTCACCACGTACAGCAAAGCTAGGAATAAATCTGTTGCATTGAAGTGAAAACGAAACCCCAAAATGTACAGACTGGCTACAGTAGTAAGGCTGTCTCCCTTTGCACAACAACATAATTCTGGCTAAACTACCCTTTGTAATATACATTTAGGCTACCATCTACTAAAATACAATACCTACAAAGCCAAAATACTGTTGGTTATTTACACAAAAACCTACTAAATGTAGCCACTGTAAACAACGCACTCTCATAAAAAATATTAAAACCATCTGCCGAGACTAGCTTATATAGGTTAGCTAGCTCTAGCTCTACTAGCTAGACGTTTTGTTCGGTACTGTAATATAACAAAGCGGGATGAGCAAGGGATAGAAAACGACAAAGGACTATGTTAAGTTAAGTTCATAAGTTGCATAGTCAGATAATGTGAATTTAAACATACTCGCTAGTTAGGCTAGCAAAAACGACGATTAATAAATTGATTCCGACTTAACGCAGCCAGCAAGACTAGCTACCATATATCATCAAGCTAGCGCTTGCAGCTAGCCTAGTTTAGCAGGCTCCTGTCAAGCGATAAATGGCAACGTTGCAAACGTCACTGACTGAGCAATCATCACCTTAGCCTACCTAGTTGATCCAATAGATTGTGTTGGGGTAGTATCAGGTCGTGAATATGACGAACATGGTATTAAATAAATCGAATCTATAGCGAGTCGTATTTATCGCAGAAAGATTACAGGTAGCATAAACCACCATCTGTTTCATTCGCAAATTGAAGCTATGTGGGTGAAGCCAAGCCAGCTCTATGAGCCAGTCTCAATGAGGGATCAATTTCCGCTTGATTTCTCCCAAACCTTTCAAAATAAAGGTCCACAGTCTTCCTGTGGTGGTTACCATAGACATAATAAAGAGTAGACGCCGCATCGACCGCTCTAGGTGGTGGGCCGAGCCCGCGTACACAAACGATTAGTTTATCCTCCACCTTGAAACCTAGAAAGCTAGAAATGTTCACCATGGTTGCTACGTTACGAGAAACAAGAAAACACTCCGATTGGCCATCGCTAGCGAAAATCGCTCCTCATTTGCATAAAGTTGAGAAAATCTCAACTCGGTCGCGTTGCGTCGCTACCCACAATGCACCACGCAAGCGATTCGCCTGGCTCCATTGAAAATGAATGGAAAACATGTTGTCGCTCGCATCACGTCGCTGCAGTGGACACGCACTGTCACGCTGTGTTCACACTGCAGCGTTTTTTAACGCTCTGCATCGCTTGCCTTCCCACAGTACACCACGCACGGGGGCGTGTTAGACAAGTTAATACAGAGTTGTAGTTCTCTAAGGTCACTGTTGTAGTCATGGCCAAGCGTGCAGATTTGGGTTCATGTACTCACAATATCGAGCAAAATACCACTTTTACACAACATTTATGTAAGTGCAAGATTTTACTAGTGCAAGATTACAGTAGAATACATGTTACGCCACCGGTCACTCAACCAGTCGTTTGTAGGCTGGGCTAGCGAGCTTGCAGTGGCACAGAACAGTCACGTAATGTGACGACTAAATTTAAAAGTAGGCTATAAAAACACACTAGGAACAATGACGACATCGGCAACCATGCACCATGCATTATTAGTTTAATGTATTCTTTAAATTCAGGCTTGTCACATTAGTAACTTTGTTCTGAACAGAACTGGATGTGCAGACACATACGAAAAGTTTCTCCTCCATCTTGAAATGGTCAAACCTAGAAATGTTTACCATGACGAACAGTTGCTACGTTACAAGAAACAAGAAACCAATCCGATTGGCCAACGCTAGCGTTTTCACGCTCCTCATTTACATAAAGTTGAGAAAATCCAACTTGCAACGCTCCGCTCCGCTCGCCTTCCCACAATGCCCTACGCGAGCGTCAACGCCTGGTTTCATTGTAAATGAATTGGAAGCCGACGCCACGCACCGCCCGCTCCGCTGCAGTGTGAACGCACTGTCAGTCTCTCACACAGGTGATTGGTATTAGCTGATTAGTGGAGTCACAAGACAGAGTTTGATAGTATTTCAACCTAATACAATTTACAAGAGGTGACTCTGCAGGTGCTGCTAATATCTCTTTTACTAATATTGCTAATGGAACTGTTTTATTCTACTACGCCACTGAGTGTGTTTACTTGACCATGAGAAACCCGATTACTAGCAATTGTCGGTTTATGCCATACGATTACTCCGTTTACATGTGTAAATAGCTATGCATTACTCAATAAGCGCGTCTACATGATTCTTTTCATGAATTGTTGTATGCTCCACGGACAAAACTTGCACCATCATCCTTCTGCAACAAAGTGACGCTGTGTCTTCCTGTATCGGCCCTACTGCTGTATGTTTCATTCAATCAACACATTGAATCCTACGAAGAAAGCAGAATAAACGCACTCGATGCACACATCTGCTACTGCTATTACTATCCCAACTATAATTTCAGCTGTTAAGACTATAATATTCTTTTTATGACTAGTTAGCCTAGGCCTACTTCTTCTTCTGTTTAACAGTTCAGCTTTCAGCTTCTCCCACATTGTATGTCAGCTCTTAGCGTTGTTAGATGATGCAGTTCAGTTTCCACACTGCCTCTTTTGTGTGACTCACACATTTTTGACATTCATTTCAGCTTGCGGGTATTTTCTCATTTCTGTATTTTCTGCAATTTAAGAAAAATTATTTCATCTTTCAGCATTCCAATGCATTTTCAGCAGGAAATGCCTTTCTAGTTATTGTTGGAATGCTGCTTCAGCATTCCAAGTATTGTTCTTTGAATCTTTATTCAACTTATTATTATTATTTATCTTCTATTTCTCCCCTCCCTGAGTCACCACCTTACCGCGGTGGAGGGGTTTGCGTGTCCTAATGATCCTGGAAGCTATGTTGTCGGGGGCTTTATGCCCCTGGTAGGGTCACCCAAGGCAAACAGGTTCCAGGCGAAGGATCAGACAAAGCGTGGCTCAAAAAACTACCATGAAGAAAACTAACAATGGTTCTCAGTTGCCCCTGCCCGGAAGCGGGTCACCGGGGCCCCCCCCCTGGAGCCAGGCCCGGGGGTGGGGCTCGATGGCGAGCGCCTGGTGGCCGGGCCTTTTCCCATGGGGCCCGGTCGGGCACAGCCCGACGAGACAACGTGGGACCCCCTTCCAGTGGGCTCACCATCTGCAGGAGGGGTCATGGGGGTCGGGTGCAGTGCGAGACGGGCGGCGGCTGAAGGCGGGGCCTTGGCGGTCCGATCCTCGGCTGCAGAAGCTAGCTCTAGGGACGTGGAACGTCACCTCGCTGGCGGGAAAGGAGCCGGAGCTGGTGCGCGAGGTAGAGAAGTTCCGGCTAGATATAGTCGGCCTCGCCTCGACGCACAGCATCGGCTCCGGAACCAGTCTCCTTGAGAGGGGCTGGACTCTCTTCCACTCTGGAGTTGCCCTCGGTGAGAGGTGTCGAGCTGGGGTGGGAATACTTGTTTCCCCTCGGTTCGGCGCCTGTACGTTGGGGTTCACCCCGGTGGACGAGAGGGTAGCCTCCCTCCGCCTTCGGGTGGGGGGACGGGTCCTCACTGTTGTTTGTGCTTATGCACCAAATGGCAGTGCAGAGTACCCAGAAGACGCCGGTCAGGCCTGGCAGGCCCAAACGTAATGTGAGGGTCTGCTGGGAACGGCTGGCAGAATCCCCTGTCAGAAGGAGCTTCAACTCCCACCTCCGGGAGAGCTTCGATCATGTCTCGGGGGAGGCCGGGGACATTGAGTCCAAATGGGCCATGTTCCGGGCCTCCATTGTTGAGGCGGCTGACCGGAGCTGCGGACGCAAGGTGGTCGGTGCATGTCGCGGCGGCAACCCTCGGACCCGGTGGTGGACGCCGGAGGTGAGGGAAGCCGTCAAGCTGAAGAAAGAGGCCTATCGGACTTTGTTGGCTGGTAGGACTCCAGAGGCAGCTGATGTGTACCGGCAAACCAAGCGGAATGCGGCTTTGGCGGTCGCGGAGGCAAAAACCCGGGCATGGGAGGAGTTCGGCGAGGCCATGGAGAATGACTTCCGAACGGCTTCGAAAAGGTTCTGGACCACCATCCGGTGACTCAGGAGGGGGAAGCAGTGCACTGTCAACGCTGTATATGGTGGGGATGGTGCGCTGCTGACCTCGATGGGGGACGTCCTGGATCGGTGGAAGGAATACTTTGAAGACCTCCTTAATCCCACCAACACGCGTTCCGACGTGGAGGCAGAGTCTGGGGACATTGGGGGGGCCCTTCTATCTCTGGGGCTGAGGTCGCCGAGGTGGTTGAAAAGCTCCGCGGTGGCAAGGCCCCTGGGGTGGATGAGGTCCGCCCGGAGTTCCTTAAGGCTCTGGATGTTGTAGGGCTGTCTTGGTTGGCACGACTCTGCAACATCGCGTGGACATCGGGGACAGTGCCTCTGGACTGGCAGACCGGGGTGGTGGTTCCCCTCTTTAAAAAGGGGGACCGGAGGGTGTGCTCCAACTTTAGGGGGATCACACTCCTCAGCCTCCCTGGGAAAGTCTATTCAGGGGTGCTGGAGAGGAGGGTCCGTCGGATTGTCGAACCTCGGATTCAGGAGGAGCAATGTGGTTTTCGTCCTGGCCGTGGAACTGTGGACCAGCTCTATACCCTCGGCAGGGTTCTGGAGGGTGCATGGGAGTTCGCCCAACCAGTCTACACATGTTTTGTGGATTTGGAAAAGGCGTTCGACCGTGTCCCTCAGGGGCTCATGTGGGGGGTGCTCCGGGAGTACGGGGTACCGGACTCCCTGATCGGGGCTGTTCGGTCCCTGTACGACCGGTGCCAGAGTTTGGTCCGCATTGCCGGTAGTAAGTCGAACTTGTTCCCGGTGAGGGTTGGACTCCGCCAGGGCTGCCCTTTGTCACCGATTCTGTTCAGAACTTATATGGACAGAATTTCTAGGCGCAGCCAGGGCGTTGAGGGGGTCCGGTTTGGTGACCTCAGGATCGGGTCGCTGCTTTTTGCGGATGATGTGGTCCTGTTGGCTTCATCGGGCCGTGACCTCCAGCTTTCACTGGAGCGGTTCGCAACCGAATGCGAAGAGGCTGGGATGGGAATCAGCACCTCCAAATCTGAGGCCATGGTTATCGACCGGAAAAAGGTGGAGTGCAATCTCCGGGTCTTGTCCCAAGCGGAGGAGTTCAAGTATCTCAGGGTCTTGTTCACGAGTGAGGGAAGGATGGAGCGCGAGATCGACAGGCGGATCGGTGCGGCGTCCACAGTGATGCGGGCTCTGCATCGGTCCGTCGTGGTGAATAAGGAGCTGAGTCGAAAGGCGAAGCTCTCTATTTACCAGTCGATCTACGTTCCTACCCTCACCTATGGTCACGAACTGTGGGTAGTGACCGAAAGAACTAGATCGCGAATACAAGCGGCCGAAATGAGTTTTCTCCGCAGGGTGTCCGGGCTCTCCCTTAGAGATAGGGTGAGAAGCTCGGTCATCCGGGAGGGGCTCAGAGTAGAACCGCTGCTCCTCCGCGTCGAGAGGGGCCAGTTGAGGTGGCTCGGGCATCTGATAAGGATGCCTCCTGGACGCCTCCCTGGTGAGGTGTTCTGGGCACGTCCCACTGGGAAGAGGCCCCGGGGAAGACCCAGGACACGCTGGAGGGACTATGTCTCTCGGCTGGCCTGGGAACGCCTCGGGGTCCCCCAGGAAGAGCTGGTGGAAGTGGCCGGGGAGAGGAAAGTCTGGGCCTCCCTGCTTAGGTTGCTGCCCCCGCGACCCGACCCCCGGACAAGCGGAAGATGATGGATGGATGGATCTTCTATTTCTTCCGTGGCACCTTTCAGCGCCTTCAAATCTTCAGCTATTAAAACCGTTCAGCTATCAAAACATTCAGCAGTTTCAGGCCATGGGTGCTATGACTTTTCAGCTTTGTACCTCTTATGCTTGAATTAATATAAATCAATATTCATAATATTTTTAACATGGGTTTCCAATGGAGTTTTCTTTCAAATCCTCTCAAACTTCTTTAAACTTCTTCAACTTCCAAATCCTTCTTCTTCCTCAATCTTTCAGCTAGAGCCACCATTTAAACTTTAAAATGTTGACAAAACCCTAAACTATTTTTAAATAATTCAGCTTTTTGATATCTATTCAACTTTTTTCAATATCACTGATTATGTTTCATGACTTTTTCAAGCCGTTTCTGAGATTTACATGGGTGTGTACGTGAAACCCTAGAGTGCAGACTGAAACGCTTAGAGTGGAGGCCTGAGCTTCGGATGTCGTACACACTTGTTCAGAGCCCCATGAAAGCGAGACAAAGTCCAACTCTCGCCCCATAGAGACCAATGCAAATCTGGTGACAAAATCGTCAGAGAAAGCAAAAAGAACAAGATTTTGAAACTGCCGGTAGAGTCGTATTTCTGACCGCACAGACATATAAAGGGAGTCAGGTGTCTGACTCCCACCTGACTCCCATATATGTGGGAGTCAGGTGGCTGAGCGGTGAGGGAGTCGGGCTAGTAATCTGAAGGTTGCCAGTTCGATTCCTGGCCGTGTCAAATGACGTTGTGTCCTTGGGCAAGGCACTTCACCCTACTTGCCTCGGGGGGAATGTCCTTGTACTTACTGTAAGTCGCTCTGGATAAGAGCGTCTGCTAAATGACTAAATGTAAATGTAAACTATTCTCCCATTAAAAGTAATGGTAAATCCTTTCAAATCATTAAAGAGCTTCCTCCTCTTTCAAACGTAACTACTTCAGCATACTTTCAGCTAGAGACACCATTCAACCTTTCAAATGTTCACAAGACATTCAGCTATTCCCAAATGATTCAGCTTTTTCAAATATTCAGCCAATTTTGAATTATGACAGTTGGAAATACATTAAAATGTTTGATCCTTCTTGATTTTTATGAATGAGCAGCATTCATAAAAATTTATGAATGAGAGCATTCTGCTCTTTTTCTGATATTCAACTAAATTGTCAAACAAATTCCTCTAACTTTCATATAGTTTAACTTACAGAAACAAGTTATACCTTAAAATGTAGGAAAAATTGTCCTCTTTCAGCCAATGTAACTACTAAAGAGCTCACATTTACAGATTTTCAGCTATGAGCCTTGAAGCGAGAGCAGCCTTTCAAATTCTCTCACTAACTTCAATGGAGAGGTGGGTAAAATCCGTCAGAGAAAGCAAGAAGGAAGACGATTTCGAAACTGCCGGTAGAGACATATTTCTGACCGCACAGACATATAAAGGACATCTCTAGTTTCGGCAGAGTCTTGGGTCTCGGAAAATATCCTCATTTTTTTGATTGGACGTGTAGTTTTGCGTCTAGGTCAACTTGTTTGAGGTGTATGGAGGACCAAACCTGCCAAAATTAAAAAATAAATGAATAAAATATAGCTGCAAGCAGCAATGAGGTGGCCAAGCAGTCATATGACCCATAAAACATTTTACACATCATTAGAACAGGGTTCCGAGTCCCTATACCAAGTTTGGTGTGAATCCATCAAAGATTTGCTGAGATACGACCCAACTTCCTGTTTGAAGGCTTAACTGCACATTTTGATTGGCTGTAACGGGCAAACGGTTTCGAAAATCAAAACAACTTGTAATGGGCTTTGTGAGGCTTGGTCTCAAGATAATATCTGCCGAATTTGGTGAAGATTGGACAACATTTGTTGGAGGAGTGGAGAAAACGTGTTTTTTCTGTCATTCAAAATGGCGGCCGCATCAATTAGGCTGTTATCACTAATTATAATGTGTCACACACGGGATGTCCCAAGATATCATGAGACAAAGGAATCACTTAATAAAGGCAAACAAATCAACAGTTATTGGCCAAAACACATTTTTGGTTCCTGCGGCCACGCCCAGTGATCACATGACACCAAATTGATTGGACATCCTCAGAAGAGGGTTCCGAGTCATCCTACCAAGTTTGGTGTTGACTTCTCAAGGATTTGCTGAGATATGACCAAACTTTCTGTTTGGTTGCTTTGTTGCCAATTTTGATTGGCTGTACCGGACAAACGGTTTTGAAAATCAAAAATCTTTGGATAACTTCTGTGAGGGTTGCTCAGGGAATCCAATGGTACCTCATTTTTGAAAATCGTTCATACGGTTCAAAAGTTACGTGTGTAAACACAAGTCCAACTTTGACCCGTTGGTGGCGCTAGAGTGCTCCAATGGGAGACATGAAACTTGCTGAATATAAAGAGGGGACTGTGCTTAATGAGTGTGCCAAATTTCACAACTTTTTACCATACGGTTCTAGGGGCTGCCATAGACTCCAATGGCAGAAGAAGTGTAATAATAAATATAGCTGCAAGCAGAAATGAGGTGGCCAAGCAATCGAATGACCCATAAAACATGTTGTACATCCTCAGAAGAGGGTTACGAGTACACGCAACAAGTTTGGTGCGAATCCATCAAAGATTTGCTGAGATACGACCCAACTTCCTGTTTGCTGGCTTAACGGCACATTTTGATTGGCCGTACCGGGCAAACGGTTTTGAAAATCCAAAAAACATATAATGGCTTTTGTGAGGCTTGGTCTGAAGATGATCTCTGCCAAATTTGGTGAAGATTGGAAAACATTTGTAGGAGGAGTACAGAAAAAACGTTTTTTCAGTAATTCAAAATGGCGGCCGCATCAATACGGCTGTTATCACAAGTTATCATGTGTCACACACGGGATGTCCCAAGATATCATGAGACAAAGGAATCACTTAATAAAGGCAAACGAATCAACAGTTATTGGCCAAAACACATTTTTGCATCCTGCGGCCACGCCCAGTGATCACATGACACCAAATTGTGTAGACATCCTCAGATGAGGGTTCCGAGTCATCATACCAAGTTTGGTGTTGATTTCTCAAGGATTGGCTGAGATATGACCCAACTTCCTGTTTGGTGTCTTTGCTGCCGATTTTGATTGGCTGTACCGGACAAACGGTTTTGAAAATCAAAAATCTTTGGATAACTTCTGTGAGGGTTGCTCTGACGATGATGTGTGCCAATTCTGGGGAAGATTAAAGAAAAATTGTAGGAGGAGTAGGCTTTCAAAGGTTTTCGATAAAACCGGAAATGGCGGAAAATCTATATAACCGGAAATTGACGTCATAAGGTGTGTTGAACTCGTCTTGACCCAGGGAATCCAATGGTACCTCATTTTTGAAAATCGGTCATACGGTTCAAAAGTTACGTGTGTAAACACAAGTCCAACTTTGACCCGTTGGTGGCGCTAGAGTGCTCCAATGGGAGACATGAAACTTGGTGAATATAAAGAGGGGACTGTGCTTAATGAGTGTGCCAAATTTCACAACTTTTTACCATACGGTTCTAGGGGCTGCCATAGACTCCAATGGCAGAAGAAGTGTAACTAGAGAGGGTACAATTTCTGGGGAAATTGTAGGGTGTGCTTGCTTGCTTCGGTTGCACAGGGGTCCGTTTTTGAATGACATTTTTACAAATGATATATCTGTATATTTTATATTAAAATGCATACTTATTATTTATAAAGATTACATAGATTTAAAAGCATTTTTTTTGTGCTGCTCATTTACAACTGAAAATACGAGTGAAGTGTAGAATTAAATATGATGTCTTCTCATTTCCCCTGCAAGAGGCAGCCTCATAGCTGAATCAAAACTAATATATTTGGCAGACCGGTGTAAAAATTGACCTAATCTCTATGACTTAAACGTCCTTTTAAGTTTTCCCTTCTCGTGATATTTTCAGGCATTTAGCCTACTCATATTGCATTCATTCATTAATAAAGAACCCCCTTTGAAGATTATTCTACGACGTTACCGGCAGTAGAAGATGGAATCGCGATTCAAACAGTACCATCTGCTAACTGAAAATATGCCCCCAAAAACGTAAATAAGCTTGACATTTATTTAGTGGAAAATCGCTCATTCATAAAAAGCTCACTGGTAGCGATCATTGTCAGTAACAACGCAAAATGCGATATAGCCCTGTGTGGAGAAGCTGCCCCGGTAAATTGTACTACTACGGTACAGTACTAGACTACTGCTGTGTTCGTCTCGGTAGCGATTGCGTTGGTTGAATTGGATTTAACGTTCCGTTGTACGGTTTAGGCTGAAATTAATTATTTTCATGAACAGATTGACAAAGTTTAGGCTGTGGCAATGAAGTTCAGGTTAGTAGTTAGATAGACTTTTGATTTAAGAAAGGGGAGTGCCGAACATGTTCTGTCGCCGTTTGACTTCCTACAGCTGTGTAGATGTTTTTGTAATGTCTCGCGTAGGCTACAGCGTTGCAGTGATACACTGGATTGAAACCACAGGTAATGATAATTTCACTCACAAATCGTTTACTTGTAATCTAATGTCATAATAAATCCTACAACGAAAATGAATATGTGAGGAATGTGTTTATTTTAACGATTGAAAACAGATAACGCTACATCATAGACCACTGTAGTATGTGTTGCCTGGGCAACACAGGCTAATGTCATGATGCTAATACTTCAGTGAAATAGTAGACTACTGTTTCCGAAAGTAGATGTACTTCCTTAATAATATCAGCTTATACTGTAGCCTTGCAGTAAAGCTATAGTTAGCCTAGCTATCCCCCAAGTTAACAGATGCGAAACGAATGTTCTGCCAAAGGTAGTCACGCGTGTTTTCGTGACGTTAGTGACGTAGTGACGTTAGTAACGTCAGTGACTGTGGCTAGCAAATTAGCCACCGTTAGCTTCACTTTTCGCCACAAAAACTTAACTTCAGCCTAAACCATGCAACGGAACGTAAATTCCAATAGAAGCAACTCAATCGCTACCAAGACGAAACTTTTGACACCTACGTTGTCTATGTAGGCCAAATATTGACTGAGTTTTAGGGGGGCGAAAATAAACAATAATAAATAATAATATATATGTGAGAGAACAAAGGTTGTGCTCTCGCCGAAGGCTTGAGCACACCCAATAAATATAGCTGCAGGCAGCAATGGCGGGTTCCTCCTCAGCATTGCAAACCATTACAAAATTGACATGACACAGACATGTATTTCATACATGTACACAACATTTCAAGACAATTGGATCAATGGCTGATTTGAAGTCATTTTTTGAAATTCTTCACAAATTGTCACTGTAGAGAAATATCCATGCTTCCGACATTATGTGTTCTTGAGACTTCTTTGTTCCCCATTGGCAATAAGGCATGCGTACCAACTTTTAGACATTTTGGACTGACAGGGTTAAAATGCCACCCTTTTGAAAGTGACAACTTTGAAGCGTGCTCTGGTCAGGCCCATCATGCAGAGATCCATTCTTTAAAAGCTTTGATTACAACAATAACTTTATGAAAGTCAGAATACACTTTAGTAAAGGACGTGTGTAGTTTATGTACTACTACTGCTTGCTCTGCCCACACACTTTCCCCATCCATGCTGTTTCCCTCTTTGCCAGTGCGGGTGGTGCGGTGGCCGCATGAGGTTTAGGTGTAGTCCAAAAGTTGCCTCCCACAATCAAAACATATTAACCGCAACATTGTTTTCAAACTTTCTCAAAGATGGCTTGAAAACCACAGATATTGACTCTCTTCTTGAGTAGATCTCTTTCCAGAATCTCAGTCAATCCAGAATCAAGATTAGCCTCATAGGCAATTGGTCTGGTCTAGGGCACAGCCCACGTTCAGCTCCTTGCAAGTATAGCCTGTGATAGTAAAATGGCCGACTCTCTGTTCCCATTAAACTACACAGCATGCACACTCAAGGTGACCAACAAGATTATATTAACTAACAAACAATGGCCGGGTTTCCCAGATTCGTTAAGAAGCTCTTAACGCTAAGAACTTCTTAAGAGCGTTCTAAGAACGCTCTAGAACGCTCTAGAACGCTCTTAGAACGCTCCTAAGAAGCTCTTAGCGTTAAGAGCTTCTTAACGAATCTGGGAAACCCGGCCAATAACATTACAAACATCTAACTGAACGAACACAACAACTGAAATCCCTTGCGTAGCTGTTGTTTTTTTAACATGCCGCACTGCATGCTGGGTACCCAAGAGCGCTGACGCTTATTATCTAGCTGTGCTCCGACTGCGTGATATGACGAGATGCTAGTGGTGCGCTGAGGTCTCAGAGTCTCCTGCCCGAGTTCAAGTTCTGCCCGATTAGCAAGCTATTTTTACTAATGTTTTGTTAGCAATTGAATGGTAATGCAAGCTAGCTAAAAACAATGTTAGTTAGCTTGGCTAAACTGGTTTTCATAGCAACAGAAATCAACAAATCAGATCAGTCGAACTTTATTCAGAAATGGGGGGATGGCGGGAACATTAAAGGTGTAGGTACAGTAAAAGTGAAATGGAACACGTCTTTCTGCCTTGAAGCTGCGTGCGCATCAACAAGACCCCATCTATATGTAAAGATAACATCCAAGCTAACAATTTCGCCAAATCTGACTGCAGCTTTGTATACCATATGTACCGTGTTATGGTTGTTTGAGTTAAACAACTTTCTAAATGAATTAAATGTCAAATCCAACTATAAATGTATAAAAGAGAGTTCCAATCAAATCTGAATTTGTTTTAAACCTAGAGGTTTAAAAGGTTACCTTTGCCTAAACTGACATGCACCAACTCAGAGAACTGAGTTTCAACAGCCATTTACACATTTAGTCTCTATTTGTTACTCTATTCTTAAGGCATGTTTAACTTAATGTCTGCACCTCTCTGTCACCAACTGTCTCTGCAGTGGGGGCTTCACAGGGTGTCTACAGGTATAAACAAGTTAAATGTAAGACCTTTTAATACCACTTCCAAATGAAATTAAAGACCAAACTTACGATGGAAATACAAATCAAAAGTGGAAATATACAGTCATCTTTCCAAGTAAACACTGATGTCTGTTCAATATGAACAGTATGGTAAAATGACAATAATCGGTTGAGTTTAAGAACATTGACTAAATGTGTGTAATGCGGAAGGATAACACAAAAATGTAATTGCTGTCCTAAATTATACTTATTATTACACTAGGGTGGAAATGGTGGAGCAGAAACTAACAATTCCATGAATCCCATGGAAACAAAGGCAAATGTGTGAGATGTACTGATGTGGAGCACAAATGCTCCAAGAAGCAGTACTTCTCTTGAGTGGTTTTTATTCAGATGAATAATCATTGGATTCAGGTCAAAAGTCTATCACTTGAACTAGTTTCATCACTTAAGACACAAAGTCAGCAGCTTGGCATACTGGCACATGGAAAGGATTAAACATTTAGACTTTCATCAAAGTAATGCTGGCTTGTCCTTTTTCATCAATGTCCTCAAAAAAGCAGGCTGCAGAGCTACTGTGTCTGTGGGGTGACTGTCTCTGGAGGGCTGGCAGGCAGGGGCAAGCAGGGCCTGCAGGCAGGCAGGCAGGCAGGCCAGCTGGATCAAGCTGTTCTGGGGTCAGGGCTGAAGAGAAGCTGTCCAGCTAGAGAGGGGTAGTCCAGCAAGGGGTCTGTGTGGATCTCACCATCCTCGAGTCTGTTGCATCCTCTGTTGAACTCTGTTGAGCAGGCCTCTGCATGACCCTCCAGACCTGTCAAAGTGAAGAAAGGGTCCATGTCAGTTGTGAAAAATGAAGCTTTTCCCATCTACACTTGATACAGACTTCAGTTTTGACTGTGAAATGCAGTGTCATTACTTGAACTTGAATCCAAATGTGTTGACGTCATGGAGACCCATGCAGTCACTCAAAACACAGGTTCGATTCCAGGCTCTGGCAAGAGTATTTACCTCTAAACTGGTCAATATATACACATCTGACAAAAGACCAGCTCGACCTTTGCTTGTAAACAGTGATTCTGACTGTAAGAGACCTTTAAATAGCCTGACTTACCGAAATTGGCAAAACTAGCCTGGCTAACGTAGGTCGCTTTCTCAGGGCATATGACGAATGAAACAGGCTCGCCTTGAAAAAGTCTCCCTGCCGCATAGGCTTATTACAAAGACTTTCACGCCAAAAATCACCATTATGAGCCGACAGGTCTGTGGGGAATTGCTTTTTCTCCTAAAGGCTGCTCTCCTCGACCTTTTTGATGAACAATTCGCCGAGATGCAAAATGACTCACTAATTAAAAACACAGAGGAAAAAAGCTAGAGCTACAGTAGCTACTTTTTGAGTTCGGTTTTCCGTCACTTCAGAATCACGATCTAAAAGGTCTAAAAGTGATAAACCTTCACCATAATTCAAGAGTAGTGTACTTTCACAAACCCAATCATTAATTCTAGCTTAAAATGTGTAAAACCAGGACTTACCGAAAGTGGCTGCCTCCAACAAGGCTTTCACGGGACACGACTTTCACGGGACACGGGAAACAACAATGGCCGCCGAAAAATAATTTATATTCGTAACAGCGAGCTGCGATTGGAAGCGAAATGAAACAGGGGCTAAAAAACGAGGGTGGGGGCTTGGTCAGCACACATTTTCAAGAAAGCATGCGTGTGTCAAGGGGCTCTGGCCCCTTGTGTGTGTGAGAATGTGGAGCACGCGCGTACAGGAGCAAAGGGAGAGAGGATTTGGGGAAACAGCCCTAGAAATTAGCCAAGCATGCATGTTTCAAATATTCACTAAAAATCGAGTTTTCATGTTACAGTCAACTTTTTCTCAGATTTGTGTACTCAACATTCTCAAGAGTCTTCATATGAACTAGTGATTGAATCAGAGTATCATTTTTTGGCCGGCGGATGTGTAAAGCATTATTTTAGCATTAGCAATAAATTCAATTTGCTTTATATCAATCATTTTTAGAGGTATGAAGTTGCCTTTGCACATGGTAACATGTTGTAGTGTCTTCCACGTGACATACCAAGTTTGGTGTTGATATCTCAAAGATTTGCTGAGATTTGACCAAACGTTTGGTTGCTTTGTTGCAGATTTTGATTGGCTCTACCGGACAAACGGTTTTGAAAATCAGAAATCCCTATGATAACTTTTGTGAGGCTCAGTCTGGATATCATCTATGGCAATTTTGAAGAAAATTCGACCAAAAATGTAGGAGGAGTAGGGAAAAAACGCGTTTCCTTAATCTTTATTGTACAGACAAATTCAATATGGCGGCCGTTATAGCTTCTTGAGGCTTTTTTATTCCTCATGAGAAATAAGGCATATGTAATGAATTTCAGAATTTTGGGACTTATGGCCTGCAAATGGCATCAATTTGAAAATTGACATATTGGGGCGTGGCCTGTAGCGCCACCTATTGTCTCACATGGCCCATGTTTGGTATGGTAGTTACTAATGGTCTGCAGTTTCAACATGCCAAATTTCACAACTTTTTACGGTACTGGTCTAGGGGCTGCCATTGACTCCCATGGGTAAAACATAATAATAATACCATCAATAAATATAGCTGCAAGCAGCAATGGAGGGGCCAAGCAGTCCAGAGCAGGACATGGCCTCCATAGCACTTGTGCAACAATTAAGTCACAACAACCTGTTGCACTCATGCAACACACCAAGTTTGGTTGAAATATATGTTTGCGTTCAAGAGTACTGATAGTTCAAAGTTATTTTTCTGGTATAACACTGCAGGCCTCCTCTGCTCCTCATGGGAACGATGGAACCCAAGTTTGGTGACAATCGCGCAAATGGTTGCTGAGATATGCTCTTGCGCCTCGTTTGGCGGCTTCGCCACCGCTTTTGATCGTCTCTACCGAACAAACGTTTTTGAAAATTGAAAATTCTTCTGATTGCTTTTGTGAAACTGGGTCTAAAGATCATCTTTGCCAAATTTGGTAAACATTGGACAAAAATTGGGGCGTGCAAAAGGTTTTTACACTTTTCCATGAAATCCAAAATGGCGGCCACGTCCGTTCGAATTTTATGAAAAGTTATTAATAGTCAGGCTTGATATCTCACAAGACATCAACAGACAAAGAAATTACTTTATTAAGGTAAACACTTCAACAGTTATTAGCCAAAACACGTTTATGCTTCCGGCCACGCCCCCTTTTAGTCACATGACACAATCTTTGGACGACATCCTCAGAATAAGTTTCCGAGGCGGCCTACCAAATTTAGTTTCACTGCCTCAAACAACTGCTGAGATATGACTTCACTTCCTGTTTGGTGGCTTTTCTGCTGATTTTGATTGGCTGTCACGGACAAACGGTTGTGGGTATCAAAATGCTCTACCATAACTTTTGTGCAGCTTGGTCTGAAGAGCGTATCTGGTAATTTTGAAGAAGATTTGACAAAGATTGTAGGAGGAGTAGGCTTTCAAAGGTTTTTGATAAAACCGGAAATAGCGGAAAATCTATAAACCGGAAATTGACGCCATGGTGTGCATTGAATTCGGCTTGATCCAGGGAATCCAATGGTACCTCATTTTTGAAAATGGGTCATACGGTTTAAAAGTTGCGTGTGTAAACACAAGTCCAACTTTGACCCATTGGTGGCGCTAGAGTGCCCGAGTATGGGACATGAAACTTTGTGAATTGGACCAGGGGACAGATTTGCCAAATTTCACAACTTTTTACGGTACTGGTCTAGGGGCTGCCATTGACTCCCATGGGTAAAAAATAATAATACCACCAATAACAATAGGGTTCTCCTACCGGAGGAACCCTAATAATACCACCAATAACAATAGGGTTCTCCTACCGGAGGAACCCTAATAATACCACCAATAACAATAGGGTTCTCCTACCGGAGGAACCCTAATAATACCACCAATAACAATAGGGTTCTCCTACCGGAGGAACCCTAATAATAATAAAACTAACAATAACAATAGGTTTCCTCCTTACGGAGGAATCCTAATAAGAAAAGGTAGAAACACTTAAGTGGCTTCGCCGCTTCGCGGCTTGGCCACCAATAAAAATAACTAGAGAGGGTACAATTTCTGGGGAAATTGTAGGGTGTGCTTGCTTGCGTCGGTTGCACAGGGGTCCATTTTTGAATGACATTTTTACAACTGATATTTCTGTATATGTTATATAAGAATGCATACTTATTATTTATAAAGATTACATAGATTTAAAAGCATATCTTTTTTGCTGCTCATTTACAACTGAAAATACGAGTGAAGTGTAGAATGAAATAGATGTCTTCTCATTTCCCCTGCAAGAGGCAGCCTCATCGTTGAATCAAAACTAATAAATTTGGCAGACCGTTGTAAAAATTGACCTAATCTCTATGATTTAAACGTCATTTTAAGTTTTTCCCTTCTCATGATATTTTCAGGCATTTAGCCTACTCATTGCATTCATTCATTAATAAAGAACCCCCTTTGAAGATTATTCTACGACGTTACCCGGCAGTAGAAGATGGAATCGCGATTCAAACAGTACCATCTGCTAACTGAAAATATGCCCCCAAAACGTAAATAAGCTTGACATTTATTTAGTGGAAAATCGCTCATTTATAAAAAGCTCACTGGTAGCGATCATTGTCAGTAACAACGCAAAATGCGATATAGCCCTGTGTGGAGAAGCTGCCCCGGTAAATTGTACTACTACGGTACAGTACTAGACTACTGCTGTGTTCGTCTTGGTACAGTAGCGATTGCGTTGGTTGAATTGGATTTAACGTTCTGTTGTACGGTTTAAGCTGAAATTAATTATTTTCATGAACAGATTGACAACGTTTAGGCTGTGGCAATGAAGTTCAGGTTAGTAGTTAGATAGACTTTTGATTTAAGTAAGGGGAGTGCCGAACATGTTCTGTCGCCGTTTGACTTCCTAAACAGCTGTGTAAGTTAGATGTTTTTGTCGTGTGTCTCGCGTAAGCTACAGCGTTGCAGTGAGCTACACTGGTTTGAAACCACAGGTAATGGTAATTTCACCAACAAATCGTTTACTAATGTCAGAATAAATCCTACAACGAAAATGTATATGTGAGGAATGTTTATTTTAACGATTGAAAACAGATAACGCTACATCATAGACCACTGTAGTATGTGTTGCCCGGGCAACACAGGCTAATGTCATGATGCTAATACTTCAGTGAAATAGTAGACTACTGTTTCCGAAAGTAGATGTACTTCCTTAATAATATCAGCTTATACTGTACATTACACATCACAATTGTGTGTCATATCACAAAGTAAAATGAGTAAATAGTTATCACCCTGGCCTCTTTGCTTGTGGCGTTTCTGCAGCTGCCTTGCAGTAAAGCTATAGTTAGCCTAGCTATCCCCCAAGTTAACAGATGTGAAACGAATGTTCTGCCAAAGGTAGTCACGCGTGTTTTCGTGACGTTAGTGACGTAGTGACGTTAGTAACGTCAGTGACTGTGGCTAGCAAATTAGCCACCGTTAGCTTCACTTTTCGCCACAAAAACTTAACTTCAGCCTAAACCATGCAACGGAACGTAAATTCCAATAGAAGCAACTCAATCGCTACCAAGACAAAACTTTTGACACCTACGTTGTCTATGTAGGCCAAATATTGACTGAGTTTTAGGGGGGCAAAAAGAAATAAAAATAATAATAATAATAATATATATGTGAGAGAACAAAGGTTGTGCTCTCGCCGAAGGCTTGAGCACACCCAATAACTAGAAAAGGCATTTCCTGCTGAAAATGCGTTGGAATGCTGAAATCTGTAATTATTTTTTTTAAATGGCTGAAAATACCCCCTCCCTGAGTCACCACCTTACCGCGGTGGAGGGGTTTGCGTGTCCTAATGATCCTGGAAGCTATGTTGTCGGGGGCTTTATGCCCCTGGTAGGGTCACCCAAGGCAAACAGGTTCCAGGCGAAGGATCAGACAAAGCGTGGCTCAAAAACTACCATGAAGAAAAATAACAATGGTTCTCAGTTGCCCCTGCCCGGAAGCGGGTCACCGGGGCCCCCCCCTGGAGCCAGGCCCGGGGGTGGGGCTCGATGGCGAGCGCCTGGTGGCCGGGCCTTTTCCCATGGGGCCCGGTCGGGCACAGCCCGAAGAGACAACGTGGGACCCCCTTCCAGTGGGCTCACCATCCGCAGGAGGGGTCATGGGGGTCGGGTGCAGTGCGAGACGGGCGGCGGCCGAAGGCGGGGGCCTTGGCGGTCCGATCCTCGGCTGCAGAAG
The DNA here is from genome assembly GCF_963692335.1 of Osmerus eperlanus. NCBI lineage: Eukaryota > Metazoa > Chordata > Actinopteri > Osmeriformes > Osmeridae > Osmerus > Osmerus eperlanus. Next base: position 7,547,876 of record NC_085024.1, read on the forward strand.
CTAGCTCTAGGGACGTGGAACGTCACCTCGCTGGCGGGAAAGGAGCCGGAGCTGGTGCGCGAGGTAGAGAAGTTCCGGCTAGATATAGTCGGCCTCGCCTCGACGCACAGCATCGGCTCCGGAACCAGTCTCCTTGAGAGGGGCTGGACTCTCTTCCACTCTGGAGTTGCCCTCGGTGAGAGGCGTCGAGCTGGGGTGGGAATACTTGTTTCCCCTCGGTTCGGCGCCTGTACGTTGGGGTTCACCCCGGTGGACAAGAGGGTAGCCTCCCTCCGCCTTCGGGTGGGGGGACGGGTCCTCACTGTTGTTTGTGCTTATGCACCAAATGGCAGTGCAGAGTACCCACCCTTTTTGGAGTCTCTGGGAGGGGTGCTGGAAAGCGCTCCACCCGGAGATTCCCTCGTCCTCCTGGGGGACTTCAATGCTCATGTGGGCAATGACAGTGAGACCTGGAGGGGCGTGATTGGGAGGAACGGCCCCCCCAATCTGAACCCGAGCGGTGTTTTGTTGTTGGACTTCTGTGCTAGACACGGCTTGTCCATAACGAACACCATGTTCAAGCATAAGGGTGTTCATATGTGCACTTGGCACCAGGACACCCGAGGTCTCAGTTCGATGATAGACTTTGTAGTCGTGTCGTCGGATCTGAGGCCGAATGTCTTGGACACTCGGGTGAGGAGAGGGGCGGAGCTGTCAACTGATCACCACCTGGTGGTGAGTTGGCTACGATGGTGGGGGAAGACGCCGGTCAGGCCTGGCAGGCCCAAACGTAATGTGAGGGTCTGCTGGGAACGGCTGGCAGAATCCCCTGTCAGAAGGAGCTTCAACTCCCACCTCCGGGAGAGCTTCGACCATGTCTCGGGGGAGGCCGGGGACATTGAGTCCGAATGGGCCATGTTCCGGGCCTCCATTGTTGAGGCGGCTGACCGGAGCTGCAGACGCAAGGTGGTCGGTGCATGTCGCGGCGGTAACCCTCGGACTCGGTGGTGGACGCCGGAGGTGAGGGAAGCCGTCAAGCTGAAGAAGGAGGCCTATCGGACTTTGTTGGCTGGTAGGACTCCAGAGGCAGCTGATGTGTACCGGCAGGCCAAGCGGAATGCGGTTTTGGCGGTCGCGGAGGCAAAAACCCGGGCGTGGGAGGAGTTCGGCGAGGCCATGGAGAATGACTTCCGAACGGCTTCGAAAAGGTTCTGGACCACCATCCGGCGACTCAGGAGGGGGAAGCAGTGCACTGTCAACGCTGTATATGGTGGGGATGGTGCGCTGCTGACCTCGATGGGGGACGTCCTGGATCGGTGGAAGGAATACTTTGAAGACCTCCTTAATCCCACCAACACGCGTTCCGACGTGGAGGCAGAGTCTGGGGACATTGGGGGGGGCCCTTTTATCTCTGGGGCTGAGGTCGCCGAGGTGGTTGAAAAGCTCCGCGGTGGCAAGGCCCCTGGGGTGGATGAGGTCCGCCCGGAGTTCCTTAAGGCTCTGGATGTTGTAGGGCTGTCTTGGTTGGCACGACTCTGCAACATCGCGTGGACATCAGGGACAGTGCCTCTGGACTGGCAGACCGGGGTGGTGGTTCCCCTCTTTAAAAAGGGGGACCGGAGGGTGTGCTCCAACTTTAGGGGGATCACACTCCTCAGCCTCTCTGGGAAAGTCTATTCAGGGGTGCTGGAGAGGAGGGTCCGTCGGATTGTCAAACCTTGGATTCAGGAGGAGCAATGTGGTTTTCGTCCTGGCCGTGGAACTGTGGACCAGCTCTATACCCTCGGCAGGGTTCTGGAGGGTGCATGGGAGTTCGCCCAACCAGTCTACACATGTTTTGTGGATTTGGAAAAGGCGTTCGACCGTGTCCCTCGGGGGCTCATGTGGGGGGTGCTCCGGGAGTACGGGGTACCGGACTCCCTGATCGGGGCTGTTCGGTCCCTGTACGACCGGTGCCAGAGTTTGGTCCGCATTGCCGGTAGTAAGTCAAACTTGTTCCCGGTGAGGGTTGGACTCCGCCAGGGCTGCCCTTTGTCACCGATTCTGTTCATAACTTATATGGACAGAATTTCTAGGCGCAGCCAGGGCGTTGAGGGGGTCCGGTTTGGGGACCTCAGGATCGGGTCGCTGCTTTTTGCGGATGATGTGGTCCTGTTGGCTTCATCGGGCCGTGACCTCCAGCTCTCACTGGAGCGGTTCGTAACCGAATGCGAAGCGGCTGGGATGAGAATCAGCACCTCCAAATCTGAGGCCATGGTTATCGACCGGAAAAAGGTGGAGTGCAATCTCCGGGTCGGGGAGGAGATCTTGTCCCAAGCGGAGGAGTTCAAGTATCTCGGGGTCTTGTTCACGAGTGAGGGAAGGATGGAGCGCGAGATTGACAGGCGGATCGGTGCGGCGTCCGCAGTGATGCGGGCTCTGCATCGGTCCGTTGTGGTGAAGAAAGAGCTGAGTCGAAAGGCGAAGCTCTCTATTTACCAGTCGATCTACGTTCCTACCCTCACCTATGGTCACGAACTGTGGGTAGTGACCGAAAGAACGAGATCGCGAATACAAGCGGCCGAAATGAGTTTTCTCCGCAGGGTGTCCGGGCTCTCCCTTAGAGATAGGGTGAGAAGCTCGGTCATCCGGGAGGGGCTCAGAGTAGAACCGCTGCTCCTCCGCGTCGAGAGGGGCCAGTTGAGGTGGCTCGGGCATCTGATAAGGATGCCTCCTGGACGCCTCCCTGGTGAGGTGTTCTGGGCACGTCCCACTGGGAAGAGGCCCCGGGGAAGACCCAGGACACGCTGGAGGGACTATGTCTCTCGGCTGGCCTGGGAACGCCTCGGGGTCCCCCAGGAAGAGCTGGTGGAAGTGGCCGGGGAGAGGAAAGTCTGGGCCTCCCTGCTTAGGTTGCTGCCCCCGCGACCCGACCCCCGGACAAGCGGAAGATGATGGATGGATGGATGGCTGAAAATACAGAAATGAGAAAATACTCGCAAGCTGAAAGCTGAAATTGATTAAAAAATGTGTGATTCACACAAAAGAGGGAGTGTGGAAGCTGAACTGCATCATCTAACAAAGCTAAGATCTTAAATAGCCTACAATGCGGGAGCAGCTGAAAGCTGAACTGTTAAACAGAAGAAGTAGGCTAGCTAGTCATAACAAGAATATTATAGTTTTAACAGCTGAAATTATAGTTGGGGTAGTAATAGCTGTAGCCTATCATTGAGTGCGTTTACTCTGCTTTCTTAGTAGGATTCAATGTGTTGATGGAATGAAACATACAGCAGTAGGGCCGATACAGGAAGACACGGCGACACTTTGTTGCAGAAGGATGATGGTTCAAGTTTTGTCCGTGGAGCATACAACGCTTAATAAAAAAGAATCATGTAGACGCGTTTATTGAGTAATCGCATAACTAATTACACATGTAAACGGAGTAATCATTATTGGCATAAACCGACAATTGCTAGTAATCGGGTTTCTCATGGTCAAGTAAACGTACCAATCACCTATTTGAGAGACTGAGTGGTGCGTGTCTGTCGTTACGGTGATGGTGCAGCTATGATTGCTAACGCGCTGAGGGCAGATAATAAGAGCAATGTAGCTAGAATCCACACCTCAAACATGATAACCTAGACGCAAAACTGTACGTCCAATCCAAAATCTAAGGATATTTTCCGAGACCCAAGACTCTGCCGAAACCAGAGATATTCTTTATATGTCTGTGCAGTCAGAAATACGACTCTACCTGCAGTTTCGAAAACGTGTTCCTTTTGCTTTCCTGGTGCGTGTTTGTTTGGTTGTCACGGTGATGGCGCAGCTGTGATGGCTAACGAGCTGGGCAGAGAGAATAACTAATGTAGCTAGAATCCACACCTCAAACAAGTTAACCTAGACGCAAAACTATACGTCCAATCCAAAAAATAAGGATATTTTCCGAGACCCAAGACTCTGCCTAAACCAGAGATATTCTTTATATGTCTGTGCAGTCAGAAATACGACTCTACCTGCAGTTTCGAAAACGTGTCCCTTTTGCTTTCCTGGTGCGTGTTTGTTTGGTTGTCACGGTGATGGCGCAGCTGTGACGGCTAACGAGCTAGGCAGAGAGAAAAACGAACATTTACCTAGCATCCACACCTCAAACAAGTTGACCTAGACGCAAAACTATACGTCCAATCCAAAAAATAAGGATATTTTCCGAGACCCAAGACTCTGCCGAAACCAGAGATGTCCTTTATATTTCTGTGCGGTCAGAAATACGACTCTACCGGCAGTTTCAAAATCTTGTTCTTTTTGCTTTCTCTGACGATTTTGTCACCAGATTTGCATTGGTCTCTATGGGGCGAGAGTTGGACTTTGTCTTGCTTTCCTGGGGCTCTGAACAAATGTGTACGTCTGTTGGATTCAACAGACAACTGTCTACGACCAGCACAAAATTAGCTATCTATTGATCCAAAAACGAAGCATGAAGAGCGAAAATTGTGGCAATGCTGGCAAACTAGAAATATTTTTTCAACGACATCCGAAGCTGCCCTCCACTCTAAGCGTTTCAGTCTGCACTCTAGGGTTTCACGTAAACACCCATGTAAATCTCAGAAACGGCTTGAAAAAGTCATGAAACATAATCAGTGATATTGAAAAAAGTTGAATAGATATCAAAAAGCTGAATTATTTAAAAATAGTTTAGGGTTTTGTCAACATTTTAAAGTTTAAATGGTGGCTCTAGCTGAAAGATTGAGGAAGAAGAAGGATTTGGAAGTTGAAGAAGTTTAAAGAAGTTTGAGAGGATTTGAAAGAAAACTCCATTGGAACCCCATGTTAAAAATATTCTGAATATTGATTTATATTAATTCAAGCATAAGAGGTACAAAGCTGAAAAGTCATAGCACCCATGGCCTGAAACTGCTGAATTTTTTTGATAGCTGAACGGTTTTAATAGCTGAAGATTTGAAGGTGCTGAAAGGTGTCACGGAAGAAATAGAAGATAAATAAGTTGAATAAAGATTCAAAGAACAATACTGAAAGCTGAACTGTTAAACAGAAGAAGAAGTAGGCCTAGGCTAGCTAGTCATAAAAAGCATATTATAGTCTTATCAGCTGAAATTATAGTTGGGATAGTAATAGCAGTAGCAGATGTGTGCATTGAGTGCGTTTACTCGGCTTTCTTAGTAGGATTCAATGTGTTGATGGAATGAAACATACAGCAGTAGGGCCGATACAGGAAGACACGGCGACACTTTGTTGCAGAAGGATGATGGTGCAAGTTTTGTCCGTGGAGCATACAACGATTAATAAAAAAGAATCATGTAGACCTTCCGAGCAGTGAACGGGACTGCACCCGTCTACATCAAGTCTCTCCTGCAGCCTTACACCCCCACCCGTCACCTACGGTCTTCTTCAGACAACCGCCTGGTGGTCCCACCGCTCATGACCGCCCGGTCCCAACACAAGCTCTTCTCCTGTCTGGCCCCCCAGTGGTGGAATCAACTCCCCACCTCCATCAGAGACACTGACTGTCTCTCCACCTTCAAGAAAAGGCTCAAGACGCACTTGTTCCGGGAGTACAACGGTACTTAGGAATGGTTCGCTTGACCCGATGTTAGTTTCCTCAAGGATCACAATGACTCTTGCTTAGAGACTTGCTGCTCTTGTGGTTAGTGGTAACTGATTTAAATTTTTGTACTCGCTGTGATATATTGTTTTTATTATTGTTGCTTGCTTTTTCCACAGGTACACTTGCACTTATAGCGGTTCATGTTGTTTAATTGTAACTTGTTTAACTACGTGCTCTTATGGTTCTTCCCTTTGGCACTTACTTTGGTTGTTCACAATGTGTGCTTCATGTTTTGGCTACTCGCAATGTTTTTGTGGCTATCTTGTTGTTATGCTCAGTGACCTATGCACTTTGTAAAGCTCTCTCTTGGAAGTCGCTTTGGATAAAAGCGTCTGCTAAATGAATAAATGTAAATGTTAAAATCACTATGTGTGAATATTTGAAAATAAACCTGGGTATGATTTTGAAGAAGAAAAAAAAATACTGGGTGATAAAACACATATCTAGAATAAGTCGGGAAAGCAGGATCCTGGAATTTGATATACATTTTTATCTTCACTTCAGTGAAATGACTGGCGATAATGATTAACGGCAAAACAATCTCACCCTGTCTGAAGGCGTGAAAAGGTCTAGAATCTTTCAAGGGGTATTTCTCTGCTAAAGCATTCCAGGTTTACCAACATTCTGATACGCATATCTTCTTCAACTATTTTCAGATTTCAATGTATGACACACCATGTGAATGCTTACAATCTGCACGTTCACAATCAGTAAAAAACTGAGAAATGACAATGGCAACTGCGAACGGCACCTTTTTACCAGAGCATGTCACATATTTATTGGGTGTGCTTCCGGTGGCAAGGCGCAACCTATATTCTCTCTCAAATATATATATATATATTATTTATTTTCCGACCATAACTCGTCCCTCAATTTTTTCACAACAAAGAAAATGCCAGGAGGAAGAAAAGGACCAGGATTGAGAGAGGCTGATAAAAAGGGAGTATTAGAGAAGCTGATAATTGAATTGTACTTTTCACTACTTAAAATGCGGATAGCCGCTCACATGAGCCCCGAGTTTTCAGACAGGGATGTTATTACTGACAATGATCGCTTGTTATTTTAGTTATTTTCCAACAACAACCAAAACATCTATGGAGAATTCAAATTGTGTACTAAATCCACTTCTGTAGGCAAAGTTAGTCTTGACTCGTTCTTTGTTGAATCGGTTCTTTAATTTCATTGTTAACCAAACATTTCACCGAGCTTCTCTCAGACGGGATCCCACAATGAAAACAATTTCCAATCTTCTTAGTACTTACTAGTTACAAACTTCACTTTATCTATACGGTCAAAAAACAATTTTGCTCCGCCGTTACTGCTAACCCACACCTTTACCTTAGAAAACCACACCCTTTTATCTGTGTAGAAGGAAACTACAGACCCTCATTGTAGCCTGAACGTAAAACCACGGTAACTTAAACATTTAGAAAATACAAAACTCAAAATGTTCTTTCGTCGGCTTTGGCTCCTACATTTTCCAGACCCTAACTAGGAGACGGTAAGGTGACCAATTACTCAAGCAATACAAACAAAAATACAGAAGGATCAAAGACACCCATAACTGCTCCTTTTTTTAGTAAGAGTCATCAGTCTCTCTTTAAGAGTGGGTTTCACATACAAGACAGCTCCTATCTTATTTACATTTTTTGGGCATATTTTCTGTTTGCAGATGGCAATGTTTGAATAGCGATTCCAGCTGAGATACTGCAGTGACAACATTGTTAGATATGTTAGGACCATATTTACACAGTATTGCCAAATGTCTTCGTTTTGATGCAACTGTTTCAACTATGTGAGGGTGCAACATAGCCTATCACCATTCCTTCTTGCAGGGAAATGACAAGAGAATCCTGTTTTATTATACACTTCAATCTTAGTATTTTGAAGTGTAAATGAGCAGCAACAAATGTATACGTTTTAATCTTTGCCATCCTCATAAATAATAAGTAGCATAGGCCTAATTATTTAAAATATATCAGTTGTAAAATGTCTGTAAAAACCAATCAGCAACCAACGCAAGCACACCTCACAGTTTCCCCAGAAATTGTATCCTCTCTAGTTTTGTTTATTTTAATATGCCTCACACTTTGCAGATGCAGTAATTTATCTTTCTGCTGTAAATTAACCAGATTATGATGCATTTGCAATCCTCGGCAACTACACAATTCACTCATCAATTAAGGTCGCTTACTAGCGAGGTCTTCTAGATTGTAAAAAAATGTCAAATATATAGATTTTTTTCTTTATTTAACTGTCAACTCTGTTATATCCATTTAATCTTGCCTACCCCCCCCCCCCCCCCCAACATAATTTAAATTTGGTTTTGTACATTGAACATAGAAAACACTGTGTACAAGTAGGGCTGGGCGGAATTACCTAAAATGTATATCACAGTATAATTCTGAAGCACGGACGGTAACTGTGTATATCACGATATATTCGCTTTTCTTAATATTTCATTACAATGCAATCTGCACCAATGTGGCTAATCTATCACACCTGGCCGGATTTGGATGGGGTACGGCAGGTGTTTCGCATTAGTTGAATTTTTCCAACTTTTGCAGTGCTTTGCCATAGAAAAATTGCTTATATATCTAATAGCTAATTCTTGTGATTCCATAAATGTACTGTTGAAATCAAAAGGAAACGTAAACAATATTTGCAGTGAGCTTGCAAATTATTCCATGCATTAATACTCGATTATGTTGGCCTACAATAAACATTTCACAATTCTAATCAACCTAGCATAATTGCTTGCATGGCTCTTCCATGCAGCCTTTTTCACGTTTAAGTCTCTGTAAACGTCGTAAATTGTGTCATATAAAACCAAACGATAAAGCCCGAAAACAAGGCTTTACTCCATTTGAAAACACATCAGATCTCAATGTGAAAATGTTGGATATCTATACTGATATGGACAGTTTAATGTCTTAGGAACGAAATGATGCCACATCTTTTGATGGAAATAAAAATGTTCAGCCTACAGAGGGATTAATTTTATAGACACCCCGAAAATTTAAATGAAAAAATGATGTGGCAGGCTAGTCAAAATTCAATTTCTGCAACTCAAAATGCTACTTAATAATCTTGTGTGGCCCCCACGTGCTTGTATGCATGCTTGACAACGTCGCGGCATGCTCCTAATGAGACGACGGATGGTGTCTTGTGGGATGTCCTCCTAGATCTGTCTAAGTGCATCAGTGAGGTCCTGTAAAGTCTGAGGAGCAACCTGGCGGCGTCTGATGGACCGATACATAATGTCCCAGAGGTGTTGTATTGGGTTTAGGTCAGGTGATCCTGAAGGCCATTCAATTGTATTGATTGGAAAACCAGTCAAAGAGATCAAGAGAGAGAAACTTGAAATGGCCTCCACATGCAAAACCAGTCCTGTTTTGGGGGTCATCTCATTGTTGCCTCTCTAGTGCACCTGTTGTTAATTCCATCAACAACAATTGTGGAGTAACTATAGTGCATTAGCATCAGTGGTTCGCCTGCTCAATATCGAGTTGCTGTCATTACAGCCTACAGTTTGCTAGATAACTATGCCTTTGTGCAAATGCATATTCATTGGATGCAAGAATTTAGGGAAAGGGAGATAAAAGATGACCATTTAGACGGCTGTGTAAATCCAATCCTGCTAGAGGGATCACCCATTTTTGTTGTAGCAGTATTTGACAGTTGAGAGAGGCACAGCTTTCCCGTTTGAGATAACTGCTTATTTTTTCAAGATTTTGTAGTTACTTTCAGATTTTTTTTTCATCATTCAAGTTTGGCTGGATGGTTAGTAACACGTGTTACTGTTGTGTTATAAAACTCAGAACACATTTTATTATCGCTTTACGGGGGACTGTAAAGTTTCATATGGTAATTATTTGCTGTGCCTGCTGTGAATGGGGCTGTGAATGGGGCTGTGACAAATCTTCTTTCTGGAAGGCTCTACCTCGCTTAGCACTATATAGTCAAAATCCATATTGTAGGCCAAATGTTATATTTCCATACCTTTCATACTGTCCACCCCTATATACAAGCCAGTGTATATATAGTGTAGTGGTGTTTGGGTTGGTGGGTATACTGTGAATGCATAGATCTCCACCACACGCCTTGATCCGCACGCAATAACACATGTGCCCACACACACACCACTACCCAATACATAAAGGCTAGCTACCATAGAGCACGTAAGAAAGAAAGCGGAAAAGAATCTGCTTATAAAATGTTTCATGATTGGACGAATGTCATTCCACTCAATGTCAAATCAAAGTCAAGTGCACACAATAGATATCTAGATTTAATTGGCTGCGGCTTAGCTCCCATTAGATTGATGAACACTGAGGCTTATTGCTTATTATTTATTTATTATTTATTTAGTCATTTAGCAGACGCTCTTATCCAGAGCGACTTACAGTAAGTACAGGGACATTCCCCCGAGGCAAGCAGGGTGAAGTGCCTTGCCCAAGGACACAACGTCAGTTGGCATGACCGGGAATCAAACTGGCAACCTTCGGATTACTAGCCCGATTCCCTCACCGCTCAGCCACCTGACTCCCCTGAGATACTATGGATATAGTGCTGATAGCACAGCTCTTCGTAAAGATTGAATAATGTCATAGATTTATATAACTAGACCAAGCAACTCTTTAAAGACGGCACCCCCATTCAGTTCTATGGAAAGAGCTCAGTGGCGCAGTGAGGCAAGCAAAACTGAGATACAGACCATGCCATCTTGAACCAGGGCCAGATACAGCCTGCTTTGACTGGGGGTGCAGTGAACATTTCTGGATGGTATCATGATTACTGAGAGGGATTGTATAATTTTTTATATTGAAAAAATGTGGGAGATTGCCTAACGATCCGAGTGTGAATGCTAATTAGACTTGTCAACAATTATAACCAATAATGAATAACAATGATGGTTTGCCTTAGTTTACACGCTCGCGACTGGTTGTGAGCCTCGGAGCCAGGAGCATAACAAGCCAATCCACTGCGCAAGACTGGACAAGCCAGATGTTCAAGATGACGCAGTCCGTTTCTCATTTTTTCTTGCCACACTACGCCACTGAGCACTTTCCATAGAAATGAACGGGGTGCCATCTTTAAAGAGCTTTAATGCTTGGTTTACTTAATATTAGGGCTATGGGTTAAGGTTAGGGTTTGCTGCTAACAGCTACGAGTAGGTAACTCTGACAAGGTAGACTTAACACCGGACAGTATAGCGAGTGAAGCCATGTCAGGAATGCAAGGTCGGCATGGGAAAAGACGAGTCGTGGCATTAAACGCGGTCATCACGCTAAAAGGACACATTTTAGCATTGCAGGGTCCTAAGGTAATGATTCCAAAGGCAAACACTTTAACACCTTACAGTCACTATCCTGTACCACCATATAGCAATAATGTTCTTTGTGAGTCAAAATCACAATACGGTGAACCAGGGGCTGCGCTAGACACCTTTTACTGGGGCACGTACCCATCTGCTGGGCCCCAGTAAAATCTGAAGTTTGAGTTTACTATTTACTTTATTAGTCAGTGCATTAATTTAAAATTGATAATCCTGGAAAAAGGAAACGCAGTATCCCCATCAAGGCTTGTAAAATCAAAGCAATTTAACCGAAAACAAACTGATGCGTGCCCTCAGAATTCCATGTTTACGCGCTCTTCTGTGCTTGCTATACTAGCCACTGCAGCTCACACACAGAAGTCCAGGTCTCGGCACGCATGTCAGAATTGAGGTAGGCATTACGAAACTAAAGAATGTTTCTAAATAATAAGCCCCCTGATTATTTTATTTGGACATAATAACAACACAAGTCCAACAAATTTTATTTCATGAAGCTCAAAAAGGTTTTGCAATCAATTTATTGCGGAAGGAAATGGCTTGCACGCTAACGGGCGCTCGGATTAACGATTGATGTCCCTGCCAAAGCTAATATCAAACTTTTGTCCCTCAACTGTACGTATAGTGGGTTAAACAAGGGAAGTTTGTATAGTGCATGTGTTGCACACTTCTTGCAAGCTTGGAAGATGAAAAATAAAGGGATATGAATAGGGGCCTGTGCCTCAGTAAAGCTTTATGTATAGCAACGCCCCTGCGGTGAACCACTGCAGATTCATTGTCTGCAAGACTAGGTTGGTGGAATGTGAGAATTGGTAGCTGAAGAGATGTAGCTGAAATTTTATATAAGTAAAACTTCTTAAAGGCTTTGTGGTAGTTTTCCAGTCAGGTCATATGCTATGTTCAAATGCATTCTGGTTGTGTGTGTGGTTTGTCTCTTGTGTGTCATGCTCTATGTACTATGTAAGTTGACACTTGTACTGTATTATATGGGCTATATACTATAAATGTATATTATTGATTGACCTCCTGCTGCAGACCACTCTTTTGTGGTGGATGTGGGACATTCTTGTTGCTGCATTGTATAAAACAAGATCAATAAGTTACATTCAATTAACATTGTGAGTACCAGGGAGGATCTATCCATAAGTGTTTTGTGGAAAAAAAGACAAACTCCAAGCTGGTCAGGTTTGGTTGTCAGGGACCAAAACATTTTCAGTGGCCTGGCAAGGAAAATATGTGGGGGGGGCCCACTCTTCATAATCAGACCAATACACCCCGCCTGCCCCAATCGCTACCCAACTCTTCCGGCTGATTACTCCTAATGTAATTTTAATTAAAAACTGCGGTGTCAAAGGGTTTAGCCTGCCTGAGAAGTGGGGCCAGATTGTTGCGCTGTGGCAGCCTCTTCACTTGGTTCACAGGAAATGCATCCTGACGCCAGGGTGAGAAGGACAACTGGAGCCAAGACCAACCAAAAGGCTGTCTTGTTGTATTCCATTATATAAATGCAGGACCCAAGAATTGACTATTGTAACAAAATTCTGCTTAGTATTTTATTTTAGATTGTAGATTATTTTTCTAACATGTTTGATGCAGTGTGTTTAGACTTATTTGTGAACAACATAACATCAAATATCATATAACTTATATCATAGTCTGAATAAAATTGCACCATGAAGTCAAAACAAGAATACACATTTTGAAAATTGTCACACAGAGGTTGTTTTTTTCAAGCCTTGATGTTTAGGTTATTTGTCTTTCAAATGTGGTCAGACCAGTGCATAAATACAATTTCAAATGTCAGACAAATTACTTGTTCCTTTATTCATTAACAAACCTTCACTTGGGTTAATGTGTCAACATTCTACTGCATTCCCTGCATAATCAATGTAAAGTATAAAAATATATTCTTATATTGACATTTTATATAAAGTCCTTATTCTGTATATTGATAAAACAATGCAGGAAGTGTGGCATCATGCTTTAAACACACAGAAGGTGTCAGGTCCAGGAGGGTGGAGTGGGGTTGTGAACTCTGCCCTCTAACAACCTATTGTTAGAGATCGGTAACAGCATGTCTGAAGAACCTCCAAGTGTTCAGGGGGAGTGTATGTTTTGTGGAATATAAAACTGTAAACCAAGGTTCTGTTTGATGATGAGGAAGTAGTGTGAGAAGTAAAAGTACTAGTGTGAGAAGTTGCATGTATATATATTATAAGCATGATCAAAACCTTAGACATTTACTGACATTTTATTTTTCCTAATATCAGACACACATAGACTTTATATAACTGACTCATGACTCTCACAATGGGAGTCAACAGTTGAGGTCCACTGGAGGTTTGTAATCCCTTCACCCAAACTGTTGGATGATCTGATCTTCAACGACCCTGAAAACGCTCCCTGCCGCTCTGGATTAAACCACTCTCAAATCCCACTTCCATCTCCATCTGCTGAAACATAGCTGACTGAGAGACCCTGGAAGTTACTTTTTGAAGAACGGCTGGGATTATTCTACATGCAGGCTACAATCAGCCACTAAAAACGGGCCTTCAGAGGAACACCAGTTTCTACTGAGCCAAAGGGGAGGAAATACGAGGCATCAGACATTCAAATAATAAAACAGGCTTTATAAAAAGTAACCAATAGTGTACATGTCCCCCACCAGAGATGAATTTCCCGCTTTGAATCAGAATCAGAATGGGATTTTATTCGCCATGAAAGTTTGCACAGACAAGGAATTTGCTTTGGCAGGAAGGTGCATACAATAAACATATAGGGACCTAAAATTTAAATATGTGGACTATCTATACTTAGGGTACATAAACTAGCAGTACTAAGTGGAAATATAGCTGCAAGCAGCGATGCGGGTTCCTCCGCAAAATGGCAAAATATTATAAACATGTACACTGTAGAAGATCGAGACTTGGACAACAAGAGAGCAAAACTACTTCATGTTTGGCCAACAATAATAGGCTGAACGGGGATTTGAACTCATGAGCATAAGGTTACTAGTCAGTCTCTCTAGCCTCTCTGCTACACACCAACTGCTGAGATTTTATGATTAGTAAGGGCTGATTATTAACTTTTTATAGGATACTGAAACTCTTCTTGAGTTGATCTCCTGCCAGACTCTTAGTCAATGCACAACAAACAATAGTCATGTGGGCAACTGGGCTAGGGCAGCACTCATATTCAGCTCTTTGCGAGAATAGCCTGTGACAGTACAGCAGCCAACTCTCTGGTCCCATTAAACTACACAACATGCACAATCAGGGTGACCAACAAGATTATATTAACTAACAAACAATAACATTACAAACATCAAACTGAACGAACACAACAACTGAAATCCCTTGCACGGCTGTTGTAACCAACTATTTTCCACAAGTCTTTGCGTTTTTTGATATGCCGCACTGCATGCTGGGTACCCAAGGGTGCTGACGCTAATTATCTAGCTGTGCTCCGACTGCGTGATATGAGTATTAGTTTTTGGTCAGCTTTGGGACAAAGGTTAAGAAACGGTTGACATTTCAAGGTGAAATTGCGCATGGTATTTCAGAATGATGTCTGCCTGTTTAACTAAACAAGTAATCAAAATCAATTATGACAGGCCAATAGACTGTGCCTGGATACGAACCTGTGACCTTGCACTTTGTAGGACACCATTTCAACCCATTGAGCTACCCTCAAGGCTGAGTATATGTGGTCAGTTACTGTACAAAAAAAGGAAGCCGTTTCTCCTGAAGCACGGATTGTTCGATTTGGCCAAAGTTTAAACAGCTGTAATTCAATGATCTTTTGACATATCAAGGTGAAATTGCGCATGGTACTTCAGAACGATGTCATCCTGTTTAACTAAACAGATATTTAAATTTAAGACAGGATCAAACACTGTGGCTGGATTCAAACCTACGACCTTATACTTTGCAGGTCACCGTCCCAGCCCATTGAGCTATTCACAGTGTTAAGTATTGTCATGTTCAGTTACTGTATGAAAAAGTAAGCTGTTTCTCCTGTGGTAAGCGTTGTTAGATTCAGCCAAGGTTGAAACAGCTCTAATTCAATCATATTTCGACATATCAAACTTTGCATGGTAGTTCAGGGGCATCTCACCCTAAAGCCTATTAAGTTTGAACCATCCTTCAAAAATACATTTGATTTAGTGACACAAACATATTGAGGCAATGTGTACATTTACATAAATACACCCATTTCAGCCATTTTGTACTTGATTCAATTGCCTTAAGTAACGTTTTTAAATACGTCAATGATACATATCTGTACCAAATTTCAAGTCAATTTCACCTTTGGTTCAAGAGAAGAGGAATTTTGAAGGTTTTCCCAAATTATCACAGTACAGGAAAATCCATCATGGCGGACCTTATGGGTCCTTGAGGCTTTTTTGTTCCTCATGAAAAATGAGGCATGCACACCAAGTTTCAGAAGAATTGGAGCAATGGGGTGGAAATGCCATCACAAAATCGGACTTTTGGGTGTGGCCTGTGGCGCCCCCTATGGTCCGATGTGGCCCATATTTGGTGTGGTGGTACCCACTTGGATGTAGTATCAATGTGTCAAATTAGAACATTATAAAAATACCAACAATAACAATAGGTTCCCTCCTACCGGAGGAACCTAATAATAAGTTGATTAAAGATTCAAAGAACAATACTTGGAATGCTGAAGCAGCATTCCAACAATAAGTTGAATAAAGATTCAAAGAACAATACTTGGAATGCTGAAGCAGCATTCCAACAATAATAATAATAAAGAGAAACAGGAAAACAATAGTGAGAATGCTGTTAACCCTCGTGCTGCCTTCGGGTCACATGACCCAAAGGTTCATAACGAACCATCGTTGTGTTTACCCAATTTTACCCAATACAAAAACAAATTAAAATAATTTTCTTTTAACCTTTGCAATGTGGGGGGTCTGAGACAGCCTAGCTGTTAAAAGAAAATGCTTCACTTTGTCTTTGTATGCGGTAAATCTGTCGCAATACGACGGTGGGTCACAATGACTGATGGGTCAGAATGACCCAAAGATAACACAAGGGTTAAGCATTCTCACAATAATAAATATATATGTGAGAGAACAAAGGTTGTGCACTTGCCGAAGGCAAAGCACACCCAATAATAATGAAGAGAAACAGGAAAACAATAGTGAGATCACAATTATAGAGAGAAACAGGAAAACAATAGTGTGAATAATAATATATATGTGAGAGAACAATGGTTGTGCTCGCCGAAGGCGTGAGCACACCCAATAATATATAAGTGAGAGAACAAAGGTTGTGCCCTTGCCGAAGGCAAAGCACACCCAATAATAAGAATAAGAATAGGTAGAAACACTTAAGGTGGCTTCGCGGCTTGGCCACCAAATATAGCCTAGTAAATGTATTCTTGTACTTCTTGTACTTGTAATTCTTGTACTCGCTGTGAAATATTTTACTGTTGATTGTTTTTTCTACAGGTACACTCTTGCACTCTTGTGGGGAGTTTCATGTTGTTGAATTGTAACTTGTTTAACTGCATGCTCTTATGGTTCTTCCCTTGGGCACTTATTTGGTTTTCCACAATGTATGCTTCATGTTTTGGCTGCTCGCAATGTTTGGGGCTATCTCGTTGTTATGATCAGTGACCTATGCTTTTTTGTAAATCTCTCTCTTGGAAGTCGCTTTGGATAAAAGCGTCTGCTAAATGCATAAATGTAAAATGTAAATGTAATGGTATTTTCACAGACTACATTGTGTACAGCATGGAGTTTATGGCATATGGATTTGATTGTAGGCTATAAAAACAAGTTCACAAAATGTTGTTTTAGGTTTGTTGAAAAGAAAGTGTTGCATACTTGAATAAACAAGTGCAACTGAGTTATTGGTTTATGCAAAATACACCCATCATTGTAGGTACATGTAGGATTACAGTTGCCACATTACAGTGCACTAGGTTCTCATTTACAGACCAAATTTAAGAAATATAACACAATGTGGCTACATCATACAAAGTATTGCTGTTGCTTGCCGTTTCATTAATCACACTTTGGTATAAGGTATTCAAACATGTTGCCCTCCGGGATCCCTCAGCGTGCCCGCAAACTTTTGCCACGCTGCATGAAGCCTAGTTGCTAAACTTACATTATAACACATACTTGGACAATTTTCCTTATCTCTATAGCTCTCACAATGCTACATGTGTTTCCTTATTCCTTTTATATTTCATTACCAGAAACATGCAGACTATCGGCTAGAACACTTGTCTTCCTGTGTACCTTACTGCAAGAAACTGGACAACAATGACTCACATACATTCACTGTCCAATGCCAAATTCACTCAAAACTCTACAGCAGCTTTGATACCTCAGTTTTAAATCTGTGATCCCCATCAAGGCATCCTGAAGAGCCTGCTCTTGTTCAGGCGTCAGAGCAATTGGAGGTGGTTCTACGATGACAGCCCGGTCTAGGTCATTATCAGCTTCAGCTTGCAACCGAGGTAGCTGAATATCAAATCTTCCCAACATTGTTTCCAAGCTTTCCTCTGTGTACGGATCCTCCCCAAACACTCTCTGTACAGCTGTGGCATTTTAGTGAATGTTTTCCAAGCATGCCGTCCATCCAGATTTGATTGGGTGTGCAGTTGTGCTCTGTGCGTAGACTGACTGTTCCATGCAACTCTGAAACAATCCAATCTATTTTGGATTTCAGGCAGGTATGTGTTGTGCAGTGAAAACCTATGTATGTGTTCATTTGGATCCAAAATCAGGTCTTCATCAAAAGAGTAAAAGAGATTGTAGAAACTGTGGATGACCTGGATGAACACATCTCTCCAAAGACGTTCAATCCGCTGGTTATGAACCGATCTGACAGTGATGTGGCTACCATGACCCTGTCCATTTAACAAAGTCATTAGCAGTGCAACCAAAGTGTTTTCACAAGTGGCTCTGACAAAATGTGATAGCACAGTTGTAGCAGTGTTGTTGGTACTGCATCTCAGGAACGTGATCACATGAGAATGGCCATCAATTCCACCGTGGGTCACAAATCCCCATCTAGAAGTGTTGTTACAAAAATGAAATGAATAAAAAATGAATGGAAAAACATATTAAATTGTACATTCATCTTAAAGATCCTGTAAAGTAAATTCCATGTTTTGCTTGTAAGAACATTATATACGTGTGAAATTAGTTCCTGAAAGCATGTGCAAAGCGCTAAAACTTTGTCGCACTGAAATGTGGAGTTAAACCGAACAGTTTCTCTTCCTTTCTATCTATGTCATTTTGCCCCATCTACGTCAGATCACTGAATGGTTCCTCCTGCTGTACTGTTATTGTAGCTTACATCAGCTAGATAGCTAGCTTCAGGATGTCTCCCACCACCCGCAACTGCATCTTCCCTGGATGCAAGAACTCCAGCTACGCTGCAACGCCATTTAAGTTCCCTGTTGATAATGAAAGGAAAAATAGGTGGATAGATTTTGTGAAGAGCCACGCTCATGGAAAACTTCGGATAAACTCCAACAGCCGCCTCTGCGCCACTGACCATTTCATGGCGGACAGTTTTAACATGGACCAGAGACAGATGGGGTTCACCAACACACGGCTTCTCTTGCAGCGCGGAGCCGTACCGAGCATCGCCCCCCCGGCCGTTCATCCTCCGGTCGCACCTGGACCATCCACCGCCGCCAGCAGTTCATCACTCAGTTCTGTGTGTTTGTTATAATTATACTAGATAACTTTTCCAGAGGTATCTCTGCTATAATTAGTGCAAACCGCTAACTTGATATTAGGCTACTCGGTGTACAATGATGGTATTTTGGTGAAATGGTAGCTAGAATGAAATGTGCTAGAAGTAGTTGGAGAGCTCACTGTCTGCTGTCTCTGCTGTAAATGTTTACTCCTGTGTTACAGCTCGGGGGAATATTTCATTTATATGCATCTGTATGTTTCACTCATTGAACAAATACATTCTAATTCTATACTGTTTTGTTCGGCTTGACGTAGCGTCCATTATCTGGGTCGTAGGTAGCTTACTTGAGAGAGGCGGTGCCTTCCAGCGAGGGGGCCGAGCTTCAGCTCCTTCAGGCGACACGCCCCCCCCAGTCTCGAACAGAGAAGACTGATGATTTTCTTACGATTTCAAAGCCTAATTTAACATACTTGTCGGTGTTTTTTTTCCATTAGAATTCGGATGGGTAGTTAATAACACAATATTCTGTGGTGTGGTGAACTTGAAACTCGTTTTTAATTCCACTTTACAGGATCTTTAATTTGATATAAATGTACCTATAAATTAAAGACAGATGTGTACATGCAGGCTTAATTTATGGACTGCTAATGTTCCTGTGGTTATACTACCATAATTCTAAATCAAGTTTCTCTATAAAAATCACAAGAACATGTTATGTGGTCACTAACACATTTACATTACATTTAATCATTTAGCAGACGCTCTTATCCAGAGCGACTTACAGTAAGTACAGGGACATTCCCCCTGAGGCAAGTAGGGTGAATTGCCTTGCCCAAGGACACAACGTCATTTTGCACTGCCAGGAATCGAACTGGCAACCTTCAGATTACTAGCCCGATTCCCTAACCGCTCAGCCACCTGACTCCCCAACACATTGACACTAAGATAACTGAGAATACACACTTGAAATGTTAAACTAAATAGTGTTAACTAATCATTTGTGATTACCGTATGAGACGCATGTGGTCATATGTACCATAAACTGTTTGGAAATGGCACATGATAACTGCGTCTTGCAACAACGTTGCTCCACCTCTGGGCTGCTGCAGCTGCGTCCACCCTGGTCAGCATCTCAGGAACCCTTCTTTTTTGAACCGTTATCCCCTCAGCCCGAAGGTATCCCTGCATCATCTGCATTTGAGAATTCAAATTTATTAAATAGGCAAAATCATACTGTCAAGACTCGTCTGGGTTCTTTGGTGGAGTTGAAGGCTTAGTTGTGCGATTGCCAATTGTGGCCTGGTCCCATGGAGCCTTCAACCTGGCCAATCTTAAGACAATGTGGCCAAGCTTGTCCTAAATTCTGTTTGCTCAGATTTACTTCCTGGTTAAGGAAATTCTGGTAAAAAAAAGCAGTCTGGATATTTGGACAGGTCTTAGACTAGAGGATTCCTGAGGCAAACTTTCCTGAAGCTGTACGATTGAGTGCGTTTACATGCACACTAACGCCGATCATAACCCGATAATGGCAATAATGCGATTATTAAACTGATCATGTAAACGCCTTTATCCGATTTCCTAAGTCGGGTTAAGGTCTTAATCGACGTATTCAATACGCGATAAAGACACCTGGATTTTTGTCCAATCATTCGATTCTTTGATGCATGTATACACCTTACTCGGCTTTCTTGCGGTTTTTGGAAACTGCGCATGTCTGCCACTCGTTTTGAAGTCACAGCGCATATGATTTAATTTAATTTAGCCTATCTAAATAAACAACCACATTTTTGCAGCATAGCCGGCTATGTTTCAACGGTTATTTTGTAAAGGTCAGTATCAACAGTTTAGGTTAGTTCAACCATGGCTGTTAGAGTTAAGTCACATCACTTTTGGTCTGAAGAGGAGACTAAATATATGCTAGTTCAGCTAAAAGAGTTCAATATACTCAAATTCATAGACGGATGGAAACATCGTAATGCGGAATTGTACAAACTGGTGGGACAAAAAATGAAGGATGCAGGCTTTATTCGCTCGATTGCACAAATTCGCCACAATAACACTAGTGGAAGTGACCATGCGTTGTTGTTTTTATGACGAGTTGAGCTATTTGTTGGCTAGCCGTCCAATGGCAAATACAGTTGCAATGGGAGTAGACATCGGTCTTGATGAGCTGAACCCAGCACAGGACGAGCAGGTGACAGTTAACTACAACGTCCCCACCCTACTCAGGTGAGTTGTAGGCTACTGTTTCTGTTTGGTATAAGTCAATCACTCAACTCGCTTCGTATTTTCACTTACTATTGGTAAAGCTAATCAAAGACGCTCTGTGGTGGCCTTTATTCGTGAAAAAATAAGTTCTAGTTAGTTAGACTAACATTTACTTGAAGTGGGAGGTCCAGAGCTGGATACCAGCCAAATACCATCTAGGCCTACCTCCAGGGATGCTGCTTCTGTGCAACAAGAATATACAGGTAGGCCTATAGGCTAAGTTTCCATACAGTAATGTCTAAAATAACCCAGAAGCTTCTGTAGTGCAGTGGGTGCTTATTAATGCTCAAAATGTAGCACCTGTAATAAAAGGATGCTTGTTATAGGCATTGGATTTGTCAATAACCATAGAAAAGTTCAATTTAAGTAACAGCCCAATAGTCGATATTCGTAATGTATATTTACTTCATATAACATTTCTGTTGTGGCAGGTGTGGGGGCTAGGAGACAGCAAGTAAGTTTACATTTACATTTAGTCATTTAGCAGACGCTCTTATCCAGAGCGACTTACAGTAAGTACAGGGACATTCCCCCGAGGCAAGTAGGGTGAAGTGCCTTGCCCAAGGACACAACATCAGTTGGCATGACCAGGAATCGAACTGGCAACCTTTGGATTACTAGCCCGATTCCCTCACCGCTCAGACTCCTGAAGTTCCGTGTCTACCTTGAGTACCCAGCATCAACAGTTTCTGGAGAGAATGCAGCAGCAGCAAAATCAATGGCTGGCAACACAACTGGCTGAGAGCCATAACAGAGAAGAAAGAATGATTTTGGCAGTTGTGGAGGCAAATTCTCAGTCCACAGAGCGGATTGTCAGCCTTCTGCTAGACGGCCTGCGAAACACCATGTCCCAACCCATGTTTCCTCCCTACCAATTCCAAGGATTTCATCAATCACATCCCCCTACACAACAAGCCTTTTCTGATTATGATTTAGAGCAATCAACCACTGAAAATAGGGGCAGAGAATACCAAAACTTGTAAATGTAATTGTTTTATTGTAATTAGTGCTGTCAGTTAAACGCGTTATTAACAGCGTTAACGCAAACCCATTTTAACAGCGTAAATGTTTTTATCACAAGATTAACGTTCTTTTTGCAATGTTGTTTTTAATTAAAAAACATTTGCACAACAAGCAATCCGATCCACTTTTCCATGTTGATAAGAGCATTAAAATGAGAAAAAATAATGGGACAAAAAGAAATCAAGGGACATTTAGAATAGATAGAAATGTGCGATTAATTGCGATTAATCGCGAGTTAACCCTTGTGCTGCCTTCGGGTCACATGACCCAAAGGTTCATAACGAGCCATCGTTGTGTTTACCCAATTTTACCCAATACAAAAACAAATAAAAATAATTTTATTTTAACCATTGCAATGTGGGGGGTCTAAGACAGCCCAACGGTTAAAAGAAAATGCTTCACTTTGTTTTTGTATGCGGTAAAGTTGTCGCAATACGACGGTGGGTCACAATGACTGATGGGTCAGAATGACCCGAACATAACACAAGGGTTAACTATGACATTAATGCGATTAATCGCGATTAAATATGTTAATCGTTTGACAGCGATGAAGAAAGTGTTTTGTCCGTCTCTTCATAAACGGATTGACTAAGTTCAGTTGAGTTCTGGATTTTAATAAGTATTATCAATCTGCAGATTGGAAGAGAAAACCAGGGGCCTGTTCCATAAAGGCCGCTCAAATAAGTTGGACTTAAAGTCCCAAACCAGACTTGAATTAGCTTAACAAGTCAAGCGGGGCTAAAGCGGTTCCATAAAGGCCAATTTCAGCTCACGCAGTCCTACTAATTCAAGTCAGATTTAAGTAGTCAAGCTAATTGCACGTGCACCCTATTCTTAAGCAGCCCGAGAGGTAAAACATGGATCATACAATCCACCACGGCAAAAGCAATGCACACGGCCACGTGACTTCTTCTAGAAAGAACGTTCCCTTTAAGCCGTGTAGTATGACAGCTCCCTCATCCACCGCTTCATCAAAATGAAACGACACGCCATGATTGACGTGAACGATAGGCTACGTAGGTCAAGGTCCCTTTTTATACCTTTAGTTACGTCGTTGATTAAGAAACAGACACCCTCTAAACACATGTAAATTTACTTCTTTTTTTTTACAATAACTTTTTTTGTTTTAAATAAATAGCCTACTATTAATCAATACATTACCCAGTAGCCTAACTTTTTAACATGGTTGTGTCGGGAAAATGGAGGATATAGATGTAGCCTATGGATTTAGGTTTGTTTTGCAATTGTAGACTGTTAACAACTATATAGCTATGATAATTATACTCGGATAATTTAGATTGAGATAGGCCTATGCCTGATGCCTAAACATTTGAAATCACAAACTACTGTAGGCTAGCCATAGGCTACGTTTAACGTGGTGTGTATCAAATCATTGTTCATCATTGTTTAATGCATTAGGCTAAATGTTGTAGCCTATGTAGGCTATTTAAGTTGATTTTCTATCAATGTTGAACATATTGAACTGATGAGAATAAGAAAATAAGAATATCCGTGGTAAATCATCGTTTTCCCGTTAGGTCTGTGTTACAGGAAGGTCTGGTTAAGCACCAAGTCACGCTAAGCCTGACAGTTAGCCTGCCCCGGACCAGACTAGTTTCGCAGACTAAGTTGCCATAGTAACCGAGTTCGAACTACGTTGAGCTAGCTTTATGGAACCGAATGAACTAGAAATGAGTCTGACTAACTGACATAAGTCTGGCTTATTCGGTAAACTCGCTTTATGGAACAGGCCTCTGACCCCTGACAATAAAATGACAACACAACACCAGGCTTAGGTCTCAATCATGTCTCTCTCAGCTCTGAAAGCCGGAGGACCATCTTTTATAGGGCACAAGAATGTAAACATAGATTGTGACAGTCAGGCAGTAATGACGTTTCAACAGTCTCAGAGAAAGAGATTCACTGATCCCAACACATGACAACTCTCAGACTAGAGAGTTCATAGTTGGAGCTCTCCTTGTAGTCATGACAAGGAACGTTTAGCCAGTACTTTCTCCTGACCCCGAACATCTATTAACCCTGACACATAGACACAATATACTCTTATTAATAGCAAGCTTACATGAGAACTAACTAGTATCTAACTAGTAACTAGTAACTAGTATCCAATGACTAGTTCTATTGATTAGTGAATAATGTAAGCACACAGGAAATCCCATTTTCTTCCACATTGACAGCACTAATTGTAATCAATAATAATTTTAATTATTTGATTGAGTTATGAGTTATAATGATAGTTGTTGTTTTTTTAAACCTCTTTTTATTGAGAAATATAGGCTGGATTATAAACAGAGAAACATCAGCACATGTACATGAGTTTTCCTTTTTCTTACACAAAACACACCCCTCCCGGCCCACCCCATCCTGCCCCCGATTGGACCAAATAAAAGAAAGGGTAACACTTTATATTAAGGTACACATATAACACATTCAACTGACATCTTCTTGGTGTATAAAGGAGTATAAAGCTTAAAAGTATAAAGGTGTATAAAACTTCAGAAACTCTTTCTCAGACAGTTATACAGGATATTTTTTCTTGATGTCATGCAAAAGCATTCCAAGTGGTCCATTTCTGTGATGGTTTCCACGCCAGTAAGTCCACTCAATTACATCTAAGTGATCTTTTAACATATTTAGTGTGCGGTTCCCTCTTTGTCTCCAGATAGTTGACTTGCAAACACCCCAAAGTCTCTCCAGGTTTTGT
Source organism: Osmerus eperlanus (assembly GCF_963692335.1). Taxonomy (NCBI): domain Eukaryota; kingdom Metazoa; phylum Chordata; class Actinopteri; order Osmeriformes; family Osmeridae; genus Osmerus; species Osmerus eperlanus. The sequence goes on from NC_085024.1 coordinate 7,572,493, forward strand.
GTATGTGCAGCTGTAACGGGGTCAACAAAAAATTCTTGATGGTTGACAGTCAGGTGATTGCAGAGGTGTCAAAAGTATTCACATTCATTACTCAAGTAGAAGTATAGATACTAGGGTTTAAAAATACTTCTGTATAAGTTGAAGTATCAATTCAAGCTTTTTACTCAAGTAAAAGTATAAAAGTACTGGTTTCAAAACTACTTAAAGTATAAAAATAAAAGTAGTAAGGGGAAAAATGCCATTAAGGACAAAAGCTTAGGCACAGGGGTCTATAATGCACGACCCCACCTCCCCCCAAAAGGCCATAATGACTTGTTATATTGAAATGTTAATGTTGAAAAATCTGGGCTGCACCTGTTTATTAGCCTGGCTCTGCCCTCCTACGTACTTCCGCTCAATTTGGATTTTGCTTCTGTACTAGGTCTGGCCATTCGGTAAGTAAGTCAGATTTTTCAGGTTGATTTTCTACCGGCGAATCAGCGAACAGAGGGAGTGGCTGAGAACGATGACGTTGATGTTGTGCGCTAGTTTGTGTTGTAGTTCCGTAATGGCGACGGAGAAAGATGCGAGCGAAGCCATTCGGTCCGTTGTGGCAACACTGCCGAATATCTATAAACTAAAGCCGGAGCAAGAACAAGTTTTGCTGATTTTTGTTGGTGGCCATGATGTTGTGGCCCTCCTCCCCACGGGGTTCGGGAACAGTTTGATTTTCCAGCTACGGCAGCTAGCTCTGTTACAGTAGTGGTGAAGGAATTGGCTAAGGCGAACGCTAGCGATTGGTTATGGCAGATCAGAGTGGCTCTGGGCAGATCCAATAGTTTTAAACTTCAACAGAGTACCTGCCTACAAGGAAGTCAATGCTTGTCAATGGAGCGAGGCCAGACTCTCTGTACAAATGAAATGTACGAGAGTCTGGTTAGGACCAGGCTACCTGTTTATGCCCATTGAAAATGAACGCATTTTAGTACAATGCAAATACATTAAAGAACCATATATGTGTAGCCTACTACCAAGCATTAACATGTGTTTCATGGAGCGCAAGATATGATGACTAGTTGCCTATAAGTATTGTAATGCTGCAAAAAGTCAAACTTCAGAGGCATGTTATCAATAGCCTTTATTCAAATTAGACGGCGAGTTTGTGAAAGCCATTAGCTCGTGGTAGCCTACTTGGGTGCGCAGAGCTTGCAGCGCATTCGAAAGGAGTTGTTTTTGCATCCAAACATGTCGAAAAATTCTTCCAGGTACGGCCAGGGATGTAGAAGCGTTGGCTAATCTTCCTAGCTACCAACCTCCTCGCTGGTGCTCGAGTTCTCTTGAGTCTCTGCCACGGACATCTTCGTAGGCTACACACGTCTGCTATTTCCTTGCTGGAGTTTGACGTGATTGTGTGTCATGTGCAGGTGATGGATCACGTATAAACCAATAGGGTGTTGGAATGGTATATGTTTATACTTCTCATCCAACCACAATCAAATTCACTCTATCTAACTTTGGAATAGGGAACCTATATGGGTTAATATGTTTCAAACTACTAGTTAAATAGTAATGAGCAAGACCTCACTTTAGAATGAAACACATTCTTAGTTATAAATACTTAATTTAGAGTGAGGAAATACCTGTAGTTAATGGCCTAGTAGTTGTAGAATATGGTCATGCATAATATGTCATTAATAAGTGGTAACTAATGACTAATGAAGTGTCAAGTTGCAACTAATATGCATGCTAATAAGCAACTAGTAAAGGGTGAATATGTATAACTTAATATAAAGTGTTACCAAAGAAAGTATTAACAATACAGACAGTTGCACTGTTGCTAAATTCTAAGGTTATGATGTATATTTGTTAAAGGGACGATTGATTGCAAAACCGATTTTACCTTGTCATAGTTGAAAAATGACAGTTTGGTGTGTAAAATAGACATACAGTGAACCTCAAAGTCCATTGAAACCTCTTTCCTGTCAAAATTTCACTTCTCACTACTATTTTGAAACTGCAACTTGCAAACGCTAGCTTTTGAAACAGTGCAACTTGTGACGTCACAAGTTGCAGCATCTTTGTCACGCCCCAAAATTTACATTTACCCGTCCTCTGGTTTTCTGGTCCAGGAACATAAACAGAGGTTGCGTAGATCTCCAACACTTTTCTAGCTAGCTGCGCGCTGCTCTGTACTTCCACAGGAATTACAAATAAGAAAGTTAATAAGTTTTCAAGATATTGAAAATGGAGCGCCGTAAATGCAGTGTTCCAGGTTGTACCGGGAATCCTGACACTTTTCACCATCTTCCCAAAGAACAAGACACTAGACAGGCATGGCTGATGTTAATCTATGGGAATATCCATATTTATTAACACTGATTTGCAAGGAATGCAAGAACAGCTAGATAGCGAAAGCTCCTAGACTGTAGGCATGTAAACTAGTTTAGCTTGCTAATGCAAGAATGTGTGATGATTTAGCCTAGTTTATTGGCAATGGGGCTAACGTTATTTCATGTTCCTGACTGTGTTTCATTCAAATAAATAACCCATGTTGTCATGTAAATCTACAATTCAAGATGCATGTTTGTCCAGATCTATTTTTCAGCAAGATAGCTAGAGCTACCTGAAGCTGAGTTGAATCACGATAGTTTGTTTGCTAAGCTGGAGTGCTAACGTTACCCACCTAAGGCGATCCTGTTGTGTTTGCTTTGACAACATAAGTGGAAACAACTAACGTAATCATTTCAAATGATATCTAGTCAATCTGTTGAAAACAGTGTTGTGTAGACACAATAGATTTATTTGTTCGTTGTTATTTCAAGTCTCCACCTTCGTTGTTTCAGTGAGTGCTGTTGGCCGTGTTGTGTCTTTGCTCCGCAGCTTCATTCGTTGTAAACCATCCAATCAGCCTGCAGCTAATCTATATATTCATGAGCATACCATAAAAGGAGAAAACCTAGCGTTTTTTCCAGGGAAAATTTCACTGGATGTATCAGGGGGCATAGAACAGCACCCGGGCCATTTTCAGCCCAACTAATGTTAAATACCCTATTCTGAGACCTTAAGGAACAGTGTGAAATACCCCAAGAAACAGTAAATTACCCCTTTAATGTTTTGTTAAGATGTGTGTATATCATATTCATTGTTTACAATACACCTAAAAATGGGTCTATACAGAAAATCTCTTAAAATACTTGATGGCTCTAGCGCATGTGCTGTCTCCGTAGTGGAAAGTTTGCTGCCATGTAGGTAGTCAGGGCTTGTCGAACAGCCTGACCTCCTGGGTCTGGAGTTGTGTTTGCTCTTAAACCTGGTTGGGGTATTGTCCTTTCCAAACTTGCTGCTTCCTCCATCCAAGTATGGCTGATGCCATCTTTTTCACGCTCACAGAAGTTATGCAATGCACAGCAAATTCCAACCACATAAGGGGTGAACGTGAAATGAAAGTCACTTCGTTTGATGTGCGTTTTTAAACAACATTGATTGTCGTAGAACATTTGCATCATGTGCACTTCCTGGCACTTTGCAATTTATATTCCAGAAGCAGTAAGTGTCATCTACCACTCCCTGGAGAATGTACGAGGTCCAGCCCTTTCTGTTCACAAAATCCATCAGTATCCATCAGTCGGTGCCAAAACAGGAATGTGTGTGCCATCAATGCATCCTACTATTTGAGGAATATGGAATACTTCTTCAAATCTTTTTGCAGTTGCACAGGCCTCTTCCACTGAGGGGACTTTAATTAGTTGCCTGACGACCGACGACATCATTCCCTTACAAAACATGTACATGCATTTCTGCATAGTGCATTTAGCGACCCCAAACTGGTTGGCCACTAATCTGTATTCACAGCAGCTTCCCAGTTTATACAGACAAATTGCCACTCGCATCTGTAGGGGTAGGGGGGCACGTACAGTCTCCTTTCTTCCTCCGTTGAGGGCTCATGACCTGATCTAAAAAAAAATTCCCTCTTATTTCTCTGGTTTCCTATTGAATCATAGGTGGCCCAGAGTCCTTGGATCATGACTACCTGGCCTGACAACACCAAGCTGACCTTGTCCAAAGCCGCTGTCCACAGCCCACATGGTGGACCTTGTCTACCTGGTTGGACAGCTCGTCTGGATTCAGCCTGAAGAAAGGACACAGTTCACCTATGTTTATTGAGCTGCTGGTCTTCTGAACATGCAAAAATATTAATGTGAATTTAAAGGTAATCCAATCTGATATCAGCAGCAGAAGACAACCCCTTGTAGTCCGACTATACTATTTGATTGATATTTGATATGTCAGCAACGTTAGATCAGAGGATTGTGCACACATTGTGTACAAGCTTTAAAGTATGTTGTACCTTTACATCTCATGTGCTAGGGATAAGTAGAGTTATTAGAGGGGGCATAAAATTGATCATATCTTCATTTATCTTACTAGCTAATGGATTGTACTGTGCCCTCTATTTTGGTTGTCTATTCTGTTGCTGCGGGTTCTCCATTGCATCATCACTGTGGGGATGAGATGGGTTGTTTATGATGGCCATCAGCTACTCTCAGCCTCCTCCTCCAAGCTGTCCAGCATGATCCCCAGCAGAGAACTCACCTTTGATGAAGAAAGTATCTTGTCTCGTCTTCATTAACGGAGACTAAGTTCAGTTCTGTATTTTTATAAGTGACTAAATGTTTTAGTATTATTGATCTGCAGATTGGGAGAGAAAACAGACCAATAAATGACGGCACAACACCAGGCTTAGGTCTCAATCGTGTCTCCCAGCTTCAAAGGCAGGAGGATCATGTTTTATAGGGCCAAATTAAGTCAACATATATATTGATAGTTGGGCATTAATGGTGTTACAACAGTCACAGATAAAGATTCACAGCTCCCAGCCCATGACCACTCATAGCAGAGATAGATCATAGGTGGAGCTCTCCCCGTCATCACAAGGGACGTTTACCCAGTACTTTCTCATAACCCTGAACATCTACTCAACCTGACTACACACAATCTACTCTTATCAATAACAAACTCACATGAGAAAATACTACAGGGTTTCCGCAGGGTCTTAAATTCTGAACTTAAAATTTAAGGCCTTAAAAAGTCTTAAAAACGGCTAGATTTTCATCTGAGGTCTTAAATTTAATCTAGTCAGGTCTAAAAAAAAGTTTTACCCTCGTTCATTTCCAGAAACGCTGGCCGCAGACAGTTATTATGAAGTAGCAAAAAATAATTGAGTCGTAGCCTACAGAGCGGAGCTCTAGAGTCGTTGCTACAAAACCAGCAGAACGCTGCCCTCAGAACGTTGGTTCGGTGTGTTGTAGTTCTTTCTGTGGGATCTTGGTGTTGGTACGTATGCGGTGATAAAACTACAAATCCTGTGATAAATGCAACACCTGCCCGCGAAATACGTCTGCGTCTCCAGTAGCGGAGCCAGCGGGGTGTCCGGGTGGCACTGGACACCCCTGACATCTGATTGGCCACCCCGGGTGCCACCCCAAAATGTAATTCGCTACTGGAAATGTGATGCTGATTGACATCTCATTTGACCTCTTGTTGAAAGAAGCATTTATTTTTCTGTGTTGCGGTGCATTATTCAAATCGAAGAGAGACGTTTGTTGCGAGATACAGAAGAATAAGAACAGACAGCAGAATGGAGAATATTTCCACAGCTCCACAAGCTCTTTTCGCGATTGAAAAAGGCATAATATTTGAAGTTTTAAGGTTTGCATTGGGGTTAGGTTTCCTGAACATTTTTTACGAATGTTGATTAGCCTACAGTAGCTGTGTAAGTTAATGTTAGAACTTAGATTCTAATAACAGACAAACTGAGACAGTCAGTAGGCTTGTACTACGATTTTACAGTTTTATTGTGCTTGTGCGGCTTATATTTCAAAGCAGTTTATAATCCGGTTTTAGAACAAAAAAGTGGCTTTGTCTTAAGATCTCTACAGACCGTGCAGCTAATTTAATGCTCAACACTTGAACGGGGGCTTATTACTTGAAAGAGGAATTATTTAGGCTACCTCAGTTACACTATCAGGGCTTGGAAATACAGTGACTTGCTAAAGTAGGAAAATGGCTAGTAGAACGTAACATTTCATAATAATTTCAGTTAATCAAACAGCTGCAAGACCCAGTGAAATGTTATAGGCTAGCTAGCTCTAACAAAATAACGCTAGCATCGCTAACAACATTACTAATTCAACTTTGGTAGTGTAATCGAGCTCTTTGTAAGTTCCTTTTAGATCTAATTGTATATGATCCTGTGGACAAAAAGACACGGACGCGGTCTCTTTTCATAACTTGTATTTTACCACTGCTCTTCTTGACATCGCTATTCGAACAGCCCTCACTGATTTCACAAATGCGTTCAGCATCAAGACTACGGCAACTCCCGAGGGACAAAACACCCTTGTCCGTTATCACAGAAAGTCTGCTACATTAGGCTATCTTCAGGATTTGCAAGTTAGCTAAACTTATACTATATCTAAAATAATTTTGTATTCTGTATAATGAAAACAGTGACCCAAGACTTTGGACTATGGACCCCCTGAAGTAGCCTTGGCCACCCCATGTATACAACTCTAGTTCCACCACTGTGCGTCTCCTCACAGTTTGTTAAAGTTCGGCTACGTGTGGAAAATGGGAAAGTGTACTTTCAACGAGACATGCCTAGATCACAGCGATTTCCGCTGTTGGTTACAAGCGGTACCCAGCTCCAGGTAGGAGGCCCGCTGCAAACTTTGCCTAAAGAAATATTCAATTGGGTGTGAAGGTGCTGGAGTCACACACTCACTCACACACTTTCTCTCTCTATTTGAGGGCAAGTTTGTTTTACCCTATTTTCATTTTGGGGGTAAGGTTTTGGGGATTTGGCACGTTGTTGGGTGTGGAAGGTTACTAATGTGATTAACCTATGTGTAAAATGAATGCTTTTTCAATTACTGAATTCATTTAAATAAAATAATTTTTTCAGAATTTCTTTGATTTGATTTAATTTTGCTAATGCTAAATCTTAAATTTCGAACTTTATGGTCTTAAAAAGTCTTAAATTTGACTTACTGAAACCTGCAGAAACCCTGATACTAAGTATCCAATGACTAGTTCTATTGATTTGTGAAAGCTCTATTGATTAGTGAATAACTTAACTACATGGGAAATCCCATGCATGCATGTACAGTGAGACAGACACAGTGACGCAATGTGTGTCCAAGTTAGGACAGTAATTGGAATGCTTAATAACACCCATTGGAAATGCCAACGTCCTAGGAATTAATGACTGCATCTTTTGTTATGAACCGCATCATTTCAACATATTTGTGAAATAATAAAACACAATGTCTGCCTTTGCCCTCCCTCATGAAAAACATAGGCCTACTTATGTAAAATGAGTTGGTTTTGGATTGTGTTGGACGGATTAGCATCTATTACTAGCTCCAAGAGGAAAGTTTAGTAGTTTTATTACAAATAATTTAAAGCTTAATGTATGCCAGTAGTGCTTCAAAGTATTGGGTGGTATAGTCTCATATATTGTCGTGCGTACAATACATTAATAAACATTAAGACAATTATTACGTTTTTTGGGGTCACAAAACATCCATTTTACATTTAGTCATTTAGCAGACGCTACAATGGCCGCAATGGGCAACGCTCTTAGCGTAGAAAATGTTACGCCTTTGCAATGTTACTAATGACATGATAGTCATTAGCATACATTGTGGATATCAATAATTGCACAGCAGAATTCAGAATTGAATTGTTGATATCAAAAATTCAAATTCTTGATATCCAAAATGAAATTGTTGATATCCCAAATTCGATTTGGTTTCCAGACTACCTGGTTTTCGTAAGCATGCCAGCTATGCGTTCACCTAATAGCAGCACCTGCCGTCGGCCTCTATCACCAGATTCGTCACAAATTCACAAACATTATTGGCTATTTTCAAGTCGCATCTCATATTTGCTGCTGTAGGCTGAGAAAATAAAAAATGTGCAAGCTCGCATGAAGTGGGATTCGATCGCACTAGAGCAAAAACACAAATATGACCGTTTGTCCGTTGCTATACAATGCGAGCTCTTCATGCTCATGGAGTGAATAATCTTTCAGTCACGTATTTATCAACTACCTTGGCATTCAGGCAACATTTTGTTTTGGGTTCATCGAAAACAACTGGTTAGCATGGGCACACCACACAATACCCGAATGTAGGCTAGTCACGTATTTGGGGTTGTCTCGAGGCAATAGCCAGTATTTACCACGATACCACAGCCCCTTATGAAACTACATATTACAAATTAATACTTAGATTGTCGCTGTTAACCCAGACAATACGAGAAGCAAAAGGAAGAATCTCTTTAACCCCTTGGTGGCTTTCTACACTTGCCGTCTTGCACACAAACACGGTGCTCGATAAGTCTCAAACTATTTAAGACTTTGTGATCAATGTCTATTAGGGATGGGACGTATGGCACTGAAGCATCGATGCTTGTGTCGCAAAACCAACACTAGGGCTCTGTCTCTGTCGACTAGTCGATTTTCTAGTCAATATGGTTGACTAAGATTGTACTGGATGCCGGGCTGCCTTATGGCCAGTGTTGGGTGTAACGCGTTAAATTACTTATCCACTGAAAAAGTAAAGTAAGGGATTACTATTCATTTTTAATTAATTTAATTACAGTTACTTGTAATGTACTTGCGTTATATACTGTAGCGATCTCAGTCACTCCGCAGAGAGGTTTTTCTGGAATGATCGTTTTATTACTTCACATCAATGCACTGCTACTAAACCGTGAGCACGAAGAGGCTCATCAACCAGAAACACATCAACTTATTCAGGTGTCCCCGCCCCCGTAGTGCATAGCAACCCCCACATGAGCTTCCGCTGCTGCCAGAGCAAGGACACCAGCACACAGGCACATATACATCACAATGAACATGAACTTGAACAAATCAACACATACAAGACACTACATTACCCCCCCCACTACAAAGTCCCTCGTCCCCGAGGGAACAAACAAAGTCTGCATAACGACGGGGCAGTCTCCTTGGCCCTTTGTGGACGTGAGGCGGGGGGTAACAGGCTTAACCCGGGGGCAGGGGAAGTGGGCTGAGACCCCGGGGACACAAGGACAGAGTCAGGGTCACCCCCACCAGGCTCTGGCTGTGGGGAATGCGGTGTGTGTGTGTGTAGTGCAGGGGGTTGGGTGCGTGGGGTACCTGGAACCTGGGGTAAGGCATTGCCTTGATAGGGGGCCAGTCTGTCTCTGTGCAGTGCAACCTTCCGTCCTCGTGGCGGTAGCTGCACCCGATACACCACCTCCCCCATCCGCTCCAACACCCTGCAGGGCCCCACCCACTGACTGTCGAGCTTTGGACACCGGCCCTTCTTTCTTTGTGGACTGTAAACCCAAACAAGTTCTCCAGCCTGGAAATGCCTACCCCGTGCCCGCACGTCATAATTGCGCTTTTGCCTTGCCCCAGCACTTTCCTGCTGTACCCGGGCAAACGCATGGGCAGACTCAAGCCTGTCCTGGAGCCTCCTAGCATATTCCGGGCCTGGGGAAACCACAGGGGCGTCCGGGGGCCGCCCAAAGGCCAGCTCTGCTGGTGTGCGGAGCTCCCTCAATAGCATGAGGAGTGCTGGGGAACACGTGGTCGACTCCTGGACTGCAGACCGGCACGCCATGAGCACTAGCGGCAGATGCTCATCCCAGTCTCGCTGATGCTCCGATGTCAGTATGGCCAGCTGCTGACCCAGTGTGCGGTGAAGCCTCTCCACGAGCCCGTCACTTTGAGGCCGTAACGGGGTGGTGCGTGTCTTCTGTATGCCCAGGCAGCTGCACATGGCAGCGAACACCTGGGACTCAAAATTTCTCCCCTGGTCGCTGTGCAGTGTGTCAGGCATCCCAAACCGGCTGGGTATGCCTCCCAGCAGGGCATCTGCCACTGTCTCTGCTTCCTGGTTTGGGAGGGCATAGACCTCTGGCCACTTTGTGAAATAGTCAATAACAGAGAGGATGTAGACATTACCCTTGTTTGTGCGGGGAAGCGGGCCCATCACATCTACAGCCACTCTCTCCATGGGGGCCCCCACTACATGCTGCTGCAGCGGGGCATGTGACCGACCTGTTGGGCCTTTCCGTGCAGTGCATAAGTCACACCGTCTGCAGAAGTCTTCTACGTCCCGCCGAAAGTGGCCCCAATAGAAGCCTTGACGGAGGCAGCGGAGCGTTTTGGTCACACCAAAGTGGCCTGACCCCGAGGCTCCGTGCATGCCCTGCAGTACAGCTGTCCTCAGGCCCTTGGGGACCACCAGCTGCCAACGCTCCTCCCCTGTAGCAGGCTCTTTCCACGCCCTCTGCAGCACCCCGTCGATCAGACGCAGCGAGTCGAACTTTGACCACAGCCCTTTAGTGGCCTGTGAGAGTCTTGCCACCTCTTCCCATGGCGGCCTCTGCTGTGACTCCAACCACTGATGCACAGGGAGTAGGTCGGGGTCGAGTTCCTGCTGTTGCCTCCATTCCCCCACGCTCACCATCTGCAGCTCCTGGCAGTCAACCACTTCAGCCCACCGCCTTCTGTTGCTGCTCCTCCTCACACAGCTCCTGCTCCCGACTCTCCCTCCGTTCACAGTGGTGGCACCCGTCTGCAGCACACGGGCGACGGGAGAGGGCATCTGCATTGCTGTGTTGAGCACCACTGTAAAGTTATAGGCCTGGAGCTCCTCCAACCACCTGGCGACCTGCCCCTCCGGCTCCCTGAATGACATCAGCCACTGGAAAGCTGAATGATCGGTTCTCACAGTGAAGAGCAGACCGCACAGGTAATATTTAAAATGGCGCACGGAGAGCACCACTGCCAGGAGCTCTCGCCGGGTCACGCAGTAGCGCTTCTCAGCCTTGTTGAACACCCGGCTGAAATACGCCACCACCCTCTCCCCGTCTGCACCCACCTGAGACAGCACTCCTCCAGCACCCACCCCACTGGCATCAGTGTCCAACATAAATGGGAGAGAGGGTCAGCTGGAGCCAGCACAGGGGCATCGCTGAGGGCCCGGCGCAGCTGGTCTAACGCCCCCTGGCATGCATCTGTCCAGACAAACTCTCTGTCTTTATGCAACAACTGGAACAGAGGGGCAGCGATGCACGAAAAACCCCGTACAAACCTCCGGTAGTATGAGGCGAGGCCCAAGAAACTTTTCAAGTCCTTTTGAGTGGACGGGACGGGCCAGTCTGCCACTGCCTGCACTTTGGCTTGCACAGTGCTAATTCCCTCCCGCCCCACTCTGTGTCCCAGAAAGGTCACCTGCCGCTGCATAAAATGGCACTTATCCGGGTGGAGTTTCAGCCCTGCTTCCCGGATCCTCTCCAGCACGCGCCGTAATGACAACAGGGTGGCATCGAAAGAGGGTCCATGTGCTAAGATGTCGTCCAGATAAACCAGGCACTCCTGGCGTGGGATGCCAGTCAACACCTGATCCATCAGTCTGGCAAAGGAAGCAGGGGCGTTGCACAATCCAAAACTGAAGACCTTAAACTGCCAGAGCCCACGTCCAGTGCAAAAGGCAGTCTTTGGTCGGGCAGATGGGGCGAGAGGCATCTGGTAATAGCCAGAGCGAAGGTCCAGCGAGGAAAACCAGGCAGAGCCTGAGACTAAGTCCAGAGACTCATCCACCCGGGGTAGTGGATATGAGTCTTTCCTAGTTACCCCATTCAGTGGCCTGTAGTCAGAGCAGAGGCGCCACTCACCATTCTTTTTGGGGACCATGACCACTGCAGCTGCCCAGGGGCTATCTGATGGCTCGATGATGCCTGCCTGTAGCATGTTCCCGACAGCTTTGTCACACGCCTCTTGCCGTGCCAGTGGAAGCCGGCGGGGACGGCACTTTATCGGGCGGGCGTCCGGTGTCAATCTCATGCTCCACCAGCTGTGTCCGCCCAACGTCATCCTCCCTCAGTGCAAAGCTGTCTTTGAACTCCACTAACAGCCGCCACAACAGCTCCTGCTGTTGTGAGTCCAGGTCACCACAGTTCTCCATCCAGATTTTCGTGATGGCAGAACGCGCTGTCTCCTCCTCCGTCTGGGGCAGCAGGGCCGGAGACGAGCAGCCCATGCTGTTGGGGGCTGGCACTGCCAGCAGGGATGGAGGGGAGTTGGTTGCTGTCACCTCTGTCTCCAGCTGAGAGGGAGGTAACTGAACAGCAATGCTGTGGGCGTGGAGGGGTGGCCTGTTAGGGGAACACGCACTCTGATGTCGTGAGGGGTTTTGGGGAAAAGTGGGTGTGGCCTGCGGCTCTGCCGTACCAACTTCTCGTGCCGGCAAAGTAATGGGTGCAGCAACTGGTGGTGTCACGGCCGACAACGCGATGACAGGCCAGTCCTGAAACCTCAGCGTGCCTCTGCCCAGGTCCAGCTGACAGCCCGTGGCCTTCAAGAAATCCAGTCCTAGTATGCACGGGTCCTGCACGCTTGCCACCCACACTGGGTGGCGGACAGCTTTTCCCCCCACAGTCAGTGTCATTTCTCCCCTGCCTTTCATGGGTGCCAGCCCGCCCGTGACTGTGCACAGCTGCACAGTGGTGGGCTCTAACTGAGTCCAGCCTGGCACCACATCAGGTCTTACCAGCGTCACTGTGGACCCCGCGTCCACCAGAGCAGAGCAGGGAACCCCCTCTACGGTCACTGGGACGTGACAAAAGTCCCCAACACAAGTCCGCCTCACCACTACCACAGGCTCCGTGGGGATGTTGTCGTCTGCTTCTGGGGGAAGTGGGCCCTGACTTCCCCGTCCGTGCTGTCGGGCCCTTCCTGCAGACGACGAAGAGGATGGGGCTGGGGTTCGCACAGCCTCCCCTATGCGGACCCCGCGTCGTTTCCCGGACCCTTGGGTGCTTTTGGGCACTGCCTGAGGAGATGACCAGGCTGGCCACACCCCCAACACACCCTGGGTGATGTGTGCGGGGTACGGGTTGACTGGATAGACATAGCCCGTATTAGTTCCGTCAGCTCAGATGCCCATGCTGGCTTTTCCAGGCCAGCGTTGGTGCCCACTGCCACTCTTGTTAAGGGCATGCTCTCACTGTGGCTACCTCCAGCTGGCGCACCCCACACAAACTCCCTCTCCACTGCCAACTCCAATGCAGCCTGCAGAGATCGAGGGTGCTCCAGCTGCACGTGCACACGCAGCTCAGTGGGGGACAGAGCTCTGACGAACTGGTCTCTTGCAACTCGCTCTGCACATCAGGTGGCATGTGTGCGTATGCCCGCCGAGTGAGGCTCTCAATGTCATTTGCTAATGCCCGCAGGGGCTCCCCTGGGAGTCTGTACCTGTTGCTGAGTTCATTTTTCAGCAGGCCAGGCTGCACACATTGTCCAAAGTGCCTCTTTAATGCAGCCACCAAAGCCCCATAATCATGCCTGTCCTCTGGGCTAACCAACAAAAGGCATTTTAATGCATCGTCTGTGAGGCACATTGCAAGCTGCAGGGCTTTCTCTCTTTCTGTCCCTTCCCCCGCGTGAGCCAGCAACTCAAACTGTGCATGGAAGGCCTCCCAATCTGACTTACCCCCGTACTTGGGTGTTTTCACTGAGGACCATGTACTACGGGCGCCGCCATGATTTACGTTGTTACAGTCACAGTCCGCCCCTCCCCCTCTCTGCGGATGCTCTGCGCGGGACCTTGCACCTGCAGCCATGCCAGCCTCTGGACCACTGTCTCCCTCCTCCTTAACTTTCACGCCAGAAAAGTCCTCCTTACGCAAAACAATGTCCCCCACAATAAACGTAGCCGCTAGCTAAACTGATAATTAACTACCAAAAAAAAAAACGATAATGAACTTGTCTCCCGACCTGTCTGTCACTTTAGTTAAAGTTTACTTCTGACACCAATTGTAGCAATCTCAGTCACTACGCAGAGAGGTTTTCTGGAATGATCGTTTTATTACTTCACATCAATGCACTGCTACTAAACCGTGAGCACGAAGAGGCTCATCAACCAGAAACACATCAACTTATTCAGGTGTCCCCGCCCCCGTAGTGCATAGCAACCCCCACATGAGCTTCCGCTGCTGCCAGAGCAAGGACACCAGCACACAGGCACACATACATCACAATGAACATGAACTTGAACAAATCAACACATACAAGACACTACAATACTGTAAATTAGTCAAACAATCCTGTATAAATCAATATTGAATTTAAATCTAAATTTATCGTCTTACAGTGCGTGTCCACTGCAGCGACGCGAATCGCTTGCCATCGCTCGCCTTCCCACAGTTCACCACGCTCGGGGGCGTTTCAAACAGATTAATGTAAAATGTAGTTCTCTAAAGTCACTGTTGTAGTTGTCATGGCCAAGTGTGCAGACTTGGGTTTACGTACTTGCAACATCGATCAAAATACAACTTGTATACAAAATACAAAACTGTTTAACCCTTGTGTTATCTTCGGGTCATTCTGACCCATCAGTCATTGTGACCCACCGTCGTATTGCGACAGATTTACCGCATACAAAGACAAAGTGAAGCATTTTCTTTTAACCGTTGGGCTGTCTCAGACCCCCCACATTGCAAAGGTTAAAAGAAAATTATTTTAATTTGTTTTTGTATTGGGTAAAATTGGGTAAACACAACGATGGTTCGTTATGAACCTTTGGGTCATGTGACCCGAAGGCAGCACGAGGGTTAATAGACATAAACGTTGAAGTGTAAAAAACGTTTTATTATATTACTTAAAGTCTGCTAATCTGTCGATACAATAGGGAGTTCCAGCCGGGCTAGCTAGCTAGCGTTTTTACCACAGAACGAAGTTACGTAATGTGACTAGACTGAATTTGAAAGTACAAGCACCAACAACTTCAGCAACCTTGCGCCATGCATTGTTTTTTATTAACATCTCTGTACGAATACAGCTATGTATCGTACAGGACTGGGTAAGCAGCCACACAAACGATTAGTTTCTCCTCCACCTTGAAACCTAGAAATGTTCACCATGGTTGCTACGTTACGAGAAACAAGAAAACACTCCGATTGGCCATCGCTAGCGAAAATCGCTCCTCATTTGCATAAAGTTGAGAAAATCTCAACTCGGTCGCGTCGCTACCCACAATGCACCACGCAAGCGATTCGCCTGGCTCCATTGAAAATGAATGGAAAACATGTTGTCGCTCGCATCGCGTCGCTGCAGTGGACACGCACTGTTAAAAATTGAATGCTTCCTCTTTGAAATCGTTAGCTGTAGTTGCACGTGAGATGTGAGTTTGCTGCATAAGCGCGGGCTCTATCGGTTTGAAGATGTCGGACTCGGCCGAAGCGAGTATCCCTAGCTGTTTTAGCAAATGGAAATATTCCAAGTACTTCACTTTTTTGGCACAGGTTGACAAGAACATTAATGTAAAGTGCAATCTTTGTCCTGGGAAGAAAAAACGATCTGCGGCTGCGGCTAGCACAAGTAACCTACTGAAGCACCTCACAAAGCAGCATCGACGAACACTTGAGTGATCCATGTTCATCAACAGATAAGACCTCAGCAACACCTGTTAAGCAGGCAAAACTTGATTTTACATCGCCAGTGCAGAAAGTGTCTGAAGGTGAGCTTAAAAAAATGATTGCAGGCTACATAGTGGAAGAGATGCTACCACTGCATACTGTAGAATCTCCATCTTTTAGGGGCATATTAGACAAAGTACCTGTGTGTAGCAAAAAAGCAGCCCTACCTGATCGAAAAACGTTTTCCTCGTATCTAGATAAGTGTTACACCGACATGGAAACGGAGCTTAAAATGACATTTGAGAGTTTGGAATATATTTCCACAACTGCCGACATTTGGACGAGCCATAACAAAAGTTTTCTCGGAATGACGGCACATTGGATTGATCCAATTTCTTTTGTACGTGGACATGCATTTTACATTAGCTTGTAAAAGAGTTAATTGGGAGACACACGTATGATGTCATCGCCAATGAAATCGAGAAAGTCCATTCAGTTTATGGACTTAACTCTAAAGTGACAGCAACTGTGACAGATAACGGGTCCAATTTTGTCAAAGCTTTTAGAATGTTCAAACAATCAGATTCTGATGAGGAGTCTCTCCCTCCTCACTTACGGTGTGCATCACACACACTAAACTTAGTTTGTCATGATGTTGAGAAATGGCTAAAAGCAAACGAGTCCAAAGTCATCTACAAAAATGCAATTTCAAAGTGTTCTGCACTGTGGACAAAAGCAAACCGTTCTTCTGTGGCTTCAGAGTTAGTAGAGAACTTTTTCAAGAAAAAACTCATAGTGCCAACTTCAACACGATGGAATTAATTTCACGACGCCCTGTCCAGAATCACTGACATTCCAGTTGCTGAGTTAAATACTGTTTGCACTCAGTTTGGAATAAAATGCTTCTCTGATAGGGAGTATCTGTTCCTAAAGGAATATTGTATTGTGTTGAAGCCACTCACTGTAGCCCTAGACATACTGCAAGGAGAAGATAACTGCTATTTTGGAACCCTCCTTCCAACTCTGGAGATTCTAATGTCCAGGACGCTGGCACTGCGGGACGAGCTTAGGATGACAGCATCTCTCCCTGATGTCATTGCTCAGGTAATCTGAGATTTATATAGATTGCTAAATTCTTGGTTTACCCATGTCTTAAATATATTCCTATATTATCTTTCATACTCCTGTATAATGTGAAATGTCTGATGTATTTTTTCCCCCCTCATAGGCAATCAAGGTACGCCTTTCCTTGCAGTCACTTTACCCAAATTTAAGTTATGCTGGATCATAGAAGAAGAGAAAAAAGACACTGTTAGGGCAAGGCTTACAACAGAGTGCCGTGGATTGCCCCTTGAAGACCAACAGCATAATGCTCAACATGACAACAAGCCTGCTGACTCCACTGATGACTTTTTTTTCATTTGAGGAGGAGGATTGTGCCTACTCTGCTGAAACAGAGGTCATGGAATATTTGAAATCTGCAGGGTCTGAGCTGGGTGTTCTTAGACAGTTTCCCAGGATTAAGGTCATTTCACTGAGGTACAACACAGCCACACCATCAAGCGCACCAGTGGAAAGGCTTTTCAGTCTGGGCAATCTTGTGCTCACCCCCAGAAGGAACAGACTGTCAAGCAAACGTTTTGAGAGTCTTACATTAATGAGATACAACCACTTTTTAAAAAATGAGGCAGGGCAGTCAGCTGAGCAGTAGAAATGCATTTAGTAGAAATAGTTTATTTGGCTGAAAAACATATGTTATCATACAGTATGTATGATAGCAAAAAAAAGTCTAAAATGACTACAGTATGATGTATCAAAAAACTAAATGTAAATGTATAAAATATGGTGCTCATTGCTTTGAAAAATGTAAAATTTACAGCTTGATATTTTACAGAGTAATTATATTTTTTGTTATTCGTATATTTTGCAGAGTACTTACATTTATTTTATTCATGAATTTTGCAGTAATTTTTTTGTTATTCAGATATTTTTCAGAGGAATTCTGTTCATTAACTAAAGGTTACAGTGAATTAGAAACATCTACATAATGTATGATATATGGTACTCATTGCTTTGAAAGTAAGTTCCATGTTTACAGCTTGATGTCATGTTTAACTTAAAGTTAAGCTTTTGTGTTAAAAACATATTGTTTGGTAACTAAAGAGTAAAGAAGGTTACATTTGTTACTAAAATGTTAAGTATTAGTATGCTTTAAAAAGCTAAGATGTTTTAAAAAGCTAAAAGGCTAAACTATTCCAAGTTTGACTTGTATTTAATTATTTCCTTTCTGTTGCCGGGAGTACAGCGGTACTTAGGAACTAACATCGGGTCAAGCGAACATCGGGTTCGCTTGACCCGATGTTAGTTTCCTCAAGGATCACAATGACTTTTGCTTAGAGACTTGTTGCTCTTGTGGTTAGTGGTAACTGATTTAAATTTTTGTACTCACTGTGATATATTGTTTTATTATTGTTGCTTGTTTTTTCTACAGGTACACTTGCACTTATAGCGGTTCATGTTGTTTAATTGTAACTTGTTTAACTACATGCTCTTATGGTTCTTCCCTTTGGCACTTACTTTGGTTGTTCACAATGTGTGCTTCATGTTTTGGCTGCTCGCAATGTTTTTGTGGCTATCTTGTTATTATCAGTGACCTATGCACTTTGTAAAGCTCTCTCTTGGAAGTCGCTATAAAAGCGTCTGCTAAATGAATACATTTTGTATCACAACATTTTAATGTGTGAACACTAATATCAGATCAAAATGAACACATGTAGCCTTAATTTAAATATTAAATAACGTAGGGTAGGCTACCGTTGGAGACAACCACTACGCCTCATTCAGCCAGTTTAAACGTCTGCTAGATGATGACACTGTTCATTTTCAATGTGTCGATAGTTCGGCTCTTTGGGCTGGCACAATCCGAAAGAATCAATTTGATCGACTAAGGTATATGTACCAGTACAGCCCAAGGGGAAAGCAGAGTGATGAGATAACAAGTACATGTCAATGACATACTGTATATATTTTAAAATAAATTACACCAGCTCTTTTTGTTGCCAACAAATATGCAAACATGACACTTGCAGTATCCTGCACATCTCATATTTGACAATTGATTATTGCATTACTTTTCAGTTAGCTGCAGTTTGACCAGACAGATATCTCTTGGTCCCACAATTCCAGACTTTGGTTTATTTAAGCTTATTGGTAGATATGGTTCTACAACATCTCAGATGCAACAGATGTGCAACTTGTACACTGTACAACAACAGAGAACACCTTAGTCAAAGTTTACTATCTATTTAGAAAGATTATAAGATATATAAAAATTAAAACAGACAACACAACATTTATTGGTTTATTGTATTGTTTTATATTCATATTCACATACAGAAATATGTCATGGCCATCAATGGTTTCAGATAAATAGCCTACTTGCAGTGCATGGTCTAATCTAGGTTATCAAAAAACAATATATTTAATAAAAAATATGTTATTTGGGATCATTTAACTCAAGTTCAACCTTGCCTTTAGTAAATTACCTTAAGGCTTAAGCCCTGTGTACTATGCACTGGTTCTGTATACAAGTGCAACACAGCAGTAGTATTTGCAGGTTACGCATTCAGAATTACATGTACAGGACTAAGTTATTCCATTGTTTGTGGAAATAATCAGATCTGTACACATTACTCCTGCATCTGAATTTATGCCTCAAATCAGGAGTGTCAGCACAATATACTATGACTCAGTTTCCCTCAACGTTTCTTTATGTTGTCTGAAGCTTTCAAATCTTTAATTTACCATATTAACACACTACAAAGCACAAACCCAAGAGAGGGGAGTCAGGATTCTATGCTTGTGACCATAGTAATGGCCTGGATCCTAACACTAAGACAATCTATAACATGGGTCCCCAAACTACAGTCCGCGGGCCGAATACAGCCCCCCCACGCATTTGGACCGGCCCTCTGAACAATGCCAGATACTTTTTTATAAAAAAAATAAAAACGTTTAACACTGACTAATATGCATTAGTAAGTAAATGTTTTGATTTCAATAGCAATGAATATTAAAAAAGGTAATTACGATAGTAATAATGCTCTTTTAATAGGCTATATATCTCTTGATATGTACGGATGTACGGTGCATAACAAAATAATTAACTAATCTAGCATAATGAATACATTTAAAATCATAATAAAATCTCCACAATAATACTCGTAGTCACTCCGGCCCATGTAATTTTCTGTTACAGACCGACCCAGCCCCACATTAAAAAAAGGAAAAATGATCTGGCTCTCGCAGAAATTTTTTTGGGGACCCCTGATCTATAGTTATTATCCTGGAAAATTTAAACCAGATCTCAAAGTATTATTACCTTGTTTTCTGACCAACTAGACTGGCCCCTTCACATACAGTACTTCTTTCGCATCCTGCTTGTGAAATTGTGCATTTTGTTTGAAGGGGTATTTGTAACAAAATAAAATCCTTTTGAAACCATTCATTACACTTTATTGTGAGTGTAAGTGTAATTGATATATTCCCCTTCTATATTCATGACACATTCACAGGTAGTTTTCAAAATATGATCAAATTGGTTTATAGTGAAAATCTGAAATGCTCTGTACATTTTCTCTATTAGGGTACTCCAAACAAACACACATACAATCATGAACACACACATACAAACCTGGTGTGGCAGGGTATCAGACAAATTACATAGATACATCCCCTTTAGAGGTGAGGTACAATGCTAAGATGTGGAAGCAAATTTCTGTTTTTAAATTTCTCATTCTTAACAATGTTGACGCATGTGTGTACATATAACGTTTTTTTACCAGTACTTATTTAAATACTGAAAATATAATTGAAATTACACTGGAATAATGTGTTGAGAAGGTTGTATAAAATTTGTCATAAATGCTTTTAAAGACCCTCTTCAAATAAATTGTTACAAATAGTTTCAGATACATCTGACTTCAATTAGAGGTGCTATTAGCCTATCAAGCGCGCCTATCCAACAGTTTGTTTACATGCTAGCTGGGAGCTTCTGTTTCCTGTTTTTGGCTGGAATGCCAGTCCTCTCGTACTCCAACTTGTCACGAATATACTCCTTCTTGCACTCCTCAAAAAATGCTGGGTCTTTGTAGCTGTGGGCAAGTGATGTTTGGTAACTTTTATTACACAAATGTTGACTTTGTGAGATGTTTGTGAGGAGACCATGCTGTTGGTCTATTCTACACAAACTAATAATTGTCTATTGTGCCCAAACTATGATCACCTATAATCAGGGGATTAAGATGGACCAGTAAATGTCTCATACTCACTAAACAGTCAGGCACTCTTTCAAGGAGGTATTCTCATTCCGACACTTGAACGCCATAAGAAAGCCAGTTTGCTTACAGCAGTGGTTAAAGGCTGAAATAAAATGAGAAGTAGTAGATTAACAGTGGAAAAGGACAGAAGCCAACATTTACCTCCAATCTACTGGATAATGTCTAGTAATAATGCCTAATGTCCTACATAGGGTGCAGCTGTACAGAGCCCCTGAAGGGACCTGTGAAAAAATAAATAAAATAAGACACTTTCTCGTCCGGACGTGAAACTATAGATTTTCACAGGTCCCTTCAAGGGCTCTCTACAGCTGAAATATATTTGGACCATCCTGACAAAAGGGAATAAAATCTTTTGTAAATTAGAAATAAGTTTTTTCAATTTGTCATCCTGGTCTTTATATATATATATTCGTTTGAAATTAAAACTTTAACACAACAAACGTGGAAAAGTAGAAGGTTATGAATACTTTCCAACACTGAACACACACTGTCTTGATATTTATTTGCAACAGTATTGATACAAACAGTGCCGTCTTCGCCTTCTCCAGTTGTAACACAACTGCACACACAGCACCGCTGGAGAGAGGCAGGCACAGCCCCTCCTATGACGTCAGATTTATGTAAAAAGTCGCAAGCACATAGATTTTTTTCACATGCGCAATATATATATATATATATATATATGCCTCTAATTTATCGGGTATCGGTATTGAGTTTGAAAATCGTGACAACCCTAATAGGGAGTCAGTGGTTGGTTTGGTAACCCTCATTGCGGTAGTCTTTTGATTGTACAATTGATTATAGTGATCTAGGACTGGTACTATAGTCAGTATTGAGAATTCCAGTCTTGACTCCATCTCTGGCACACATGCACAGTGCATATTTTTCAAAAAAGTGCTTCCTTTCCCATTTTGAATTGACAGTGTCTGACTCAATGGTGGTCCTTTCTGTGGTCTCAATGTACTGTAACTGGCTACCATAGATCTATTTTCTCCCTTATAGGTAAACACACAAGAGAAACAAGTATCTAAATATGGCGCTGGTAGGACCAGTTTGCAGATGTATACATAGTAAATAGTTATTACTCTGTCCAGAGCCAAGTCTATAAAGATTTATTTATTTTTGCCTCCCTGTCCTGCATTCTAGATACAGATGGTAGGTTGCTGGTGTTAAAGAGGTGTTGAATGGCCAAGATCTTCACCCTGTTAGCAAGGTCTTCATACTTAGCTTTCTCCCTTTCTTCCTGTACCTCCAAGGCTACTAAATAACTAAATAATGAATAATTACTTTACATCTGGGCAATGATCACTACTAGTTTAATATAAATGCAGATCAAAACAATCAAGAGAGGCAGAGTACTGAAACTAATCCAATCAACAAAGGCCTGTCCACATCAGTAATCATTCGATGCACATCAGTAGTCACTCGATGCACAATTTGATCAAATCCATTATTAACAGTGATCTTGGCTATCCCACTATGCATGGACTTCTTGTGATTATTTGTGTCCTACAATGCTGTAAGGGATTGTGTACATATGACATAAACAATAAATCAGGTCAAGATGCAGACATACAGACAAAATGTAGGGCTTGAAATTGCCATCATTTTGGTCGCATATGCTCCCCAAGTTGTATCTGTGCAACCAAAAAATATATTTGGAAGCATTTGTGCGAGTGCGAATAATTGTTATGATGCGACCTGTTAAAATGTCTTTACAAAACGCTTGCTAATTAACTGCACAGTATGTGCCTGCTTTGAGCTGATACAGTGACCAGTGTACCGTTCTATCCAACGTTACATAATCAAGTAAACGTAATCTTTATGTTCTTCCCTGTAATGCCGATTTTAAAATTAACCGTCAATAACTTGTCACGTGACAGGGAGCTCACTCGCGCTAATTTGAAGAACTGAAAAGACAATACGAACATTTTCAGTGGGTGCTCATAAATATTTGCTGGTGCTAGTTGGGAGCACCAGTACTACAAAGTAAAAAAAACCTGTAATGACCATGCCAAAGAAAACAACAACCCTCAAAGTTGGACATATGCACACATATACTTAAGGTGAAAACAGTCTGTCTAAAACAGTCTATCAGGGCACTACACTGCGACCGAAATGGTCGCATTTGCGACCTTTTGAAATGCCATTGCGACCGTAATTTTTAATGGGTCGCAAATGTATCACTGATTGTTTTTGTGCTTACCTCAGGTTTTAGGCAATATGCTATGATTTGTTATGAGCATTTATTAAAGGCGTCATTGATTGCAGAACCGAATTTACCTCGTCACAGTTGAATAACGACAGTTCAGTGGGTAAATGGACATACCGTGAACCCCAAAGTCCATTGACACCTCTTTCCTATGCACATCTCACAATAAAAAAAAATGTAGCTGTAAAACGGTTGGTTTTGAAATAGCCTGTCAGGCCAAAAACTGTCCTAGTGACAAAAACTGTCCTATCTGACGTCACAATGCCCTTCCGATGCAAGGAGGCGTCCATCGCTATGCCAACCTTAAATTACTGAGATGTGGGAAACTGTCCTGGTTGCTAGGTAGGCGCAGAGCTATAGAAAAAGAGAGTTGCGACACTTCCATAGACTCCCATTGTTATCGAGGAATGCGGAAGTAAAGCGTGTCTCACGCGACCTATAGTTCCAAACATTGTATTTTCCACCGTTGAATCCCATTCATTTTCAGTGTCTCCGAAGCAAATTAGCTGGTAAATTGGTGAAAATCCGGCATTATTTCTACCACCACATATCAATTGTTATTAGTAGTATTTCATATAGCCAGCTTTAGATAAAATGTATCGTAAGAGTATAGCTTGTTAGATTCTAAATGCAGTTAGAGCTAGACTGTAGGCCTAGTATCTAACATAAGCAACACGGTTACTGTAGCTAGCTAGAGAGCACGTGTATCCTAACCAGAAATCCGTTGGTTTATAGTCTGTCAAATTAGTTATTGGTGTTCGTTGGCATACAAAGTTAGTCTTCTCTTATTAGCCTATAGTACATCTGATTAGAGCTAGCAACAATGAATTGCAGATTAAGGGGTCCCCTATCGTCCAGCTAGCTTTCAACGCTCGGCAGGAATTTCAGGTCCACTCACTAGCTAGCTCAACTAGATAACATGGCTAGTTTGCATCACTGGATAACTACAAACAAAAGGAGTGGAAGAACACTGGACATATTGTACAATAAAATGTTTTATTGAATGCAGTTGGTTGCCTTGTATATTCTGTTATTTTTTACCAAACTCCTTTCTTGTCTTAAATTGAGCAGTTGCTGGTGATAATGGTTAGATTCACCTTGCATCAAGTACTACAAATATAAGTGTTGTTAATGTGGTAAATTGTAAGTGGGCTGATGAATAAAAAAACGTTTAACAAGTCCCATTTACTTCAACAGTCGAAGGTTAAACGTTAAGTGGAACAATATAGTCCTCATTAGGCTACTGTTTGGTATGTACAGTATGGTACAGTATCGGTAGCTAGCATAGCCATTTCTAGCTCTGCTTCACAATATTGCGTTATGTAAGATGTTAAGTTAATGTAATACATAAATGGTAATAAATCAGACATACATGATACAACACACCAGTAACCAATTGACATTATGCGTTAATAACCCGAAAATGTCCGTGAATCGAGATGGTGCTGCTGTCTGTCCCGTCGAAAACCATTCAAACAGGTTGACAGCAGTAGTTTTTTTTTTTTTTTTTTTTTTACTACAGCGAGTGACGTACTCGTCAGCGAGTAACCATGTGACGAAAAAGCTCTAGCTTTTTTCCTGTGTTTCACTGGCAGTGAGTGTTCACAATGTTGTATTTCACTCCATTCTACACCAAAAACGTCAGGGAGGACTGCGTTTTGTAGATACGAGTCTGCTGAAAATAGCCTGAATATCGGATTTCTTTAACCAAGCCTGTTTCAATCGCTATTTGCCTGAGAAAGCGATTTCCGTTGGCCAGCTTCATTGGAAACCATTCAAACAGGTTGACAGCAGTGGGATTTTTGGAACTACAGCGAGCTACTTGAACCACGTGATCACGTGTCGGCGAGATCAAAGTGTGTCGCAACTCTCTTTTTCTATGGCTCTGGGTAGGCGCTTCAAAATTGCAATTTACCTCAGGCTCGCTCTCACAGTTTTGGACTGTCATCGGCTCGAGTTGTCATTTATCTCATGACTTATTTCTAACATGCATCACTCTCAACAAAACCCTAGCCATCCCAGGTATTTATATGTTCTAATATAACTAATGAAGCCCTTGGGGCTTGTCATGAAGGGGTTGAATAATTTTGAGACTGCAGTAGTGATTAAAAGTAGCATTCCGTGTTGAATTTGGATGAAAACCATGGTAATATGAGTTTTATTGAACTATTTCAACTGTTCTTGTCTACTTTGTTTATTGCAAACATCAGAAAAATTGTACAATTTCCCAATAAGCCTAATACGCAATGGGGGTTGAATAATTTTGATTGAAACTGTATATTATAGCTCCATGTATTTTCTTGTGTTCTATGTACTGCTAGGACAGCCTTGGCAACATCCCAGGCCCTGATGGGCATCTTCCACACCCATGGCGCACAAGAGGTCATACTGACGGACCAAGGCAGAGAGTTCTGGAACAAGGTCAAGTAGATGCTAAATAAAACATTAGATTTCTTAAGTGTTGTGGACATACTACACACACAAACTAAACTAATGATTACATTTGTACGTAATTAGGTTATTTAGGTTGCCCCCCACTTCTCTTGTTCGAGAAGTGGGGACAAGAGAAGTATCGGATCACGTCCGCCTACCATCCCCAGACCAACGGACTGGATGAGAGGACCAACCAGACACTGAAGAGGGCCATCGGGAAGACTCTGGATGGGCATCAAGAACGGTGGGAGGATAACATGAAGGTAATCTTGTTTGCACATAACACCAGTATTCAGGCTTCCACCAGGTATTCACCCTACCGACTGATGTATTGTCGGGAGCCACGGCTGTCAACCGAGGTATGTAAACTTTTGATATTTTATTCTTAAATATTGCTATATTTGCAATAGAATAAAAAAACACTAACTTCATGCAACTATCTGCTGCATGATCTGTATTATCATGTAATTTCAGATCACAGACGTCCTTCCTCATGAGGTTGAGGTTGATGGGCCTGGTGAGGGTGCCTCCGAAGACTACCTCCAGACCAGGGCCAACAATGATGAGGTTTTCAACAAGGTGAGAGAAATGACCTAACTTGCATCACATATTACACAACTGTGCACTGTAGCTTTCACCACAAGGTGCACTCAGTTTCTGTAACACCAATGTGTATCACCCATCTGAGTGATGCTAAGTAATTGTTAACGTAATAACAATGCATCACAGACACAAAGTTATAAAACCCTAGAGAATATAAAGCTTAGCTGCTTTCCTTTCTCTTGAACGGTCAAGGTGCGACTCAACGTGGAGAAGGCCCAGAAGAAACAGCAGGAGGCCTACCGGAGGAGGACCAAGAAGGGGACCAGGCACTTCAAAGTCCTCCCAGGCATGGAGGTCTTGAAGGACGAGAGGAAGCGTGGGAGACCAGGGGCCTGTACTACGAATCAAGATTTGGCGTTAGCGAGGTAACTTCAGGTTCAACCCAGGGTTTTCTGTACTACGACGGAGTTACCGGGGTAGATCGCCATGGTAACACATGCTGAACGCCTAACCTGGTCGGGAGCAGGTTACGTTGGAGATCAGAGATCAACCGGTATAAAAGCTCCGCCCACTAACTCATTCTTGAGGATAATGCCGTCACCATTCATAGAAGATCCTGTGGAGCTTGGTGCGCGGATAGTGACAGGTGCGCTCAGAAGAGCCAGAA
Organism: Osmerus eperlanus; assembly: GCF_963692335.1. Classification (NCBI taxonomy): domain Eukaryota; kingdom Metazoa; phylum Chordata; class Actinopteri; order Osmeriformes; family Osmeridae; genus Osmerus; species Osmerus eperlanus. The sequence continues at coordinate 7,599,143 of NC_085024.1, forward strand.
CATTTAGAGACCGACAAAACCCTTTCGCATTCCCTCATGAGTATCTTTATGAAAGATATAGATTCTCAGCAGAGGGAATTACTTATCTTTGCCAGCTTCTTGAGCCGTATGTTGCCAATGCGACACATCAAAGCCGTGTGCTCACAGTCCCACAGACTATATATACCGTTTCGTTATTTCGCTACCTACTTTTATAGTGTGGGTGATGCGGAGAACCTGAGCAAGAACACGGTCTGCCGCGCAATTTGCAAATGATTTTCTTCAATGGCTGTTGCCACCATATTCTGATTAATGGAGTGATGAAAACGAGATATCCAAAGTGCCCTTTGTAAAAACTTTGGACTCTAATATGTTGACAAAATGAAACAAGGATTTTGGATTCTGTCTTCATGCAATGTTCTGATTTCCGTTCTGGAAATGTATGCACATTATATGATATTTTACATCATTTGCTCATTTAAACATACATTTACAGGAAACTAGTAATGAAAACAATATTTGACCTAATATTAGCAGGGCTCAACATTAACATTTTTTGTTAACCCACTAGGCCCCGATGGGGCCAGTGGGTTTGAAACTTACTGGCCCCAAGACAGTTTTTACTGGCCCCCCCTACAAAAGTTGTAATTTATCATTGTTACAACAAAACCAAAGACTTATAAGTTGTGTTATTCTGTTAACATGTTTAACCATTTATTAAACACATCCTGGATATAAAAAGAACAAAAAAGAAATCACATTTCTAGTGATAAAAAATTAAAAGGTAATGGTCAGCAAAACAATTGACTTTTAACCTCAAACATAACGTGCTCTCTTCCCTGCTGACAGCCATCTCTGCACAACTCTGTCTGGCTGAAACTGAAACCTCTGGTCCCTCAATGCTAATATATAAAAGCTTCCATAGCATTTCATCAGTTTGATACTAAGTACCCAAGTCGACACCATTCTTCTGCTGCAGTTCAATAGCCTGGGGGAACGAGACGAACGGCTGGCCCGTCTTAATTACGTGATATGCCGTTGTTATAAGTCGTGCAATAACACGATGGGCATCTACATTTAAATTCCTGACCAGCATGGTCAACGGCCTCGAAGATGGATTGTCAACCATCCGCTTAGCTGTCACGCAAACCATGTGCTGCCTGCTAGCATGGCTGGTCAGGTATTGTTTTTCGAAAATTGTCGGTGCCTCTGTAAAAATATCCACTTTTGTCTGCTTAAGACGGAAACATACGACAGACGACACAGTGCATCTTCGTTCCATAAAAAAAGTTGCTTCCGTTTGAGCTCGTAGCTCTACTTTGCTGCCATCTTCACTTTGTGTCTCGCCAGTCTCGCCTGTATAGAATTGTCTTTGTGTTATTGTCTTATGTTTGTGTGTCGATGATGTTATGTTGATAACGTTATTATGTTCAAATCTACGTCAAATAAACATTAACTCTGTACTTCACCCGACTTCAGCTTAAACGATTGATTCTCTCAAAAAACTTCCACGACAGTTTTGGAGGGGGCATCCGGATGTTCATTGAGATCCGACCTGGACTCGTGAGTGGCAAGAACGGGATTCTTCCTCAGGGTCAGGTGATTCGATGCAGCATTTTGAACAGGGGAAAGTGGTGAGTTACTGAGATCGATTACTTTGAGCGAAGTTATGGTGAGGTTAAAGTTATTGTTGAATTTGATGGGGTTTTGTTTGAATGGTACAATTTTAGTCCGATAAATAGATTTGCAATTCTATCTGTGATATTGTTACATTCCTACTGTAAATCCTCTGTGTTTAGTCTTTGTGTAGTTCAAAGATGCAGATGGCCAGTTTATTTCTTGCTGCGCCTGTTGTCATATGCATAGTGCATATGGTTGTCCATCCATGGGTGTGTGGATGAGTGTATGGGTAATGTGGAATGTTCTCGAAACTCACAGTGGATCCTGATCTGTAAATGGATTGGTTGAAATTGTCATATCTAGTTACCAAATTTTTTTCTTTCTCACAAACACATGTTATTGCGATATTTTGGAATTGTATGAGCTATCTATTGAAGTCATGTAATTACTAAGTATACTAATACATGTTAAAGGGTTCGAGGCCCGTTACGTTAGAGTCGTACAAATTGGGGGAACGTTGGAACGTTGGTCCCGTTACGTTAGAGTCGTACAAAAAAAGCATGCAGGAAATGTGCTGACGAGCGCATAAAGGGTAATAATTCTAAAAATAATATATTCAATAGGCTACATATTGAATTGGCAACAAAGTATGACAATAATATTTGATCAGGAAGTCCCTAGGAAACTTCTAACCAGAAAATTAGAGGGCAAGTGATGCTTCACTACTGCCACTTAACTTAAACCTGTCAAATCCTTACCTCTAAAAGATGTTGAGTAACGAGAGCATAAGGCACCCTCAGATCTCTGTGCAACTAGCTAGCTGGTTAGCCATCACTCACCATCAACTTTCTCAGCACAGCGCTCCTTAGCTTTTTCCCTCATAATCTTCGGAATTAGCACGTCTGTCTCCACATGCCTGAGGAAGGGCTCTTCTGAAAATGACCACACACACACTTTATGAATAAGTATGTGAACTAGGTTTGCCACCTTAGATAAAGCGAAAAACCGGGACACTTGGACAGTGACTGGGGAGTTTGTGTGTGAGTGGGGGGGAGGGGTTACCAATCAAATAAAAGTAAACACATGGCCAATCTTTGCTGTGTTTTAGGCTAATAGTTTACTGAGACAAAATTGGATGTATGAACATAAGCAGGAAAATAGAATAGCAGTAGAAGGACATTCCAAATGAGGTTTCATTTGAAAATACATTTTCACAAAAAAACGGGACAATTTGTGTCACAGGAAAAAAAATATTAATCTTTTTGAGTCAGTCAAAAAAGACAACAATCCCGGTAAAACCAGGACGGCTGGCAACCCTAATGTGAAGACCACTCAGTGTACCTTTCATTCCAAAATCATGAGTATTAATATGGAGTTGGTTCCCACCTTATTGGTATAACTGCCTTCACTTTTCTGGGAAGGCTGTCCATATCAGTGTTGGAACACATGGAAATTGCTTCCATTCAGCAAAAAGAGCAGGTTGGGCAATGATGTTGATAAGACTTGGCTTGGAGATGGCATTATAATTTAATACCAAATGTGTTGGTGTTTAGGTCTGTACAGGTCAGGCACATTCTTCCAAACTTGCATTTCTGTAAAGGACCTCACTTTGTGCATGGGGGTATTCTCAAAAATAAACAAGAAAGCCACAGAATTGTCTAGACATATGATATTTCATGCTTTAGCACCAATATTTCCAAATGTAAAATAAAGGGCTTTCGCCCACAATCATGAAAAACAGCACACATTGGTGACAGTTTTTGGCATGACAGCACCAATGAGCTTGCTCATGCCCCAATGCACAAAGTGATGTTTATTCAAAAATGTGTCGAATTTGGTGTAGAAATAATTTACTGGCCATATGCATGTGATGGTCAGGTGTCAACATACTTTTCACTATAAAGTGTAGGCCTACATTAGACTTTACTAGCCACAGCTCTCTGACTAACTAGCCTAGCGGATATGGCAAACTAACAACATGATCACTAGCTGCAGATTGCGAATTTATCGATGAGCTACCATAAAAATGAAATTCCGCTCTAAAAGCCAAATACAACTGAATTAGCTAGCTATCAACCGATGACAAGGATGACTGACTGTAGTAATGTGTAAGAGCATGCAACAACGTCCCAGTAGCTAGGCTAGCTGGCTAGCTTTGCTGGTTAGTTAGCCGATCAGTACAAGACTAGCATTATAACAATAACAGCAGAACAAACGGGTAAATATGAGTTTTAAACTGTGGTTGCTCAAATTTTAGTGTTCTATTTTATAATACCTACCTGATTTAGTAGTCTCCATTTTGTAGTAGTCCAGCAGTATTACTCAAACATTACAAAACGTGTGCAATGTGACCTCAGTTTGTACACGTTAGTTATGGGTCGTTCGAACGCCGATTGGGTCATATATACTATGGAAGGCCTAGTGGTAGGGTGGACTACGGTGGCCCTGAAGTGCAAATCACACCCACTAACATGAGTGCATCCCTCAAATGAAAACACTCCCCCCAAATACGAGTCAACTCCCCCAAATGGGAAACAACATTACATTAGGTGCGTTCGACTTCATGCCTTCAGGACATCTGGGCACTTGAGCCACTCTCCCTGGTATTATTAGAAAACACAACACAACTATTACTGTAAGACTAAATATTTAGGATTTATAGATGAATTTAACACAATCAATTATCTTTGATAGAACGTGCCTGTTCTTATCCACTTCTTCGTTGTGTTTCCTCACCCCAATCCAGTGACCTTCGTCCAGTTGCATAACGATATTGTCTCTGCCTGGCATGGCTAGCTTGATTGTATTCTCCATGTGTGCCTTTGTGCACTTGTTTTGTTTTCTCAGATAAATGTTTAATGTCCTTAACTCCTGTAACAGTCCATGCTGTATCTGTTCCGAATGTTATGAAAAGCAAGCACGGGAAGCAAAATAAGGCATTGACATGAATGCATCCAGCTAGCCAGGCCTTTCTGTTGTAGCTTACCAATCGTTGGAGAAACCTCTCGTGTATGCTGTACCCTTTTCGCTCGCATGTTGTGTAATTTTGGTCAGGTTGATCTGGGCCAAACTCTTTTATTTTTATTTTCTCCACTAAAGTTCTCCTCTCAAAAGTATTTTGGAGAGGATATCTGACAGAATTTGAGAATGGCTCAAGTCCGGTCCGGAGTCATTCATTTTCAATAACGTAAAGTAGGCCCTACAGTTGCAAAATCACTTCTATACTCTTAACTCTTTGCTTGGGGAGATTATTTCAGCACCCTTTAGGAATAATTTTTGAGGACGCTGATTGGCTAAATATGTGTTTCTTGTTAGCAACGGTCACCAATTCACCTATTGCCAGCAGGTTGGTAGGTATGGAAGAAAATCATTACCAAAATTCAAATGCATTTCCAGAAAATGCATTTGCATTTTAAGAATGTAGCTGCATTATTTGACTCATAAATGAAATTAGTAATCAATCATCCTATTTGCATTTTAATTTTCTTCTTCAAGAGTGCTCAATCTTTCACTTTCTTCAAAAAGAAATAGACATTTGAGATTTAATTTTCAAAACATGCCCAAGCAAATAGATACCAAAATTCAATTTGAAATGTAAAATTTGAAAATTTCCAGAAATGCATTTTAATTTTAAGAACGTGGCTGCAAAATCGTGACCACAATTCAAATTAAAATGCATTTCCAGAAATGCATTTTCATTTTCAAGAACGTTGCTGCAAAATCGTGACCACAATTCAAATTCAAATGCATTTCCAGAAATGCATTTTCATTTTCAAGAACTTGGCTGCAAAATCGTGACCACAATTCAAATTCAAATGCATTTCCAGAAATGCATTTTCATTTTAAGAACGTGGCTGCAAAATCGTGACCACAATTCAAATTTAAATGCATTTCCAGAAATGCATTTTCATTTTAAGAACGTGGCTGAAAAATCGTGACCACAATTCAAATTCAAATGCATTTGCAGAAATGCAAAATGAACGAAAAAGCATTCTGAGCGGAGCAGCAGAGTGACGTCAGTAGCCGCTCTTCTTCAGCTCCCTGCTGACCGAGCTACCCACCTTGTTCGGTAGGGGGCGGTGTGCACATCTGCATTGCATAACATTGCAAATGTGCCGGGAAATTGATTGAATTGCTGGGTCTTTAGAGGACGCATCACAGACTGAGCAACTTGATGTCACACAATTGTGATGTGTAATGTACAATATAAGCTGATATTATTAAGGAAGTACATCTACTTTTGGAAACAGTAGTCTACTATTTCACTGAAGTATTAGCATCATGACATTAGCCTGTGTTGCCCGGGCAACACATACTACAGTGGTCTATGATGTATCTGTTTTCAATCGTTAAAATAAACATTCCTCACATATACATTTTCATTGTAGGATTTATTATGACATTAGATTACAAGTGAACGATTTGTGGGTGAAATTATCATTACCTGTGGTTTCAATCCAGTGTATCACTGCAACGCTGTAGCCTACGCGAGACACTACAAAAACATCTACTTAAATCAAAAGTCTATCTAACTACTAACCTCAACTTCATTGCCACAGCCTAAACTTTGTCAATCTGTTCATGAAAATAATAAATTTCAGCCTAAACCGTACAACGGAACGTTAAATCCAATTCAACCAACGCAATCGCTACCGAGACGAACACAGCAGTAGTCTAGTACTGTACCGTAGTAGTACAATTTACCGGGGCAGCTTCTCCACACAGGGCTATATCGCATTTTGCGTTGTTACTGACAATGATCGCTACCAGCGAGCTTTTTATGAATGAGCGATTTTCCACTAAATAAATGTCATGCTTATTTACGTTTTGGGGTGCATATTTTCAGTTAGCAGATGGTACTGTTTGAATCGCGATTCCATCTTCTACTGCCGGTAACGTCGTAGAATAATCTTCAAAGGGGGTTCTTTATTCATGAATGAATGCAATGAGTAGGCTAAATGCATGAAAATATCACGAGAAGGGAAAAACTTAAAAGGACGTTTAAGTCATAGAGATTAGGTCAATTTTTACACCGGTCTGCCAAATTTATTCGTTTTGATTCAACGATGAGGCTGCCTCTTGCAGGGTAAATGAGAAGACATCTATTTCATTCTACACTTCACTCGTATTTTCAGTTGTAAATGAGCAGCAAAAAAAAAATGCTTTTAAATCTATGTAATCTTTATAAATAATAAGTATGCATTTTTATATAAAATACAGAAATATCAGTTGTAAAAATTTCATTAAAAAAACGGACCCCTGTGCAACCGACGCAAGCAAGCACAACCTACAATTTCCCTAGAAATTGTAGGGTGTACATCGGTCATATTTCCCAATATGTTCCCAGACAGCCAAATAGCATCAAGATTTGCATGCAGTGAAAGAAAATGTGCGTGTATCAGTACATTTGGACTCGCACCTTTAAGTCCCTCACAGTGCGAGAGGTGTCCAGACAACTTGCACAAGCACTTACAATCAAAACAGAGGGACATGCATGTCAGAATATGGGATGGTGGAGAGGTAAAAACCACATACATTGGCTCAGAATTCATGGGACATTACTCTAAAATTCTCTTTATGCACGTTATATGTTATGTTGTTGAATATACATGTATTATGGTATTTTCTTTCCTGAAATTAATATACATTTCTTTGGTTTTTCATTGTGCTGCAACCTACTTTTATCTCATTCATAAATGATAATGAAATGTATTAATTTGTTACGTTATTAATTTGTCAGTTATTAAACAGATATTAATATTCAGTTTTATGCATAATTTGTTTAATGCATTGGTAAATGCCGAACATTTTTCAGCATGGAATTTTGGCTAAAAATCATGGAAAAGTCATGCCAAAATGTGTATGAACCCTGAACTTGGTAGATGTAGGAAGGGACCAGGAAACTCGCTGTTGCCCGCCATGGAGACTGGTTTCCGGTTGGCGACCAGGTCCAGCGTTGGCAGACCGACGACCAGGCAGGTACTGACAGCTCAAACCCCCCACACCACAGGGGATGTGTGGAGGGGGGACAGAGAGAGGAGAGCAGGGATTAGAGAATGCCAGGAGCAGATAACAGTTACTGTAATATTAGAATGAGATCCCCACCGGTCAAGTGTGGACTAGTGCAGCAATTTAGCAGAGCAAAAAAGGGTATTTGATGGAGCCCTAGACACTAAGACACTGCCAGCCCATCTCGGTTGGAACATAAAATCTGTTCCAGGGGAAAGAACTCTAAAATAAGTTATATTTATAGAATAAGGGTGAGAATGCCCCGTCCCCCATTGTCACCAACTAGTAACGGAAACTATAACAACAACAATATACAGTAACAGGTTTACTTTATTTGTAAAATCTAGATGGGGCAACGTGAACATATAGAAGCTTTAATTGCAATTTAAAAGTTACATGCGATACACACAGACAAACACACACCCCAGGTTTACATAGAAAGTACATACACACATACTTATCTTTAGCAGTCTAAACAAGAACGTATTTAACCTCATTTTGAATGTCGAAACAGTAACAGCCTCCTTAATTGAGACAGGTAATTTATTCCAGAGAAGAGGTGCTCTATATGAGAACGCCCTGCCTCCAGCAGTTTTTTTCTTAATTTTGGGAACCACCAGATAGCCGGCATCTTGAGATCCAAGTGTCCTTGCGGGGCGATAGGGTGCAAGGAGACCAGAAAGGTAAAGTGGTGCCAATCCATGCAGAGATTTGTAGGTTAGTAATAGAACTTTGAAATCAGCTCCGGCTTTGATAGGGAGCCAGTGTAAAGAGACGAGGGTAGATGTTATGTGATCAAACTTTCTGGTTGTAGTCAATAGTCTAGCAGCAGCATTTTGCACACGCTGTACATTTTTTAAGTAGGACCTGGGAGGCCAGAGAATAACACATTGCAGTAGTCCAGTCGGGATGTAACAAATGCATGTATTAGTTTTTCAGCATCATCCTTTGAGAGGAATTTTCGTATTTTGGCTATGTTACTGTCGAAGTACAATAATCAATTTTTTTTCTCCAATATCCAAGTTTTAAAACAGCACGGAAAAGGCAGCAAAGTAAGATGCAAAGTGTTTATTCGAATCCAACACAAAGGATTGATTCCAACAAACGTGAGTAGACCCCGGAGTCTGACTGGCCTTTTTCTTTGGACATTTGCCTATATATTTACTTTCCATTATTTTAAGATCTTTTGTCATTGGTACATTATCTCTGGTCACAGATGCATTTATGTATTTCACACCCGGTTGGTGAATCGTCACAAAATTTACATTGCCAGTACTTTTCCTCTACTTTCTCTTACCAAGGGCCACGTGGGGCCATGCCGCCCAGCTGCACAGGGACACTGAGTCTAAGCACATAAATCTGTCCCCTGACATCAGGCGGTTGTAGTTCTCAATATCTGGGCTATGTTGTCCTTCATGGGAGAGGCCTACACACATACTTCTCTCTCTGGCACTCAAACTCTATCTATCTGGTCTTTACATTTGGCCTTTGTTTCTTCTATGTTTTAGTGGCAATTCTAATCAATCAACAGCTTTGCATCTGGTTTTCAATAATATGGCATATAAAAGTAAAAAAGGTGATTAAGTGGTTCTATATCAATCATATAAACCATGATCATTTCTCCATCGTCATAATTACAGCAGTGTGATGTTTTTTCTACAACATTACGTAGATGGAAAATGCAGTTCTGATAATTTGCTTAATATGGTACTCAAATGAAAGGTCTGGGTCCATTGTGACTCCTAGATTTTTTACCAGCTGGCTTTGAGAGACTTTGATGCCATCTAAGTCTAAGGTCAGATTGGATAAATTATTTCTGTATTTTTTAGAATGAAAATTTGAACCTCTGTTTTATCCGAATTGAGAAGAAGGAAACAACCATCCTGGTCCACGTAACTCTGTCAGAGTCTATTGCATTTTGTACTTCTGTCGATCAATTTCTTATTTTTTGATAGTGACTGCATCCAATCAGCGACGAAGTGTAGTACCAACCCTTTCCGTTTTGAGTTAATGTAATGTGTTTTTGAGTTAATGTAATGTTGTTTCCCATTTGGGGGAGCGTGACTTCTGTTTAGGGGTGTAACAATATATTGTGGAACAATATATCGCAATTAGTGCTGTCAGTTGAACGCGTTCTTTTTGGCCTAGCAAACTTTGTAGTTTTTTTTCACATACTGTTGCAACGACTACTGACGTTAGAAAAACGACAACACACCGGATCTAGCTAGACCGGAAACAAAACAACAGGCACACCGCACACACTTGTTTGGGCTTGCGAGCCGGCTAAAGAGTAATAGGCTAACGTTACGTTTTGAGTGGATAGCGAGTACGAGACGCCGAAATGGATGCCAATAAGATTCTGAATGGAAAGGTTACTTTTAAAAAGTTGCCAAATGGTTCCAATGACAAGACCAAATTGATCTGTGTGTTTTGTCGGTGTGAACTGAGCTATCATCGCAGCACGTCCACTCTGAAATACCCCGCCCCCTCGTCAAAGCCAGGCAATGTTGCAATGTTGTTTACAATAAAAAAAAACATTTGCACTAACTAAGCAATCCAATCCACTTTTCCATGTTGATAAGAGCATTAAAATGAGAAAAAATAATAGGACAAAAAGAAATCAAGGGACATTTATCCGTTGTCACTGGACTCGCGATATCAGTGGACTCAACAGGCGATTATTCGTTGTTGGATTTTATATTCAGAATAAAGGGGAGTGTCTTGATGTAGATGAGACAGTTCGTTGGTAAATTCCTCGGCTGGTGTTGTCTCATCTGATTCACAGAGAATTCTGAGAAATGCTCAACATTGCACAGGTAGCAACCAAGCTAATGTGTCTCTCCTAACTATATAGAACACATTTCTGTGAAAAATGTTTACAGTAGTTACATTAACATTGCATGGGCTCAATCGTGAAATCGTGAAAAAATCAGCAGTCTTCGCTGCTTGAGACTGGGGGGCGTGTCGCCTGAAGGAGCTGAAGCTTGAAGGATTTTAAATGTTGTGTTTATTCCAATATGTAATGATATGGCGTTAACAAACTTAATTTCCACTTAAACCATGCAACGGAACGTAAATCCCAATAGAAGCAACTCAATGGCTACCAAGACGAAACTTTTGACACCTAGGTTGTGTATGTAGGCCAAATATTGACTGACTTTTAGGGGGGCAAAAATAAATAAAAATAATATATATGTGAGAGAACAAAGGTTGTGCCCTTGCCGAAGGCAAAGCACACCCAACTAGAGAGGGTACAATTTCTGGGGAAATTGTAGGGTGTGCTTGCTTGCGTCGGTTGCAGGTGGGTCCGTCCTCTAAGTTTTTCCCTTCTAGTGATATTTTCAAGCATTTAGCCTACTCATATTTCATTAAGAACACCATTTGAAACAGCTGCGAACCCCCTTTGAAACAAGCTACTGTAACAACGTTGTCACTGGCAGTATGGAATCGCGATTCAAACAGTACCGTCTGCTAACTGAAAATATGCCCCCCAAAACGTAATTAAGTTTGACATTAATGTAGGGGGAAATGGCTAATTCAAAATAAGTTCGCTAGAGGCAAGCTGGCTGCTGTTGCTCCACATTTCACTGATTGTTTGAAAGCGCAGGAAATTAGAACATTTCTTTTGACATAAAGTTTAGCTGTGGCATTGAAGACAGTACTACACACTGCCAGTGGGCGAGCCGAGTCTGACTGAGGCTAACGTCAAAACAAGCCGCGGTGTCACTCAAATTCCAAGTTTTACACATCACAAAAATATGCTGACCCGCTGGCTATCTTCGCAATCGCCATATCTTTAAAACACTGACCTCCTTCTGATTTTTGATGTAGAATTGACCCTGGTACGAAATTAAGAAAATACTCATCAGAGATCGACAACAGCTGACGCAATCGTCAACGGAGGCTGACGGGGCTCTCACGTAGCAAACCAATCAAAGTTTTTACAGCAACCTACATTAACATATCACCATCTGGCTGTCTTCACAATAGTCATATCGTCATAACATTGCCCTCCTTCTGATTTTTGGTGTAGAATTGACCGAACTATAAAATTACGAAAATACTAAACTACTATGACGCTTGCATGGCTGCCGCCTAGGCAGTCTCACGGGCGACCCGCACTCGCTCAAATTACAAAGACTTTCACGACCTAAATAAAAAATCAGAGATGGCAGTTCCACTCGAAATTGCTTTCTCAACAAAACCCAATGGTTGGTAATTTTGGGGTTTGGCATTTTTCACTCATAATCCAAGCTCCAATTTGCGTGCTAGAACGTCTCTATCAAGTTGTATCCATGCGTCGTTGCTAACGTGTGCTGACGTAGTGACCTAGGCTAGCACTGGTACCCTTCGTTGACAAAATACACTTTTTGCCACAAAAACTTTGTAACCTCCTAAACTGTGCAACGGAGTGTAAATAAAAATACAAGCAACTCAATCGCTACCAAGACGAAACTTTTGACACCTAGGTTGTCTATGTAGTCCAAATATTGACTGAGGCTTAGGGGGGCAAAAATAAATAATAATAAATATATATGTGAGAGAACAAAGGTTGTGCTCTCGCCGAAGGCTTGAGCACACCCAATTAGAATTTATTTGTTCAATGAGTGAAACATACAGATGCATATAAATGAAATGTTCCCCCAAGCTGTAACAGAAAAAATGGATACCAGAGACAGCAGAGAGTGAGCTCTCCAACTAGGCTACTTCTAACACATTAGCTACCATTTCACCAAAATACCGTCATTCAACACCGAGTAGTTTAATATCAATTTAGCGGTTTGCACTAACTCATAGCAGAGATACCTCTGGAAAACGTATCTAGTATAATTATAACAAGCACACGGAACAGAGTGATGAACTGCTGGTGGCGGTGGATTGTCCAGGTGCGACCGGAGGAGGAACGGCCGAGAGGGCGATGCTCGGTACGGCTCCGCGCTGCAAGAGAAGCCGTGTGTCCGCAAACCCCGTCTGTCTCTGGTCCATGTTAAAACTATCCGCCGTGAAATGGTCACTGCATTTAGTCATTTAGCAAACTCTCTTATCCACTGCAGAGGCGGCTGTTGGAGTTTATCCGAAGCATTCCATCAGCGTGGCTCTTCGCAAAATCAATCCACCTATTTTTCCTTTCCTCATCAATAAGGAAATTAAATAGTGTTGCAGCGCAGCTGAAGTTGCGGGTGGAGGGAGAGATCCTGAAGCTAGCTAGCTAGCTAGCTGATGTAGGCTACAATACCAGTACAGCAGTCAGTGATCTGACGTAGATGGGTCGAAATGACATAGATGGGTAACTTTTTGGCCCCGCCCATTAAAACCTGATCTGAAAACGGAAGAGAAACTGTTCTATGATCTAACTACACATTTCGGTGCAACAAAGTTTTAGCACTTTGCACATGCTTTCAGGAACTAATTTCACACGTATATAATGTACTGAGAAGCAAATCATGGAATTGACTTTACAGGATCTTTAAGTCAGTCACCTGTTCACTATGAACAACTAACCAAACATTCTATTAATCAGTTAACCCTTTACACCCCATAACTCAGCATTTGTTAAATATCTCAAACCCCTACACATCCTGTGAACTCCAGGACTTTCACATAAGACTTTCTCACAGACAATGAACACAGAAAGCCTTTCAGTTCATGACCACACATTAGTAAAGCAGATTCAATCTTTAAAGATACTTTTGATCTTACACATGTATAATAACATATCAAAACTTCTATTACAACACCAAATTTAAGTTATTTATTTAAGTCATATTATTTGACAACTATTTGACAAATTAGCCACCTAATTAGACAGTGTCAGAAAAATACACAATGATAAGAAGGTGTGCCAGTGTAACAAAGTCTTTGTTTAGCCTCTTTTTTTGTGAGTGAACCATTTTAAAACCCTCTAAAATGTATGTTCATACATTGTGTTCCGTTAATGGTCCCGTTTTTTGTTGTTGATGGGGCTTTAACAGACAGGTGAAATGGTAAGTAGGCCTACAACTTGAAAGTTATTATTACCACATTGAAAATGTAGTCACAATCACCTCAGGGCTGCGTCCTTTCTCCTCTGCTCTTCTCCCTGTACACCAACAGCTGCACCTCCAGTCATCCGTCCGTCAAACTCCTGAAGTTTGCGGATGACACCACCCTTATTGGGCTCATCTCTGGTGGAGACGAGTCTGATTATAGGTGGGAAGCGGCCAACCTGGTGCAGCCAGAACAACAGAGCTCAATGCTCTTAAGACAGTGGAGATGGTTGTGGACTTCAGGAAGAACACAGCCCCACACACCCCCATCACCCTGTGTGACTCCCCAGTCAAGACTGTGGAGTCCTTCCGCTTCCTGGGCACTATCCTCTCCCAGGACCTCAAGTGGGAACTTAACATCAGCTTCCTCATCAAGAAAGCACAAGAGAGGATGTACTTCCTTCGGCAGCTGAAGAAGTTCAACCTGCCAAAGATAATGATGGTGCACTTCTACTCAGTCATCATTGAGTCCATCCTCACCTCCTCCATCACCGTCTGGTACGCTGCTGCCACTGCCAAGGACAAGAACAGGCTGCAGCGTATCATCCGCACTGCTGAGAAGGTGATTGGCTGCAATCTGCCTACCCTCGAGGACCTGCACACCTCGAGGACCCTGAGGCGAGCGAGGAAGGTTTGATGTGATGCTAGAAAGGGATTTCCACACTTCATGCGAGCGTGCATGCGCGAGTGAATTTTTCTGGCATTCATTAGAGCGCAAAATAGTTTTTGGAGCTTTATGTCAAATAAAAATTACGTTGAACTCATATTTTTATATTGACTGAAAATGACAACCTAAAAGATTCGGGGCTTTAGAGTACATTTAGTCATTTAGCAGACGCTCTTATCCAGAGCGACTTACAGTAAGTACAGGGACATAGCCCGCTTCCCTAACCGCTCAGCCACCTGCTTCCCTAGAGAAAAGCCCCAGAAGCCACCCCATTGCACCCATGGTGTTAATACTAAGTAATTAGTATTAGTAACTTTTTCACTCGCACCCTAAATCGCCTTTATTTTGGAAGTAGAGCGCGCCTATCCTTATAAATACTAAGTAATTGTCAACGATCATAACCAAATGCATTATTACAATGAAGGTTTGCTGTATAGCACTTCAAACTTTTGATGTTCCGCCCCATCCTGGCTGAGATTGGTGGGTGAAAAGATTGACGAGCTCATTATCTTTCTGAAAAGTTAAACAGCGCATCTTATCCAGGGCAACTGCAATTGGGTTTCAGAAACGTGACTTTTTATTCGGCCGCCATCTCGAGGACCAATTCGAAGCCTCTCCCCAGAATGGATGATGTCGCACACGAAAATATCACACCTTACCACCGACGAAAAGCAACAATAATTGATACGATAGATACTTTAGATTTTGATCCTTATTCACTGACAAGTGAACTGCTTACTCCACTTAAGTATAGTAAAAACCTGCCAAATTTGACGTTTGCTGACATCCATATTTACCACAATCCCTCTCCATACACCGGGGAAGCCTTAAGGCATTTAAAAGCACCGAAGCCTACCCCTACTTCTCATCAGGATGGGTTAATGATCCCAAAATGTATCATTCTGGAGATTAAGAAAATGTTCTTGATCATAGGACAGTGGCAGTCTGTTAATCAAGCGATATTAACATTAGGAATAGCTTTTATATCACTGAACTGAATTGCCATCAGATTCTGTTGTAACATCAGTCACATCAGGAGGACATCATATGAAAAGTAGTTTAGCATACTTACGCCACTCCAACAAGTAGCAACATAACATAATTCAACCATATAACTGTAGCCGAGGGTTTCATGCTAAACTTAGGTTTGGGCTTTGACAGTGCGTTCACACTGCAGCGACGCGATGCGAGCGACAACATGTTTTCCATTCATTTTCTATGGAGCCAGGCGAATCGCTTGCGTGGTGCATTGTGGGTAGCGACGCGACTGAGTTGAGATTTTCTCAACTTTATGTAAATGAGGAGCGATTTTCGCTAGCGATGGCCAATCGGAGTGTTTTCTTGTTTCTCGTAACATAGCATCCATGGTAAACATTTCTAGCTTTCTAGGTGTCAAGGTGGAAGAGAAACTAATCGTTTGTGTGGCTGCTTACCCAGTCCTGTACGCTACATAGCTGTATTCGTACAGATGTTAATTTTTTTTAAACGATGCATGGCGCAAGGTTGCCGAAGTTGTTGATGCTTGTACTTTCAAATTCAGTCTAGTCACATTACGTAACTTCGTTCTGTGGTAACTAGCTAGCTAGCCCGGCTGGAACTCCCTACTCTATCGTATCGACAGATTAGCAGAGACTTTGAGTAATATAATGAAACGTTTTTTACACATGTCAACGTGTATATCTATTAAACAGTTTTGTATTTTGTATACAAGTTGTATTTTGATCGATGTTGCGAGTACGTAAACCCAAGTCTGCACACTTGGCCATGACAACTACAACAGTGACTTTAGAGAACTACATTCTACATTAATCTGTTTGAAACGCCCCCGAGCGTGGTGAACTGTGGGAAGGCAAGCGATTCGCGTCGCTGTAGTGTGAACGCACTGTAAAAGGACACGGGCTTCCAATGCGGGAACCAAGACGGCACTGCACGTCTCACTTTATTTAACTCACTCCGCCAGACAGTCGGAACAATGACTCCCCATGTCAAATGAAAGCTCATAATAAAATACCTTACATAACTAACATTACTAATGTAAATTGATATCAACGTTATTCTGGACAGCTAGCATTAGATATAGCTAGCTAGCTAATAGCATCTAATGCTAGCTGTCCAGAATAACGTTATACATGCTCACATTTTAAATTATGCTCTGTAGGAGTCCAGTGATCACTCTTGATAGCAGCAATCCATTTCTAATGACGCTCAGGGCTTTTTAGGGACATTCTAAAAGGTAATTTATGTATTTGAGATTTGCTGTTATCACAGCCCACACCACTGCAGATAGACGGCATCTTGCAATTCGGTCTTTAAGATGGCGCCGTGACAACTGTTTGACGCCACATGAAACCCATGCTCAGATGACAACACAGCTATGGCCAGACTCAACGCACAACAACCATCACGTGTTTCGTGTTAATTCTAACAACGTAAATTCCCGCTAATAATCAAATCTGGACAGAATTGTGCAATTTAATTAAAAACATTTTTTAAATATAGCCGTTATTTACAGTTTGAAATAATATTGTTGAAGTGATTAGTCCGTCTCTTCACATGTAGCAGACATGTTAAAGCATTTTCTATCGCGTCCAGTTTGTCAGCCATAAAGTAGGCAAGCAAACAGAAATGTATCTGCGGCCACGTTGACTGATGTAAACGCAACTAACCACCAGAAGCATGCAGGAAATTTCCGACTGGACGGAGCCGTTTTCAACTCCTTCTCCGACTGCAAGCGGCAACTCTTGCCGATCGGTCCATCCAGCCGCAACCGATGTCGGAACACACCTACAACCGTCGCTGGAGGATCAGTAGTCGCATCACCCACCCTCCTCCCAAAGGTTCTTCCATTTCTTCCTCAGTTAGCCTACTTTTGAGTTTTTCCTTGTCTTCCTTAAGGGTTTAGGTTGGTTGAGGGGCCCTAGTAGCCTAAGCCCTCTGTGACATATTGCTTGTAAAAAGGGCTATACAATATTTAATACAATTTGATTTGGTTGATAAGCAAGGTAGCAAGATACCAAATAAGAAATTAAGCAATGAGGCCGTAAAACAATTTTAAATTGTTTTAAAAAGGGAGTTAGGTGGCTGAGCGGTTAGAGAATCGGGCTAGTAATCAGAAGGTTGCTGGTTCGATTCCTGGCAGTGTCAAATGACGTTGTGTCCTTGGGCAAGGCACTTCACCCTACTTGCCTCGGGGGAATGTCCCTGTACTTACTGTAAGTCGCTCTGGATAGGAGCGTCTGCTAAATGACTAAATATAAATATTTGTTATTTAGTTTAAATTTGGTTGGCAGGCAATTCAATTGAATTCAGTAATTTTAAAATGGTAAGCCAGTTTTGGGACAAATTTGGGCCATGATGATTTTTCTATCAAGTCTGCTCTGCATTGTGATTAGAGAGATACTGATTTTTAGTTCACTGTGAGGAAACATAAGGCAAGGAACCCCTACAATATTTTAGACAATTTGATTGATAAGCAAGCTAGCAAGCTACCAAATAAGAAATTAAGCAATGAGGCCGTAAAACAATTTAAATATTTGTTATTTAGTTTAAATTTGGTTGGCAGGCAATCCAATTGAATTCAGTAATTTTAAAATGGTAAGCCAGTTTTGGGACAAATTTGGGCCATGATGATTTTTCTATCAAGTGTAACCTGTAATATTCTGCTCTGCATTGTGATTAGATACTGATTTTTAATTCACTGTGAGGAAACATAAGGCAAGGAACCCCTACAATATTTTAGACAATTTGATTTGACTGATAAGCAAGCAAGCTACCAAATAAGAAATTAAGCAATGAGGCCGTAAAACAATTTAAATATTTGTTATTTAGTTTAAATTTGGTTGGCAGGCAATCCAATTGAATTTAGTAATTTTAAAATGGTAAGCCAGTTTTGGGCCAAATTTGGGCCGTGATGATTTTTCTATCAAGTGTGCTCTGCATTGTGATTAGAGAGATACTGATTTTTAGTTCACTGTGAGGAAACATAAGGCAAGAAACCCCGATGATCTGTGATGTATAGTGTATGCAACTCAGAAAATGCTTCTTTGTAGTCACTGAGCACTTTGCACATATTAGTGAGGTCCACCTGTGCAACACCTGTGAATTTCTTGTTTAACATAGGCCTGGCTACAAGAATTTCATTCTTCAGAGCATCACATTTTGCACCTGCAAGCTGCTGCAGAGGGCTCAGAACGGTCAAGTCCAGGAAAGATCTCGACTGAGGGAGAAGGCAATTCACTGCCTTTATCAGGTCAAGGTTTCGCTTTGAGAAACGTTTTTCAATTTCAGCAATGGCTGTGTCAAGAATGTTAAGCAACGCTCTTTTCAGAGATTGAGTAGGCATCTCAGAGTGATCACCCTGACCAATAGTGGACAGAACAACACTATCCCCAAGTTGCTTGCTCATTGTTCTCTGTCTCTTTCTGTCAGGGGTTGGATCAGTTTTTTTTTTTTTTTCATGTACTGTCTGCACGCATATCTTTCAATGCCTGCAAAGAGGCACTGATAGCATCCCCAGCACTGCAGAGGTCAACGGAATGAGACTGCAGAATGGCATTTGCTGGCTTCAAGGCACCAAGAACCTTAACCAAGAATGCACCAATTTCAAAGAAATGGTGTCTCCTCAGCTGTACAAGTAGCCCTGATGCTTCGGTGCAAATGTCCATTCCAGCTGCAGTGTCATCTGAGACCTCCGAAAGAACATCCAGTATGGACTGCTGATTGTCAACCACACACTTAGTTACATCATAATGACTGGTCCACCTGATTTCTAGAAGTCTCTTTACAGAGGGTGCATTGTAATGATTTGCGATGTAATGGCGCTGAAAAAAAGAATGCAGTGCTCCTGACTCCGGCTTGCATTGCATGCACCACAGCCAGGTGCAGCTGATGGTTGTAACAGTGAACGTAAGGTACATCCCTGCCAATCTTCTTTTGCAGCAAAGCTTGCACTCCCCCTCTCACACCACTCATAACAGAGGCACCGTCATAGCACTGACTAATTATGTGGTCAGTACTATAACCACAATCGGAAAGGTGTTTCAACATCTGGGTTGTGATATACTCAGCATTCAACTGAGTCAGGTCCATCAGACCAATGAGATGTTCCTGAGGAACAGAGTCTCTGACAAAGCGAATCATTATTGACAGATTCTCTATGTTGCATCTGTCCCGTGTCCCATCACTTTTAATGGAAAACCCTTTTGTGTCAGCATGTTTATATTGTTGTATAGCACACTCAATACTCAATACAACAAAATTATGATCGGACAGGAGACCATGATGGAAATAACGTGTATTCTTTTACTATAAGTTTTCTAGGACAAAGATACCCAGCATTCAACGTGGGTTAACAGTGGGGCATTACGGATGCCCCGAGGGAACAAACTTAATTGAATATCGATACACAACATTCCTCCCCCTTTACTTTTAAATCCCCGTAAGTAAAAGTAATATTCACTGTATTTATTATTCTCTTACAGTCTTAAACCTTTAAGAAACTTTATTTTCATTTTAATAAAACAGTCCCTTTTACTTGTAACAATGTTATAAAATAACATTTACCCAATTAACAAAATAACATTTCCTGAACTAGGGAAAGAGGGTAGACTGCCTCAATTCCCAGACTTAACCTTGGGGTGTATTCTGCCCCACTGTTGGAGGTTAGTCTCTAGACTACAGGTTCAATCTGTCAGGGGGTTGTCGTTCTCTTGTGGGGTAATGACGACGTACAGGTAAGTCTACAGTCCCACTGTCTCTGAGTCTGAGTGGTGATGGTGTATGCCCAGACTGGGGTGCATCAGTACCCTGAGTAGGCACACCCACTGTTTCAGGTGAGTAGGGAACACTTTCCATCTTTCTAGGTTGCTGCAGTGGGTGTTCAGATGATGGCTCAAACCCATGGAATGGCTCCAGTAGCTGTTCTGGGTTTGCCATTTGACCTGAGTCATCACTGAGGTTGGTTCCTGGCAAAAGTTGATCCACGTGTCTCCTCCAAATGATGTCCTCTGGTGTTAGAACTGTGTAGGACACAGGGCCTGTTTGTGCGACAAATGAAGCATAGCACAAGTTCAGTCAGGCAAGACCTCTCCCTGCGCTCGGACAACTTCAACAATGTTTCACTACTAACTCCCCCCACTAAGAACGCTCTTCTTCCCTCTTTCCTATATCGGGCTGTCATATGGTTCGGTTTGATCATCGCTCTCGTCTATCAATCAACGCTGTCAAAGAATCACATGATCGTGCCTTTAAATAAGATTCTCTCCCCGTATAGTTCCTCCAGGCTATCAAGTGCGCGACCCTCCACCTCCCCGTCGCCACCCAGTTCCTGTCTCCGTCTTCGACTCGTTGGTCGTCGGCCGCTGCCACCAGTGTCTGGACTCTGTGGGGGATTCTTCTCGGATGTCGGGCAGGCGCCCTCTGAGCTATGATTCCCCTCGGGGTCTAAGCTCCAAAACATTGTTGTACATTCACCATTCTGTAATAAACATCACTCTCCTCGTACCTGGTCTCTCCTGATTGAACTGTTGCTTGTATCAACTTTGGACCTTTACAGTAGTTCCGAGCAAGAACTCTCTCTTCAGCTCTGAAGCTTCTGTCTTTTGTTTTGCTCCGTCTCTCCACCTGTGCTCTTTGCTGCGTCTGTACGACCTGCTTAGTCTTCAGTGGTCTCAGAAGGTCGAGTCGTGTGCGCAGTTGCCTTTTCATCATGGCCAACGAAGGGGCCACTTTGGTTGTAGCATGGGGGGTGTTTCTGTAGGTCAACAGGAAGGTGCTCAGGCGCTTGTTGAGCGATCCGTTTCCTTGTGATGATTTTAGAGCTTGCTTCATTGTCTGCACAAATCTTTCTGCTAGGCCATTTGTGGCAGGATGATAGGGAGCTGCCTTGATGTGCTGGATTCCGTTTGCTTCCATGAATGACTGGAACTCTCCAGACACCAGTTGCGGGCCATTATCGCTAACGAGTTGCGTGGGCAATCCAAAGCGACTGAAGATGGACCTTAGCTCTTCGATGGTTCTCTCTGATGAAGTGCTCTTCATTATGGTGACCTCTGGCCATTTGCTGTGTGCGTCAACTACGACTAAGAACATACGATCCTCCAGTGGACCTACAAAGTCTATGTGGACTCTCTGCCAAGGCTCCTCTGGGAAGTCCCATGGTTGTAGTGGCGCTAGCTGAGGCATGTTTCTCATCTTTTGACATGCAGAACATGACTTGGCCTTGTCTTCGATAGCTGCGTCTAAGCCTGGCCACCAAAAGTAGCTGCGCGCAATCTCCTTCATTCGCACCATGCCACAGTGCCCTGAATGGAGTTCCTCAAGCACCTGCCTTCTCAGTGGCGGCGGGATGATGACTCGAAAACCCCATAACAAGCATCCAGCCTGAACTGTGAGCTCGTTCCTCCTCACCAGGTAAGGCTTTAGGCTGTCTGACAGCTCTCCTTCTCTCCCATGAGTGACAATGTCCATGACCTCAGACATCAGTGGGTCAGTGTGGGTGAACTTCTTCACATGGGCTGAGGTAACTGGGGCGTTGCTCACTTCCTTGAAGTAGAAGATTTCAGCCTGGGAGTGCTTCGTGTGAATGAATGTCCAAATTCACAGTGTTCAGTTTCAGTACAGCCACAAACTGTGCGATTGATTCCCCCTCCTCTTGATTTCTCTTGTGGAATCTGAATCTCTCAGCAATGATAAGTGGTTTGGGAGAATAATGTGCTTTTAAGATAGCCACTATTTCATCATAACCTCTGTCACCAGGCTTTTCAGGTGTTACTAGGCTGCGCAGTAGATTGAACGTTTTTCCTCCCATGACAGTCAAAAACGTTGGCACAACCACATCTGCTGTGATTCCATTGGCTAACACAAAGTACTCAAAACGTTCTGTGTACGAACTCCATTGTTCCACAGATTCCTCAAATGGTCCTATATTTCCAATCAGTGCAGCCATCGTCTCACTTTTACTCACTGCCCTTTTTTACTCTCACTGACGAGCCGTTGGAAGCTAGCTAGCTTCATTCATCACTAGCTAACTCCTCATTCTCTTTGCGTCTTTTTACCGCGAAAATAAAACTTTTAAACTCTGACTTTTCCCGAAAATAATCAACACAAACATGAGAACATCTCATCCTCGTCGCCAATTTTGTTGTATAGCACACTCAATACTCAATACAACAAAATTATGATCGGACAGGAGACCGTGATGGAAATAACGTGTATTCTTTTACTATAAGTTTTCTAGGACAAAGATACCCAGCATTCAACGCGGGTTAACAGTGGGGCATTACGGATGCCCCGAGGGAACAAACTTAATTGAATATCGATACACAACACATATTGTTTTTTTTTTTGAAGCAACACTAAATTGGCCAGGGTTTCAATGATCTCATTTTGGAGATTATGAGAGGTATATTTTGCATTTTGGGGTATGTTACTAGCTATCTCTCTAAGTTTGTCATCCTTTGTGAGTGTGTACTCATACAGTTTAAGGAAAAGCCCTGCAGAGAAATCTTCATTATTAATTGTCGACTGAGGGCTCTCAAAGGTTCCACGGAGGGGCAACTCGTTAACAGCAAGGAACCTGTCTTGTCTCTCCTATGCTCTTAACATAGTACCTGTTCCTCTCAGTCTGGTTTGAACCTAGCAGATGAACAATAATTTCCCCAGTTCCCTGTCTCTTTTTCATTTCTGCCCATAGGTATGTCGCTTGCACATGGCAATGGCTAGATGCATGTTTTTTGAATCCCCTTTCAGACTCTAAGGCCGTTTTCCAATTGGTAAAACCTTGCTTGGTGAAGGTGATGTCTTCATCATTTTCTGCCTCCAAATTGTCGACAGGGGAAGCAGAAACATGCATCTAGCTTGGCTGAGTACTCCAACCAAGTTCGAGAGCGATACCAACTTGGATTGAATGCCCGAGGACCTTGGTTGAAAATGCGCGTAGGGTATGTTGGCAGAACCGGCTGAGTTGGAGTGCGGTTATTCAGACCATGCTCGCCTTCACCCACAGCAGCGGTAACAGCAGCGGTAGCAGTGGTACCGAGAGACAGTGTACTTCCACTAGGACCAACACGCTCTGCCTGCTCTGGCGTAGTATTTTTTTGTGCAATATCCCTTGTCGCAGGGGCAGTAGGTGATGGTTTGGGGATCAGAAATCGCTGCATGATAAGCTTTTTCTTTTTCCAAACCCGCACGCAAAAAACAACCTACCTGTAGCTAAGCTAACCCAGCTAAAATACTACTGTACTGCACGTCTTACTAGCCCGTGTATCTTCTGTGAAAACAAATAAAGATTCAAACTGAAACAGAAGTATGAAATGGCAGTGTTTAATGTTAAACACCAATGCACTTTACTATCTGTCAATTTGTCAAAAGCCCTCCACCAAAAAAAAACAACAATTTCGGGAACAAGTGAGTGGCAAGAGTTTCGAGGTTGATTTCAATTTTATTGGTAAACATGGAGGCGGAGCTCTAAACAACGTTGTCCATTATCAACCAGCCAATCACTGGGGAATCATTTAAAAAATGCATTTTACTGAAAGCTCTAATGGACTTTTTCATACCTTCAACATGAAACATTTTTGGCTGAAGTCAGAAGGCGCGGGGTGGGGGGTGGGGGGGGGGCACGGCAGAAATCTGGGGGGGGCGCAGCCCACCCCAGCCCCCCCCTAGATCCGGCCCCGGGGACCACACTGACTCTAATGACTTCCTGCTTAAAACACACTGCTTTTTGCACTGCATTACAAAATTGTATCTTGTACATCTGTATTTTTTGTAATATTTGTATTTTTATATTGTAAATTACGGCAACTTATATTTTATTGTATATTTTATTTAATTCTAATTAGGGTTCCTCCGTCAGGAGGACCCTATTGTGTTTGTTGGTATTATTAGGGTTCCTCCGTCAGGAGGACCCTATTGTGTTTGTTGGTATTATTATTAGGTTCCTCCGGTAGGAGGGAACCTATTGTTATTGTTGGTATTCTTATTATTATTTTTCTTCTCCTTGCGCCCCAATATCTCAAAAAGTCCCTGGTATAAATTTTCTAATTTGGCACATTGATACTACATCCAAGTGGGTACCCCCACACCAAATATGGGCCACATCGGACCATAGGGGGCGCCACAGGCCACGCCCAAAAGTCCGATTTTCAAAGTGATGGCATTTCCACCCCATTGCTCCAATTCTTCTGAAACTTGGTGTGCATGCCTCATTTTTCATGAGGAACAAAAAAGCCTCAAGGACCCATAAGGTCCGCCATGATGGATTTTCCTGTACTGTGAAAATTTGGGAAAACCTTCAAAATTCCTCTTCTCTTGAACCAAAGGTGAAATTGACTTGAAATTTGGTACAGATATGTATCATTGACGTATTTAAAAACTTTACTTAAGGCAATTGAATCAAGTACAAAATGGCTGAAATGGGTGTATTTATGTAAATGTACACATTGCCTCAATATGTTTGTGTCACTAAATCAAATGTATTTTTGAAGGATGGTTCAAACCTAATAAGCTTTAAGGTGACATGCCTCTGAAGTACCATGCAAAGTTTCACCTTGATTTGTCAAAATATGACTGAATTACAGCTGTTTGAACTTGGACCAAATCTGACAATGCTCGCCATTGGAGAAACAGCTTTTTTTTATTATCCAGTTATTGAACTTTGTGTATTCCATGCCTGGGAATGGCTCAATTGGCTGAGATTTTGTGCTGGTAATCAAGGTTCAATACCAGTCAGAGGCATAGTTTTTAATTTTTTATTCTGACCAAACGGTTTCTAGTCTCCCGATAAATCCTCCGGTTGTAAAACATAGCAATGCGTGTTTATTTGAGCCCATCACAACACTCCGATCATCTGTTTAGCGAGACTGTGTAAACCACTGCAAAACAAGCCAGGTTCACCACAGTAGCTAGCTACTTGTAGTCTACGCATGGTAGAGATAACTCTAATGGTTATCTCTAATGAAGTAAATTAATTGTTCAGGTGGATCCCTTGCCTGTTGCACAAATTCATTTCAGTAACCTGAGCCAGGACACATCCCCACTGATGCTAGGCATGATTTGAAATTTGACAAGTTATGGCACTCCTAACAACCTTTTAAAAAAAACTATGAGTAAGTTATTCTTTACAGCAGCAACCCAGTCATTCCGTTGTCCCGTTTTTATAGGAAATGTACAAGCAGTTTCAACTTTGGACGAATCTTACAATGCTTACCACAGGAGAAACAGCTCTTTTTTTTATACAGTAACTGAACATGACAATATTCAGCACTGAGAATATCTCAATGGGCTGGGATGGTGACCTGTAAAGTATAAGGTCGTAGGTTGGAATCCAGCCATAGTCTTTTGGCCTGTCATAATTTTGATTATCTGTTCAGTTCAACAGGATGACATCATTCTGAAGTACCACAAACAATTTCACCTTGTTATGTGAAAATGATTGAATTAGAGCAGTTTCAACGTTGGCTGAATCTAACAACGCTTACCACAGGAGAAACAGCTTACTTTTTTATACAGTAACTGAACATATAATATTCAACACTGAGAATAGCTCAATGGGCTGGGATGGTGATCTGTAAAGTATAAGGTAGTAGGTTGGAATCCAGCCATTATCTTTTGGCCTGTCATAATTTTGATTATCTGTTTAGCTAAACAGGATGACATCATTCTGAAATACCATGCACAATTTCATGCAATTTCACCTTGAAATGTCAACTGTTTCTTAACCTTTGTCCCAATGTTGACCAAAGCTAATACTCTGCCCTTTCTATTCAAAGAAACAGTTCTATATCTCAACAGTTGGTGTGTAGCAGAGAGGATAGAGAGACTGCTTTGTAACCTTATGCTCATGAGTTCAAATCCCCATTCAGCCTGTTGTTGGCCAAACATGAAGTAGTTTTGCTCTCTTGTTTTCCAACTCTCGATCTTCGATAGTGTACATGTTTATAATATTTTGCCATTTTGCGGAGGAACCCACATCGCTGCTTGCAGCTATATTTAGGTTCCTCCGGTAGGAGGGAACCTATTGTTATTGTTGGTATTCTTCTTATTATTATTATTTTTCTTCTCCTTGCGCCCCAATATCTCAAAAAGTCCCTGGTATAAATTTTCTAATTTGGCACATTGATACTACATCCAAGTGGGTACCCCCACACCAAATATGGGCCACATCGGACCATAGGGGGCGCCACAGGCCACGCCCAAAAGTCCGATTTTCAAAGTGATGGCATTTCCACCCCATTGCTCCAATTCTTCTGAAACTTGGTGTGCATGCCTCATTTTTCATGAGGAACAAAAAAGCCTCAAGGACCCATAAGGTCCGCCATGATGGATTTTCCTGTACTGTGAAAATTTGGGAAAACCTTCAAAATTCCTCTTCTCTTGAACCAAAGGTGAAATTGACTTGAAATTTGGTACAGATATGTATCATTGACGTATTTAAAAACGTTACTTAAGGCAATTGAATCAAGTACAAAATGGCTGAAATGGGTGTATTTATGTAAATGTACACATTGCCTCAATATGTTTGTGTCACTAAATCAAATGTATTTTTGAAGGATGGTTCAAACTTAATAGGCTTTAAGGTGAGATGCCCCTGAAGTACCATGCAAAGTTTCACTTTGATATGTCGAAATATGACTGAATTACAGATGTTTGAACTTCGACCAAATCTGACAATGCTCGCCATTGGAGAAACAGCTTTTTTTATTATCCAGTTTTGTGTAATCCATGTCTGGGAATGGCTCAATTTGCTGGTAAGCAAATGGTTGTAGGTTCAAAACCAGTCAGAAGCATAGTTTTTAATTTTTTATTCTGGCAAAACGGTTTCTAGTCTTCCGATCAATCCTCCGGTTGTAAAAACATAGCAATGCGTGTTTATTTGAGTCCATCACAACACTCTGATCATCTGTTTAGCGAGACTGTGTAAACCACTGCAAAACAAGCCAGGTTCACCACAGTAGCTAGCTACTTGTAGTCTACGCATGGTAGAGATAACTCTAATGGTTTTCTCTAATGAAGTCAATTGATTGTTCAGGTGGATCCCTTGCCTGTTGCACTAATTCATTTCAGTAACCTAAGCCAGGACACATTCCCACTGATGCTAGGCATGATATAAAATTCCCTTCCATGACAAGTTATGGCACTCCAAACAACCTGTTAAAAAAAAAACGATGAGAAAGTTATTCTTTACAGCAGCAACCCAGTCATCCCGTTTTTATAGGAAATGTACAAGCAGTTTCAACTTAGGCTGAATCTAACAACACTTACCACAGGAGAAACAGCTTACTTTTTTATACAGTAACTGAACATGACAATATTTAACACTGTGAATAGCTCAATGGGCTGGGACGGTGACCTGTAAAGTATAAGGTTGTAGGTTGGAATCCAGCCATAGTCTTTTGGCCTGTCATAATTTTGATTATCTGTTTAGTTCAACAGGATGACATCTTTCTGAAGTACCACAAACAATTTCACCTTGGTATGTCAAAATATGATTGAATTAAAGCTGTTTCAACGTTGGCTGAATCTAACAACGCTTACCACAGGAGAAACAGCTTACTTTTTTATACAGTAACTGAACATGACAATATTCAACACTGAGAATAGCTCAATGGGCTGGCATGGTGACCTGTAAAGTATAAGGTAGTTGGTTGGAATCCAGCCATTATCTTTTGGCCTGTCATAATTTTGATTATATGTTTAGTTAAACAGGATGACATCATTCTGAAATACGATGCAGAATTTCATGCAATTTCACCTTGAAATGTCAACCGTTTCTTAACCTTTGTCCAAAAGCTGACCAAAGCTAATACTCTGCCCTTTCTATTCATACAATCTCAACAGTTGGTGTGTAGCAGAGAGGATAGAGAGACTGACTTGTAACCTTATGCTCATGAGTTCAAATCCCCATTCAGCCTGTTGTTGGCCAAACATGAAGTAGTTTTGCTCCCTTGTTGTCCAACTCTCGATCTTCTGCAGTGTACATGTTTATAATATTTTGCCATTTTGCGGAGGAACCCGCATCGCTGCTTGCAGCTATATTTAGGGGCCAAGCAGCGAAGCTGCGAGGCACCTATTGTAATTGGTGGTATTATTAGGGGCCAAGCAGCGAAGCTGCGAGGCACCTATTGTAATTGGTGGTATTATTAGGGGCCAAGCAGCGAAGCTGCGAGGCACCTATTGTTATTGTTAGTATTGTTATTATTATTATTATTAGGCTTCCTCCGGTAGGAGAACCCTATTGTTATTGGTGGTATTATTATTATGTTTTACCCATGGGAGTCAATGGCAGCCCCTAGACCAGTACCGTAAAAAGTTGTGAAATTTGGCATGTTGAAACTGCAGACCATTAGTAACTACCATACCAAACATGGGCCATGTGAGACAATAGGTGGCGCTACAGGCCACGCCCCAATATGTTAATTTTCAAATTGATGCCATTTGCAGGCCTTAAGTCCCAAAATTCTGAAATTCATTACATATGCCTTATTTCTCATGAGGAATAAAAAAGCCTCAAGAAGCTATAACGGCCGCCATATTGAATTTGTCTGTACAATAAAGATTAAGGAAACGCGTTTTTTTCTCCTACATTTTTGGTCGAATTTTCTTCAAAATTGCCATAGATGATATCCAGACTGAGCCTCACAAAAGTTATCGTAGGGATTTCTGATTTTCAAAACCGTTTGTCCGGTAGAGCCAATCAAAATCTGCAACAAAGCAACCAAACAGGACGTTTGGTCAAATCTCAGCAAATCTTTGAGATATCAACACCAAACTTGGTATGTCACGTGGAAGACACTACAACATGTTACCATGTGCAAAGGCAACGTCATACCTCTAAAAATGATTGATATAAAGCAAATTGAATTTATTGCTAATGCTAAAATAATGCTTTACACATCCGCCGGCCAAAAACTGATACTCTGATTCAATCACTAGTTCATATGAAGACTCTTGAGAATGTTGAGTACACAAATCTGAGAAAAAGTTGACTGTAACATGAAAACTCGATTTTTAGTGAATATTTGAAACATGCATGCTTGGCTAATTTCTAGGGCTGTTTCCCCAAATCCTCTCTCCCTTTGCTCCTGTGCGCGCGTGCTCCACATTCTCACACACACAAGGGGCCAGAGCCCCTTGACACACGCGCGAGCTTGGTACACGCACAAGAAGACGACCATTTTATTTTATCGTTGGAGAACTCCTGCAGCCCTCAGAGATTTTCATTGTTACATTTGACAGTGAGTAATAAGATCCTACAATGGCAGTACAAAACATGTATTTTAGCGTTTGTATTCGTATGATAACTTGAAGACTTTTATACTGTCGTAAACAGCATAGCAGCTAATCTATCTAGGCTAGCTGAGCTAAGGATATCTCTTTGTACAGACAGTATTACAGGCTAGCAAGTCGTAAAATCTTTAACATTATACTTGCTTCTGTGAGACGCGTTTGAAATTTGTATACTGTGCGTAACTATGCGGTTGGGTTGTTCTATTTTTACATGTCATTGTTGATGTAATTTAAATTAGTACGGTGAGTTCCAAATGTCTTTCGATTAAACACTGCAGCGTGTATTACACAATGATCATTTGTGGTGCGGCGTTTATTCGAAGGCAACGTTTAATTAGTAAGACAGATTCAGTGAATTGTAGTTGCAGTGCGGCCATACACAAACAAATAGACAAGGAGGTCAAATAAATGCCGAGCAAGCTATAACCCTTAAGGCTAGTTTTTGCTTTTGTGGACGGCGTTTCAAATTTATGTACTGTACGTACCTACGGTTGGGTTATTCTATCTTTAGCTACATGTCATTGTTGATGTAATTTTGTTTGTTCGTTCCAAGTTTTTCTGACGGTCTTCACATCGTAAGTTATTCTTTTTGAAACTAGCTAGGTAGCCTAGTTTGCTGCACAGTTAGAGCTACCTAGCATAAGCAAGTAGCAATGGTACCATGGTTGTTTTGCTTGCTAGCTTTGTTTGGGTTCATGGTTTGATCGTTTAGGAGTTCCATTGAAAGCCTATAGACCTACAATACGTTTGTAATCGGCATTTTGTACCATGCTGCACGATTTCCTATCTCTTGATAACATTTTATATTTGTATCAATTTTATACACTAAATTGCCAAAGTATTCGCTCGGTTGCCTTTACACGCTCATGAACGTGAGTGACATCTCATTCTTAAACCATAGGATATGATGTCGGACCACCCTTTGTAGCTATAATAGTTTCAACTCGTCTAGGAAGGCTTTCCACAAGGTTTAAGAGGTTTATGGAAATGTTTTACCATTCTTCCAGAAGTGCATTTGTGAGGTCCAACATTGATGTGGAACAAGAAGGTTTGGCTCGCAGTCCCTGCTCTAATTCATCCCAAAGGTGTTGTATTGGGTTGAGGTCAGGACTGTGTGCAGGCCACTCAAGTTCGTCCACACCAATCTCGCTCATCCATGTGTTTATGGGCCTTGCTTTGTGCACTGTTGCACAGTCATGTTAGAACAGGAAGGGGCCATCTCCAAACTGTTCCCACAAAGTTTGGAGCATGAAATTGTCAAAATGTTGGTGAATTATTGCATTTCAGGAAATTAACTTATGGGTAGGAAATATTTAATGGATTGGGCTCGGCGGGGTATTTTGTCATCCATCCATTCCTACTCCATGCTCTTGATTATGTAATTGACCTACAGGTACATCTTCTAGGCTATGTTTATTTGTTTTAATTTTCTAATGTGAGTCAGTGGCTTGGCAGTATTTTAACAGTAAGGTTTGGTTATTTGTGTTAAACTGTGATGATTCTTTTGGTGAAACATGAATTTAAAGTAAAAACCATTTGCAAGATAAATTGTTCTCAATTGGTCTTAATTTGTATTTATAGTCGAGTCCGTTTCTCTGTTTACATTTTACAGACTTAAATTTGAATGTAGACAGTGTAAATTGAATAAAGGTAAATAATGGATGTCTAAATATTTTAGTACAGAGATTGGTGTTTTGAGAATCCTAACCATTTCAATATTTTCTTAAAGGTCTGTATACTAGAACTGTTGAGTATGAAGTTATGATAATGTAAGACTATGAAATTGTTAAGCAGTAGTGTGGTATGTTACATTTCATAGTTTTTGATGGTTTTTCTATGTGTTTTTTAGATGCCATGTTCCAGCAAGAGATCCAGGGACCAAGGATCCACTGTTGAGGTTAGACTTCCTTGTGGGAAAAAATGCTAAACCAGTGTGTTTAAGTGATAAGATTAATTGAGAAAAATGAATGTGAATGAGCATTTTTAACAACGTCTTTGTTACGGACCCATGTTTAAAATGTCCTAATTCAGTCTGTATAGTTGTGGTTGTGTGTTTTTTATTTTATCCCCTCTTTCTTTCTATTCGCTGCATGCAGGTATGGTCTAGTCAGCGTTTGTTGGCGGTTGGCTATCAGTCTCCCTATCTCGTGATTGGCAATCAGCCGCGCACTTCCAATCAGCGGTTTAGTTGTCAACATAAAATTACCACACTGGTCAGCTGTTTCAGAGATTGCTTTGGAAAGTTGCTTGTTTAGAGAGTTGTCAAGTCAGAGAGACTTCTTGTTGAAATCATTGTAAATGTTATTATTTTGTTAGAATGGTTTGCTTCATAGTGAACCCTTTTAATAGAGCAGTTAGTGGTGCAGCGTTTATTCGAGGGTGGCGTTCATTCAAGGGCAACGTTTAATTGGTAAGAGAGATTCAGTGAATTGTAGCTGCAGTGCAGCCATAGACAAACACAGAATAGACAAGGAAGTCAAACAAGCCCAGTGTAAAATGTATTCCGCGCGTGTCTCTACTTTGTGTACAAATCTGACGCAGCATGCCGTAACATTCTTACACTTTAGCTTTCAAACAGAAACCTGTGCAGAAAGCACTCACCACCAGCAACAGATCTATAGCACGCAAACTTGGTGTTGATGAAAAGCACATTCAGGAATGGTTAAGTCAGCTACCTCGCCATATTGTATACAATATGTATAACTATCTATAGGCCTGAATGCAATTGTCGCAATTGCATTATAATAATGTATAATTTTTTTTCAAGCAATGTCTTAATTTTGAATTATATAATTGTATTCAGAATTATTACGTGACTTTATTTTGAAGGCCTTTTGGGACGCTCATGAGTGAGAGAGTCGACAACCTAACAGCAAGCGAAGCACAGACAATTTAAAGCTCTGATAAAAGTTTCAAGTTCAAGTTTATTATCATATACTCATAAACAGCATTTATAAGTAATGAAATTCTTTGTGCTCAATGTCCGTTCAACTTGCAGAATAAAAAAATTAAATACTAAAGAATGGAGAAAAAGGGTAGAAAAAATAAGAAAAATTGTAGTGCAAAAAGATATTTCAAGGACAGTTCAGCATCCTGATGGCATGTGTGAGAAAACTATCCCTGTATCTGCTGGTACAGGACCTTATACTCTTGTATCGCCTTCCAGAAGGCAGGAGGGAGAAAAGACTGTGGCAGGGATGACTAGGGTCAGAAATGATCCACTTGGCCTTTCTCCTGCACCGCTGGCTGTAAAGGTCCTGAATGGATGGTAATGCAGTCCTTGTAATACGCTGTGCAGATTTGACCACTCTTTGTAGTGTCTTCCTGTCCTGGGCAGTGCTGTTGCCAAACCATGTTGTAATGCCACCAGTCAGTATGCTCTCAATGGTGCACCGGTAAAAATTGGTCAGTATAGTGCAGTCCATGCCAAATTTCCACAGTCGCCGCTGAAAAAAGAGCCTCTGTTTCGCTGTCCTTGTAACCACACCAATATGGTGGTCCAGCTCAGATCCTCACTGATGTTGATACCAAAAAATCTGAAACTTTTGACTCTCCACAGCTGTGCCCGCGATGTGAATGGGTGCATGTTCTCCCTGCAGCCGCCTGTAGTCCACTATCAACTCCTTGGTTTTTGCTACATTAAGCAACAGGCTGTTATGCTGACACCAGGATGTCATTGTTGCCACCTCTGCTCTGTAGGCAGACTCATCACCATTCTTGATGCAGCCGATAATGGTGGTGTCATCAGCAAACATAATGATAGTGTTGGACCTTTTTGTGGCTGCACAACCATAGGTGAACAGAGAGTACAACAGTGGGCTTAACACACAACTCTGTGGGGCACCAGTGCTGAGTGTTAGACTGGTGGGGTGATGTTACCTAGCCGTACTGCCTGTGTCCTGTCCAGCTGCACATGGAAGGACTGATGTTCCGGTCCTGTAGTTTTATGATGAGCCTGGATGGTACTATGGTGTTGAAAACGGAGCTGAAGTCGATGAAGAGCATCCGCACGTATATGTTGTTCTGATCCAAGTGAAAGAGAGCAGTGTTCAAGGCCAAAGCTACAACATCATCTGTAGACCTGTTTGGCCTATATGCAAACTGGAGTGGGTCTAATGCAGGTGACAGGCAGCATGTAATGTGGTCTTTCTTAGAGACTGGGATGATGGTGGCCCCCTTGAACCTATTGGGGACGACAGACTGCGACAGGGAGAGGTTAAAGATGTCAGTGAACACCTCTGCCAGTTCAGGAGCACAGGCCTTGAGAACACAGCCAGGGATGTTGTCAGGTCCTGGAGCTTTATGCACATTCACTCTGTGATAAGTTTAAGGTTGTTATAGAGGTTGTTAGCAATCTAAGGAAACCTCTATTCCCTTGTGTAGGCTACAGCATGCAGCCAACAAAGTATGTTGTTTTGTGTCTGTATTTGACTTTGGTGAATGTTATTTACATGCTGCGCATGTCATTGCATGTTCATATTAAGCTAATGTGGTCTTTATTTTCTCATTACAGCGTGAGTTTAGTTTTAATGGTGGATTTGGAGAAAAAGCTTCAAATAAATCTGTAGCAAGAAAGACACTTGTGCCTGCCAGTGTTTCATGGGATAATAGTATGCTACACTTGTAAATTACTTGTGTAATAAATACTGTGTTTTAATTTAACCAATTAAATAACCGTTTTCTGATTTTTTGGGGGAGGCGTTTAATTGAAGCTGCCATTTATTACACAATGTTCATTTTTGGTGCAGCGTTTATTCAAGGTCAACGTTTAATCAAAGAAAAACTGTAGTTTTCTTCCCAGCATGGGAAGGCCAAAGGATGTTTACAATTGTAGTAGGCCATTGATATGTTTTAAAAGTTCAGGGATGTAATTTGTTGGATAAGAAGCCCCCATCCCCCACTCCAGAGACAATTGATGACAGAGAGGTGCTGACATTAAGTTAAACATAGTCATGCGTTAAAGAGTAGAGTAAAAAATAGAGACAAAATGTGTACATGGATGTTGAAACTCAGTGCTCTGAGTTTGTGCATGTCAGTTTAGACAAACGTAGCCTTTTCAACCTCTAGGTTTAATTCTCTCTTTTATACATTTAAAGTTAGATTTGACATTTAACAGACATTTAATTATTTAGCAAGTTGTTTGACTCAAAAACCATAACGAAGTACATATGGTGTAAAAAATCTGCAGTCAAATTTGGCGAAATTGCTACCTTGGATGTTATCTTTACATATAGATGGGTTGGTGGTTACAAACAATGAGGATGCGCACGCAGCTTCAAGGCAGAACAATGCCTACCATTTCACCTCTAGTTTATATGTTCCCACCCCCCCCCCCCTTCTGAATAAAGTTAGATAGATCTGATTTGTTGATATCTGTTGCTATGAAAACCATTTTAGCCAAGCTAACTAACATTGTTTTTAGCTAGCTGACATTACCATTCAATCACTAACAAAACACGAATAGAAATACTTTTCTAACAGTCCTCACGTGTAATCAAAAGCTTGTAGTGAGATCACATGCATGACCCCCCGAGACAAGCTTTCATGTTTGCATCGCTAGCATCTCGTCATATTACACAGCCGGAAGACAGCTAGATAATAAATATTGTAGCGTCAGCGCCCTTGGGTACCCAGCATGCAGTGCACACCAAAAACGCAAATAGCTGTGGAAAATAGTTTGGTTACAACAGCTGGGCAAGGGATTTCAGTTGTTGTGTTCGTTCACTTAAATGTGTGTAATGTTATAGTTTTTTACTTAAGATAATACTGTTGGTCACCCTGATTGTGCATGTTGTGTAGTTTAATGGGATCAGAGAGTCTGACCATGACAAAGTATTGTTAAGCTGCTGTACCATCACAAGGTACACTTGCTAACAGCTGGACATTAGCTATACCTTGGTCCAGTTCTCTACATGACTCTTGACAGTTGTTTGACTGAGACTCTAGAGAGAGCTCAATTCAGGTAGAGTTCTAATAGCCATGGTCTTCTAACCAGTTTCAGTTTTGAAAACAGTGTGACTGTGTATGGTATGTTTTTTGGGCTACTTCTAATACTCATACGGCTGCCGCATTTATGCCTTGGCATGACCTGCGCTGGGATAGAGGGAAACAGCATGGATGGGGAAAGTGTGTGGGCAGAGCAAGCAGTAGTAGTACATAACCTACACACTTCCTTTAGTGAAGTGTATCCTCACTTTCATAAAGTTATTGTTGTAATCAAAGCTTTTAAAGAATGGATCTCTGCATGATGGGCCTGACCAGAGCACAGGTGGCCTGACACAACACGCTTCAAAGTTGTCACATTCAAAAGGGTGGCATTTTAACCCTGTCAGTCCAACATGTCTAAAAGTTGGTACGCATGCCTTATTGCCAATGGGGAACAAATAAGTCTCAAGAACCCATAATGTCGGCAGCATGGATATTTCTCTACAGTGACAATTTGTGAAGAATTTCAAAAAATGACTTCAAATCAGCCATTCATCCAATTGTCTTGAAATGTTGTGTACATGTATGAAATACATGTCTGTGTCATGTCAATTTTGTAATGGTTTGCAATGCTGAGGAGGAACCCGCCATTGCTGCCTGCAGCTATATTTAGGGTTCCTCCGGTAGGAGAACCCTATTGTTATTGGTGGTATTATTATTTTTTACCCATGGGAGTCAATGGCAGCCCCTAGACCAGTACCGTAAAAAGTTGTGAAATTTGGCATGTTGAAACTGCAGACCATTAGTAACTACCATACCAAACATGGGCCATGTGAGACAATAGGTGGCGCTACAGGCCACGCCCCAATATGTTAATTTTCAAATTGATGCCATTTGCAGGCCATAAGTCCCAAAATTCTGAAATTCATTACATATGCCTTATTTCTCATGAGGAATAAAAAAGCCTCAAGAAGCTATAACGGCCACCATATTGGATTTGTCTGTACAATAAAGATTAAGGAAACACGTTTTTTCCCTACTCCTCCTACATTTTTGGTCGAATTTTCTTCAAAATTGCCATAGATGATATCCAGACTGAGCCTCACAAAAGTTATCGTAGGGATTTCTGATTTTCAAAACCGTTTGTCCGGTAGAGCCAATCAAAATCTGCAACAAAGCAACCAAACAGGACGTTTGGTCAAATCTCAGCAAATCTTTGAGATATCAACACCAAACTTGGTATGTCACGTGGAAGACACTACAACATGTTACCATGTGCAAAGGCAACTTCATACCTCTAAAAATGATTGATATAAAGCAAATTGAATTTATTGCTAATGCTAAAATAATGCTTTACACATCCGCCGGCCAAAAACTGATACTCTGATTCAATCACTAGTTCATATGAAGACTCTTGAGAATGTTGAGTACACAAATCTGAGAAAAAGTTGACTGTAACATGAAAACTCGATTTTTAGGGAATATTTGAAACATGCATGCTTGGCTAATTTCTAGGGCTGTTTCCCCAAATCCTCTCTCCCTTTGCTCCTGTGCGCGCGTGCTCCACATTCTCTCACACACAAGGGGCCAGAGCCCCTTGACACACGCATGCTTTCTTGAAAATGTGTGCTGACCAAGCCCCCACCCTCGTTTTTTAGCCCCTGTTTGATTTCGCTTCCAATCGCAGCTCGCTGTTACGAATACAAATTATTTTTCGGCGGCCATTGTTGTTTCCCGTGTCCCGTGAAAGTCGTCTCCCGTGAAAGCCGTGTTGGAGGCAGCCACTTTCGGTAAGTCCTGGTTTTACACATTTTAAGCTAGAATTAATGATTGGGTTTGTGAAAGTACACTACTCTTGAATTATGGTGAAGGTTTAGCACTTTTAGACCTTATAGATCGTGATTCTGAAGTGACGGAAAACCAAACTCGAAAAGTAGCTACTGTAGCTCTAGCTTTTTTCCTCTGTGTTTTTAATTAGTGAGTCATTTTGCATCTCGGCGAATTGTTCATCAAAAAGGTAGAGGAGAGCAGCCTTTAGGAGAAAAAGCAATTCCCCACAGACCTGTCGGCTCATAATGGTGATTTTTGGCGTGAAAGTCTTTGTAATAAGCCTATGCGGCAGGGAGACTTTTTCAAGGCGAGCCTGTTTCATTCGTCATATGCCCTGAGAAAGCGACCTACGTTAGCCAGGCTAGTTTTGCCAATTTCGGTAAGTCAGGCTATTTAAAGGTCTCTTACAGTCAGAATCACTGTTTACAAGCAAAGGTCGAGCTGGTCTTTTGTCAGATGTGTATATATTGACCAGTTTAGAGGTAAATACTCTTGCCAGAGCCTGGAATCGAACCTGTGTTTTGAGTGACTGCATGGGTCTCCATGACGTCAACACATTTGGATTCAAGTTCAAGTAATGACACTGCATTTCACAGTCAAAACTGAAGTCTGTATCAAGTGTAGATGGGAAAAGCTTCATTTTTCACAACTGACATGGACCCTTTCTTCACTTTGACAGGTCTGGAGGGTCATGCAGAGGCCTGCTCAACAGAGTTCAACAGAGGATGCAACAGACTCGAGGATGGTGAGATCCACACAGACCCCTTGCTGGACTACCCCTCTCTAGCTGGACAGCTTCTCTTCAGCCCTGACCCTAGAACAGCTTGATCCAGCTGGCCTGCCTGCCTGCCTGCCTGCAGGCCCTGCTTGCCCCTGCCTGCCAGCCCTCCAGACAGTCACCCCACAGACACAGTAGCTCTGCAGCCTGCTTTTTTGAGGACATTGATGAAAAAGGACAAGCCAGCATTACTTTGATGAAAGTCTAAATGTTTAATCCTTTCCATGTGCCAGTATGCCAAGCTGCTGACTTTGTGTCTTAAGTGATGAAACTAGTTCAAGTGATAGACTTTTGACCTGAATCCAATGATTATTCATCTGAATAAAAACCACTCAAGAGAAGTACTGCTTCTTGGAGCATTTGTGCTCCACATCAGTACATCTCACACATTTGCCTTTGTTTCCATGGGATTCATGGAATTGTTAGTTTCTGCTCCACCATTTCCACCCTAGTGTAATAATAAGTATAATTTAGGACAGCAATTACATTTTTGTGTTATCCTTCCGCATTACACACATTTAGTCAATGTTCTTAAACTCAACCGATTATTGTCATTTTACCATACTGTTCATATTGAACAGACATCAGTGTTTACTTGGAAAGATGACTGTATATTTCCACTTTTGATTTGTATTTCCATCGTAAGTTTGGTCTTTAATTTCATTTGGAAGTGGTATTAAAAGGTCTTACATTTAACTTGTTTATACCTGTAGACACCCTGTGAAGCCCCCACTGCAGAGACAGTTGGTGACAGAGAGGTGCAGACATTAAGTTAAACATGCCTTAAGAATAGAGTAACAAATAGAGACTAAATGTGTAAATGGCTGTTGAAACTGAGTTGGTGCATGTCAGTTTAGGCAAAGGTAACCTTTTAAACCTCTAGGTTTAAAACAAATTCAGATTTGATTGGAACTCTCTTTTATACATTTATAGTTGGATTTGACATTTAATTCATTTAGCAAGTTGTTTAACTCAAACAACCATAACACGGTACATATGGTATACAATGCTGCAGTCAGATTTGGCGAAATTGTTAGCTTGGATGTTATCTTTACATATAGATGGGGTCTTGTTGATGCGCACGCAGCTTCAAGGCAGAAAGACGCGTTCCATTTCACTTTTACTGTACCTACACCTTTAATGTTCCCGCCATCCCCCCATTTCTGAATAAAGTTCGACTGATCTGATTTGTTGATTTCTGTTGCTATGAAAACCAGTTTAGCCAAGCTAACTAACATTGTTTTTAGCTAGCTTGCATTACCATTCAATTGCTAACAAAACATTAGTAAAAATAGCTTGCTAATCGGGCAGAACTTGAACTCGGGCAGGAGACTCTGAGACCTCAGCGCACCACTAGCATCTCGTCATATCACGCAGTCGGAGCACAGCTAGATAATCAGCGTCAGCGCTCTTGGGTACCCAGCATGCAGTGCGGCATGTTAAAAAAACAGCTACGCAAGGGATTTCAGTTGTTGTGTTCGTTCAGTTAGATGTTTGTAATGTTATTGGCCGGGTTTCCCAGATTCGTTAAGAAGCTCTTAACGCTAAGAGCTTCTTAGGAGCGTTCTAAGAGCGTTCTAGAGCGTTCTTAGAACGCTCTTAAGAAGCTCTTAGCGTTAAGAGCTTCTTAACGAATCTGGGAAACCCGGCCATTGTTTGTTAGTTAATATAATCTTGTTGGTCACCTTGAGTGTGCATGCTGTGTAGTTTAATGGGAACAGAGAGTCGGCCATTTTACTATCACAGGCTATACTTGCAAGGAGCTGAACGTGGGCTGTGCCCTAGACCAGACCAATTGCCTATGAGGCTAATCTTGATTCTGGATTGACTGAGATTCTGGAAAGAGATCTACTCAAGAAGAGAGTCAATATCTGTGGTTTTCAAGCCATCTTTGAGAAAGTTTGAAAACAATGTTGCGGTTAATATGTTTTGATTGTGGGAGGCAACTTTTGGACTACATCTAAACCTCATGCGGCCACCGCACCACCCGCACTGGCAAAGAGGGAAACAGCATGGATGGGGAAAGTGTGTGGGCAGAGCAAGCAGTAGTAGTACATAAACTACACACGTCCTTTACTAAAGTGTATTCTGACTTTCATAAAGTTATTGTTGTAATCAAAGCTTTTAAAGAATGGATCTCTGCATGATGGGCCTGACCAGAGCACAGGTGGCCTGACAGAACACGCTTCAAAGTTGTCACTTTCAAAAGGGTGGCATTTTAACCCTGTCAGTCCAAAATGTCTAAAAGTTGGTACGCATGCCTTATTGCCAATGGGGAACAAAGAAGTCTCAAGAACCCATAATGTCGGCAGCATGGATATTTCTCTACAGTGACAATTTGTGAAGAATTTCAAAAAATGACTTCAAATCAGCCATTGATCCAATTGTATTGAAATGTTGTGTACATGTATGAAATACATGTCTGTGTCATGTCAATTTTGTAATGGTTTGCAATGCTGAGGAGGAACCCGCCATTGCTGCCTGCAGCTATATTTAGGGTTCCTCCGGTAGGAGAACCCTATTGTTATTGGTGGTATTATTATTTTTTACCCATGGGAGTCAATGGCAGCCCCTAGACCAGTACCGTAAAAAGTTGTGAAATTTGGCATGTTGAAACTGCAGACCATTAGTAACTACCATACCAAACATGGGCCATGTGAGACAATAGGTGGCGCTACAGGCCACGCCCCAATATGTCAATTTTCAAATTGATGCCATTTGCAGGCCATAAGTCCCAAAATTCTGAAATTCATTACATATGCCTTATTTCTCATGAGGAATAAAAAAGCCTCAAGAAGCTATAACGGCCACCATATTGGATTTGTCTGTACAATAAAGATTAAGGAAACGCGATTTTTCCCTACTCCTACATTTTTGGTCGAATTTTCTTCAAAATTGCCATAGATGATATCCAGACTGAGCCTCACAAAAGTTATCGTAGGGATTTCTGATTTTCAAAACCGTTTGTCCGGTAGAGCCAATCAAAATCTGCAACAAAGCAACCAAACAGGACGTTTGGTCAAATCTCAGCAAATCTTTGAGATATCAACACCAAACTTGGTATGTCACGTGGAAGACACTACAACATGTTACCATGTGCAAAGGCAACTTCATACCTCTAAAAATGATTGATATAAAGCAAATTGAATTTATTGCTAATGCTAAAATAATGCTTTACACATCCGCCGGCCAAAAACTGATACTCTGATTCAATCACTAGTTCATATGAAGACTCTTGAGAATGTTGAGTACACAAATCTGAGAAAAAGTTGACTGTAACATGAAAACTCGATTTTTAGGGAATATTTGAAACATGCATGCTTGGCTAATTTCTAGGGCTGTTTCCCCAAATCCTCTCTCCCTTTGCTCCTGTGCGCGCGTGCTCCACATTCTCTCACACACAAGGGGCCAGAGCCCCTTGACACACGCATGCTTTCTTGAAAATGTGTGCTGACCAAGCCCCCACCCTCGTTTTTTAGCCCCTGTTTCATTTCGCTTCCAATCGCAGCTCGCTGTTACGAATACAAATTATTTTTCGGCGGCCATTGTTGTTTCCCGTGTCCCGTGAAAGTCGTCTCCCGTGAAAGCCGTGTTGGAGGCAGCCACTTTCGGTAAGTCCTGGTTTTACACATTTTAAGCTAGAATTAATGATTGGGTTTGTGAAAGTACACTACTCTTGAATTATGGTGAAGGTTTAGCACTTTTAGACCTTATAGATCGTGATTCTGAAGTGACGGAAAACCAAACTCGAAAAGTAGCTACTGTAGCTCTAGCTTTTTTCCTCTGTGTTTTTAATTAGTGAGTCATTTTGCATCTCGGCGAATTGTTCATCAAAAAGGTCGAGGAGAGCAGCCTTTAGGAGAAAAAGCAATTCCCCACAGACCTGTCGGCTCATAATGGTGATTTTTGGCGTGAAAGTCTTTGTAATAAGCCTATGCGGCAGGGAGACTTTTTCAAGGCGAGCCTGTTTCATTCGTCATATGCCCTGAGAAAGCGACCTACGTTAGCCAGGCTAGTTTTGCCAATTTCGGTAAGTCAGGCTATTTAAAGGTCTCTTACAGTCAGAATCACTGTTTACAAGCAAAGGTCGAGCTGGTCTTTTGTCAGATGTGTATATATTGACCAGTTTAGAGGTAAATACTCTTGCCAGAGCCTGGAATCGAAACTGTGTTTTGAGTGACTGCATGGGTCTCCATGACGTCAACACATTTGGATTCAAGTTCAAGTAATGACACTGCATTTCACAGTCAAAACTGAAGTCTGTATCAAGTGTAGATGGGAAAAGCTTCATTTTTCACAACTGACATGGACCCTTTCTTCACTTTGACAGGTCTGGAGGGTCATGCAGAGGCCTGCTCAACAGAGTTCAACAGAGGATGCAACAGACTCGAGGATGGTGAGATCCACACAGACCCCTTGCTGGACTACCCCTCTCTAGCTGGACAGCTTCTCTTCAGCCCTGACCCCAGAACAGCTTGATCCAGCTGGCCTGCCTGCCTGCCTGCCTGCAGGCCCTGCTTGCCCCTGCCTGCCAGCCCTCCAGAGACAGTCACCCCACAGACACAGTAGCTCTGCAGCCTGCTTTTTTGAGGACATTGATGAAAAAGGACAAGCCAGCATTACTTTGATGAAAGTCTAAATGTTTAATCCTTTCCATGTGCCAGTATGCCAAGCTGCTGACTTTGTGTCTTAACCCTTGTGTTATCTTCGGGTCATTCTGACCCATCAGTCATTGTGACCCACCGTTGTATTGCGACA
Organism: Osmerus eperlanus; assembly: GCF_963692335.1. Classification (NCBI taxonomy): domain Eukaryota; kingdom Metazoa; phylum Chordata; class Actinopteri; order Osmeriformes; family Osmeridae; genus Osmerus; species Osmerus eperlanus. The sequence goes on from NC_085024.1 coordinate 7,642,023, forward strand.
ACTTTACCGCATTTAAAAACAAAGTGAAGCATTTTCTTTTAACCGGTGGGCTGTCTCAGACCCCCCACATTGCGAAGGTTAAAAGAAAATTATTTTAATTTGTTTTTGTATTGGGTAAAATTGAGTAAACACAACGATGGTTCGTTATGAACCTTTGGGTCATGTGACCCGAAGGCAGCACAAGGGTTAAGTGATGAAACTAGTTCAAGTGATAGACTTTTGACCTGAATCCAATGATTATTCATCTGAATAAAAACCACTCAAGAAAAGTACTGCTTCTTGGAGCATTTGTGCTCCACATCAGTACATCTCACACATTTGCCTTTGTTTCCATGGGATTCATTGAATTGTTAGTTTCTGCTCCACCATTTCCACCCTAGTGTAATAATAAGTATAATTTAGGACAGCAATTACATTTTTGTGTTATCCTTCCGCATTACACACATTTAGTCAATGTTCTTAAACTCAACCGATTATTGTCATTTTACCATACTGTTCATATTGAACAGACATCAGTGTTTACTTGGAAAGATGACTGTATATTTCCACTTTTGATTTGTATTTCCATCGTAAGTTTGGTCTTTAATTTCATTTGGAAGTGGTATTAAAAGGTCTTACATTTAACTTGTTTATACCTGTAGACACCCTGTGAAGCCCCCACTGCAGAGACAGTTGGTGACAGAGAGGTGCAGACATTAAGTTAAACATGCCATAAGAATAGAGTAACAAATAGAGACTAAATGTGTAAATGGCTGTTGAAACTGAGTTGGTGCATGTCAGTTTAGGCAAAGGTAACCTTTTAAACCTCTAGGTTTAAAACAAATTCAGATTTGATTGGAACTCTCTTTTATACATTTATAGTTGGATTTGACATTTAATTCATTTAGCAAGTTGTTTAACTCAAACAACCATAACACAGTACATATGGTATACAATGCTGCAGTCAGATTTGGCGAAATTGTTAGCTTGGATGTTATCTTTACATATAGATGGGGTCTTGTTGATGCGCGCGCACGCAGCTTCAAGGCAGAAAGACGCGTTCCATTTCACTTTTACTGTACCTACACCTTTAATGTTCCCGCCATCCCCCCATTTCTGAATAAAGTTCGACTGATCTGATTTGTTGATTTCTGTTGCTATGAAAACCAGTTTAGCCAAGCTAACTAACATTGTTTTTAGCTAGCTTGCATTACCATTCAATTGCTAACAAAACATTAGTAAAAATAGCTTGCTAATCGGGCAGAACTTGAACTCGGGCAGGAGACTCTGAGACCTCAGCGCACCACTAGCATCTCGTCATATCACGCAGTCGGAGCACAGCTAGATAATCAGCGTCAGCGCTCTTGGGTACCCAGCATGCAGTGCGGCATGTTAAAAAAACAACAGCTACGCAAGGGATTTCAGTTGTTGTGTTCGTTCAGTTAGATGTTTGTAATGTTATTGGCCGGGTTTCCCAGATTCGTCTTAGGAGCGTTCTAAGAGCGTTCTAGAGCGTTCTTAGAACGCTCTTAAGAAGCTCTTAGCGTTAAGAGCTTCTTAACGAATCTGGGAAACCCGGCCATTGTTTGTTAGTTAATATAATCTTGTTGGTCACCTTGAGTGTGCATGCTGTGTAGTTTAATGGGAACAGAGAGTCGGCCATTTTACTATCACAGGCTATACTTGCAAGGAGCTGAACGTGGGCTGTGCCCTAGACCAGACCAATTGCCTATGAGGCTAATCTTGATTCTGGATTGACTGAGATTCTGGAAAGAGATCTACTCAAGAAGAGAGTCAATATCTGTGGTTTTCAAGCCATCTTTGAGAAAGTTTGAAAACAATGTTGCGGTTAATATGTTTTGATTGTGGGAGGCAACTTTTGGACTACACCTAAACCTCATGCGGCCACCGCACCACCCGCACTGGCAAAGAGGGAAACAGCATGGATGGGGAAAGTGTGTGGGCAGAGCAAGCAGTAGTAGTACATAAACTACACACGTCCTTTACTAAAGTGTATTCTGACTTTCATAAAGTTATTGTTGTAATCAAAGCTTTTAAAGAATGGATCTCTGCATGATGGGCCTGACCAGAGCACAGGTGGCCTGACAGAACACGCTTCAAAGTTGTCACTTTCAAAAGGGTGGCATTTTAACCCTGTCAGTCCAAAATGTCTAAAAGTTGGTACGCATGCCTTATTGCCAATGGGGAACAAAGAAGTCTCAAGAACCCATAATGTCGGCAGCATGGATATTTCTCTACAGTGACAATTTGTGAAGAATTTCAAAAAATGACTTCAAATCAGCCATTGATCCAATTGTATTGAAATGTTGTGTACATGTATGAAATACATGTCTGTGTCATGTCAATTTTGTAATGGTTTGCAATGCTGAGGAGGAACCCGCCATTGCTGCCTGCAGCTATATTTAGGGTTCCTCCGGTAGGAGAACCCTATTGTTATTGGTGGTATTATTATGTTTTACCCATGGGAGTCAATGGCAGCCCCTAGACCAGTACCGTAAAAAGTTGTGAAATTTGGCATGTTGAAACTGCAGACCATTAGTAACTACCATACCAAACATGGGCCATGTGAGACAATAGGTGGCGCTACAGGCCACGCCCCAATATGTCAATTTTCAAATTGATGCCATTTGCAGGCCATAAGTCCCAAAATTCTGAAATTCATTACATATGCCTTATTTCTCATGAGGAATAAAAAAGCCTCAAGAAGCTATAACGGCCGCCATATTGAATTTGTCTGTACAATAAAGATTAAGGAAACGCGTTTTTTCCCTACTCCTCCTACATTTTTGGTCGAATTTTCTTCAAAATTGCCATAGATGATATCCAGACTGAGCCTCACAAAAGTTATCGTAGGGATTTCTGATTTTCAAAACCGTTTGTCCGGTAGAGCCAATCAAAATCTGCAACAAAGCAACCAAACAGGACGTTTGGTCAAATCTCAGCAAATCTTTGAGATATCAACACCAAACTTGGTATGTCACGTGGAAGACACTACAACATGTTACCATGTGCAAAGGCAACTTCATACCTCTAAAAATGATTGATATAAAGCAAATTGAATTTATTGCTAATGCTAAAATAATGCTTTACACATCCGCCGGCCAAAAAACTATACTCTGATTCAATCACTAGTTCATATGAAGACTCTTGAGAATGTTGAGTACACAAATCTGAGAAAAAGTTGACTGTAACATGAAAACTCGATTTTTAGTGAATATTTGAAACATGCATGCTTGGCTAATTTCTAGGGCTGTTTCCCCAAATCCTCTCTCCCTTTGCTCCTGTGCGCGCGTGCTCCACATTCTCACACACAAGGGGCCAGAGCCCCTTGACACACGCGCGAGCTTGGTACACGCACAAGAAGACGACCATTTTATTTTATCGTTGGAGAACTCCTGCAGCCCTCAGAGATTTTCATTGTTACATTTGACAGTGAGTAATAAGATCCTACAATGGCAGTACAAAACATGTATTTTAGCGTTTGTATTCGTATGATAACTTGAAGACTTTTATACTGTCGTAAACAGGATAGCAGCTAATCTATCTACTGTAGGCTAGCTGAGCTAAGAATATCTCTTTGTACAGACAGTATTACAGGCTAGCAAGTCGTAAAATCTTTAACATTATACTTGCTTCTGTGAGACGCGTTTGAAATTTGTATACTGTGCGTGACTATGCGGTTGGGTTGTTCTATTTTTACATGTCATTGTTGATGTAATTTAAATTAGTACGGTGAGTTCCAAATGTGTCTTTCGATTAAACACTGCAGCGTGTATTACACAATGATCATTTGTGGTGCGGCTTTTATTCGAAGGCAACGTTTAATTAGTAAGACAGATTCAGTGAATTGTAGTTGCAGTGCGGCCATACACAAACAAATAGACAAGGAGGTCAGATAAATGCCGAGCAAGCTATAACCCTTAAGGCTAGTTTTTGCTTTTGTGGACGGCGTTTCAAATTTATGTACTGTACCTACCTACGGTTGGGTTATTCTATCTTTAGCTACATGTCATTGTTGATGTAATTTTGTTTGTTCGTTCCAAGTTTTTCTGACGGTCTTCACATTGTAAGTTATTCTTTTTGAAACTGTAGCTAGGTAGCCTAGTTTGCTGCACAGTTAGAGCTACCTAGCATAAGCAAGTAGCAATGGTACCATGGTTGTTTTGCTTGCTAGCTTTGTTTGGGTTCATGGTTTGATCGTTTAGGAGTTCCATTGAAAGCCTATAGACCTACAATACGTTTGTAATCGGCATTTTGTACCATGCTGCACGATTTCCTATCTCTTGATAACATTTTATATTTGTATCAATTTTATACACTAAATTGCCAAAGTATTCGCTCGGTTGCCTTTACACGCTCATGAACGTGAGTGACATCTCATTCTTAAACCATAGGATATGATGTCGGACCACCCTTTGTAATAGTTTCAACTCGTCTAGGAAGGCTTTCCACAAGGTTTAAGAGGTTTATGGAAATGTTTTACCATTCTTCCAGAAGTGCATTTGTGAGGTCCAACATTGATGTGGAACAAGAAGGTTTGGCTCGCAGTCCCTGCTCTAATTCATCCCAAAGGTGTTGTATTGGGTTGAGGTCAGGACTGTGTGCAGGCCACTCAAGTTCGTCCACACCAATCTCGCTCATCCATGTGTTTATGGGCCTTGCTTTGTGCACTGTTGCACAGTCATGTTAGAACAGGAAGGGGCCATCTCCAAACTGTTCCCACAAAGTTTGGAGCATGAAATTGTCAAAATGTTGGTGAATTATTGCATTTCAGGAAATTAACTTATGGGTAGGAAATATTTAATGGATTGGGCTCGGCGGGGTATTTTGTCATCCATCCATTCCTACTCCATGCTCTTGATTATGTAATTGACCTACAGGTACATCTTCTAGGCTATGTTTATTTGTTTTAATTTTCTAATGTGAGTCAGTGGCTTGGCAGTATTTTAACAGTAAGGTTTGGTTATTTGTGTTAAACTGTGATGATTCTTTTGGTGAAACATGAATTTAAAGTAAAAACCATTTGCAAGATAAATTGTTCTCAATTGGTCTTAATTTGTATTTATAGTCGAGTCCGTTTCTCTGTTTACATTTTACAGACTTAAATTTGAATGTAGACAGTGTAAATTGAATAAAGGTAAATAATGGATGTCTAAATATTTTTTTTAAGTACAGAGATTGGTGTTTTGAGAATCCTAACCATTTCAATATTTTCTTAAAGGTCTGTATACTAGAACTGTTGAGTATGAAGTTATGATAATGTAAGACTATGAAATTGTTAAGCAGTAGTGTGGTATGTTACATTTCATAGTTTTTGATGGTTTTTCTATGTGTTTTTTAGATGCCATGTTCCAGCAAGAGATCCAGGGACCAAGGATCCACTGTTGAGGTTAGACTTCCTTGTGGGAAAAAATGCTAAACCAGTGTGTTTAAGTGATAAGATTAATTGAGAAAAATGAATGTGAATGAGCATTTTTAACAACGTCTTTGTTACGGACCCATGTTTAAAATGTCCTAATTCAGTCTGTATAGTTGTGGTTGTGTGTTTTTTCTTTTCTCCCTTCTTTCTTTCTATTCGCTGCATGCAGGTATGGTCTAGTCAGCGTTTGTTGGCGGTTGGCTATCAGTCTCCCTATCTCGTGATTGGCAATCAGCTGCGCACTTCCAATCAGCGGTTTAGTTGTCAACATAAAATTACCACACTGGTCAGAGATTGCTTTTTGCTTTGGAAAGTTGCTTGTTTAGAGAGTTGTCAAGTCAGAGAGACTTCTTGTTGAAATCATTGTAAATGTTGTTATTATTTTGTTAGAATGGTTTGCTTCATAGTGAACCCTTTTAATAGAGCAGTTAGTGGTGCAGCGTTTATTCGAGGGTGGCGTTCATTCAAGGGCAACGTTTAATTGGTAAGAGAGATTCAGTGAATTGTAGCTGCAGTGCAGCCATAGACAAATACAGAATAGACAAGGAAGTCAAACAAAAGCCCAGTGTAAAATGTATGCCGCGCGTGTCTCTACTTTGTGTACAAATCTGACGCAGCATGCCGTAACATTCTTACAGCTTTCAAACAGAAACCTGTGCAGAAAGCACTCACCACCAGCAACAGATCTATAGCACGCAAACTTGGTGTTGATGAAAAGCACATTCAGGAATGGTTAAGTCAGCTACCTCGCCATATTGTATACAATATGTATAACTATCTATAGGCCTGAATGCAATTGTCGCAATTGCATTATAATAATGTATAATTTTTTTTCAAGCAATGTCTTAATTTTGAATTATATAATTGTATTCAGAATTATTACGTGACTTTATTTTGAAGGCCTTTTGGGACGCTCATGAGTGAGAGAGTCGACAACCTAACAGCAAGCGAAGCACAGACAATTTAAAGCTCTGATAAAAGTTTCAAGTTCAAGTTTATTATCATATACTCATAAACAGCATTTATAAGTAATGAAATTCTTTGTGCTCAATGTCCGTTCAACTTGCAGAATAAAAAAATTAAATACTAAAGAATGGAGAAAAAGGGTAGAAAAAATAAGAAAAATTGTAGTGCAAAAAGATATTTCAAGGACAGTTCAGCATCCTGATGGCATGTGTGAGAAAACTATCCCTGTATCTGCTGGTACAGGACCTTATACTCTTGTATCGCCTTCCAGAAGGCAGGAGGGAGAAAAGACTGTGGCAGGGATGACTAGGGTCAGAAATGATCCACTTGGCCTTTCTCCTGCACCGCTGGCTGTAAAGGTCCTGAATGGATGGTAATGCAGTCCTTGTAATACGCTGTGCAGATTTGACCACTCTTTGTAGTGTCTTCCTGTCCTGGGCAGTGCTGTTGCCAAACCATGTTGTAATGCCACCAGTCAGTATGCTCTCAATGGTGCACCGGTAAAAATTGGTCAGTATAGTGCAGTCCATGCCAAATTTCCACAGTCGCCGCTGAAAAAAGAGCCTCTGTTTCGCTGTCCTTGTAACCACACCAATATGGTGTCCAGCTCAGATCCTCACTGATGTTGATACCAAAAAATCTGAAACTTTTGACTCTCCACAGCTGTGCCCGCGATGTGAATGGGTGCATGTTCTCCCTGCAGCCGCCAGTAGTCCACTATCAACTCCTTGGTTTTTGCTACATTAAGCAACAGGCTGTTATGCTGACACCAGGATGTCATTGTTGTCAACTCTGCTCTGTAGGCAGACTCATCACCATTCTTGATGCAGCCGATAATGGTGGTGTCATCAGCAAACATAATGATAGTGTTGGACCTTTTTGTGGCTGCACAACCATAGGTGAACAGAGAGTACAACAGTGGGCTTAACACACAACTCTGTGGGGCACCAGTGCTGAGTGTTAGACTGGTGGGGTGATGTTACCTAACCGTACTGCCTGTGTCCTGTCCAGCTGCACATGGAAGGACTGATGTTCGGTCCTGTAGTTTTATGATGAGCCTGGATGGTACTATGGTGTTGAAAACGGAGCTGAAGTCGATGAAGAGCATCCGCACGTATATGTTGTTCTGATCCAAGTGAAAGAGAGCAGTGTTCAAGGCCAAAGCTACAACATCATCTGTAGACCTGTTCGGCCTATATGCAAACTGGAGTGGGTCTAATGCAGGTGACAGGCAGGATGTAATGTGGTCTTTGACTAAAGTCTCAAAGCATTTCATCACAACAGGGCAACAGGGCGGTAATCATTGAGACAGCTCACTGATGGTTTCTTAGAGACTGGGATGATGGTGGCCCCCTTGAACCTATTGGGGACGACAGACTGCGACAGGGAGAGGTTAAAGATGTCAGTGAACACCTCTGCCAGTTCAGGAGCACAGGCCTTGAGAACACAGCCAGGGATGTTGTCAGGTCCTGGAGCTTTATGCACATTCACTGTAAGTGATAAGTTTAAGGTTGTTATAGAGGTTGTTAGCAATCTAAGGAAACCTCTATTCCCTTGTGTAGGCTACAGCATGCAGCCAACAAAGTATGTTGTTTTGTGTCTGTATTTGACTTTGGTGAATGTTATTTACATGCTGCGCATGTCATTGCATGTTCATATTAAGCTAATGTGGTCTTTATTTTCTCATTACAGCATGAGTTTAGTTTTAACGGTGGATTTGGAGAAAAAGCTTCAAATAAATCTGTAGCAAGAAAGACACTTGTGCCTGCCAGTGTTTCATGGGATAATAGTATGCTACACTTGTAAATTACTTGTGTAATAAATACTGTGTTTTAATTTAACCAATTAAATAACCGTTTTCTGATTTTTTGGGGGAGGCGTTTAATCGAAGGTGCCATTTATTACACAATGTTCATTTTTGGTGCAGCGTTTATTCAAGGTCAACGTTTAATCAAAGAAAAACTGTAGTTTTCTTCCCAGCATGGGAAGGCCAAAGGATGTTTACAATTGTAGTAGGCCATTGATATGTTTTAAAAGTTCAGGGATGTAATTTGTTGGATAAGAAGCCCCCATCCCCCACTCCAGAGACAATTGATGACAGAGAGGTGCTGACATTAAGTTAAACATAGTCATGCGTTAAAGAGTAGAGTAAAAAATAGAGACAAAATGTGTACATGGATGTTGAAACTCAGTGCTCTGAGTTTGTGCATGTCAGTTTAGACAAACGTAGCCTTTTCAACCTCTAGGTTTAATTCTCTCTTTTATACATTTAAAGTTGGATTTGACATTTAACAGACATTTAATCATTTAGCAAGTTGTTTGACTCAAAAACCATAACGAAGTACATATGGTGTAAAAAATCTGCAGTCAAATTTGGCGAAATTGCTACCTTGGATGTTATCTTTACATATAGATGGGTTGGTGGTTACAAACAATGAGGATGCGCACGCAGCTTCAAGGCAGAACAATGCCTACCATTTCACCTCTAGTTTATATGTTCCCACCCCCCCCCCCCCCCTTCTGAATAAAGTTAGATAGATCTGATTTGTTGATATCTGTTGCTATGAAAACCATTTTAGCCAAGCTAACTAACATTGTTTTTAGCTAGCTGACATTACCATTCAATCACTAACAAAACACGAATAGAAATACTTTTCTAACAGTCCTCACGTGTAATCAAAAGCTTGTAGTGAGATCACATGCATGACCCCCCGAGACAAGCTTTCATGTTTGCATCGCTAGCATCTCGTCATATTACACAGCCGGAAGACAGCTAGATAATAAATATTGTAGCGTCAGCGCCCTTGGGTACCCAGCATGCAGTGCACACCAAAAACGCAAATAGCTGTGGAAAATAGTTTGGTTACAACAGCTGTGCAAGGGATTTCAGTTGTTGTGTTCGTTCACTTAAATGTGTGTAATGTTATTGTTTTTTACTTAAGATAATACTGTTGGTCACCCTGATTGTGCATTTTGTGTAGTTTAATGGGATCAGAGAGTCTGACCATGACAAAGTATTGTTAAGCTGCTGTACCATCACAAGGTACACTTGCTAACAGCTGGACATTAGCTATACCTTGGTCCAGTTCCCTACATGACTCTTGACAGTTGTTTGACTGAGACTCTAGAGAGAGCTCAATTCAGGTAGAGTTCTAATAGCCATGGTCTTCTAACCAGTTTCAGTTTTGAAAACAGTGTGACTGTGTATGGTATGTTTTTTGGGCTACTTCTAATACTCATACGGCTGCCGCATTTATGCCTTGGCATGACCTGCGCTGGGATAGAGGGAAACCGCATGGATGGGGAAAGTGTGTGGGCAGAGCAAGCAGTAGTAGTACATAACCTACACACTTCCTTTAGTGAAGTGTATCCTCACTTTCATAAAGTTATTGTTGTAATCAAAGCTTTTAAAGAAGGGATCTCTGCATGATGGGCCTGACCAGAGCACAGGTGGCCTGACACAACACGCTTCAAAGTTGTCACTTTCAAAAGGGTGGCATTTTAACCCTGTCAGTCCAACATGTCTAAAAGTTGGTACGCATGCCTTATTGCCAATGGGGAACAAATAAGTCTCAAGAACCCATAATGTCGGCAGCATGGATATTTCTCTACAGTGACAATTTGTGAAGAATTTCAAAAAATGACTTCAAATCAGCCATTCATCCAATTGTCTTGAAATGTTGTGTACATGTATGAAATACATGTCTGTGTCATGTCAATTTTGTAATGGTTTGCAATGCTGAGGAGGAACCCGCCATTGCTGCCTGCAGCTATATTTAGGGTTCCTCCGGTAGGAGAACCCTATTGTTATTGGTGGTATTATTATTTTTTACCCATGGGAGTCAATGGCAGCCCCTAGACCAGTACCGTAAAAAGTTGTGAAATTTGGCATGTTGAAACTGCAGACCATTAGTAACTACCATACCAAACATGGGCCATGTGAGACAATAGGTGGCGCTACAGGCCACGCCCCAATATGTCAATTTTCAAATTGATGCCATTTGCAGGCCATAAGTCCCAAAATTCTGAAATTCATTACATATGCCTTATTTCTCATGAGGAATAAAAAAGCCTCAAGAAGCTATAACGGCCACCATATTGGATTTGTCTGTACAATAAAGATTAAGGAAACGCGTTTTTTCCCTACTCCTCCTACATTTTTGGTCGAATTTTCTTCAAAATTGCCATAGATGATATCCAGACTGAGCCTCACAAAAGTTATCGTAGGGATTTCTGATTTTCAAAACCGTTTGTCCGGTAGAGCCAATCAAAATCTGCAACAAAGCAACCAAACAGGACGTTTGGTCAAATCTCAGCAAATCTTTGAGATATCAACACCAAACTTGGTATGTCACGTGGAAGACACTACAACATGTTACCATGTGCAAAGGCAACTTCATACCTCTAAAAATGATTGATATAAAGCAAATTGAATTTATTGCTAATGCTAAAATAATGCTTTACACATCCGCCGGCCAAAAACTGATACTCTGATTCAATCACTAGTTCATATGAAGACTCTTGAGAATGTTGAGTACACAAATCTGAGAAAAAGTTGACTGTAACATGAAAACTCGATTTTTAGTGAATATTTGAAACATGCATGCTTGGCTAATTTCTAGGGCTGTTTCCCCAAATCCTCTCTCCCTTTGCTCCTGTGCGCGCGTGCTCCACATTCTCTCACACACAAGGGGCCAGAGCCCCTTGACACACGCATGCTTTCTTGAAAAAGTGTGCTGACCAATCCCCCACCCTCGTTTTTTAGCCCCTGTTTCATTTCGCTTCCAATCGCAGCTCGCTGTTACGAATACAAATTATTTTTCGGCGGCCATTGTTGTTTCCCGTGTCCCGTGAAAGTCGTCTCCCGTGAAAGCCGTGTTGGAGGCAGCCACTTTCGGTAAGTCCTGGTTTTACACATTTTAAGCTAGAATTAATGATTGGGTTTGTGAAAGTACACTACTCTTGAATTATGGTGAAGGTTTAGCACTTTTAGACCTTATAGATCGTGATTCTGAAGTGACGGAAAACCAAACTCGAAAAGTAGCTACTGTAGCTCTAGCTTTTTTCCTCTGTGTTTTTAATTAGTGAGTCATTTTGCATCTCGGCGAATTGTTCATCAAAAAGGTCGAGGAGAGCAGCCTTTAGGAGAAAAAGCAATTCCCCACAGACCTGTCGGCTCATAATGGTGATTTTTGGCGTGAAAGTCTTTGTAATAAGCCTATGCGGCAGGGAGACTTTTTCAAGGCGAGCCTGTTTCATTCGTCATATGCCCTGAGAAAGCGACCTACGTTAGCCAGGCTAGTTTTGCCAATTTCGGTAAGTCAGGCTATTTAAAGGTCTCTTACAGTCAGAATCACTGTTTACAAGCAAAGGTCGAGCTGGTCTTTTGTCAGATGTGTATATATTGACCAGTTTAGAGGTAAATACTCTTGCCAGAGCCTGGAATCGAACCTGTGTTTTGAGTGACTGCATGGGTCTCCATGACGTCAACACATTTGGATTCAAGTTCAAGTAATGACACTGCATTTCACAGTCAAAACTGAAGTCTGTATCAAGTGTAGATGGGAAAAGCTTCATTTTTCACAACTGACATGGACCCTTTCTTCACTTTGACAGGTCTGGAGGGTCATGCAGAGGCCTGCTCAACAGAGTTCAACAGAGGATGCAACAGACTCGAGGATGGTGAGATCCACACAGACCCCTTGCTGGACTACCCCTCTCTAGCTGGACAGCTTCTCTTCAGCCCTGACCCCAGAACAGCTTGATCCAGCTGGCCTGCCTGCCTGCCTGCCTGCAGGCCCTGCTTGCCCCTGCCTGCCAGCCCTCCAGAGACAGTCACCCCACAGACACAGTAGCTCTGCAGCCTGCTTTTTTGAGGACATTGATGAAAAAGGACAAGCCAGCATTACTTTGATGAAAGTCTAAATGTTTAATCCTTTCCATGTGCCAGTATGCCAAGCTGCTGACTTTGTGTCTTAAGTGATGAAACTAGTTCAAGTGATAGACTTTTGACCTGAATCCAATGATTATTCATCTGAATAAAAACCACTCAAGAGAAGTACTGCTTCTTGGAGCATTTGTGCTCCACATCAGTACATCTCACACATTTGCCTTTGTTTCCATGGGATTCATGGAATTGTTAGTTTCTGCTCCACCATTTCCACCCTAGTGTAATAATAAGTATAATTTAGGACAGCAATTACATTTTTGTGTTATCCTTCCGCATTACACACATTTAGTCAATGTTCTTAAACTCAACCGATTATTGTCATTTTACCATACTGTTCATATTGAACAGACATCAGTGTTTACTTGGAAAGATGACTGTATATTTCCACTTTTGATTTGTATTTCCATCGTAAGTTTGGTCTTTAATTTCATTTGGAAGTGGTATTAAAAGGTCTTACATTTAACTTGTTTATACCTGTAGACACCCTGTGAAGCCCCCACTGCAGAGACAGTTGGTGACAGAGAGGTGCAGACATTAAGTTAAACATGCCTTAAGAATAGAGTAACAAATAGAGACTAAATGTGTAAATGGCTGTTGAAACTGAGTTGGTGCATGTCAGTTTAGGCAAAGGTAACCTTTTAAACCTCTAGGTTTAAAACAAATTCAGATTTGATTGGAACTCTCTTTTATACATTTATAGTTGGATTTGACATTTAATTCATTTAGCAAGTTGTTTAACTCAAACAACCATAACACGGTACATATGGTATACAATGCTGCAGTCAGATTTGGCGAAATTGTTAGCTTGGATGTTATCTTTACATATAGATGGGGTCTTGTTGATGCGCACGCAGCTTCAAGGCAGAAAGACGCGTTCCATTTCACTTTTACTGTACCTACACCTTTAATGTTCCCGCCATCCCCCCATTTCTGAATAAAGTTCGACTGATCTGATTTGTTGATTTCTGTTGCTATGAAAACCAGTTTAGCCAAGCTAACTAACATTGTTTTTAGCTAGCTTGCATTAACATTCAATTGCTAACAAAACATTAGTAAAAATAGCTTGCTAATCGGGCAGAACTTGAACTCGGGCAGGAGACTCTGAGACCTCAGCGCACCACTAGCATCTCGTCATATCACGCAGTCGGAGCACAGCTAGATAATCAGCGTCAGCGCTCTTGGGTACCCAGCATGCAGTGCGGCATGTTAAAAAAACAACAGCTACGCAAGGGATTTCAGTTGTTGTGTTCGTTCAGTTAGATGTTTGTAATGTTATTGGCCGGGTTTCCCAGATTCGTTAAGAAGCTCTTAACGCTAAGAGCTTCTTAGGAGCGTTCTAAGAGCGTTCTAGAGCGTTCTTAGAACGCTCTTAAGAAGCTCTTAGCGTTAAGAGCTTCTTAACGAATCTGGGAAACCCGGCCATTGTTTGTTAGTTAATATAATCTTGTTGGTCACCTTGAGTGTGCATGCTGTGTAGTTTAATGGGAACAGAGAGTCGGCCATTTTACTATCACAGGCTATACTTGCAAGGAGCTGAACGTGGGCTGTGCCCTAGACCAGACCAATTGCCTATGAGGCTAATCTTGATTCTGGATTGACTGAGATTCTGGAAAGAGATCTACTCAAGAAGAGAGTCAATATCTGTGGTTTTCAAGCCATCTTTGAGAAAGTTTGAAAACAATGTTGCGGTTAATATGTTTTGATTGTGGGAGGCAACTTTTGGACTACACCTAAACCTCATGCGGCCACCGCACCACCCGCACTGGCAAAGAGGGAAACAGCATGGATGGGGAAAGTGTGTGGGCAGAGCAAGCAGTAGTAGTACATAAACTACACACGTCCTTTACTAAAGTGTATTCTGACTTTCATAAAGTTATTGTTGTAATCAAAGCTTTTAAAGAATGGATCTCTGCATGATGGGCCTGACCAGAGCACAGGTGGCCTGACAGAACACGCTTCAAAGTTGTCACTTTCAAAAGGGTGGCATATTAACCATGTCAGTCCAAAATGTCTAAAAGTTGGTACGCATGCCTTATTGCCAATGGGGAACAAAGAAGTCTCAAGAACCCATAATGTCGGCAGCATGGATATTTCTCTACAGTGACAATTTGTGAAGAATTTCAAAAAATGACTTCAAATCAGCCATTGATCCAATTGTATTGAAATGTTGTGTACATGTATGAAATACATGTCTGTGTCATGTCAATTTTGTAATGGTTTGCAATGCTGAGGAGGAACCCGCCATTGCTGCCTGCAGCTATATTTAGAGTTCCTCCGGTAGGAGAACCCTATTGTTATTGGTGGTATTATTATTATGTTTTACCCATGGGAGTCAATGGCAGCCCCTAGACCAGTACCGTAAAAAGTTGTGAAATTTGGCATGTTGAAACTGCAGACCATTAGTAACTACCATACCAAACATGGGCCATGTGAGACAATAGGTGGCGCTACAGGCCACGCCCCAATATGTCAATTTTCAAATTGATGCCATTTGCAGGCCATAAGTCCCAAAATTCTGAAATTCATTACATATGCCTTATTTCTCATGAGGAATAAAAAAGCCTCAAGAAGCTATAACGGCCGCCATATTGGATTTTTCTGTACAATAAAGATTAAGGAAACGCGTTTTTTCCCTACTCCTCCTACATTTTTGGTTGAATTTTCTTCAAAATTGCCATAGATGATATCCAGACTGAGCCTCACAAAAGTTATCGTTGGGATTTCTGATTTTCAAAACCGTTTGTCCGGTAGAGCCAATCAAAATCTGCAACAAAGCAACCAAACAGGACGTTTGGTCAAATCTCAGCAAATCTTTGAGATATCAACACCAAACTTGGTATGTCACGTGGAAGACACTACAACATGTTACCATGTGCAAAGGCAACTTCATACCTCAAAAAATGATTGATATAAAGCAAATTGAATTTATTGCTAATGCTAAAATAATGCTTTACACATCCGCCGGCCAAAAACTGATACTCTGATTCAATCACTAGTTCATATGAAGACTCTTGAGAATGTTGAGTACACAAATCTGAGAAAAAGTTGACTGTAACATGAAAACTCGATTTTTAGTGAATATTTGAAACATGCATGCTTGGCTAATTTCTAGGGCTGTTTCCCCAAATCCTCTCTCCCTTTGCTCCTGTGCGCGCGTGCTCCACATTCTCACACACACGCATGCTTTCTTGAAAATGTGTGCTGACCAAGCCCCCACCCTCGTTTTTTAGCCCCTGTTTCATTTCGCTTCCAATCGCAGCTCGCTGTTACGAATATAAATTATTTTTCGGCGGCCATTGTTGTTTCCTGTGTCCCGTGAAAGTCGTGTCCCGTGAAAGCCGTGTTGAAGGCAGCCACTTTCGGTAAGTCCTGGTTTTACACATTTTAAGCTAGAATTAATGATTGGGCTTGTGAAAGTACACTACTCTTGAATTATGGTGAAGGTTTACCACTTTTAGACCTTTTAGATCGTGATTCTGAAGTGACGGAAAACCGAACTCGAAAAGTAGCTACTGTAGCTCTAGCTTTTTTCCTCTGTGTTTTTAATTAGTGAGTCATTTTGCATCTCGGCGAATTGTTCATCAAAAAGGTCGAGGAGAGCAGCCTTTAGGAGAAAAAGCAATTCCCCACAGACCTGTCGGCTCATAATGGTGATTTTTGGCGTGAAAGTCTTTGTAATAAGCCTATGCGGCAGGGAGACTTTTTCAAGGTGAGCCTGTTTCATTCGTCATATGCCCTGAGAAAGCGACCTACCTTAGCCAGGCTAGTTTTGCCAATTTCGGTAAGTCAGGCTATTTAAAGGTCTCTTACAGTCAGAATCACTGTTTACAAGCAAAGGTCGAGCTGGTCTTTTGTCAGATGTGTATATATTGACCAGTTTAGAGGTAAATACTCTTGCCAGAGCCTGGAATCGAACCCGTGTTTCGAGTGACTGCATGGGTCTCCATGAGGTCAACACATTTGGATTCAAGTTCAAGTAATGACACTGCATTTCACAGTCAAAACTGAAGTCTGTATCAACACATTTGGATTCAAGTTCAAGTAATGACACTGCATTTCACAGTCAAAACTGAAGTCTGTATCAAGTGTAGATGGGAAAAGCTTCATTTTTCACAACTGACATGGACCCTTTCTTCACTTTGACAGGTCTGGAGGGTCATGCAGAGGCCTGCTCAACAGAGTTCAACAGAGGATGCAACAGACTCAAGGATGGTGAGATCCACACAGACCCCTTGCTGGACTACCCCTCTCTAGCTGGACAGCTTCTCTTCAGCCCTGACCCCAGAACAGCTTGATCCAGCTGGCCTGCCTGCCTACAGGGACAGTCACCCCACAGACACAGTAGCTCTGCAGCCTGCTTTTTTGAGGACATTGATGAAAAAGGACAAGCCAGCATTACTTTGATGAAAGTCTAAATGTTTAATCCTTTCCATGTGCCAGTATGCCAAGCTGCTGACTTTGTGTCTTAACCCTTGTGCTGCCTTCGGGTCACATGACCCAAAGGTTCATAACGAACCATCGTTGTGTTTACCCAATTTTACCCAATACAAAAACAAATAAAAATCATTTTCTTTTAACCTTCGCAATGTGGAGGGTCTGAGACAGCCCGACGGTTAAAAGAAAATGCTTCACTTTGTTTTTGTATGCGGTAAAGTTGTCACAATACGACGGTGGGTAACAATGACTGATGGGTCAGAATGACCCGAAGAGAACACAAGGGTTAAGTGATGAAACTAGTTCAAGTGATAGACTTTTGACCTGAATCCAATGATTATTCATCTGAATAAAAACCACTCAAGAGAAGTACTGCTTCTTGGAGCATTTGTGCTCCACATCAGTACATCTCACACATTTGCCTTTGTTTCCATGGGATTCATGGAATTGTTAGTTTCTGCTCCACCATTTCCACCCTAGTGTAATAAGTATAATTTAGGACAGCAATTACATTTTTGTGTTATCCTTCCGCATTACACACATTTAGTCAATGTTCTTAAACTCAACCGATTATTGTCATATTACCATACTGTTCATATTGAACAGACATCAGTGTTTACTTGGAAAGATGACTGTATATTTCCACTTTTGATTTGTATTTCCATCGTAAGTTTGGTCTTTAATTTCATTTGGAAGTGGTATTAAAAGGTCTTACATTTAACTTGTTTATACCTGTAGACACCCTGTGAAGCCCCCACTGCAGAGACAGTTGGTGACAGAGAGGTGCAGACATTAAGTTAAACATGCCTTAAGAATAGAGTAACAAATAGAGACTAAATGTGTAAATGGCTGTTGAAACTCAGTTCTCTGAGTTGGTGCATGTCAGTTTAGGCAAAGGTAACCTTTTAAACCTCTAGGTTTAAAACAAATTCAGATTTGATTGGAACTCTCTTTTATACATTTATAGTTGGATTTGACATTTAATTCATTTAGCAAGTTGTTTAACTCAAACAACCATAACACGGTACATATGGTATACAATGCTGCAGTCAGATTTGGCGAAATTGTTAGCTTGGATGTTATCTTTACATATAGATGGGGTCTTGTTGATGCGCACGCAGCTTCAAGGCAGAAAGACGCGTTCCATTTCACTTTTACTGTACCTACACCTTTAATGTTCCCGCCATCCCCCCATTTCTGAATAAAGTTCGACTGATCTGATTTGTTGATTTCTGTTGCTATGAAAACCAGTTTAGCCAAGCTAACTAACATTGTTTTTAGCTAGCTTGCATTACCATTCAATTGCTAACAAAACATTAGTAAAAATAGCTTGCTAATCGGGCAGAACTTGAACTCGGGCAGGAGACTCTGAGACCTCAGCGCACCACTAGCATCTCGTCATATCACGCAGTCGGAGCACAGCTAGATAATCAGCGTCAGCGCTCTTGGGTACCCAGCATGCAGTGCGGCATGTTAAAAAAACAACAGCTACGCAAGGGATTTCAGTTGTTGTGTTCGTTCAGTTAGATGTTTGTAATGTTATTGGCCGGGTTTCCCAGATTCGTTAAGAAGCTCTTAACGCTAAGAGCTTCTTAGGAGCGTTCTAAGAGCGTTCTAGAGCGTTCTTAGAACGCTCTTAAGAAGCTCTTAGCGTTAAGAGCTTCTTAACGAATCTGGGAAACCCGGCCATTGTTTGTTAGTTAATATAATCTTGTTGGTCACCTTGAGTGTGCATGCTGTGTAGTTTAATGGGAACAGAGAGTCGGCCATTTTACTATCACAGGCTATACTTGCAAGGAGCTGAACGTGGGCTGTGCCCTAGACCAGACCAATTGCCTATGAGGCTAATCTTGATTCTGGATTGACTGAGATTCTGGAAAGAGATCTACTCAAGAAGAGAGTCAATATCTGTGGTTTTCAAGCCATCTTTGAGAAAGTTTGAAAACAATGTTGCGGTTAATATGTTTTGATTGTGGGAGGCAACTTTTGGACTACACCTAAACCTCATGCGGCCACCGCACCACCCGCACTGGCAAAGAGGGAAACAGCATGGATGGGGAAAGTGTGTGGGCAGAGCAAGCAGTAGTAGTACATAAACTACACACGTCCTTTACTAAAGTGTATTCTGACTTTCATAAAGTTATTGTTGTAATCAAAGCTTTTAAAGAATGGATCTCTGCATGATGGGCCTGACCAGAGCACAGGTGGCCTGACAGAACACGCTTCAAAGTTGTCACTTTCAAAAGGGTGGCATTTTAACCCTGTCAGTCCAAAATGTCTAAAAGTTGGTACGCATGCCTTATTGCCAATGGGGAACAAAGAAGTCTCAAGAACCCATAATGTCGGCAGCATGGATATTTCTCTACAGTGACAATTTGTGAAGAATTTCAAAAAATGACTTCAAATCAGCCATTGATCCAATTGTATTGAAATGTTGTGTACATGTATGAAATACATGTCTGTGTCATGTCAATTTTGTAATGGTTTGCAATGCTGAGGAGGAACCCGCCATTGCTGCCTGCAGCTATATTTATTAGGGTTCCTCCGGTAGGAGAACCCTATTGTTATTGGTGGTATTATTATTATTTTTTACCCATGGGAGTCAATGGCAGCCCCTAGACCAGTACCGTAAAAAGTTGTGAAATTTGGCATGTTGAAACTGCAGACCATTAGTAACTACCATACCAAACATGGGCCATGTGAGACAATAGGTGGCGCTACAGGCCACGCCCCAATATGTCAATTTTCAAATTGATGCCATTTGCAGGCCATAAGTCCCAAAATTCTGAAATTCATTACATATGCCTTATTTCTCATGAGGAATAAAAAAGCCTCAAGAAGCTATAACGGCCGCCATATTGGATTTTTCTGTACAATAAAGATTAAGGAAACGCGTTTTTTCCCTACTCCTCCTACATTTTTGGTTGAATTTTCTTCAAAATTGCCATAGATGATATCCAGACTGAGCCTCACAAAAGTTATCGTTGGGATTTCTGATTTTCAAAACCGTTTGTCCGGTAGAGCCAATCAAAATCTGCAACAAAGCAACCAAACAGGAAGTTGGGTCATATCTCAGCCAATCCTTGAGAAATCAACACCAAACTTGGTATGATGACTCGGAACCCTCATCTGAGGATGTCCAAACAATTTGGTGTCATGTGATCACTGGGCGTGGCCGCAGGATGCAAAAATGTGTTTTGGCCAATAACTGTTGATTCGTTTGCCTTTATTAAGTGATTCCTTTGTCTCATGATATCTTGGGACATCCCGTGTGTGACACATGATAACTTGTGATAACAGCCGAATTGATGCGGCCGCCATTTTGAATTACTGAAAAAACGTTTTTTCTGTACTCCTCCTACAAATGTTTTCCAATCTTCACCAAATTTGGCAGAGATCATCTTCAGACCAGGCCTCACAAAAGCCATCATATTTTTGGGGGATTTTCAAAACCGTTTGCCCGGTACGGCCAATCAAAATGTGCCGTTAAGCCAGCAAACAGGAAGTTGGGTCGTATCTCAGCAAATCTTTGATGGATTCACACCAAACTTGTTGCGTGTACTCGTAACCCTCTTCTGAGGATGTACAACATGTTTTATGGGTCATTCGACTGCTTGGCCACCTCATTGCTGCTTGCAGCTATATTTATTATTACACTTCTTCTGCCATTGGAGTCTATGGCAGCCCCTAGAACCGTAGGGTAAAAAGTTGTGAAATTTGGCACACTCATTAAGCACAGTCCCCTCTTTATATTCACCAAGTTTCATGTCTCCCATTGGAGCACTCTAGCGCCACCAACGGGTCAAAGTTGGACTTGTGTTTACACACGTAACTTTTGAACCGTATGACCGATTTTCAAAAATGAGATACCATTGGATTCCCTGGGTCAAGACGAGTTCAACACACCCTATGACGTCAATTTCCGGTTATATAGATTTTCCGCCATTTCCGGTTTTATCGAAAACCTTTGAAAGCCTACTCCTCCTACAATTTTTCTTTAATCTTCCCCAGAATTGGCACACATCATCGTCAGAGCAACCCTCACAGAAGTTATCCAAAGATTTTTGATTTTCAAAACCGTTTGTCCGGTACAGCCAATCAAAATCGGCAGCAAAGACACCAAACAGGAAGTTGGGTCATATCTCAGCCAATCCTTGAGAAATCAACACCAAACTTGGTATGATGACTCGGAACCCTCATCTGAGGATGTCCAAACAATTTGGTGTCATGTGATCACTGGGCGTGGCCGCAGGATGCAAAAATGTGTTTTGGCCAATTACTGTTGATTCGTTTGCCTTTATTAAGTGATTCCTTTGTCTCATGATATCTTGGGACATCCCGTGTGTGACACATGATAACTTGTGATAACAGCCGAATTGATGCGGCCGCCATTTTGAATTACTGAAAAAACGTTTTTTCTGTACTCCTCCTACAAATGTTTTCCAATCTTCACCAAATTTGGCAGAGATCATCTTCAGACCAGGCCTCACAAAAGCCATCATATTTTTTGGGGATTTTCAAAACCGTTTGCCCGGTACGGCCAATCAAAATGTGCCGTTAAGCCAGCAAACAGGAAGTTGGGTCGTATCTCAGCAAATCTTTGATGGATTCACACCAAACTTGTTGCGTGTACTCGTAACCCTCTTCTGAGGATGTACAACATGTTTTATGGGTCATTCGACTGCTTGGCCACCTCATTGCTGCTTGCAGCTATATTTAGGGTTCCTCCGGTAGGAGAACCCTATTGTTATTGGTGGTATTATTATTTTTTACCCATGGGAGTCAATGGCAGCCCCTAGACCAGTACCGTAAAAAGTTGTGAAATTTGGCATGTTGAAACTGCAGACCATTAGTAACTACCATACCAAACATGGGCCATGTGAGACAATAGGTGGCGCTACAGGCCACACCCCAATATGTCAATTTTCAAATTGATGCCATTTGCAGGCCATAAGTCCCAAAATTCTGAAATTCATTACATATGCCTTATTTCTCATGAGGAATAAAAAAGCCTCAAGAAGCTATAACGGCCACCATATTGGATTTGTCTGTACAATAAAGATTAAGGAAACGCGTTTTTTCCCTACTCCTCCTACATTTTTGGTCGAATTTTCTTCAAAATTGCCATAGATGATATCCAGACTGAGCCTCACAAAAGTTATCGTAGGGATTTCTGATTTTCAAAACCGTTTGTCCGGTAGAGCCAATCAAAATCTGCAACAAAGCAACCAAACAGGACGTTTGGTCAAATCTCAGCAAATCTTTGAGATATCAACACCAAACTTGGTATGTCACGTGGAAGACACTACAACATGTTAACATGTGCAAAGGCAACTTCATACCTCTAAAAATGATTGATATAAAGCAAATTGAATTTATTGCTAATGCTAAAATAATGCTTTACACATCCGCCGGCCAAAAACTGATACTCTGATTCAATCACTAGTTCATATGAAGACTCTTGAGAATGTTGAGTACACAAATCTGAGAAAAAGTTGACTGTAACATGAAAACTCGATTTTTAGGGAATATTTGAAACATGCATGCTTGGCTAATTTCTAGGGCTGTTTCCCCAAATCCTCTCTCCCTTTGCTCCTGTGCGCGCGTGCTCCACATTCTCTCACACACAAGGGGCCAGAGCCCCTTGACACACGCATGCTTTCTTGAAAATGTGTGCTGACCAAGCCCCCACCCTCGTTTTTTAGCCCCTGTTTCATTTCGCTTCCAATCGCAGCTCGCTGTTACGAATACAAATTATTTTTCGGCGGCCATTGTTGTTTCCCGTGTCTCGTGAAAGTCGTCTCCCGTGAAAGCCGTGTTGGAGGCAGCCACTTTCGGTAAGTCCTGGTTTTACACATTTTAAGCTAGAATTAATGATTGGGTTTGTGAAAGTACACTACTCTTGAATTATGGTGAAGGTTTAGCACTTTTAGACTTTATAGATCGTGATTCTGAAGTGACGGAAAACCAAACTCGAAAAGTAGCTACTGTAGCTCTAGCTTTTTTCCTCTGTGTTTTTAATTAGTGAGTCATTTTGCATCTCGGCGAATTGTTCATCAAAAAGGTCGAGGAGAGCAGCCTTTAGGAGAAAAAGCAATTCCCCACAGACCTGTCGGCTCATAATGGTGATTTTTGGCGTGAAAGTCTTTGTAATAAGCCTATGCGGCAGGGAGACTTTTTCAAGGCGAGCCTGTTTCATTCGTCATATGCCCTGAGAAAGCGACCTACGTTAGCCAGGCTAGTTTTGCCAATTTCGGTAAGTCAGGCTATTTAAAGGTCTCTTACAGTCAGAATCACTGTTTACAAGCAAAGGTCGAGCTGGTCTTTTGTCAGATGTGTATATATTGACCAGTTTAGAGGTAAATACTCTTGCCAGAGCCTGGAATCGAACCTGTGTTTTGAGTGACTGCATGGGTCTCCATGACGTCAACACATTTGGATTCAAGTTCAAGTAATGACACTGCATTTCACAGTCAAAACTGAAGTCTGTATCAAGTGTAGATGGGAAAAGCTTCATTTTTCACAACTGACATGGACCCTTTCTTCACTTTGACAGGTCTGGAGGGTCATGCAGAGGCCTGCTCAACAGAGTTCAACAGAGGATGCAACAGACTCGAGGATGGTGAGATCCACACAGACCCCTTGCTGGACTACCCCTCTCTAGCTGGACAGCTTCTCTTCAGCCCTGACCCCAGAACAGCTTGATCCAGCTGGCCTGCCTGCCTGCCTGCCTGCAGGCCCTGCTTGCCCCTGCCTGCCAGCCCTCCAGAGACAGTCACCCCACAGACACAGTAGCTCTGCAGCCTGCTTTTTTGAGGACATTGATGAAAAAGGACAAGCCAGCATTACTTTGATGAAAGTCTAAATGTTTAATCCTTTCCATGTGCCAGTATGCCAAGCTGCTGACTTTGTGTCTTAAGTGATGAAACTAGTTCAAGTGATAGACTTTTGACCTGAATCCAATGATTATTCATCTGAATAAAAACCACTCAAGAAAAGTACTGCTTCTTGGAGCATTTGTGCTCCACATCAGTACATCTCACACATTTGCCTTTGTTTCCATGGGATTCATTGAATTGTTAGTTTCTGCTCCACCATTTCCACCCTAGTGTAATAATAAGTATAATTTAGGACAGCAATTACATTTTTGTGTTATCCTTCCGCATTACACACATTTAGTCAATGTTCTTAAACTCAACCGATTATTGTCATTTTACCATACTGTTCATATTGAACAGACATCAGTGTTTACTTGGAAAGATGACTGTATATTTCCACTTTTGATTTGTATTTCCATCGTAAGTTTGGTCTTTAATTTCATTTGGAAGTGGTATTAAAAGGTCTTACATTTAACTTGTTTATACCTGTAGACACCCTGTGAAGCCCCCACTGCAGAGACAGTTGGTGACAGAGAGGTGCAGACATTAAGTTAAACATGCCTTAAGAATAGAGTAACAAATAGAGACTAAATGTGTAAATGGCTGTTGAAACTGAGTTGGTGCATGTCAGTTTAGGCAAAGGTAACCTTTTAAACCTCTAGGTTTAAAACAAATTCAGATTTGATTGGAACTCTCTTTTATACATTTATAGTTGGATTTGACATTTAATTCATTTAGCAAGTTGTTTAACTCAAACAACCATAACACGGTACATATGGTATACAATGCTGCAGTCAGATTTGGCGAAATTGTTAGCTTGGATGTTATCTTTACATATAGATGGGGTCTTGTTGATGCGCACGCAGCTTCAAGGCAGAAAGACGCGTTCCATTTCACTTTTACTGTACCTACACCTTTAATGTTCCCGCCATCCCCCCATTTCTGAATAAAGTTCGACTGATCTGATTTGTTGATTTCTGTTGCTATGAAAACCAGTTTAGCCAAGCTAACTAACATTGTTTTTAGCTAGCTTGCATTACCATTCAATTGCTAACAAAACATTAGTAAAAATAGCTTGCTAATCGGGCAGAACTTGAACTCGGGCAGGAGACTCTGAGACCTCAGCGCACCACTAGCATCTCGTCATATCACGCAGTCGGAGCACAGCTAGATAATCAGCGTCAGCGCTCTTGGGTACCCAGCATGCAGTGCGGCATGTTAAAAAAACAACAGCTACGCAAGGGATTTCAGTTGTTGTGTTCGTTCAGTTAGATGTTTGTAATGTTATTGGCCGGGTTTCCCAGATTCGTTAAGAAGCTCTTAACGCTAAGAGCTTCTTAAGAGCGTTCTAAGAACGCTCTAGAACGCTCTTAGAACGCTTCTAAGAAGCTCTTAGCGTTAAGAGCTTCTTAACGAATCTGGGAAACCCGGCCATTGTTTGTTAGTTAATATAATCTTGTTGGTCACCTTGAGTGTGCATGCTGTGTAGTTTAATGGGAACAGAGAGTCGGCCATTTTACTATCACAGGCTATACTTGCAAGGAGCTGAACGTGGGCTGTGCTCTAGACCAGACCAATTGCCTATGAGGCTAATCTTGATTCTGGATTGACTGAGATTCTGGAAAGAGATCTACTCAAGAAGAGAGTCAATATCTGTGGTTTTCAAGCCATCTTTGAGAAAGTTTGAAAACAATGTTGCGGTTAATATGTTTTGATTGTGGGAGGCAACTTTTGGACTACACCTAAACCTCATGCGGCCACCGCACCACCCGCACTGGCAAAGAGGGAAACAGCATGGATGGGGAAAGTGTGTGGGCAGAGCAAGCAGTAGTAGTACATAAACTACACACGTCCTTTACTAAAGTGTATTCTGACTTTCATAAAGTTATTGTTGTAATCAAAGCTTTTAAAGAATGGATCTCTGCATGATGGGCCTGACCAGAGCACAGGTGGCCTGACAGAACACGCTTCAAAGTTGTCACTTTCAAAAGGGTGGCATTTTAACCCTGTCAGTCCAAAATGTCTAAAAGTTGGTACGCATGCCTTATTGCCAATGGGGAACAAAGAAGTCTCAAGAACCCATAATGTCGGCAGCATGGATATTTCTCTACAGTGACAATTTGTGAAGAATTTCAAAAAATGACTTCAAATCAGCCATTGATCCAATTGTATTGAAATGTTGTGTACATGTATGAAATACATGTCTGTGTCATGTCAATTTTGTAATGGTTTGCAATGCTGAGGAGGAACCCGCCATTGCTGCCTGCAGCTATATTTATTAGGGTTCCTCCGGTAGGAGAACCCTATTGTTATTGGTGGTATTATTATTATTTTTTACCCATGGGAGTCAATGGCAGCCCCTAGACCAGTACCGTAAAAAGTTGTGAAATTTGGCATGTTGAAACTGCAGACCATTAGTAACTACCATACCAAACATGGGCCATGTGAGACAATAGGTGGCGCTACAGGCCACGCCCCAATATGTCAATTTTCAAATTGATGCCATTTGCAGGCCATAAGTCCCAAAATTCTGAAATTCATTACATATGCCTTATTTCTCATGAGGAATAAAAAAGCCTCAAGAAGCTATAACGGCCGCCATATTGGATTTTTCTGTACAATAAAGATTAAGGAAACGCGTTTTTTCCCTACTCCTCCTACATTTTTGGTTGAATTTTCTTCAAAATTGCCATAGATGATATCCAGACTGAGCCTCACAAAAGTTATCGTTGGGATTTCTGATTTTCAAAACCGTTTGTCCGGTAGAGCCAATCAAAATCTGCAACAAAGCAACCAAACAGGACGTTTGGTCAAATCTCAGCAAATCTTTGAGATATCAACACCAAACTTGGTATGTCACGTGGAAGACACTACAACATGTTACCATGTGCAAAGGCAACTTCATACCTCAAAAAATGATTGATATAAAGCAAATTGAATTTATTGCTAATGCTAAAATAATGCTTTACACATCCGCCGGCCAAAAACTGATACTCTGATTCAATCACTAGTTCATATGAAGACTCTTGAGAATGTTGAGTACACAAATCTGAGAAAAAGTTGACTGTAACATGAAAACTCGATTTTTAGTGAATATTTGAAACATGCATGCTTGGCTAATTTCTAGGGCTGTTTCCCCAAATCCTCTCTCCCTTTGCTCCTGTGCGCGCGTGCTCCACATTCTCACACACACGCATGCTTTCTTGAAAATGTGTGCTGACCAAGCCCCCACCCTCGTTTTTTAGCCCCTGTTTCATTTCGCTTCCAATCGCAGCTCGCTGTTACGAATATAAATTATTTTTCGGCGGCCATTGTTGTTTCCCGTGTCCCGTGAAAGTCGTGTCCCGTGAAAGCCGTGTTGAAGGCAGCCACTTTCGGTAAGTCCTGGTTTTACACATTTTAAGCTAGAATTAATGATTGGGCTTGTGAAAGTACACTACTCTTGAATTATGGTGAAGGTTTACCACTTTTAGACCTTTTAGATCGTGATTCTGAAGTGACGGAAAACCGAACTCGAAAAGTAGCTACTGTAGCTCTAGCTTTTTTCCTCTGTGTTTTTAATTAGTGAGTCATTTTGCATCTCGGCGAATTGTTCATCAAAAAGGTCGAGGAGAGCAGCCTTTAGGAGAAAAAGCAATTCCCCACAGACCTGTCGGCTCATAATGGTGATTTTTGGCGTGAAAGTCTTTGTAATAAGCCTATGCGGCAGGGAGACTTTTTCAAGGCGAGCCTGTTTCATTCGTCATATGCCCTGAGAAAGCGACCTACGTTAGCCAGGCTAGTTTTGCCAATTTCGGTAAGTCAGGCTATTTAAAGGTCTCTTACAGTCAGAATCACTGTTTACAAGCAAAGGTCGAGCTGGTCTTTTGTCAGATGTGTATATATTGACCAGTTTAGAGGTAAATACTCTTGCCAGAGCCTGGAATCGAACCCGTGTTTCGAGTGACTGCATGGGTCTCCATGAGGTCAACACATTTGGATTCAAGTTCAAGTAATGACACTGCATTTCACAGTCAAAACTGAAGTCTGTATCAACACATTTGGATTCAAGTTCAAGTAATGACACTGCATTTCACAGTCAAAACTGAAGTCTGTATCAAGTGTAGATGGGAAAAGCTTCATTTTTCACAACTGACATGGACCCTTTCTTCACTTTGACAGGTCTGGAGGGTCATGCAGAGGCCTGCTCAACAGAGTTCAACAGAGGATGCAACAGACTCAAGGATGGTGAGATCCACACAGACCCCTTGCTGGACTACCCCTCTCTAGCTGGACAGCTTCTCTTCAGCCCTGACCCCAGAACAGCTTGATCCAGCTGGCCTGCCTGCCTACAGGGACAGTCACCCCACAGACACAGTAGCTCTGCAGCCTGCTTTTTTGAGGACATTGATGAAAAAGGACAAGCCAGCATTACTTTGATGAAAGTCTAAATGTTTAATCCTTTCCATGTGCCAGTATGCCAAGCTGCTGACTTTGTGTCTTAACCCTTGTGCTGCCTTCGGGTCACATGACCCAAAGGTTCATAACGAACCATCGTTGTGTTTACCCAATTTTACCCAATACAAAAACAAATAAAAATCATTTTCTTTTAACCTTCGCAATGTGGAGGGTCTGAGACAGCCCGACGGTTAAAAGAAAATGCTTCACTTTGTTTTTGTATGCGGTAAAGTTGTCACAATACGACGGTGGGTAACAATGACTGATGGGTCAGAATGACCCGAAGAGAACACAAGGGTTAAGTGATGAAACTAGTTCAAGTGATAGACTTTTGACCTGAATCCAATGATTATTCATCTGAATAAAAACCACTCAAGAGAAGTACTGCTTCTTGGAGCATTTGTGCTCCACATCAGTACATCTCACACATTTGCCTTTGTTTCCATGGGATTCATGGAATTGTTAGTTTCTGCTCCACCATTTCCACCCTAGTGTAATAATAAGTATAATTTAGGACAGCAATTACATTTTTGTGTTATCCTTCCGCATTACACACATTTAGTCAATGTTCTTAAACTCAACCGATTATTGTCATATTACCATACTGTTCATATTGAACAGACATCAGTGTTTACTTGGAAAGATGACTGTATATTTCCACTTTTGATTTGTATTTCCATCGTAAGTTTGGTCTTTAATTTCATTTGGAAGTGGTATTAAAAGGTCTTACATTTAACTTGTTTATACCTGTAGACACCCTGTGAAGCCCCCACTGCAGAGACAGTTGGTGACAGAGAGGTGCAGACATTAAGTTAAACATGCCTTAAGAATAGAGTAACAAATAGAGACTAAATGTGTAAATGGCTGTTGAAACTCAGTTCTCTGAGTTGGTGCATGTCAGTTTAGGCAAAGGTAACCTTTTAAACCTCTAGGTTTAAAACAAATTCAGATTTGATTGGAACTCTCTTTTATACATTTATAGTTGGATTTGACATTTAATTCATTTAGCAAGTTGTTTAACTCAAACAACCATAACACGGTACATATGGTATACAAAGCTGCAGTCAGATTTGGCGAAATTGTTAGCTTGGATGTTATCTTTACATATAGATGGGGTCTTGTTGATGCGCACGCAGCTTCAAGGCAGAAAGACGCGTTCCATTTCACTTTTACTGTACCTACACCTTTAATGTTCCCGCCATCCCCCCATTTCTGAATAAAGTTCGACTGATCTGATTTGTTGATTTCTGTTGCTATGAAAACCAGTTTAGCCAAGCTAACTAACATTGTTTTTAGCTAGCTTGCATTACCATTCAATTGCTAACAAAACATTAGTAAAAATAGCTTGCTAATCGGGCAGAACTTGAACTCGGGCAGGAGACTCTGAGACCTCAGCGCACCACTAGCATCTCGTCATATCACGCAGTCGGAGCACAGCTAGATAATCAGCGTCAGCGCTCTTGGGTACCCAGCATGCAGTGCGGCATGTTAAAAAAACAACAGCTACGCAAGGGATTTCAGTTGTTGTGTTCGTTCAGTTAGATGTTTGTAATGTTATTGGCCGGGTTTCCCAGATTCGTTAAGAAGCTCTTAACGAACGCTCTTAGAACGCTCCTAAGAAGCTCTTAGCGGCCATTGTTTGTTAGTTAATATAATCTTGTTGGTCACCTTGAGTGTGCATGCTGTGTAGTTTAATGGGAACAGAGAGTCGGCCATTTTACTATCACAGGCTATACTTGCAAGGAGCTGAACGTGGGCTGTGCCCTAGACCAGACCAATTGCCTATGAGGCTAATCTTGATTCTGGATTGACTGAGATTCTGGAAAGAGATCTACTCAAGAAGAGAGTCAATATCTGTGGTTTTCAAGCCATCTTTGAGAAAGTTTGAAAACAATGTTGCGGTTAATATGTTTTGATTGTGGGAGGCAACTTTTGGACTACACCTAAACCTCATGCGGCCACCGCACCACCCGCACTGGCAAAGAGGGAAACAGCATGGATGGGGAAAGTGTGTGGGCAGAGCAAGCAGTAGTAGTACATAAACTACACACGTCCTTTACTAAAGTGTATTCTGACTTTCATAAAGTTATTGTTGTAATCAAAGCTTTTAAAGAATGGATCTCTGCATGATGGGCCTGACCAGAGCACAGGTGGCCTGACAGAACACGCTTCAAAGTTGTCACTTTCAAAAGGGTGGCATTTTAACCCTGTCAGTCCAAAATGTCTAAAAGTTGGTACGCATGCCTTATTGCCAATGGGGAACAAAGAAGTCTCAAGAACCCATAATGTCGGCAGCATGGATATTTCTCTACAGTGACAATTTGTGAAGAATTTCAAAAAATGACTTCAAATCAGCCATTGATCCAATTGTATTGAAATGTTGTGTACATGTATGAAATACATGTCTGTGTCATGTCAATTTTGTAATGGTTTGCAATGCTGAGGAGGAACCCGCCATTGCTGCCTGCAGCTATATTTATTATTACACTTCTTCTGCCATTGGAGTCTATGGCAGCCCCTAGAACCGTAGGGTAAAAAGTTGTGAAATTTGGCACACTCATTAAGCACAGTCCCCTCTTTATATTCACCAAGTTTCATGTCTCCCATTGGAGCACTCTAGCGCCACCAACGGGTCAAAGTTGGACTTGTGTTTACACACGTAACTTTTGAACCGTATGACCGATTTTCAAAAATGAGATACCATTGGATTCCCTGGGTCAAGACGAGTTCAACACACCCTATGACGTCAATTTCCGGTGTAGCGGGGTTTGCTCGTTTAAGATTAGCAATACTTAATTTATAATAAAGTATGTAGTTCTTGTGGGCACCACCTCTTATTGTTAAAGGGATAGAGGAAACCTTATTGAATAATATTTAAATAATAGCCTTCGTAATAATCAGTCTAATCTTGAGTCGTGAATTCTATGAAAGTAGAGCAGATCAGATAACGTGAGTGATACGCGAATATTATACACAATGATTTATTTAGGAGAATGTAATTATAATGAACAAATACCAGATAAGTTATGGGTTAGTCAGAGTAGTACAGTGGCTGGATGCAAATGAGGGCGAGCAACACAATGGCTGTGTAGAGCGCGTGTAAAGGGGGGAGGGAGAGAGAGAGAGAGGGGTAGGCCTTTGTGGGAACAATGGACGAGCAAGGGCAACAAACTTAGCAAGGGTTAAGCTAACTCATTTGTAAAATACAATCAAACATCAACAATTTAATCACAACATGCCAATATGTCACAGGTAAGAAATATTGCAAATCGTAGTTACTTTTGTCGGTTTGAAGAAAGGTAGAGTCAATGGTTTCGTTATCGTCCAACGAAAATAGAACAACGGAATCTTTGGCCAAAGTTCCGGGCGCTCAGTGAATTTGCAGGTTGAGAGGAATAGTTTAGAAATGTAGCTAGCACTTCAGTTTAATCCTACGAACAAGCGGGGGTGATTGTACGTTTGGGGGTTTTATACTCCAAAGGAAAAGGGGGGGTCCCCGTGAAGGTGACCTCTTTCATTGGTCAGTTTCCCCCCACCTGGGCGTCGTCCTGAGATCTGCCTAGGTGTGAAGTGGCTGTACCTTTTGAGTTCCGTTATTTCAACTGTCCATGGAATGCTCAAACTTCAGAATATAACAATACAACATTTGTAAATGGTTTTGTTAGTATGGTACAATCATTTTGATATCAAGATTGGCTGACTTAACTATACTTGAAGGGAAGTTATAATCAAACCTCAATTAAACAACATTCTAAGTAAATGGGAAAAACACACATTATAACACATCAACTACTGTCATTGAAATAGTGTCCATGAGCCATGTAGTCCTTGAGAATATGTTTGTAAATCCTTTTAAGAAAGCTCTTCCTTGTAAATCCTTTGTCTGATACTGTGGGCCGTGTGGCCTCTGTATCTGACCCCATGCTGGGTCAGAAGCTTTGAAGCTTCTCCTCTGGGAGAAGGACAAAGGGGGAAGACCCTTTCCTTGTCGGGGGTAGGAGAAGGTGTGATGGTACCGTGCTTTGTCTGTGGACTGTGCTACATATCCCCCTGCTGGCAACGTCCGATGATTCGACGTCGTCGGGCTGTTGGCACGTAAGAAGAGCAGAGAACAGACAAACACGACAGTACGATAGCATTTCTACTGGACACATTGGCATGAGTGGACTCTAAACAATGTAGGAATCAATGGGGCTAACTTGGGTCCTATTACTAAATTTCTCTGGGCTAAGGTTCTATGCCTAAAAATGAAAGGAAATAAAAGGAAAAAGGAAAGGGAAAGAAAGGAGAAAGATTAAAATAAAATAAAATGATAGGAGTGGGAGTGGGCTTTGACTTCCTGGAGTCATAAACCTCATTTGTCAGGGGCCAGGGTAGTTTGGTTATGAGGCGTTGTAGCCTATTATTTTGACAGTACCTCAAGGTCATTCATGTTGGGTTTTCTGGTAACAGATTAAAAATGTTGATAGATTGGTGGAGCCATATTTGTCTCATGACAGTATTTTCCTATTATTTTTGGTTTAAAGGAACATTCATTCTTGAACTTTGAGGCATTTTGGCTAAGGCACCTGTTGTGCACTTGTTTCGTCAGCAGTTTGACAGGGTCAGGTTGCTGGTATAAGGCCAGGCCAGGCCTCTGTGCATGGCCTGTTGTCCCCGCGAGTAGTGATGGTTTCTTCCGGGGTTGTGCCAGCTTGTTGCAGCTGGGGTGTTTCTTCTGAGATGCTTGGTGGCCATAGTAGGTCTTCCTACTTTCTGCACTCTCATCCAGTTGGCATCATATGACTTCTTTTGGACCTGTGATGCTTCTCGTCGCAGGTGGGTTTCTGATGGCACCCGACGGTCATGGCGTTGTGTTGATTTTGTTTGAATCTTGTGTCTTGATGGGTGAGTGGCGTAGCTCTGGGGCGGTCTGGAGCGGCCATCTAACTCATGGATTCGGTCCTCTTCTGAGAGATGTGGATCAGACGTGGAATCTCCCCCCCCTTCCACTGTGAAGACTGTGTTCTGGGCTTCAGGGTGAGGCAGTGGATAGGGCTTCTCGACGTTTGTCCACATCTGGTTTCGTTTGAAGTCAATGAGGGGTTCCAGTCTGTTGAGTAGATCGTGTCCAATCAGCAGCTTTTCGGTCTCAAGCGGTGAGACATGGATGGGGTGGATTAGGGACATTTCCCCAAACGTTAGCTTCAAGTACAGCGTCTCTGTGACTGGAGCTTTGTTCTGGGTGAAGCTTGTGATGTTGAATTCACTATCTTCACTTTTAATCCATCTTCTGTTTGACCTGGCTATTCATTTTAGCTGAGCGGCCAAGGTGGGTGCAATCAGGCAGATTTCTGCACCCGTGTCCAGCAATCCTTCGCAGGGCACTTCATCTTCAAGTGTGATGGGGACATAGCTTCGGTTAGCTCTTCCTTTTCTGGAAAGCTCACCCAGAAATGTGTGTAACTGTGGGGCTTGTTTGTGTGTTGTTGTTTCTGGAGGTCGTCTTCTTGTGGGTTTGTGGTGTTTTTGGGTCTTCTTCCTTTTCTTCCATCCAATGGGGAGCATTTGAGGTGTGTTTTCCGTGTTGGGGCCTTCTAGTCATGCTGGTTCTGACGGATGTCGTCCAGGGCTGTTGTGTTCGTTTTGGTACGGTGTGGGTCTTGTTGAGTGGTTTCGTGTTTTATAGGAATGGTGCTTGTAGGCGGGTCTGGGTTCATAGGGTCTCTGGAGTTCTCTTCCTTCCAGTTGTAGGTGTGAATCTGATTCCACCGCATAGACGTTTGAGTCTGGAGCTCGGTTGTTGTTCGCCCATGATTTATATGCCATGTCCCTCAGCTGCAGAGCCGTCATGGTTTCCTGGTTCGCGAAGGTCGTCATGAAGGGTTTTATGGATTGGGAGAGGTTGTTGATGAACACTGACTTGAACATGGGAGTTTCTTCTCCTCCGGGTTGGTTTTCTGTTGCGAAATAGGCTTTCCGGAGCCTCTCATAGAATGTCTTTGGGTTTTCGTTGGCCTTTTGTTTTGTGTGCAGGGCGAAAGTGCAGCAGGAGCCTTTACTTTCTGAGTGCCAAGCCTTGAGGGTCCGGCAAGCCATGTCATAGCTGTGGCGTTCTCCAGCAGGTTGCCTGTCAAGCAGGGCTCTGATTGAGCTGGAAGAGGTGTTCTTCAACAGGTACAGCTTGTCCGCGTCTGTAGCTGTAGGCAGGCGTTCGAGATTAGAGTTCAGTTGTTCTAGATACATCTCAATGCTCTGAGTGGGATTGTCTGGATCGAACTTCTCTATGTTCCTGCTAATTTTCAATAGCAGATCTAGTGACACTGCTGGTGGCAGGTCATGCATTTCCCATGCATTTTGTGGATAGGCTGAACGTGAGGGTTCATCATGGTCATCCCATCTGTTTGGGGCTGTGGTCTGACCGCGACGTTCAGGTTGGAATTGTAGCTCCATTTTCTGGTCATACAGTCTTCTGCTCTGCTGTTCCACATCTTCTGTTCTCCTCATCCTTCGTGGATTCGTGTCAGCTTGGTACAGAGATTGGCTGGGAGGGGATGTATCCCTATATGGTCTTCTTGTTTCGTATTCTGAGTGGAGCGGTTCTTCAGGTGATTGCAGCTGTCTTGGGTTTTGGTTTCTTGAATGCCGATCTACTTCTCTGTCGTCTCTTCCCCACCTTCGGTTGGTGTTAGGGTCTTCTGTGGACTGGATTGTGGCGTTCGCCTTGTTCAGCTTACGAATGGTAGATAGCAGTTCAGTTCTTGTTTCCTGTAACTCCTCCTTCATTGTCTCCCTGTCAGCTGTGATGTGTGAGAGATCTTGGTCCAGGTGTTGGAATTTTGTGTAGAGAGTGTGCAATTCTTCTTTTTGGTGGTCGTAGTCTGCTACTTTTTCATTAGCTTCATCCAACATCTTAATAGTGTTTTCCATGAGGGCGGTTGAGTCCTTTTTGCTTTTCTGAACCCCCTGCATTTCTTCTTTTAGGTCTCCCAGTTCCGTAGCGAGTTCCTTGTTCTCCTGTTGAAGTGTTTCCCGGATATCTCGTTCAGTTTCTTTCGCCTTGAGGGCATCCCTGAGGGTTGTTTTCTGTTCCATTAGCTGTTGTCTAGCTCTATCCAGTTCTCCAGTCAGGTCACTGGTTTCTTGTTCCATTAGCTCCCGTCGGTCCTGTTCCTTTTCTTTTTCTTTGAGGGCATCTTTGAGGGCATCTTTGAGGGCATCTTTTTCCATTAGTTGTGTCTTAGCTCTTTTCAGTTCAACAGCCAGGTTGCTGGTTTCCTGTTCCAATCGTTTCCTCTGCTCTTGTTCTCTTTGTGCCGCCTTGGTAGCATCCTCTCGATCTTGAAGAGCTTGTGCCCATTGTGTTTTGACATCTGCAATTGATAACCTGAGTTGTGCAGCATAGTTAAGACCGAGGCTGGATATGCATTTGATGGTTTGGGGTTTGTCCAATATTTGGCCCACATTTTGTGCGACAACTTCATGCGTCTTCTTGGTGATCTCTTCGAAAGGTAGTCCGGTCAGAGTTTCCACATATCCTGGGTTTTCTTTCCTGGATAGGTAGACCATCAGTTTCTCAGCTTCCGTGAGGTGAGACATGTTTGGTTCGGCTACTGGAAGTTATTAACACAATGCTATTGTGATAATGTTGATAGGCACTTTAGTTTTGTAGTGGTTCTTTTTTTTGGCAGCAATATATATACTTTTCTTTTCCTTTTTTTTTTTGTTTACCAACTTAATATTAAAATTAAAATCAGAAGTTAATATTCAAAGATTAACAATCAAAAACTGAGATTAATATTCAGAAATTAAAATCAATATTAAAGTCACCATCAAGGATCAAAGATTCAGAAAATAAATAAAATTGTTTACCAAATTAATATTAAGGTTAAAATCAGAAGTCAATATTCAAAGATTAACAATCAAAAACTGAGATTAATATCCAGAAATTAAAATTAATATTAAAGTCACCACCCAGGATCAAAGATTAAAAAAATTGTTTATCAAATCAATACTAAAATTAAAATCAGAAGTTAATATTCAAAGATTAACAATCAAAAACTGAGATTAATATTCAGAAATTAAAATTAATATTAAAGTCACCTTCCAGGATCAAAGATTCAAACAAATTATTTATTCTTTTAGGCCTATATTAAATCTTAATTTCAGTAATCTTGTTATAGTATCTATAAACGATTAGAGAATTTAGATTGAGTAGCTGTTGATTTGTTTTAGCCTAAACTGGACTGAGAAAGTACAATGTATTTAAATACTATAGCACATTAAGTTAGCCGGTTTAGCTTGTAGAATCAAACAGATAATGAACTAAATTGTTGCTGCATCTATAATGTAGCTTTAAATTGGGCAAGGGTTTTACATTCACCTCGAATTGAATGCGAAACAGTGAAGCTTCTTTTCGAAAAGCTAGTTTATCAATTTCGGAATTGTTTAACAATATTGTGGCAGTACAGGCTGCGTTGTTCGGCTACTTCCAAACAAAAGTCCTTTTGGACTGATCGCAGATAGAGTGGGCAAACTAAAAATAATACACTTTACGTTTAATTATTATTTAGCGATTGTTGTTAAAGTTGTATATTGATGAGGGATAAATAGGATTACAGTTCAGTATGGTCAACAACGCCGATATTCTGACAACTTCCACTTTTAAGTGCGCGGAATGAAAATCAAATTACAGGTCTTTGTTCACGAAAGGTAACTATTTCCGGTTAAGCAACAATAAAGGTCCTTAAATAAGCAGCTTCTCCTGTCTCAATAATTATTTTACTGTTACTTTACTGATTCTAGAGGTTGAGTGTTTACATTAATGTTGAATTACATGCAAAACAAAGTGAAGCTTTTTCCGAAAAGCTAAGTTAATCAATTTACCAATTGTTTAACAAGGTAGAAGCATATAGCTTAATGTAGAGAGCTGCGTAGTCTCCTTCAAAATCAAAGTCCTTTTGGACTGATCAATGTCTGTTATCTACCTCTAACTAGACAATGGCAACTTATCAGTTGCTTGGTTGATTTACTCAACCCAAATGGCCAACACTACTATAATACACCTTTCCGAAGCGTGTATGGTACCAAAATAGTAGTGTTGTGACTCTATAAAAAGGATCTTATGCCTTCATGTAGAAGCGCCGCCTTTGTTTCACAAGATGAAATGAGACGGGTCGCAGTGTCACTGCGCACGCGCGTACCTCCGCTCAAGTCTAGCTTTTCCGAAGCTAGTTAGCTACACACAAATAGCCAATTGTTCACGACAAAGCCAATTCAATGAGTACACAGCACAGTATTCAAACAGTGTTTAAAACCGTAGCTATCTGGGGGAATAGTTAAATCAACGGAGCGTTAATTTAACCAAAAGGGTGGGAGGGTGGGTTTCAGACGGAAAATGTATCTCCGTTATAGATCGCTCATTTCAATCTGTTTCAAAGCCTATCACGGGGCTCCAATATGTAGCGGGGTTTGCTCGTTTAAGATTAGCAATACTTAATTTATAATAAAGTATGTAGTTCTTGTGGGCACCACCTCTTATTGTTAAAGGGATAGAGGAAACCTTATTGAATAATATTTAAATAATAGCCTTCGTAATAATCAGTCTAATCTTGAGTCGTGAATTCTATGAAAGTAGAGCAGATCAGATAACGTGAGTGATACGCGAATATTATACACAATGATTTATTTAGGAGAATGTAATTATAATGAACAAATACCAGATAAGTTATGGGTTAGTCAGAGTAGTACAGTGGCTGGATGCAAATGAGGGCGAGCAACACAATGGCTGTGTAGAGCGCGTGTAAAGGGGGGAGGGAGAGAGAGAGAGAGGGGTAGGCCTTTGTGGGAACAATGGACGAGCAAGGGCAACAAACTTAGCAAGGGTAAAGCTAACTCATTTGTAAAATACAATCAAACATCAACAATTTAATCACAACATGCCAATATGTCACAGGTAAGAAATATTGCAAATCGTAGTTACTTTTGTCGGTTTGAAGAAAGGTAGAGTCAATGGTTTCGTTATCGTCCAACGAAAATAGAACAACGGAATCTTTGGCCAAAGTTCCGGGCGCTCAGTGAATTTGCAGGTTGAGAGGAATAGTTTAGAAATGTAGCTAGCACTTCAGTTTAATCCTACGAACAAGCGGGGGTGATTGTACGTTTGGGGGTTTTATACTCCAAAGGAAAAGGGGGGGTCCCCGTGAAGGTGTCCTCTTTCATTGGTCAGTTTCCCCCCACCTGGGCGTCGTCCTGAGATCTGCCTAGGTGTGAAGTGGCTGTACCTTTTGAGTTCCGTTATTTCAACTGTCCATGGAATGCTCAAACTTCAGAATATAACAATACAACATTCGTAAATGGTTTTGTTAGTATGGTACAATCATTTTGATATCAAGATTGGCTGACTTAACTATACTTGAAGGGAAGTTATAATCAAACCTCAATTAAACAACGTTCTAAGTAAATGGGAAAAACACACATTATAACACATCAACTACTGTCATTGAAATAGTGTCCATGAGCCATGTAGTCCTTGAGAATATGTTTGTAAATCCTTTTAAGAAAGCTCTTCCTTGTAAATCCTTTGTCTGATACTGTGGGCCGTGTGGCCTCTGTATCTGACCCCATGCTGGGTCAGAAGCTTTGAAGCTTCTCCTCTGGGAGAAGGACAAAGGGGGAAGACCCTTTCCTTGTCGGGGGTAGGAGAAGGTGTGATGGTACCGTGCTTTGTCTGTGGACTGTGCTACACCGGTTATATAGATTTTCCGCCATTTCCGGTTTTATCGAAAACCTTTGAAAGCCTACTCCTCCTACAATTTTTCTTTAATCTTCCCCAGAATTGGCACACATCATCGTCAGAGCAACCCTCACAGAAGTTATCCAAAGATTTTTGATTTTCAAAACCGTTTGTCCGGTACAGCCAATCAAAATCGGCAGCAAAGACACCAAACAGGAAGTTGGGTCATATCTCAGCCAATCCTTGAGAAACCAACACCAAACTTGGTATGATGACTCGGA
Source organism: Osmerus eperlanus (assembly GCF_963692335.1). Taxonomy (NCBI): domain Eukaryota; kingdom Metazoa; phylum Chordata; class Actinopteri; order Osmeriformes; family Osmeridae; genus Osmerus; species Osmerus eperlanus. Next base: position 7,681,102 of record NC_085024.1, read on the forward strand.
ACCCTCATCTGAGGATGTCCAAACAATTTGGTGTCATGTGATCACTGGGCGTGGCCGCAGGATTCAAAAATGTGTTTTGGCCAATAACTGTTGATTTGTTTGCCTTTATTAAGTGATTCCTTTGTCTCATGATATCTTGGGACATCCCGTGTGTGACACATGATAACTTGTGATAACGGCCGAATTGATGCGGCCGCCATTTTGAATTACTGAAAAAACGTTTTTTCTGTACTCCTACAAATGTTTTCCAATCTTCACCAAATTTGGCAGAGATCATCTTCAGACCAAGCCTCACAAAAGCCATCATATGTTTTTTGGATTTTCAAAACCGTTTGCCCGGTACGGCCAATCAAAATGTGCCGTTAAGCCAGCAAACATGAAGTTGGGTCGTATCTCAGCAAATCTTTGATGGATTCGCACCAAACTTGTTGCGTGTACTCGTAACCCTCTTCTGAGGATGTACAACATGTTTTATGGGTCATTCGATTGCTTGGCCACCTCATTGCTGCTTGCAGCTATATTTGGTGGCCAAGCCGCGAAGCGGCGAAGCCACTTAAGTGTTTCTACCTTTTCCTATTATTATTACACTTCTTCTGCCATTGGAGTCTATGGCAGCCCCTAGAACCGTATGGTAAAAAGTTGTGAAATTTGGCACACTCATTAAGCACAGTCCCCTCTTTATATTCACCAAGTTTCATGTCTCCCATTGGAGCACTCTAGCGCCACCAACGGGTCAAAGTTGGACTTGTGTTTACACACGTAACTTTTGAACCGTATGACCGATTTTCAAAAATGAGGTACCATTGGATTTCCTGGGTCAAGACGAGTTCAACACACCCTATGGCGTCAATTTACGGTTATATAGATTTTCCGCCATTTCCGGTTTTATCGAAAACCTTTGAAAGCCTACTCCTCCTACAATTCTTCTTTAATCTTCCCCAGAATTGGCACACATCATCATCAGAGCAACCCTCACAGAAGTTATCCAAAGATTTTTGATTTTCAAAACCGTTTGTCCGGTACAGCCAATCAAAATCGGCAGCAAAGACACCAAACAGGAAGTTGGGTCATATCTCAGCCAATCCTTGAGAAATCAACACCAAACTTGGTATGATGACTCGGAACCCTCATCTGAGGATGTCCAAACAATTTGGTGTCATGTGATCACTGGACGTGGCCGCAGGATGCAAAAATGTGTTTTGGCCAATAACTGTTGATTCGTTTGCCTTTATTAAGTGATTCCTTTGTCTCATGATATCTTGGGACATCCCGTGTGTGACACATGATAACTTGTGATAACAGCCGAATTGATGCGGCCGCCATTTTGAATTACTGAAAAAACGTTTTTTCTGTACTCCTCCTAGAAATGTTTTCCAATCTTCACCAAATTTGGCAGAGATCATCTTCAGACCAAGCCTCACAAAAGCCATATGTTTTTTGGATTTTCAAAACCGTTTGCCCGGTACGGCCAATCAAAATGTGCCGTTAAGCCAGCAAACAGGAAGTTGGGTCGTATCTCAGCAAATCTTTGATGGATTCGCACCAAAGTTGTTGCGTGTACTCGTAACCCTCTTCTGAGGATGTACAACATGTTTTATGGGTCATTCGATTGCTTGGCCACCTCATTGCTGCTTGCAGCTATATTTATTATTACACTTCTTCTGCCATTGGAGTCTATGGCAGCCCCTAGAACCGTATGGTAAAAAGTTGTGAAATTTGGCACACTCATTAAGCACAGTCCCATCTTTATATTAACAAAGTTTCATGTCTCCCATTGGAGCACTCTAGCGCCACCAACGGGTCAAAGTTGGACTTGTGTTTACACACGTAACTTTTGAACCGTATGACCGATTTTCAAAAATGAGGTACCGTTGGATTCCCTGGATCGAGACGAGTTCAACACACCATATGACGTTAATTTCCGGTTATATAGATTTTCTGCCATTTCCGGTTTTATCGAAAACCTTTGAAAGCCTACTCCTCCTACAATTTTTCTTGAATCTTCCCCAGAATTGGCACACATCATCGTCCGAGCAACCGTCACAGAAGTTATCCAAAGATTTTTGATTTTCAAAACCGTTTGTCCGGTACAGCCAATCAAAATCGGCAGCAAAGACACCAAACAGGAAGTTGGGTCATATCTCAGCCAATCCTTGAGAAATCAACACCAAACTTGGTATGATGACTCGGAACCCTCATCTGAGGATGTCCAAACAATTTGGTGTCATGTGATCACTGGGCGTGGCCGCAGGATGCAAAAATGTGTTTTGGCCAATAACTGTTGATTCGTTTGCCTTTATTAAGTGATTCCTTTGTCTCATGATATCTTGGGACATCCCGTGTGTGACACATGATAACTTGTGATAACAGCCGAATTGATGCGGCCGCCATTTTGAATTACTGAAAAAACGTTTTTTCTGTACTCCTCCTACAAATGTTTTCCAATCTTCACCAAATTTGGCAGAGATCATCTTCAGACCAAGCCTCACAAAAGCCATCATATGTTTTTTGGATTTTCAAAACCATTTGCCCGTTACGGCCAATCAAAATGTGCCGTTAAGACAGCAAACAGGAAGTTGGGTCGTATCTCAGCAAATCTTTGATGGATTCGCACCAAACTTGTTGCGTGTACTCGTAACCCTCTTCTGAGGATGTACAACATGTTTTATGGGTCATTCGATTGCTTGGCCACCTCATTGCTGCTTGCAGCTATATTTATTATTACACTTCTTCTGCCATTGGAGTCTATGGCAGCCCCTAGAACCGTATAGTAAAAAGTTGTGAAATTTGGCACACTCATTAAGCACAGTCCCCTCTTTATATTCACCAAGTTTCATGTCTCCCATTGGAGCACTCTAGCGCCACCAACGGGTCAAAGTTGGACTTGTGTTTACACACGTAACTTTTGAACCGTATGAACGATTTTCAAAAATGAGATACCATTGGATTCCCTGGGTCAAGTCGAGTTCAACACACCCTATGACGTCAATTTCCGGTTATATAGATTTTCCGCCATTTCCGGTTTTATCGAAAACTTTTGAAAGCCTACTCCTCCTACAATTCTTCTTTAATCTTCCCCAGAATTGGCACACATCATCGTCAGAGCAACCGTCACAGAAGTTATCCAAAGAATTTTGATTTTCAAAACCGTTTGTCCGGTACAGCCAATCAAAATCGGCAGCAAAGACACCAAACAGGAAGTTGGGTCATATCTCAGCCAATCCTTGAGAAATCAACACCAAACTTGGTATGATGACTCGGAACCCTCATCTGAGGATGTCCAAACAATTTGGTGTCATGTGATCACTGGGCGTGGCCGCAGGATGCAAAAATGTGTTTTGGCCAATAACTGTTGATTCGTTTGCCTTTATTAAGTGATTCCTTTGTCTCATGATATCTTGGGACATCCCGTGTGTGACACATGATAACTTGTGATAACAGCCGAATTGATGCGGCCGCCATTTTGAATTACTGAAAAAACGTTTTTTCTGTACTCCTCCTACAAATGTTTTCCAATCTTCACCAAATTTGGCAGAGATCATCTTCAGACCAGGCCTCACAAAAGCCATCATATTTTTGGGGGATTTTCAAAACCGTTTGCCCGGTACGGCCAATCAAAATGTGCCGTTAAGCCAGCAAACAGGAAGTTGGGTCGTATCTCAGCAAATCTTTGATGGATTCACACCAAACTTGTTGCGTGTACTCGTAACCCTCTTCTGAGGATGTACAACATGTTTTATGGGTCATTCGACTGCTTGGCCACCTCATTGCTGCTTGCAGCTATATTTATTATTACACTTCTTCTGCCATTGGAGTCTATGGCAGCCCCTAGAACCGTAGGGTAAAAAGTTGTGAAATTTGGCACACTCATTAAGCACAGTCCCCTCTTTATATTCAGCAAGTTTCATGTCTCCCATTGGAGCACTCTAGCGCCACCAACGGGTCAAAGTTGGACTTGTGTTTACACACGTAACTTTTGAACCGTATGACCGATTTTCAAAAATGAGATACCATTGGATTCCCTGGGTCAAGACGAGTTCAACACACCCTATGACGTCAATTTCCGGTTATATAGATTTTCCGCCATTTCCGGTTTTATCGAAAACCTTTGAAAGCCTACTCCTCCTACAATTTTTCTTTAATCTTCCCCAGAATTGGCACACATCATCGTCAGAGCAACCCTCACAGAAGTTATCCAAAGATTTTTGATTTTCAAAACCGTTTGTCCGGTACAGCCAATCAAAATCGGCAGCAAAGACACCAAACAGGAAGTTGGGTCATATCTCAGCCAATCCTTGAGAAATCAACACCAAACTTGGTATGATGACTCGGAACCCTCATCTGAGGATGTCCAAACAATTTGGTGTCATGTGATCACTGGGCGTGGCCGCAGGATGCAAAAATGTGTTTTGGCAAATAACTGTTGATTCGTTTGCCTTTATTAAGTGATTCCTTTGTCTCATGATATCTTGGGACATCCCGTGTGTGACACATGATAACTTGTGATAACAGCCGAATTGATGCGGCCGCCATTTTGAATTACTGAAAAAACGTTTTTTCTGTACTCCTCCTACAAATGTTTTCCAATCTTCACCAAATTTGGCAGAGATCATCTTCAGACCAAGCCTCACAAAAGCCATCATATGTTTTTTGGATTTTCAAAACCGTTTGCCCGGTACGGCCAATCAAAATGTGCCGTTAAGCAAGCAAACAGGAAGTTGGGTCGTATCTCAGCAAATCTTTGATGGATTCGCACCAAACTTGTTGCGTGTACTCGTAACCCTCTTCTGAGGATGTACAACATGTTTTATGGGTCATTCGATTGCTTGGCCACCTCATTGCTGCTTGCAGCTATATTTATTATTACACTTCTTCTGCCATTGGAGTCTATGGCAGCCCCTAGAACCGTATGATAAAAAGTTGTGAAATTTGACACACTCATTAAGCACAGTCCCCTCTTTATATTAACAAAGTTTCATGTCTCCCATTGGAGCACTCTAGCGCCACCAACGGGTCAAAGTTGGACTTGTGTTTACACACGTAACTTTTGAACCGTATGACCGATTTTCAAAAATGAGGTACCATTGGATTCCCTAGGTCAAGTCGAGTTCAACACAACCTATGACGTCAATTTCCGGTTATATAGATTTTCCGCCATTTCCGGTTTTATCGAAAACTTTTGAAAGCCTACTCCTCCTACAATTCTTCTTTAATCTTCACCAGAATTGGCACACATCATCGTCAGAGCAACCCTCACAGAAGTTATCCAAAGAATTTTGATTTTCAAAACCGTTTGTCCGGTACAGCCAATCAAAATCGGCAGCAAAGACACCAAACAGGAAGTTGGGTCATATCTCAGCCAATCCTTGAGAAATCAACACCAAACTTGGTATGATGACTCGGAACCCTCATCTGAGGATGTCCAAACAATTTGGTGTCATGTGATCACTGGGCGTGGCCGCAGGATGCAAAAATGTGTTTTGGCCAATAACTGTTGATTCGTTTGCCTTTATTAAGTGATTCCTTTGTCTCATGATATCTTGGGACATCCCGTGTGTGACACATGATAACTTGTGATAACGGCCGAATTGATGCGGCCGCCATTTTGAATTACTGAAAAAACGTTTTTTCTGTACTCCTCCTACAAATGTTTTCCAATCTTCACCAAATTTGGCAGAGATCATCTTCAGACCAAGCCTCACAAAATCCATCATATGTTTTTTGGATTTTCAAAACCGTTTGCCCGGTACGGCCAATCAAAATGTGCCGTTAAGCCAGCAAACAGGAAGTTGGGTCGTATCTCAGCAAATCTTTGATGGATTCGCACCAAACTTGTTGCGTGTACTCGTAACCCTCTTCTGAGGATGTACAACATGTTTTATGGGTCATTCGACTGCTTGGCCACCTCATTGCTGCTTGCAGCTATATTTATTATTACACTTCTTCTGCCATTGGAGTCTAGGGCAGCCCCTAGAACCGTATGGTAAAAAGTTGTAAAATTTGGCACACTCATTAAGCACAGTCCCCTCTTTATATTCAGCAAGTTTCATGTCTCCCATTGGAGCACTCTAGCGCCACCAACGGGTCAAAGTTGGACTTGTGTTTACACACGTAACTTTTGAACCGTATGACCGATTTTCAAAAATGAGGTACCATTGGATTCCCTGGGTCAAGACGGGTTCAACACACCCTATGACGTCAATTTCCGGTTATATAGATTTTCCGCCATTTCCGGTTTTATCGAAAACCTTTGAAAGCCTACTCCTCCTACAAATTTTCTTTAATCTTCCCCAGAATTGGCACACATCATCGTCAGAGCAACCCTCACAGAAGTTATCCAAAGATTTTTGATTTTCAAAACCGTTTGTCCGGTACAGCCAATCAAAATCGGCAGCAAAGACACCAAACAGGAAGTTGGGTCATATCTCAGCCAATCCTTGAGAAATCAACACCAAACTTGGTATGATGACTCGGAACCCTCATCTGAGGATGTCCAAACAATTTGGTGTCATGTGATCACTGGGCGTGGCCGCAGGATGCAAAAATGTGTTTTGGCCAATAACTGTTGATTCGTTTGCCTTTATTAAGTGATTCCTTTGTCTCATGATATCTTGGGACATCCCGTGTGTGACACATGATAACTTGTGATAACAGCCGAATTGATGCGGCCGCCATTTTGAATTACTGAAAAAACGTTTTTTCTGTACTCCTCCTACAAATGTTTTCCAATCTTCACCAAATTTGGCAGAGATCATCTTCAGACCAAGCCTCACAAAAGCCATCATATGTTTTTTGGATTTTCAAAACCGTTTGCCCGGTACGGCCAATCAAAATGTGCCGTTAAGCAAGCAAACAGGAAGTTGGGTCGTATCTCAGCAAATCTTTGATGGATTCGCACCAAACTTGTTGCGTGTACTCGTAACCCTCTTCTGAGGATGTACAACATGTTTTATGGGTCATTCGATTGCTTGGCCACCTCATTGCTGCTTGCAGCTATATTTATTATTACACTTCTTCTGCCATTGGAGTCTATGGCAGCCCCTAGAACCGTATGATAAAAAGTTGTGAAATTTGACACACTCATTAAGCACAGTCCCCTCTTTATATTAACAAAGTTTCATGTCTCCCATTGGAGCACTCTAGCGCCACCAACGGGTCAAAGTTGGACTTGTGTTTACACACGTAACTTTTGAACCGTATGACCGATTTTCAAAAATGAGGTACCATTGGATTCCCTGGGTCAAGTCGAGTTCAACACAACCTATGACGTCAATTTCCGGTTATATAGATTTTCCGCCATTTCCGGTTTTATCGAAAACTTTTGAAAGCCTACTCCTCCTACAATTCTTCTTTAATCTTCACCAGAATTGGCACACATCATCGTCAGAGCAACCCTCACAGAAGTTATCCAAAGAATTTTGATTTTCAAAACCGTTTGTCCGGTACAGCCAATCAAAATCGGCAGCAAAGACACCAAACAGGAAGTTGGGTCATATCTCAGCCAATCCTTGAGAAATCAACACCAAACTTGGTATGATGACTCGGAACCCTCATCTGAGGATGTCCAAACAATTTGGTGTCATGTGATCACTGGGCGTGGCCGCAGGATGCAAAAATGTGTTTTGGCCAATAACTGTTGATTCGTTTGCCTTTATTAAGTGATTCCTTTGTCTCATGATATCTTGGGACATCCCGTGTGTGACACATGATAACTTGTGATAACGGCCGAATTGATGCGGCCGCCATTTTGAATTACTGAAAAAACGTTTTTTCTGTACTCCTCCTACAAATGTTTTCCAATCTTCACCAAATTTGGCAGAGATCATCTTCAGACCAAGCCTCACAAAAGCCATCATATGTTTTTTGGATTTTCAAAACCGTTTGCCCGGTACGGCCAATCAAAATGTGCCGTTAAGCCAGCAAACAGGAAGTTGGGTCGTATCTCAGCAAATCTTTGATGGATTCGCACCAAACTTGTTGCGTGTACTCGTAACCCTCTTCTGAGGATGTACAACATGTTTTATGGGTCATTCGACTGCTTGGCCACCTCATTGCTGCTTGCAGCTATATTTATTATTACACTTCTTCTGCCATTGGAGTCTAGGGCAGCCCCTAGAACCGTATGGTAAAAAGTTGTAAAATTTGGCACACTCATTAAGCACAGTCCCCTCTTTATATTCAGCAAGTTTCATGTCTCCCATTGGAGCACTCTAGCGCCACCAACGGGTCAAAGTTGGACTTGTGTTTACACACGTAACTTTTGAACCGTATGACCGATTTTCAAAAATGAGGTACCATTGGATTCCCTGGGTCAAGACGGGTTCAACACACCCTATGACGTCAATTTCCGGTTATATAGATTTTCCGCCATTTCCGGTTTTATCGAAAACCTTTGAAAGCCTACTCCTCCTACAAATTTTCTTTAATCTTCCCCAGAATTGGCACACATCATCGTCAGAGCAACCCTCACAGAAGTTATCCAAAGATTTTTGATTTTCAAAACCGTTTGTCCGGTACAGCCAATCAAAATCGGCAGCAAAGACACCAAACAGGAAGTTGGGTCATATCTCAGCCAATCCTTGAGAAATCAACACCAAACTTGGTATGATGACTCGGAACCCTCATCTGAGGATGTCCAAACAATTTGGTGTCATGTGATCACTGGGCGTGGCCGCAGGATGCAAAAATGTGTTTTGGCCAATAACTGTTGATTCGTTTGCCTTTATTAAGTGATTCCTTTGTCTCATGATATCTTGGGACATCCCGTGTGTGACACATGATAACTTGTGATAACAGCCGAATTGATGCGGCCGCCATTTTGAATTACTGAAAAAACGTTTTTTCTGTACTCCTCCTACAAATGTTTTCCAATCTTCACCAAATTTGGCAGAGATCATCTTCAGACCAAGCCTCACAAAAGCCATCATATGTTTTTTGGATTTTCAAAACCGTTTGCCCGGTACGGCCAATCAAAATGTGCCGTTAAGCAAGCAAACAGGAAGTTGGGTCGTATCTCAGCAAATCTTTGATGGATTCGCACCAAACTTGTTGCGTGTACTCGTAACCCTCTTCTGAGGATGTACAACATGTTTTATGGGTCATTCGATTGCTTGGCCACCTCATTGCTGCTTGCAGCTATATTTATTATTACACTTCTTCTGCCATTGGAGTCTATGGCAGCCCCTAGAACCGTATGATAAAAAGTTGTGAAATTTGACACACTCATTAAGCACAGTCCCCTCTTTATATTAACAAAGTTTCATGTCTCCCATTGGAGCACTCTAGCGCCACCAACGGGTCAAAGTTGGACTTGTGTTTACACACGTAACTTTTGAACCGTATGACCGATTTTCAAAAATGAGGTACCATTGGATTCCCTGGGTCAAGTCGAGTTCAACACAACCTATGACGTCAATTTCCGGTTATATAGATTTTCCGCCATTTCCGGTTTTATCGAAAACTTTTGAAAGCCTACTCCTCCTACAATTCTTCTTTAATCTTCACCAGAATTGGCACACATCATCGTCAGAGCAACCCTCACAGAAGTTATCCAAAGAATTTTGATTTTCAAAACCGTTTGTCCGGTACAGCCAATCAAAATCGGCAGCAAAGACACCAAACAGGAAGTTGGGTCATATCTCAGCCAATCCTTGAGAAATCAACACCAAACTTGGTATGATGACTCGGAACCCTCATCTGAGGATGTCCAAACAATTTGGTGTCATGTGATCACTGGGCGTGGCCGCAGGATGCAAAAATGTGTTTTGGCCAATAACTGTTGATTCGTTTGCCTTTATTAAGTGATTCCTTTGTCTCATGATATCTTGGGACATCCCGTGTGTGACACATGATAACTTGTGATAACGGCCGAATTGATGCGGCCGCCATTTTGAATTACTGAAAAAACGTTTTTTCTGTACTCCTCCTACAAATGTTTTCCAATCTTCACCAAATTTGGCAGAGATCATCTTCAGACCAAGCCTCACAAAAGCCATCATATGTTTTTTGGATTTTCAAAACCGTTTGCCCGGTACGGCCAATCAAAATGTGCCGTTAAGCCAGCAAACAGGAAGTTGGGTCGTATCTCAGCAAATCTTTGATGGATTCGCACCAAACTTGTTGCGTGTACTCGTAACCCTCTTCTGAGGATGTACAACATGTTTTATGGGTCATTCGACTGCTTGGCCACCTCATTGCTGCTTGCAGCTATATTTATTATTACACTTCTTCTGCCATTGGAGTCTAGGGCAGCCCCTAGAACCGTATGGTAAAAAGTTGTAAAATTTGGCACACTCATTAAGCACAGTCCCCTCTTTATATTCAGCAAGTTTCATGTCTCCCATTGGAGCACTCTAGCGCCACCAACGGGTCAAAGTTGGACTTGTGTTTACACACGTAACTTTTGAACCGTATGACCGATTTTCAAAAATGAGGTACCATTGGATTCCCTGGGTCAAGACGGGTTCAACACACCCTATGACGTCAATTTCCGGTTATATAGATTTTCCGCCATTTCCGGTTTTATCGAAAACCTTTGAAAGCCTACTCCTCCTACAAATTTTCTTTAATCTTCCCCAGAATTGGCACACATCATCGTCAGAGCAACCCTCACAGAAGTTATCCAAAGATTTTTGATTTTCAAAACCGTTTGTCCGGTACAGCCAATCAAAATCGGCAGCAAAGACACCAAACAGGAAGTTGGGTCATATCTCAGCCAATCCTTGAGAAATCAACACCAAACTTGGTATGATGACTCGGAACCCTCATCTGAGGATGTCCAAACAATTTGGTGTCATGTGATCACTGGGCGTGGCCGCAGGATGCAAAAATGTGTTTTGGCCAATAACTGTTGATTCGTTTGCCTTTATTAAGTGATTCCTTTGTCTCATGATATCTTGGGACATCCCGTGTGTGACACATGATAACTTGTGATAACAGCCGAATTGATGCGGCCGCCATTTTGAATTACTGAAAAAACGTTTTTTCTGTACTCCTCCTACAAATGTTTTCCAATCTTCACCAAATTTGGCAGAGATCATCTTCAGACCAAGCCTCACAAAAGCCATCATATGTTTTTTGGATTTTCAAAACCGTTTGCCCGGTACGGCCAATCAAAATGTGCCGTTAAGCAAGCAAACAGGAAGTTGGGTCGTATCTCAGCAAATCTTTGATGGATTCGCACCAAACTTGTTGCGTGTACTCGTAACCCTCTTCTGAGGATGTACAACATGTTTTATGGGTCATTCGATTGCTTGGCCACCTCATTGCTGCTTGCAGCTATATTTATTATTACACTTCTTCTGCCATTGGAGTCTATGGCAGCCCCTAGAACCGTATGATAAAAAGTTGTGAAATTTGACACACTCATTAAGCACAGTCCCCTCTTTATATTAACAAAGTTTCATGTCTCCCATTGGAGCACTCTAGCGCCACCAACGGGTCAAAGTTGGACTTGTGTTTACACACGTAACTTTTGAACCGTATGACCGATTTTCAAAAATGAGGTACCATTGGATTCCCTGGGTCAAGTCGAGTTCAACACAACCTATGACGTCAATTTCCGGTTATATAGATTTTCCGCCATTTCCGGTTTTATCGAAAACTTTTGAAAGCCTACTCCTCCTACAATTCTTCTTTAATCTTCACCAGAATTGGCACACATCATCGTCAGAGCAACCCTCACAGAAGTTATCCAAAGAATTTTGATTTTCAAAACCGTTTGTCCGGTACAGCCAATCAAAATCGGCAGCAAAGACACCAAACAGGAAGTTGGGTCATATCTCAGCCAATCCTTGAGAAATCAACACCAAACTTGGTATGATGACTCGGAACCCTCATCTGAGGATGTCCAAACAATTTGGTGTCATGTGATCACTGGGCGTGGCCGCAGGATGCAAAAATGTGTTTTGGCCAATAACTGTTGATTCGTTTGCCTTTATTAAGTGATTCCTTTGTCTCATGATATCTTGGGACATCCCGTGTGTGACACATGATAACTTGTGATAACGGCCGAATTGATGCGGCCGCCATTTTGAATTACTGAAAAAACGTTTTTTCTGTACTCCTCCTACAAATGTTTTCCAATCTTCACCAAATTTGGCAGAGATCATCTTCAGACCAAGCCTCACAAAAGCCATCATATGTTTTTTGGATTTTCAAAACCGTTTGCCCGGTACGGCCAATCAAAATGTGCCGTTAAGCCAGCAAACAGGAAGTTGGGTCGTATCTCAGCAAATCTTTGATGGATTCACACCAAACTTGTTGCGTGTACTCGTAACCCTCTTCTGAGGATGTACAACATGTTTTATGGGTCATTCGACTGCTTGGCCACCTCATTGCTGCTTGCAGCTATATTTATTATTACACTTCTTCTGCCATTGGAGTCTAGGGCAGCCCCTAGAACCGTATGGTAAAAAGTTGTAAAATTTGGCACACTCATTAAGCACAGTCCCCTCTTTATATTCAGCAAGTTTCATGTCTCCCATTGGAGCACTCTAGCGCCACCAACGGGTCAAAGTTGGACTTGTGTTTACACACGTAACTTTTGAACCGTATGACCGATTTTCAAAAATGAGGTACCATTGGATTCCCTGGGTCAAGACGGGTTCAACACACCCTATGACGTCAATTTCCGGTTATATAGATTTTCCGCCATTTCCGGTTTTATCGAAAACCTTTGAAAGCCTACTCCTCCTACAAATTTTCTTTAATCTTCCCCAGAATTGGCACACATCATCGTCAGAGCAACCCTCACAGAAGTTATCCAAAGATTTTTGATTTTCAAAACCGTTTGTCCGGTACAGCCAATCAAAATCGGCAGCAAAGACACCAAACAGGAAGTTGGGTCATATCTCAGCCAATCCTTGAGAAATCAACACCAAACTTGGTATGATGACTCGGAACCCTCATCTGAGGATGTCCAAACAATTTGGTGTCATGTGATCACTGGGCGTGGCCGCAGGATGCAAAAATGTGTTTTGGCCAATAACTGTTGATTCGTTTGCCTTTATTAAGTGATTCCTTTGTCTCATGATATCTTGGGACATCCCGTGTGTGACACATGATAACTTGTGATAACAGCCGAATTGATGCGGCCGCCATTTTGAATTACTGAAAAAACGTTTTTTCTGTACTCCTCCTACAAATGTTTTCCAATCTTCACCAAATTTGGCAGAGATCATCTTCAGACCAAGCCTCACAAAAGCCATATGTTTTTTGGATTTTCAAAACCGTTTGCCCGGTACGGCCAATCAAAATGTGCCGTTAAGCCAGCAAACAGGAAGTTGGGTCGTATCTCAGCAAATCTTTGATGGATTCGCACCAAACTTGTTGCGTGTACTCGTAACCCTCTTCTGAGGATGTACAACATGTTTTATGGGTCATTCGACTGCTTGGCCACCTCATTGCTGCTTGCAGCTATATTTATTATTACACTTCTTCTGCCATTGGAGTCTAGGGCAGCCCCTAGAACCGTATGGTAAAAAGTTGTAAAATTTGGCACACTCATTAAGCACAGTCCCCTCTTTATATTCAGCAAGTTTCATGTCTCCCATTGGAGCACTCTAGCGCCACCAACGGGTCAAAGTTGGACTTGTGTTTACACACGTAACTTTTGAACCGTATGACCGATTTTCAAAAATGAGGTACCATTGGATTCCCTGGGTCAAGACGAGTTCAATACACCCTATGGCGTCAATTTCCGGTTATATAGATTTTCCGACATTTCCGGTTTTATCGAAAACCTTTGAAAGCCTACTCCTCCTACAATTCTTCTTTAATCTTCCCCAGAATTGGCACACATCATCGTCAGAGCAACCCTCACAGAAGTTATCCAAAGATTTTTGATTTTCAAAACCGTTTGTCCGGTACAGCCAATCAAAATCGGCAGCAAAGACACCAAACAGGAAGTTGGGTCATATCTCAGCCAATCCTTGAGAAATCAACACCAAACTTGGTATGATGACTCGGAACCCTCATCTGAGGATGTCCAAACAATTTGGTGTCATGTGATCACTGGGCGTGGCCGCAGGATGCAAAAATGTGTTTTGGCCAATAACTGTTGATTCGTTTGCCTTTATTAAGTGATTCCTTTGTCTCATGATATCTTGGGACATCCCGTGTGTGACACATGATAACTTGTGATAACAGCCGAATTGATGCGGCCGCCATTTTGAATTACTGAAAAAACGTTTTTTCTGTACTCCTCCTACAAATGTTTTCCAATCTTCACCAAATTTGGCAGAGATCATCTTCAGACCAAGCCTCACAAAAGCCATATGTTTTTTGGATTTTCAAAACCGTTTGCCCGGTACGGCCAATCAAAATGTGCCGTTAAGCCAGCAAACAGGAAGTTGGGTCGTATCTCAGCAAATCTTTGATGGATTCGCACCAAACTTGTTGCATGTACTCGTAACCCTCTTCTGAGGATGTACAACATGTTTTATGGGTCATTCGATTGCTTGGCCACCTCATTGCTGCTTGCAGCTATATTTATTATTACACTTCTTCTGCCATTGGAGTCTATGGCAGCCCCTAGAACCGTATGATAAAAAGTTGTGAAATTTGGCACACTCATTAAGCACAGTCCCCTCTTTATATTAACAAAGTTTCATGTCTCCCATTGGAGCACTCTAGCGCCACCAACGGGTCAAAGTTGGACTTGTGTTTACACACGTAACTTTTGAACCGTATGACCGATTTTCAAAAATGAGGTACCATTGGATTCCCTGGGTCAAGTCGAGTTCAACACAACCTATGACGTCAATTTCCGGTTATATAGATTTTCCGCCATTTCCGGTTTTATCGAAAACTTTTGAAAGCCTACTCCTCCTACAATTCTTCTTTAATCTTCACCAGAATTGGCACACATCATCGTCAGAGCAACCCTCACAGAAGTTATCCAAAGAATTTTGATTTTCAAAACCGTTTGTCCGGTACAGCCAATCAAAATCGGCAGCAAAGACACCAAACAGGAAGTTGGGTCATATCTCAGCCAATCCTTGAGAAATCAACACCAAACTTGGTATGATGACTCGGAACCCTCATCTGAGGATGTCCAAACAATTTGGTGTCATGTGATCACTGGGCGTGGCCGCAGGATGCAAAAATGTGTTTTGGCCAATAACTGTTGATTCGTTTGCCTTTATTAAGTGATTCCTTTGTCTCATGATATCTTGGGACATCCCGTGTGTGACACATGATAACTTGTGATAACAGCCGAATTGATGCGGCCGCCATTTTGAATTACTGAAAAAACGTTTTTTCTGTACTCCTCCTACAAATGTTTTCCAATCTTCACCAAATTTGGCAGAGATCATCTTCAGACCAGGCCTCACAAAAGCCATCATATTTTTTGGGGATTTTCAAAACCGTTTGCCCGGTACGGCCAATCAAAATGTGCCGTTAAGCCAGCAAACAGGAAGTTGGGTCGTATCTCAGCAAATCTTTGATGGATTCACACCAAACTTGTTGCGTGTACTCGTAACCCTCTTCTGAGGATGTACAACATGTTTTATGGGTCATTCGACTGCTTGGCCACCTCATTGCTGCTTGCAGCTATATTTATTATTACACTTCTTCTGCCATTGGAGTCTAGGGCAGCCCCTAGAACCGTATGGTAAAAAGTTGTGAAATTTGGCACACTCATTAAGCACAGTCCCCTCTTTATATTCACCAAGTTTCATGTCTCCCATTGGAGCACTCTAGCGCCACCAACGGGTCAAAGTTGGACTTGTGTTTACACACGTAACTTTTGAACCGTATGACCGATTTTCAAAAATGAGGTACCATTGGAATCCCTGGGTCAAGACGAGTTCAACACACCCTATGGCGTCAATTTCCGGTTATATAGATTTTCCGCCATTTCCGGTTTTATCGAAAACCTTTGAAAGCCTACTCCTCCTACAATTCTTCTTTAATCTTCCCCAGAATTGGCACACATCATCGTCAGAGCAACCCTCACAGAAGTTATCCAAAGATTTTTGATTTTCAAAACCGTTTGTCCGGTACAGCCAATCAAAATCGGCAGCAAAGACACCAAACAGGAAGTTGGGTCATATCTCAGCCAATCCTTGAGAAATCAACACCAAACTTGGTATGATGACTCGGAACCCTCATCTGAGGATGTCCAAACAATTTGGTGTCATGTGATCACTGGACGTGGCCGCAGGATGCAAAAATGTGTTTTGGCCAATAACTGTTGATTCGTTTGCCTTTATTAAGTGATTCCTTTGTCTCATGATATCTTGGGACATCCCGTGTGTGACACATGATAACTTGTGATAACAGCCGAATTGATGCGGCCGCCATTTTGAATTACTGAAAAAACGTTTTTTCTGTACTCCTCCTACAAATGTTTTCCAATCTTCACCAAATTTGGCAGAGATCATCTTCAGACCAGGCCTCACAAAAGCCATCATATTTTTTGGGGATTTTCAAAACCGTTTGCCCGGTACGGCCAATCAAAATGTGCCGTTAAGCCAGCAAACAGGAAGTTGGGTCGTATCTCAGCAAATCTTTGATGGATTCACACCAAACTTGTTGCGTGTACTCGTAACCCTCTTCTGAGGATGTACAACATGTTTTATGGGTCATTCGACTGCTTGGCCACCTCATTGCTGCTTGCAGCTATATTTATTATTACACTTCTTCTGCCATTGGAGTCTAGGGCAGCCCCTAGAACCGTATGGTAAAAAGTTGAGAAATTTGGCACACTCATTAAGCACAGTCCCCTCTTTATATTCACCAAGTTTCATGTCTCCCATTGGAGCACTCTAGCGCCACCAACGGGTCAAAGTTGGACTTGTGTTTACACACGTAACTTTTGAACCGTATGACCGATTTTCAAAAATAAGGTACCATTGGATTCCCTGGGTCAAGACGAGTTCAACACACCCTATGACGTCAATTTCCGGTTATATAGATTTTCCGCCATTTCCGGTTTTATCGAAAACCTTTGAAAGCCTACTCCTCCTACAAATTTTCTTTAATCTTCCCCAGAATTGGCACACATCATCGTCAGAGCAACCCTCACAGAAGTTATCCAAATATTTTTGATTTTCAAAACCGTTTGTCCGGTACAGCCAATCAAAATCGGCAGCAAAGACACCAAACAGGAAGTTGGGTCATATCTCAGCCAATCCTTGAGAAATCAACACCAAACTTGGTATGATGACTCGGAACCCTCATCTGAGGATGTCCAAACAATTTGGTGTCATGTGATCACTGGGCGTGGCCGCAGGATGCAAAAATGTGTTTTGGCCAATAACTGTTGATTCGTTTGCCTTTATTAAGTGATTCCTTTGTCTCATGATATCTTGGGACATCCCGTGTGTGACACATGATAACTTGTGATAACAGCCGAATTGATGCGGCCGCCATTTTGAATTACTGAAAAAACGTTTTTTCTGTACTCCTCCTACAAATGTTTTCCAATCTTCACCAAATTTGGCAGAGATCATCTTCAGACCAGGCCTCACAAAAGCCATCATATTTTTTGGGGATTTTCAAAACCGTTTGCCCGGTACGGCCAATCAAAATGTGCCGTTAAGCCAGCAAACAGGAAGTTGGGTCGTATCTCAGCAAATCTTTGATGGATTCACACCAAACTTGTTGCGTGTACTCGTAACCCTCTTCTGAGGATGTACAACATGTTTTATGGGTCATTCGACTGCTTGGCCACCTCATTGCTGCTTGCAGCTATATTTATTATTACACTTCTTCTGCCATTGGAGTCTAGGGCAGCCCCTAGAACCGTATGGTAAAAAGTTGTGAAATTTGGCACACTCATTAAGCACAGTCCCCTCTTTATATTCAGCAAGTTTCATGTCTCCCATTGGAGCACTCTAGCGCCACCAACGGGTCAAAGTTGGACTTGTGTTTACACACGTAACTTTTGAACCGTATGACCGATTTTCAAAAATGAGGTACCATTGGATTCCCTGGGTCAAGACGAGTTCAACACACCCTATGGCGTCAATTTCCGGTTATATAGATTTTCCGCCATTTCCGGTTTTATCGAAAACCTTTGAAAGCCTACTCCTCCTACAATTCTTCTTTAATCTTCCCCAGAATTGGCACACATCATCGTCAGAGCAACCCTCACAGAAGTTATCCAAAGATTTTTGATTTTCAAAACCGTTTGTCCGGTACAGCCAATCAAAATCGGCAGCAAAGACACCAAACAGGAAGTTGGGTCATATCTCAGCCAATCCTTGAGAAATCAACACCAAACTTGGTATGATGACTCGGAACCCTCATCTGAGGATGTCCAAACAATTTGGTGTCATGTGATCACTGGACGTGGCCGCAGGATGCAAAAATGTGTTTTGGCCAATAACTGTTGATTCGTTTGCCTTTATTAAGTGATTCCTTTGTCTCATGATATCTTGGGACATCCCGTGTGTGACACATGATAACTTGTGATAACAGCCGAATTGATGCGGCCGCCATTTTGAATTACTGAAAAAACGTTTTTTCTGTACTCCTCCTACAAATGTTTTCCAATCTTCACCAAATTTGGCAGAGATCATCTTCAGACCAGGCCTCACAAAAGCCATCATATTTTTTGGGGATTTTCAAAACCGTTTGCCCGGTACGGCCAATCAAAATGTGCCGTTAAGCCAGCAAACAGGAAGTTGGGTCGTATCTCAGCAAATCTTTGATGGATTCACACCAAACTTGTTGCGTGTACTCGTAACCCTCTTCTGAGGATGTACAACATGTTTTATGGGTCATTCGACTGCTTGGCCACCTCATTGCTGCTTGCAGCTATATTTATTATTACACTTCTTCTGCCATTGGAGTCTAGGGCAGCCCCTAGAACCGTATGGTAAAAAGTTGTGAAATTTGGCACACTCATTAAGCACAGTCCCCTCTTTATATTCACCAAGTTTCATGTCTCCCATTGGAGCACTCTAGCGCCACCAACGGGTCAAAGTTGGACTTGTGTTTACACACGTAACTTTTGAACCGTATGACCGATTTTCAAAAATAAGGTACCATTGGATTCCCTGGGTCAAGACGAGTTCAACACACCCTATGACGTCAATTTCCGGTTATACAGATTTTCCGCCATTTCCGGTTTTATCGAAAACCTTTGAAAGCCTACTCCTCCTACAATTCTTCTTTAATCTTCCCCAGAATTGGCACACATCATCGTCAGAGCAACCCTCACAGATGTTATCCAAAGATTTTTGATTTTCAAAACCGTTTGTCCGGTACAGCCAATCAAAATCGGCAGCAAAGACACCAAACAGGAAGTTGGGTCATATCTCAGCCAATCCTTGAGAAATCAACACCAAACTTGGTATGATGACTCGGAACCCTCATCTGAGGATGTCCAAACAATTTGGTGTCATGTGATCACTGGGCGTGGCCGCAGGATGCAAAAATGTGTTTTGGCCAATAACTGTTGATTCGTTTGCCTTTATTAAGTGATTCCTTTGTCTCATGATATCTTGGGACATCATGTGTGTGACACATGATAACTTGTGATAACAGTCGAATTGATGCGGCCGCCATTTTGAATTACTGAAAAAACGTTTTTTCTGTACTCCTCCTAGAAATGTTTTCCAATCTTCACCAAATTTGGCAGAGATCATCTTCAGACCAAGCCTCACAAAAGCCATCATATGTTTTTTGGATTTTCAAAACCGTTTGCCCGGTACGGCCAATCAAAATGTGCCGTTAAGCCAGCAAACAGGAAGTTGGGTCGTATCTCAGCAAATCTTTGATGGATTCGCACCAAACTTGTTGCGTGTACTCGTAACCCTCTTCTGAGGATGTACAACATGTTTTATGGGTCATTCGATTGCTTGGCCACCTCATTGCTGCTTGCAGCTATATTTATTATTACACTTCTTCTGCCATTGGAGTCTAGGGCAGCCCCTAGAACCGTATGGTAAAAAGTTGTGAAATTTGGCACACTCATTAAGCACAGTCCCCTCTTTATATTCACCAAGTTTCATGTCTCCCATTGGAGCACTCTAGCGCCACCAACGGGTCAAAGTTGGACTTGTGTTTACACACGTAACTTTTGAACCGTATGACCGATTTTCAAAAATAAGGTACCATTGGATTCCCTGGGTCAAGACGAGTTCAACACACCCTATGACGTCAATTTCCGGTTATATAGATTTTCCGCCATTTCCGGTTTTATCGAAAACCTTTGAAAGCCTACTCCTCCTACAATTCTTCTTTAATCTTCCCCAGAATTGGCACACATCATCGTCGGAGCAACCCTCACAGAAGTTATCCAAAGATTTTTGATTTTCAAAACCGTTTGTCCGGTACAGCCAATCAAAATCGGCAGCAAAGACACCAAACAGGAAGTTGGGTCATATCTCAGCCAATCCTTGAGAAATCAACACCAAACTTGGTATGATGACTCGGAACCCTCATCTGAGGATGTCCAAACAATTTGGTGTCATGTGATCACTGGGCGTGGCCGCAGGATGCAAAAATGTGTTTTGGCCAATAACTGTTGATTCGTTTGCCTTTATTAAGTGATTCCTTTGTCTCATGATATCTTGGGACATCCCGTGTGTGACACATGATAACTTGTGATAACAGCCGAATTGATGCGGCCGCCATTTTGAATTACTGAAAAAACGTTTTTTCTGTACTCCTCCTACAAATGTTTTCCAATCTTCACCAAATTTGGCAGAGATCATCTTCAGACCAAGCCTCACAAAAGAGTCTCATAATATGTTTTTTGGATTTTCAAAGCCGTTTGCCCGGTACGGCCAATCAAAATGTGCCGTTAAGCCAGCAAACATGAAGTTGGGTCGTATCTCAGCAAATCTTTGATGGATTCGCACCAAACTTGTTGCGTGTACTCGTAACCCTCTTCTGAGGATGTACAACATGTTTTATGGGTCATTTGATTGCTTGGCCACCTCATTGCTGCTTGCAGCTATATTTATTATTACACTTCTTCTGCCATTGGAGTCTATGGCAGCCCCTAGAACCGTATGATAAAAAGTTGTGAAATTTGGCACACTCATTAAGCACAGTCCCCTCTTTATATTAACAAAGTTTCATGTCTCCCATTGGAGCACTCTAGCGCCATCAACGGGTCAAAGTTGGACTTGTGTTTACACACGTAACTTTTGAACCGTATGACCGATTTTCAAAAATGAGGTACCATTGGATTCCCTGGGTCAAGACGAGTTCAACACACCCTATGACGTCAATTTCCGGTTATATAGATTTTCCGCCATTTCCGGTTTTATCGAAAACCTTTGAAAGCCTACTCCTCCTACAATTCTTCTTGAATCTTCCCCAGAATTGGCACACACCATCGTCAGAGCAACCCTCACAGATGTTATCCAAAGATTTTTGATTTTCAAAACCGTTTGTCCGGTACAGCCAATCAAAATCGGCAGCAAAGACACCAAACAGGAAGTTGGGTCATATCTCAGCCAATCCTTGAGAAATCAACACCAAACTTGGTATGATGACTCGGAACCCTCATCTGAGGATGTCCATACAATTTGGTGTCATGTGATCACTGGGCGTGGCCGCAGGATGCAAAAATGTGTTTGGGCCAATAACTGTTGATTCGTTTGCCCTTATTAAATGATTCCTTTGTCTCATGATATCTTGGGACATCCCGTGTGTGACACATGATAACTTGTGATAACAGCCGAATTGATGCGGCCGCCATTTTGAATTACCGAAAAAACGTTTTTTCTGTACTCCTCCTACAAATGTTCCAATCTTCACCAAATTTGGCAGAGATCATCTTCAGACCAAGCCTCACAAAAGCCATCATATGTTTTTGGGATTTTCAAAACCGTTTGCCCGGTACGGCCAATCAAAATGTGCCGTTAAGCCAGCAAACAGGAAGTTGGGTCGTATCTCAGCAAATCTTTGATGGATTCACACCAAACTTGTTGTGTGTACTCGTAACCCTCTTCTGAGGATGTACAACATGTTTTATGGGTCATTTGACTGCTTGGCCACCTCATTGCTGCTTGCAGCTATATTTATTTATTTTTTCCTCCCACTTTTTTCCGTCGCCTACTCCTTTCACACCGTTTAAGCTAGAAACACCGTTCAAACTTCATTTGATAAAGTCTGAACTGCTCTAGTGTGCTATTACTTTTCTCATTGATAACTTTTAAAGTTTTTAAGGTATTAAAGTTTAAAGTGCTAAAAAAAATGAATGGGTTTCAATGGTTCAGAATGTTCAAGTCAAATTCAATTGTGACGTCATGCACTGACAGAACTGTTTCTCACCGCGTCAATTTTTGACACTTTAACACTTTCCTGCCTGAATATGCAGACTTTTTCAAATAATATACCTGAACTGTTTATACCATTTTGAAGACAAGATTTAGGGCTTTCTAATGATGTAAATATTTATATGATCATGTTAGGCAAATCATCCTTTATCAAGACGATTTCACGGAGCCATTCTGACAAAAGTTTTCTCCGTCTGCATTACTTTTTTAGAAAACCTCATTTTTAACCACTTTCACTACAAGATAGAGGATAAGTTAGATCGTACGAAATGTGCGTACTTTTGTCGTGAATTCAGAACAGCAGACAGATTTAAGATAGACTATTTTGTTTAAAAGTTATGACCACTGAAGTGATGAGTGGGATAACGCAATTCCAAGCTAGCGCGATGGCTCTCCATAACTAAAAACGGTTCTACTTTTTTCCACAATCGACCTAATTGGCCAAACAAGGTATGTACATTGAACTTAAAGTGTACATAATCTAGCTAGATTATGTTTCTTAAAGAAAGTTTCACACAGAAATCTGCAAAAATCGAGGCTCAACACTGTCATATCCGACTCAGCCAGTCACGAACAGCCAAACCGGGGTCACGAAAGGTTTACTGCAGCTGGCGTTACTACGAACAAAAGCTTCGTAACTGAAAAGTTTTTACTTTTAGTTGACGATATTGAACACAGACGTTAAGAAACTTGTCTTTACTCTAAATATATTCTCCGTTTTCAATTTGAAGCAGTAAATCTAACACAGTAGGAATTCTCCCACGACATCCGCTCGCTTCGCTTTGACAAATATGTTTTCTCAGTCCACCATACATTAGACAAGCTAATTTTCGAGCACTTTCAATACAAGATACAGGCCATGTTAGAGTTGATATATATATATACATAATTGTGTGGGCAATGTAGAACAGCAGACAGATTTGAAATGTGATCGTTTGTTTTAAAGTTATGGCCATTCTAGTGACGAGTGCTTACAACGCTAGCTACGACTGTCATCATACAGTACTGTAGCTGCCATAGAATGTCAAAACTAGCTACGTCTATCGTTCGTTACCTACAAACAAATGCTTCGTAACAGTATTTACTTTTTATTGGCGATATTGACAACAGAAGTTAAGGAACTTGTCTTTAATCAAAAGATCGTCTCCGTTTTCAATTTGAAGCAGTATCTAGCTTACTGTAGGAAATCTCCCATTGCATCCTCTCTCTAGCTTCTTCGGCTAAAGATGGACGACAATGACGATGCATGCATTATTCACGCCTACGGTGTTAATACAGTCTGTAAAAATACCACTTTGACACACTTGCAAGAAATGATCCGCTGGCTAGATGTAGCATGATCTTATTTACCACCCACAATAGTTCTGCTTTTTTTGCAGCAGCATTCTGAGTTAGACTATCTAGCTTTTCCAGTTGCACAACAAAGTCACATAATGTGACGAGATTGAATTTAAAAAACTCACCAGGGACAACGACAACATCGACAACCCTGCACTATGGATTATTATTTTGATGTCATCTTTAAATTAAGTGTCTGAACAGGACTGGTTGTGCAGGCACACATGATTAGTTTCTCCTTCATCTTGAACCTAAAACCTAGATTCTAGGTTAGAAACGTTGACAATGACCAACAGTTGCTACGTTACAAGAAACAAGGAACCAATCCGATTGGCCAACGCTCTTCACTGTTCCACTGTTCAAACTTATTTCTGTTTCTACATCTTTCAATTATTAATACTTTTCAGAATGGGTTTTATTCGCCAAGAAACATCACACAGACAAGGAATTTACTGTGGCAGGAAGGTGCACACATTAAACATATAAGAATCTTAAATAAGAAGTGTACAAGTCTAACTAATACTAAGGGTTTAAAAATGTAAAAGGTTTAGAATGAAATAAAATGGCTCTAACATAACACTTTAACATTTATGAAATTAAATAAGATACCCTTTTCATCACTCTTTTTTCTCCTTTTTCAACCGTGAGAAAATATTGCAATGCATAACAATGACAGATATACTTTTAACACTGTCTCACCATTTTGGTTTCAAAGCAACACTTTTTTTCACCTTCATACTGCTGACATACTTTTGTCTGCTATTATATTGATAACTGTTATGCAATATACTCTTCATCACTATATTTGCTCATTTTTCTAACTTCAAACTTGTTTCTGTTTCTCAATCTTTCATTCTTTAATACTTTTAACGCTTAAAAATGTATGAAAGTCAATAAGATACTCTTTTCATCACTGTTTTTTCTCAATTTTCAACAGTAAGAAAACATCGCAATGCATAACAATGACAGATAAACTTTTAACACTTTTTCTCACCATTTTGTTTTTAAAGCACATACCTCTTTAAAGATGTTTGTAAAACCTTCACTATTCAAGCCATCAAAACAATCGTTTCAACTGCTTTCATCAAACACACACATTTTCTTCAGGAAATGTACCTTTCTAGTTGAAACTGCAACTATGGACAGTGATGATTTGGAAACAGGACTGCCGCCAAATAATGTGTCTGATACCACAAATGCACAGGAGGAAACAGTTTGCAGATCATCCAGAACAATCAGACCAAGAGAATTGTTCACTTACAACCACTTTGGACAACCCTCTTACAGAGAATGGAGACCTGGAGCGAACATGATGTTTGCCTGTGTTCCTCAGCCAATGTCCTATCTTCAACCTGACATGTACTATTAACCTACTCCTGTATGGACATGTTAGACATTGAAAGACTTGCGTAACCATTCCAATTAACTGACCAAGTCATATGACACCTTTAAGACTGTACGTGACCTGACTTGAGACACTTTGTATAAGATGCCAGAGTCATCTTTTAAAGCAGGGGAGAGTGTAGTAGGTTGAGAAACGCTACATCTATAGTTTTGTGAAGAAACAGACACCCCCTCTATTTTTTTGTATATTTTCCTGTCTTTTATTTTGGGTGACATCCAAACCAGTAGAGGGCGCTAAGCGCTACTGTGGGGATCCCCACAGTAGCGCTTAGCGCCCTCGCCCGCGCTTTGTCCCTGGACAAAGCGCGGGCACCCCGCAGCCCGCGCTTTGTCCCTGGACAAAGCGCGGGCTCAGCTTCAGAAATAAATGAGCTGTGTCAAGGCTAACGTCTCATTCGTCTCTCCGCAGGTATAATCTTTAAAAAGTTAATAAATAACTCCAACTTGGTCCAAATTTATCAGAATTGAATGTAGATGTTTCGAATAAAATGTAAAATGTTTCAGGAAGTAATGTTTAAGTGTAGACTGTATTTTTGTTTGTACTGCTTCATGTAGCCTCGGTTTGTATTACGAGTTGCCATGTTCAGTATCAAGTAAACCGTAAAAACGTATTTAAAGCCTTATTCAAGCAAGTAAACTTGCTCAAGTGCTTTGGAAATGTTAGTAACATGCAAGTTTATATTTTTTTGATCGTAAATGTTCCACAAATTCAAGTTTAAGGTAGCTGCCGTGCAGACTGTTCACAAAGTTTTGCCGCCATTCGGAGGCTCTTGTTCTTTTATGATGCCAACCGCTTGTGTGTGTGTGGGTATGAGATCGAAGTGTAGGAAGAATGTAAAGAATAAGTAGTGTAATTAATGCCCTTCTGTAGCAACAGATCTAATCAAAAGTGAACGTATGGTTTAATGTTTATTACTTTATTATATGTATTTGCACTTAATGGTTTATTTTATGGTCTTGTTTTTAGTCGATTTGGATATGATTTTACTGTGTGTTTATTTAATTATTGTCCTATTTCATTTTATTGATTTTTGTGAGAATGAGATAATTGAATGATTCTCAGAAATAAATTAGCTGTGGCAAGGCTAACGTCTCCTTCGTCTCTCCGCAGCGTCATCACACCTTTAGGCTACACAGTTATGGAAGGCCTAGTGGGCAAGTATTAAGATGCCCCCGTGTGTCAACCACGCGTAATCCATTGCGCCGACTTCCATACAAAGTCGGCGTCTTTTTCGCCTCAAATCAAACCATGTCACGTGACACGTTGCCATTTACACACGTAAATTTTGTCTCAATTTTTGAGACGTGTCTAGCAAACCACACAAAATTAACGCCTGGTTTGGCTCAATCAGCGTCTGGTTTTCCAAAATTAAAGTCTGCTGGCTTGAATCTCTGATGGGAAATTATGACAACAATTGTAACAACTAATACGTAAGTAAAGTAGGTCTAAGGATGCTTGTGCGAGCTACTATCAAATACAATGTTGGTTAGCTAGTTATCTATTAGTATGTAGTTGGTGGTCACAATTGCAATACTGTAGGATATAAAAAGGGGTGCAGACAAATAAATACAGTAATATCAGGCTGGCTGGCTGTCTGGCTTGGAGCTTTGTGAACTTCCCTTGCGCTGCGTTTGCGTTGCCTCAGTATTGTGCGTAATTTGGTTTCACTGCCAACATCCCTTAATGTAAGAGGCAAGGCGCAAACTCAGTTGATGGAAATATACAACTGTTGTTAGGCTACTATTCAAGTCAAGTGTATTTTATTGTCATTTTCAATTACATATGGTTGTACATACTAAAAACGAAACAGAGTTTCAAGTTCAAGATGCACAGACCAACACAGGGTCAGACTGGGCACTGAAATTCTTAGGACAAGATAACGCAAAGCAACCTGGCATAACATGACATATAAGTAGGCTACTCAGAAGGCAATAACATGACATATAAGTACTCAGAACAAGTTTACACCTATGACAAGCAAACCTATAATGTAAATATAGCTGCAAGCAGCAATGAGGTGGCCAAGCAGTCATATGACCCATAAAACATTTTGGACATCCTTAGAACAGGGTTCCGAGTCACTATACCAAGTTTGGTGTGAATCCATCAAAGATTTGCTGAGATACGACCCAACTTCCTGTTTGATGGCTTAACGTCACATTTTGATTGGCTGTAACAGGCAAACGGTTTCGAAAATCAAAAACATGTGATGTGCGTTGTGAGGCTTGGTCTGAAGATAATCTCTGCCGAATTTGGTGAAGATTGGACAACATTTGTAGGAGGAGTGAAGAAAAAACGTTTTTCAATGAATTCAAAATGGCGGCCGCATCAATTCGGATATTATCACAAGTTATCATGTGTCACACACGGGATGTCCCAAGATATCATGAGACAAAGGAATCACTTAATAAAAGCAAACAAATCAACAGTTATTGGCCAAAACATAGTTTTGCTTCCTGCGGCCACGCCCAGTAATCACATGACACCAAATTGATTGGACATCCTCAAAAGAGGGTTCCGAGTCATCATACCAAGTTTGGTGTTGATTTCTCAAGAATTTGCTGGGATATGACCCAACTTCCTGTTTGGTGTCTTTGCTGCCGATTTTGATTGGCTGTACCGGACAAACGGTTTTGAAAATCAAAAATCCTTTCGAAATTTTTAGTGTGGGTTGCTGTGACGATGATGTGTGCCAATTGTGGGGACGATTTGACCAAAATTGAAGGAGAATCGAAAAAACGTTTTTTCTTAAAATTCCAAATGGCGGAAAATCTATATAACCGGAAATTGACGTCATAGGGTGTGTTGAACTCGTCTTGACCCAGGGAATCCAACGGTACCTCATTTTTGAAAATCGGTCATACGGTGCAAAAGTTACGTGTGTAAACACAAGTCCAACTTTGACCCGTTGGTGGCGCTAGAGTGCTCGAATGGGAGACATGAAACTTGGTGAAAATAAAGAGGGTACTGTGCTTAATGAGTGTGCCAAATTTCACAACTTTTTACCATATGGTTCTAGGGGCTGCCATAGACTCCAATGGGAGAAGAACTGTAACTAGAGAGGGTACAATTTCTGGGGAAATTGTAGGGTGTGCTTGCTTGCGTCGGTTGCACAGGGGTCCGTTTTTGAATGACATTTTTACAACTGATATATCTGTATATTTTATTTTAAAATGCATACTTATTACTTATAAAGATTACATAGATTTAAAAGCATTTTTTTGTGCTGCTCATTTACAACTGAAAATACGAGTGAAGTGTAGAATTAAATATGATGTCTTCTCATTTCCCCTGCAAGAGGCAGCCTCAAAGCTGAATCAAAACAAATAAATTTGGCAGACCGGTGTAAAAATTGACCTAATCTCTATGACTTAAACGTCCTTTTAAGTTTTCCCTTCTCGTGATATTTTCAGGCATTTAGCCTACTCATATTGCATTCATTCATTAATAAAGAACCCCCTTTGAAGATTATTCTACGACGTTACCGGCAGTAGAAGATGGAATCGCGATTCAAACAGTACCATCTGCTAACTGAAAATATGCCCCCAAAAACGTAAATAAGCTTGACATTTATCTAGTGGAAAATCGCTCATTCATAAAAAGCTCACTGGTAGCGATCATTGTCAGTAACAACGCAAAATGCGATATAGCCCTGTGTGGAGAAGCTGCCCCGGTAAATTCTACTACTACAGTACAGTACTAGACTACTGCTGTCATCTTGGTAGCGATTGCGTTAGTTGAATTCGATATAACGTTCCGTTGTACGGTTTAGGTTTATTATTTTCATGAACAGATTGACAAAGTTTAGGCTGTGGCAATGAAGTTCAGGTTAGTAGTCAGATAGTTTCACCTATTGAAAGACTTTTGATTTAAGTAAGGGGAGTGCCGAACATGTTCTGTCGCTGTTTGACTTCCTAAACAGCTGTGTACAGTAGATGTTTTTGTAGTGTGTCTCGCGTAGGCTACAGCGTTGCAGTGAGCAACACTGGTTTGAAACCACAGGGAATTATAATTTCACCAACAAATCGTTTACTTGTAATGTAATGTCATAATAAATCCTACAACGAAAATGTATTTGTGAGGAATGTTTATTTTAACGATTGAAAACAGATGCATCATAGACCACTGTAGTATGTGTTGCCCGGGCAACAGAGGCTAATGTCATGCTAATGCTTCAGTGAAATAGTAGACTACCGTTTCCGAAAGTAGATGTGGGCCTACTTCCTTAATAATATCAGCTAATATTGTAAATTACATTTCACAATTGTGTTTCACATCACAAAGTAAAATGAGTAAATAGTTATCACCCTGGCCTCTTTGCTTGTGGCGTTTCTGCAGCTGCCTTGCAGTAAAGCTATAGTTAGCCTAGCTATCCCCCAAGTTAACATATGCGAAACGAATGTTCTGCTACAGGTAGTCACGCGTGTTTTCGTGACGTTAGTGATGTAGTGACGTTAGTAGTCGTTAGTACGTCAGTGACTGTGGCTAGCAAATTAGCCACCGTTAGCTTCACTTTTCACCACAAAAACGCAATTTCTACTTAAACCATCCAATGGAACGTAAATAAAAATACAACCAACGCAATTGAGACCAAGACGAACCTTTTGACACCGCCGTTGTCTATGTAGTCCAAATATTGACTGATCCTTAGGGGGGCGAAAATAAACAATAAATAAATAAATATAAATGTGAGAGAACAAAGGTTGTGCCCTTGCCGAAGGCAAAGCACACCCAATAATAATAAAACTAACAATAACAATAGGTTTCCTCCTTACGGAGGAATCCTAATAAGAAAAGGTAGAAACACTTAAGTGGCTTCGCCGTTTCGCGGCTTGGCCACCAATAAACCTCCTAAATAAATACAAAACAAACAATAGAGTATACTAAACCTATAGGACCACAGGACTAAACCTATTTCCCCAGGACCATGATGCCATATAAAACAACATATAACAGTAATTGGTGCCAGTGCAAACGTATGTAGCCTACAGTGACAGTATGTACAGTGACAGGACAGTATGTACAGTGATTGGAGGTAGCAGTTATGAAGTGATAGTTTCTCATGCCAATATATTGTGATGCCAATTTGTTGAGCGGTCATCTTCCTTGTATAGACCTAGAAAAGTGAAATACACAGCCAAGGTGACAGAAATAAAGGTTCATCGGCTGTCCTTCACATTCACACACTGTTGTCTTTATACTTAACAGATCATCTATGATGTCCCAAAGGCCCAACTCTTTCTCAGGTCACCTTATGGCAGCAACCATGCAGCTGGATTTCACTGTGCAACCAGGCCTACCCAAGCTGCTGCTGGGCCTAGGGTTGATTGAAATGGCACACTGGGACTTGCAGATGACCTGAAATACATATTTTTCTTTCTGCTGTGTAAGATGTAGGCCTACTGCTTTTAACTTGAGTTGAATGCTATTAAACACTGCCATGGTCAGCAAACACTAGCCATTGCTCTACTTCAGAAAGGATATTGTTTACTGCTGTATGAGTCAATAGGACATTACCATTACCTGAATGACTTGTAGTGATCGGGAGGTTATGCCTGTTCTGATGATTGTTGTTTGGGTCTCCTCTCCATTGTCTTCTGTTTCTGTGTCTTTGCTTCTGTTGCAGGATGGCAGGCAGGTAGAGGAGCTGTGATTGCTGTAAGGGCACACCTGTGACCTTTGCCTTGGTCCTTAATAAGCTGTGCCCTAACAAGCTGGGTCTCTCCATTACTAGCAGGAACATCAAACCTAATCTTCCTATGATCCCAGTTAACACAAAATATTGTACACTGCTAAACGTCAGCTAACTAAATGGTAGGTGAATAGACAATTAAGCTTGATATGGTATAGTCATGAACTAGCACTGTTCAAAGATGTCCTACCTAAGTTCTCAATGTCAGCAGAAAACACGAAAGAGTAGAAACCTGCTCTCGCAACGCAGTGTTAGGCTACTAATAAAATAATTGTGATAATTTTTCAGCTTTCATTTATCTTCATAGCGCCCACTCACTAGGGATGATTTTCCATAACAAATTACGCAATGCGCCCTCTACTTTTATGAGGTGACCTGACGCTCAGGTCGTTGACCCTTTAGTGACACCATCTATATGGGTAACACAATTTTCATTATCTGGGAAATCACACCATAATCTTTTGATACATTTCCTTCTCATGTAATACACTTTCCCCTACATTCAGCCTAATAACATACTCCAAACTAACACAATGTACCATCATTAGGCTACAGTGTCTTGGTAACGGGTGAAAAATACTAGAGTTTAACTGAACTTCCATTCAGGGATACGACTGCAGATGCATTGATATCAGAGAAGTTTAAAGAATTATAATAGACATTTTTGTAAGTCCAACGGTAATATCTGTAGGTTGCCACCTACACTCAGAAGCCAGTGCTACTTAGAAACCCTTTTAAAATCAAACACTCTAAAAGTAAGGTTATACAATTGAATTTGATGTCTTTAATTAATTCAAATATGCCTTATGTGTTAAAGTGTGTGGTGGCGTAGGACCCAAACGCAGGAGAGTAGCCAGACATTGCCTCAAACAAAGGGTTTATTCTTTTAATTGGGAAACAGACAGGGTCAGTAGCGGTCCTAGCACATATGGCTCCCTAGGCAAGATTTATCAACAGCACCCCCTCTTCATGCTGCCCTAGGCGGCTGCCTATGTCGCCTGTAGAAAGGACCGGCACTGGACAGGGTACTCACGTTAACAAGGGTAAGGACAAGACAAAGACTGGACACAAAACTGGAACCTAAAATACACAGAACCAAACAAGACACAGGTGGACATGATAATACAAACAAGAACTGAAACCACTGAATTAGACACAGGTGAAGACAACGGCGGACACGGACACAGTAGGGCAGGGCAAAACCAAAAACAAGGGGTCACGTTTGTGGCTGTGACATTATGCCTGCCCAAAGGTGGGTGACTGTATTATCCTAGACTCCATGTACTGTTTGAACTGTACATGGGTTGTGTGTATGGGCAGTCTCAGGGTTATGTCACAGGTGTTGGCCTCTGGGCACACCCTTGGTGTTGGGGGAGGACCAGGGGGACAGGGAGCTGCTGGTGCTGGGGGAGGACCAGGGAGATGGAGAGAGGCAGAAGCATTGAATATCCAATACAGTGCCAATACACACATCTGTATAAGCCCGGCATGAGGTGTTTAGCCAACCAGGGCTTGTTTAATGCTGTCATAACTTGATTCATAGGAAGATTAGATAAGAACTTCAGGAAGTGACAAGCCCACGGTAATAAGGATAACAACGTATTTATTTAATAAAAAGTGCTTACAAAGAAACGGTTGGTAAATTAGTAGTGTATGGAATGGGTGTGGGATCAGTGCAAGTGTAGAATGAAGAGAATCATTATACACTAAAAAGCAAACAGTGATGATGTTCCTGCTAGTAATGGAGAGACAACGCTTGTTAGGGCACATCTTATTAAGGACCAAGGCACAGATCACAGGTGTGCCCCTGCAGCAATCACAGCTCCTCTACCTGCCTGCCATCCTGCAACAGAACCAAAGACAAAACAGAAGACAATGGAGAGGAGACCCAAACAATGCACATAGAGCCAACAATCTAACATGGTTTAATGCCATCATCAGAACAGGCATAACCTCCCGATCACTACAAGTCATTCAGGTAATGGTATTGTCCTATTGACTCATACATAGGGATGGGTATCAAGAACCGGTTCTTGTTTAGAACCGGTTCCCAGTGGACCGATTCCTTGGAATCGTTAGCAAAATTCCTTAACGATTCTGTTAACGATTCTCTGTGCCGTTAAACAATTAAAATGCTAAGTTTAATAATGGATTAAAAATAGATATGCTCAGTTTAATAATGGGACACGCGAACGTCTGTCTGAATAAACTATAAAAGTTCGCGCATAGACAGACTGCAGCAAACATGGCAACTAGGAAGAATAGCGTTCTAAAGTTTGGTTGTATTTCACACGACAAAATGACAACAACGCCACTTGTAACGCGTGTAAAAAGTCTATTTCGTTGAAGGGAGGAAATACTACAAATATGAAGAAGCATTTGAACACACAGCATGGAATGAAGTTACTGGAACGTCGTGTTCGATGCATGCAGCAGCGCAGCTAACGTTCGCGCTTCATCTCTAACTATCTAAGGTAGAGCTAAACTGCTCAAAAGTGATCACAACCACTTGTTACTGTGTGAAGAAATTTGCCTTTATTGTGTGTAGTCGATCTAGTTATCTTCTGTCCCGTCGTTTGAAGCATACATTTTAGCTCCGGCATTCGTCTCCCATTAGTATTGATCTTATTGATAATTTCTCGTTATCGGGGCGGCGTGTGTTATCAGCAAACGTTCGCGTGTCGCATTGTTAAACTGAACATATCGATTTTTAATCCATTATTAAACTTAGCATTTTAATTGTTTAACCTTTTAATAGTCCTGTTAAATGTGCCTGAAAACGCCTAAACAACATACCCAAAGTACATTGAAAGCTGTTGTTGAACCATTTGGAGTACATGCATGTAAATGGTCTCTTTTGAAAGGTGACACTGAAGTTATTTCCCCTGTTGTTAGGACCCCTGTAAATCCTACTGGTGTTGAGTAATAGAAGCTTGAACACAAGGAAACTGAAAGTTTCTATCCGACTAGATTTTGTTTTGAAAACAGAGGCCTGAAGAGGCCTAGAGGTGGTAGGTATTAGCTCATTTCAGAGCCAGTCAAAGCCAGTTTGAGAAATTCGTTTAGAACGAGTGTGTGTGTGGGGGGGTGCAGGACGCACAGACCTATGGCTGTAGAGGGGAACATCGATAAGACAATCGATAAGGAATCTAATCGATAAGCAGGAATTGATAAGGAGTCGGAATCGTTAAAAACGTATCAATACGCATCCCTACTCATACAGCTGTGAACAGTATCCTTTCTGAAGTAGACATGGCAAGTGTTTGCTGACCATGGCAGTGTTTAACAGCGTTCAACTCAAGTTAAAAGCACTAGGCCTACATTTTACACAGCAGAAAGACAAATATTTATTTCAGGTAATCTGCAAGTCCCAGTGTGCCATTACAATCAGCCCTTGGCCCAGCAGCAGCTTGGTAGGCCTGGTTGCACAGTGAAACCCAGCTGCATGGTTGCTGCCAGAAGGTGACCTGAGAAGGAGTTGGGCCTTTGGGACATCGTATATTTACATTTAGTCATTTAGCAGACGCTCTTATCCAGAGCGACTTACAGTAAATACAGGGACATTCTCCCCGAGGCAAGTAGGGTGAAGTGCCTTGCCCAAGGACACAACGTCATTTGGAATGGCCGGGAATCGAACCAATAACCTGATTAATAGCCCGACTCCCTAACCGCTCAGCCATCTGACCCCCAGTCCAGTATATGATCTGTTAAGTATA
Source organism: Osmerus eperlanus (assembly GCF_963692335.1). Classification (NCBI taxonomy): domain Eukaryota; kingdom Metazoa; phylum Chordata; class Actinopteri; order Osmeriformes; family Osmeridae; genus Osmerus; species Osmerus eperlanus. Next base: position 7,715,500 of record NC_085024.1, read on the forward strand.
AAGACAACAGTGTGTGAATGTGAAGGACAACCAATGAACATTTATTTCTGTCACCTTGGCTGTGTATTTCACTTTTCTAGGTCTATAGAAGGAAGATGACCGCTCAACAAATTGGCATCACAATCTATTGGCATGAGAACCTATCACTTCATAACTGCTACCTCCAATCACTGTACATACTGTCCTGTCACTGTACATACTGTCCTGTCACTGTAGGCTACATACGTTTGCACTGGCACCAATTACTGTTATATGTTGTGTTATATGGCATCATGGTCCTGGGAAAATAGGTTTAGTCCTGTGATCCTATAGGTTTAGTATACTCTATTGTTTATTTAGTATTTATTTAGGAGGTTTATTACATTTACATTTAGTCATTTAGCAGACGCTCTTATCCAGAGCGACTTACAGTACAGTAAGTACAGGGACATTCCCCCGAAGCAAGTAGGGTGAAGTGCCTTGCCCAAGGACACAACGTCATTTGGTTTGCACAGCCAGGAATCGAACCAGCAATCTTCTGATTACTAGCCCGATTCCCTAACCGCTCAGCCATCTGACTCCCTTATTACATTATATGTTTGCTTGTCATAGGTGTAAACTTGTTCTGAGTACTTATATGTCATGTTATTGCCTTTTGAGTAGCCTACTTATATGTCATGTAGCGGGGTTTGCTCGTTTAAGATTAGCAATACTTAATTTATAATAAAGTATGTAGTTCTTGGGGGCACCACCTCTTATTGTTAAAGGGATAGAGGAAACCTTATTGAATAATATTTAAATAATAACCTTCGTAATAATCAGTCTAATCTTGAGTCGTGAATTCTATGAAAGTAGAGCAGATCAGATAACGTGAGTGATACGCGAATATTATACACAATGATTTATTTAGGAGAATGTAATTATAATGAACAAATACCAGATAAGTTATGGGTTAGTCAGAGTAGTACAGTGGCTGGATGCAAATGAGGGCGAGCAACACAATGGCTGTGTAGAGCGCGTGTAAAAGGGGGAGGGAGAGAGAGAGAGGGGTAGAGGGGGACAGATAGGCCTTTGTGGGAACAATGGACGAGCAAGGGCAACTGATTTAGCAAGGGTTAAGCTAACTCATTTGTAAAATACAATCAAACATCAACAATTTAATCACAACATGCCAATATGTCACAGGTAAGAAATATTGCAAATCGTAGTTACTTTTGTCGGTTTGAAGAAAGGTAGAGTCAATGGTTTCGTTATCGTCCAACGAAAATAGAACAACGGAATCTTTGGCCAAAGTTCCGGGCGCTCAGTGAATTTGCAGGTTGAGAGGAAAGTTTAGAAATGTAGCTAGCACTTCAGTTTAATCCTACGAACAAGCGGGGGTGATTGTACGTTTGGGGGTTTTATACTCCAAAGGAAAAGGGGGGGTCCCCGTGAAGGTGACCTCTTTCATTGGTCAGTTTTCCCCCACCTGGGCGTCGTCCTGAGATCTGCCTAGGTGTGAAGTGGCTGATAACTTTTCAGAGTTCAGCTATTTCAAATGTCCATGTATTGCTTATACTTCGAAATATAACAATACAACATTAATAAATGGTTTAGTTTGTAGATTAGAATCATTTTGATATCAAGATTGACTGATTTATCATAACAGGGAAGGAAGTTACATTAAAACATCAAATTATGTCAACACAGCATTAAAGGGAAAGCATACATTATAACACATCAACTACTGTCATTGAAATAGTGTCCATGAGCCATGTAGTCCTTGAGAATATGTTTGTAAATCCAGAAAAGTTAGTTCTTCCTTAAAATCCTTTGTCTCCATACTGTAAGGCCATTTTGGTCTACTTTCTGACCCCATGCTGGGCCAGAAGCTTTGAAGCTCCTGCTCTGGAGATAAGGACAAAGGAGGAAAACCCCCTTTCTCCTTGTCGGGGGTAGGGGAAAGGTGTGATGGTACGTGGTTTGTCTGTGGACTGTGCTACATATCCCCCTGCTGGCAACGTCCGATGATTCGACGTCGTCGGGCTGTTGGCACGTAAGAAGAGCAGAGAACAGACAAACACGACAGTACGATAGCATTTCTACTGGACACATTGGCATGAGTGGACTCTAAACAATGTAGGAATCAATGGGGCTAACTTGGGTCCTATTACTAAGTTTCTCTGGGCTAAGGTTCTATGCCTAAAAATGAAAGGAAATAAAAGGAAAAAGGAAAGGGAAAGAAAGGAGAAAGATTAAAATAAAATAAAATGATAGGAGTGGGAGTGGGCTTTGACTTCCTGGAGTCATAAACCTCATTTGTCAGGGGCCAGGGTAGTTTGGTTATGAGGCGTTGTAGCCTATTATTTTGACAGTACCTCAAGGTCATTCATGTTGGGTTTTCTGGTAACAGATTAAAAATTTTGATAGATTGGTGGAGCCATATTTGTCTCATGACAGTATTTTCCTATTATTTTTGGTTTAAAGGAACATTCATTCTTGAACTTTGAGGCATTTTGGCTAAGGCACCTGTTGTGCACTTGTTTCGTCAGCAGTTTGACAGGGTCAGGTTGCTGGTATAAGGCCAGGCCAGGCCTCTGTGCATGGCCTGTTGTCCCCGCGAGTACTGATGGTTTCTTCCGGGGGTTGTGCCAGCTTGTTGCAGCTGGGGTGCTTCTTCTGGGATGCTTGGTGGCCATAGTAGGTCTTCCTACTTTCTGCACTCTCATCCAGTTGGCATCATATGACTTCTTTTGGACCTGTGATGCTTCTCGTCGCAGGTGGGTTTCTGATGGCACCCGACGGTCATGGCGTTGTGTTGATTTTGTTTGAATCTTGTGTCTTGATGGGTGAGTGGCGTAGCTCTGGGGCGGTCTGGAGCGGCCATCTAACTCATGGATTCGGTCCTCTTCTGAGAGATGTGGATCAGACGTGGAATCTCCCCCCCCTTCCACTGTGAAGACTGTGTTCTGGGCTTCAGGGTGAGGCAGTGGATAGGGCTTCTCGACGTTTGTCCACATCTGGTTTCGTTTGAAGTCAATGAGGGGTTCCAGTCTGTTGAGTAGATCGTGTCCAATCAGCAGCTTTTCGGTCTCAAGCGGTGAGACATGGATGGGGTGGATTAGGGACATTTCCCCAAACGTTAGCTTCAAGTACAGCGTCTCTGTGACTGGAGCTTTGTTTTGGGTGAAGCTTGTGATGTTGAATTCACTATCTTCACTTTTAATCCATCTTCTGTTTGACCTGGCTATTCCTTTTAGCTGAGCGGCCAAGGTGGGTGCAATCAGGCAGATTTCTGCACCCGTGTCCAGCAATCCTTCGCAGGGCACTTCATCTTCAAGTGTGATGGGGACATAGCTTCGGTTAGCTCTTCCTTTTCTGGAAAGCTCACCCAGAAATGTGTGTAACTGTGGGGCTTGTTTGTGTGTTGTTGTTTCTGGAGGTCGTCTTCTTGTGGGTTTGTGGTGTTTTCGGGTCCTGTTCCCTTTCTTCCATCCAATGGGGAGCATTTGAGGTGTGTTTTCCGTGTTGGGGCCTTCTAGTCATGCTGGGTCTGACGGATGTCGTCCAGGGCTGTTGTGTTCGTTTTTGTACGGTGTGGGTCTTGTTGAGTGGTTTCTTGCGTGATAGGAGTGTTGTTTGTATTCATAGTTGTTGTCGGGTTGTCTGTTGTAATTGTTTTGATATTGTTCGGGTCTTGTTGAGTGGTCTCGTGCATAATAGGAGGGTTGCTTGCAGGCGGGTCTGGGTTCGTAGGGTCTCTGGAGTTCTCTTCCTTCTAGTTGTAGGTGTGAGTCTGATTCCACCACATGGACATTTGAGTCTTGGGATCGATTGTTGTTCGCCCATGATTTATATGTCATGTCCCTCAGCTGCAGAGCCGTCATGGTTTCCTGGTTCGCGAAGGTCGTCATGAAGGGTTTTATGGATTGGGAGAGGTTGTTGATGAACACTGACTTGAACATGGGAGTTTCTTCTCCTCCGGGTTGGTTTTCTGTTGCGAAATAGGCTTTCCGGAGCCTCTCATAGAATGTCTTTGGGTTTTCGTTGGCCTTTTGTTTTGTGTGCAGGGCGATAGTGCAGCAGGAGCCTTTACTTTCTGAGTGCCAAGCCTTGAGGGTCCGGCAAGCCATGTCATAGCTGTGGCGTTCTCCAGCAGGTTGCCTGTCAAGCAGGGCTCTGATTGAGCTGGAAGAGGTGTTCTTCAACAGGTACAGCTTGTCCGCGTCTGTAGCTGTAGGCAGGCGTTCGAGATTAGAGTTCAGTTGTTCTAGATACATCTCAATGCTCTGAGTGGGATTGTCTGGATCGAACTTCTCTATGTTCCTGCTAATTTTCAATAGCAGATCTAGTGACACTGCTGGTGGCAGGTCATGCATTTCCCATGCATTTTGTGGATAGGCTGAACGTGAGGGTTCATCATGGTCATCCCATCTGTTTGGGGCTGTGGTCTGACCGCGACGTTCAGGTTGGAATTGTAGCTCCATTTTCTGGTCGTACAGTCTTCTGCTCTGCTGTTCCACATCTTCTGTTCTCCTCATCCTTCGTGGATTCGTGTCAGCTTGGTACAGAGATTGGCTGGGAGGGGATGTATCCCTATATGGTCTTCTTGTTTCGTATTCTGAGTGGAGCGGTGCTTCAGGTGATTGCAGCTGTCTTGGGTTTTGGTTTCTTGAATGCCGATCTACTTCTCTGTCGTCTCTTCCCCACCTTCGGTTGGTGTTGGGGTCTTCTGTGGACTGGATTGTGGCGTTCGCTTTGTTCAGCTTATGAATGGTAGATAGTAGTTCCACTTTTGTTTCATGTAACTCCTCCTTCATTGTCTCCCTGTCAGCTGTGATGTGTGAGAGATCTTGGTCCAGGTGTTGGAATTTTGTGTAGAGAGTGTGCCATTCTTCTTTTTGGTGGTCGTAGTCTGCTACTTTTTCATTAGCTTCATCCAACATCTTAACCTGTTTACGCTCCTGTTTCGCCCGCGAGACAAAAATGCTGCCTCCCCCTTCCTCAGTTACGACGCACTAAATTCTAAAAAATATATTTTTTAGACGCTACACATGTTATACATCGTTGGAAAGCTACGATTCTTGTGCTTCCATTGAAATAAACCAATTCAAGATCAAGTCGCAATAGCAAGCAAAGTCAACGTCTTTTTCCGGTGAACATTCCTTCAACAATGCCAAAGAAAAAAGTTGTACTCACCCTAAGTTGTTCAAATAGGTCCAGGTGTGCAAATCATGCCATCAAAACTTGATCTGCGTAAGTCCCAAGGGTTCAAAGTATCTAACCATGTAAAGTAATTCGTCCAAATACAATGTTTTACATTCATGAATAGCCATTATCCTTTGTTTCATTATGCAAGTTAGCCGACGGAAGAAACAACTTGTTCACATAAAAGTGTTATTTTCTCCGATTTATCAACGGAGTATTTACAAAATGAAGGTCTCAAAATGTCCGTTGAACCCTCCCCTTTTGATTGACACCTTGTTCGACCCAATAGGAGCTTCCATGCCCCGTTGACAGCCCTCTAAAGCCAACTAGGTCTGTGCGTCCTGCCCCCCGCCCCCCCCCCCCCCCACACTGGTTCTAAACAAATTTCTCGAACTGGCTTCGACTGGCTCTGAAATTAGCTCGTTAGCCTTGTAGCTGACAGCTAGCTGAAAATGCCAATACCTCATTTGTATGCGTCTGTGGAGCCTTCAAAATAACAGTCGATTGCGCAATATGGTTGACAGAATCAGTGTTCTTTGTGCGCCAATCCTTGGAATCAGATAAAGCACTCCAATGTGTTCATGCTTCAGTTTTTGTGTTTCAGTATTACTAATTAGGGATTTAGCTATTATATATGATATTTCTAAGTACCAGAGATGGGCCAGAGATAACAATTATGAAAAATAATACCTTTTTATTTGACCTTGACCTTGGTTACAAAGGGTCATTTTGGAGTCTCCAAAAGACCCTTTTAGAAAATTCCTGGATGTACTCTTATAAAAACATGTGTCAAATATGAATATATTGTGGTATTATGTTTGACTTTTGATTTGAATTGGGTAAGGCTTCAACCTGTGGTCCAATTTAGTCTTCCAGATAATACCTACCACCTCTAGGCCTATTCAGGCCTCTGTTTTCAAAACAAAATCTAGGCGGAAATAGAAATTTTCACTTTCCTTGTGTTCAAGCTTCTATTACTCAACACTAGAAGGACTGACAGGGGTCCTGACAACAGGGGACATAACTTCAGAGTGTCAGCTTTCAAAAGAGATCATTTACATGCATGTACTCCAAATGGTTCAAGAACAGCTTCCAATTTACTTTGGGTATGCTGTTTAGGCGTTTTCAGGCAAATTTAACAGGAACATGAAAAGGTTAATAGTGTTTTCCATGAGGGCGGTTGAGTCCTTTTTGCTTTTCTGAACCCCCTGCATTTCTTCTTTTAGGTCTCCCAGTTCCGTAGCGAGTTCCTTGTTCTCCTGTTGAAGTGTTTCCCGGATATCTCGTTCAGTTTCTTTCGCCTTGAGGGCATCCCTGAGGGTTGTTTTCTGTTCCATTAGCTGTTGTCTAGCTCTGTCCAGTTCTCCAGTCAGGTCACTGGTTTCTTGTTCCATTAGCTCCCGTCGGTCCTGTTCCTTTTCCTTTTCTTTGAGGGCATCTTTGAGGGTTATTTCCTTTTCCATTAGTTGTGTCTTAGCTCTTTCCAGTTCTCTTTGTGCCATTTGCTCCCGTCGGTCCTGTTCCTTTTCTTTTTCTTTGAGGGCATCTTTGAGGGTTATTTCCTGTTGTATTAGCTGTGTTTCCTGTTCCGTTAGCTGTGCTTTAGCTCTATCTAGTTCAACAGCCAGGTCGCTGGTTTCCTGTTCCAATCGTTTCCTGTGCTCTTGTTCTCTTTGTGCCGCCTTGAGAGCATCCTCTCGATCCTGGAGAGCCTGTGTCCATTGTGTGTTGACTTTTGTTATTGATAACCTGAGTAGTGCAGCATAGTTGAGACCGAGGCTGGATAGGCATTTGACAATTTGGGATTTGCTCAATATTTGGCCTACATTTTCTATGACCACTTCTTGAGTTTTCCTGGTGATCATATCGGAATTTAGATCGGTCAGCGTTTCCACATATCTTGGGTTTTCTTTTTCGGATAGGTGGACAATCAGTTTCTCAGCTTCCGTGAGGTGAGACATGTTTGGTTCGGCTACTGGAAGTTATTAACACAATGCTATTGTGATAATTGTTGATAGGCACTTTAGTTTTGTAGTGGTTCTCTTTTTGGCAGCAATATATATACTTTTCTTTTCCTTTTTTTTTTTTGTTTACCAACTTAATATTAAAATTAAAATCAGAAGTTAATATTCAAAGATTAACAATCAAAAACTGAGATTAATATTCAGAAATTAAAATCAATATTAAAGTCACCATCCAGGATCAAAGATTCAGAAAATAAATAAAATTGTTTACCAAATTAATATTAAGGTTAAAATCAGAAGTCAATATTCAAAGATTAACAATCAAAAACTGAGATTAATATCCAGAAATTAAAATTAATATTAAAGTCACCACCCAGGATCAAAGATTAAAAAAAATTGTTTATCAAATCAATACCAAAATTAAAATCAGAAGTTAATATTCAAAGATTAACAATCAAAAACTGAGATTAATATTCAGAAATTAAAATTAATATTAAAGTCACCTTCCAGGATCAAAGATTCAAACAAATTATTTATTCTTTTAGGCCTATATTAAATCTTAATTTCAGTAATCTTGTTATAGTATCTATAAACGATTAGAGAATTTAGATTGAGTAGCTGTTGATTTGTTTTAGCCTAAACTGGACTGAGAAAGTACAATGTATTTAAATACTATAGCACATTAACCTGTTTACGCTCCTGTTTCGCCCGCGAGACAAAAATGCTGCCTCCCCCTTCCTCAGTTACGACGCACTAAATTCTAAAAAATATATTTTTTAGACGCTACACATGTTATACATCGTTGGAAAGCTACGATTCTTGTGCTTCCATTGAAATAAACCAATTCAAGATCAAGTCGCAATAGCAAGCAAAGTCAACGTCTTTTTCCGGTGAACATTCCTTCAACAATGCCAAAGAAAAAAGTTGTACTCACCCTAAGTTGTTCAAATAGGTCCAGGTGTGCAAATCATGCCATCAAAACTTGATCTGCTAAGTCCCAAGGGTTCAAAGTATCTAACCATGTAAAGTAATTCGTCCAAATACAATGTTTTACGTTCATGAATAGCCATTATCCTTTGTTTCATTATGCAAGTTAGCCGACGGAAGAAACAACTTGTTCACATAAAAGTGTTATTTTCTCCGATTTATCAACGGAGTATTTACAAAATGAAGGTCTCAAAATGTCCGTTGAACCCTCCCCTTTTGATTGACACCTTGTTCGACCCAATAGGAGCTTCCATGCCCCGTTGACAGCCCTCTAAAGCCAACTAGGTCTGTGCGTCCTGCCCCCCCCCGCCCCCCCCCCCCACACTCGTTCTAAACAAATTTCTCGAACTGGCTTCGACTGGCTCTGAAATTAGCTCGTTAGCCTTGTAGCTGACAGCTAGCTGAAAATGCCAATACCTCATTTGTATGCGTCTGTGGAGCCTTCAAAATAACAGTCGATTGCGCAATATGGTTGACAGAATCAGTGTTCTTTGTGCGCCAATCCTTGGAATCAGATAAAGCACTCCAATGTGTTCATGCTTCAGTTTTTGTGTTTCAGTATTACTAATTAGGGATTTAGCTATTATATATGATATTTCTAAGTACCAGAGATGGGCCAGAGATAACAATTATGAAAAATAATACCTTTTTATTTGACCTTGACCTTGGTTACAAAGGGTCATTTTGGAGTCTCCAAAAGACCCTTTTAGAAAATTCCTGGATGTACTCTTATAAAAACATGTGTCAAATATGAATATATTGTGGTATTATGTTTGACTTTTGATTTGAATTGGGTAAGGCTTCAACCTGTGGTCCAATTTAGTCTTCCAGATAATACCTACCACCTCTAGGCCTCTTCAGGCCTCTGTTTTCAAAACAAAATCTAGGCGGAAATAGAAATTTTCACTTTCCTTGTGTTCAAGCTTCTATTACTCAACACTAGAAGGACTGACAGGGGTCCTGACAACAGGGGACATAACTTCAGAGTGTCAGCTTTCAAAAGAGATCATTTACATGCATGTACTCCAAATGGTTCAAGAACAGCTTCCAATTTACTTTGGGTATGCTGTTTAGGCGTTTTCAGGCAAATTTAACAGGAACATGAAAAGGTTAAGTTAGCCGGTTTAGCTTGTAGAATCAAACAGATAATGAACTAAATTGTTGCTGCATCTATAATGTAGCTTTAAATTGGGCAAGGGTTTTACATTCACCTCGAATTGAATGCGAAACAGTGAAGCTTCTTTTCGAAAAGCTAGTTTATCAATTTCGGAATTGTTTAACAATATTGTGGCAGTACAGGCTGCGTTGTTCGGCTACTTCCAAACAAAAGTCCTTTTGGACTGATCGCAGATAGAGTGGGCAAACTAAAAATAATACACTTTACGTTTAATTATTATTTAGCGATTGTTGTTAAAGTTGTATATTGATGAGGGATAAATAGGATTACAGTTCAGTATGGTCAACAAAGCCGATATTCTGACAACTTCCACTTTTAAGTGCGCGGAATGAAAATCAAATTACAGGTCTTTGTTCACGAAAGGTAACTATTTCCGGTTAAGCAACAATAAAGGTCCTTAAATAAGCAGCTTCTCCTGTCTCAATAATTATTTTACTGTTACTTTACTGATTCTAGAGGTTGAGTGTTTACATTAATGTTGAATTATATGCAAAACAAAGTGAAGCTTTTCCGAAAAGCTAAGTTAATCAATTTACCAATTGTTTAACAAGGTAGAAGCATATAGCTTAATGTAGAGAGCTGCGTAGTCTCCTTCAAAATCAAAGTCCTTTTGGACTGATCAATGTCTGTTATCTACCTCTAACTAGACAATGGCAACTTATCAGTTGCTTGGTTGATTTACTCAACCCAAATGGCCAACACTACTATAATACACCTTTCCGAAGCGTGTATGGTACCAAAATAGTAGTGTTGTGACTCTATAAAAAGGTTCTTACGCCTTCATGTAGAAGCGCTGCCTTTGTTTCACAAGATGAAATGAGACGGGTCGCAGTGTCACTGCGCACGCGCGTACCTCCGCTCAAGTCTAGCTTTTCCGAAGCTAGTTAGTTACACACAAATAGCCAATTGTTCACGACAAAGCCAATTCAATGAGTACACAGCACAGTATTCAAACAGTGTTTAAAACCGTAGCTATCTGGGGGAATAGTTAAATACAACGGAGCGTTAATTTAACCAAAAGGGTGGGAGGGTGGGTTTCAGACGGAAAATGTATCTCCGTTATAGATCGCTCATTTCAATCTGTTTCAAAGCCTGTCACGGGGCTCCAATATGTAGCGGGGTTTGCTCGTTTAAGATTAGCAATACTTAATTTATAATAAAGTATGTAGTTCTTGGGGGCACCACCTCTTATTGTTAAAGGGATAGAGGAAACCTTATTGAATAATATTTAAATAATAACCTTCGTAATAATCAGTCTAATCTTGAGTCGTGAATTCTATGAAAGTAGAGCAGATCAGATAACGTGAGTGATACGCGAATATTATACACAATGATTTATTTAGGAGAATGTAATTATAATGAACAAATACCAGATAAGTTATGGGTTAGTCAGAGTAGTACAGTGGCTGGATGCAAATGAGGGCGAGCAACACAATGGCTGTGTAGAGCGCGTGTAAAAGGGGGAGGGAGAGAGAGAGAGGGGTAGAGGGGGACAGATAGGCCTTTGTGGGAACAATGGACGAGCAAGGGCAACTGATTTAGCAAGGGTTAAGCTAACTCATTTGTAAAATACAATCAAACATCAACAATTTAATCACAACATGCCAATATGTCACAGGTAAGAAATATTGCAAATCGTAGTTACTTTTGTCGGTTTGAAGAAAGGTAGAGTCAATGGTTTCGTTATCGTCCAACGAAAATAGAACAACGGAATCTTTGGCCAAAGTTCAGGGCGCTCAGTGAATTTGCAGGTTGAGAGGAAAGTTTAGAAATGTAGCTAGCACTTCAGTTTAATCCTACGAACAAGCGGGGGTGATTGTACGTTTGGGGGTTTTATACTCCAAAGGAAAAGGGGGGGTCCCCGTGAAGGTGACCTCTTTCATTGGTCAGTTTTCCCCCACCTGGGCGTCGTCCTGAGATCTGCCTAGGTGTGAAGTGGCTGATAACTTTTCAGAGTTCAGCTATTTCAAATGTCCATGTATTGCTTATACTTCGAAATATAACAATACAACATTAATAAATGGTTTAGTTTGTAGATTAGAATCATTTTGATATCAAGATTGACTGATTTATCATAACAGGGAAGGAAGTTACATTAAAACATCAAATTATGTCAACACAGCATTAAAGGGAAAGCATACATTATAACACATCAACTACTGTAATTGAAATAGTGTCCATGAGCCATGTAGTCCTTGAGAATATGTTTGTAAATCCAGAAAAGTTAGTTCTTCCTTAAAATCCTTTGTCTCCATACTGTAAGGCCATTTTGGTCTACTTTCTGACCCCATGCTGGGCCAGAAGCTTTGAAGCTCCTGCTCTGGAGATAAGGACAAAGGAGGAAAACCCCCTTTCTCCTTGTCGGGGGTAGGGGAAAGGTGTGATGGTACGTGGTTTGTCTGTGGACTGTGCTACAGTCATGTTATGCCAGGTTGCTTTGCGTTATCTTGTCCTAAGAATTTCAGTGCCCAGTCTGACCCTGTGTTGGTCTGTGCATCTTGAACTTGAAACTCTGTTTCGTTTTTAGTATGTACAACCATATGTAATTGAAAATGACAATAAAATACACTTGACTTGAATAGTAGCCTAACAACAGTTGTATATTGCCACCAACTGAGTTTGCGCATTGCCTCTTACATTAAGGGATGTTGGCAGTGAAACCAAATTGCGCACAACACTGAGGCAACGCAAACGCAGCGCAAGGGAAGTTCACAAAGCTCCAAGCCAGACAGCCAGCCAGCCTGATATTACTGTATTTATTTGTCTGCACCCCTTTTTATATCCTACAGTATTGCAATTGTGACCACCAACTTCATACTAATAGCTAACTAGCTAACCAACATTGTATTTGATAGTAGCTCGCACGAGCATCCTTAGACCTACTTTACTTAAGTATTAGTTGTTACAATTGTTGTCATCATTTCCCATCGGAGATTGAAGTCAGCAGACTTTAATTTTGGCAAACCAGACGCTGATTGAGCCAAACCAGGCGTTAATTTTGTGTGGTTTGCTAGACACGTCTCAAAAAAGCACACGTTTATTTAGACGCGTGCTTTGAACGTGTCACGTGACTAGGGCTGCAACTATGATTGCTAACGCGCTGAGGGCAGAGAATAACAGAAATGTAGCTACAATCCACACCTCAAACAAGTTAACCTAGACGCAAAACTGTACGTCCAATCCCAAAAATATGGATATTTTCCGAGACCCAAGACTCTGCCGAAACTGACTCACACATTTTTGACATTCATTTCAGCTTGTGGGTATTTTCTCATTTCTGTATTTTCTGCAATTTAAGAAAAATAATTTCATCTTTCAGCATTCCAACGCATTTTCAGCAGGAAATGCCTTTCTAGTTAGTTATGCGATTACTCAATAAACGCGTCTACATGATTCTTTTTATTAATCGTTGTATGCTCCACGGACAAAACTTGCACCATCATCCTTCTGCAACAAAGTGTCGCCGTGTCTTCCTGTATCGGCCCTACTACTCTATGTTTCATTCAATCAACACATTGAATCCTACTAAGAAAGCCGAGTAAACGCACTCAATGATAGGCTACAGCTATTACTACCCCAACTATAATTTCAGCTGTTTACGCTCCTGTTTCGCCCGCGAGACAAAAATGCTGCCTCCCCCTTCCTCAGTTACGACGCACTAAATTCTAAAAAATATATTTTTTAGACGCTACACATGTTATACATCGTTGGAAAGCTACGATTCTTGTGCTTCCATTGAAATAAACCAATTCAAGATCAAGTCGCAATAGCAAGCAAAGTCAACGTCTTTTTCCGGTGAACATTCCTTCAACAATGCCAAAGAAAAAAGTTGTACTCACCCTAAGTTGTTCAAATAGGTCCAGGTGTGCAAATCATGCCATCAAAACTTGATCTGCGTAAGTCCCAAGGGTTCAAAGTATCTAACCATGTAAAGTAATTCGTCCAAATACAATGTTTTACGTTCATGAATAGCCATTATCCTTTGTTTCATTATGCAAGTTAGCCGACGGAAGAAACAACTTGTTCACATAAAAGTGTTATTTTCTCAGATTTATCAACGGAGTATTTACAAAATGAAGGTCTCAAAATGTCCGTTGAACCCTCCCCTTTTGATTGACACCTTGTTCGACCCAATAGGAGCTTCCATGCCCCGTTGACAGCCCTCTAAAGCCAACTAGGTCTGTGCGTCCTGCCCCCCCCCCGCCCCCCCCCCCCCCGCCCCCCCCCCCCCCACACTCGTTCTAAACAAATTTCTCGAACTGGCTTCGACTGGCTCTGAAATTAGCTCGTTAGCCTTGTAGCTGACAGCTAGCTGAAAATGCCAATACCTCATTTGTATGCGTCTGTGGAGCCTTCAAAATAACAGTCGATTGCGCAATATGGTTGACAGAATCAGTGTTCTTTGTGCGCCAATCCTTGGAATCAGATAAAGCACTCCAATGTGTTCATGCTTCAGTTTTTGTGTTTCAGTATTACTAATTAGGGATTTAGCTATTATATATGATATTTCTAAGTACCAGAGATGGGCCAGAGATAACAATTATGAAAAATAATACCTTTTTATTTGACCTTGACCTTGGTTACAAAGGGTCATTTTGGAGTCTCCAAAAGACCCTTTTAGAAAATTCCTGGATGTACTCTTATAAAAACATGTGTCAAATATGAATATATTGTGGTATTATGTTTGACTTTTGATTTGAATTGGGTAAGGCTTCAACCTGTGGTCCAATTTAGTCTTCCAGATAATACCTACCACCTCTAGGCCTCTTCAGGCCTCTGTTTTCAAAACAAAATCTAGGCGGAAATAGAAATTTTCACTTTCCTTGTGTTCAAGCTTCTATTACTCAACACTAGAAGGACTGACAGGGGTCCTGACAACAGGGGACATAACTTCAGAGTGTCAGCTTTCAAAAGAGATCATTTACATGCATGTACTCCAAATGGTTCAAGAACAGCTTCCAATTTACTTTGGGTATGCTGTTTAGGCGTTTTCAGGCAAATTTAACAGGAACATGAAAAGGTTAAAACTATAATATTCTTGTTATGACTAGCTAGCCTACTTCTTCTGTTTAACAGTTCAGCTTTCAGCTGCTCCCGCATTGTAGGCTATTTAAGCTCTTAGCTTTGTTAGATGATGCAGTTCAGCTTCCACACTCCCTCTTTTGTGTGAATCACAAATTTTTAAAATCAATTTCAGCTTTCAGCTTGCGGGTATTTTCTCATTTCTGTATTTTCAGCCATTTAAAAAAAATAATTTCAGATTTCACCATTCCAACGCATTTTCAGCAGGAAATGCCTTTTCTAGTTTTATTTGAAACTTAATTGAAAAAGTAAAGGCTGTGGAAGTATACCAGACATTGTTAAGATACTCTGGTGTCTGTTTGAGGTTTTATATTCCTAAAAATATTATAAAAGTCTACATTTTTCAAAATGGTATGGGTTGTTTTTACCCGGTCCCTAACCCGATACTGCAAAGTAGCGTCTTCCGAATGTGAGACGAATGTTGAATATGAAACTAACTTCACCTCGGTCAGTTAACACACTGTTTCGATGTATTTAGTGTGAAATGCTCCCACAACTTGGATGACTTGGGTCGTACTGATTTCTCTGCCTCCGCCATGTGTTTCAGAACGTTACTCAACAACGTCTCTCCGATGGCCTTTCCTCTACCTCCGCTCCGCTCCGCGCTCAACTAAACTTTTTTTTTTAATACTCAAAAATCTCTGCGACATATTGAGTGGCGTAATAATCGCGCGACACAACGAATCGATAATGAAATTCGTTGCCAACGCTTTTAATAATTGATTTTAATCGATTTAATCGATTCGTTGTTGCAGCCCTACACGTGACACGGTTCGATACCGCCCAGATTCCCCTAGAGCTGGCGCCGGTAATACACGTGAGTCCACTGTGTTGAGTGTCATGGTTGAGTGACATTTCTGAGTGACATTGTTTTGCGGTGACGTTTAAAGTTTACACAGTTTCTTCACTGTTAGCCTGTGTAGTCTACAGAAGTACACACAGAGCGTGCCTATAACCTTTTTTGTGACTTACCCCTCATTAGCAGCCTCCGGATCCCCTGCTGGAGGAGGCGAGCAACTGTGGCCCCAGACCCCCTGCCGGAAATACTGAGGACTAACCCACATGGCCCCATCCCCCTGTCATCTCGTAAATAGCCTCCTATAGGCTTTTAAGTCCCCCTCTCCCCCTGCCAGAGCCTCTCGAAGCGACCTGGCATTAAAGACTTCTTTTTAATATTTAATAAAATAACAACTTTTAAATCCCAATTCCTTGAGTCCCGACATCATCTTTGGGGTGGGGATACGGTTTGCTCCTCAGATACCCCTTTTCCTCAGATACCCACTGTTTTTAAGCACAAAAAAGAAAATCAGATAACGGGTCGTTTTTTTGTTTTCCGTTTTCTATTATCAAAACAGACAATGGAAAATGGGTCGTTTTCCGTTTTCCTATTTCTAAATGGTAGTCGGGAAACAGCTTGTTTCCCGATTTTGGTTTTCTTATTTCAAAACGAAAATCCATTTGCCGCAAAGTACACGGACCGTTAGAGTAACGATTTAGATTCAGTGGAGGCCCTAGCGCCTCCCACCTGTGACACAACAAGACAGAAAAAATAAAACAAGGTTAGCAAACAACAACTGGCTGTATTGAACTCACGGACATGTGTTTGCAAGTCAGCCTCCATATCCTCTCTGCTACACATCAACTGTTGAGCTATTAAGAATAGAAAGGGCAGAGTATTAGCTTTGGTCAGCTTTGGACAAAGTTTAAGCAGCTGTAATTCAGTCATCCTTTGACATATCAAGGTAAAATTATGCATGGTACTTCAGAGTGATGTAATCTGGAAAGCCTATAAAGCTTGAAAAATCATCAGTCAAAAGGACATTTGCTTTATTGACACATGGACAATGTGGACATTGCATTCAGACATATTGTATTTTATTAATTTTTGCTAAATATTGCTTTGAAATACATGTATCCTACACATCTACAATAAATGTAGGTTTTCTACACACATGATGTAAGAAATACGATGCGCTGGCTAGATGAAGCGTAATATTATTAAAAAAGAGCCTGACCTAGTTCTGGCTCTTCTTGTGTAGTAATCCCCTCAGATTGAAACATTAGCGTTACCATTATTATTATGCTGCCGGACAGCTACTGTGGTGAACCTGGATTCCTGTTTCACTAAATAGATCATCAGTATCATAACAGGCTTAATGGCTGTGGTCAAATTTGAACCTATGACCTTGCACTTTGCTGTATACCATCTCAGCCCATTAAGCTATTCTCAGTGTTGGGATCCGCTTCGTTCAGGTACTGTATTTAAAAAGTAAGCCGTCTCTTCTGTGGCAAGCATAAGTTTAAACAGCTGTAATTCAATCATATGTTGACATACCAAGGTGAAATTGGGCAGGGTACTTCAGAGTGATGTCATCTTGAAGCCTATTAGGTTTGAAAAACCATCAGTCAAAATGATATTTGATTTATTGACACAAACATATTAAGGTAATGTGGACATTTACATAAATACACCCCTTTCAGCCATTTTGCATTGCATTCCTTATTCCTTATCACCCTATAGAAAGACATGTATTATACACATGTTTACCAAGTTTGAAGTCAATTGGACTTACGGTTCAAGAGAATAATAATTGTTGTAGGTTTTTCCTACCGGAGGAACCCTAATAATAAGAATACCAACAAAAACTATAGGTTCCCTCCTACCAGAGGAATCCTAAATACCCCACCTCCTCCCTTCAAAGCCACTCCCCCAAAACACATGAACGTGCTGCCTGACTACTGCTGGGAGGTAGGTAGGTAGACAAGTAGCCCGTCCAATTGTTGCATTCAGTTTGGTCCAAACTAAATTATTGGTTGTGTTTATTACACTCCTGCGACACCCACAGGTGACACCCACAGGTGACACCCACAGGTGTTTGTTTTTTTTTACTGTCAAACCTTTATATTTATTGGTTGCTATCAGTTGCTATATGTTAAGTTTATTTAAGCAAATATGACAACAAGTACATCTCAACAACATTACTCAAGACATCATCGCTGCATCTTGAGAACTCCTGGTTGGTCCAAAACACCAACCATTTGCTAAACCTGCAAATGAGTGGGAGTGGAAAAGGAAACGGTGATAAATAGCTGGCAGTGGGGGAAACATGCCTGGTTTGGTCAGAAGCACATTCACCATGGCAAGGTACAGGCCAAAAAAGGGTTGTTATTTTTCTTCTTTTGCCCTAATGTTATTTATTTATTCTATATAGACATGTCCTTGTGCTGATAGACCAAGCTCTAACTCCACTAAACCCTGCTTAATTCTTGGTAGTTTATGTATATCTGAAAGTATCAAATAAATGATCAAACTTTTTAAATAATTTGTCCTATAAATCATCGATCTCTGATGTCTTGTCTGTGTTTTGTTTGTTTCACGTAGTCCCGAGATATAAATTATGTAAACTAAAGAAGATGTTTAATGTCTTCATTAGAAGTTTATTGACCTTATGTTACCATGGATGTGTCTTCGGACATGTCCAAAATGTATGGGTAGTTTTTTGCATGTCCATCTCAGTATCTCAGAAACCTTTCAGTTTCAAGCATACTATCTACAAGGACAGTTTATACAACTAGTCTACAGCAATTACTTTGATTAAATTGTGGCATGATTTTACAGTGTATCATGCATAATCTTGCAGAAGTAAGGAAGGAAACAAATAGGCCTATTTGGGCAGTCTGCATTTGAGTCTTCAGTGGAAAGAGGGAAGATGAAATGTTAATGTGACTTCCATCTTGGAAAATAAAGGGGAAAAGGTAACAAAAACCTTTCGTCTCTCACTTGAGGGCACTCACCAAGATAATTATGAGCTTTATGAAAGCACACAGGAAAAGTGGAAGAAGCCACCAAGAGAATGGCTGCTTGAAAATTACTTTTCCTTTTCTTTATGCCTCTCTGACAAGAGAGGAGAGACAGCATGGGATGTGATGGTCTTCTTCAAATTGCAACCATGGCTTTGCACAAGGCAACTGCAACAAGAAAGAACATTCAGTCACTGTTTACACTATTCATTATGGCTGGGGTTCTACTCTCTGGACGACACAGACCTGAGTTTTCACTTATTATAAGGTGCAGCACTCCCTCGCCAATGTGTTAAAAAGACTAGTAGGAAGAGAAAGAAGAAGAGGAAGATGAATGGGACTTGGTATAGAATCCACAAGCTCTAAACAGCACCGCAGAGAGCATCTTGTTTTTTCCTTCTCTTTTTTTACCCCTTTCTCCAATTTCTCCAGTACACTCTCTGGCCTCATGTTTCATTCCCAGCTGAGTGTCTGAATACAGCTAATTACCCAAAAAGAAAACTTTGTACCTGTTGAAAATATATCATTTGGTTGCTTGGCTCGTTAATAGCAACAAAGCAGAGGTACAGTGGATGGCTGAGAGGACAGTACAGGGAGAACCTTTCAGAGAGAAACCTCTAATAAGTATGCTGTTATAAGAGGGTCTACTGAAAGCAGGCCTGATGTGTGTGTGTTGGGGGAAGGGGGGGTAGTTGTTTTTTATCTATACTACCAAATTAATACAGAAGACTTGCGATAGTTCTTTTCACTATGACGAAAAAAAGACATCAGCAAACTCACCTATGGCTGCCGGATCGATAGATTTTCAAATAAGCTAAATATACATTTCTCGTAGCCTTTCTGAAGTATCTATAGGAGTTTAACGTGAAGACAAGTCAGGTTATAGCCTGACTGGTTATGATAGCCTGGGCAGTCTAAGGGAGAGATTGGAAAAGAGAGAGTGAAGGAGGAAGGAGCAGTGTGACAGAAGGCTTTGAAGGGTTGAAAGGGGCCAATGAAGGAAGCTGGAGGGGTTAGGCAGGGATAGAGGGGGTGAGGGAGCGACCGGCAGGAACAGGGGAAGAAAGGAGTGAGAGCGGGAGCAGCTGGGTGACAGTGGTCTGTCTGTGGCCTCCTGCCCTAGGATGGGTCTGTCATCTCACTAAAGGCGTATTAGATAATACCCAATTGCTCTGAAAGTACCAAGTCAATGAAGGGAATAGTTAAGACAAGTTCAGGACAAAATCTACGTATTTATTACATATGTAAGGAGCAGGTGTCTGATACACTCAAGTTGAGTATCACAGAAGACTGGACAATGAATACAGGATATTATATCACAATATGGGAGGATACAAGATGATTAGCATAGCCTTTGCAGGCACAGAAAAAGAACAATGTGTGCTATATAGCTTTTGTTTAGGTCTTTGATAGGGCTCCTAGAAATTGCCTTGTCGCTCCTTATATTTTCCTCATTCAAAGTTGCATGGCATTATACACTTTGGAAATATTGTGACCTCTGACTTACATTAGTGACACAGGCCTTTCCTAGTCGCATCTTACAAAGAACTAACTTATGGCTATGCAGGCATAAGAAAACAGCATAATGACAGTTTATCAATGATGCAAGAAACATAATTAATAGATGGGCATATTTCTCTCCTGGACATAACCAGGGTTATGAGAGCTTAATATTGCAAGGTATAGATCAAACATTGTTTATTATATTCAGAACATTTCAAACAGTATAAAAGTAATAAAGTAATCATTATCTTTAATTGTTGTTAACTGATCAGTGGTTTAAGGACATACCTCTTCATTCCCCTCTTGAGGTCTCTGGACCTCGACAACCAAGGAGTCTATTTATGTTAGTATTGGGAGATCATTTTAAGAGTCCCCTCTTGAGGATTCTCTGAATCCTCACAAAATGTTCTTGGTCTAAAAGATCATGCAACAGTAGTCAGTGGGGTTTTCAGATAGTAGTGAGGAGAGCCTGAAACAGGGGATGTATATCTGTGCTGCCTTGCCTTAGAAAAGGGCAAGAGGCACCTTGTAGGGGCCTACTCTGGCAACACACACGCACTGGGAGGTGTCTGTGGGGATGTTCTCTAGGGAGCATTATCATCATCAAGGACTCAGGCAAGGCTGTTTTAGTACAGCGTTTACACACAAGCTTCACAGCACAACAGGAGCACACAAATACAGCAATGGTGGTTATTATGACAGCAAACACTAGAATGAGGAAGGAAAGAATGTTACCTCCCAGATCTCCAAATGTACCCCTTAACCATGAACCTATTTTCCCCATCCCCCCCATCAGAGGGGAATGAACAGCTTTTACCAATGTACATATTTCTACTGATAAGATAGTGGGAAAAGCTGTGGTAGCAAAAAGTTATTCAACAGACCATGGTTTCTTCACTATCAGCACAACCAACTCATTTTGCTGGTCCACAGTTTTGTGGACAAATTGCAGCCATTTGTTGGTGGTGAACTGGTCACCACCATGTCTCTTCTTTCTGGGGTGGGGGTTGTCGACAAGGGGAAGGAATTTGGGTGTCAGGCCCGGGGTGGGGTCTGGCATCAGGGGTGATGAAAAGTGTGCCAAGTGGGTCCACCCACTTTGGCCTTCAACCTTGATGGCAGATGGGGTGGCCAGGTTCACCCGTTGAGGATCTGTCCATCGAGGTTGGCACCATGTCCGTTTAATCACCTTCACGTACTGGTCTCCTGGGATGAATTGGATGCTGGGTCAACAGGTTTCTCCTGTGAATGCTAGGGTTGGGTTTGGGGTAAGGGTTTTTTAAATTGTATTAAGTCTATTAAATCCATGCAAAGATGTGTAAATGGACCTTTTGGTGGATGGGGCCTGGCCAGGTTTTACTTGATCCCCCGTTACCACATAGTTAATATGTTAACCCTTTTCCCTTTTGAGAATTTACAAGCTTCAGTTGAAGCAATCAACTTTGTAATCAAGAAGTTTTGTATATACTGAAACTATTTAAAAGTAAATTTTAAATTAAATTATTATTATTATTTATTTTTTTTAAATCAACCAAATTACGAATAACATCAAACTTTAGTTTCTTATTACCTTCAATCCAAAACACCAAACTTTTAGAAACAGTTCAAATTAATAGGCCCCTACCTATATAATGTTTAGATTTTTCTCTTTTTTTCGTATCTAAATTGACCAAATCACACCTCATTTGCCAAAGACATGAGAAAAATGATCGCCACTATCCCAAACCAGAATTTAATCTGTATGATTCCCAAATGAAATATGGTCCACATAATTAACGTAGCCATAAACTACGGTGGCCAGACGTCCTCTTTTACCCGGACATGTCCTCTTTTCGAGACCTAAGAAATGCGTCCGGCAGGGATTCCAAAATTGTCCGGGATTTTGCCTCGTCGGATATTTGTGTTTCTCTGTGTCTTTCACAAACTATTACGCCCTTACAGATTTTGGAAAGGGTATCTCCCTTAAGTTCCACCTTCTTGCGCGAGCTCTGACTGTAGAGAGAACTGTCATTTTGATCAGATAGTGCAACCTGCGTGAAGTTGGCCCCCCACCCAACGCAAAACGTTGTCAAAATAGTCTCAATCGTTTGTGCTCCGTTTGTGCTGCAATTATTGGGTGTGCTTTGCCTTCGGCAAGGGCACAACCTTTGTTCTCTCACATATATATTATTATTATTATTCTTTTTGCCCCCCTAAAACTCAGTCAATATTTGGCCTACATAGACAAAGTAGGTGTCAAAAGTTTTGTCTTGGTAGCGATTGAGTTGCTTCTATTGGAATTTACGTTCCGTTGCATGGTTTAGGCTGAAGTTAAGTTTTTGTGGCGAAAAGTGAAGCTAACGGTGGCTAATTTGCTAGCCACAGTCCCTGACGTTACTAACGTCACTAACGTCACGAAAACACGCGTGACTACCTTTGGCAGAACATTCGTTTCGCATCTGTTAACTTGTAGTGATGGGCATTCCGGCTCTTTTTTGTGAGCCGGCTCGTATGGCTCAGCTCACTAAAAAGAGCCGGCTCTTTTGGCTCCCGAACGGCTCTTTAAAAAATACATGTTTTAACTATGAATTTGACTATGATAGGTGTGAAAACAATTTGAATTAAATTAAGAAATGAAATCATACTCAACCGTAACCACATATCTTTAAAAATGCATTGATTTGTCATGGCTCTCCTCCGAGTTTTGACTACTCTCTCACTGTGTGTGAGTTGGCTCGGCCCTCCCTCATGCAGGATTGACAGGAACAGAATGTGAGGATGATCGTGTGCGCCTTTAAGCCTACAAGTATTTTTTTGTTGTTCTTTGAATTAGTCAATTATTTTAAATACAATTAAAATTCATTATTTCATAATCATTTTGTTTTTATTGGCTGTATTAATCTATTAAAAATAGAGTCGGCTCTTCAGATATGCGAGCCAGCTCCCGACGTTCACCTTCAAGAGCCGGCTCTTAGAGCCGGATCGTTCGCGAACGATCCATCACTATTAACTTGGGGGATAGCTAGGCTAACTATAGCTTTACTGCAAGGCAGCTGCAGAAACGCCACAAGCAAAGAGGCCAGGGTGATAACTATTTACTCATTTTACTTTGTGATATGACACACAATTGTCATGTGTAATGTACAGCATAAGCTGATATTATTAAGGAAGTACATCTACTTTCGGAAACAGTAGTCTACTATTTCACTGAAGTATTAGCATCATGACATTAGCCTGTGTTGCCCGGGCAACACATACTACAGTGGTCTATGATGTATCTGTTTTCAATCGTTAAAATAAACATTCCTCACATATACATTTTCGTTGTAGGATTTATTCTGACATTAGTAAACGATTTGTTGGTGAAATTACCATTACCTGTGGTTTCAAACCAGTGTAGCTCACTGCAACGCTGTAGCTTACGCGAGACACACTACAAAAACATCTACAGTACACAGCTGTTTAGGAAGTCAAACGGCGACAGAACATGTTCGGCACTCCCCTTACTTAAATCAAAAGTCTATCTAACTACTAATCTGAACTTCATTGCCACAGCCTAAACGTTATTGATCGCTACCAAGACGAACACAGCAGTAGTCTACTGTACTGTACTGTAGTAGTACAATTTACCGGGGCAGCTTTTCCACACAGGGCTATATCGCATTTTGCGTTGTTACTGACAATGATCGCTACCAGTGAGCTTTTTATGAATGAGCGATTTTCCCCTAAATAAATGTCAAGCTTATTTACGTTTTTGGGGGCATATTTTCAGTTAGCAGATGATACTGTTTGAGATAGCTACTGCCGGTGTTGTGTCCCTACTGGTTTCCGAACTAACTGGTTTCCCAGCGGTGCGTGCACCTATCAGTCTGCCTCTATCATCAGATTCGTCACAAATTCACAAACATATTACTGGCTATTTTCAAGTCGGATCTCATATTTGCTGCGGCGAATATGAAAGTATAAGCTGCGTACGCACTACATTACCATTAACGACAAAATAAATGGAGACAAAATAAAACATTTGCAGGCTCGCATGAAGTGGGATTCGATCGCACTAGAGCAAAACACGTAATACACCGAAGGCCATTGCTTTACACCACAAGCTATTTTAGCTCATGGAAATTACTCAAATCAGTTACGTACTTAGTAACCACCCTGGCCTTCAGGTAACATCTTGATTTGGCTTCTTCTGGAACAACTGGTTACCATAGACACTACCCGAATGTAGGCTACTAATCACGTATTTGGGGTTTGTTCCAAGGCAATAGCCGTATTTACCCCGACATCAAAGCTCCTTCTGACACCACAAAAAATTCATACTAACGTCGCTGCTATCCCAGACAATACGATCAAAATACGCGTAACACAACATGGAAACATTCGTTTCCTATGCAATTTCGTGTAGCCTATGGCTGAGTGTTTCCTCGCTATATCTTTTGAAATCAATTCATTTCATAATTTTATATTCTGAACAAATGTAATGATTACTCCATTACAGCCATTCACGCCATTATAAATGGAAGCTAAGAAAATAAAAGATTCGAGTGGGATTCGATCCCACGAGCAAAAACACATCCATCATTGCAACCCTTTGCATTACATCACGAGCTACTGAAGCACATGGGTACGGAAGGAATTCAGTCACGAAATTATTAACTACGTTGGCCTTCAGGCAACACGTTGTTTTGGTTCTTCTGAATCAACTAGTTACCGTAGACACTACCCGAATGTAGGCTACTCATCACGTATTTGGAGTAGCCTGTATATGTAGTAATATTCTACCCGCAACACAGTACTGAAGGTGTCGAATTTATTTGTGACCAGCGTCCAGGAAACTTTGTGAGGTTTCTATGATACATACATTTGTATTTTATGTCAAACAAACACACAACACTCATGTAATGCCATCATATTGTCTTTATTATGTGAAGCACTACACATGTTTGTATGAAGTACTATAAACAATTATTACATCTCCTTTGAATATCCCTTTTTACAAGCAGTGTCACAGAGGGCTTCACATGTGCCCATATAACTGCCCCTCAACCAACCTCAATTTTCAAGGAAGACAAGCAAAAACTCCCAGAAAACCTTGGGAGGAGCAATTCAGTGAGGGATCCCCTCCTCCAGAGTTGGTTGGTGAAAGAGAGGTGCAGAACACAGGTTAAACATAGTTTTACATTAAGAAAAGTGCCAAACACAGAAGTCCAAAGGTCAACTCGGGTCAGAGTTGGCAAATGTCAGTTTAAGCAACGGTAGCCACAGGCTGGTGCCATGTGATTGGCACAACATAACAGGGAAGCCAGGTAGATGGATGGACTGGAAGGGACCGATGTCCACCAGCCGTGTGTCACACATCTTTTAAATGTCATGTTGCTGCATGTACTCTGTTCCTTCACAGAGTACATGCAGGACAATAGAAGTCCTGCCCCAATGGTGGCTTCCCAACACAAAGCAAATGAAACCAAAAGGCTGTATGTTGTACACGGGATCTTTCACTTTTGGTGAAGTTTGGAGGATAGATGTTCTTCAGCTTCAGTGAAACAATTTCTTGGACTTTCTGAGGATCCATATTTGCTCTTTGTTTAATTTCTTTAAATACTAGAAACCATAAACCGACTCCGTTGCTACTGAGAAAAGAACCTTTCACCTGCCCCATTTATACTCGCTTAACTGTGCTGTACAGTACTGTGTGAAATTACTTTAATTGTTTGATTGACTCCTATGATAAGTGGCATGATTTAGAAACGTGGGCACAGACATCATCCTACTTCTGATATTCATGGCAAGGTAACCCTAACAGGTAACCAGCTGTTTTGGATGAACCCCAAACCAAGTAACCTCAAAAGTTATGGATGTTAGATGTAATAATTGTTTATAGTACTTCATACAAACATGTGTAGTGCTTCACATAATAAAGACAATATGATGGCATTACATGAGTGTTGTGTGTTTGTTTGACATAAAATACAAACGTATGTGTTGTGTCCTGTACCTTTAATGCAGCACAGGAAGTACTGATACAGGTTGTATAGGGATGAAGAAGTGACTTCCGGAGAGATGCCATGCTAGTTCTGCCCTGAGTAAAGTATCATGTTGATTAAGCTCTGCCTACTTCGTCATTTTTCATATATAAGAACATAACAAAATTGGCGACGAGTTTTATTTACTTCACAGAAAATGACGGCTGCAAATGTGCCTTTCCCAAGTTTTTTTCTCCCGTGCCCCGGTGAGCCTGCTGTGCCGTTTAAAACTTGGATTCAAATCTTTCAGAACTACCTGGTCGTTATCGACGCGACCGGAGATGCTTGGCCAGTTGCCAGGATAAGAGCTGTTCTCCTACACTGCCTCGGTACGGAGGGACAAAGAATCTTCTACAATCTTCCTAACACGGGTACCACTTATGATACAGCCGTTACTGCATTGAAAGCACACTTTAATCCGAAGACTAATACAGTGGCGGAGCGTCATGCTTTTCGTAAACGTTCTCAAGCTCCCCACGAGTCAATTTTACAGTATGTTGCTGCCCTACGTGATCTTGTGTCAACTTGTGATTTTGGTGATCGTGAAAATGAAATGATAAGGGATCAATTGTTAGAAAATGTGTGCAATTCAAGAATACGTGAAAGACTGTTGTTAGAGCCTGAACTGTCTTTAGAAAGAGCATTAACTTTGGCTACTCAAATCGAGTCTGCTGCACAACAAGCCAAGGAAATGGCTCATAAGCACGTGGCTCCAGTACAAGCGGTGCAACACACTTCAAACAGAAGGGGGAGAGGGGAAAGGACGAATTTTACTGGTGCCAATGCTCCTGTCAATCAAAGTAGAAATATGACATGCTATCGATGTGGATCAGATGCTCACTTAGCCAATGCAGCTAACTGTCCAGCTGTAGCAGCAACATGCAGGCAATGCAAAAAGACTGGACATTTCTCGAAAGTCTGTCGTTCTACACAGCCCCATACTGATGTGCGTGAAGTCGAACTTCCTGAAGTTTTAGCGTTATGCACGGACCATGCTGCCAGTGGTGCTGCAAAAATTACATGCACAGTGGAAATTACTGCCCAGCACTCACAACCATGTACAGTGGACTTAGTCGTCGACACTGGGTCTTCTGTATCCATCCTGTCACAAAGCCTCTACGTCTCTTGCCCCGGTGCTGGAATGCGCCGCTACACCTACACCTGCTTTTGGCTGTGCAAAGAACTTTGTTCACTTGGTGAAAATTGATGACACTGTTACACCAGTACGCCAAAAGCTACGTCGCTTGCCATTGGCTGTTCGAAGTGCTGTGACAGAAGAACTGAATCACCTGCAAGCGGCGGGCATAATTGAGCGCATTGATGCTTCAGCATGGGTGTCACCAATTGTTGTAATTCAGAAAAAGTCTGGAAAAATTCGCATGTGTGTTGACCTGCGCGAACCCAATAAAGCAGTCATTGTGGATGCCTTTCCATTGCCCCATATGGATGAACTGCTGTCCAACCTACGAGGTGCCACCGTCTTCTCTACAATTGACCTGACTAGTGCTTACTACCAATTGCCTTTGCATGAAGACAGCCGTGACCTCACAGCATTCATTACACATGATGGCTTGTTTCGCTTTTGTCGTGTGCCATATGGACTTGCTTCTGCGCCTTCTGCGTTCCAGAAAATGATGAGCATCGTCCTCTCTGGCCTGCCAGGGGTGGACAACTACCTGGACGACATAATTGTACATGCCCATGACATGCCTGCCCACGACAAAGCTCTGGACATCGTTCTACATCGTCTGAAGTCTGCTGGCCTACAACTCAACGATGAGAAGTGTCGTTTCCGTCAGCCCAGTTTGCCTTTCCTGGGACAGGTCGTTTCAGCTGATGGACTGCAGCCTGATCCTGAACGTATACAGGCCATTGCTAATGCACCTGCACCTACTGATGCCTCAACTCTGCGCTCCTTCCTTGGGCTGCTCTCATGGTACTCCAAGTTCCTGTCCAACCACGCTACGGTGGTGGAACCAATGAGAGCATGCCTGAGATCAACTCACAGTGCTTTTCAGTGGACTGATGAGGCACAGACTAGTTTTGAGAATGTTAAAAGCATGCTGCTGGATAGCCAGGCCTTGGCTTTGTTTGATCCCACATTGCGCACCATAGTGTCTACAGATGCATCGGACTACGGCCTAGGTGGCGTACTGTCACAAGTGGGCTCAGACAGCATTGAAAGGACTGTGGCGTTTGCGTCTCGAACTCTCTCTGCTGCTGAACGTAAATATGCCACAGTGGAAAAGGAAGCTTTAGCATGCGTTTGGGCTGTCGAGCGGTGGCGTACATACCTCTGGGGACGCCGCTTTACCCTACGGACAGATCACCAGGCGCTGACGACGCTGCTGACCACCAAGGGCGTCGGGCGTGCTGGTCTACGTGTGTCAAGATGGTCTGCTCGTCTCATGTCCTTCAACTACGACATAATCTACCACCCAGGCGTTGAAAATGCTCCAGCCGACTGCATGTCTCGCTTACCTTTACCTGCTCCTTCACCTGATGGCTCCGTTGCTCCTGCTAACAGTGACGACTGTGATCCTGAATACGTTGCTCTCCTGACTACTGCCAGTCACACTCTGTCTGCCACTGACCTCGACTCTGCTTGTGCTACATGCCCTGAGCTTACAAAACTCTGCGCACAGATCACGCGTGGATGGCCTCCTTCACCCAAAGGCCTTGACCCTGACCTGTTGCTATATTACAAGCTGCGCTTAGAACTCTCTGTCAAAGAACCTTTCATTTTTCATGGCTCTCGACTGATTGTGCCCATAGCCTTGCGCCCTGACCTGATTGCCATCGCACACGAGTCTCATCAAGGAGTGGTACGGACAAAGCAACGACTACGTGAACTCTACTGGTGGCCAAAGATGGATGCTGAGGTGCTCAGTGCCATTCGCTCCTGCCAGCTGTGCCAGTTGAATGACAAAACAGCTAAGCCGCGCCCAGTTCCACTGCAACCAGTTCCTCTGCCAGAGGGTCCATGGCAGAAGGTCGCTGTGGACATAGTGGGCCCTTTCGACATTGCTCCTCCAGAATGCAGGTACGCAATTACACTGACCGACTACTATAGCAAATGGCCAGAGGTTGCCTTCACTCGCACTATTACCACTGAAGCTGTGATCGCCTTCCTGTCAACCGTGTTCAGCCGCCATGGCAATCCTCTGAGCATGGTTACAGATAATGGTGTTCAGTTCACCTCTGCTGCTTTTGCTGCTTTCCTACAAGAAAGACAAATACGCCATCACCGTTCATCTCTCTACTATCCTGCTGCCAACGGCCAAATTGAGAGATTTAACAGAGTGCTCAAACAGACTGTACAGTTGGCCATTCAACAACAGCAGCCGTGGAAACCAGCTGTGACTGACTTTCTGCACGTCTACCGTGCCACACCGCACGCCACAACTGGGACTTCACCTTTCCAGCTTCTCCATGGATGGCCTATGTGCACAAAGTTGACACTACTGCCTCCTGCTTCGACGCCTCCTGCTCCTTCATTGACTGACATGGACATACGTCACAGGGTCGGCCAACGTCAGCTCAAAATGAAGACATACACGGATGCCAGACGTGGCGCTTGTTCTCCTACCTTTCGAAAAGGGGACAGAGTGCGGGTGAGGAACCCACTACATGTTCCTAAAGGACACAGGAAGTTCAGTGATCCTCTGACAATAAGCAAGAAGATTGGTGAGGGTACATACAGACTGAGTAATGGAAATACCTGGAATGCCTCCCACCTTACTGGCTTTCCCATCACTACACACACACCTTCACACGAGGACACTAAACCACCTGACGAATCACCTGAGCCTAGGCCCATGCGAAATACTCGTCAGCCTAACTGGCTGCAAGACTTTGTTACTTAAGAATGTAATGTTATACTGTGATTCTGGTGATGCATACGATTGTTTCACTTGCACTTTGAATCAGTGACCATGGACTGTTGAAATTACTATATGCACTATTTCTGATACACTGTTACTGTAGTAATTGCACTGGAGTTATTTAATTGCACAGTAATGTTAGTCAAAAGGGTAAGTTGTTCTGCATACCTGTGTTCTCTATTATACTTGTACGTATTTCAGTAGGGTAGTTACTCCTTTTCTACAAAGGGGAAAATGTTGTGTCCTGTACCTTTTAATGCAGCACAGGAAGTACTGATACAGGTTGTATAGGGATGAAGAAGTGACTTCCGGAGAGATGCCATGCTAGTTCTGCCCTGAGTAAAGTATCATGTTGATTAAGCTCTGCCTACTTCGTCATTTTTCATATATAAGAACATAACAGTATGTATCATAGAAACCTCACAAAGTTTCCTGGACGCTGGTCACAAATAAATTCGACACCTTCAGTACTGTGTTGCGGGTAGAATATTACTACATATACAGGCTACTCCAAATACGTGATGAGTAGCCTACATTCGGGTAGTGTCTACGGTAACTAGTTGATTCAGAAGAACCAAAACAACGTATTGCCTGAAGGCCAACGTAGTTAATAATTTCATGACTGAATTCCTTCCGTACCCATGTGCTTCAGTAGCTCGCGATGTAATGCAAAGGGTTGCAACGATGGATGTGTTTTTGCTCGTGGGATCGAATCCCACTCGAATCTTTTATTTTCTTAGCTTCCATTTATAATGGCGTGAATGGCTGTAATGGAGTAATCATTACATTTGTTCAGAATATAAAATTATGAAATGAATTGATTTCAAAAGATATAGCGAGGAAACACTCAGCCATAGGCTACACGAAATTGCATAGGAAACGAATGTTTCCATGTTGTGTTACGCGTATTTTGATCGTATTGTCTGGGATAGCAGCGACGTTAGTATGAATTTTTAATATGTGGTGTCAGAAGGAGCTTTGATGTCGGGGTAAATACGGCTATTGCCTCGGAACAAACCCCAAATACGTGATCAGTAGCCTACATTCGGGTAGTGTCTATGGTAACCAGTTGTTCCAGAAGAAGCCAAATCAAGATGTTACCTGAAGGCCAGGGTGGTTACTAAGTACGTAACTGATTTGAGTAATTTCCATGAGCTAAAATAGCTTGTGGTGTAAAGCAATGGCCTTCGGTGTATTACGTGTTTTGCTCTAGTGCGATCGAATCCCACTTCATGCGAGCCTGCAAATGTTTTATTTTGTCTCCATTTATTTTGTTGTTAATGGTAATGTAGTGCGTACGCAGCTTATACTTTCATATTCGCCGCAGCAAATATGAGATCCGACTTGAAAATAGCCAGTAATATGTTTGTGAATTTGTGACGAATCTGATGATAGAGGCAGACTGATAGGTGCACGCACCGCTGGGAAACCAGTTAGTTCGGAAACCAGTAGGGACACACCGGTAACGTTGTTGTTAGAATAAGCTTCGAAGGGGGTTCTTTATTAATGAATGAATGCAATATGAGTAGGCTAAATGCCTGACAATATCACGAGAAGGGAAAAACATAAAAGGACGTTGAAGTCATAGATATTAGGTCAATTCTTACACTGGTCTGCCAAATGTATTCGTTTTGATTGAACTATGAGGCTGCCGATTACCATTCCCTCTTGCAGGGGAAATGAGAAGACAACTATTTCATTCTACACTTCACTTTTAGTATTTTGAGTTGTACATGAGCAGCAAAAAAATTATGCTTTTAAATATGTAATCTTCATAAATAATAAGTAGGCTATGCATTTTTATATAAAATATACAGAAATATCAGATTCAAGACTCTGGTACTGACCTTCCGAGCGGTGAACGAGACTGCACCCGGCTACATCAAGTCTCTCCTCCAGCCTTACACCCCCCCCCCCCCCCCCCCCGCCACCTACGGTCTTCTTCTGACAACCGTTTGGTGGTCCCACCGCCCAAGAGCGCCCGGTCCCAACACAAGCTCTTCTCCTGTCTGGCCCCCCAATGGTGGAATCAACTCCCCACCTCCATCAGGGACACTGACTGTCTCCCCACCTTAAAGAAAAGGCTCAAGACGCACTTGTTCCGGGAGTACAACGGCACTTAGGAATGCTTGGCTGGACCTGATGTTAGTTTCCTCCAGGATCACAATGACTCGTATTTAGAGACTTGTTGCTCTTGTTGGTTAGTTGTAACGGTTTCAAATTCTTGTACTCGCTGTGAAATATTTTTACTGTTGATTGATTTTTCTACAGGTACACTCTTGCACTCTTGTGGGGAGTTTCATGTTGTTCAATTGTAACTTGTTTAACTGCATGCTCTTATGGTTCTTCCCTTTGGCACTTTTTTGGTTTTCCACAATGTATGCTTCATGTTTTGGCTGCTCGCAATGTTTGTGGCTATCTCGTTGTTATGATCAGTGACCTATGCTCTTTTGTAAAGCTCTCTCTTGGAAGTCGCTTCGGATAAAAGCGTCTGCTAAATGCATAAATGTAATGTAAATAAATGTAAATATCAGTTGTAAAAATGTCATTAAAAAACGGGCCCCTCTGCAACCTACGCAAGCAAGCACACCCTACAATTTCCCCAGAAATTGTACCCTCTCTAGTTAAGTTACGTTTGTCATTCCATTAGCATAATATATGCGTTCATTACAAAATGGTTAAATATGCTTTAAAATAACGGAAATAAACTCTACAAACAACCGTCATGTATGTGTGCAACCATTTGTCAAACGTGCTACAATAAAGGCAGGCAACTGTACATTATCAAGTCCTTTCTACTTGTTCTCACTCAGCTCAGGTAAATCAGCGATTTGCTGATGTTCCCTTTTGTGCTCGTCCCCTGTTCGTATCCGCGAGCACGTTTCCAGGCAACTTTTCTTGACGTAAGCAAATAAATGGGGTGTTAGTTTACCCATTTCGGATTGGTTTCAAACTTAGCAAAAATCAGGAAAAATTATTATATCAATAAGCTAGTAGTATGAGCCATGTTCGAGAATCAAACAAAAATTATTGGGGGAGATAGTTTTGTAAATGTTGACTGCAGTTAATAGAATAAAAACGACCGGAAGAGCCGGGTGCCTAACCGTAAATGCAGTACCACCTACATCCACCGGGCCGTTGCTTCAAGCCGAGGGGTGGGGGTCTGGTTCTGCCCGATTAGCAAGCTAGCTAAAAACAATGTTAGTTAGCTTAGCTAAACTGGTTTTCATAGCAAAATAAATCAACAAATCAGATCAGTCGAACTTTATTCAGAAAGGGGGGGATGGCGGGAACATTAAAAGTGTACGGTACAGTAAAAGTGAAATGGAACGCGTCTTTCTGCCTTGAAGCTGCGTGCGCATCATCATCAAGACCCCATCTATATGTAAAGAACATCCAAGCTAACAATTTCCAAGCTAACAATTTCGCCAAATCTGCTTTGTATACCAGATGTACTGTGTTATGGTTGTTTGAGTTAAACAACTTGCTAAATGAATTAAATGTCTGTTAAATGTCAAATCCAACTATAAATGTATAAAAGAGAGAGTCCCAATCAAATCTGAATTATTTTTAAACATAAAGGTTTAAAAGGCTACCTTTGCCTAAACTGACATGCACCAACTCAGAGCACTGAGTTTCAACATCCATTTACACATTTAGTCTCTATTTGTTAAGGCCGATATATGCTTCTGCGTTTTTCGAAAAACGGACACATGGGAACGCCCTCGTCTCCGTGGAACGCCCTCTACGAGCTCTCCGTCAGCCCTCGGACAGCCTCGGACACCTAGACGTGCACCTCCTGAATTTTCTAATATGAATTATAAAAACTTACAGCAATGGCGGTCAAAGGATTCTGTTCGTCCTGTTTATCACGGCAACCCCGCCCCTGACGCAAGCGGTTCTTAATACTGACCAATCACAGCCAAGGGGGTCTCCGTAGCTCTCCGAAATTACGACGGACAGTTAAGGCCGAAATATGCTTCTGCGTCTCCGTTTACGGATGGGCGGGCGAACGGATACGCACGGATAGACTTCGTTTATGGTTCTCCGTAGGCTGTGGATGCTGAAAACAATTCGCCGCCAGAAGAGTAGGTGGCACAACGTTTTTTTGTAAGTCGTCGTCAAGTTTTATTTACCTAGGTTATCGAGAAGGTGGAGCAAATTTACAAATTAGACGTTTCATCAATAAAATACGCACATTTTCAGCAACTACACTGCCCATTTCTCGTCACATTTTAATTCAGAGGGTGGGGTCTTGGTCACCTCTTTCAACCATTTTGTATTTGAGTCTTAACCCTCGTGCTGCCTTCGGGTCACATGACCCAAAGGTTCATAACGAACCATCGTTGTGTTTACCCAATTTTACCCAATACAAAAACAAATAAAAATAATTTTCTTTTAACCTTCGCAATGTGGGGGGTCTGAGACAGCCCAACGGTTAAAAGAAAATGCTTCACTTTGTTTTTGTATGCGGTAAAGTTTTCGCAATACGACGGTGGGTCACAATGACTGATGGGTCAGAACGACCCGAAGATAACACAAGGGTTAAGTAAAGTTTTTAAATACATCAATGATACATATCTCTACACAATTTCAAGTCAAGTTGACCTTTTGTTTGTTTAAGAGGATATCGATTTTGAAGGTTCTTGCAAAATGTCGCTGTACAGGAAAATCCATCATGGCGGACCTTATGGGTCCTTGATGCTTTTTTGTTCCCCATGAGAAATAAGGCAAATATACAATTTTTCTGGCATTTTGGAGTAATGTGGCGCTGGGGAAATCACATAGACTTTGGGCGTGGCTTATAGCGCCACATATGGGCGTACATGGGCCACTAGCCGTCTGGGAGTAGTGAGTGACCTGTTGTATCATTGGGCCAAATTTGAAAAAATCGGGTCGAGGACTTTTTGAGCTATTGAGCCATTTAGCCATTTAGTTTTATAATAATTATAAAACTAACAAAAACAATAGGTTTCCTCCTACCGGAAGAACCCTAATAATAATAATAATAAAACTAACAAAAACAATAGGTTCCCTCCTACCGGAGGAACCCTAAAAAGTGGGGTACAGTTAGTGCAATTGTGCAATATGGAGCTGAAAGTGACAGTGTGTAAAGTGACTAATAAGTAACTTACTGTTGCTTTGCTAGTTATATGTTGATAAGTAAGGGTCAAGATGTGGTCTAATTGGTTGTTATACAGATCATAGTTGTGTATAAAGGGAACTGTGAAGCATTGTTCTTTAGATTATTGTTCTCCTGAGGGCTTCTCCTCAGCTCTGGCTTCTCCTACTCCTTCCTCACTTCTCACTCTTTCTCTCTCCGATCTACAATAATAATGGTAGAGTAGGTAAGATTGAATGCCTTCACTTTGTAACATGTTTGCCTTGTAATTGATTTAATTCAACTGCAATGTTATTAAATATCTATTTCGTTAAACCTTGCTTCGACCATTCTTGCTCTGATTTAACCCATATCAAATAACTAAAATTTGTCTCAACTAACGTCAAATAACTGCAATTCCAGCATATTTGATTAATGTTAATACACTGTTCAGTTTACCCCTCTTCCTTTAAACCTAGGGGAATAGTTTTGGGTGTTGGGCCAAAATTAAACCCCCTACAAGATTCAATAATCAACTTTCATGTGGATTATGTTTATTCATATATCTTTCTATATCATAAACAGATCAATACATTAACATTACTGGTATTCTGTAATTGTAACATGCTTTCCTCTCTAGTCTAGGTATAATGATACTGTACAACTTTTTCAATTGCCTCAGGAGAGTTGGCTTACAGGTTAAAAGCAATACAAGTTTTTTCCTACAGTATTGCTGAAGATGCTTGATGTTGACATTTGAAGGTTAGTGTCTGTTTTAAAGGTGTTGTCTACGTCTCTTCTTAAAACCATAAAATACCTTAATAATAATAAAATCTGTATATGTAGTCATTATATTAGTAAAAGAAGGAGGACACTTTAAAAGAAAAACGAAATACATTACAGTATAGATGGAAATACATATGCAAAAAATTCTGGATGGTTGTATTCTGTATATTTTCCATATAGGAGATATGACAACAGCGTGGGCCTATTTGCCACCGTATATCATAGATTCAAAAGACATTCATACTCAAACTTCCAACAAAGCCGATTAATTATATTTTCTCCAAAGAGGCAGAGCGCAGAGCTTCTGGACCGTTACAAGCTCAGAAATTACCTCAGGGGATATTATTCATAACCAGGGAACCAATAAATCAATCAATGAACCTAATGAGCCTTGTGTGCATTTGTTGGCATTTGCTCTGATTTCCAATCATCTGTGGAATAACAATGACAGGGAAAGATGATAGTAAATTGTTAATCAGAATGTGATGCAAGACTCAGCAGATTCACCATCATAGAGCTTGTTTGTACTGATGGAAAACATAATGCAGATAATCTTCTTCCACTTCACTGGATGCTTGAACAGATAATAGTCCCATGTTGTCTCCTTTTTCTCAGTGTTGAAAACAAAGAACAGTAAATAATTTTCCATTTTGTTGTGGTAGGTTGACTCTCCCTATGTCCCCCAAGCACTGAACTTAAAATGAACAGATTTACTAGTTCTAAAAAATAGGGTATGTAATAATATGCCAAATTTAAAATTGCCTTAAAATTCAGAGTCCAGACACACAAATAAACAATAGAGAAAGGTGTTGTGTCTGTGGGCTCTGTAATGTCATTCAGAATGACAATGGGTTCCAACATTTTGTATACTAACCAGACAGATGCTTGGGAGTATTCCTGTGCTTTTGGGCAACCAAAAAACATGATGTCAGACAGGATGATAATGAGAGGTTCAGATGACACAAGGTTCCTAAAGGCCCTGGCGTCACTTAGTGTTTTCAGCTAGGACTCAGGGACTAATCTTGGCTGTGGACAGCAATTCAGTGTGGGCTGATTGAATTTAGCCCAAATGGGCGACAAAACATGAGGGCTTGCCAGACCTGTCACTCCAGTCTCCACTCTTGTACAGTAGCACCCCCGGCTGTCATTGGTCAAAAGTCAGTGGCCTGTGGGCTGAATTGATTTAGCCCAACCTAGCTGCAAATCAAGGGGGCGTGCCTCAAAACTTGTCACACACACCATGAAGATTTATGGTAGCTGATGCAGCAATCCTGTTTCAGCCAATCACGTTTAGCTAGGTGGGCCCTCCTTCTTGGATTCTTTTGTGAAATCACTGTCAGTCAAAAATGAGTGGGATGAAGTACAGAAGTTCAGACAAGAAATGGGAGTGTTGTTTCTCATACTGAAGTTAATTTTATAATGTTACCTATGACAGCTTTAACTAAAGTAATGCAAGCACACTCCTTAGTTTCTTTTCACAGACTGATTTAATAGGGTTAGATACTTTGCAGATAGTTGCTTTTGCTTTCAGGGAGACAGAGAGGCCTTAAAAGTTTATTAATGTTTACATGCATTGAAATGGTTGTCAGCAAACCCATTCCCAAAATCACAGAATCTATTGTACAGGAAATAGAAATTGGTTGTCACATTTAGTAAGAGTGCTGAAGTATTATATTCCACAGCATTTTGCACAATTCAAAGAATTATTATTACTCAAAGCCTTTGCAGAACTACCCTAAACTCAATCACTGTTCACTTTTGCCGCAAGAGCTTCAAATTACAATCCCAATTTGACAGTAGGACTTGAACCACCAAGTACATTATAACCCAACCTCATAGACCACTTCATGTAAAAACTTAAATCCCTAGGTATCTTTGAAATAACATTAAAATGAATTTATTTCCTGAACGTATATAATCTATTAAACTACACTATCAGAAGTGAATTAGTGAATACAAATGAGAATACACAAACTTCACAGAGGCAGAAGAGTATCTCCATGGGATAGCTGGAACATGATAGCTCACTGACCGCCCCCAAGCTGGGCACCAAATGTGATGGTGCACTCCTGCTGTTGCTCTTTACAGGATTCAGAATTCAACCATGAATATTAAAGTAGGAGGAAACAGAGCAAGAGGGGTCAGTGGAAGCCTTCACTTTCTGGCATTCATATTATTTTTTTGAAATATGTCTGCCTTTGAATTTAACATTAATGTTCAACATCTCTACAACATATGACATTTGATACAGAGACTTCTAATAAAATAAAATTAACACCAGTGGCTATAAATAACAAAAACTTTAGCAAGTCATCATGGTTGAGAGGGTTTAGTATTTTACCCTAAATCCACCTCCTCCCATCAGCCACTGCCATTATGACATCAGCAGGGTAGACCACAGAGTTCCTGGCATGGACAAGGGTCCGGACCTTCTGCTCTCGACGGGGTGTGAGTGGCCTAGGCAGCGGTGGCCAGGTCACCAGCTCTGTGCCTCATGCCTGCCTCTCCACAGGGGAGGTAACAGGCTGGATGGCAAGGTGTCAGAAACAACCCTTTAGACGTGTCAAAAAGATAACACAGCGGAAGCTGTTCATCATCTATGTTGGTGATGGGCTGAGGTGATGCACTGGCTGCTAACTGTAAAAGCACACTGCACAGGTTTACATAAAGATAGCCACAAGTGGATGACATTCTCACCCCTTAGAAACCCATGCATGAAAATATGCATGCAATTGATTTGAAAACAGAAAGTCATATGATGATATAGTTAGACTATATTTGGAAATGACACAACAAGGCACTGCAGACAGCAGTGCACCTTCTCACTTCTGATTAATAGATTTTACTTGTAATATAGCTTACCTTGATACACCACTGTATCTCAATGTAATTGAGATTCATGGTTGGATAATGCATTAAATCAATGGATGTTTTATTAAACCATTTTAATGGGTGTTATCATTTTAAATCAAGCAACAATTAAATACTGTAAATATGATATGTTCTCACTATGGATCTGAATGAATGTATGTTGCGCCTCTCAAATAGATGACCTTTCCAATCTGACTTAAATTGTTTTGTCTGGTTTTTGTCATAAATAATTTTGGTTGTACATTTGAACAAACCAGCATGAAATCAACTAGTGAGAACCAATCAAGATGAAGGCCTTAGTTTTGCGTGTTCACGTGAGAGTAAGTAGTGTCCCAATACTCTTTTTGACCGAGGGGTAGGGCTAAGACGAAGGGGTATACACCCCTTAAAACCATGTGTTTTCGGGAGCTTACTTAAAACCTAGGGGTATGTGAATCCTGCTCAACTGCAACAATGGCGGACAGATCATCCAGAGAGTCCCATAAATGTAATATTTTCGGCTTAAATAATTGATTAAAAAATGATGACAGTCTTGTTTTGTGCTCTACACAGTCCTGTACATATGTATTTGCAACCATGTTCTTAATTGAAAAGCTTTTAAAAAACACTAGTTTGCTACGCTAACGTTACATTGCTGATTTGCACAACAGTCCTGCATTTCTCTGATTAGCCTTGAATGGACTCCATGCATGTCTACAGTTTTAACTAAACTCCATCAGCAGCAAATTTCGTTTGATATCAGTGTTTAACACTACTTTCTTTGGAGCTACATAGCCCTCATTTCATAGGGCAATGTAGCCCTTACCCCTCAGTTTCGAGGGCTAAGGGCTAGGGGTAAACTAAGGGCTAGGGGTAAGGGGTAGGGATAAGACAGAGTATTGGGATTCGGCCTTACTCTATTCATGGTCTCCTTCTGCCATCATCAAACAACTAAATCACTGTTAAGCCATGTGAAGAAGATCGCTTATTTCTCTGTCAATCAATTAGGAGATATCTGATGGGAAGTTTGCAAGGTGGCAAAAGCTCAAAAACGTTTAGGCCTCTCTTGAAAGACCCAATAACATGATAGATTGACCTATCTCTGGTGTCACAATCCCCAGTAACTGAACCCAAACACAGACCAGGACAAGGTAGGTGGTGAAAAAGGTGGTATTTATTGGTGACACAAAAATAACTGAAGGGGTATTGTCAGACGTGTAGACAGGTGAATACGGGTGATGGGAGGCTGATGGGGGTGACGAACGTGCAGGTTGGTGGTTACTGGTGGCCAGGTGGGAGTGAATGGAATTCCAGGGTGATTCCAGAGTATGGCTAACGATCCTGCAGGGACTAGATGTCAGGCCACAGCTTATGCTAGGGACACACCACAGGATAATCAGGCCGATTTCGCCCCTTACGTCAATCCTCGGTAATGTCCTGATTATCTTGATGGTTCTGCAGATTATTTTATCAGATTTTCCCTTGGTGTGAGGTGTGTTAAGAGTGACCGAATCTGCTCGGAAGGACGTCGGAGGCGCCCCGATCGCGAATCGTAAATATTCAATGATCAGAAATCCTGATGTGTGGGGGGAACCCCGAGGACAAACCCGCGCACGCTCTGGAGATTATCACATGAAACGAAACAATATCCAATCAGAAAGCAAGCTGAGAGAAGACGGAAGCATAACAAACGCAGTAATAGTGCAGCACAAAGTTAAATCAAAGAACTTATATTGACTCTTTAGTTAAATGGATTTGGACAGCAGAGATGGAGGATCAGCTTGTCGATTTGTGGCAACAGCAAACCCTTTTTTTTTTTTTCATAAATTTTCTGTGAAAATCATTCCAAACACTATCATCGCATTCGTTGCCCGGCAACCGGAATGGGGTATGTTCAGGAACGTAACACAAAACAGACAGACAGGGTAAACAAGCTCAAGGGAATGGGGTCGTAACACAAAGAAGTTAAGAAATGATTTGAAAGGGGGTGTTTGTCAATAAACAAAATTAAATCAATAATCATTACACCTACCAGCCTTTGGATTGAGAATGGACATTTATGATAAAAAAGACAAGAAAGGAAGAAGCAATGGCTCATCCCTCTCTCCTTCTATGGTACCTTATATTACTGCTGACACAGTTAACAATTCTAAAGTGACCCCCCCCCCTACCATTGTCCACTAACGACTTCTCAAAAGCAAGGGGCCATCGAATCTGGCCTGGGTTATTTTCATGTGCTATGGTGATTATTAGCTCTGACAACAATATGGTAAGATTTCCTTCCCTCTGTCGAAAGCTGACTGGCACTGTGCTATAAGGGGTCACTTGCACACGCTGTCAGGTCAGCTCCATCATGCCTCTCCGAGGGGAAAAAAATGCCTCACAGGTTGGATGTCACAATGTCATGTCAGTTACTTTCAAGGCCCTTTGCTGCCATCTCAGGCGGGGGTGTTTCTGCACCTTAACCTAAAGGAACTGTTGGTTAAGTTGAGATAGACAGTTTCAAATGATATATGGACCTATCAGTTCACTCACATAAAAACATAATTAATACCAATATATATTTCCAAAGATGCTACCATCAACAATTTATTATTTGCAAAACATTTACAGTTGAAATAAGAAATACTCTATAGGGGTACAACAACCTTGTGCTCTAAGATGTTTTGAGTGGAAGAAGGTGGAAGTCAAGTACCGAGGTGCAGCGAATGATCACAGGACTCCAATGGGATTAAACCTTGTGTCACATCTAATAAGTGCACTGAAGTGTGATATGGCATCAGTGGACGATAACAGTCTGCGAAGTGCAGATTGTTGGGGCACAATTGGAGCTGTGGCACAAGTACCTCCTGAGATTTTTGTTTAGAGTAAACACATTTTGGTTGAAACTGCTGGTAGTTTGTCTTCCCAAGTAGATGAAAATAAGACACCAGGCACCTCTCTGAACAGGTAAGAACATAATTTGAACTGAATTTGTGTAGGCTTTTAATTGAACAGCTTGGTGGGTGCTCATGGCATCAAAACATTATAACCAATACATTTTTCACTATGTATTTGTATAAATTAAACATTTTGTCATACATTAATACATTTTACCCTGTGCAAAAAGACTTTGTACAAAAATAACTAAGGATCAACGTAGGCTTTATTATGGAAAGCTGAAACTTGATGCAACTGGAACTGGGTAGCCTAATTATGATTTCAAGGTGTTAAGTGTATATAAAGGCTGGCCTTATAGCAACTGTCACGTGTGTCATTCCAATCCCCACTCCCCAAAAAGAATCGAAAGAGAACGTGATAATGGACTGCATGATACTATCGTCATCACGAGCGAATCCTGAAGACAAGCAGACTCGAAGCGTTAGTCATAGGCTATGTTGTCATAGGCCGTTTTGGTTCTACAAAAACGTATCAGGGATAGGTTGTGAGTCACAGGAACAAACTGTTTGGGCTATCTATCATTCTACAGTATTTCTATATATTTATTATCATTTCAGTTTCACGTATTTCATGATTACGCTATCTAAAGACTCGTAATTGTGTCAGATCTTTCATTTAAGGACCAAGATTGGTGAGTGGAGATTATTTAGCTGTTTGTTTCGTTGCATAAAATCGTCAATATGTTTGCATCGGCTAGATATGAACAAAAAATAAGTTTCATGTTTTCATTAGGCTACTTGTCACCGTCGAAATATATGTAACCTAAATTAATTAAGACAATATGTCAGCCCCCATAAACCAAAAATATATATATAGGCTACAGATAGACAGACAGACAGATAGACAGATATATAGCCTAGATAGTTTAGACCCATTCGAATTTCGGAAAACTGTTTATGTCATAGATGAGCTAATTACAAGTGTTTAAACGAGGAAATTAACAGGCCACAAATATTAATTCGCAGTCGGTTAATTTTGTTTTAAACTTAAATTGCACGTAACCTTTAATTGTATGTCCTCCCTTTC
The DNA here is from genome assembly GCF_963692335.1 of Osmerus eperlanus. Taxonomy (NCBI): domain Eukaryota; kingdom Metazoa; phylum Chordata; class Actinopteri; order Osmeriformes; family Osmeridae; genus Osmerus; species Osmerus eperlanus. The sequence continues at coordinate 7,757,772 of NC_085024.1, forward strand.
ACTAAAACACTCGTTGGTCTGCTGAGAAAAAGTAACAGTTGTCCTCTGATTTAGGCTATAAGGAAATGCAGGCAATTCTGTGGAAAAAAAGACAAACAAATAAAGAATCCCTTAAAAAGTCTATAGGCCTAATTTAAATTTACATTCATAAAAAAACATCGACCTTTTGAAGATGCAAATGACACGTGAAAAATGCAAAATCTCGTAGGATAGGCTACTTATTGACAAGAATAGGGTTACATAGTAAAAACAAAAAACTATGTTTCAATTTTATTGCAATAATAGCCGATTCTGTTCTTCGTTTGGCTTTAACGGCAAAATTATATATATACATTTTTATAAATGACTCCGTTTTGTTTTATGAAACGAATCAACTTAATTGCATCTTCGATAGCCTATAGCTTTTGCATATCTGTTGAAAAATATAAAGAAAAGATTAGCACTGAAAAAAAAATCACCACAAATAACTCAAGTTTAAGGTATGAACTCGTTGGTGTGAAGATGTGAACTAGTGAACTAATAAAAGCCACTCTTAGCGTACATCTTACAGTAGGCCCTAAGTTAGTTGTGTAAAATAGGTGTCTCACAAACTGACATACACCGAGTTTTATAAGGGGTGTAGAAAGTGCCATCATGAGTTTCGCCGTCGCCTGTAAAGTGTGCTCTATTGTCTTAAACGTTTACTAACTTTTATCGTTATACAGATTTACAGAACAATTCAGTTATTTGCATCCAGCCGATGACTGTAAGACAACATCGAAACAAGCAACGGAATTGGGAGCAAAATACGTGTTCCCAAAAGACAGACATGCTCGGCGAAGGAGAGACTGGAACATACCCCGTACCCAAGGACTCATCGGAGGAGCAGCAAAAATCTTCATCTGTCGACGCAGAAAATGTCTCAAATGATAATCGGTATACTGAAGGAATTGGATCAGATCGATATTATATTTCTCCCCCGGCGAAACAGACTGAAGATGTGGCAAAGTCATGTTCCTTTTTCCCCTATACCAGTCAATCTGGGGCTGTTTACACCGCGTCCGGTGCCTCCAGGTATGCAAACTCGCTTCACTTTGGCTCGGGGTTACCTCCCACGGCATTCTCCTCAACAGTGGGCGCCGGGCGTAGTCAGTTTAGTTCAGCTTTCCAATTTGGTCACAGTCCTGGCTGCATATACCCGCCGTACGCGGGCACGGGGTCGGGTATTGCTCCAATGTCATTATCTACTCCAAGTGCTGGGATAAGAGCTCAAGTCTACCTCTGCAATCGTCCTCTCTGGCTCAAGTTTAATAGACACCAGACCGAGATGATAATTACCAAGCAGGGAAGGTGAGTATGATGATTTCAGGAACAATACACGCGAAAATGCACAATATTGTGATATTTGTAGGCTAATACTCATATTTATTTCTACGAGCCTTGAACTGAACAGCTCGGGAGCCTCGTACTTTTTCTCCCTCTCATTGTTTTATTCATAAAATGTTGTCTTTGGCAGGCGAATGTTCCCGTTTCTTAGTTTTAACATTACTGGACTAAGCCTCTCTGCACATTACAACGTATTTGTTGAAATTATTTTGGCTGATCCGAACCACTGGCGTTTCCAAGGCGGTAAATGGGTCACCTGTGGAAAGGCAGACAACAATATGCAAGGTGTGATCGTGTATAAATGAGTAGCCTGTTTATCAAAACAATTATGTGTAAATATTTACTAACTTTAAATGGGCTTTTTGGGTTTATAGGCAAACATACTCTAATATATTTCATGTATACATTTAAACTAAATTAATTAAGCCTATTGATTTGATTATAGTGCGGTGCACATATTTTTATAAGCCATTTTCTTTCCATAGGGAACAAAATGTATGTTCACCCTGAATCCCCGAACACAGGAGCCCATTGGATGAGACAGGAAATATCATTCGGAAAACTAAAACTAACCAACAATAAGGGTGCCAATAACAACAGTTCACAGGTAAAGATATACGTTTCAGTTTTCTCTACACTAGTCATTGCAGATTATTGTCAACAATTGTACCATAAACACATGTATAAATTGTCACATTGTTATGTTTAAGCCTGTGTTTAGCCTATTCATCTTTCAAAAACATTGTCTGATTCATGTGTAATTACAGTTGCATTTCAAATAAATGTCAGTAACATTTTTACCATAATAATACCATACAATAATACAAAATAAGGTATTTATTAGGCCTTGAATTAATATATAACCTGTTTCATTTTCATTATTATTATTATATAGTCTACACAGATTCTAAAATATATTTCTTCATGAAAATGTATCAATACACCCATTAATATGCCTCATCTATAAGGATAAGGCCGATCCAAAAGGCACCAACATGTATCCACTCATTTGATTTGTTGTTTTTTAAGATGATTGTCCTCCAGTCTCTGCATAAGTACCAGCCCAGATTATACATTGTGGAGGTGGTTGAGAATGGTGTGGAGGACGTGAATACTGACCTCAGAACACAGACCTTCACTTTCCCAGAGAACCAGTTTATTGCTGTTACTGCTTATCAGAACACTGACGTAAGCAGGTTTAAGGTTCCCATAGCATTCTCACTGCATGTACAAAGTGTAGATCTGTAAATTATGTACTTATAAAAACACACATACATAAAATGGGATTGACAGACCATGATAATGTGACTCAATTGTACACTTTTGCTTTCTTCTAGATCACACAGCTGAAAATTGACCACAATCCTTTTGCTAAAGGCTTCAGGGACAACTATGATTCGTTAGTCTTATTCATAAATATCTTAATTTAATCAACCATTCTTAGTGTTCGTCCTATATGAACACATTGTACTTTTTGTTACATTTCATGCCAATTCCAGGATGTATACTGCTCCAGAAAGTGACAGACTGACACCATCCCCTACTGACCTGACCCGGTCTCACCAGATTGTTCCAGGGGCTCGCTATGCCATGCAACCTTTCTTCCAGGACCAGTTTGCCAACAACCCTCAGAACCGCTTATACAACAGTGAACGGGCTGTGCCCCAAACAAGCACCCTCCTTTCCCCCCAGACCGACGACTCCACCCCACAAAGATGGTTTGTGGCATCAATGCAGCAGGGAGTAGGAACCAACAAACTGGACCTGACCCCTTATGAGGGAGATTACTCCAGTCTGTTCCCCTACAGTATCAAATCCCTACCCATACAGACCTCCCAGGCCCTAAGCTACTACCCAGATCCACCTTTTACCTCCATGGCAGCGGGCTGGGGCTCCAAGGTTTCCTACCAGAGAAAAGTGGCCATGGGCCTGCCCTGGTCACCGAGACCCACCCCCTCAGGGGTTCCTGACGACCAGTTACCTGACAAGGACAATGAAGAGATCACCAGTGGGAGTGGTAGCAACCTTACGTCGGCCTGGACTCAAACACACCACTTGACCGTTGGTCGGGAAAGTAAGGCTGAACCTGGAGCATACTACTCCATGGCTTGTAAAAGAAGGCGTCTGTCTCTAACTGGGGATAGCACCGAGACTTTACCCACCATTAAGTGTGAAGACATGACCAGCAGTAATTACACCTACAGCAAGGAGATGTCCTCCCCCAAAAACATGGCTTACTATTCATTTTACACTAGCGCTTAAACAATATTTGACTTTGGACCTCTCTCTAAGTGGTGTGTTTCTTTGTTTCTATTCTTCTGTCATTACTGTGCTCCCTATACTGTACCAACAATCTGATTACACATTTGACTCCATGAGCATGTGTGTTTGAGCAAGTACCAAAGCATTACATTCTCCAACTGAGTTGTGAGGATGTTAAATACTATACAATATCTGCTAATAACTTTGAAGTTCTGTTTCTTTTTGAAGGCTCATTAATACATTTGTGAACTGTGAATGTGAGGTATCTTTTGTAAGATATAGCCAAATTGTAATACAATGGGATTTGATTATAAAAAAGTAATATTGCATCAAATTTTTCCATGTTACCATTTTCCATGACGTGAATGATCTTTTTCTGCTTGGGACCATCCATGGCATCTTGCTTCTTCAATTGTTTATCATTGAACTACTGTATTAGAGTGTTTACACCATTATTTGAAATTCATGTCCTCATTGGCATTGTGTTGCAAAATGTAGCAAGTGTGTTAAGGATGTTTTCTGTTTAAAATCTAATATGTGTACTCTACTACCGTCTAGTGGTATATATTTGCAATTACACCCAAGGAACCGGAATATGGAGTGAGGTGTTTCAGATTGTCGTTACAAACTATCTAGGGATACATTCAAGAGCAGCTGTTAAGTTCTTCCTGTCTTATGTTCTTCATTAAATGAAACATTAATGTGTTGTCTGTGAAAGAAAAGTTGATGAATTTTGATTAATGAATCTGGTCAAAAAGTAACTTAGCTTGATTTGCCCCGCCCCCTTAAAATGTGTTGTGTTGAGCCTTGTGGGTGGTGTGAAATTTGTTGGGTGGAGCAAGTTTGTGGTTACGTGTTATTGCAGTGGGTTAGGTTTGCAGTGGGTAATGCGTTTCAGTGCTCAAAAGTGTGTGGTGCACCCTTTGCGTTTGAGCTCATTGCCCGCCATGGTGGTGACGAGCTCATTCTCTCGGTGGAGTTGGTTGTGTCTGTGCCTGCTTGTATGGTGGTAGAATTGAGCTGTCTCATTGTGTTTGTATGAAGATAGCATCATAGGTATTTTTCTACACCATGTGTTTTGGGGCCTTTAGCAAAGGACCAAACTGGGTTAACAAGGGTGTTGGCAGCCTTAACAATTAAAATCCAATATAGCCTTCTTGATCATTTAAGCCAACCAAAATTCAATACAATTTCTTCCCACTGTAAAATTATTACCAATTGTCTTTTTTCTCCACGTGGGTCTGAGCCTGGTAAAAGGCGTAGGATATTGTATTATCCGTAGATCGGTTATAACGGTATGTGAACGAGACGGGGTCAATAGTGTTAGGAACACTGGTCTCGTTCTGGTGCATGACTAGCCACACCAAGCACTTCATAATGATGGGACCGGCGCAACGGGGTGATAGTTGTTCAGATAGGATTTCTATAAACTTAAGGTAGGTGGGGACCAGTTATTGGACTGGCAAGGTGTCAAAGTTGTCCATGAGGCCACCTGTTAACGCAGTCCTTGAGTACCCGGCCAGTAATGTTGTCGGGCCCCACAGCCTTACGTAGGTTAATCTTGGACTGAGTTTTCTTCACATTGACTGGAGACAGGCAGTGAACCTGGGCCATAAGGCGCTATATTACATGCAGGCGTGTTGTTCGGTGCTTCAAACCATGCATATACAGTGCATCCGGAAAGTATTCACAGCGCTTCACTTTTTCAATGTTACAATTGTTTGTTATGTTACAGCCGTATTCCAAAATAGATTCAATTAATTGTTTTCATCAAAATAATTTAATTAATAAAATCCTTAATAGATGGTGTGTTAGTCCTGGTGTTCCAAACTTCTTCCATTTACGGATGATGGAGGCCACTGTGTTCATTGGGACCTTCAATGCTGCAGACATTTTTCTACACCGTTCCCCAGATCTGTGCCTCTATACAATCCTGTCTCGGAGGTCTACAGACAATTCCTTGGACTTCATGGCTTAGTTTGTGCTGTGACATGCGTTGTCAACTTTGGGACCTTATATAGACAGGTGTTTGCCTTTCCAAATAATTTAATAAACTGAATTTATCACAGGTGGACTCCAATCAAGTTTTAGAAACATCTCAAGTGTGATTAGTGGAAACAGGATGCACCTAAGCTCAATTTTGAGTGTCATGAAAAAGACTGTGAATACTTATGTGATTATTATTATTATTTTTAAATAGCTTTGCAAAAATTTCCAAAATTTGTTTTTTCACGTTCATTATGGGGTATTGTGTGTATAATTTAGAGGAAAAAAAAGAATTTAATCAATTTTGGAATACGGCTGTAATATAACAACGTGGAAAAAGTGAAGCACTGTGAATACATTGTGAATACTTTGTGATACTTTTCTGTGAAACTATGGGATTCTAACAGAAAAACTGGGTGTGAAAATATGGGTACATGTGCGGTACTGTAGATTTAGGATGCATGATTGTGACTGCAATGTAAACACACATGTTTGTTGTTGGATTTCAATCACAAACACTCTAAAACAACAATAAGAAAATTCCATCAATTAAAGTGCAGTCCTTAAAGGGGTCATAGAATGAATTTTATAGGGTATTTCACACTGTTCCTTAAGGTCTCCAAATAGGGAGTAACATTGGTTGGGCTGAAAATGGCCTGGGTGCTGTTCTATGCACCATAATGCAACCCTGTGAAATAGTCCAGCACTGGTCCCAGCCTCCTGCTCTGCATCCAGCGCTGGAAAAGGCAGACATTGTGTTTTATTATTTCACAAATATGTTGAAATGATGCGGTTCATAACAAAAGATGCAGTCATTAATTCCCAGGAATTTGGCATTTCCAATGGGTGTTATTGCATTCCAATTACAGTCCTAACTTGGACACACATTGCATCACTGTGTCTGTCTCACTGTACATGCATGCATGGGATTTCCCATGTACTTAACCCTTGTGTTATCTTCGGGTCATTCTGACCCATCAGTCATTGTGACCCACCATCGTATTGCGACAAATTTACCTCATAAAAAAACAAAGTGCATTTTCTTTTAACCGTTGGGCTGTCTCAGACCCCCCACATTGCAAAGGTTAAAAGAAAAAAAATACATTTGTTTTTGTATTGGGTAAAATTGGGTAAACACAACGATGGTTCGTTATGAACCTTTGGGTCATGTGACCCGAAGGCAGCACAAGGGTTAAGTTATTCACTAATCAATAGAACTTTCACAAGAACTAGTCATTGGATACTTAGTATGTTCTCATGTGAGTTTGTTATTGATAAAAGTAGATTGTGTGTAGTCAGGTGAAATAGATGTTCAGGGTCACGAGAAAGTACTGGGTAAACGTCCTTTGTGATGATGGGGAGAGCTCCACCTATGATCTCTCTCTGCCCTGAGTGGTCATGGGCTGGGAGCCGTGAATCTTTCTCTGTGACTGTTGTAACACCATTAATGCCTAACTATCAATATTAGTGCTGTCAAACGATAAAAATATTTTATCGCGATTAATCGCATTAATATCATAGTTACCTCGCGATTAATCGCATTAATATCATAGTTACCTCGCGATTAATCGCAATTAATCGCACATTTTTATCGATTCTAAATGTCCCTTGATTTCTTTTTGTCCCATTATTTTTTCTCATTTTAATGCTCTTATCAACAAGGAAAAGTGGATCGGCTTGCTTAGTGCAAATGTTTTTTTTAAATTGAAAACAACATTGCAATCGCCTGGCTTTGACGAGGGGGCGGAGAATTCGCATCAGCTGTGTGCTTGGCCATCAAGTGGTATTTCAGATTGGACATGCTGCGGTGAAAGCTCAGTTCACAACGACAAAACACACAGATCACTTTGTTCTTGTCAATGGAACCATTTGGCAACTTTTTAAAAGTAAACTTTCCATTCAGAATCTTATTGGCATCCATTTCGGCATCTCACGCTCGCCATCCACTCAAAACGTAACGTTAGCCTACTACTCTTTAGCCGGCTCGCAAGCCCAAACAAGTGTGTGTGGCGTGCCTGTTGTTTTGTTTCCGGTCTAGCTAGATCCGGTGTGGACGTTTTTCTAACGTCACTAGTTGTTGCAACAGCATGTGAAAAAAAGTTTGCTAGGCCAAAAAGACCGTTAATCTCGCGATAAAAATGTTTACGCCGTTAAAATGGGTTTGCGTTAACGGCGTTAATAACACGTTTAACTGACAGCACTAATCAATATCTGTGTTGACTTTATTTGCCCCTATAAAACATGATCCTCCGGCCTTTGAAGCTGGGAGACACGATTGAGACCTAAGCCTGGTGTTGTGCCGTCATTTATTGTCATAGGTCTGTTTTCTCTCCCAATCTGCAGATCAATAATACTTTTTTAATACATTTAGACAGAACTGAACTTAGTCTCCGTTAATGAAGACGAACAAGATACTTTCTTCATCAAAGGTGAGTTCTCTGCTGAGGATCATGCTGGACAGCTTGGAGGAGGAAGCTGAGAGTACCTGGGGGGTATTCGTCGTAGCTCGCTAAGCGGTTTAGCGAGCTAATTTTCAGGCTAAGATAAAAAACGCCCCTCTTTTTGGTTCGTGGAAGCAACTTTTGATAAATCACCATAGTAACATATCAATTAGCACTAACCTGCTCCAGAGCAGGCTAACGTAAGTGTAGCTGGATAAGCTTGCCACCCCCCCGGAAAATAACATGGCAGCTCCCTTTTTGAGAGACCCAGTTGACCAAGGAGCTATATTTTAGTTCGATTAGCTTTCCATACCAATAGAGTTCTTCGCGATTGCCAAGATCCTTTATTTCACACGGATGAGTTCTTGTTTGAGCGATATCGATTCAGCCGACAAGGACTCATTTATTTGCAAGATCTTCTCGGGCCGTACATTGCAAATATCACACGCCGCAGCAAGCTTTATTATGAGCTTATGCTGCTGTATGTGAATATGTAACGCTATGTTTTACGAAATGTCTTGTCTTATCTGTTGTGCCTGTGCTTTTTATATGTTTCACTGTGGGAGAGTGGGAAACGTCATATCGATTCCTTTTTATGTCTTGACATGTGAAGAAATTGACAATAAAGCTACTTGAAACTTTAACTGTGCTTCAGACTGCATAGCCTTGAGTTTTTTTTGCGTCAGGTAGGCTATAGGCTACATTTGTATACAGTATAGGCGATGCAGAAAACATTGTCAAAGCCGCAGCATGCGTTGCTGTAAGGAAAGTGTACTTGGCGCTTGCAGCTGATGAATCAATTCATCATATTCCCTGGCCATGTCCCAGTCAATGAAATCAAAGAGGGATTTACACATAGGCCTACATGCACATATATAGTAGGCCTACATGGTATAAGCGCAGTATATCCTCATAATTGTCTATGAATTCGTATCAATTAGATACTCTTGGGCCTTGTTTTTATCTAGCCTACTTATTCTGAAAGAGTTGAGATCATTATTTTCGCTAGCAAGATCTCATGCGATTATTAATTTCCATTAAGCCTATACCAGCAGGCACATTTAAAGAAATGTGATCTGATTGATTGGGGTAATGAGGCACTTAAGATGAGCCTATACATTTCCCCAAAACTTTCGCATTTAGCTTATTGGCAATTTTTTGCCAATCTGCTTGTCTTGCTCTGGCAGCGGTGGCGGTGTTTGACTTAGCCATGATAATATATGCTTATTGTCTTATAGAGACTCATTATAATAGTTTGCTCGGATGGCGAGAATAGCCTATCACCGCTCTCTCTTTCGTATTTTCCGCCATCATACCGTTAGAAAATCACGGTTTTGGTGATCGACCTTTCCTGCCTTTTGAAGTAGGATGTGCACGTGCAATTTCCCTGATAAGTTTAGCCTGATTGAAATTAACCACATGATTTGGATGCGGATCAGCCGTTGACGAACCGATATTTGCTATTCTCACTCATCTCGCTAATGTTAACGGGCTAAAGGGACAATTGATTAACTTAGCTTCAACCCTTACGACGAACGGGGCCCTGATGGCCATCATGGACAACCCATCTCATCCCCACAGTGATGATGCAATGGAGAACAGCAACAGAATAGACAACCAAAATAACGGGCACAGTATAATCCATTAGCTAGTAAGATAAATGAATTTATTCATTTATGAAGATAAATGAAGATATGATAAATTTTATTAATACAATTAAATAAACACGATGGAGACGGTGTATTGCAAACAAACTTTATTAAAAGAAAGCAATTATAATTCGTACAATATAAATGTGACTTTAGATTCATTTAATAGCTTCACATAAAACATTACATTGATACCTGTCCCCTCTGATAACTCTACTTATCCCTAGCACATGAGATGTATAGGTAAAACATACTTTAAAGCTTGTACACAATGTGGGCACATTCCTCTGATCTAACGTTGCTGACATATCAAATATCAATCAAATAGTAGTCGGACTATGATGGGTTGTCTTCTGCTTCTGCTGGTGAGATCAGATTGGATTACCTTTAAAGTCACATTAATATTTTTGCATGTTCAGAAGACCAGCAGCTCAATAAACATAGGTGAACTGTGTTCTTTCTTCAGGCTGAATCAAGACGAGCTGTCCAACCAGGTAGACAAGGTCCACCATGTGGGCTGTGGACAGCGGCTTTGAACAAGGTCAGCTTGGTGTTGTCAGGCCAGGTAGTCATGATCCAAGGACTCTTGGCCACTTATGATTCAATAGGAAACCATAAAAATAAGAGGGAACATTTTTTAGATCAGGGGTATTCAACTTTTATGCGGTCCAAAAAACTAGCTTCAACTAGCTTTCCCAACCGTCTGATGAGAGCAGGGTTACCGTGTAAAAGTCTTTCAACCAGTAGCGGACTGGCAATCGGGAGCACCGGGAGAATTCCCGGTGGGCCGAGACACGTCTGGGCCGGAGGGCCGCTTGCCTTATAATTTTTTTAACTACTAATAAAATGTCGGCAGAAGATTGAGCGACACGGTTGGCCGTCCCCCATTTCCCCAAGGCCGGTTGGTCTATTCCAAATCAACGTCTGTGCAGCCATTACCCCACCCCCTTTGTCTCGCTTACACTCGACAGTGACACTGAGATCAAAAGCTAGCTAGTAGAGACTATATAACGATCGAAAACCAGGCTAAGAAACGCAAGGGGCTGAAAAATAAGAGACAAAAAGATATCATCTTCACTAGACAATGTTTTACCAATTGAAAAACGGCTATGTTTATTTTACATAAAGCTTAAAAAACTATTTTGCGCTCAAATAAAGGACAAAAAGTTTCTCGCTCGCATGAACGTGTGAAACATGTGAAACTCCCTAACTTGCATTACATCAAACACAGAATGTGGATGCATTGGCAGGGCAGCTGTGGTGGCGTATACGGGGGCCGGTTCCGGTGGGCCAGTCTGGATAAAAGACCAGGGACTTTTAACCCTTTACTCCCAGTCCGTCCCTGCCTTCAACAAATTTTCCTTATAGCTGGATGAGTCGACTGACATTAGTGGGCACGCACGCTCAGCTCCTGGCAAATGTTCGATTCGTAGATGGCGACAGCATTACAGAAACTTTTTTATTTTGTAAATCAATGCCTGACAAAACAACAGGAGAAGAAATATATTCTGTGACAACAGAGTATCTTGAACAGGGGGGTTGAATTGGAAGAACTGTCACAGTTTATGTACTGATGGGGCCGCTGCCATGACGGGGAGTACGAAGGGCTTCATTAGCAGTCAGAGCGCAAAACCCACATGTGAAAGCCACTCACTGCTTTTTACATAGGGAGGCACTGGTAGCAAAGACGCTCCCAAAGGAACTCTGATGTACTGGACAGAGCAGTAGATATAGGCCTAGTTAATTTCATCAACCGGAGACATCTGAACAATATACCTCAAGCCCAGACGTAGTGTAAAATTTTTAGGAAATACCTAGGAGGGCAGAGCCAGGCTAGGGGGGAGGGGGGGATTCAAATCTGACAATCTGGCTGTCTTCACCATCGTCATATCTGTTTAACATTGCCCTCCTCCTGCTTTTTGGTGTAGAATTGACCAAAATACGAAATTATGAATTTAGTCCTATAACGCGAACAATCATGGCTGCGGTCTAAGACTATGCGGTCTACCGAGCAACCCATTCTCACAAATTATGACTTTTACTGTGGCACTCACTTGGCTAACAAATTACTTTTGAGTTTGACAGCAACCTAAATTCAAATCTGACAATCTGGCTGTCTTCACCATCGCCATTAGGGTTGCCACCCATCCCTTAAAATACGTAATCGTCCCGTATTTGAGAATAAAATAGCGCGTCCCGTTTTGAATCAATACGGGACGGGTTTTGTCCCGTATTTTCTGAGTTGTCTTCAATGCAGCATCCCATGCAAATCATCCCACCCGAATTCTGTGAAGACTCATCCTGTTCTGCCCCTGATTGGGTAATACTCGCTGCCATGGTTGGTTTTATGTTTTTTTTCTGGTTTACGGGCAATCAGAGTCAGAGAAGGGCGGGTCTCTTGGCGGAGAGTCGATTTGAAAGAATGGCGGAGGCAGCTCCAGATACCCCCCGCTTAATAAAAAGTACACTTGGCTTGACATGCTTCAATACTGCACACTACTATTTCTGGTCCACTGATGTTAAAGGCCTTTTTTTCTCACTGTCAAACTTTGTTGGCCTATAGTTATTATTGTCATAGCTGTGTATTCAGCTATGACGATATGATCACTTTTGTTGTGATAGAGAGACGCATCTGTTCATACTGATTTCAATAGAAGATATCTTTTTATAATGTAACAATCTTAGTATTTTTATGAAAACATGTTTTAAGTTGTGATTTACCACCACTGCCAATGCCCCCTAACCCCCCCCCCCCCCCCCCGCGGCAGGCGTCCCTTATTTGTCTATATTGACCGTGGCAACCCTAGTCGTCATATCTGTTAAACATTGCCCTCCTCCTGCTTTTTGGTGTAGGATTGAACAAAAAAGGAAATTATGAATTTAGTCCTATGACGCCAACAATCATGGCTGCGGTTGACATTTCAATGTAAAATTGCATGAAATTGCGCATGGTACTTCAGAATTATGTTATCCTGAAGCCAATAAGGTTTGAAAAACCATCAGTCAAAATTATATTTGATTTATTGACACAAAGATATTGAGGTAATGTGGACATTTACATAAATACACCCCTTTCAGCCATTTTGTATTGCATTTCTTATTCCATTTCACCCTATATAAAGACACATCTGCCCACACACAATCCCCCATCCATGCTGTTTCCCTCTCTCCCAGCGCAGGTCACGCCAAGGCAGAAATGCTGCGGCGGCCGCATGAGGTTTAGAAGTAGTCCAAAAACATGCCTCCCACAATTGACACATTTTAACCGCAACACTCTTTTCAAACTTTCCCGAAGATGGCTTAAAACCGCGGATATTGAAACTCTTCTTGAGTTTAAGCCTATACCTTTCCATAATCTCAGTCAATGCACACTTAACATTAGTCATGTGGGCAAATGGGCTAGGGCAGCGCTCATGTTCAGCTCCTTGTGAGAATAACCTGTGACAGTACATCAGCCGACTCTCTGGTCCCATTAAACTACACAACATGCACAATCAGGGTGACCAACAAGATATATTGTATAGATATATCAAGATATATATTAACTAACAAACAATGGCCGCGTTTCCCAGATTCGTTAAGAAGCTCTTAACACTAAGAGCTTCTTAGGAGCGCTCTTATAACGCTTAGGAGCGCTCTTATAACGCTCCTGAGAAGCTCTCAGCGTTAAGAGCTTCTTAACGAATCTGGAAAATGCGGCCAATAACATTACAAGCATCTAACTGAACGAACACAAAAACGGAAATCGGTGAACCACTGCTCACAAAAACGGAAACTCGGTGAACCACTGCTCTTGGTACAAACCCCCAAAACCGACGGACGGCGCGGCGTCAGTAAAAAGCCGAGGAGAGTCCGAAGACCGAACAACGTTGTCGTAAAAGAACGACACGCCGTTCCAGCCCTTGAGCAACCAAAGCCAAAACGACAGGTCAGACCGGCACCCGTCGTCCAAGCAAACCGGGTTGTGCAAGCCGGACACGGAGGAAGCCAAGACAAGCAACCAGGAGATGAACGAGCGGCCCTGGGGAATAACGCACATAGCGAAATTCAAATGCCCGAGGAGGGAGAGTAGCTGCCGCTTAGTTAGGACCGGAGAAGCCATGGAAGACCGTGCCAAGCTGCACGCACACTCGAGCTTCTCGGCCGGCAGGGAAGCCTTCATTTCGACCGTGTCCAGCGTGATTGGCAAAAACTAGAGGCGAGTGGCCAGCCCGAGTGTTTTCTCGTCGGACAGGTGAACGCCCAGTCCGCGGAAAATGTTTTTGAGGAGCAGCAGCGAAGAGCCAGAAGCATTGTTAGGAGGATCAACCAAAAGAAAGTCATCTAGCAAATGAAGCAGCGCGGGGACCCAAACCCGATTTAAAAGGATCCAGCAAAGGGCCTCGGACACCTGGTTAAAAATGGAGGGGCTGCTCCTACACCCGAACGGAAGGCACACAGCGAAATAAAACCGATTCTCCCATTTCATACCAAACAGGTGCCACTGAGAGGGGTGCACAGGGACGATTTTAAACGTGTCAGTGATGTCGGCTTTGGAAAGCCAAGCTCCGGGCCCTGCCAGGTTTATGAGCTTAATGGGATGATCCACGAAGGCGTAGTAAAGCGAGAAAGGTTCGAGGGGAATAATCCCGTTCACTCCGGGAACTGGACCAGAGTGCGGAGCAGACAAGTCCAGAATGAGCCGTTTTTTCCCAGAGTACTTCCGCGTAGCAACACCGAGGGGACTGCTGCGAAACAGAGGAAAACGGAGACAAGCATCACCGAGGGGACTGCTGCGAAACAGAGGAAACGGAGACAAGCATCACCGAGGGGACTGCTGCGAAACAGAGGAAACGGAGACGAGCCAAACAGGCCTATCACGTAGCGCTTGTTGCACTCCCTGGCCAGAAGCCGGGACACGACGTCCGGCTCCCGCTGCGCTGACTGGAGGTTACCCAAAACCAGAGAAGAGGACAATGGACAATAAACCCCCACCCTGAACCCCTGAGTTAGCCCAGTTAACAGATGATCAACGAACACAGAATCGGGATGAGAAGAGAGTTCGAAAGCCAGTGCATCAACATTTATTGGTGTAGAGGAGTGGCCAGCCATTAATTCAGACCACCACGACGCCCTCGCTGAGGACGGACCTGGCGTGGGCACACGGACCGGGGGTGAGCTTCCTGACAGCCGCTTGCGGCCACGACTATCCATGCCAGTCGCGCCGAGCCTGCGAGGAGCATGAGGAAGGGTCCCGGGATCCCTCGACTGGAACGGCACCAACGGGCAGAAAGAAGCAGGATGCCCCAGGTCGCCGCACGAGCTGCACGACATAGCCTGAGAGCCCCCGACCAGCATGACCAGGAGCTCGGTGTCGAGCACGGACCAGTCCAGCCGCATGTTGCACCGGGAAACGTGGAGGGCAGCCTTGCTGGAGAACCCCTTGTGGTACTGGTAGAAGATGTTCTTCCCATAACGCAAATTAAGATCGCCAATGAGAGCTAGGTACCCGTCCAATTCCTTCCTTCTCTGGGGAAAGACGGAGCACACCACCTCGCGGAATATCACGAATGCTACCACAAACTCTCCTATAGAAATATATCCCTGGCCAGCCTGGGGTCGGCTGATTTAATGACAGCGCAGATTTGACTGCTGACGTCGCACTCGGCAGAAGGGAGGATCAGCCGGATTAGATTTACGTTCCTGCGTGCAAGATGTGTGACCTCAACCGGGGAAAAATATCAGCACCGACAGGGATGTAAGGCCTACCCGGAAACGGTGCTGCCACAGCGGAGGCCACGGTGTGAAGCGGCTCTTCGATAGCCACCATGGACGCCGGGGCAGGAGGTGGAGCGCCCACGGGCGGGAGCATCCCAGCAGCGGAGGTAGACACCCCGGCGCTCTACAGCGACCGCAGACGGGCATCGATGGACTGCAACGAAGAAGCCAGGACCAGCAGGGTAGAGGACATGAAGAAGCGGGAACAGGCGGGGGAGCAACAGCAGGACCAGCGGACGCGCCGGCGGCCGGATCCATGAAGCGACTTCCTGGCACGCTTCCGACCCGGAGCGCCGATGACTCTGGAAGCTGGGGGTGACTGGACCTGGTCAGAGGAGACGCCGTCCGCCTCGGCGGCCAGTTCTTGGAGCTGGGAGAGCCCCAACCCGGGAGCAGGAAAGACGCCCTGAGCTTGCAGCCACCGCAGACCCGCCGGAGCCCCGACGGGAAGCAAGCCGAGAGCTACGGCGAGCACCAGGACGGCGTCCTCGAGCTCCAGCTCGGAATAAGACATCGTACGAAATCCCCCAAAAGCAACAAACAATATCAAGTCCAGCCAACGCATCACACAGTCGCGCACTTGATAGCCTGGACAAACTACACGGGGAGAGAATCTTATTTAAAGGCACGATCATGTGATTCTTCGACAGCGTTAATTGATAAACGGGAGCGATAATTGAACTGAACCATATGTAGGGATGCGTATTGATAAGATTTTAACGATTCCGACTCCTTATCAATTCCTACTTATCGATTTGATTCTTTATCGATTCTCTTATCGATTCTCCCCTCTACAGCCAACTAGGTCTGTGCGTCCTGCACCCCCCCCCCCCCACACACACACTCGTTCTAAACAAATTTCTCAAACTGGCTTTGACTGGCTCTGAAATGAGCTAATACCTACCACCTCTAGGCCTCTGTTTTCAAAACAAAATCTAGTCGGAGATAGAAACTTTTCCTTGTGTTCAAGCTTCTATTACTCAACACCAGTAGGACTTACAGGGGTCCTAACAACAGGGGAAATAACTTCAGTGTCACCTTTCAAAAGAGACCATTTACATGCATGTACTCCAAATGGTTCAACAACAGCTTTCAATGTACTTTGGGTATGTTGTTTAGGCGTTTTCAGGCACATTTAACAGGACTATTAAAAGGTTAAACAATTACAATGCTAAGTTTAATAATGGATTAAAAATCGATATGCTCAGTTTAATAATGGGACACGCGAACGTTTGCTGATAACACACGCCGCCCCGATAACGTGAAATGATCAATAAGATCAATACTAATGGGAGACGAATGCCGGAGCTAAAATGTATGCTTCAAACGACGGGACAGAAGATAACTAGATCGACTACACACAATAAAGGCAAATTGCTTCACACAGTAACAAGTGGTTGTGATCACTTATGAGCAGTTTAGCTCTACCTTATATAGAGATGAAGCGCGAACATTAGCTGCGCTGCTGCATTCATCGAACACATGACGTTCCAGTAACTTCATTCCATGCTGTGTGTTCAAATGCTTCTTCATATTTGTAGTATTTCCTCCCTTCGACGAAATAGACTTTTTACACGCGTTACAAGTGGCGTTGTTGTCATTTTGTCGTGTGAAATACAACCAAACTTTAGAACGCTTCTTCCTAGTTGCCATGTTTGCTGCAGTCTGTCTGAATAAACTATAAAAGTTCGCGCATGCGCAACGGCACAGAGAATCGTTAAAAGAATCGTTAAGGAATTTTGCTAACGATTCCAAGGAATCGATTCACTGGGGATACCCATCCCTAACCATATGACAGCCCAACATAGGCAAGAGGGAAAGAAGAGAGTTCTTAGTGGGGGGAGTTAGTAGTGAAACATTGTCGAAGATGCCCGAGTGCAGGGAGCGGTCTTGCCTGACTGAACTTGCGCTATGCTTCATTTGTAAATATCCTATGGCTTCTTCTCCAATTGGGCCTTGATACAATGCCATCTAATATTTTCTGCCAGTCAGTTTTTGGGGACTTTCCACACCAGCACCCTTTGCCCAGTACCTCTATTCTGCCCTACTACATGTGTTTTCCAACACCAGTTAAAATCAACCCTGGGCAGGGACGGCACCAGAGAATTTTTAATGCCGGTGCTGAGGAGGTGCTAGATCATTGACAAGGGGGGGGGGCTGCGCAATTATATATATATATATTATACATAAATACTATTAACTAGAGAGGGTACTATTTCTGGGGAAATTGTAGGGTGTGCTTGCTTGCGTCGGTTGCAGAGGGGTCAGTTTTTTAATGACATTTTTACAACTGATATTTCTGTATATTTTATATAAAAATGCATAGCCTACTTATTATTTATAAAGATTACATAGATTTAAAAGCATAATTTTGTTGCTGCTCATGTACAACTCAAAATACTAAGAGTGAAGTGTAGAATGAAATAGTTGTCTTCTCATTTCCCCTGCAAGAGGGAATGGTAATCGGCAGCCTCATAGTTCAATCAAAACGAATACATTTGACAGACCGGTGTAAAAATGGACCTAATGTCGTTTGACTTCCGAAACAGCTGTGGAGATGTTTTTGTTAGCTACAGTAGCTACTAGTGTGTCTCGCGTAGGCTACAGCGTTGCAGTGAGGTACACTGGTTTGAAACCACAGGTAATGATAATTTCACCAACAAATCATTTACTTGTAATCTAATGCCATAATAAATCCTACAACGAAAATGTATTTGTGAGGAATGTTTATTTTAACGATTGAAAACAGATGCATCATAGACCGCTGTAGTATGTGTTGCCCGGGCAACAGAGGCTAATGTCATGATGCTAATGCCTCAGTGAAATAGTAGGCTACTGTTTCCTAAAGTAGATGTACTTCCTTAATAATATCACTTTATATTGTACATTACACTTCACGATTGTGTTTCATATCACAAAGTAAAATGGATCAATAGATATCACCCTGGCCTCTTTGCTTGTGGCGTTTCTGCAGCTGTCTTGCAGTAAAGCTAGCCTATAGTTAGCCTAGCTCTCTCCCAGAAGTTAAGGAGCTGCTAAATGAATGTTCTGCTACAGGTAATCACGCGTTTTCGTGACGTGTCGTTAGTGACGTTAGTAACGTCAGTGACTGTGGCTAGCAAGTTAGCCACCGTTAGCTTCACTTTTTGCAACAAAAACTTAATTTCAACTAAAACCGTGCAACGGAACGTAAATAAAAATACAAGCAACTCAATCGCTACCAAGACAAACCTTTTGACACCTACGTTGTCTATTACCCCATTTCCACCAACGCATTTTGGGGGCCGGTTCGGAGCCGGTGCTTAATCGCGAACCAGTTCTTTCTCTTTCAACAGACTGAGAACCGGAAAAGTGGTTCGTACGTGGTTTGCAAAAAGCACCACTTCGGAGCTGGGCTAGATTGTGAACCAAGAAAGAACCGCTTGCGTCAGGGGCGGGGTTACCGTGACCATCAAGACAAACAGAATCCTTTGACCGCCAATGCTCTAAGTTTTTACAATTCATATTTCAGCTAAACAGTACTTGTAAATCAGCATCTGAATTAAAATGTAACGAGAAGTGGGCAGTGTAGTTGCTGAAAATGTGCTTATTTTATTGATGAAACTGCTAATTTGTAAATTTGCTCCGACTTTTCGATAACCTAGCTAGCAGTGCAGTGCAGACACTAGTTGCTGCGTTTTATCATAATCCTATCAAATGAGTGAAATGACAAACACAAATGTTATGAGCTATTGAGCCTATATTTAACACAAATGTAATACACAAGCACTATACAGCAAAAGTTTATAAAATGTTGCGCTGATAATGCCAGTGTTGCCATACTGCTGCGAGTCCAGGGTATTGCGCAATAGCCAAGAAAACACATTCTTCTGATTAATAAACAGCCTTTACGCCTGGGACACACTGCCTGTGATCTGCTGCGACGCGCCTGGAAGCGCCTCCTTTTTTCTTTCGGTGCCCATGTTATCAAATGGGACCGACCACACTGGCTGCGAAGTGCTGCGATTGCCTGCGATCTGCAGCGATCGTTTCGGCAGCTGGTCGAATTTTTTCGCGAGACGCTTGCGAAATCGGCTGCAGGATGATGAAATACACCATATTAGTTGATATATTTGAATAATATAAAAAAACATGTTATTAAGATTTTACTCCATTAATTGTAGACTACGGTGAACAAACGAATGAAAATAAACAGATTGATCCGTTGAGATAGCATGCCCGTAGTTGTTTTGTTTGTTTGAGAGAAACGAGTTGTCACGCGTTGCACGCAACACACACGCAGACATAGCCTACCGAGAGAGAACCCCCAAGTCGATTTCTAAAATCAGCATCAAATGAATTCTCGAAGTTGAAAAGCACAGGGAGTTGTTGTATGTCAGCAACAATTTTACAAGGACAACGAAGGATCAATGCTGGGATATAGCCAATGCCATGTTTATGTACCATGTCAGCGTAAAGGAAAGCTCGGAGTAGCTGAAAGGCTTGGTGACCGGCGCGGAGAAATGCTGTCTGGTGTGAACAGCTTTTGCTCAGTCGTAGCCGATCATGGCGCTGCGCGTCCAGGCGCTTCGCAGCCAGTGTGTCCCAGGCGTTAGACGGTCTCTGCTTTGTGTTTGGCGCTGCCGCGCTAGCGTTGCTAGGAAAGATGAGACGTATACAGTGACGTAATGACGTGGCTCTGTGGTGGCTCTTTAGCCCATGGAAAAGCAAACCGGTTCTTAGTAGGCTCCGTTCTTGAACCGGCTCTGAACTGGCTCTAGCACCAGCTCCGAACTAGCTCCCGGTTCACTTTGGTGGAAAGGGGGTATATGTAGTCCTAATATTGACTAATCCTTAGGGGTGGTAAAATAAATAATAATAATAACTAGAGAGGGTACAATTTCTGGGGAAATTGTAGGGTGTGCTTGCTTGCATCGGTTGCAGATGGGTCCGTTTATTAACTGTAATTTTTACAACTGATATTTCTGTATATTTTATATAGAAATGCCTACTTATTATTTATGAATATTGCATAGATTTAAAAGCATAGCCTACATTTGTTTTTGCTCATGTACAATTCAAATACAAAAAGTGAAGTGTAGCATGTCCCTGTACTTACTGTAAGTCGCTCTGGATACGGGCGTCTGCTAAATGACTAAATGTTATGTAGAATGAACCTAACCTATATGACTTAAACGTCACCTTAAGTTTTTCCCTTCTACAGTAAGGATATTTTCAAGCATTTCGCCCACTCATATTGCATTCATTCATTAAGAACCACCTTTGAAACAAGCTGAACCCCCTTGAAACAAGCTATTCTAAGTAACATCGTTGTCACCGGCAGTATTAAATAGAATTGCGATTGAAACAGTACAGTACCATCTGCTAACTGAAAATATGCCCCCAAAAAACGTAAATAAGCTTGACATTTATTTAGGGGGAAATGGCTAATTCAAAAGAAGTTTGCTGGAAGCGATCATTGTCAGTAACAATGCCAAATACGACCATTTGATCTTAGACTAGAGCCCTGCACAGTGGAGAAGCTGACCTCGGTAAATTGTGCTAAACTAGCCTAGCTGCTGTTGCTAGCCAAACATAAGGGGATTGTTTGAATGCGCCGGAAATGAAAAACGTTTCTTTTGACATCAAGTTTAGGCTGTGGCATTGAAGACAGCGACACACCACACAAGCTTGAGTTTAAATAATTTATTTAATGTGAAATTACTTACTGTACATGCAAGTCTTGAATTACTTAAATGTATGATGCTGCCAGTAGCCTACTGTGCGCAACAGTCTTACTACATCTATGCACGTCATAGTTATGCGTCGTTGCCAACGTGTGCTGAAGTTGTGACGTTGGGCTTGCACTGATTCCCTTTGGAGACAAAAGCCACTTTTTGCCAAAAAAACGTAATTTCAACTTAAACCGTGCAACGTAACTTGAATAAAAATACAAGCAACGCAATCGCAAACAACACAAACCTTTTGAGACTGGCGTTGTCTATGTAGCGCAAATATTGATTGATCCTTAGGGGTGGGAAAATAATAAAAATAATAATAATATATATGTGAGAGAACAATGGTTGTGCTCGCCGAAGGCGTGAGCACACCCAATAATATATATGAGAGAGAACAAAGGTTGTGCCCTTGCCGAAGGCAAAGCACACCCAATAAAGAAGCAGTACTTCTCTTGAGTGGTTTTTATTCAGATGAATAATCATTGGATTCAGGTCAAAAGTCTATCACTTGAACTGGTTTCATCACTTAAGACACTCAAAGTCAGCAGCTTGGCATACTGGGACATGAAAAGGATTACACATTTAGACTTTCATCAAAGTAAAAAATGCTGGTTTGTCCTTTTTCATCAATGTCCTCAAAAAAGTCTGCAGAGCTACTGTGTCTGTGGGGTGACTGTCTGTCTCTGGAGGGCTGGCAGGCAGGGGCAAGCAGGGCCTGCTGGCAGGCAGGCCAGCTGAATGAAGCTGTCCAGCTAGAGAGGGATAGTCCAGCAAGGGGTCTGTGTTGCACTCAGCATTCTCTGTTGTTGCTCTTAGCATCCTCTATTGAACTCTGTTGAGCAGGCCTCTGCATGACCCTCCAGACCTGTCAAAGTGAAGAAAGGGTCCATGTCAGTTGTGAAAAATGAAGCTTTTCCCATCTACACTTGATACAGACTTCAGTTTTGACTGTGAAATGCAGTGGCAGTACTTGAACTTGAATCCAAATGTGTTGACCTGATGGAGACCCATGCAAAGTCACTCAAAACACGGGTTCGATTCCAGGGTCTAGCAAGAGTATTTAGCTCTAAACTGGTCAATATATACACATCTGACAAAAGACCAGCTCGACCTTTGCCTGTAAACAGTGATTCTGACTGTCAGAGACCTTTAAATAGCCTGACTTACTGAAATTGGCAAAACTAGCCTGGCTAACGTATGTCGCTTTCTCAGGGCCTATGACGAATGAAACAGGCTGGCCTTAAAAAAACAGATATACTGGCTATCTTTAGCAGGCCGTTGTCTACAAAAAGCAGTCCTCCCTGACGTTTTTGGAGTAGAATTGAGTGAAATACAAAATTGTTTACACACTGCCAGTGGGCGATGTTGACTCTGAGGCTAACGTCAAAACAATGTACCCCCGGGACGCAGTCTCACTCCACTTGCATGTTTTGCCAAATCACAAAAAAACCATCTGGCTAAAAGCACAATTCCCACATCTCTTGAAGGCTGCCCTGCTCGTCTTTTTTGGTGTAAACCGAACTGTAAAATGGTGAATTTATGAACCTAACGCGACCAAAGCATGGCTGCCGCCTAAGCCTATGCGGTCTCATTTGCGTCCGAACTCACTCCAATTACAAAGACTTTCACGACCCAAATCACAATTCTGAGCCTACAGGTCTGTGGGGAATCGCTTGTTCTCCTAAAAGCTGCCCTCTTGATGATTCACTAATTGTAAACACAGAGGGAAAAAGCTAGCTACTTTTCGAGTTTGGTTTTCCCTCACTTCAAACTCACAATCTAAAGGTCTCAAAGTGCCCAAACCTTCACCATAATTCAAGGGTAGTGTACTTTCAAGAACCCAATCATTGATTCTAGCTTAAAATGTGTAAAAATAGGACTTACCGAACGTGGCTGCCTCCAACACTATCAGGCGATTCCAGTTGAAAACAACAATAGCTGCCGAAAAAGAATTTATATTCTTAACGGCGAGCTGCGATTGGAAGCGAAATGAAACAGCGGCTAAAAACCGAGGGTGGGGGCTTGGTCAGCACACAATTTCCAGAAAGTATGTGTGTGCGTCTCGCGCCAAGCTCGCGCGTGTCAAGTACGGTGACCACCTGTCCCGCTTTGCGCTGTATCACACAGCATTTTCAATATGTCAAGGGGCAGGATGAGTCTGAGAATTTGGAGCACGCGCGCTATGGACCAATTCAATTGAATTCAATCATATATTGACATATCAAGGTGTGCGTATGGTACTTCAGAATGATGTCATCTTGAAGGCATAAAGGTTTGAAAAACCATCAGTCAAAATTATATTGGATTTATTGACACAAAGATATTGAGGCAATGTGTACATTTACATAAATACACCCCTTTCAGCCATCTTGTATTGCATTTCTTATTCCAAGTCACCCTATATAAAGACATGTATTCTACATGTAACCCTGTAGAAAATACATGGTTAAGTTTCCTTTGTTTTTTCTGTCTGTTTACCAGACAGATAATGTATTTGTTTTGCTTTATTTTCTGATAATAAGGTAAAATGTTCATAAAAAAAAGGATTGTAATGTATACTGTTCTTATGTGAAAGTATAATGAAGTGGATAAAATAATTCATTTCTGGATAACATATTGGCCAATCAGTGGTGAAGGTTAGAGTTCACGGATGTAGGAAAATCCGGTGGATGATCGATGCACGTCCTCTTGAGCAACGGACAAGCGACAGAGAAGGTCGCGTAGTGGACTGCAACTAGGATACATTCCTCTTTGGTATATTGTGCGTGTGGTTGTCGGCCTGGTAACCAGTTTCGTTTGTGTACATGCGAAAGTGGGCTGTTGTATTTGGAATTTGGAAGTTTCGGGCAGTTTTCATGTACTTTGATCTTTGAACCAGCCGGCGGTTTGCTAGCTGTGGCCTGCTGGTCAGTTGCTAACTGGCTATTGAATTACGGCGAGTGAACAGAACGAGAGGACTGTTATCAGCCAGCGCGAGGAGACCGGGATCGCCAAGCACGAGAGAAGCCACACAAGCGGACAGTGCGTGAGTCTGGCGACAACTACTGACGGTGGTGCACGGATTTCCTCTGTGCCGGGAGCTCATCACGTTCGTGAGTTAACAGCTGGTTTTTTTTTTTGCGCATTGCGTGAAGAGGCCACTTTTACATTGAAAGGCCACAACGCCCACAAGCAACTCAGGCCTGCAACAGGAACAATTCATGTTTGGGGTGTTTCAAATAGATATATGTATTGTGTATTAAGTGGATTATTACAGTCAAGTTAGTCTAGGTTCCAAGAGGGTTAATGGCAGTAAGTACAGTTATAATATTCACAGCATAATTCACATTAAGTTTATTTAATTCACCAAGAGAGTAAGAACTCAGGGCGTCACTGACAGTACCACATATATGGGCTGGGGGCGCTACATACACATCTGTAACAAATTTCAAGTCGCTTGGATCTATGGTTCATGAAGAGAAGGGTTTTGAAGGTTGTACCAAATTTGGACAGTACAGCCAAATCTGTCATAGCGGACCTTATGGGTCCTTGAGGCTTTTTTGTTCACCATGAGAAATAAGGCAAGGATACCAATATTCAGGCATTTTGGAGTAATATGGCGCTGAGGAAATCACGTAGACTTTGGGCGTGGCTTATAGCGCCACCTATGGGCATACATGGGCCATTAGCGGTCTAGGAGTAGTGAGTGACCTGGGGTCTCATTTATAAAACTGTGCGTAGGATTCTTACTAAAAGTGTACGTACGCCCAAAAGCCTAAAATGGCGTACGCTCACAAAAATTCAGATTTATAAAACCGTGCGTACGCACACCTGTACGCAATGTTCCCTTTATAAATCACAGATTACCCACAAGTGTGCGTACGTGAATCAGCATTGTACCCCGCCCTGAACACGCCCATTTTTAACCATAAATAGTCAATGCAAAGCACCTCATGAATGCTAATCTAGTATCTCATCATGACCCTGGCATGCGATTGTTCTTTACGGTGAATCATAGCGCATGACAACTTCTCAGACACTGTTAGCCTATTGGTGGAGCCCGAAAACTCTGAAAATGTGGTGGCCGGTAGATCACCAATTACAAAAACTGTGCAAGTGGCGTCAACTGTGCCAGTGATACCGCAAGTCGAGATACAATTTGAAAACAAAAGCGTTTTGTTATGAACAGTAATCTATTAAAGTCTGGACTGATGACGTGGAGTGTAGCGATTGCACGGGAGCTTAACGACTGTATTTCCAGTTTTTGACATGATTATATATGCATTAAATAAATATATTTAGTTATACACTGTATTCTGCAGTTATTTAAAGGTAGGATATGTGATGTTATCTGCATGCCATGCAGTTGGGCATTTCCCCCTCCTGTAGTGGACAATATGATGGTGAGACAGCGCTGAATTTTGATTTAAAATTTGAGTTGATTGTACAAGGTGTTTATGGAACAATTATCACTCAGTACAAGCTAAAATAATACTGCTGGATTAAATCTTCATGATAATGATGAAATCGAGTGAAAAAAGTGTGAGGAAAACAAAATATATAAATATTACGAGTAATCATTCTTCCCACATTTACTTTCTGCAGTCTGACGACAGTACGGTCATCTGCGTCGCCAATTCCAACTGTTTCCAAAATGTGCGTAGGCCTACGGGAGGGTCAGAGTTTGCGTGGAGGACCGCACATTCTCCCGTCAAGTTTGTTTTTTATAAATCACAACCTTTGCGTGGAAAGTGGCGTACGCACATTTTCAGCCCCGTTTTGTGCGTACGCAAGCTTTATAAATGAGACCCCTGGTGTATCATTGGGCCGAATTGGAAAAAATCGGAGATTACTAACAAAAACAATAGGTTCCCTCCTATTATTATTGTCACGACGTGAGGTGGGGTTGGACCCAAACACAGGGGAGTCGGCAGGCATGGCAGAAACAAGGGTTTTATTCTCAAAACTGGGAACAGATAGGGTACTCACACGGACAGGTATGGTAAGGACAAGACAAAGACTGGACACAAAACAGAAACCTAAATACACACCCAAACGACACACAGGTGGACACAATGACGCTAACGAGACAGGTGAAGACAATGACAGGGAAACACTAGGGCAGGACAAAAAACTGAAACTGGGGGGGGCACGGCTGTGGCCGTGACAGTACCCCCCCCTCTCAAGGGACGTCACCGGACGTCCCACAAGGCCGGAGCAGGTCCGGAGGTCGGCCCGGAGGCAGGGCAGAGGCAGGTCCGGGGGTTGACCCGGAGGCAGGGCAGAGGGTCGGGGCAGGTCCGGGGGTCGACCCGGAGGCAGGGCAGAAGGCCGGCGGCCCGGAGGCCGGAGCAGGTCCAGGGAACCACCCGGGGGCAGGACGGGCACAGGGGACGGGCACAGGGGACAGGAGGCGCCTGGGAGCGCGGATGAGGGGGCGCGGACGAGGAGGCGCCTGGGAGCGCGGACGAGGGGGCGCCTGGGAGCGCGGGCACGGTGGCAGGCTGCGGCCAGAAGTCCTCGGGCGGAGGAGGAGGGGACCAGGAGTCCTCGGGCGGAGGAGGAGGGGACCAGGAGTCCTCGGGCGGAGGAGGAGGGGACCAGGAGTCCTCGGGCGGAGGAGGCGGCGGCCAGAAGTCCTCGGGCGGAGGAGGCGGCGGCCAGGAGTCCTCGGGCGGAGGAGGAGGCGGCCAGGAGTCCTCGGGCGGAGGAGGAGACGGCCAGGAGTCCTCGGGCGGAGGAGGAGGCGGCCGGGGCACAGGGCAGGACCGAGGCAGGGGCACAGGGCAGGAACGAGGCTGGGGTACAGAGCAAGAACGAGGCTGGGGTACAGGGCAAGACCGAGGCTGGGGCACAGGGCAAGAACGAGACTGGGGCACAGGGCAAGAACGAGGCGGCGGCCAGGAGTCCTCGGGCGGAGGAGGCGGCGGCCAGGAGTCCTCGGGCGGAGGAGGAGGCGGCCAGGAGTCCTCGGGCGGAGGAGGAGGCGGCCAGGAGTCCTCGGGCGGAGGAGGAGGCGGCCAGGAGTCCTCGGGCGGAGGAGGAGGCGGCCGGGGCACGGGGCAGGACCGAGGCAGGGGCACAGGGCAGGAACGAGGCTGGGGTACAGAGCAAGAACGAGGCTGGGGTACAGGGCAGGACCGAGGCTGGGGCACAGGGCAAGAACGAGGCTGGGGCACAGGGCAAGAACGAGGCTGGGGCACAGGGCAAGAACGAGGCTGGGGCACAGGGCAGGAACGAGGCTGGGGCACAGGGCAAGAACGAGGCTGGGGTACAGGGCAGGACCAAGGTCGGGGTACAGGGCAGGACCGAGGCCGGGGCACAGGGCAAGAACGAGGCTGGGGCACAGGGCAAGAACGAGGCTGGGGTACAGGGCAGGACCGAGGCTGGGGTACAGGGCAGGACCGAGGCTGGGGTACAGGACCGGGGCTGGGTACCGGCGGCAGGCGGCCGAGACTCCCCGGCAGGAACAGCCTCGGTGCTCTGGGTGCTGGGCGGCACAACCTTGTTCGTCCGGGCACAGGGCGGCACAACCTCAGGATGAGGCAGGGGCACAGGGCAGGATCGAGGCAGGGGCCCAGGGCAGGACCGAGGCTGGAGTCGGGGTTCAGGCTGGGGCTGGAGCCGGGGTAGGAACCAGGACTTGGGGTGGGCCCTCCGCTGCAGGCTTCGGGGTCCACCAAAAGCAAGTCGGGTCCCTAGGAAAGGGTTCGGGGAACTCTCTGCTGGGTCCATTTGTGGTCTTGTCCTTCTGTCACGACGTGAGGTGGGGTTGGACCCAAACACAGGGGAGTCGGCAGGCATGGCAGAAACAAGGGTTTTATTCTCAAAAACGGGGAACAGGTATGGTAAGGACAAGACAAAGACTGGACACAAAACAGAAACCTAAATACACACCCAAACGACACACAGGTGGACACAATGACGCTAACGAGACAGGTGAAGACAATGACAGGGAAACACTAGGGCAGGACAAAAAACTGAAACTGGGGGGGGCACGGCTGTGGCCGTGACAATTATATTTATCCGCTAAATGGCTCAATAGCTCAAAAAGTCCTTGACACAAAGTCCACGTGATGTCCCCAGCGCCCCATTATTCCAAAATGCCTGAAAATTGGTATACCTACCTTATTTCTCACGGGGAACAAAAAAGCCTCAAGAACACATAAGGTCCGCCATGATAGATTTCGCTGTACTGTCCAAATTTGGTACAATCTTCAAAACCCTTCTCCTCATGAACCATAGTACCATTCGACTTGAAAATTGTTACAGATGTGTAGAACACATGTCTTTCTGTAGAGTCAAATTGAATAAGGAATGCAATACAAAATGGCTGAAAGAAGTGTATTTATGTAAATGTCCACATTGCCACAATATATTTGTGTCAATAAATCAAATATAATTTTGACTGATGGTTTTTCAAACCTTATTGCCTTCAAGATGACATCATTCTGAAGTGCCATACGCAATTTCACTTTGATATGTCAATATATGATTGAATTCAATTGAATTGCTCCATAGCGCGCATGCTCCAAATTCTCAGACTCATCCTGCCCCTTGACACTAGGGTGACCACCTGTCGCGCTTTGCGTTGTGTCGCACAGCATTATCACCCCTTGCCCCGCACGTCGCATATTGAAAATGCTGTGCGATACAGCGCAAAGCGGGACTACTTGACACACGTGCAAGCTTGGCACGAGACGCACACACATCCTTTCTGGAAATTGTGTGCTGACCAACCCCCCACCCTCGGTTTTTAGCTCCTGTTTCATTTCGCTTCCAATCGCAGCTCGCCGTTACGAATATAAATTATTTTTCGGCGGCCATTGTTGTTTTCAACTGGAATCGCCTGATAGTGTTGGAGGCAGCCACGTTCGGTAAGTCATATCACCTATGTTTACACATTTTAAGCTAGAATCAATGATTGGGTTCGTGAAAGTACACTACTCTTGAATTATGGTGAAGGTTTTAGCACTTTTAGATCTTTAGATCGTGAGTCTGAAGTGACGGAAAACCGAACTCGAAAAGTAGCTTTCTCTAGCTTTTTTCCTCTGTGTTTTTAATTTGTGAATCATTTTGCATCTCGGCGAATTGTTCATCCAAAAGGTCGAGGAGGACAAAAATGTCTGAAAGGGGTGTATTTATCTAAGTGTCCACATTGCCTCACTATCATTGTGTCAATAAATCAAATATAATTTTGACTGATGGTTCTTCAAACCTTATTGGCTTCAAGGTGACATCATTCTGATGTACCATGCGCAATTTTATGCAATTTTACCTTGAAATGTCAACCATTTCTTAACCTTTGTCCCAAAGTTGACCAAAGCTCATACTCTTCCCTTTCTACTCATACAATCTCAACAATTGGTGTGTAGCAGAGAGGATAGAGAGACTGACTTGTGACCTTATGCTCATGAGTTCAAATCCCCATTCAGCCCATTGTTGTTGGCCAAACATGAAGTAGTTTTGCTCTCTTCTTGTCCAATTCTCCATCTTCAACAGTGTACATGTTTATAATATTGTGCCATTTTGCGGAGGAACCCGCATCGCTGCTTGCAGCTATATTTGAATTAAAGGTCCCATGACAGGCTGTTTTTGGATGCTTTTATATAGGCGTTAGTGGTCCCCTAATACTGTATCTGAAGTCACTTTTCCCGAAATTCAGAATTACAGCCACTACGAGCAGTCCCACAATGAGCTTTCCTCAGGACGTGCTGTTTCTGTGTCTGTAGCTTTAAATGCTAATGAGGAGGGGAGAGGCGGGTATCGCGCGCGCCATAACACCAACAGCAGAACGGTTATCCAAATAACAAAGGGTACTCGCGTTACAATGGGTGTATTCACACACATACTTGATGCTATCTACCTATACATTAGCAACAGTAACTGGGCTGTTAGCTATTAGCTGCAGAGCTAATGTTACAGCCACATTCTAAGGGTAACAAGCTAGGTAACCATAGGCTATATAGGCCGCAAGGTGAACCACGAAAAGTATTTTAGAAAATGTTTCCCGCTCCAGTCTGGCATCTACACAATCTTTAGCTCATAAAAAAGAACGAGTCGTGCTAAGCTACCAAAAAAAAGTTTGTCACTGAAATTCCAGTCGATTATTGTTGCGTCTATGTTTTATGCAGAACTAGTTTCTTCAGAGCGTAATAGGATTTTGGTGGCACGGTTCGACACGTGATCGTTCTACACCAATAAGGTAGCTGCTTTTTGTCAACATGGATGGATATGTTTAGCAAATAGAGGATGGGACCTTGCACGTAACAGAAATTCGGCCCCTGACAGTGTTTTGCATGTGATACACTGCGGCTGCAAAAGTGCGTGTGATACAGGGAGATGTTCGTGTTTTTCTGCAGGACTGTGTTGCACAGACTTATGTCGTTGTTGTAATTGTGCCAACACAAAAGAAACTGAGGAACTGGAAGATAACTGTCCTGACACTGACAGTGAGGACTGAGTGTCCTTAACCTGTTATTCCTTATTCTGTTTTGTACAGTTTTATATATCATATTTTTCATAACAATTGTTTTTATGGTTGATCAGTGTTTTCATTTGTGGAAGAATGAATGAAAATGTTACAACAACGACATAAGTCTGCCCCCCCCCCCCCCCCGGTTAGTGTAATAGCCTAGTTTAATAACTAATGTAATATTGCACATATTTTCGTACTATTTCCCCTAAAGCAATAAGGTTAGGCTACTTACAGACCTTAGTTCCACTCATAAAGTATGTTCTAAATGGCATAAATGCTGCCAATTATTAATTAACGTATGAATAAATTGATAGTTGGTCAGTAGCCTAGCCTATCAATTAAGGTACTCGAAAGCATGTACACTGTCTGCTTCATTTGAGCTTGATAGGCTAAGCATTTTGTAGCAAATAATAACAATAAACCCAATATTTGGGTGTGCTTTGCCTTCGGCAAGGGCACAACCTTTGTTCTCTCACATATATATTATTATTTCTTTTTGCCCCCCTAAAACTCAGTCAATATTTGGCCTACATACACAACCTAGGTGTCAAAAGTTTCGTCTTGGTAGCCATTGAGTTGCTTCTATTGGGATTTACGTTCCGTTGCATGGTTTAAGTGGAAATTAAGTTTTTGTGGCGAAAAGTGAAGCTAACGGTGGCTAACTTGCTAGCCACAGTCAATGACGCTACTTACGTCACTAACGTCACGAAAACTCGCGTGACTACCTCTAGCAGAACATTAGTTTAGCAGCTCGTTAACTTCTGGGAGATAGCTAAGCTAACTGCTGTACTGCAAGGCAGCTTCAGAAACGCCACAAGCAAAGAGGCCAGGGTGATAACTATTTACTAATTTTACTTTCTGATATGACACACAATTGTGACGTGTAATGTACAATATAAGCTGATTTTATTAAGGAAGTACATCTACTTTCGGAAACAGTAGTCTACTATGTCACTGAAGTATTAGCATCATGACATTAGCCTCTGTTGCCCGGGCAACACATACTACAGTGGTCTATGATGCATCTGTTTTCAATCGTTAAAATAAACATTCCTCACAAATACATTTTCGTTGTAGGATTTATTATGACATTACATTACAAGTAAACGATTTGTTGGTGAAATTATCATTACCTGTGGTTTCAAACCAGTGTTGCTCACTGCAACGCTGTAGCCTACGCGAGACACTACAAAAACATCTACACAGCTGTAGGAAGTCAAACGGCGACAGAACATGTTCGGCACTCCCCTTATTTAAATCAAAAGTCTATCTAACTGCTAACCTTAACTTCATTGCCACAGCCTAAACTTTGTCAATCTGTTCATGAAAATAATTAATTTCGACATGCACTCTTACAATCACAGACGTCCAAAATAAACATAGAGGAAACACTGTAACGTGCAAGGTCCCATCCTCTATTTGACAACCATATCCATCCATGTTGACATAAAGCAGCTACCTTATTGGTGTAGAACGATCACGTGTTGAACCGTGCCACCAAAATCCAATTACGCTCTGAAGAAACTAGTTCTGCATAAAACATAGACGCATCGACAATCGACTGGAATTTCAGCGACAAACTTTTTTTTGGTAGCTTTGCAGGACTCTTTCTTTTTTATGAGCTAAAGATTGTGTAGATGCCAGACTGTGGAGCGGGTTGAAACGATAACAGGGTTCACCTTACGGCCTAATACAGTAAAGCAACAAAATGATATAGCGTTAGTTGACTCGTCCGAGGTTTGTAGCTTGATCAAGGAGAATTGGTACTGATCCAGACTTCAATTTCAGACAGTCGGCAAGGCCAGCTTTGTATTGGCCCAAGTTGAGGAAACAGTCGTCGCTGAAATGTTTGGCGGAGACATACAAAACTTTGGGAAGTTGTGTTGGCGCATTTCCAGAGAAAAATGAAGACACTGGTTCTTCAGAGGCTCAGATTAAGGAACTAAAAAAAGACTTTGGTTTTAATTTGTACATCCAAACACTGAGCAACTGTTCTTGTACTTTGTTCGTTTGCAAGCCATGATGTCTCTCGAGGAAAAAACGGTATCGTACTTGCATGGTCGTAGTAGCCCAGTTTCTCATGGGCATGCCAGATTATCTGGGCGGGCAGGGCAGAGAAAGGGGAGATAACCTTCACTCTTATGATGTCATAAAAGTAGCATTTTCAAAACGGAGCGTTTCAGCTTTCATTTTCTCAAAGGTGGGGAAGAATACCCAGGGCTTGGTATACACCTATCAAAAATTCTAGCCGCTGGGGGACCAAAGGCAGGCTAGGGGAACTCATATTTATGTTAAATAACCTCCAAAAGTGAAATGTTCATGTCATGGGACCTTTAATTAATTAATAATTAATGTCAATGAATAATGACAGCAGCCTTCAAATTCAGTTACTAATACAATTAAGTGGAATTATTTTATAGTACTTGTACCTAAAGTCAGCTTTGAGAAGATAAAATAAAAAAGCACATAAAACAAAATACCCCTAACCAGTGCTCGATGTGGGCCGGTCCTCACCGGTACCTCTACATTTTACTCTTAAGCATACCGGCACCTTTTTTTGCGTACCGGCACCTTTTCTTGCGCGCCTGTACGCTAGATTCGAAAAAGTTATCTAGACAGCATCAGCTGATGCCTGAGTAAAACTGATTTTTCACTGCTGCTTTCAAACCTACAAAAACTAATCAACATTCGTTTTTAAGTAATTATGTTAGCCTGGCTTCAGAAAGGCACTAAAAGAACGCGTGTGCCAGAGCCAGACACGTCAACCGAGGTCCAAGTCCAACCAGAAACATCGGGTAGGCTACGAATCATGAGCTTCAAACTTGTTTAAATAAATACATACATTTATGCATGGCTGCGGGAACTAGGGGTGCCGCAGCACCCCTTGACAGCACGAGAATTTAACCGCGGAACCACCACCGCGGAATAGCCCCGCAGTAGCGGACTGGCCATCGGGAGCACCGGGAGAAGATTAACGATGGAAAACCAGGATAAAAAACGTAAGGGTGGAGTTGAATAATAAAGAGAAAAAAAAGACGAGACAAGGTTTTACCAATTAAAAAACAGCAATTTTTATTTTACACAAAGCTCAAAAAACGATTTTGCGCTCAAATAAAGGCCAAAAAAGTTGTCTGGCGCGCATAGAGCGCTCGCATTAAGTAATGAACTCCCGAACTAGCATCACAACAAACACAGACTATGCATGCATTAGCAGGCAGCTGTGGTGGCGTATACGGGGGCTGGTTCTGGTGAGCTGGTCTGGATAAAAGTCCAGGGCCTATTTTTACTCCCAGTCCGTCCCTGCCGCCCCGCAACAGTAGGATTCCTGTGAAATTGGCCTGAAAACGCCTAAACAGCATACCCAAAGTAAATTGAAAGCTGTTCTTGAACCATTTGTAAATGGTCTCTTTTGAAAGGTGATACTCTGAAGTTATTTCCCCTGTTGTCAGACCCCTGTCCTACTGGTGTTGAGTAATGGAAGCTTGAACACAAGGAAAGTGAAAGTTTCTATTTCCGCCTATATTTTGTTTTGAAAACCTGCCACCTCTAGGCCTGAAGAGGCCTAGAGGTGGTATGTATTAGTAGGAAGACAGAATTGGACCACAGCTTGAAGCCTAACCCAATTCAAATCAAAAGTCAAACATAATACCACAATATATTCATATTTGACACAATCCAGTACATCCAGGCGTTTTCTAAAAGGGCCTTTTGGAGACTCCAGAATTACCCTTTTAACCAAAGTCAAATACTTCGGATAAAAAGGTATTATTTTTCATAATTGTTATCTCTAATGAAAGGTGGTACTTAGAACTATCATATATAATAGCTAAATCCCTCATTAGTATTACTGAAACACAAAAACTGAAGCATGAACACATTGGAGTGCTTTATCTGATTCCCAGGATTGGCGCACAAAGAACACTGATTCTGTCAACCATATTGCGCAATAAACTTTTATTTTGAAGGCTCCACAGATACATAGTATATGGGGTATTAGCATTTACAGCTAGCCCTCAGCTACAAGGCTAACAAGCTAATTTCAGAGCCCGTCAAAGCCAGTTTGAGAAATTTGTTTAGAACGAGTGTGTGTGTGGGGGGGGGGGGGCTGTCAACGGGGCATGGAAGCTCCAATTGGGTCAAACAAGGTGTCAATCGAAAGGGCAGAGTGTAGCGGACATTTTAAGACCATCCACTCGTAAGTACTCGAACCACATCTCCTCCTATGAGCGATAGTGCGTGAGAGACTGAAATTAAAATAATTGGCAAAGGAAGAATGAAGCAACAAGATCGTGGATATAATTCATTGTTTGGACAACTACTCGACCAGTGGCGAAAATCTGCTATCAACTTTGGGGGGGACAATTATATGACACTTTCTCAAGAGCAATTTCTGAGGGGGACACCAAAATGACTGCTGTAACACAGCCTACATTGTAATATGTTAAATGTATATTGAGGAACCATAATTAATACTCCTGGATCATTTATAGTTAGTAACTGAAGGGTTGTCTCAACTTGTTCAAATGTAGTTATAGTAGTGTTTCTTATCAGTCAAGTATGAATGCAGGTGTACAGTATTTACAACCAGCAATACCAAGAAAGGCCAGTATGTACTGTACACTGTATGGGTGCAGTTTATGTAATTACAATGGGCATGGTGCAGTCTCATCTAAAATAATCTCAATTGAACCATCATAAAGTCGGGGGAAATCCCAAAACCATTTCTCTTGAAATGTCAACACTTTGTTGGCAAGAGTCTGCGGTTCTATAAATTGTGGGTGTGGCTGATATGGTGCCACCACTGAGGTGACTAGACAGTGCTGTGCCACTGTCTCCTATACTGGTGCTGCTGGCAAAAAGGTTGACCCCCGGTTCTGCCATGGCTGTGACACTATCATCTGAAGTCTCTCCCTGGCTCTTTCCCTTTCACCACCCTCACTGACTCACAGTCTGTCTCCTAGAAAAGAAATAAGATGTTTGCCATCCTCCTAACTACCAGTACCCAATACTACACAATTAATCACAACAACAATACCATTGCCTCAAATTAATCTTGGTTCAGTCACCAGTTTAAGTAGAGAGTGGGGGTATCCATGGCATTGTCCAATTATGTCCCTATTTTACAAGTCTAAAGAAGAGAACCCGTCATGTTGCCAAACAAGAGACACAACAAACTTATTTGAGCACATTTCACATCATTTTTATGAACATTTTATCAACTAGTCTTTGAAATTAGGCCACTAGGGTTCTTTCTTTGCGTTTTGGTGTCCTGAAATGCTCTGATGTCCGTCTTTCTTTTTTCTGCAATTTTTCTAACATGCTGTCCGCACACACAATGTACAGGTTATTTACAGTAGGAGATGGGCTTTTATCATTTATTACCATTCTTCTAGAATAGGCTTCGATCTACCAAATAGCTAGACAGTCAGTTAGGAAAGGTGAAACGGATTGCATTGACTTGGTTTTATATTTGGCTGGCTTCCCAGAATAGCTGAATATGCAGCTAGCGAGCCCCAATTTCGTTTGTGTGGTATTTGCCATAATCTTTGTTATAGCCAGTTTACTCCAGATCGGCACACAGGTCTTCAAAGTCCCTAGAGATGATTTAGCTTTTGCAACGAGACCATTTAAGATAATTATGACAATGGTAGAATATAGTATAGTTCTGTTCAGTATCGCTAAGCATGGCAAATGGATTTAGAAGAACTACAATATCCGTGCTGATCTTGGATTAAATTGACGATAGCAAAGTTTCCATCTTTTGACGACGCCAAATGGAATAGTGCTAGCTAATGTTTTCTCTATCGGTTTGTTTGCTAGCTATGCAAATGCAGCTAGCTTAGTGTGTGTGAACCCTGCCAACATAGTGAAATCGCTATGGTGCGATTAACTGGATTAATTTCACGTTAGCCACGTGCATTTCAAAAGGTAGACACTCAAGTCACCTTGTCAGATATTACAACTACTTACTGGACATCAGCCACCAACGACACAAACATACTGTCCGATTTTCACACACGCACCTGCATCACTGCTGAGGGCTGGGGCTGTGGATCAAACCATTGTGTGACCAAGGGCGGGGTTCGAAATCTTTTTAAACTTCAAAAAGCGCCATTGTGTCCATAATCAGCAAAGCTCTTTCATTGCATATTATCAATGTTGTTGGAATTACATAGTTATGTTTACAGTGATTTATTGGGGGGGACAAATCATATTTTTCCCAGGATTGGGGGGGTCCCCCCTGTCCCCCCCGGGATTCCTGCCCATGTACTCGACATGGTTAGATACTTTGGACCTTTGGGAATGTAAGCAGGTGAGGTTTTGATGGGTTGTTTGCATACCTGGACCATTCCGAAGTAATGGTAGGTAAGTAGGGGAGACTGGGGACAGTCGCAACACTTTTTACATTTCTCTCAGTTTCTCAGAGACTATTTGGACTAGACCAACCAAATTTGTATATATCAAACTTGCATCTGTCTGCTAATTACCCATACCATTTAAAGATGATTACATATGACATATCGTTCACAGTATTCATTTGAATGGAAGAAGCCAGATGTTGCAACTGACCCCAACCCAGGGGACAGTTGCAACAACAATCAGGGGCAGTTGCAACATGTTAAAAGTACCTTAAGTTTCACTAATTAACTTTAGCTTTTTGTCTCAATGAGCATAGAATTCTGAAAATAATAACTGTGTTACTATAATATTATCGTATTATTTATTTATACAATAATATTATTGTATTATTTATTTATTTTGTCATATTTATCAAATAACAGTTATTGAGTTTTGTTCATGTGTACAACATAGGCCTACATAGATTCAGTATGCAGGTGTTACAGATGCTATTCAATCTCTCCATATTTCACAGGCAAGAATTGAACAATTTGCAATGCAACAAAATTTTATTAACCCTTGTGTTATCTTCGGGTCATTCTGACCCATCAGTCGTTGTGACCCACCGTCGTATTGCGACAACTTTACCGCATACAAAAACAAAGTAAAGCAATTTCTTTTAACCGTTGGGCTGTCTCAGACCCCCCACATTGCGAAGGTTAAAATACAATTATTTTTATTTGTTTTTGTATTGGGTAAAATTGGGTAAACACAACGATGGTTCGTTATGAACCTTTGGGTCATGTGACCCGAAGGCAGCACAAGGGTTAAACATGTATTTATTGTACAAAACTGCAACTGTTTTAAAACTGATTCTCTGTCTTTCACTCTCTTATATAGGCTACATAATTCTCTTGTTAAAATGTGTTTTTCCTCGCATATTTATCTTACCTCTTTGGGATTTAACCCATAGTATAAGTCAGCTGCTCTTTTTAAATACTCTCTGAGTTTCCTCTCTTGGTCCTCTGAGAACACTTTTCTGCTGGTCCAGTACCCTGCTCTTGGTAGCTTATTTGATCCCTGGGCTGTAAGGTTCTCTCTTTTTTTATGGAATCTGTATAACGTGGTGTGACAGATGGCAAAGTCCTTGGCCCTGCCCTGACTGACCTGCCCTCATCCCTGATTATATTTGATGCTCGTTCCAAAATATTGAGGGGAACCCCTCTGTTAGTCACCCTCTTCCTCACTCTTGGCATACTGAAAACAAACTAAATGACTTGTTTATGTTGAGAAATACTGTTGTGTGGTCTGTTTTGATATTGCTGCTTAGCTAGGGGACAGTTGCAACAACTTGTTGCAACCGTCCCCAATCAAGCAGCCATGACAAAACATAATGTGCTAGCTAGCCACACTGACATTGACACATGCTAACCATGTCACTTCGAAGTCAACAAAACAATAATTCAAACTAAGTACGTTTTGATTAATTCATACAAACGGTCAGGACAGTATGACAAAAATAAACTTAATGAAAAAATTTACTTTCATACCTCCAAAACTAGTTTTGTCAATGAATGCAGCAGCAGATCTCGAATGTGTCTTATTTCTTCTTGGTAGTGGGAGGGATCTAACTGTGCATGTGCAGTATGAGTGTCATCACTCTAGCATGTTTCTGATTGGAGGAATAAGACTTGTTGCAACTGCCCCTTGTTGCGACTGTCCCCAGTCTCCCCTACAACCTTTTCCTCTGGTTTTGTTGATATATTGGTGGGAGTCAGGTGGCCTGACTGACAGGGAAATGACGTTGTGTCCTTGGGAAAGGCACTTCACCCTACTTGCCTCGGGGGGAATGTCCCTGTGTAAGTCGCTCTGGATAAGAGCGTCTGCTAAATGACTAAATGTAAATTATGTTGCTTGATATTCAAAAGAAAACGTTTATTTTCATTGGCTGAAGAACCAACAAAGTGTTCTGATAAGTAAGACTTGGTATATAGGCCACACCCATTAGTGTGGAAGGGAAAAAAGGCTTAAAGGCTATTGATAATTTGCATGTCGATGTCACAGGCCAGGAATAACCATAGATAATTGTTCATTCGATACACCTGTGGCAAATTAGATAGGGAGCATTGGATTGGCTGTGTTCTGATATATAATACTGCAATGGTTGTTTGTGAGGGGAGGGTGGTTCGCCAGGCATGCTGACTGACGTATGTTTATTCTTTCCCTGGGGATCGGCGCGAGAATCGTGCCTTTTTAGCGCTGCTTGAAAATAGACACAATGGAGTTGGACATTCTACCATGCTCCCCGTAAAACGTCTGAGACTGTGAAAGACGGACACCACGCCCGACGTTCTCGACTGCAAGCTGTCACCGCCTGTTGGCGTAGCTTTGGGCGGCGTCGCTGCTCGGGACACAGTGCCACTCCGTGGACCGGACGCTTTGGGAAAATGCCAGGCTGGTATTGTTGCTAATTAAGGAAAGACTCTACTTTGTGTTGGGCGGTTGTCATTTGGGGAGTAATTTTTATTGTATTGGATCTAACTTTGTAATAAAGCATTATGTGAGCCATTACCTGTCCTGGTCATCCGTGTTGGGGTTGTGTGCTAGAGATTTACAAACCCTGTAGTGGGTGGAGTGGTCAAGGCTTGTCCTATTAGTGGGCAGGCACTTGACATCGACGTAACAATTACCTCATTAGATAACTTTATGAATCTCAAATTTCAGGCAATGTGAAGCAGGGGCGGATCTACTGGGGTGGCATGGGGTGGCAACTGCCACCCTAAATATAGCCTTGCCACCCCAGCTGCCACCCCTGTTGGCAGCTTTGAAAACAAAGAAAAGTTGTGGCTCATCGAACATATGCAAGAGCGAATTTCTAATATCCGACTGCAAGCGAATGCAGCGCAAGACAACTCCACCCACCCTCCCCACTCCACCGAGTTGGACATTTGCGAGAGAGAATTTCTAATATCCCACTGCAAGTGAATGCAGCACTAGACGACTCCAACCCCACTCCGCAGAGTCGGACATTTGCGAGAGCGAATTTCTAATATACAAGCCCAAACACATTTTTCACATTTTCTGCGGTTATTCAAACTGAAAACCTGCGGAATTCCGATAGCCTTCCTGGCTAAAGATGAAAACTCCCTGGCCCTGTCTATTCCTGTTATTTTGGTTGATAAGTGTTTCCGTGTCAATTCTTCAGGGCTGAATCTGGGCATTTTTGACTAACGTTTTAATATTGGCTAAAGTAGCTGGTGTAACGTGAAGTTACTGTATCAGTTTCAGGGTTGACATACTTCCTTGATTGCTATCACAGACCTACTACCTACACTGATGGCAATGGGCTCTGTTTACAGGTTAAATATTTCGAAAGAATAGACGTAATGAGTTGACAAGTTTATTAAAATTTTTCCTCAGACCAATGCATTCTATTTGAAATTCCGCAGGTTTTCGTCGTAATTCTGCGCTCGCGAATTACGTTTGGGCCTGCTAATATCCCACTGCAAGTGAATGCAGCACTAGATGACTCCAACCACCCTCCCCACTGCGCCGAGACCGAGGTGAAATCAGTTTTATATTCGAGATTCAACAAACATTCATATTCGTACCTCCGTTCAGGCGCCGTGTCATATTTAGGGACCGGGGTAAAGAGTAGAGAGCCTAAATGCAGAAAAACCTAGCAGACATTTGAATACACACAATTTTCAGTGTTTCTTCAATATCTTTGTCAAAATCGACCATATAAACTTCAAACTTGTTGCACATTCTTCTACTACTAGCTGACCAAGTTGTCCAACCTTCGGTTTGGTGATACAGTTTATTATTGATTAACCA
The DNA here is from genome assembly GCF_963692335.1 of Osmerus eperlanus. Classification (NCBI taxonomy): domain Eukaryota; kingdom Metazoa; phylum Chordata; class Actinopteri; order Osmeriformes; family Osmeridae; genus Osmerus; species Osmerus eperlanus. The sequence goes on from NC_085024.1 coordinate 7,798,582, forward strand.
ATATCCAATAAATCAATGAAAACACTTTTGAAACAATTTTTCAGTGTTTCCTCAATATCTTTGATTTAAGGCTTTAATAGTGTTCCATAATAATGTAGTGTAATGTTGAAGTTAAAATGTCTTAATTTGGGGGCATTCCAAATAAACATTGATTCCAAATAAACATTTATTAATATGACTGCAATTAAATCAGCATATATATACTTCTGCCATGTGGGTGCCACCCCTCAAAATCTCCTGCCACCCTCTTGCCACTCCATGAATATTTTTCTAGATCCGCCCCTGATGTGAAGGCAAATTAAGGTTTCTTCGCAGCCAGGTACATTAAATCTACTTCCATGCATCTAAAAACTGATGATCACATGAAAGCATTTATGGGGTTTTCCTTCATCTTTAAGTATATATTTAGTCTCATGTGTTAGCATGTGAAAAATAAAGCTTTTTGACACAAAACCACTGTATTCCTAACAATTGATTTGTCAACGGCTAAATGATCTCTCCACAAACGACGAGCCCTCAGTCTCACCATTATGACCATTGACTGTAAAACGACAGCTGCTCAAAAGTGAAGCCAAATCATGAGACAATGAGCCAAAAAAAAAAATCTAAGTACTTTTTTTCAATTATGGTTTCTGCCCTTTAAGTAGTTCTCATCACGCTGATGTCTGTTCAAGTGCTAATTTTTCGGATCAGTTTGTTTTTAATTAGTTATTTGACTATATAAAAAGGGGTTAGTGTGTGCTTGCGATTGGGTTGGGCGAGTGTATGGGTGGGACCCTGATTCCGCGGCTCCACCACCCAATCACTACTGCGCAGACTCTGGCTCCAAATGACATCACCAGCGCAAGATGGCAGCACCCGTATCCAGGATATTTTGGCTTCATTTTGTACAGTGGAAGGAAGCATTCTTTTTACAGTCTGTGATTACGACGTTCTGGGAAGATGAATATCATGTCATATTTTGAAATTGCAAAAACTATAGTACCAACATATATCAACTTAAAAAACGCAGAAAATGCGTTGGAATGCTGAAAGCTGAAAAAAAAAAGGAGCTTTGATCCATCCCCCCTGTCCGCTGACCCCACTCAGCAACTGCAGGGATGCGGTCAGACGTCAGAGTCAGATGGCTGAGCGGTGAAGGAGTCGGGTTAGTAATCTGAAGGTTGCCAGTTCGATTCCCAGCCGCGCCAAATGATGTTGTGTCCTTGGGCAAGGCACTTCACCCTACTTGCTTCGGGGGGAATGTCCCTGTACTTACTGTAAGTCGCTCTGGATAAGAGCGTCTGCTAAATGACTAAATGTAAATGCGAGGGGCCTGATAACCAATAGAGGAGGTGATAGGATTGGGTGAAGGAGAGAGGGGGTGAGGATACAGATTCCGAATGTTTGGTATATAGACTAAAAAGTTATTAAATGATGCACCTCATCACATTAGATACATATAGAATTCCTTCAACAGGGCTTTTATTTTGAAGTTGTATATGTGTGTGTGTGGGGGGGGGGGCAAAAAATATGTCGGAGATATGCAGAAGCAGAATGCTTTAAAGGGGTCATTGATTGCAGAACCGAATTTACCTTGTCACAGTTGAATAACGACAGTTCAGTGGGTAAAATGGACATACAGTGAACCTCAAAGTCCATTGACACCTCTTTCCTATGTAAATCTCACATTTGAAAAATGTAGCTGAACAACAGTAGGTCAGTTTGGTGGCTCCACCTTTTTTGGCTGTGGTCTGTACCTTGGTCACGCCCCAAAATTTGCTGCACGCTGCTCTGTGTACTTCCACAGAATTACAAAGAAGAACGTTTTTCTAGCATATTGAAAATGGACTATGGTTGTAAATGAAGTGTTCCAGGCTGCACAGGGAATGCTGACACTTTTCAGAGTCTTCCGAAGGAAACAAAAACTCGACGGGCTGTGATGTTTGTCTATGAGAAGATCCCTGTGCAGTTCGACCCTCAATTACACATTTGCTGGAACCATTTCACCAAGGACAGTTTTGAATGAAATCTTTGGACAATTTAAAGAAGAATTTCCTAAGCCGCTGTTGCTGAAAAGAGGTGCTGTTCCACACACAAACGCAAGCTGTAAGTATGATTTTGTCGATAACAGTTAGCAATGCTACGTCTCCTGTATCTAGCATAGGTAGAATGCTAAATACATTTCTAAACACATCAACATACCTTACTTAGTAAATGACTCTAGCTAGACTGTAGTCGGCATTAGAAGGGAAGCTTCCAAAAAATTGCCAGAAAACGAATAGCAGTCTAGCCTATTGCTTACGCCTGTCAAGATTATCTATTTGAAATAACTGGAGAAAGGCAGGTGCTAGATACAGGATACGTTAGCATTGCTAATAACTGTTACCAACAAAATCATACTACAGCTTGCGGTTGTGATGAACATAAGGTCGGAACGCACCTCTTTTCAGCAACAGCAACAAATCTTGCTTTACATTGTTTCTCCAGCAACCTATGGGTGCTGACCTACTTCCGCTCTCCGGTTTTGTGTTTCCTGTTCAGCGGCTAACCTCTACTAGCGTATATCGACAGAGAACATTACATTGATTACATTGATTACAATAAGTTGTGTTTAATTGTTAACATGAGCTCAGGTTCAACTTGTGCCGTTGTTGGTTGCCATAACAATTCCAGAAAATTTAAAATTTTGTCAGAAACGTCTTGCTTCGAACATAAACAACTTAGAAAAAATTGTCCGTGTCCATGGCCGTATGCTTTGCACTGCATGCCAAGGACTGAGGAACGCAAAACAGCATGGCTTGCAGCCTTGAAACTTAAACACCCTCCAAAGAAAGTATATGTTTGCTCTTTCCATTTCTTTAAAAAAAATCCAACCGAACGGTATCCTGATCCGGAGCTTATCTGGGCTACGACCGACCACCTCCGAAGACGAGGAGAAAGCTAGTCCTGTGTCGGAAACGGCTAGCAGCAGCAATGAAGACATCGAAGGCAGACCTCGTAACTTAAACTGTAACTTTACGGTTATTCCATGTTTTATGCAGCAATATATATATTTATTTTAAGAAATGGAAAGAGCAAACATACACCAATTCTTGGGAGGGTGTTTTAGTTTCAAAGCTGCAAGCCATATATAAAGAAAACGTTACAGACGTTAGGGTTCTGCTTAAGTACTTACATGCTGATGTAATGTCAGTGTTGTATGAGCTCATAGAAATTTTCATTCGTCACGTGTTTCACTCATTATCAGTTCATCCCTATACTCCTACTCCAATACATTTCAAAAGGCGAATATTATAGCCTACTTGTACACCACTACAATTATTTGAGAGCTTTAGTTGCTAGTTACCTTTTCAGTTTTAGATAATTAATACAAAATGTACATTTACTGGTCAATTATGACATGTTGTACTTCTAGTGTTTACTTTCCTACTGTGTAACTTTGGCAATACTTTTGTTTTGGTCAGACTGCTCAGCGGGAATTTTCCCCCTGTCCTCAACTGCTTCAGACCAGATCAGCAACTCAAGTTCTGCAACTCCCATTCACCAACAGTTACACTCAGTACATACACAGTGGGAGGACCCTGCCCGACAAGATCATGATTACTGCAAGGCAGCCAGCAGAAAAGATGTGCAGGATAAGATGACTTAGTGTGATGACATTGCCTACTTTTTGCTTCAACATAACGCAGATGCTTTGCTCTACACTGGTCTAGATCTAGAAACATTTGACATTTTTGCATCAACACTGGAAGGACATGCCAGTAATTCATTTACAATGCCTGTTTGAGATCAAGTTCTCATGACACTTATGAAATTAAAAACTAACCGTGTAATAGGTGATCTAAGCAGACAGTTTCATGTATCACTGAGCATGGCTCATGCTGTATGTTTAGCATTATTGACACTGACTGGGCTCTACTGCTGCCTTCAAAAATATAAAGCTGCTGTGTTTCTTCAACAATACTGTACCTATTTTGTTACTATGCAAGTAAGTATAAGCTTCTGTGCTTTTGTAATTACGCAATTCTTCGCCATCAACACCTTCAGAAAATAAATGGTAATTAACAACGTCGATGTAGCTAACATCGGGCCATTGCTTCATGTCATCTAGCCACTCCGTCAGACGGGATGGATGAGGGACTGTTACGGTACTGTCGTCACGACTTGTTCAAAAATCCATGGTGTGTATCTACCTCCATTTGTGCTTCATCCATTGAGAAATACCGGCTTTTACAGCAAACAAGATCAAAAAACTACAAGCTATCAAACGTACACAAGCTTCGAACCGGAAAAAGACAACCGGCTTCCGGTTGAAACCCGCTATGAATCATGGGTAAATTCGCTAACCAGGAAAAAGGTGGATAGACAAACATCATGCCCGTCTAGTCAATGTGAGCTAGACTGTAGCTCATCTGCTTTTTAATAACGCCGATTTGCAAGGAATGCAAGAACAGCTAGATAGCGAAAAAACCTAGACTGTAAAACTAGTTGGGTGTGCTCAAGCCTTCGGCGAGAGCACAACCTTTGTTCTCTCACATATATATTTGGGTGTGCTCAAGCCTTCGGCGAGAGCACAACCTTTGTTCTCTCACATATATATTTATTTATTTATTATTGTTTATTTTCGCCCCCCTAAGGATCAGTCAATATTTGGACTACATACACAACGGCGGTGTCAAAAGGTTCGTCTTGGTAGCGATTGCGTTGGTTGTATTTTTATTTACGTTCCGTTGCATGGTTTAAGTAGAAATTGCGTTTTTGTGGTGAAAAGTGAAGCTAACGGTGGCTAATTTGCTAGCCACAGTCACTGACGTTACTAACGTCACTACGTCACTAACGTCACGAAAACACACGTGACTACCTGTAGCAGAACATTCGTTTTACATCTGTTAACTTGGGGGATAGCTAGGCTAACTATAGCTTTACTGCAAGGCAGCTGCAGGAACGCCACAAGCAAAGAGGCCAGGGTGATAACTATTTACTCATTTTACTTTGTGATGTGAAACACAATTATGAAATGTAATGTACAATATTAGCTGATATTATTAAGGAAGGGGCCCACATCTACTTTTGGAAACGGTAGTCTACTATTTCACTGAAGCATTAGCATCATGACATTAGCCTCTGTTGCCCAGGCAACACATACTACAGTGGTCTATGATGCATCTGTTTTCAATCTTTCAAATCTTTCAAAATAAACATTCCTCACAAATACATTTTCGTTGTAGGATTTATTATGACATTACATTACAATTAAACGATTTGTGGGTGAAATTATCATTACCTGTGGTTTCAAACCAGTGTAGCTCACTGCAACGCTGTAGCCTACGCGAGACACTACAAAAACATCTACACAACATGTTCGGCACTCCCCTTACCTAAATCAAAAGTCTAACTACTAACCTGAACTTCATTGCCACAGCCTAAACTTTGTCAATCTGTTCATGAAAATAATTAATTTCAGCCTAAACCGTACAACGGAACGTTAAATCCAATTCAACCAACACAATCGCTACCAAGACAAACACAGCAGTAGTCTAGTACTGTACTGTAGTAGTAGAATTTACCGGGGCAGCTTCTCCACACAGGGCTATATCGCATTTTGCGTTGTTACTGACAATGATCGCTACCAGTGAGCTTTTTATGAATGAGCGATTTTCCACTAAATAAATGTCAAGCTTATTTACGTTTTTGGGGGCATATTTTCAGTTAGCAGATGGTACTGTTTGAATCGCGATTCCATCTTCTACTGCCGGTAACGTCGTAGAATAATCTTCAAAGGGGGTTCTTTATTAATGAATGAATGCAATATGAGTAGGCTAAATGCCTGAAAATATCACGAGAAGGGAAAACTTAAAAGGACATTTAAGTCATAGAGATTAGGTCCATTTTTACACCGGTCTGCCAAATTTATTCGTTTTGATTCAGCTATGAGGCTACCTCTTGCAGGGGAAATGAGAAGACATCATATTTAATTCTACACTTCACTCGTATTTTCAGTTGTAAATGAGCAGCACAAAAAAAATGCTTTTAAATCTATGTAATGTTTATAAATAATAAGTATGCATTTTAATATAAAATATACAGATATATCAGTTGTAAAAATGTCATTCAAAAACGGACCCCTGTGCAACCGACGCAAGCAAGCACACCCTACAATTTCCCCAGAAATTGTTCCCTCTAGTATTATTTATTGTGAGAATGCTGTTAAGCATTCTCACTATTGTTTTCCTGTTTCTCTTTATTATTGTGAGAATGCTGTTAAGCATTCTCACTATTGTTTTCCTGTTTCTCTTTATTATTGTGAGAATGCTGTTAAGCATTCTCACTATTGCTTTTCAACTTCTCAGTTCTTCCGCCGTTTTTTGGCCTTTAACTCGTTCTGCATACTTTAACCGATTCCTACAACTTTTGTATCAAAACGTTCAGCTCCTTCAGGAGATGATGGCTATGACTTTTGGTATTTCTCACTTTTATACTTTTTAAGACATTAAGGTTTTTGTGCAAATTATTCTCCCATTAAAAGTAATGGTAAATCCTTTCAAATCATTAAAAAGCTTCCTCCTCTTTCAAACGTAACTACTTCAGCTTACTTTCAGCTAGAGACACCATTCAACCTTTAAAATGTTCACAAGACATTCAGCTATTCCCAAATGATTCAGCTTTTTCAAATGTTCAGCCAATTTTGAATTATGACAGTTTGAAATACATTAAAATGTTTGCTCCTTCTTGATTTTTATGAACGAGCAGCAAATTATTCTCCCATTAAAAGTAATGGTAAATCCTTTCAAATCATTAAAAAGCTTCCTCCTCTTTCAAACGTAACTACTTCAGCTTACTTTCAGCTAGAGACACCATTCAACCTTTAAAATGTTCACAAGACATTCAGCTATTCCCAAATGATTCAGCTTTTTCAAATGTTCAGCCAATTTTGAATTATGACAGTTTGAAATACATTAAAATGTTTGCTCCTTCTTGATTTTTATGAACGAGCAGCAAATTATTCTCCCATTAAAAGTAATGGTAAATCCTTTCAAATCATTAAAAATCTTCCTCCTCTTTCAAACGTAACTACTTCAGCTTACTTTCAGCTAGAGACACCATTCAACCTTTAAAATGTTCACAAGACATTCAGCTATTCCCAAATGATTCAGCTTTTTCAAATGTTCAGCCAATTTTGAATTATGACAGTTTGAAATACATTAAAATGTTTGCTCCTTCTTGATTTTTATGAACAAGCAGAGTGTGCCACTCTGCTTGCTGCTCTTTTTCTGATATTCAACTAATTTGTCAAACAAATTCCTCTAACGTTCATATAGTTTAACTTACAGAAACAAGTTATACCTTAAAATGTAGGAAAAATTGTCCTCTTTCAGCCAATGTAACTACTAAATAGCTCACATTTACAGATTTTCAGCTATGAGCCTTGAAGCGAGAGCAGCCTTTCAAATTCTCTCACTAACTTCAATGGAGAGGTGAGTAAAATCAGTCAGAGAAAGCAAGAAGGAACAAGATTTTGAAACTGCCGATAGAGTCGTATTTCTGACTGCACAGACATATAAAGAATACCTCTGGTTTCGGCAGAGTCTTGGGTCTCGGAAAATATCCTTATATTTTGGATTGGACGTACAGTTTTGCGTCTAGGTTATCTTGTTTGAGGTGTGGATTCTAGCTACATTTCTCTTATTCTCTGCCCTCAGCGCGTTAGCAATCATAGCTGCACCATCACCGTAACGACAGACACGCACCACTCAGTCTCTCACACAGGTGATTGGTACGTTTACTTGACCATGAGAAACACGATTACTAGCAATTGTCGGTTTATGCCAATAATACGATTACTCCGTTTACATGTGTAATTAGTTATGCGATTACTCAATAAACGCGTCTACATGATTCTTTTTTATTAATCGTTGTATGCTCCACGGACAAAACTTGCACCATCATCCTTCTGCAACAAAGTGTCGCCGTGTCTTCCTGTATCGGCCCTACTGCTGTATGTTTCATTCCATCAACACATTGAATCCAACTAAGAAAGCCGAGTAAACGCATAGGCTACATCTGCTACTGCTAATACTATCCCAACTATAATTTAATCTGTTAAAACGATAATATTCTTGTTACGACTAGCTAGCCTACTTCTTCTTCTGTTTAACAGTTCAGCTTTCAGCTTCTCCCACATTGTAGGCTATTTTAGCTCTTAGCTTTGTTAAGATGATGCAGTTCAGCTTCCACACTGCCTCTTTTGTGTGACTCACACATTTTTGAAATTCATTTCAGCTTGCGGGTATTTTCTCATTTCTCACTTTTATACTTTTTAAAATATTAAGGTTTTTGTGCAAATTATTCTCCCTTTAAAAGTAATGGTAAATCCTTTCAAATCATTGTTGGAATGCTGCTCCAGTCCCTTTCAAAAATACCTTTCGGTTGCTTTGAAGCTTCAGCTTATAACTTTCTACTAAATTTTCACTATTTTCAGCTTTTTTAGCATGGTCAGCTATCCCCATTCAGGTTTTCAGCATTCTCACTGCTGTTTCGCAGGAACAGCCGTTTCTAGTTGTGAGAATGCTGTTAAGCATTCTCACTATTGTTTTCCTGTTTCTCTTTATTATTGTGAGAATGCTGTTAAGCATTCTCACTATTGTTTTCCTGTTTCTCTTTATTATTATATCAACTTCTTAGTTCTTCCGCCGTTTTTTGGCCTTTAACTCGTTCTGCATACTTTAACCGATTCCTACAACTTTTGTATCAAAACGTTCAGCTCCTTCAGGAGATGATGGCTATGACTTTTGGTATTTCTCACTTTTATACTTTTTAAGACATTAAGGTTTTTGTGCAAATTATTCTCCCATTAAAAGTAATGGTAAATCCTTTCAAATCATTAAAAAGCTTCCTCCTCTTTCAAACGTAACTACTTCAGCATACTTTCAGCTAGAGACACCATTCAACCTTTAAAATGTTCACAAGACATTCAGCTATTCCCAAATGATTCAGCTTTTTCAAATGTTCAGCCAATTTTGAATTATGACAGTTTGAAATACATTAAAATGTTGCTCCTTCTTGATTTTTATGAATGAGCAGCAAGCAGTGATATTCAACTAATTTGTCAAACAAATTCCTCTAACGTTCATATAGTTTAACTTACAGAAACAAGTTATACCTTAAAATGTAGGAAAATTTGTCCTCTTTCAGCCAATGTAACTACTAAAGAGCTCACATTTACAGATTTTCAGCTATGAGCCTTGAAGCGAGAGCAGCCTTTCAAATTCTCTCACTAACTTCAATGGAGAGGTGAGTAAAATCAGTCAGAGAAAGCAGAAGGAACACGTTTTTGAAACTGCAGGTAGAGTCGTTTTTCTGACCGCACAGACATATAAAGAATATCTCTGGTTTCGGCAGAGTCTTGGGTCTCGGAAAATATCCTTATATTTTGGATTGGACGTACAGTTTTGCGCCTAGGTTAACTTGTTTGAGGTGTGGATTCTAGCTACATTTCTCTTATTCTCTGCCCTCAGCGCGTTAGCAATCATAGCTGCACCATCACCGTAACGACAGACACGCACCACTCAGTCTCTCACACAGGTGATTGGTACGTTTACTTGACCATGAGAAACACGATTACTAGCAATTGTCGGTTTATGCCAATAATACGATTACTCCGTTTACATGTGTAATTAGTTATGCGATTACTCAATATACGCGTCTACATGATTCTTTTTTATTAATCGTTGTATGCTCCACGGACAAAACTTGCACCATCATCCTTCTGCAACAAAGTGTCGCCGTGTCTTCCTGTATCGGCTCTACTGCTGTATGTTTCATTCCATCAACACATTGAATCCTACTAAGAAAGCCGAGTAAACGCACTCAATGGTAGGCTACATCTGCTACTGCTATTACTATCCCAACTATAATTTCAGCTGTTAAAACGATAATATTCTTGTTCCGACTAGCTAGCCTACTTCTTCTGTTTAACAGTTCAGCTTTCAGCTTCTCCCGCATTGTAGGCTATTTTAGCTCTTAGCTTTGTTAAGATGATGCAGATGATGCAGTTCAGCTTCCACACTGCCTCTTTTGTGTCACTCACACATTTTTGAAATTCATTTCAGCTTGCGGGTATTTTCTCATTTCTCACTTTTATACTTTTTAAAATATAAAGGTTTTTGTGCAAATTATTCTCCCTTTAAAAGTAATGGTAAATCCTTTCAAATCATTGTTGGAATGCTGCTCCAGCCCCTTTCAAAAATACCTTTCGGTTGCTTTGAAGCTTCAGCTTATAACTTTCTACAAAATTTTCACTATTTTCAGCTTTTTTAGCATGGTCAGCTATCCCCATTCAGGTTTTCAGCATTCTCACTGCTGTTTCGCAGGAACAGCCTTTTCTAGTTTTTATTATTGTTTATTTTCGCCCCCCTAAAACTCAGTCAATATTTGGCCTACATACACAACGGCGGTGTCAAAAGGTTCGTCTTGGTAGCGATTGCGTTGCTTCTATTGGAATTTACGTTCCGTTGCATGGTTTAGTCTGAAGTTAAGTTTTTGTGGCGAAAAGTGAAGCTAACGGTGGCTAATTTGCTAGCCACGGTCACTGACGTTACTAACGTCACTACGTCACTAAGGTCACGAAAACACGCGTGACTACCTTTGGCAGAACATTCGTTTCGCATCTGTTAACTTGGGGGATAGCTAGGCTAACTATAGCTTTACTGCAAGGCAGCTGCAGGAACGCCACAAGCAAAGAGGCCAGGGTGATAACTATTTACTCATTTTACTTTGTGATATGACACACAATTGTGATGTGTAATGTACAGTATAAGCTGATATTATTAAGGAAGTACATCTACTTTCGGAAACAGTAGTCTACTATTTCACTGAAGTATTAGCATCATGACATTAGCCTGTGTTGCCCGGGCAACACATACTACAGTGGTCTATGATGTATCTGTTTTCAATCGTTAAAATAAACATTCCTCACATATACATTTTCGTTGTAGGATTTATTCTGACATTAGTAAACGATTTGTTGGTGAAATTACCATTACCTGTGGTTTCAAACCAGTGTAGCTCACTGCAACGCTGTAGCTTACGCGAGACACACTACAAAAACATCTACACTACACAGCTGTTTAGGAAGTCAAACGGCGACAGAACATGTTCGGCACTCCCCTTACTTAAATCAAAAGTCTATCTAACTACTAACCTGAACTTCATTGCCACATCCTAAACGTTGTCAATCTGTTCATGAAAATACTACCAAGACGAACACAGCAGTAGTCTAGTACTGTACCGTAGTAGTACAATTTACCGGGGCAGCTTCTCCATACAGGGCTATATCGCATTTTGCATTGTTACTGACAATGATCGCTACCAGTGAGCTTTTTATAAATGAGCGATTTTCCATTAAATAATTGTCAAGCTTATTTACGTTTTGGGGGGCATATTTTCAGTTAGCAGATGGTACTGTTTGAATCGCGATTCCATCTTCTACTGCCGGGTAACGTCGTAGAATAATCTTCAAAGGGGGTTCTTTATTAATGAATGAATGCAATGAGTAGGCTAAATGCATGAAAATATCATGAGAAGGGAAAAACTTAAAAGGACGTTTAAATCATAGAGATTAGGTCAATTTGTACACCGGTCTGCCAAATGTATTCGTTTTGTTTCAACGATGAGGCTGCCTCTTGCAGGGGAAATGAGAAGACATCCATTTCATTCTACACAGTCACTGACGTTACTAACGTCACTACGTCACTAACGTCACGAAAACACGCGTGACTACCTTTGGCAGAACATTCGTTTCGCATCTGTTAACTTGGGGGATAGCTAGGCTAACTATAGCTTTACTGCAAGGCAGCTGCAGAAACGCCACAAGCAAAGAGGCCAGGGTGATAACTATTTACTCATTTTATTTTGTGATGTGAAACACTTATGAAATGTAATGTACAATATTAGCTGATATTATTAAGGAAGTAGGCCCACATCTACTTTCGGAAACGGTAGTCTACTATTTCACTGAAGCATTAGCATGACATTAGCCTCTGTTGCCCGGGCAACACATACTACAGTGGTCTATGATGCATCTGTTTTCAATCGTTAAAATAAACATTCCTCACAAATACATTTTCGTTGTCGATTTATTATGACATTACATTACAAGTAAACGATTTGTTGGTGAAATTTTCATTACCTGTGGTTTCAAACCAGTGTTGCTCACTGCAACGCTGTAGTCTACGCGAGACACACTACAAAAACATTTACACAGCTGTTTAATCAGAAGGAGGACAGTGTTTTAAAGATATGGCGATTGCGAAGACAGCCAGCGGGTCAGCATATTTTTGTGATTTGTGTCAAACTTGGAATTTGAGTGACACCGCGGCTTGTTTTGACGTTAGCCTCAGTCAGACTCGGCTCGCCCACTGGCAGTGTAGTACTGTGACAGTACTACTGTCTTCAATGCCACAGCTAAACTTTATGTCAAAAGAAACGTTCTCATTTCCGGCGCTTTCAAACAATCAGTGAAATGTGGAGCAACAGCAGCTAGCTTGCCTCTAGCAAACTTATTTTGAATTAGCCATTTTCCCCTACATTAATGTCAAACTTATTTACGTTTTGGGGGGCATATTTTCAGTTAGCAGACGGTACTGTTTGAATCGCGATTCCATCTGAAATATACTGCCAGTGACAACGTTGTTACAGTAGCTTGTTTCAAAGGGGGTTCGCAGCTGTTTCAAAGGGTGTTCTTAATGAAATATGCAATATGAGTAGGCTAAATGCTTGAAAATATCACTAGAAGGGAAAAACGCAAGCAAGCACACCCTACAATTTCCCCAGAAATTGTACCCTCTCTAGTTTAGCTTGCTAACGCAAGAGCATAGAATGTGTGATGATTTAGCCTAGTTTATTGGCAATGGGGCTAACGTTATTTCATGTTCCTGACTGTTTCATTCAAATAAATAAAACGTGTTGTCATGTAAATCTACAATTCATGATGCATGTTTGTCCAAATCTATTTTTCAGCAAGATAGCTAGAGCTAACTGAAGCTGAGTTGAATCACGATAGTTTGTTTGCTAAGCTGTAGTGCTAACGTTACCCACTTAAGGCGATCCTGTTTGCTTCGACAACAGAAGTGGAAACAACTAACGTAATCATTTCAAATGATATCTAGTCAATCTGTTGAAAACAGTGTTGTGTAGACACAATAGATTTATTTGTACGTTTTTATTTCAAGTCTCCACCTTCATGTTTCAGTGAGTGTTGGTAGTGTTGCGTCTTTGCTCCGCAGCTTCATTCGTTGTAAACCAACCAATCAGCGCACAGCTCATGTTCATAAAAGGAGAAAACCTAGCGTTTTTTCCTGGGAAAATTTCACTGGATGTATAAGGGGGCATAGAACAGCACCCGGGCCATTTTCAGCCCAACCAATGTTACATACCCTATTCGGAGACCTTAAAGGTGACATGACATGAAAACTTCACTTTAGGAGGTTATTTAACATTAATATGAGTTCCCCTAGCCTGCCTTTGGTCCCCCAGTGGCTAGAATTTTTGATAGGTGTAAACCAAGCCCTGGGTGTTCTTCTCCCCCTTTGAGAAAATGAAGGCTCAATTGCTCTGTTTGAAAATCTCCTCCTTGTGACGTCACAAGGAGGAACGTTACCTCCCCTCTCTCTGCTTTGCCCGCCCAGAGAATCTGGCCCGCCCATAAGAAACTGAGCTACGACCGTGCAAGTGTTTTTATCTTTGAGAGACATCATGGCTTGCAAACGAACAAAGCATTACATTTGCTCAGTTTGGATGTACAAAGGAAAACTAAAATCTTTTTACAGTTTCTTCATCCGAGCCTCTGAAGACCCAGTGTCTTAATTTTATTTTCTCTGGAAATGCGCCTACACAACTTCTGTTGTAGGCACATTTGTTTTGTATGTCTGCGCCAAACACTTCAGCCACGACTGTTTCCTCAACTTGAGCTAATACAAAACTGGCCTTGCTGAAATTAAATTCTGGATCAGTACTAACTCTCCTTCGTCCAGCTACTAACCTCGGACAAGTAAGTTAACTAATGCTATATCATAAATCTGATTCTGATCATTTTGTAGCTTTACTGTATATGGTTACCTAGCTTGCTACCCTACAAAATGGCTGAAAGGGGTGTATTTATGTAAATGTTCACATTGCCTCAATATGTTTGTGTCAATAAATCAAATATTATTTTGACTGATGGTTTTTCAAACATTATTGGCTTCGAGATGACATCATTCGGAAGTAGTACCATGTGCAATTTCATGCAATTTGACATTGAAATGTCAACTGTTTCTTAACCTTTGACCCAAAGATGACCCAAAGGTAATATTCTGCCATTTCTATTCATAAAATCTCAACAGTTGGTGTGTAGCAGAGAGGATAGAGAGACTGACTTGTGACCTTATGCTCATGAGTTCAAATCCCCATTCAGCCTATTGTTGTTGGCCAAACATGAAGTAGTTTTGCTCTCTTGTTGTCCAATTCTGAGCGAATAGTGTCTTACTGAGTGTACTTCGTGACTGCCATCTGACTGTAAGTAACCAGAGTTTGTTTCATTCATTTGTGTTTAGCTAAAACTTTGTCTCAAGGACAGAGGGTAAGGGTATAGCAGCAAAATTGGTCAATAGGTAGCTAGCTCCGCTCCGTATCCCCCTCCCATTTCTCCTCTATTGTAACATCCTCCCTCCCCCCATTGACGAGTTCTCGTCCCACCCCACTAACACTGCCACCGACACCTTGTTAACCACTTTAACTGCATCACTTGACTCCATCTGTTCCCTGTCAACCAGGCCTGCACGATCTTCTCCCTCCTGCCTGTGGCTTACGGATGTTATTCGTGAAGAACGGTCCACCCTTCGGGCAGCTGAGAGGAGATGGCCCAAGTCCAAAGGCGGTCTGGACCTTGAAAGTATCACTCCCTCCTCAAATCCTTCTCTTCTCACATAACTGGTGCTAAAACCCTCTACTTTCTGGACAAAATTAACTCAGCTTCAAACCCCCACAAAAAATTTTCTACCTCCCCCACCCTTCTTAACCCACCTCCCCCTCCCCCTCCCTCCACCCTGACAGCAGACGACTTCTCCTCCTTC
This sequence comes from Osmerus eperlanus, assembly GCF_963692335.1. NCBI lineage: Eukaryota > Metazoa > Chordata > Actinopteri > Osmeriformes > Osmeridae > Osmerus > Osmerus eperlanus. The sequence continues at coordinate 7,813,674 of NC_085024.1, forward strand.
TTTGAGAAAAAAGTCGCAGACATTAGCAGTCGGTTCCCTAAACCCACCTTTCCTACCCTCTCACCCTCCATGACTGACCCAACTAAATGTCTAAACTCCCCTGTCTGAGGCAGAGATCTCTGACCTCATTCTCTCTCATCGCCCCACCTCCCGTCCCTTTGATCCTATCCCCTCCCCTCTCTTTCAAACCATCTCCCCCTCCATCATAACTTTTCTTCTCCATGTCCTAAACTCCTCTCTTACCTCCGGCACCTTCCCCTCTGCCTTCAAACAGGCTAGAGTTACCCCTCTACTCAAAAAACCCTCCCTTAACCCTGCCGTCCTCCAGAACTACAGACCGGTATCACTGTTACCCTTCTTTTCAAAAACAATTGAACGTGTTGTATCTAACCAACTGTCAAACTTTCTCTCTCAGAACAACCTGCTTGACCCCAACCAATCGGGCTTCAAGACTGGCCACTCCACAGAGACTGCCCTCCTTTCAGTCACCACTGCCCTCCAGTCTGCCAGAGCGGCTTCGAGGTCATCCGTCATCATTCTGCTGGACCTTTCTGCAGTGTTTGATACGGTTAACCACCAGATCCTGCTCTCCAGACTTTCTGAGATGGGCATCACTGGCACTGCACTCCAGTGGATCTCATCCTACCTGTCGGGAAGATCCTACCAGGTCTCCTGGGGAGGCAAACTGTCAGGCCCTCGCCACCTCTCCACTGGTGTCCCACAGGGCTCCGTCCTTGGACCCCTCCTCTTCTCTCTGTACACCACCTCACTTGGACCAATCATCACCTCCCATGGCTTCTTCTACCACTGCTACGCTGACGACACGCAGCTGTACCTGTCGTTCCCCCCGACCGATCCGGGATCTCTCTAGGATTGAGGCCTGCCTCACAGACATCTCCGCCTGGATGACCGAGCACCACCTCCAGCTGAACCTCGCCAAAATAGAACTTCTCATCATCCCAGCTAAACCCTCCATCTCCCACGATCTCTTAATCACCCTGGGATCTGCGACGGTGACCCCTTCATCCTCTGCCAGGAACCTTGGGGTTACCATGGACGACGAGCTCTCCCTCACGGCCCACATTGCTGCAGTCTCCCGGTCGTGTAGATTCACCCTCTACAACATCCGGAAGATCAGGAGATACCTGTCTGAGCACTCCACCCAGCTGCTAGTCCAAGCACTTGTCCTCTCCAAGTTGGACTATTGCAACTCGCTGCTCGCTGGTCTCCCAGCATGTGCAACCCGCCCTCTTCAGAGGATTCAGAACGCAGCGGCCCGCCTGGTCTACAATCTACCCAGACGCTCCCATGTTACCCCGCTCCTCATCTCTCTCCACTGGCTACCTATCATGGCCCGTATCAGATTCAAGACCCTGACACTGACTGTCTCTCCACCTTCAAGAAAAGGCTCAAGACGCACTTGTTCCGGGAGTACTTAGGAATGGTTCGCTTGACCCAATGTTAGTTTCCTCAAGGATCACAATGACTCTTGCTTAGAGACTTGTTGCTCTTGTGGTTAGTGGTAACTAATTAGAAATGTTTGTACTCGCTGTGATATATTGTTATTCTGCATACTTATTGGGTGTGCTTTGCCTTCGGCAAGGGCACAACCTTTGTTCTCTCACATATATATTATTATTATTATGCTTTTTGCCCCCCTAAAACTCAGTCAATATTTGGCCTACATAGACAACGTAGGTGTCCAAAGTTTCGTCTTGGTAGCGATTGAGTTGCTTCTATTGGGATTTACGTTCCGTTGCATGGTTTAGGCTCAAGTTAAGTTTTTGTGGCGAAAAGTGAAGCTAACGGTGGCTAATTTGCTAGCCACAGTCACTGACGTCACTACGTCACTAACGTAACGAAAACACGCGTGACTACCTGTAGCAGAACATTCGTTTCACATCTGTTAACTTGGGGGATAGCTAGGCTAACTATAGCTTTACTGCAAGGCAGCTGCAGAAACGCCACAAGCAAAGAGGCCAGGGTGATAACTATTTACTCATTTTACTTTGTGATGTGAAACACAATTGTGAAATGTTATGTACAATATTATCTGATTAAGTATTAGCATCATGACATTAGCCTCTGTTGCCCGGGCAACACATACTACAGTGGTCTATGATGCATCTGTTTTCAATCGTTAAAATAAACATTCCTCACAAATACATTTTCGTTGTAGGATTTATTATGACATTACATTACAAGTAAACGATTCGTGGGTGAAATTATCATTACCTGTGGTTTCAAACCAGTGTTGCTCACTGCAACGCTGTAGCCTATGCGAGACACTACAAAAACATCTACACAGCTGTAGGAAGTCAAACGGCGACAGAACATGTTCGGCACTCCCCTTACTTAAATCAAAAGTCTATCTAACTACTAACCTTAACTTCATTGCCACACAAATCCAATTCAACCAACGCAATCGCTACCAAGACGAACACAGCAGTAGTCTAGTACAGTACTGTACCGTAGTAGTACAATTTACCGGAGCAGCATCTCCACACAGGGCTATATCGCACTTGGCGTTGTTACTGACAATGATCGCTACCAGTGAGCTTTTTATGAAAGCGATTTTCCACTAAATAAATGTCAAGCTTATTTACGTTTTTGGGGGCATATTTTCAGTTAGCAGATGGTACTGTTTGAATCGCGATTCCATCTTCTACTGCCGGTAACGTCGTAGAATAATCTTCAAAGGGGGTTCTTTATTCATGAATGAATGCAATATGAGTAGGCTAAATGCCTTAAAATATCACGAGAAGGGAAAAACTTAAAAGGACGTTTAAGTCATAGAGATTAGGTCAATTTTTACACCGGTCTGCCAAATTTATTCGTTTTGATTCAACGATGAGGCTGCCTCTTGCAGGGGAAATGAGAAGACATTTCATTCTACACTTCACTCGTATTTTCAGTTGTAAATGAGCAGCAAAAAAAAAATGCTTTTAAATCTATGTAATCTTTATAAATAATAAGTATGCATTTTTATATAAAATATACAGAAATATCAGTTGTAAAAATGTCATTCAAAAACGGACCCCTGTGCAACCGACGCAAGCAAGCACACCCTACCCTCTCTAGTTGGGTGTGCTCAAGCCTTCTGCGAGAGCACAACCTTTGTTCTCTCAAATATATATTATTATTATTATTTTTATTTCTTTTTGCCCCCCTAAAACTCAGTCAATATGGCTAAACTCAGTCAATACGGCCAACTGACGTTGTGTCCTTGGGCAAGGCACTTCACCCTACTTGCCTCGGGGGAATGTCCCTGTACTTACTGTAAGTCGCTCTGGATAAGAGCGTCTGCTAAATGACTAAATGTAAATATTTGGCCTACCTAGACAACCTAGGTGTCAAAAGTTTCGTCTTGGTAGCAATTGAGTTGCTTCTATTGGGATTTACGTTCCGTTGCATGGTTTAGGCTGAAGTTAAGTTTTTGTGGCGAAAAGTGAAGCTAACGGTGGCTAATTTCCTAGCCACAGTCACTGACGTTACTAACGTCACTACGTCACGAAAACACGCGTGACTACCTTTGGCAGAACATTCGTTTCGTATCTGTTAACTTGGGGGATAGCTAGGCTAACTATAGCTTTACTGCAAGGCAGCTAATTTGCTAGCCACAGTCACTGACATTACTAACGTCACTACGTCACTAACGTCGCGAAAACACGCGTGACTACCTTTGGCAGAACATTCGTTTCGCATCTGTTAAGGGATAGCTAGGCTAACTATAGCTTTACTGCAAGGCAGCTGCAGAAACGCCACAAGCAAAGAGGCCAGGGTGATAACTATTTACTCATTTTACTTTGTGATATGACACACAATTGTGATGAGTAATGTAAGTACAATATAAGCTGATATTATTAAGGAAGTACATCTACTTTCGGAAACAGTAGTCTACTATTTCACTGAAGTATTAGCATCATGACATTATAGCCTGTGTTGCCCGGGCAACACATACTACAGTGGTCTATGATGTATCTGTTTTCAATCGTTAAAATACACATTCCTCACATATACATTTTCGTTGTAGGATTTATTCTGACATTAGTAAACGATTTGTTGGTGAAATTACCATTACCTGTGGTTTCAAACCAGTGTAGCTCACTGCAACGCTGTAGCTTACGCGAGACACACTACAAAAACATCTACACTACACAGCTGTTTAGGAAGACAAACGGCGACAGAACATGTTCGGCACTCCCCTTACTTAACCTTTGTGCTGCCTTCGGGTCACATGACCCAAAGGTTCATAACGAACCATCGTTGTGTTTACCCAATTTTACCCAAAACAAAAACAAATAATTTTCTTTTAACCTTCGCAATGTGGGGGGTCTGAGACAGCCCGACGGTTAAAAGAAAATGCTCACTTTGTTTTTGTATGCGGTAAAGTTGTCGCAATACGACGGTGGGTCACAACGACTGATGGGTCAGAATGACCCGAAGATAACACAAGGGTTAAATCAAAAGTCTATCTAACTACTAACCTGAACTTCATTGCCACAGCCTAAACATTGTCAATCTGTTCATGAAAATAATTAATTTCATCTTAAACCGTACAACGGAACGTTAAATCCAATTCAACCAACGCAATCGCTACCAAGACGAACACAGCAGTAGTCTAGTACTGTACCGTAGTAGTACAATTTACCGGGGCAGCTTCTCCACACAGGGCTATATCGCATTTTGCGTTGTTACTGACAATGATTGCTACCAGTGAGCTTTTTATGAATGAGCGATTTTCCACTAAATAAATGTCAAGCTTATTTACGTTTTGGGGGGCATATTTTCAGTTAGCAGATGGTACTGTTTGAATCGCGATTCCATCTTCTACTGCCGGGTAACGTCGTAGAATAATCTTCAAAGGGGTTTCTTTATTAATGAATGAATGCAATGAGTAGGCTAAATGCCTGAAAATATCATGAGAAGGGAAAAACTTAAAATTACGTTTAAGTCATAGAGATTAGGTCAATTTTTACACCGGTCTGCCAAATTTATTCGTTTTGATTCAACGATGAGGCTGCCTCTTGCAGGGGAAATGAGAAGACATATATTTCATTCTACACTTCACTCGTATTTTCAGTTGTAAATCAGCAGCAAAAAAAAATGCTTTTAAATCTATGTAATCTTTATAAATAATAATTATGCATTTTTATATAAAATATACAGAAATATCAGTTGTAAAAATGTCATTCAAAAACGGACACCTGTGCAACCGACGCAAGCAAGCACACCCTACAATTTCCCCAGAAATTGTACCCTCTCTAGTTGGGTGTGCTTTGCCTTCGGCAAGGGCACAACTTTTGTTCTCTCACATATATATTATTTATTGTTTATTTTCGCCCCCCTAAGGATCAGTCAATATTTGGACTACATACACAACGGCGGTGTCAAAAGGTTCGTCTTGTTAGCGATTGCGTTGGTTGTATTTTTATTTACGTTCCGTTGCATGGTTTAAGTAGAAATTGCGTTTTTGTGGTGAAAAGTGAAGCTAACGGTGGCTAATTTGCTAGCCACAGTCACTGACGTTACTACGTCACGAAAACACGCGTGACTACCTGTAGCAGAACATTCGTTTCGCATCTGTTAACTTGGGAGATAGCTAGGCTAACTATAGCTTTACTGCAAGGCAGCTGCAGAAACGCCTGTCGGAGAAATTTAGAATGGAACATTATATTCTGAAAATACTGGTGCTAGCATTCCTTGCCAGCAGAGAACCCTCTCCCCACATGACCTATAGATGACACTAGGCATACGTAAACAAACTGACCTAGGTTGACCATTATCATACTAGAGGTGCAATAAACCTTATCTGTGTTGAATGAATTATATGTTCAAGCCTAGGGTCAGAGAACTCTGTAAGTTCCCACGTGCACGCGCACTCTTTGGGAACGATCATATTGACAGCTGATATGCTGAGGAGGGGACTTCTCACCAATAAAAGGTCTTACCTGAAGACTGGGGAGCTAGACAAACTTTGTATTGCGATCAGACTTTGTCTCCTTGCTGGCAAGCATTAAACTATTGTACTTTCTTTGAATCCAACGACTCTGTGCATTACTTTATAAATAAATTATCCTAACATATTGGTCCTTCGAGCCGGATCTCAACAGCTTTTTCCGCCGTCCAGTGTCGGGACCGAATCCGTGCACGGCAGGGGTTTCTAAATTCCTGATATAAAGACCTTGCAGCTAATTGCTGTTTCATAAAAGGCCGGTCCCACTGGAAGTTGGAAAGAGTGACGAGATTAAAAGAATAGTCTGAGGCACAGCCTCGTTGGAATTCAAGGTAAGAAGATTTGTGTTTTATTTTTACTATGTTCTAAACCGAGAATAACTCGCGCAGTGAGGTCGTTAAAGACTAATCACTGGTTAATATATAGTCGGATGAAAAACTCCGCTGTGAAGTTGTGCACTAAAACTCACAATGGATCCTGACCTGTAAATGTATATTGGTTGAAATTGACACAATAACTGATTGTTATTGTTGATGAATTGGGAATTATAACTTACACATGTTAAAAGGGTTTGAATGCCATTAGAGGGTAGAGTTCTGCATGCATGCATCTGGGTCTGGTGGTAGACACGTGCCTTACAAACGTGTTATTAAATCCTAGCCAAACGAACAGGTTGACAAGGCCTGGGCGACCAGGACTCAGATGTGTGAACAGAAGATAGGACTTTTCAGTGTACAATGCAGAATTTGAACTCTCGATTTTTAAATTAAATTACACGTGCAGTTCTATCACCTACATTTGCTTAATTCAGATCCAGTTGTGAGATAGTGAAGACTAATCACAGAGTCATACCTGCTAAGATGTGGTGCCGGGAGACCGGGAAACAGCGTTAGTAACCTATTTTACTAAGTTCTGTAGAATACCAATGAAGCGGGTAGGCTGCCACAGCCTGTGAGTAGGCTACAGGTAATAAATTACTCCGTGCGCACGTAAAAGATAGTACTAAATTAGTCGATGAGGACTAATTATTAGTCGATGAGGACTAAGTGTATAATTGTGTAAACCGCGGTCTTGTTGTGAATTTAACCATGGGTAATTGTTGTACACGTTGTAAGTATGTTGAGAGCACTGAAGATGCTGAATTTATGCAATTTCGAGGACAGGAAAATGTGAAATATTTGAAAGTATGGAGAACCAAATTCGGATTTAATGGAAACTGAGTGTGGATAGCTGTTCCGCATTAGTTAGAGATATCCGAGCGAAAGGAAGAGGAAATCAGAAAATTGATAAAAAAAACATGGCTTAGAACAGGCGAGAAAATGGTTACAGGACGCACAAAACAGAAAGCCAAAGAAAGAAAGAAATACATTGGCTTTAGAGGATTCTGAGGATATAAATGCGGTACCGTCTAGACGAGATAGGGATCTCGGAGCAGAACTTGACATGCCTCCACAGCAACCCCTACTTCAACCCCCAGCTTATAACCATTGGGTTGATAACGTCACGACTGCCCCAGCACCCAACGAGTTATACCCAGAATTGCAACATACTAGTCCTTTCGGTCGTATGTTAATGCAAGCCTTGCCACTACGTCTCGTGACAGGTACCATTACTACTAGAAGTGGTCCAAAACATAGGTATGGGGTACCGCCAAAAATGTTGCCATTAGAAAAAGAAGCTGGGGAGAATTTAGACACCTTCCCTATGATCCAAGTCCCAAATCCAAATCCTGGGGATGACGGCGATGCAACTATGTATGTTTTTAGACCATGGACAGCCGACGATGTACGGAGAGCTACAGAAGGAATTCCCCATCCAAAAGTTAAAGTACTAGAATTTGTAGCCGGGGTGAACGGCTTAATTGAAAGCTATCGACTTAATGGACTGGAAGTAGAGAGAGCAGCTAGACAGATACTCGGCACAGATTGGTGTATGATATGTGGAGATTTTAAGGGGACTGGCAATGATGGACATGCTCTTGCCCCAGGGGATCCAGCTTTAGCCGTCCAAACGCAAGCGCTTTTAGATCGTATACAAGGACGTTTTCGGGCTAGGCCCGATTGGACGGAAGTTAATAGGTGTGTACAGAGAGACGACGAGGATGTAGATCAATACTATCATCGATTAAAAGAGGTATTTGATAATCATAGTGGCGTACCACCCCCTCAAAATATGCAAAATGACTCGCCTTATGAACAGCAGTTAAAGAATGTGTTCCTAAAGGGATGTCTGCCTCAAATCTCTGAGTTCGTTACTAAGCATATGGTAGATCATCGCACTTCTCGTTTAAATGCTACCCAGGAATATGCCCGTCATGCTGAAAAACATATTAAACAAAGGAAAAAAGCAAAACAGCAGTGTTTTCATTAGATGAAGACGGGACATGCATGTTTGTATTTGACAGTAATGTAGGTAGAGAAGGAGTCAGGGGCCGAGGAAGAGGCAGAGGCAGAGGGGGAAGAAGTATGGAAAATAGACCAGGCTGTTGCTTTGTATGTGGACAAATGGATCATTGGGCAAAAGATTGTAGACATAGAAAGCGGAACTCCTCGCCAGGAGAAAAAGAACAAGCATGACTAGAGAGTGAAGAAGATGAATTAATGGAGAGATTGGGGAAGTTAAAAAAATTTAAAAGCAAACGAACAATTGACTTGGGAAGACAGTGTTGAGGACGGAGAAGAGATGGTTTTAAATATTGAACATGTAAATATGATGTTACAAAAGGAAGAGAGACCAGAAATTGTGCTGATTGTAAAAGGGACAGAGGTGAAGTTTTTGTGTGATTCTGGAGCGGCTAGAAGTTTAATTCACCCAAGTGACGTCCCTGGAGTTTTGAAAACGAATTCCTGTGTTTATGTGCGATCGGCTAGCGGGCTGATACACAAAGAGGGCTTATCTGCATTAACATGGCTAGAGGACCCGGAGACAGGAAAAAGTGTGCAATGCCAATTTGTGCTGTCTAATGCCTGCCCATGTAATTTGTTAGGGAGAGATATGATGCAAGCATTGAACATTGCAGTGGTGCCGACCCAAAGAGGTGTCAAAGCATTAAGAATACATGACAGTAATGTGATCGAGGGAGAAGATGTTCCTCATTCTTGGTATAGCTTGGATTTAGTGAATACGGGTCCCGGGAGTGTGACGTCATCCCTCCTCAAAACAGTCAGAGAGAGAGTGCTGCCAGGAACTAAGATGATGAACTCAGACAAGCTACATTGTACATTATATTACAAAATGTCCAAAGGATCTGAATCACGTTATGAGGAACAACTATCTAAATTGTCACAGTCTCAGGTACACATTACAATGCTTTATTGGGACAATAAGGGAAACTCCGCAGCCCACTGTGTGTTGCCTTCTGATGCACGAAAATTGTTTCGTACAGGGGGAACACCGCATGTTTCGACTTCAAGAAACAGATTAACTAATTGGCAGGATTTAGGCAAATTAGTTGAACGGGGGATTGCGGCAACTGATTGGCAGTCTCAAGGAAATGGGGACAGTTATAGTCCCGATAAAGACATTTTCTCGAGAACTCTGAACTGGACAACCCATGCAATAGTGGCAACACATTTAGATGGGAAAGACAAACCTAGACGTGATTGACCTATGTTTACTTTAACAGAGGAACAAGAAGAGACGTTAAAGGAGGTTCCAGAATGTCTCTGGTCTAAAGGGAAAGCAGACGTGGGGCTAATAAAGGGTATTCAACCAATCGAGATAACAGCAAAATCCACCTTTAGACCACATCAGAGACAATACCCATTGAAACCAGAAGCAGAGGAAGGCATAGATCCAATCATTAATGATCTTATAAAAGCGGGTGTTATAATTCCTTGTTTAGATTCACCATGCAATACCCCGCTCTTTCCTGTTAAGAAGTCACCTCCCTCTTCTGGGTGGAAGATGGTACAAGATTTACAGGCTGTTAACAAAGCAGTGATACCGAGGGCCCCAACAGTACCAGACCCACACACTCTGTTAAACGATTTAAGACCGACAACTAAAATATTTTCTGTGGTTGACATTAGTAATGCATTCTTTTCAATACCAGTACATCCTAATAGTCAATTTTGGTTTGCGTTTACTTATAAACAGAAACGCTATACCTATACAAGAATTTCGCAGGGTTATTGTGAATCTCCTACTATTTTCTCTCAAGCTATGTCTGCTAACTTGGCCAAATTTACACCACCAAAGGATAGTCAGATCCTTCTTTATGTAGATGATATTTTAGTAGCATCGGATTCAGAAGAGAATTGTAAAATTGACACACTTGCATTGTTGAAGTTCTTAGCAGAACAAGGACACCGTGCAAGCAAGGACAAATTACAATTGTGGCAGAAAACCGTTAAGTACCTTGGTAATCTTACACAGGAGGGAAAATGTTTGGATGAAAACCGAAAAACAGCTATCTTACAAGCACCAAAACCACGAACAAAAAAGCAAATGATGTCGTTTTTAGGGGTAACTAATTTCTGTAGAAGTTGGATTTCGAATTACGCGGCTATTACTGCCCCCCTAACGGCGTTGATTTATGAGTCACCGATGGCAGCGTCGGACCTTTTAAAATGGACACCAGAAGCGGATAACGCTTTTGTGGAGATAAGACGGGTTTTAGTGGGCTCAGCTGTATTGGGGTTGCCAGACTATACAAAACCGTTTACCCAAACTGTTGATTGTAAAGACGGACACATGACTTCTGTCTTGACTCAGACACATGGGACAAAGGAGAGACCATTGGCCTACTATTCTACGAAATTAGATTCTGTAGCAAGAGCACTGCCCCCGTGTGTACAAGCAGTTGTGGCGGCCTCTATGGCGGTTCAAAGTAGTGCAACCATAGTACTATTTCATCCACTCACTCTGAGAGTGCCTCATGCTGTGTCAGTGATCCTGTTACAGAATAAGATTTCCTATCTATCGCCATCTAGACATTTATCTTGTATGACGGTATTATTGTCTCAACCACATTTGACAATTGAGAGATGTAACACACTTAATCCCTCCACTCTAGTGCCTGTGGCCACAGATGGAGATTCGCATGATTGCCTCGCAGATATTTCTGAGAAGGTGCTGCCAAGAGCTGACTTAAGAGACACGCCCTATGATGATAGTGAAATCACAATGTATGTTGATGGGTCAAGTAGGAAAAATCCTGATGGAACAAATGCTACTGGGTATGCTGTAGTCACTCAAACCAAAGTTTTGCAAGCTAAACCACTTCCGAGGAACTATTCAGCACAAGCTGCGGAATTGATCGCCCTCACAGAGGCATGCAAACTTGCAAAAGGAAAAGTTGTGACTATTTATACCGATAGCCAGTACGCCTTCTCAACTGTGCATGTATTTGCACAACAGTGGAAAAATAGAGGTATGGTTACATCAACAGGAAAAGACATAAACCACAAAGATCTAATACTTGAATTACTTAACGCTATCCAGTTACCTCTGAAAGTGGCCATATGCAAATGTGCGGCGCACACTGGAAAAACAGACCTAATTTCAATAGGCAATGCTAAAGCTGATGTTGCAGCAAAGGAAGCAGCAATGCAGGACATGCTAACACTATCAGATACGCCGAGTTATGTAGATGAGACAGTGTTGAAAGATATGCAAGATGTGTCCCCTAAATCTGAAAAGACTAAATGGTTAACAAACGGGGCAACCATTACAAACGGGTTATACAAATGACAAGACGGCAAGTTTATATTACCAAAGAATCTGTTTCGTTATGCGGCTGTATTGAGCCATGGATTGAATCATGTCTCAACAGGGGGGATGGTAGGTTTGATAACGAAAGTATTTACAGCCTATGGGTTCATAAACTACTCTAAAAAAAATTGTTTAGCCTGCCCTATTTGTGCAAGGCACAACACTCAAGGGAATGAGAGACCAAAGCGAGGACAATTTCCAAAACCTCAATATCCATTTCAATACATATGCATGGACTTTATTGAACTAAATAAGTGCGAAGGAAGGAAATATTGTTTAGTTATTATTGACTTGACATGTTTACTAAATGGATTGAAGTATTCCCGAGTTCAACACCAGATTCTTTAACAGTGACTAAAGCATTAGTAAAGGACATTATTCCAAGGTTTGGGATACCGGAAAGAATATATAGTGACAATGGAAGTCATTTTGTTAACAATACCATCACAATGATAGCACAACATCTAAGCATTAACCTAAAAAATCACTGTGCTTATCACCCACAATCAGCAGGTCTAGTGGAAAGACATAATGGTATTTTGAAGAGTAAATTAAGGAAGACCATGGAAGAGACAGGAAATAATTGGATTTACTGTTTACCATTGGTTGTGTTGAATATGCACATTACTAAAACATCAGCAGGACTGACACCATTTGAAATGATTTATGGGAGACCGTATATAATACCACAACTTAAATCATTTACAAGGAATGATGAGGAGGCAGATCAAACGGTGGCAGAATACATGAAGAAAATGCTAATAGGCAAAGAAGTTGCTTGTGCTAATTCTATTCCAGGTGATGCAGTGGATCAAACTTCTGGAGGAGTGGAACTAGGAGACTGGGTGCTGATTAAGGTCATTAAGAGAAAAAGTTGGTCAAGCCCCAGGTGGGAGGGACCGTATCAGGTACTACTCACCACACCCACTGCAGTCAAAATAGCAGAGAGGACGTCTTGGATACATTTGTCACATTGCAAGAAAGTAAGGGACATTGATATAGGGTCAGATTAGTTACTCACCACCGTCTCTTGAGGCACAAGTCTGACTACAAAGGGGAGTCTTCCTTCTATCGGAAGGCCCGTCTCAAACTCAGTGAAGTAAACAACGGCCAACAGAGACTTAGGGTGTGAACTAAAATAGGCTAAAAGGACAGGAGACAGTGAACAGGGAAATTTAGAATCAAAATGTGGTATCCAGGTCCTTGTCCACAAAACTGTGGTGTACTATATGTAGCCTATTGCTGCTGCTAACATTCATAATAGTTGTCCCTATATTATGGTTGGACAACGGGGATTGCTGCCAGAAAGACACCCCTAGTGAGAAAAATAGGAAAGAAAGAGCTAATCATACTGAAAACGGAATAAAGCAAAGAAGACACAGTCGCAATACAGGGCAGCGAACCTCAGGAATAAGAAAGCCAACAGGAATTACTGTATACTGTAACGAATCAAGTGACTGTTCTTTTACCATCGATCTCTGTAATATTATAGATTGTGGAGGAGGAGGTGAGCAACAGTGGCAAGATTATGAGAAATATATGTGTAGGCCAACGTGTTCTAGAGCAATTCCATATGAATGCAAATGTTTCCACTGGATTGACACAATATGTAACACTGGAACAACGGATTGGGGGTATGCTGCGAGTCCCCTTAATAATCCTACACTGGCACAAAGAACCACTATTATAAAAGGCAATCCAACTACCTCATGTAAAGCCAAAGACTGCAATCCTCTGATAATAACTATAAAACAGGCCAGGCAAGTTGATAAAGGTACTTATGTTGTGTTACCATATGTAAGTGGCATACAAGGTAGGAATCCAGCTGGATTCATACATGTTGAAGTACTTCCTGTGCAAGTGCTATATGCACGTGGTCAAGGAGCATCCAACCCTCCATTAGGAAATCCCTTCCATGTATGTATGACTTATGAAGACAAATTGGCACTAGAAACGGGGTTTACTGATAGACACGAATGGTTGGAGTGGATGATGTATACAGCCCATCAGAATGGTCAGTCTAATTGTCTTGCCTGTGCAAAAGCAAGACCACAACTTGGCACAGTGCCTTTTAAGATGACTGATGAGACGGATCCAGTAGGTTTACAATGTGTTTTGCAACTTTTTGGAGTACTTTATATACCACTACGATTACAATGTACAACTATATCCTTATTGTTTCCTCAAGTTAAGAAAATGGATGTCCCACCATCAGTGACAGTATATCAAGGAAATTACACCTGCTTCTTACGAACAGGAGAGGGTTATGGTGTTGGGACACTCCCACGTACTTATTGTAGCCACACCATGGATATTACTAAGAATAACGGTGACTACTTGGCAGTCTGGTTCACTGATCACACCACGATGAGAGCAGATTTGTGGTGGCTGTGCGGAGACATGAAATTGCGCCCTCAACTTCCAGCGAAGTGGCAGGGCAGCTGTGCACTGACTCAACTACTCATGCCGTTTCACCTCTTCCCCACATCTGATTTTAGGTCCTTATCTCACCAGTTCTCAGAGCAGGGTCTCACCAGGAGGAGGCGCTCTCAGGTGCCAGGAGGAGCATTTGATCCTCATATTTATATAGATGGTATAGGGGTACCACGTGGAGTTCCTGATGAATATAAGGCAAGAAATCAGGTGGCAGCAGGTTTTGAATCCCTACTGTTCTGGTGGTCAACCGTTAATAAGAATGTTGATTGGATTAACTATATTTATTACAACCAACAGAGATTTGTCAACTATACTAGAGATGCTGTTAAAGGTATTGCAGAGCAACTGGGCCCCACTTCTCTGATGGCATGGCAGAACCGAATGGCCCTGGACATGTTGTTAGCAGAGAAAGGAGGTGTCTGTAAGATGTTTGGTACACATTGTTGTACTTTAATCCCTAATAACACTGCTCCTGATGGGAGCATAACAAAAGCTTTGGAGGGTCTTACATCTCTTTCAGAGGAACTGGCAGAGAATTCTGGAATTGATGATCCATTTACTCGTATGATGGAGAGCTGGTTCGGCCGGTGGAGCACACTCATCTCTTCACTGCTGATTTCTTTGGCCGTAGCGGTGGCAATACTCATTACTTGTGGTTGTTGTTGTATACCGTGTATTAGAGGCTTAATAACACGTTTTATTGACACATCCCTTACCAAGACTATGTATCAGCAATTGCAGGACCGTGCTGATGATGATTATGACAAAATGAATGAACCTGCTCATGATATCTATGATGATGCCTATGTATGAAGATCAAAAATGTTGAGTGAATTCACCATGATTCGTTTAATGAAAATCTGACGAAGTGTTAAACGATGATATTGCCGACAGGCTTGAAGAAGTACAAACATTTTTTTTTTTATGATGGTGTGAGTTTATAGTTTCATACTCTTATTTTACATTCTTATATTCTGTTTTTTTTTTTATAGTCATTTCTTTGATTAAAGCTTGACTTCAGGCATAGTTGTGTTATTAAAGACATCTGAAATATGGCTGCTATAAGGTGCATAGACGTCGAATGACCACTGGATTAAGTGATATAGGGTTTTCCGGTTATGTCTGAATGTATTCTTGCCGTATAACTGGATGACTTTATTTCTTTTACTTATATTAACCATGGTTTGATGTTATCACCTGTATGTTTCAGTATATTCAGGGGGGAGCTGTCGGAGAAATTTAGAATGGAACATTATATTCTGAAAATACTGGTGCTAGCATTCCTTGCCAGCAGAGAACCCTCTCCCCACATGACCTATAGATGACACTAGGCATACGTAAACAAACTGACCTAGGTTGACCATTATCATACTAGAGGTGCAATAAACCTTATCTGTGTTGAATGAATTATATGGTCAAGCCTAGGGTCAGAGAACTCTGTAAGTTCCCACGTGCACGCGCACTCTCTGGGAACGATCATATTGACAGCTGATATGCTGAGGAGGGGACTTCTCACCAATAAAAGGTCTTACCTGAAGACTGGGGAGCTAGACAAACTTTGTATTGCGATCAGACTTTGTCTCCTTGCTGGCAAGCATTAAACTATTGTACTTTCTTTGAATCCAACGACTCTGTGCATTACTTGATAAAGAAATGATCCTAACACGCCACAAGCAAAGAGGCCAGGGTGATAACTATTTACTCATTTTACTTTGTGATGTGAAACACAATTATGAAATGTAATGTACAATATTAGCTGATATTATTAAGGAAGTAGGCCCACATCTACTTTCGGAAACGGTAGTCTACTATTTCACTGAAGCATTAGCATGACATTAGCCTCTGTTGCCCGGGCAACACATACCACAGTGGTCTATGATGCATCTGTTTTCAATCGTTAAAATAAACATTCCTCACAAATACATTTTCTTTGTAGGATTTATTATGACATTACATTACAAGTAAACGATTTGTTGGTGAAATTATCATTACCTGTGGTTTCAAACCAGTGTTGCTCATTGCAACGCTGTAGCCTACGCGAGACACACGACAAAAACATCTAACTTACACAGCTGTTTAGGAAGTCAAACGGCGACAGAACATGTTCGGCACTCCCCTTACTTAAATCAAAAGTCTTTCAATAGGTGAAACTATCTGACTACTAACCTGAACTTCATTGCCACAGCCTAAACTTTGTCAATCTGTTCATGAAAATAATTAATTTCAGCCTAAACCGTACAACGGAACGTTTAATCGAATTCAACCAACGCAATTGCTACCAAGACGAACACAGCAGTAGTCTGTACTGTAGTAGTAGAATTTACCGGGGCAGCTTCTCCACACAGGGCTATATCGCATTTTGCGTTGTTACTGACAATGATCGCTACCAGTGAGCTTTTTATGAATGAGCGATTTTCCACTAAATAAATGTCAAGCTTATTTACGTTTTTGGGGGCATTTTTTCAGTTAGCAGATGGTAATGTTTGAATCGCGATTCCATCTTCTACTGCTGGTAACGTCGTAGAATAATCTTCAAAGGGGGTTCTTTATTAATGAATGAATGCAATATGAGTAGGCTAAATGCCTGAAAATATCACGAGAAGGGAAAACTTAACCCTTGTGTTATCTTCGGGTCATTCTGACCCATCAGTCATTGTGACCCACCGTCGTATTGCGACAGATTTACCTCCTACAAAAACAAAGTGAAGCATTTTCTTTTAACTGTCGGGCTGTCTCAGACCCCCCACATTGCAATGGTTAAAAGAAAATAAATTTTATTTGTTTTTGTATTGGGTAAAATTGGGTAAACACAACGGTGGTTCGTTATGAACCTTTGGGTCATGTGACCCGAAGGCAGCACAAGGGTTAAAAGGACGTTTAAATCATAGAGATTAGGTGGATTTTTACACCGGTCTGCCAAATTTATTCGTTTTGATTCAGCTATGAGGCTGCCTCTTGCAGGGGAAATGAGAAGACATCATATTTCATTCTACACTTAACTCGTATTTTGAGTTGTAAATGAGCAGCAAAAAAAGATGCTTTTAAATCTATGTAATCTTTATAAATAATAAGTATGCATAGTATGAAATATCAGTTGTAAAAATGTCATTAAAAAACGGACCCCTGTGCAACCGACGCAAGCAAGCACACCCTACAATTTCCCCAGAAATTGTACCCTCTCTAGTTAGTTATGCGATTACTCAATAAACGCGTCTACATGATTCTTTTTTATTAATCGTTGTATGCTCCACGGACAAAACTTGCACCATCATCCTTCTGCAACAAAGTGTCGCCGTGTCTTCCTGTATCGGCCCTACTGCTGTATGTTTCATTCCATCAACACATTGAATCCTACTAAGAAAGCCGAGTAAACACACTCAATGATAGGCTACAGCTATTACTACCCCAACTATAATTTCAGCTGTTAAAACTATAATATTCTTGTTCCGACTAGCTAGCCTACTTCTTCTGTTTAACAGTTCAGCTTTCAGCTTCTCCCGCATTGTAGGCTATTTTAGCTCTTAGCTTTGTTAAGATGATGCAGATGATGCAGTTCAGCTTCCACACTGCCTCTTTTGTGTCACTCACACATTTTTGAAATTCATTTCAGCTTGCGGGTATTTTCTCATTTCTCAGTTTTATACTTTTTAAAATATAAAGGTTTTTGTGCAAATTATTCTCCCTTTAAAAGTAATGGTAAATCCTTTCAAATCATTGTTGGAATGCTGTTCCAGCCCCTTTCAAAAATACCTTTCGGTTGCTTTGAAGCTTCAGCTTATAACTTTCTACTAAATTTTCACTATTTTCAGCTTTTAGCATGGTCAGCTATCCCCATTCAGGTTTTCAGCATTCTCACTGCTGTTTCGCAGGAACAGCCTTTTCTAGTTTTTTATTTATTTTTTTCCCACTTTTTTCCGTCGCCTACTCCTTTCACACCGTTTAAGCTAGAAACACTGTTCAAACTTCATTTGATAAAGTCTGAACTGCTCTAGTGTGCTATTACTTTTCTCATTGATAACTTTTAAAGTTTTTAAGGTATTAAAGTTTAAAGTGCTAAAAAAAATGAATGGGTTTCAATGGTTCAGAATGTTCAAGTCAAATTCAATTGTGACGTCATGCACTGACAGAACTGTTTCTCAACGCGTCAATTTTTGACACTGTTTTAACACTTTCCTGCCTGAATATGCAGACTTTTTCAAATAATATACCTGAACTGTTTATACCATTTTGAAGACAAGATTTAGGGCTTTCTAATGATGTAAATATTTATATGATCATGTTAGGCAAATCATTCTTTATCAAGACGATTTCACGGAGCCATTCTGACAAGTCTTCTCCGTCTGCATTACTTTTTTAGAAAACCTCATTTTTAACCACTTTCACTACAAGATAGAGGATAAGTTAGACCGTATGAAATGTGCGTACTTTTGTCGTGAATTCAGAACAGCAGACAGATTTAAGATAGACTTTTGTTTAAAAGTTATGACCACTGAAGTGATGAGTGGGATAACGCAATTCCAAGCTAGCGCGATGGCTCTCCATAACTAAAAACGGTTCTACTTTTTTCCACAATCGACCAAATTGGCCAAACAAGGTATGTACATTGAATTTAAAGTGTACATAATCTAGCTAGATTATTTTTCTTTAATAAAGTTTCACAGAAATCTGCAAAAATCGAGGCTCAACACTGTCATATCCGACTGTCACGAACAGCCAAACCGGGGTCACGAAAGGTTTACTGCAGCTGGCGTTACTACGAACAAAAGTTTCGTAACTAGTTGACGATATTGAACACAGACATTAAGAAACTTGTCTTTACTCTAAATATATTCTCCGTTTTCAATTTGAAGCAGTAAATCTAACACAGTAGGAATTCTCCCACGACATCCGCTCGCTCCGCTTTGACAAATGTTTTCTCAGTCCACCATACATTAGACAAGCTACTTTTCGAGCACTTTCAATACAAGATACAGGCCATGTTAGAGTTGATATATATACATAATTGTGTGGGCAATGTAGAACAGCAGACAGATTTGAAATATGATCTTTTGTTTTAAAGTTATGGCCATTCTAGTGACGAGTGCTTACAACGCTAGCTATGACTGTCATCATACAGTACTGTAGCTGTCATAGAACGGCGAAACTAGCTACGTCTATCGTTCGTTACCTACAAACAAATGCTTCTTAACAGTATTTACTTTTTATTGGCGATATTGACAACAGAAGTTAAGGAACTTGTCTTTAATCAAAAGATCGTCGCCGTTTTCAATTTGAAGCAGTATCTAGCTTACTGTAGGAAATCTCCCATTGCATCCTCTCTCTAGCTTCTTCGGCTAAAGATGGACAACAATGACGATGCATGCATTATTCACGCCTACGGTGTTAATACAGTCTGTAAAAATACCACTTTGACACACTTGCAAGAAATGATCCGCTGGCTAGATGTAGCATGATCTTATTTACCACCCACAATAGTTCTGCTTTTTTTGCAGCAGCATTCTGAGTTAGAGTAGCTAGCTTTTCCAGTTGCACAACAAAGTCACATAATGTGACGAGATTGAATTTAAAAAACTCACCAGGGACAACGACAACATCGGCAACCCTGCACTATGGATTATTATTTTTATGTCATCTTTAAATTAAGTGTCTGAACAGGACTGGTTGTGCAGGCACACATGATTAGTTTCTCCTTCATCTTGAACCTAAAACCTAGATTCTAGGTTAGAAATGTTGACAATGACCAACAGTTGCTACGTTACAAGAAACAAGGAACCAATCCGATTGGCCAACGCTCTTCACTGTTCTACTGTTCAAACTTTTTTCTGTTTCTACATCTTTCAATTATTAATACTTTTCAGAATGGGTTTTATTCGCCAAGAAACATCACACAGACAAGGAATTTACTGTGGCAGGAAGGTGCACACATTAAACATATAAGAATCTTAAATAAGAAGTGTACAAGTCTAACTAATACTAAGGGTTTAAAAATGTAAAAGGCTTAGAATGAAATAAAATATAAAATGGCTCTAACATAACGCTTTAACATTTATGAAATAAAATAAGATACCCTTTTCATCACTCTAACTTTTTTCTGTTTCTCAATCTTTCATTCTTTAATACTTTTAACGCTTAAAAATGTATGAAAGTCAATAAGATACTCTTTTCATCACAGTTTTTTCTCCATTTTCAACAGTAAGAAAATATCGCAATGCATAACAATGACAGATATACTTTTAACACTTTCTCACCATTTTGTTTTTAAAGCACATACCTCTTTAAAAAAAATTGTAAAACCTTCTTCACTATTCAAGCCATCAAAACAATCGTTTCAACTGCTTTCAGCAAACACACATTTTCTTCAGGAAATGTACCTTTCTAGTTTTTTATTATTGTTGCTTGTTTTTTTTTCACAGGTACACTTGCACTTATAGCGGTTCATGTTGTTTAATTGTAACTTGTTTAACTACATGCTCTTATGGTTCTTCCCTTTGGCACTTACTTTGGTTGTTCACAATGTGTGCTTCATGTTTTGGCTACTCGCAATGTTTTTGTGGCTATCTTGTTGTTATGATCACTGACCTATGCACTTTGTAAAGCTCTCTCTTGGAAGTCGCTTTGGATAAAAGCGTCTGCTAAATGAATAAATGTAAATGTACCCTTAGAATGTGGCTGTAACATTAGCTCTGCAGCTAACAGCTGAGTTACTGTCGCTAATGGAAAGTTAGATAGCATCAAGTATGTGTGTGAATACATGCTGTAACGTGAGTGTTGTACACTTCTTTGTTATTTGGATAACCGTTCTGCTGTTGTTGTTATGGCGCGCGCGATATCCGCCTTTCCCCTCATTGAAATGACTGAGTGTGTACCTTTGCAAACCAGGGTTATCAGCTGAGAATGGGCAAATTCGAGGCATCTTACAGCAACGGGGCTACAGCCAGTGCGATACATCCATTGTAAACATTAGCGCATGGTGCCGCCCCTCAGCTCCTCATTAGCATTTAAAGCTACAGACACCAAAACAGCGCGTTCTGAAGAAAGCTCCTTGTGGGACTGTTAGTAGTGGCTGTAATTCTGCACCAAGGCTGAATTTCGGGAAAGAGACTTCTGATACAGTATTGGGGGACCAGTAAGACCTATATAAAAGCATCCAAAAACAGCATGTCATGTCACCTTTAAGGAACAGTGTGAAATACCCAAAAAACCCAGTCAATCACCCCTTTAAAAATCATGGTTTTAGAGGAGGGAGGGACAAGCGAGGGTTTTTTCAAGATGCCTGTCTGAGTTGAGTGAATAGCTCCGTCATGTGACTCCACTAATCAGCTAATACCAATCACCTGTGTGAGAGACTGAGTGGTGCGTGTCTGTGTGGTTGCCACGGTGATGGTGCAGCTGCGATCCTTAACGAGCTGATCAAAGGGCAGTGAGATTAACAGAAATGTACCTAGAATCCACACCTCAAACAAGTTAAGGGCGTAGGTTTGGTCTCAGCTTTGGTAGGGTCACTGCCCGGCGCCCTGCCTGGTTTTATGGAACAGCCTTGTTTTTTTATTCAACATCACATAATTCACAATCAAAAAGTGCTGACATAAGGTCAGATTCCCCCAACGTCCTTCAATTTCATTGCTAATGCATGGAAATTCTTAACGAAATGCCATGAGTAAGACCTCACCTGAAGCCCTGATGGTCCAGCTGCTGCTTCCTCAGCCTGCACTATATCTGCACTGGAGTTCTGAGTTTCCTGAATGCATTTTAAAATAATGCCTTAATTAACAAAATGACTTAATGAGCAGTACATGCAATGCATTTGTTTGTTCAGAATGTTTTTTTTTTTACATGTAGGTAATTGGTTCATGTTTTATGGAGCTGTACTAGGCCTACATCATCTGTACTGGACTTCTGAGCAATGAAATAATGTATTAATGAATTATATTATGCATACATTTGGGCATCCCAATTTATAGCACCTTTTTACTAACTACAAGTATAAGTATGAATGATAACATTCATGGGTAACATTATCTAAACATCCCTTAAAAACAGCAATTTAATGCAATCTTTACCAAAATGGACAATTCAACTTCTCACCTGAACCCCTGATGCTGATTCATCACCAACCTGTTCTACATCTGTTGCTTCAGGGTTCTGTTTTTCCTGCACAGTAATTCATAAATTTAATACACTAACCATGCTTAGTTGACTGCTGACATTGGTTGAGATTACAGGGATAGCCATATTACTATCCAAGGGACCATATAGGCCTACTTATTACCAGTTAATATCACTTTTGAGTTGCTAGCCTGCTGGTACTAGGCTAGCACCGTCCCATTATGTTGGTAGGTTAGCTTTATCCTTCTGGCTTTAACAAGACCAGCTGCTGCTAACACACTGGTCGAAAGATTGCAGACGCTAGGGATAGATTTAATACAAGCAAAAGTTACATGCTCTACTACACTAACAACTTTCAAAACATGTTTCCATTGTAGAATGGGTGGCGATGTAAGGCTTGCAGGTTTGCACTGTGTGGGTAGTTTTCCTACTAGCTTATGGGGGGTGTTAAGTGCCATGCAATGTTAACAAAGCTAGCAACCGTCGCTACGCCTGACAATCATGGCCGCCGCTACGCCAAGCGTCTGCAATCACGGCCGCCGCTACGCCAAGCGTCTGCAATGTCGGCCTCCGCTACGCCAAGCGTCTGCCATTATGTGGATAGTGTAAGGCTGGGTGTCAAACCTGCCCCCACCTCTCATATGCTAAAGTGTGGAGTTTCTGGACGGTCTCAACTTGATGGCTCTCACACCCCATTCAAGATTTGGTCTGATTGGTTGGTCTTGTGTATAATGCATTGTTCTTTGGATTCTCCAAAGAGAAGGTCTCAGCCTCAGTTCTGGCTTGTCCTACTGTCTTACTCCTTGCTCACCTCTTTCTCTCTCTGATTTACAATGATCACGGTAGAGTAGGTAAGATTTAAAACCTTCATTTTGTAACATGTTTGCCTTGTAATAGGGAGTCAGGTGGCTAAGCGGTTGGGCTAGTAATCTGAAGGTTGTCAGTTCGATTCCCGGCCGTGCCAAATGAAGTTGTGTCCTTGGGCAAGGCACTTCACCCTACTTGCCTCAGAGGAGAATGTCCCTGTACTTACTGTAAGTCGCAATGGATAAGAGCGTCTGCTAAATGACTAAATGTAAATGTAATGTTGTAATTGATTTCATTCATTTGCAATGTTATTAAATGCTTATTTCATTTAACCGTACTTTGACCATTCTTGCTCTGATTTAACCCATAGAGTCAAATAACTGTAATTCTATTTGTATTGGCATTATTTGCTTCATGCTAATGCACTGTTCAGTTTCCCATCTTCCTTTAAACCATAGGGGAATTCGTTTTGGTTGTTTGGCCAATATTTAACCCCCTACAATAGCTAGGTAGTTAAGCAGCTAGCTCACCATTATGCCATGCCGGTATTATCATCTAGTGAGACCGGAAGTGACCATGTGAGGCGATCCTTCGATTAAATAGGTTTTTTTAACATCTGTTGTCAATTTTGTCAATTAAAAGTTGTAACTAACCAACCAAGTAGTTTCACCCATTCGTTTTTACTTTGTAACTATAGTTTTAAAAACCTTCAGCAAACTGTGCCACTGGCTGGATAGGCAGGCTAGCTGTCATTGGTTTTTGCCTTTCCTCACAGCCCAATCGAAGTTGTCAGTTTGCCTGTGTTATCGATATGTTGAGTAAGAATATGATAGTTTGGAGAAAAGTACAAATGTGTATCGATATCCTTCTCAATTACACTAAATTGTTAGTTTACTTGCTGTGCCAACTAGCACTAAATCCCATATTTGTATGTCACTTTGTATAAAAGTGTCTGCTAATCTCAATGAATACAATGTGTAAGAGTCTTATTACTCATGAATTTTCCATTAAAATATGACCATTCTATGAATGTACATCTATACCTCCTGGGGACCCAGACCAGATCAAGACCCATCTAACACGGCACACAATACCCAAACCCAAATATTCTAATTCATGTAATTCTTCAATATTGAATCAAACCACTATAACCACTCCTGACTTGTTTCAGTTTTTTGTATTCAAATATGATGCCTACACATTTAAGTAATTGTAGGCCTATAAATGCTATTATTGTGTGTTCTAAAAGTAACAACAAATAAATCAACAATAACAATAATAGTCTGATTTTAACCTTTTTATATTTAGTTGAGACATCTGTAACCTCTCCCTCAGCCTGTCTGTACTCCCCACTTGCTTCAAGAGGACCACCATCGTCCCTGTGCCCAAAAACACCAAGGTCACCTGCATGAAGGACTATCGCCCGATAGCACTGACCTCTGTCATCATGAAGTGCTTCGAGCGGCTAGTCAAAACATTAATTTGCTCATCGCTGCTTCCCACCCTGGACCCTATGCAGTTTGCATACCGGTCCAACAGGTCTACAGACGATGCCTTCATCCTGACTATGCACACCGCTCTCTCCCACCTGGACAAAGGAATACGTATGTGAGGATGCCGTTCATTGACTACAGCTCAGCATTCAATACCATCATCCCCTCCAGACTCGTCTCCAAGTTTGTGGACCTGGGACTAAGCACCTCCCTATGCAAGTGGTTGATACCCTGACATCATGGTGCCAGGACAATAACCTCTCAATGTCAGCAAGACTAACGCCTGGGACACACTGGCTGCAAAGCGCCTGGACGCGCCACGCAGCGCCACGATCGGCTACGACTGAGCAAAAGCTGTTCACACCAGACGCGCAGTTCTCCGCGCCGGTCACCAAGCCTTTCTGCTACTCTGAGCTTTCCTTTACGCTGACATGGTACATATACATGGCATTGGCTATATCCCAGCATTAATCCTTATCTACGTTGTCCTTGTAAAAGTGTTGCTGACATACAACAACTCCCTGTGCTTTTCAACTTCGAGAATTCATTTGATGCTGATTTTAGAAATCGACTTGGGGGTTCTCTCTCGGTAGGCTATGTCTGCGTGTGTGTTGTGTGCAACGCGTGACAACTCGTTTCTCTCAAACAAACAAAACAACTACGGGCATGCTAGCTCAACGGATCAATCCGTTAATTTTCATTAGTTTTCATCAGGGTAACCACAAAGGACGTTCGTTACCAACATTGTGTAATTATAAAGTTTACAACTTTACAAATGTAAACCGTAGTCTACAATTAATGGAGTAAAATCTTAATAACATGTTTTTTTATTCAAATATATCAACTAATATGGTGTATTTCATCATCCTGCAGCCGATTTCGCAAGCGTCTCGCGAAAAAATTCGACCAGCTGCCGAAACGATCGCTGCAGATCGCAGGCGATCGCAGCGCTTCGCAGCCAGTGTGGTTGGTGCCATTTGATAACACCGGCGCCGAAAGAAAAAAGGAGGCGCTTCCAGGCGCGTCGCAGCAGATCGCAGCCGATCGCAAGCAGTGTGTCCCAGGCGTAAGGAGATTATTGTGGACTATAGGAGGCGGCAGGAGGAGGAGCATGGTGCTTCAGGTCAGCTGCAAGCAGGTCAGCTGCGTCAGGTTCCTTGGAGTGAACATCAGCAATGATCTCACCTGGTCTGCTCACACGGTAGTTAAAGCTGCCCGGAAATGCCTGTTCTTCCTGGGGAGACTGAAGAAGTTTGGCATGGACTCAGTCATCCTCACTAACTTTTACAGATGCACAATAGAGAGCATACTGACTGGTTGCATTACAGTATGGTATGAGAGCTGTACAGACGGGGACCGCAAGGCCCTACATAGTGTGGTCAGGTCTGCTGAGTTAATCATCGGCAGGAAGCTCCCAGCCCTACAGGACACCTACCACACATGATGCCTCAGGAAAGCTTACAGGATTCTATGAGACTGTTACCACCACCCATCCTTCAGTCTTTTTACCCCGTTGCCTTCTGGCTGGCAATACCGAAGCATTCGGTCTCGCACACGTAGACTGGAGAATACTTTCCAAGGGCCATCAGGCTTCTGAATGGACACTGATACACTCTCACCACTTTCTCACTTGGCACTTTACACACTGTCACTTTCAGCTACTGGTTGCATTACATCAGCAATATTGCACTAATTGTTCCCCACTTGTCTTTAGGTTAGTATAGGTTTATACGGTTAGTATAGGTTAATGTGTATTATTACAGTATACTGTATTGTATATTATTTTGTATATTTAGGAGTTGTTATTTAATTTTCTTATCATAGATGTAATCTATGTTCAGATGTTATGTTATGCCAGGTTGCTTTGCGTTGTCGTGTCCTAAGAATTTCAGCGCCCAGTCTGACCTTGTGTTGTTCTGTGCATCTGACAATAAAATAATTGAACTGGAACTCAGCTAACAATCAGACTAAATGGTAGAACAGTGGTGAAAACCAATCGTCCTGTGGACACAAAACAACTTAAAATACATGAAATGGTATTGCATTTTAAAACCAGCACATCCAACTCATATTCACCTCTTGTTGTCAGGGACACATAAAAAGGCTCTTTCTTGATAGTGACTTAGGACTCCAGCAAATTCTAACAAAGACAAGTAACTTTAAATGCAAAAACATTGTTTATTCTCAAAATAGTAAGATAATCAATACATTATGACAATGTAACAAAATCAACACAGAAACAAACGCTACCTTCAGAGCAAACAATAACAAAGGTATTTAATAAACCTAGTGCACCTAACCTGAGCAAGTATAGGAGGCTAATCAAACTCAGTGATCGGTTTAGCTTCTCCTTTTGTTAAACCATCCTGCATACTAAAATAGTGCCGCCGGCTATATGAAAGAACAATTGCCTGACTAATTAATATCAAACATAATATCAAACATGACATGAAAACTTGCTTAAAACTATATTTACACATAACACAATTTTCTATGGTTATTTTTTAGTCTAATTCAGGTCTGCCAATACAGCCCAACACTAGCTAGCTGAGACAGCCACACTGAAGATGTACTTTCATTATGTTCCCCATTGATAGCTAGCCAGCCACTTAGCCTACAGTTGCCAACTTGAGCGGCGGCAGACATTGCAGACGCTTGGCGTAGCGGCGGCCGTGATTTCAGACGCTTGGCGTAGCGGCGGCCGTGATTGCAGACGCTTGGCGTAGCGGTGGCAGACATTGCAGACGCTTGGCGTAGCGGCGGCAGTGATTGCAGACGCTTGGCGTAGCGGCGGCTGTGATTGCAGACGCTTGGCGTAGCGGCGGCAGTGATTGCAGACGCTTGGCATAGCGGCGGCAGTGATTGCAGACGCTTGGCGTAGCGGCGGCAGTGATTGCAGACGCTTGGCGTAGCGGCGGCCGTGATTGCAGACGGGCTACACGTCACACGCACTAATGCAATGTTTACAAAGGTAACGTCGCCGCTACGTCGCCGCTATCACCCCGATTGGGAACCAATGATAAAAAGGCTAAGACGACGCGCACATTGTGGGCAAAGCTAGTATACATTGTATGCTGTTCGGGTGTGCGAGGACACTTGTCACCAGTGGCGGGCCGTGCATTTCACGCCTAGGCCTTCAGTGACGTCATACTTAGTCCTACCAAAATTAATACACCGCATAAGAATCAGAATGGGTTTTTATTCGCCATGAAAGTTTGCACAGACAAGGAATTTACTTTGGCAGGAGAGCCTACCTAGGCAGCCATTTTCGGCGCCAACTAGAAAGTTACAGCATAACATGAGGAGAGAGGAGGAGAGAAAAAGGCAACACCCAGACAATGCTCCTAGAGGAGTACAGTGTGGGAACAGACAAAAACCTCAGCACATAAGCACAACAACATTTACAAAAACACGTGACTTGCAACGGGGAGTGGGGGGGGGGGTAGACAAGCAGCATCTGGACCTGCAGCCATGGTAGGCGCTGGACACAGACCCGCCAGCCACCCTGGGGAAACAAGCAGGCAAAGGCGTTGGATGGGGGTGAGGGGGTGGTGATATCTGTAGTAGGTGAAAGTTAATGTGTGAGTAGGTCTGGGTTGGCGCCCTCGACCTAGGCCACAATCAGTCCGATTCTCCCTATGCAGATTGTGTTGGCCAGGAGACATCCTTGGTCATGACCCGGGCAGAGACCAAACCACAGATGTCGGTGGGGGGGGGGGGGGGGGGGGAAGGGAGGAGCAAGATAGTCTCGCTTCAGCGCTCTCCAGGGGAGTTGTTTTCCAGCGACGGCCTTGGCCAAGGCCTGTGCTGGTTACGGGGCCGAAAGTGGATAAGATTGGGGTAGTTGTTTTGACGAGTAGCCGCAACTCAATTTTCACGTCCACCCTTCAGGAAGGTCTCCATGTCCTCCATCTTCCTTTGCAGAGCCGCAAACTTATCCCTGTTGTAATCAATGCTGCGTTGTAAGTTCACAGTCTAAGCTCCAACAACTCTGCCCACCGCATCAATCATATCGGGCAGCCTAACGGGGCTTTTGATGGCTGCAGCCGTTTCCTTCATTTTCCGATATACAAAGCCAGCGCCTATTCCAAACAGCAGAAAGCCTGTAATCATGGTTCCGAATATGAAGAAGATCGTGTAGCCAGCTGCGAACGTCCCGTCCGGACAGTTGGGTTCCCCCGAACCCGAGCTTCTCTTCGAGAAGATGGTGTCAATAGCATTGAGAGACCAGCTAATTAATTCCATGTTTCTAGTTTCGGAGAGTGATGATGAGAGAGTATCTTGAGACAAGACAAGACACAAGACACAGCCAAGCAGGGAAGGTCAGGGAGGGGAGGAGAGAAAAATGCGACCGCCTTCGTCGAGAGCCAAAGAAGATAATAACAGCATCAATATGACACCACGGCTCGAGAATCCATACAGAATCACACTTACATATTACATCACCTTAATATTGGCTAGTCGAGTAACACTTAATTTCCGGAGCATTGAAAATCAATAAGCTCGCATTCACAATTAAGAGTAGGAAACTAAGATCACGGATACTGTCAAAACTCAAAAATAAAAGGTGATTTCAAGAGATGAGTCAACAAAGTTTGTCATCAACAAAGTCCACCAAAAGTACGCTATGTGAGCTTAAACAAGTTTGTCCAATAAACTGCGCATTGTCGCCGTTTCATATAAGTCACCAACGAAACGATTTGCATTTGTTTTGGAGAATATGTCAAACAATTGAACATGTTGGCACAGCTGTGAGTGAAGTGCACTTACCAACACGGATCTCCTCCACAGCACCTATTTGAAAATAAAATCCATCCTTCTTTCTTTTTTTAAGAAGACTTCAATGGCTCTGCTGTACAGTTTATCTGTGCGTTTCAGTTCCATCAATAGGTCCTTTTCTATGGACATGGAGGCTAATGCTGAAAGTCATGTCTGTCCGGTCGTGATTCTGGCATACGTTTTAATACGCTTTAATGCCGAGAATGACCGCTCAACAGAAGCAGTGGACACAGGGATAGTCACAGCCAAACAGGCCAGTGCATAAAGTTGTCCCATACTCTCACTCAGATCTTTGCTCCGAAGAAAATAATGGAGATCATAATGGAGATCAGCGGGACTTTTCCCTTCAAAATCAGTCATGGCATACATCACAGTCACTTCTGTTTGAAGTCGGGGAAGGTCAAACAGTGTTCCATGGCCCTGTGTTAGGCTGGAGAAGGCTGTTTGCGGGAATTTTTTCCTGGATGTCTGAAAGTGTTGGGGGTCGAGAAGGGAGAGAAACATCAACATTTCATGGTCTTGAAATCGATTCCGTATCTGGGAAAGAATGTGGTCCAGAATTCTGATGTGAAGTTGTTGGTAGTGTGCACGCAGGTCGCCTTGGCCTCTGCGCAAGCTTGGACCACTCGAGATGCGCACTGTTTCTTCATATATCTCACTGAATTTGCCCCTCGCTCGCTCAATTGTGTCACAAAACTCGTTCACCCTTGCCGTGCAGAATTGTACATCCAATGATTTTGTCTGCAGTATTCCAAATAGCACATCATCATACTCAAAAATCCCATTGAATGTGTTAAGCAAAAAACAAAAATAAAAATCATCCAGACGTGCATTAAACCCATCTGCACAAAGCACAGTGTCCTCATCATACTCATCATGGTGTTCCAATATGTGATCAAACAACTCCTTCAACGCAACTATCTTCTCAAAGACTGCATTCACCAATCTTGATGTATATTGCCACGCAATGTGAGGAAGACGCCGTTTGCACAGGTCATCCAGTAGTCGAGTGCGTTTCTGGGATCTGGAGAAGAACGCAGCTAGGCCATTCAGGTTGGCAAAAAAAGACCTTGCACTGTTTGAGCTTTGAGGCCCTTTGAGTCAGAACTAAATTAAGACGATGTGCATAACAGTGAATGAATAAGGCCAAAGGTGCCTTCTCCTTAACTTTGGCCTGCACCCCATTTAGTCCAGATGCCATTACTGCTGCGCCATTGTAACACTGTGCCACAACTTTGTCCAGACAACATTCATATTCTTCGAAGAAATGGAAAATAAGAGCGGCAAGATCATCAGCCCGCTTTCCACTGGTTACGTCTACATATTTGACAAAACGCTCCTTGACACCTGTGGCCGTCACATAGCGCAGGACGAGTGCGAGCTGTGGTTTCGTCAACCATCACAGTGACAAAACGGGCCTCTTTTATCTCCATTTTGATCTCATCTCCCATCACTTCAGCAATAGCATAAATGAGGTTGTTTTGTATTTTGCCGGATGTCCCAGTAAACACCCTGTTAGTGGACAGGTGGTAATGCAAGTCTGGGTCATGTTCAGCAAGAAAAGAAAGAAGCTCCACATAGTTACCTCTATTTGAGGACTGGGGGCTTTCATCGTGTCCCCTAAATGAAAGTTCCTGTTTCCCCAGAAACATGACACAATCCATCAGCCTTTTCAGTATCTCCCTGTTTTTTTTCACCCTTTCGTTGTGGAGCTCCGTTTCCCTGCGCACCTGTTCGCTGAGTTGCAGATCCACTCGGGTGTCACCAAACATTTTTAAATGCTGCAATGGAAGAATTCTAGTGGCACTGTGTAGATTTGAATAGTCAAGAGATGGCGGTTTCAATATAATTTATTTAGCTTGTACAAATTAAGAATTAACAAAGTACTTTGTGATCAGTCATAACGAAGGAGGTGCTAGCCACAGATTGTTTGCAAGAGTGATGAAGAACAACCCTAAAACCCTGCCTTATATAAACTTTAGATCAAATGGCATTCTATAAGGTCAATCAATCAATGTAGCAAACTCTGTGATTGGCTAACTCAACTCAGTGACAGTTTGAAACAATACATCTCCATACCTTTTGTCCCACAGTTCTTTGATGTGGCATCTCTCCCCAAACCAGTAGATACTAAAGCCACAGGAGTTCACCAGTCAAATGGTCAACTGTCCTTTGTGTGGACATCTTCAAACAAGTATTTAATTAACACCACCCATGCAACAGGAAGGGTCAGAGCAGCTTGATCAGTTCATCTTCTCCCTTTAGGCCACGGGAACTCAAGAATCCCCCCAACCTCCAGACCTAACTAAGACCCTCTGGCTCTTAGTTAGGTATCATAAATACCTTAAGACAATCTGAGTGTCCATTCTACAGAGTAAACCACACCACAGAGCCTCACTTTCTTACATTCGTCTGTCTATAACAAAGGAACTTACTTTTTACCGCTTAAAGAAAGATATTGATATATATATATAGATATTGTAACTATGTCAAAAACTGCCATAACAATGCACCGTAGCTTGTAAGTGCCCAATCGTGCTTTGGTGTCTTGTTGTTGCTTTGGTCAAACAAGCTAAGTTGGCAAATCCAGTGTAGCTCCAAACACCAAATCAATCAGTTCCAAGCAACAAGAATTCCCAGCAGTATAATTTGTAGCGTTTCTCAGAAGCTGTGAGCCAAGGGTACCGTTTATAGTTGCTAGTTTGAAAATGGTGGAAAAACCCTTTTCCTTGCTGGGACAGGCTAGTTAGCATAGGGGTTGGCCGACCTCTTCTCACAAGCTCCAGCTTTTCCTCAAAGGTCCGTCTTGAAAATGGCGTGGCAAGTATATCTGCAACCAAATCTAATTCTTGTCCTTCAGCCATCATGGGTTTAAAAAAATGAACACTAACAGCAATTAGCGACAGCAGTTGATAGATATAACGGATCGATCTCTCTCGCTAACGGATTGTCCTCTTTCAGGTTCTCATGAGTGCTTATCCAATCACAGGACGCGTACATGTCAAGTTCAGCGTAAGGCCTTCTAGCTGGCCTTGGTGTTGAAGACTCGAGATCTGATTGGCTATTGCAATTGACCGTCTCCGTTCATTTACAGCACACGGGAGCCTGCTCTGTTGATTCTGAAGGCCTCAGGCAGATTTCATAGAACCTGACAACACAAGCTAGCTGAATTATGATTGGATAAAAACTCTACCATAATATACAACACTGTCAGCAGCTCAACAAAGCGGATATAATGCGACATGAAGAGAACAGACTACTGAGAATATTTTTTGTTAATTATGTCAGTGTATTTATGGAATGACATTAAGATGGGGGGGGAATTATGAAGAAAAAATATAGAACCGCAACATTTTTTACATATTTTTTGAGTATGTTTAGGCCAGCAGAGAAGGCCTTGCAGGCCCTGACTGCCCGCCACTGCTTGTCACCTCCCATACTAGCTAACTAAAGACCTTCTTGATAGCTACTTACTCTCTGGGTGGTGAAAAAACTTCTGATATGTCTCTTCTTTTTGGGTGACATTTTCCTATCTACAAAGCACAAAAGGGTAAAAAATATCAATGCTGAGACCAAACGAAATACTATGATAATATGAGGCTTATTATTTCCTGGTGTATTTAGTAGTTTACCATGTCAAGACTACTGCAAGCTCTCTTTCTGCAAGTCACGATTCACAAAGTGTTTCTGACTCTGCCACTTCAGCCAATTAAATGACAATCTTGTCTCGCAGGCTCGAGGGCGCATTGCAGGGCCGGGGTGGGTAATCGGGAGAATCGGGAGACTTCTCGGTGGGCCGCTTCACTTTTGGGCCGGTCGAGGATTTTTTTTTTGTTGGGACAATTGTCATGTTAGTCTATCTTCTCTTAAAGTAGGCTACACACGTTCCGCATTCTGACACCTCAACCTCTGGTTGTACCATGTGAGGGAGTTCTCCCCTCCCAAATAGAGTTGGTTGTGTCCATAGCGCGTCTTTTCCTAAAAGTTTTCTCAGATCGGCTACCGATAGCTGGGACGGGCGGCCCTACCGTAACGATACGCGTCATGGAGGATGGATGGGAGCAGGGCCGGAGTGATGGCATCACAAGACAAGGTTTTACCAATTGAAAAACGTCTATTTATTTTACATAAAGCTCAAAAAAGTATTTTGCGCTCAAATAATGGCCAAAAATGTTTGCTCGCGCGCAGTGCGCGCTCGCATTAAGTGTTCAAGAGCCTATCTTGCATTACATCAGACCCATACTTCCTAGGTTGGGGCAAAGATCCGAATGTTTACAACGTCTGGCTCCCTGCCTGATTAACACTCGGATCGTTAAGCAGTCTCAAAAATGGTATCAATATAAAAAATAATACAATCCCTTTCTGTAATCATGATACCCCCCAGAAAAGTTCACTGCACCCACATTCTAAGCAGGCTGCATCCGGCCCTGTTTGGTCTTCAAAAAAAAGGTCCGGTCTTGGGCCTGAAACTCCCGGGCTGAAAAGTGGCCCCACTCCGGCCCTGGCGCATTGGTTAACATGGAAATGTCTTTTTCACTTTTCTGGGCGACAAACATAGTATAGATAATAATATGAATGAGTTTTGTAAGTATATTGTGCAAAAGGGGAGTCAGGTGGCTGAGCGGTTAGGGAATTGGGCTAGTAATCTGAAGGTTGCCAGTTAGATTCCCGGCTGTGTCAAATTACGTTGTGTCCTTGGGCAAGGCACTTCACCCTACTTGCCTCGGGGGGACTGTCCCTGTACTATCTGTAAGTCACTCTGGATAAGAGCGTCTGCTAAATGACTAAATGTAAAATGTAAAATATTTTTTTCAAAAATTAACAAAATATTGGTGGGGACAATAGACCAATTATCACCCTACGTCACACGACTGTCAAGCATGCTCAACTGCGCATGTCGGTTGCAAAAGACGAACTTCTCCCGGGTATAATACACTTGGAGTGTCGATCAGGTCATCATATATCTCTGGCCACTGGATTTCAAGGCTTGACATTAACTTTTTGAGGCACTTGTCCTTTGGACAAGTACATTTACATTTCATTTGTCCATGTACAAAAGTCACTTGACCCGATACCTTTAAATAGCCTGACCAAGTGATCGGGCAAAACTAGCCTGGCTAACGGAGGTCACTTTCTCAGGCAAATGACGAATGAAAGCAGCCCTGCTTGACTTTTTAGGTGTAGAATTAATTGTAAAACTGTAAAATTATGAACTTTGTGACATGATGTGAAGACATGGTTTCCGCCTAAGACTATGCGGTCTACCGGGCGACATTCTCACTCAAATTTCAAGACTTTCGTAACCCAAATCAAAATTCTGATGTGACAGATCAATGGGGAATCACTTTCTCTCTTAAAGGCTGTCCTCCTCGACCTTTTTCGTGTTTTTAAATCGAACTATTTGTATAATCTGTGTACTTCTCTAGCCATTAGGCTATCCTTTCCCGGTTTTCTGCAACCACATTGCGCGCGCATCCCGAATGTTTACAAACAAATAATTGGTCTATTGTGTCTTTCCCAGACTTTGGTCGTGACTAGTCCTTATGGACCCTATGCAAACCTACGCCCTTGCGTCCAATCCAAAAAATAAGGATATTTTCCGAGCCCCCAAGACTGCCAAACCAGAGATATCCTGTGCGGTCAGAAATACGGCTCAGTTTGGATTGCATTGGGCGAGGGTTGGACTTTGTCTCGCTCTTGTGGGGTTCTGAACAAATGTGTAAGTCTGTTGGATTCCACAGACAACTGTCTATGACCAGCACAACATTTCCTATCTATTAATCCTAAAATGAAGCATGAAGAGTGAAAATTGTCGCAATGCTGGCAAACTAGAAATATTTTTTGAACCAGATTCTGAAGTTCCTCTCCACTCTAGCATTTCAGTCCGCACTATAGGCTCTCACATACACACCCATGTAAATCTCAAAAACAGTCTGAAAAACTCATGAAACATAATCAGTAATATTGAAAAAGGTTGAATAGATATTAAAAAAAACATTTTTTAAGATTGTTTCGGGTTTTGTCAACATTTTAAAGTTTAAATGGTGGCTGTAGCTGAAAGAGTGAGGAAATTCAAATTCACTCTGAAAGAGTGAGGAATAAGAAGGATTTAAAAGTTGAAGATGAGGATTTGAAAAAAAACTTTAACCATGTTAAAAATATTATGAATATTGATTTATATGAATTCAAGCATAGGAGGGAGAAAGCTAAGTATAAGATGGAAACCCCTGAAACTGCTGAATTGTTTGATAGCTGAACGGTTTTAATAGCTGAAAATGTGAAAGAGCTGAAAGGTGCGACAGAAGAAATAGAATAATATGAAGAAGTTGAATAAAGATTCGAAGAACAACAGTTGGAATGCTGAAGCAGCTTTCCAACAATAAGCCATTTTTAGTACTTTTATTCCCTTTTTCCCCATTTAGCACTGGTTCATTTGGGCTAGTTAACAAGCTCTCAATTAGGTTTTTATTCCCATGGCCACAGAATCTCATGTTTTGAACTAATAGTAGTTTTTAACTAATAGCACTAATAGTTCGCGAGCCACAGCTTTATCTGATAACACTTTCACAAATACCCGCAAACAAATGCCACCTAACTAACTATTTAAGTAATTTTAAGGGCAGCTAGCTGGCAAAAATGGGCAGAGCAAAATAAAGGGATAGCTAGTAATTGTCAAATAATGGACGGCTTGAATAATATGACACCTGTTAAACTGTCCTGGTATGTATGAACTAACTTGTTGGGGAATATTGTATCATGTCACAACATATTGTAGCATACCAACCAGTGGCTCAGCTGTACAGAAGAGGTTCATTTTAAGCATGCACTGTACCAAGGAGATCAGGTGTTATGCTTGATGCATGCACCGAGGGGCCTGGGGGACCCTAGTGCATGTCAACTCACACTTTAAGCACCCGGGACTCTAGTGGTCAGGTGATGTTTTAAGCACAGAGGGGCCTGGGGACCCTCATCATGCGTGTGTCGAGGAGCCCTTGTGGTCAGATCATGCTTAAAGCCCCAGGGGCCTAAGGACCCTAGTGGTTAGCTCACATTTTAAACCCAAAGGGCCCTGGGAGCCCTCACATTGTAAGCACTGAGGAGTATGTGGTGAGCTCACATTTTAAACACCAATGGGTCTGGGGGTCCTCACATTGTAAGCAATGAGGAGGTTGGGGGCCCTATAAACACCCATGGGCCTAGTAGTCAACTTGCTTTGTGCGCACTGAGGGCCCTCCTGTTCAATTTTTCTAGAAAAGTATTTGGCCACGTGCCGACTGCTCCTGAGGCTTGGAGGCCCCCTGGCAGTCTGAGGCCCGGGGCACTGGCCCCACTGGCTCAGTCCATAATCCAGCCTTGCGTAAAACAGTCCGAAATTACCATTACCTGGACATACAGCATGTATTCTACAGTAGGAATTCGTAACCTTCATGCATATGCACTGGCTTCTTGAACTTATTCAAACTTCTCCAACGACCAGCAGTTCATCACTAATTCAACTGACAAACTTTCATGGCGATTAAAACCCATTCTGATTCTGATTCCTAAAACATGATCTGTTGTTGTACTCGAGCTTGTCGTCACTAATGTTATACTCGATTTACCTACCCTATTACACCAGCTGGGCGGAGTTTATCACT
Source organism: Osmerus eperlanus (assembly GCF_963692335.1). Classification (NCBI taxonomy): domain Eukaryota; kingdom Metazoa; phylum Chordata; class Actinopteri; order Osmeriformes; family Osmeridae; genus Osmerus; species Osmerus eperlanus. The sequence goes on from NC_085024.1 coordinate 7,850,603, forward strand.
CCAGAAACTCTACCCACTTCAACTAATACGAAATCACATCCGCCCGCTGTGCAAACCCGAATCAAGGATTTTGATCGAAGGTCTCCTCTACTAGACGCTACTAGAGCTAGAGGCTCTAGCAGTCAACACGTCTGTACAGAAACACACAAGAGGCATCTAAGGAAAACAACGCGCGTTTGGGAATACTCACTAATCAGCTAGATGGCCTGCCTCCAACCCATCAAAACTAAAGAAAATGAATAGTTAAATAGCTAAAGCGTGACATAAGGCAAACCTCTACAGTCAGAGTTGACAGCAGTTACGGGAGATTCTCAGTGCTAACGTTACAACTAACGCGTTAGCCTTTTGCTTGTAATGTAAGTCCAGCTTTTCAAGTTTTCTAGCACTTGGGCTATGTAGTAGCGTAGCAATCCACGTTAATATTATGTTGCACTACTACCTCCTAGACTACCTAACTCATGTCATAAATGTTTTAGATAGTTAAAGAGTAGCTAGTACTATTTCAGTAGGTTGCTAGAGACGTTAGCAAAACTGTCATGCCAACTCTAGCTTGCCAGCTCTAGGCCTTGATATGAAACATGTTAGCTAGCTAGCCAGCCAGTACATTTCAAAGCTGTGTTGATGTTGTTTTAAGGGACAGTTCTGTGCATGCAACTTTGAAATGTCTACCCAGATAGCTCTAGCATACTAGCTAACGTGTTGGTTGCTAGCTTGCTATAATTAACAACATTCGACAACCCTAACGACCGTCACATTAGCTGGCTAACTAGTCTGGATGACGATAAAATCCGAATTGAAATGTAAAACATATCTTAATGTTTTGAGACTATTTCTTTGTTGGCAAGGGTTTACATATACGTTGGTTGCCATCGTAAAATTAAAAGCAGTCTTACGACGGTTTCTGGTTGAAGTGTCAAAATGGTTTGTTTATGAACAGATATCCACTGCGACCTACAGTACTGACTTAGCTAGCTAAGTGGTAGGGTCAATCTATGACCACTCACATATCATAGTAGAGATCAACGTCATCTGAATTACAGTAAGTATGTAGTAACCAAACCTTTGGAGTTTAGTCAGGATGTATACTTTTACAGTTGCAGCACGAGGAAACAGTTAGGCTAAACTTTAAACACATAATCGTACAAAAAAGTAAGAACATAACGCACATCCAAGACTGCCTTTTAGAAAAAAAGAAAAAAAAAACGCAATTATAATTTCAATTTAACTGATGTCTTGCCGAGGGTATACAGTACAGACTCAATTAACTTAGCAATGAGCTACCCTTATCCTGCTGTTGCAAATCAGTGTTTAAGACATCAGAATTGTATCTCCATGGCATTGTTGACCACGGCACAGCAAGATACTACTTCGGTAGTAGTAGTTAGAGCTAACTACATGGGCTAGTTGACCTGTACTTGACCGTGTTATGCATTGCTGAACAAACTTTTACAAGCTGAAGAAGTAGCTGTAGAAGTTTTCACACTTAACTTAAGTAAATTCCTTGTCTGTGCAAACTTTCATGGCGATTAAAACCCTTTCTGATTCTGATTAAATTCACGAAGAATAAGACAGCTCAACACGCTTTCATTTGCATGCCTAACTGTTCTAGATTTCCTTTAAGTAGTAAAATATAGGTTTATTGTGTTATTTCTATATGAATATAAATACAATTGTTGAGAATTATAACCACAGAATTTATTTTGTATCTCTATTTTGAGTAATTTATTCTCCTGATGGCATAGGAGCATCCCAGTGCACATAGTAACATATGGCTGTTGTGGCAGCAATATGCTGAACTCTGCATGTTTTTCTTGACTGGAGCATGATATCTACCCTTCCACTGTTCCAGATCCTGTGGTGAAGTTCAGTTGGCAAGGAAGGGCGGAAGTCCCCATTGAGGCCAGCGGAAGCCTTGTTCCTTTCCCCACATGAATGTATGTTGGCATGTTGAGTTCAAAATACCAGAAAACAAGGAATCAAGGTGCATGACAACACAAGGACTGGCATAGAAGTTACTCTTCTCAGCTAGCCTACTCCTCATGCAGTGCATCAGTTCTTTAAAAGGAGATTTAAAGTGATTAATAATATCGTGGTAGTACAGTACAAAGCTAAATTCTGAAGTTTGTGAAGAAGTTTAAAAAAGAAGACTCTTGGAAGATATCCTTTAAATGGAAAGGTGTCTTCTGTTTTCAGATTTACAAAAATTCAGTGTTACCTTCATCTTTTTTTTTTTTTTTTTTTTTTTTTAACAAATAAAATAGACTATTATACTTACAGGGTCTAATTGACACGAAGTCATTAACATTTTGAATCTCTAACTCTTTATTTTTCCCTTTCCTAGGATACCGAGCAATGCTGTTGATGTGGACGTGGCGTGGTTAAGAAGCAGACAACTAGAAAGCGTCCGCTGCTAAAGCTTGGATTGGAGAAGAGCAGAGCAATGGGGAACACAGCCACTAAGTTCCGTAAGGCATTGATCAACGGGGACGAAGGTCTGGCCTGCCAGCTGTATGAGAGTAACCCCCAATTCAAGGAGTCACTGGACCCCAACACTTCATATGGAGAACCTTACCAACACAACACTCCTCTGCACTACGCTGCACGGCACGCCATGACTCGCTTGCTCAGGTGAGGTCACACACATCATTTAGTTGGGCTAAAACATATATGGATTTTTTTTATTGGTATCCCCATATAGTTATAGACCTAGAAATGTCATGTTACCTTTTTGTCGTACTTGTCATTGTTGATTTGTGATTGTTTTCCTGTGTCAAACAGGATCACTGGTTATAATGTGATTGTGGACAAAAAACGTTATGTAAAATAAATACTTGACTTGCCATACATTTAGTTTAGTTTCATATTCAAAATTAGATTTTGTTCTGTGGTCATCCATGGTTTAAGCTTTTCTGGGAAAGTCCTGTTTGTTTATGGGGCTTCTTTATTTGTTTTATGTGTTTTTCCGTGCACTTTTTTTTCGGTTATTGTGTAAAAATAAATAAAAAGATTGCGTGTGTTACAGTAGACCACTCACAGGGTTGTGCTCCTGTGTCCCGGGAATCTCTGTGGGCCTGTTTCGGCCCATCTGCCTCTTCATTGAACCATCTGTTAGACACAAACAAGAAGGCTTTACATTGTAATTGGAAAGCAAGAAGTCTCCGTCTAACATAATTTAACTAACTGGGCATTATAAATTGCGCACAACTGTAAAAAGTTCTTTGAGACTTTCTGGAAGCTTGTTATTGCATAAGTCTGAGGATGTTTTTTCTTGTAGTAACCAGCAAAAGGGATAATTCACTTTCAGACTTGGTTTTAATGTGAATGGTTGTGCGCTTTACCCTACTTGCCTAGTGTGTGTGTGTGGTGATGGTGACTCTAAACCCTGGTCCCTCCTGTCCCACCCCCAGGTCCTTTCTCTTCAGCAAAGATGGCAACCCCAATAAACGCAACATTCACAATGAGAATGTACTGCACCTGCTGTGTATGGGCCCTCAGATCCTCATGTCCGAGGGGGCTCTGCAGCCACGCCTGTACCGGCCCTACGAGGATGAGCAGAGGCGGGCAGAGTGCATTCAGATTGTCCTGAAGTGGACAGGTGCCAAGCTGGGCCAGGGGGAATATGAGAGCGCCAATGTGAACACCACAGACAACAATAAAAACACTTGTTTGCACTACGCCGCTGCCTCAGGAATGAAGACCTGTGTAGAGGTGAGATCTCAATACTCTAAGGTGGTATGGTAGGTACTGTATTTTATGGAAAATAAGCCGCATCGTGTATAAGCCTGACCCCCCCAGAAGGAGGACTTTGTGTTTGTAAATCGGAGTATAAGCCGCACTGGAATATAAGCTGCACTTTCACTTTAATTATGAATGATTCCTCTTTCAAGTAATAAGCCCCCGTTCAAGTGTTGAGAATTAAATTAGCTGCACGGTCTGTAGAGATCTTTAGACGAAGCCACTTTTTTGTTCTAAAATCTGACTATAAGCCGCTTCGAAATATAAGCCGCACAAGAAAACCGTAAAATCGGAGTACAAGCCGCGGCTTATTTTCCGTAAAATACGGTATGCCCTTACGGTATGCCCATACTAAGTTACGGATTGTTTTTTCTTTCAAACAAATGCTTTTGCCTCTTATGGCTGAGGGCAGTAAAAGCTTCTGACGTAGTAGGACTGCCTCTGATGACTTATACTTTTGGAATACATGTCCTCCATAGTTTGTGTATAGTTCAGGCCAGTTATCTATAGAACATATCCGAGAAAAAATAATTTAGAAACTTAACACTAGAACCTAACCTGCACTGTAGAAACCTAGTTATTAACTCATTGGAAACAAACAGGTTCTATCTCCCTTCTAAAGCATCCCAGAACAAAACACAGTTCGATTAAAATAAAAATCAGCTACATACCATTATCATGATAAATTCATAAAATATAAATAAATAAATTATCCATATATTGATATATCCATATCAATATATGGATAATTTTGGGACATACTGCAACTTTATCTGCTTGGTCCACCATCTTTAATGATTAAGCACTGGCACATACTTTTTCTTTTGACCACTGCAGAAGGTTAGGTTTGTTGGTTCTGTCTGACCTCAGTCTCTGTGAACAAGTCACACACTGCTGTGACACTAATATGAAGTGGACTATAGGGCTGTCCCTGACTAATATTTTCTTTGGTCGACCAAGACTAGACTAAAACGTCTGAAAATCGACTAATCGAAATTTGAAACGCTTTTTTTTTTCACAAAAACAAAACGTACAAACATTTTCCCGATCTGACTCAATGGCTGCTGGACATTGCAGATTCAACGCATTCAACGTTTTCGAGTCACCCGGTACTGCCATACCGCAGATTTCTTTGCCATTTTGACTAATAACACCGACAAAGTAGCCTATGGCAGAGTTTGTAGTTCGGCAGCCAATTGTGCTTGTGCCGTGTGCAAAATACCAAACCAAAACAAAGCGCAGATTAACGAAAGGGAAAACAGTAGCACCTTTTCTTTTAAATTATATATTTTTAGAGTTGCTTTATTTGTCTTAAATAATATAATCTACAATTTCTGTAGAACATTTTGTTAATTCAGCAATGATTTCACAAGCGGGAATCAGATCTCACACTGCCATACAGCAGCTTGACTAAAAACATCTTAGTCGACCAAGAGCATATCGACCAGAAAATTGACTAGTCGACTGAGTGGGGACAGCCCTAGTGGACTATATCCCATCTTTAAAATTATTTTTGCTGAACAATTTTAGCTCAATTTCAAGTTGACTTTGACTGCAACCATACATAGGATAGCGTTTTCTTGTAGCCTTGGTTTTCCTGGGGTGAAAGTTGTTACCATAGTTTCATATTTGCATTTAATGAGACATTTAAAGGCAGATGCATAAAATTGGGTAAAAGTTTTGTGGATTCATAGGGTTTATTATCAACAACAAGAGAGGACTAACAACACTCTAACCTGTTCTTTCATGTACGGACTGTGTGCAGCTTTTGGTCCAGAGGCAGGCAGACCTGTTTATGGAGAATGAGAACCGGGAGACACCGTGCGATTGTGCGGAGAAGCAGCACCACAAGGAGCTGGCCCTCAGCCTGGAGTCCCAGATGGTGTTCTCCCTTGCCCCGGAGGCAGAGGGCATAGAGGCAGAGTACGCAGCCTTGGACCACAGAGAGGTGTGTCTGCCTCAACCTACCACCCTGTCTTCCTGGTGCCATGCCTCGCCTTATAAGTATCACAATCTACTTGTCTCAGTATTGGAATTGCCTTTCATATTGTCTGCTAATGTCCTTTGGCTGCACATTTGTACAGCAGTCCTCATTGTTGTCATACTGGAATTTGATGTTGTAGGAGTCAGCTGACAACTTGTGCTGCAGCTGTGCTTCTGGCTAGATGCACACACACAAATTATAACTTTTTGTCTTCCCAGAATCAGAATGTGATTCCGGTAACCACAGTGCTCCACTATCTTAGTGTGCACCAGAACAGAGTCATGTATATTGGTCTGTGTTTAAATTTTGTTAATCTCTTCCTCTCCTTTCCTTCTATCTTCACTCTCCACTCTCTGCGGCTGTGTCTCCCAGATGTATGAGGGTCTGAGGCCTCAGGAGCTGCGTCGTCTAAAGGACATGTTGATCGTGGAAACCGCAGACATGTTGCAGGCCCCTCTTTTCACTGCAGAGGCTCTGCTCAGGGCCCATGGTATGCTACAGCACACACATACACTCACATATAATATCGGATGGAGACAGTCTGAACTTCAAGATTGATATAAGAAATGGAAGGCTTCAAGTAAAAGTTTTGAATCATGTCACTGATCGTGAAACTGATCACCATCTTTGATTCTATTAGCTGGCTGTTTCAAGGTGCTTTACATTATAAGGTAACCTGGGAAAACCAGGTCATTTTAACCCCTGGAAGCTTCGAGATTTGCTCTGCTTTAAGGGAGTGTTGATCACCATACCAGACTGCTCTCCCTTAATTTCACATTCTCCGGAGAACTTTTTTTTATACATTTAAAATAATTTGAATTATGAATGTATCCTTTTTTGATTAATTTCTTTCCAGTTCCCATTCACAGTCATTATTCTCTTGCACAGTGTCCAGTTCAAAACATAAGACTATAAAATACCATGGTTCTTAGTGAGGATAACACAATTATATTTGTGGACATAGGTAACACACTATCCCGTACGGAATCCAAAATAATAATAAAATAATTCTAGATTGTGTATTAGCTACAGGAGCTGTCAACACATCATGCAGCAATACACAAGCCTCGCTTTTGTTCCAACCCATCAACCTAGTCTAGTTGTTACTTTTGGTTAATAAAACCAAACAAGCTAGATCTAGTTGAGCTTTCCAAGCATATGTAACTTTCCTTTGTGTAACATGCAGGCTTTGACAAACAAGCATGCTTAACAAAAAGTGGGAGGACTGAGAAAAACGTAATATTGCATGTAAATTAAGGGTGCTCCGATCGATCGATCGGCCGCCAATCAGTATTGGCCGATAGAGGTTTAAAATTGATTTATTCGTGGACTATAAAGGGCGATCAGAAGATTAGATTAGAACAGATGATTCAAAACTCGCAAGACCCTTTTTCTACAACCAACTAAAATGGCTTCCCCATCAGCGGTTTGGCAGTTATATCAGGTGTCGGAAAAATACCAAAAAAGTAGCTATATGCAACGTGTGTGCCAAGAAAAGGTGGCCCTTCTACTACAAACTTGGAGAACTTGGGGTGAGTCTAGGGTGCTAGCTCCTCTGGCACCCTTCATGGGCCCTGTGCTAGACAGTATGAATGTCAAAAGCACAATTCAGCTAGACAGCATGAATGTCAAAAGCACTATATATATATATACACATACGTGTGTACGTCTTGCTCCGCCCCTGCCTACCGCCAGAAATATAATCACATTGTGTGGGAAACACTGTGAAATATTGAAATAAGAACTATGCCGAGGGCGTACCCAAAGAAAACTTCTTTAAGATCTTAAACATCTGTGTGTAACTCCTGTAGCTTCCTACCTCAAAACATGGACCTTCTATAGCAGGGCTCTTCAATTAGTTTGTTGCTGGGGCCGGTTCTTGAAACTGAGGCAAAGTCAGGGGCCGGAGGATATGAGTAATCACGGTAACAAATAAAGAAATTACAACAACATACTGAAGGAGTCAATATATTCTATTGTGTAAGTGCTTAACAACATATGCCCAAGAGGCCGCATAGGCCCAAGGATTCAAAAATCAAACCAGGTGAGCAATAACCAAGCCATATTAACAGACAATTGGAGAAAATGCAATTAACTAACAAAAACATTCATTGTATTGTACATAGCTGTACCAACTATTGAATTATAACATAACAATGCATGACAATTAATGAGATCAAAATGTTTCAAACTGCATTTAACTATAATCACTGACAGAACAATCACTGTAACAGTCCAATAGTTGACCTCTTTAACATCTAGTCATTTAGCAGACGCTCTTATCCAGAGCAATAATTAAGCAATAACAGGGTTAAGCAGTTAATCTGCTGTGGCCAAAAGTAGACAAACAATGCAGACACACTGCATTTTGCATATCTGTCTATAATTAAATAGCCTCAGATATCTCAATATTCAGTCCAGCTGAACCAAACCACATCAAGCAAAACATTAAGTGGATAATATGAGGTGAATAACATCATAATTACATCATACTGTTACAAAAATGAACCTTAATTGCTTGCTTGACTAACATGCCTATTAACTTGCATGTAATTTGCCTACATTTGCTATCTAATGAGAGAAATGGCATCTTTTTGACTTGGCAAGAGCAGTGAAGTCAGGTATATAAGTTGTCAGGGCAATGCGCATGCAGTCATGTAGATGCTGGTCAGTAAGGGATGTGCGATTGTGAGTTTTAATGGCATTCATGTGTGAGAGTGTATGTTGAACCAAACATTGTCAGAACAAAAAGTGCAAGATCCCTTGTGTGGAAATTTCTCTCGGCTGACTTCATGGGTCCAGAATTTTTATAAACCTGCCTGCTGCCATGACTGTCGCAAGTCACCTGATGACTGAATGTCAATGGTTTCCAGTTGTAAAGTATGGAAGCAAATCGTTACCAAAATTCAAATGCAAATGCATTTCCAGAAATGCATTTGCATTTTAAGAATGTGGCTGCATTATTTGACTCATAAATGAAATTAGTAATCAATCATCCTATTTGCATTTTAATTTTCTTCTTTAAGAGTGCTCAATCTTTCACTTAATTAAAATGAAAAAGAAATAGACATTTGAGATATAATTTTCAAAACATGCCCCAGCAAATAGATACCAAAATTCAATTTGAAATGTAACATTTGAAAATTAAAATGCATTTCCAGAAATGCATTTTCATTTTCAAGAACGTGGCTGCAAAATCGTGACCACAATTCAAATTCAAATGCATTTCCAGAAATGCATTTTCATTTTCAAGAACGTGGCTGCAAAATCGTGACCACAATTCAAATTCAAATGCATTTCCAGAAATGCATTTTCATTTTAAGAACGTGGCTGTAAAATCGTGACCACAATTCAAATGCATTTGCAGAAATGCAAAATGAACGAAAAAGCATTCTGAGCGGCGCAGCAGAGTGACGTCAGTAGCCGCTCTTCTTCAGCTCCCTGCTGACCGAGCTATCCATCTTGTTCGGTAGGGGGCGGTGTGCACATCTGCATTGCATTACATTGCAAATGTGCCGGGAAATTGATTGAATTGCCGGGTCTTTAGAGCAGCGTTCTCCAACCGGTGCCCAACCGGTCCGTGGGTCATTTCGTACCGTGCCGCACAAAAAAGAATTAATAACATTATTTCCTTTTAATTGATTATCAGAGTCTGAAAGACGTTTTATTCTGAAAAATGACCTGATTCTCTCCTTCTCCGCGGGCCTTTTCCCCTGAGCAAAAAAGCTCTGCAAAGACATGTGTTTACTCATTTTTTAGCAAGTTTGTGGGCTTTATTGAATGGTATCATGCGCGTCTCTTCCTCTTGACACATGACAAGTGATAGTTACCACTCAATGAAGCCTGTTTGAGACAACAACTCTATCGGTGTTTTGGATGAAGGCTATCCTGAGATCGCCACTAAAGCACTGAAAACCCTGCTTCCATTTCCAACATCAAGCGGGATTTTCTGCCGTGACAGCAATCAAACAAAATTATGGAATAGGCCTAAACTGGATATAAGGAACGCACTTCGGGTGTCACTGTCGTAGCTTATAGTCACACACAACAGTGGGACTGACACATCGAAAGCTAGCTAGTAACAATATAACGATGGAAAACCAGGCTAAGAAACTTAAAGATGGGTCAATTGAAAAAACGGCTGTTTATTTTACATAAAACTCCAAAAACGATTTTTCGCTCAAATCAGCGAAACTATTTTTCTCGCGTGCTCCGCGCGCTCGCATTAGGTGTGGAAGTCACTAACTAGGATCACATAAAACCCAGAATGTGCATGCATTAGCAGCGCAGCTGTCCAGGGCCTATCTTTCCTCCCAGTCCGTCCTGCCGGTCCGTGAAAATATGTCTTACATGAAAGCGGTCCGTGGCGCAAAAAAGGTTGGGGACCGCTGCTTTAGAGGACGCATCACAGACCATGGCGCTCCCTCAAATTGTGCAAACACTGTTAGAATTAGCTGAACAGGTAGAATCTAATAATACATCTGAGTCTGATGCCCGGGACCGAGTAGAACAAGTCATAGAGAGCTTGGCTGCATACTCTGCCGTCACAGATTTACACATTAATAGTAGCTCTGCCACTGTTTTAGTCATTGTTTGACATCAAGTTGCTCAGTCTGTGATGCATCCTCTAAAGACCCGGCAATTCAATCAATTTCCCGGCACATTTGCAATGTAATGCAATGCAGATGTGCACACCGCCCCCTACCGAACAAGATGGATAGCTCGGTCAGCAGGGAGCTGAAGAAGAGCGGCTACTGATGTCACTCTGCTGCGCCGCTCAGAATGCTTTTTCGTTCATTTTGCATTTCTGCAAATGCATTTGAATTTGAATTGTGGTCCCGATTTTACAGCCACGTTCTTGAAAATGAAAATGCATTTCTGGAAATGCATTTGAATTTGAATTGTGGTCACGATTTTGCAGCCACGTTCTTAAAATTAAAATGCATTTCTGGAAATGCATTTTAATTTTCAAATTTTACATTTCAAATTGAATTTTGGTATCTATTTGCTGGGGCATGTTTTGAAAATTATATCTCAAATGTCTATTTCTTTTTCATTTTAATTAAGTGAAAGATTGAGCACTCTTAAAGAAGAAAATTAAAATGCAAATAGGATGATTGATTACTAATTTCATATTCAAATAATGCAGCCACATTCTTAAAATGCGAATGCATTTCTGGAAATGCATTTGCATTTGAATTTTGGTAACGATTTGCTTCCATAGTAAAGACCCCTCATCCACAGAGGATAAAAGTTCCTTTCAAAGCAAAGTCAGATTGAACGTTCACAGAGAAAGGATCCTTTACAAATGTCATAACTCCACTGGGGATGCTAAAATCATGAAACCTTGTGGCAAAGTAGTTTTTCATCGAGTCAATGAAGCTTGACATCATTTCTGTAATTTGTAGGCCAGAACTCCTCAATATGGGTAAGTGGAGCATCCTCCCAGGACAAAGATCAACAGAGAAAAGTGAGAGCTTCCTTCTTTTGAAAAGCATGAAGCTTCTCTACAAGCTCCGCGGCTGTTTTATCCCTGCCCTGCAACTCCAAGTTGAGTTGGTTCGAATGGTGGAAAACGTCGCTCAAAAAGCAAACAGTGCCATTAAACTCATAATTTTCCACCGTTGCTCTCTCTTGATCCGTAGAGGCCCGAAATAAAGATTGACATCTTCGCTCATAACAGGATTTAAGGCTCGTTATCTTCTGCTTCCGAGCAGCAGAGCCCAGTGGGAAAGTTGCATCAAAATTAGCATGCGCCGTCTTCAAATGCCTTCTCAATTTGTATTCTTTACACACGGCAAGGTACTCATTGCTGATTAAACATACTGGGTTCTTTATATCCACAGTAATAAAAACGTATTTCTCTTTACATCCATTTTTGAACTGCCTATTTTCTGAGTCAACTTTCCTTTTTTTTTTAAGGTGGAGAGAGAAATTTTTCGTTAGCGCAGGTGGAAAGGTATGAGTCAGAATAGTCATAGTGATGCACTCTAGAGCGCGAAGGGGCCAAAACAGTGCCTGTTTACTTGGCTTAAACGGGTGCATACCGCCACCATACCACCACCCAGCGTCGGAAATACACGAGGGCAAAGGGCAAAAATGCCCCTAAGAAATATCATTTTGCCCCTGATATCACTAGGAGAGGGGCAAAAATTGCCCCCAAAACAAACGTTTTGTATTTTTTTTTAATCGATCCAGTATTTGCTTTAAAAACAACTTAAATGCGATGTTTGCTCCGGAAGCAGAAGCGCTCATTGCCACAGGCAGCAGCACTCACTGCTCGCTTTGTGACGCATTTGACGTCAAACGCGTCACAAAGCAAGGGACTCAACAGAGGAGAGCCCAGGGGTGCGTTTCCCGAAAGCGTCGTAAGCCTAAGTTGATCGTAGAATCCATCGTAGGACGAATCTTAGTTTTACTGGCCGTTCCTAAAGACATCGTAGCTAAAGTGTCTCTTGGAAATTCGTAACTCTTGAAAGTGCATAGATTAGCCTACTCCTTACGAGCATGTTTGGGAAACGCACGTAAGAAATATCGATGGTTTCGTTTTTTGCTTGATCGTTGCTACGATCCATCGTTATCGGGAAACGCAGCCCAGGCTGATAAGCCGAGTGCACCAGCTGGGCGTAAAAAAGTTGGTCTTAACTCCTACGTCGGTCTTAGCTACGTCCGACTTTGTGATTTGAATTTACACCAAGCTTGACAGACCACGGTCGTAGCTACGCCTGGTTTTAAGATGCACGTCCTTGTTGAAAATGCGAAAGCGTCGATCGTTGCCAAGCAACCCATTTAAGAGCCTATCCAAAGCGCACTCTATAGCTGGCCTATCTCCCTTCAAAACAAGCCATGGATTAAAAAAACAAAACAAAAGAAAATAAATTTCTGATGGAGAAATTAGAAAACTTCTAGAGTTGTTTACTCAGAATAGAAGCGTGCTCACGGGGAAATTTAATAATAGGCTATCAACACAAACAAACAGAAACAATCAGCTTGGAAATCGATCACCAATCAAATTAACAGTGGATTTGTGCGATGACGGACGAATCTTTCTCGCCTTAATGCCCTTTCCATATGTTGCCTATAAACAAGACGCGCTGCATGTGCGATCAAACTGTTGTACATTATAATTACCATGTAGCCTATATTAGTCCGATTTTCCAACTTACTTCATTACTTATTACTTCTAAATATAATAAGTTATAATTATTAAAAAAAAAAATATATATAACTTAATAGTTGTAAAAAAACAAAACAAATATGATTGTCAGATTTTTTCTTTGTAAAAAGAATCTAAGAAAACACTTTGAATCTGTAGACTACTGCTTAAGTCTTATTTTTGCCATTTGGTGACAATTGCTCATATACTGTTAGCCTAAATAAGCATATTTATTATCTTGAACAGAGGTTAAATGTTATTTTACAATTTTCAAAAAGTGCCCCCAATTTTTTTTAAATGCCCCTGGATTTCAGTCAGTGGGGGCAAGAATTGAAAAATATATGTAAATTTCCTACCCTGCCACCACCTACTGCACGTGAGAGTATACATAGTCACGAATGACTATTATTAGGATTCCTCCGTGAGGAGGAAACCTATTGTTATTGCTAGTTTTATTATTATTATTATTCTAGTCCCATGGGAGTCAATGGCAGCCCCTAGAACCATACGATAACTTTTTGTGAAATTTGCTACACTCATTAAGGACAGTCCCTTCTATACTTACACAAAGTTTCATGTCTCCCATTAGACCACTCTAGCGCCACCAATGGTTCAAAGTTGGACTTGTAACCGTATGACTGATTTTCAAAAATGAGGTACCATTGGATTCCCTGGATCAAGACGAGTTCAACACACCCTATGACGTCAATTTCTGGTTATATAGATTTCCCGCCATTTCCGGTTTTATCAAAAACCTTTGAAAGCCTACTCCTCCTACAATTTTTGTCCAATCTTCCCCAGAATTGGCACACATCATCGTCAGAGCAACCCTCACTCAATTCTAACCCTTGGCAACAAAGCAACCCAAACAGGAAGTTGGGTCAAATCTCAGCAAATCTTTGAGATATCAACACCAAACTTGGTGGAAGGAAGACACTACAACATGTTACCATGTGCAAAGGCAACTTCATATCTCCAAAAATGATTGATAAAAAGCAAATCGAATTTATCGCTAAAGCTAAAGTAATGCTTTACACATCCGCCAGTCAAAAACTGATACTCTGATTCAATCACAAGTTCATATGAAAACTATTGAGAATGTTTAGTACACAAATCTGAGAAAAAGTTGACTAAGATGAAAAATAGATTTTTTGTGAATATTTGAAAAATGCATGCTTGGTTAATTGCTAGGGATATTTCCAATGTAATGTCTCCGCTTGCTCCTCAGCGCGCGCTCCACATTCTCACACAGTCAGCCTTTCCCTTGACACACGCGCAAGCTTGGCAAGACGCACACACAACATTTCAAGAGATTGTGGGCTGACCAAGCCCCCACTCATTCCTTGGCTTGAAGCAAAGGCCCTTGTGGATCTTGATGGTATTGCATTTCAGATTTGGTATCCCATTGGGGGGGAAGTCTGCAACATGGATTTTTCTATACAGTGACAATTTGTGAAGAATATACATTTTTCAATGGTTCGCAATGTTAGGAGGAATCCGCCATTGCTGCTTGCAGCTATATATATATTTTTTTGTTGTTGTCATAGTCACAAACTGAATGAGGTTACCGGAGCACACTCCGGGGGCCAGTCCAAATTAGCTCGGGGGCCGGATTCGGCCCGCGGGCCACCTATTGAAGAGTCCTGTTCTATAGCATTTGAAATTGAAACGTGAAATTAAAATACAGTGCCAAGAAAAAGCATGTGAACCCCTTGGAGTTAACTGGTTTTCTGCAGTTATTTGACGAAATGTGATCCTCATCCAAGTCACACAATAGACAAACACTATATGCTTAATTTCTTGTGTTTTTATCAAACACACTCATTAAATATTCACAGTGCTGGAGGAAAAAGTAAGTGAACCCTTAAAGTTAATAGCTGGTTAAACATCCTTTGGCAGTAAGGACTTCAAACAAGAGCTTTTGGTAGCTCAGGATCAGGTCTATTGATGTCATTCAACAGCATCTCAAGTTCAAGTTTGTCTTTTATTGTCAGATGCACAGAACAACACAGGGTCAGACTGGGCACTGAAATTCTTAGGACAAGGCAAAGCAACCTGGCATAACATAACATAGAAGTACACAGAACATAGATTACATCTGTGATAAGCTAAAATATAGTAAACAATAATATACACACTGTGGACAGGTGTCTTTTATACAGGTAACCTGTACAGGTAACAAGTCCCTGTACTTACTGGCAGTCGCTCTGGATAAGAGCGTCTGCTAAATGACTAAATACACCCGTCCACAGAAGCAATCAATCAATCAGATTCCAAACCCTCCACCATGGAGGCTTTGTCACTGTTCAAATAAACCTACTGTTAAAATTATAGACTGATCATTTCTTTGTCAGTGGGCAAATGTACAAAATCAGCAGGGGATCAAATACATTTCTCTCACTGTGTGTGTATATATATATATATATATATATGTGTATGTATGCATACACGCACGCACACACACACACACACACACACACACACACACACACACACACACACACACACACACACTCTCTGGAGGCCATTGCTCATGACGAATGGGCTAAGATTGCTCAGGAATGCTGCCAGAAGATGGTGTCTGGCAATGCATCTTGTTTGCTGCAGGTCATAACAGCAAAAGGGTACTCCAAGTACTAAAGATGCATGCCATGAAGGCGTTGAAACATTTTTGGACTGGAGAAGTCACTACTGTATAAGTTGCATTTTCTGTTGAATTCGGGGAAACCACTTGACGCATCCATTGTGTTGAGCTATTTCAATAGCTTTTGTTAGATTTATTTCATTACAAACAGCTGTCAATCTGTACATTTTTACAATAAATCTGATTTGCAATGGGGGATTAATATTTTTGCAATGACAATACATTTTTTGGGGTTCCCTTTGTCAGACATGAACAGTTATACTTTTCTATAGTTTCATCTTCATAAACTACAGGGTTTCATTTTCAAACTGTATCAATTATTCGTATCTCCTTATTTCAAGTCCTGTGCTACAACCTTTTGGGGCTGTCAATTTTGGTTTGAGGTTAAATTGACCTGTCTACTCGTCACGTTAATTTCCTTTGTCAGTTACTATAATTATAACTGCCAAATATTTTCGTTCTTTCTTGGGGTACAGATTGGGACAGGGAAAAGCTGCTGGAGGCCTGGATGTCAAACGCAGAGGACTGCTGCCAGCGTTCAGGGGTGCAGATGCCCAATCCTCCCCCCAGTGGGTACAATGCTTGGGACACTCTGCCCTCACCAAGGACTCCACGTACCACCCGCTCCTCCATCACCTCACCGGACGAGATCAGCATCACTCCCGGGGATGAGGACTCCCCCCTAGTAAGCCCCCAAGTAGTAAACCACACTATGTTTACATTAGCTCAGAAATAAAAATAATAAGGGTCCATTATTTACTTTGCTTCCATATTAGTGATGGGACCAGGGCCAGTGGAGTTTGTATTTGGCACAACATGTTACAGAAACTCCTACCCTGCACATCAGGTTGTGGGCATCATGAATGAGGCAGGAGTATTTTTTTTTTCCATGTGAAGATGGACATGTCCATGTCTGAGATGGACATTTACCAACATAGACATAAGTTTATTTTATTTATGGAGGCATTCAACCCAAATACATGGATTTCTACGTCTTGAACCGTGTGCAAGGATTTAGTAGCGGCTGTCAGTGTATCTTTGTCTGGGGCCTCCAAAACACCTAATCAGTGGAAAACCAGGTTCAGTGATCTCAGAAGGAGTTAAGGAAGTACATCTACTTTCGTAAACAGTAGTCTACTATTTCACTGAAGCATTAGCATCATGACATTAGCCTCTGTTGCCCGGGCAACACATACTACAGCGGTCTATGATGCATCTGTTTTCAATCGTTAAAATAAACATTCCTCACAAATACATTTTCGTTGTAGGATTTATTATGACATTACATTACAAGTAAACGATTTGTTGGTGAAATTATCATTACCTGTGGTTTCAAACCAGTGTTGCTCACTGCAACGCTGTAGCCTACGCGAGACACACTACAAAAACATCTACACAGCTGTTTAGGAAGTCAAACGGCGACAGAACATGTTCGGCAATCAAGTCTATACTAACCTGAACTTCATTGCCACTGCCTAAACTTTGTCAATCTGTTCATGAAAATAATTAATTTCAGCCTAAACCGTACAATGGAACGTTAAATCGAATTCAACCAACGCAATCGTTACCAAGACGAACCCAGCAGTAGTCTAGTACTGTACTGTAGTAGTACAATTTACTGGGGCAGCTTCTCCACACAGGGCTATATCGCATTTTGCCTTGTTACTGACAATGATCGCTACCAGTGAGCTTTTTATGAACGAGCGATTTTCCACTAAATAAATGTCAAGCTTATTTACGTTTTTGGGGTCATATTTTCAATTAGCAGATGGTATTGTTTGAATCGCGATTCCATCTTCTACTGCCGGTAACGTCGTAGAATAATCTTAAAAGGGGGTTCTTTATTAATGAATGAATGCAATGAGTAGGCTAAATGCCTGAAAATATCACAAGGGAAAAACTTAAAAGGACGTTTAAGTCATAGAGATTAGGTCAATTTTTACACCGGTCTGCCAAATGTATTCATTTTGATTCAACTATGAGGCTGCTGATCACCATTCCCTCTTGCAGGGGAAATGAGAAGACAACTATTTCATTCTACTCTTCACTCTTAGTATTTTGAGTTGTAAATGAGCAAAAATTTCCGGTTTTATCAAAAAGCTTAGAAATGTTTCACAGGTCACAAATTGTGTTCAATCATCCCCAGATTTTTTCAGTTTTTCAGTTACAGCAAATCAAAGATGGCAACGAAGCCTCCAAAAAGGAAGTGAGGTCATATCTCAGGGAATCCTTGTTGCATTGACATCAAACTTGGTACAGTGACATGGGACCCTCTCCTGAGGATGTCCAAACAATTTGGTATCATGTTACCACTGGGAGGGGCCGCAGAAAGCAAAAATGCGTTTTGGACAATAACTGTTGATTTGTTTACCTTAAATAAGTGATTCCGGTGTCTTGTGATAACTTGGGAGATTCCATGTCTGACACATGTTAACTTGTGATACCAGCCAAATTTATGCAGCTGCCATTTTCAAGTAATTAAAAAACGTTTTTCCGCTACCCCTCCTTTCAAAGTTTGTCCAATCTTCACCGTCTTTGACACAGATTATCTTCAGGAAGTCACAGCACTGACAATAGCTCACTGGGATAAGATGGTCTCCTGTGAAGTGCAATGTCATAGGTTCAAATCCAGCCATAGCCTTCAAGTCTGTCATGATACTGATTATCTGTTTAGTGAAACAGGAATCCAGGTACATCACAGTAGTGGTCTAGCAGTATAATCATAATGGTAATGTTTCATTCTGAGGGGATTTCTACTCAAGAAGAGCCAGAACTCTTTTGCTTTGTAGATAAGATGCTGCTAGTCAGCGCATCGGATTTCTTGCATCTTGTGTTTAGGAAACCTGACATGATTGAGTGAAGTCAGTGGTGTAATGGATAAGACGCATGTATTCAAGTCAGAAGGTTGTAGGTTTGATCCCCTAGTCTGCCACATAATTTTGTATTCATAAATTTGTCATAAATACAATTTATACCTTTTAAACATGCATACACAAACAATTTACAACTTTTTTGACAACAAGATCATTGTTACGTTAACCATATGTACTTGGTATGTGCAACACTAAGAGAACCCTACAGCATTGTAGTGGAGACGCTATTGGTTCCCAACATGCCTTGCTGCAGGACAAAAAGCATACTGTCGGGGATTTATGTAGTTTGAAAAAGCATTATTTAATTGTGTATTGCTGAGGTAGTGTTTAGATTTGTGTGTTGGAGGTAGCTGTTGGCTTGGGCAGCTGTTGGCTTGGGTAGTTAAGTCGTCACTCTAAATGTGAAAGCTATCAAACTAAATGGCTTGGAAAATCTTTTTCTGCACTCATTTTCGACCGTAGGTAGTGCTACAGGTCACAGACACATTTTTAATTTTATTTATGATGGCTTTTTCTGAACACAGATATTTCAACCAAACTGGGTGTGTTGCATGAGTGCAATAGCTTGTTGTGACCTGCTTGTTGCACAAGTGTCATGTAGACATGTCCTGCTCTAGACTGCTTGCAGGGCTCAACATTAACATTTTTTGGCACTGGCCCCACCGGGCCAGTGGGTTTGAAACTTACTGGCCCCAAGACAATTTTTACTGCCCCCCCCCCTCCAAAAGTTGTAATTTATCATTGCTACAACAAAACCAAAGACTTCTAAGTTGTGTTATTCTGTTAACATGTTTAACCATTTATTAAACACATCCTGAATATAAAAAGAACAATTCTCACAGATCACATTTCTAGTGATAAAAAATAAAAAGGTAATAGTCAGCCAAACAATTGACTTTTAACCTCAAACATGACGTGCTCTCTTCCCTGCTGACAGCCATCTCTGCACAGCTCTGTCAGGCTGAAACTGAAACCTCTGGTCCCTCAATGCTAATATATAAAAGCTTCCATAGCATTTCATCAGTATGATACTAAGTACCCAAGTCGACACCATTCTTCTGCTGCAGTTCAATAGCCTGGGGGAATTAGGTGAACGGCTGGCCCGTCTTAATTACATGATATGCCGTTGTTATAAGTCGTGCAATAACACGATGGGCATCTACATTTAAATTCCTGACCAGCATGGTCAACGGCCTGGAAGATGGATTGTCAACCATCCGCTTAGCTGTCACGCAAACCAGGTGCTGTCTGCTAGCATGGCTGGTCAGGGATTGTTTTCGAAAGTAGTAAAAAAAAACGAAAAATAGTCGGTGCCTGTGTAAAAAGATCCACTTTTGTCTGCCTTAGACGGGAACATACGACACAGTGCATCTTCGTTCCATAAAAAATTGCTTCCGTTTGAGCTCGTAGCTCTACTTTGCTGCCATCTTAACTTTATTGTCTCGCGCCAGTTGTTAAAAAATGTATCGAGAATAGAGAATTACAGTTTGACAACCACTCGTCACTCAACTCTTGATTTCAAATCAAATTTATTTGTATAGCCCTTTTTACACGCAAGCATGTCACAGAGGGCTTCACATATGCCCATAGAACTGCCCCTCAATTGATTTGCCAACTGTGCGCCCCACAAGCTGAAATTATTTATGCATTTAGCAAAACATATGAAGGATGTTAACTTTTACAATGCAAATTTTGTTTTCAATCAATAATTTGCAGTGGCCCGATCGGGCCAGTGAGTTGCTAGTTTAACTGTCCCAACGTTACTTTTTACTGGCCCCGTGCCATCGGGCCATTGTTATTGTCGAGCCCTGGCTTGGCCCCTTCATTGCTGCTTGCAGCTATATTTAGTTTTTGTATTGGGTAAAATTGGGTAAACACGATTGGTTCGTTGTGAACCTTTGGGTCATGTGACCCGAAGGCAGCACAAGGGTTAAGGAACAGTGTGAAATACCCCAAAAACCCAGTCAATTATCCCTTCAAGGTAAGCATCAGTCATGAAATACACACCATTTAAAAAAAATCTGTTATTCAAGTCTTTATGTAGGGTTTTTCCTGCATAGAGAATTAAGAGGCAGTCGCCTCAGTCAAATTTTGTGCCGCCTCCAGCTCTTGACAAAACTATGATGGGTGTTTTCATGGAAAACACAATTTTCTAAAAAGCGATGCTATTGGTGCATTTCTGTTGTTTATAACTGAAATTGCGGCATTACGCCGATATGGTAGAGCTGTATAGTAATAAGAAAAGTGCATCGGGAAAAGCGCTGCCAAAACTGCCTTCCGAGAATGTTTCAAGTGGCGCCCTGATATTTCATGGTAGTTCATACAGGTGAATATTGTGTCTTTTACACATCAGTGTAATGTATTCAGCTTTTTGTTTAGTAAAGTTGGCTAGCTAGCGGCATAAAATGAAAATGTTGATTTAAAGACGCTAACTAGTTTCTTTAACATCTTCCAATCATAAATATTTCTGCACTCAAGATTGTACTAAATGATTGAGAACACTATCACAATTCATTTACAGTATGTATCAGACTACAACAGAGTTTCTTAAGACATGAATGTAAAAAAAAAAAACGTTAGCACACTTGTGTGCAACAGATAGGCTTAGTTGTTATAGAGATACTTGTTGCCCATCGATGGACCAGACAAGGAGGCCTTGGACTACAAGGAATTCATGAAGAAGTTTTTTTAAACGAATATAGGAGGCTAAAATGTTCTGCCTGTATACTAAAAATCAAAATGTATCTGTATAGCCCTTTTTACAAGCAATGTCACAGAGGGCTTCACATACGCCCACAGAACTGCCCCTCAACCAACCTAAACCCTCAAGGAAGACATGGAAAACCTCCAAGAAAAACTCACAAGAGGAGAAAAAATGGAAGAAACCTTGGGAGGAGCTATTCAAGGGATCCCCTCCTCCAGAGACTGTGTACCGTATTTTTCGGAAATAAAGCCGCGGCTTATACGCCGGTTGTAAATTTTTCTTGTGGTGATGCGGTTTATAGCACGTTTTTATAACAAAACAACAGTAGAAACACTTTTTTCATGAATGCTATTTAAATATTAGTTAATTCCCGGGCAATAGAAAACATACATTACATACTTACTTTACATTTACATTTAGTCATTTAGCAGACGCTCTTATCCAGAGCGACTTACAGTAAGTACAGGGACATTCCCCCGAGGCAAGTAGGGTGAAGTGCCTTGCCCAAGGACACAACGTCAGTTGGGAATCGAACTGGCAACCTTCGGATTACTAGCCCGATTCCCTCACCGCTCAGCCACCTGACTCCTGACTTTAGTTTTCGAAGTGTGTTACACAACGGCATGCTGTAAGATCTCCTATACTCGTGCATTGCTTGGTATCATTGTTCCCGTATCAAGTGCAGCTTATATTCCAGTGTGGCTTATACTCAGATTTACAAACACAAAGCTATTTTCCGCAAAATACGGTACTGTGTGGGGAAAAACAATGGCTTTAATGCCACTAGTGCACAGTGCCCGTGATGCAGTTGGTGATTACAGTTATTCTCAGTGGTTTCATGCAAATTATTATGTAGCCTTCATTTGTCTGCTGTTTCCTACGTTAATTATTGCTTATGTTTATCAAAATGTATTATATTGGTTCTCTGTTAATTTGTCTTACCACTTCAAACATCTAGATATTTAGTTCATAACATAAGTCATTACATGCACAATGGTTGAGCCAGTCATATTTGTTGGCCTAATTTGCCATACAGCTTGCATGTACATTTGCAATGTGCAGGCAGTTTTGACATCAGTAAACACATAAGTTTATGTAACAAAATTCACTGCTCTGTACTGAAAGTATATCCACTTTATATTGTCAGCAAACCCATTTGAAAGCAGCTGATCCAATGTCACGCCAACAGTCAGCACTATGGCCATATTGGTTGTGAAAGTGAATTTGCTTCTAAATAATAAAACAGAATATCCCTATTTTCCTTGCTATGAACTCCGGTGTGTTCAGAGCTTAGTTTCATTTAATTGCGAATGCCTTTGTTAAATGCATTATTTTATTAACAAAACAAAATTCACTGAAGTTATCATATAGCCTCCGATACCCTCCTAGCGCACATGCTAGTGAGCTGAACATGTCTGAAAAAAATCTGTTGCGAAATTTGCTGTGTCACGTGAGGGGAAAGGGATGACCAGAGGACTAATCAGAGTGAAGGGGCTGGAATGAGTTCCCATGAAGCCCATGGACGCACGTGAAAGACAAGAATTGCTTCAAAACAAATTATAAATGCTGATCCGAACAATCACGGCACTGCACTCTGTTGGATTATATAGAGGACACCTGCGACATTTTGAAATTTGCAGAGTGCCCGGTTCTCTAGATAATCATGAGTCTAAAGTAGGACACACACACACAGATTCCTGGAATTAATAGAGATATTATAAAGAGAATACCTGCGACATTTCGATCTTTGCAGAGTTTCCAGATAATCGTGAGAAACTAAAGTGGAACAAACACACCCAGATTCCTGGAATTAATAGAGAGATGTTCAACTACCCTGTAATAAAGCCACATTTTGCAGGTTATGTGTAAATCAAAGTTATTTATAATAAATACAATATGCCATAACACGATAATCATTTTCTTTAATAATAATTATTAGAACGAATAATTACTACTTGTAATTAGGTTACCACCTCTGCCTCATTTTGAGCCAAAAACCCTTCCTTATGTGAGTGTGTATTCATTCAGCTGATTATTATCAGATGATAAGGTTTTGATAAGTTCATCAAACCTTGGTTTCGGTAGTCCTTTTCTTTGCATGCATGTGGACCATGGCAGATATTGGTGGTTTATCAGTCTACGTTTTTTCCGTTCTTGTGTGATTGTGAACTCGTTTGATGTCATCTTTCATTGCCCAAGTACGGTTCCAATCCAAAGAACATAAGTCACCAACAACGCCTAAAATTCCCGGATGTGTTCTTGATCTGCCCCTTTTATCGAGATGCATCAGTTGGTGACTTAGCCAGCGAGAATGCATCTGATATCCCACAAGTCATTACGAGATGCTAGGAGAACTGGAAAAACTTCACAACTGTGTTTGAACTTTTCTTATTTCAGGTAAACTGTACCTGTAAATCAGCATCTGAATAAAAATGTGACGAGAAATGGGAAGTGTAGTAGGCTTATATTTTTTTTCAAGAAACTGCTCATTTGTAAAGTTGCTCCAACTTTTTCGATTAGCTAGATAACGTCATTCAGTTCAATGCAGTGGTATTTGGTTTGCTTGGAAACTGCATAGGTGAATATTCAGCATCTTTTGACATCCTATGAGGTCCCAGACCCGGTCCCACTCTGGTTTACAGTAGTATGCAATAGTTAATGTAGCCAGCAAAGACTAAGGCTAGCACAAAATGTAATTACTATTAGAGGGACAGTTTATTAGCTTTTGTAGTTGATTTTTACTTTTGAGAAGTCAAACCAAATATATCAATATGGCTATACATTGTCTTCATTAGTTTGCTGGCCGCAAGCGTTTCTCAAACTCAAGGCACTAAAATATGGACAGATGAGGGAAAGACTAGTTTTGAGTTTGTCTAACTTTATTGAAGTGTGAGCCTTAAACAGAGATATAATAATATTTAAGACTTGTATAAGCACCTTATACAAGTCTTGCACAGGTCTTGCCCCCAAAACATCTGTGGGAGAGGTATTTTAATGATCAACTACCATGTTATGCTTTGATTCTTAATAATCTCTCAATCTTTTTTTGTCTTGTATTTTTGATAGTGTGGTATCTGCATGAGCACCATCTCCATCTTTGAGGAACCCATTAATATGTCATGTGGTCACGAGTTCTGCCGGGGATGCTGGGAAGGGTGAGTTGCTTGTTTGTTTCTTAGTAATTCATTTGTGAGCAATAACTCAGGAGTGGTCACCAAAATGTGTGTCTGTATCTTGGTACGTGTAAGGTTCCTGAACCTAAAGATTCAGGAGGGGGAAGCCCACAACATCTTCTGCCCTGCTTACGACTGCTTCCAGCTAGTGCCTGTGGAGGTCATTGAAAGCGTGGTTTCCAGGGAGATGGATAAGCGTTACCTCCAGTTTGACATCAAGGTATTCACATTGTCAAACGTAACACCAATCTATTGCACAGGAAAATATACTTATTTCAGTACAAATAAGACATTTTCTTTCTGTCAATCAGAAAGACATGTGGTACTCAATGTGGATATTTACATAAATACACCCCTTTCAGCCATTTTGAATTGCATTTCGTATTCCATGTCACCCTATATAAAGACATCAATTCTACACATCTGTACAAAATTTCAAGTCAATTGGATCTTTGGTTTAAGAGGAGATGCATTTTAAAGATTTCCCCAAGTTTTCACTGTACAGGAAAATCCATCATGGCTGACCTTATGGGTCCTTGAGGATTTTTTGATCCCCATGAAAAATGAGGCATGTACACCAAGTTTCAGAAGAATTGGAGCAATGGGGTGGAAATGCCATCACTTTGATAATCTGACTTTAGGGCGTGGCCTGTGGGCCCCCTACTGTCGAAGGTGTCCCATATTTGGTGTGGGGGTACCCACTCGGATGTAGTATCAATGTGCCAAATTGGAAAATGTGTTACCAATAACATGTTGAGTTATTGTGGCGCAAGGAGAAGAAGATTAATAATAATAATACTAAATATAGCTGCAAGCAGCGATGCGGGTTCCTCCGCAAAATGGCAAAATATTATAAACATGTACACTGTTGAAGATGGAGAGTTGGACAACAAGAGAGCAAAACTACTTTTGCTCTCTTACTACTACTACTACTAGCCATCAACAATAGGCTGGATGGGGATTTGAACTTATGAGCATTAGGTTACAAGTCAGTCTTTCTATCCTCTCTGCTACACGCCAACAGTTGAGATTTTAAGAATAGAAAGGGCAGAGTATTAGCTTTGGTCAGCTTTGGGACAAAGGTTAAGAAACGGTTGACATTTCAATGTAAAATTGCATGAAATTGCGCATGGTACTTCAGAATTAAGTAATCTTGAAGCCAATAAGGTTTGAAAAACCATCAGTCAAAATTATATTTGATTTATTAACACAAAGATATTGAGGCAATGTGGACACTTACATAAATACACCCCTTTCAGCCATTTTGTATTGCATGTCTTATTAAATTTCACCCTATATAAAGACATGTATTCTACACATCTGTAACAAATTTCAAGTCGATTGGATCTATGGTTCATGAGGAGAAGGGTTTTGAAGGTTGTACCAAATTTGGACAGTACAGCAAAATCTGTCATGGCAGACCTTATGGGTCCTTGAGGCGTTTTTGTTCCCCATGAGAAATATGGCAAGTATACCAATTTTCAGGCATTTTGGAGTAATGGGGCGAAGTAGACTTTGGGCGTGGCTTATAGCGTCACCTATGGACGTACATGGGCCACTAGCCGTCTGGGAGTAGTGAGTGACCTGTTGTAAAATTGGGCCAAATTTGAAAAAAAAAAAATGGGTCAAGGACTTTTTGAGCTATTAAGCCATTTAGCGGAGAAGAGGAAAAATAATAATAATAGGAATACTAACAAAAACAATAGGTTCCCTCATACTGGAGGAACCCTAATAATAAAACTAACAAATACAATAGGTCCCCTCCTACCGGATGAACCCTAATAAATATGGCTATGAAATACACTGAAATTTAAAAAGATGGCAATAAATATATAAATATAGCATCATATAATTATATAGCTTAATCCATTTACCTACATCAATAAATAAATACATTTATTTATTTCAAAATGATGTTTTTGTAAAGACATTTTTTTTTTTTTCATGGGACTTTTATTTCCTAACGCCACATATATTTCTGAGCACCACATTTATTTCTGTGCTGGATTTATTTCCAGTCTCACATGCAAACGAGAGGGGCGTGGTTATCTTCAGACCAACGCAGCTGCACAGCTAAACTACACACCAGCTAGAACACTGCGATCATCAAATGCAGGCCTATTAGAGGTCACCAGAAGCAGTCATAAGAAGATTGGTGATTCGGCCTTTGTCAATTACGCCCCAAAACTATGGAACAAATTACCCATAAATATTAGGGAAGCAAACACTCTAGACATTTTTAAAAGACAGCTTAAAACCTACCTTTTTACCGAAGCATTTAAGTAATTTTATCTCAAAAGGGTTTTCCTACTTTTATTAATTATATTATTGTTACTTTTAAGATGCATGTTTAAAGTTGGTTTCTCTCTTGAACAGAGATCTTATTGGGATTTTTATTGTTGTTTGAATTGTTTATCACTTATTACGTATTATTGTTTTTATTGATTTTATGTAAAGCACCTTGAGCTGCAATTCTTGTATGAAATGTGCTATATAAATAAAGTCTTACTTACTTACTTACTTACTTACTTACAAGATCGAAGGCAGTTAGGGACACCTAGATTCGAGAGATGATGGAAAACATAGTCGTGTCGGTGTTGGCATGCTGGCCTTAGTAGATCAAATTGATCAGCATGGCTTGTCAGGGGATATCATTTTTGCACACATTGTAGATTTTGTAGAGGTACTTGGGTGGATAAGTGCTCTACAGAACATAGACATTGAAGTCTTAAATAGTTTGAGACTTATCGAGCACTGTGTTTGTGTGCAAGACGGCAAGTGTAGAAAGCCACCATGGGGCAAAAAATAATCTTCCTTTACGGTTAAGAGTTAAGCGTATTTTGATCGTAGCCTATTGTCTGGGTTCACAGTGACGATTTATGTATTAATTTGTAAGATGTTTTGTTTCATAAGGGGCTGTGGTATCGTTGGAAATTAGACTATTGCCTCAAGACAACCCCAAATACGTGATTAGCCTACACATTCGGGTATTTTCTGGTGTGCCCACGATAACCAGTTGTTTTCGATGAACCCATACAAAATGTTGCCTGAATGCCAATAAATTAACCCTAACCCATGACTGAAAGCTCCTTTCCTTCATGAGCCTGAAAAGCTCGCATTGTATAGCAACGGACCAACAATCATGTGTTTTTGCTCTAGTGCGATTGAATCCCACTTCATGCCAGCTTGCAACTGTTTTATTTTCTTATCGTACAACAGCAAATATGAGATGCGACTTGAAAATCGCCAATAATGTTGAATGTTGTGTGAATTTGTGACGAATCCAACGGGGCCAACGGCAGCTGCTGCTGTTAGGTGAACGCACAGCTCGCATGTTTACGGAAACCAGGTAGTCTGGAATCCAGGGCGATAACACCGGGTGTCCAGCACCTGTGTTAGGGGGATAGCTCTACTTGTATGGGGGGTGACAATTGCCAACGCACGGCCGAAAAGCATCAGAATCAGAATGGGTTTTATTCGCCATGAAAGTTTGCACAGACAAGGAATTTGCTTTGGCAGGAAGGTGCAAACATTAAACATATAGGAATCTAAAATTTAAATATGAGGACTAACTATACTAAGGGTATATAACTAGCTATACTAAGTGGAATTAGATTAAAATAAACTATACAATAAAATATAAGTTGCAGTAATTTACAATTATAAAAATACAAAAAATACAAATATTACAAAAAATACAAATGGTACAAGATTGTATTGTGCAGTGCAAAAATCAGTGTGTTTTAAGGGCATTGAGTCATGAAGTAAGTGTGAACCCTTGGCCTTGTTGAAGAGGCCAACAGCGGAAGGGAAGAAACTGTTTTTGTGGCGTGAGTTATTGGTCCTGATGGACCGCAGCCTTCTGCCGGAGGGGAGTGACTGAAACAGGGAGTGTCCAGGGTGGGAGGAGTCGGCCACAATCTTCCTCACTCGCCTCAGGTGTGCACGTCCTCGAGGGTAGGCAGATTGCAGCCAATCACCTTCTCAGCAGTGCGGATGATACGCTGCAGCCTGCTCTTGTCCTTGGCAGTGGCAGCAGCGTACCAGATGGTGATGGAGGAGGTGATGATGGACTCAATGATGGCTGAGTAGAAGTGCACCATCATTGTCTTTGGCAGGTTGAACTTCTTCAGCTGCCGAAGGAAGTACATCCTCTGTTATGCTTTCTTGATGAGGGAGCCGATGTTCAGTTCCCACTTGAGGTCCTGGGAGAGGATAGTGCCCAGGAAGCGGAAGGACTCCACAGTGTTGACTGGGGAGTCACACAGGGTGATGGGGGTGAGTGGGGCTGTGTTCTTCCTGAAGTCCACAACCATCTCCACTGTCTTAAGAGCATTGAGCTCTAAGTTGTTCTGGCTGCACCAGGTCACCAGGTTGGCCGCTTCCCACCTATAATCAGACTCGTCTCCACCAGAGATGAGCCCAATGAGGGTGGTGTCGTCCGCAAACTTCAGGAGTTTGACCGACGGATGACTTGAGGTGCAGCTGTTGGTGTACAGGGAGAAGAGCAGAGGAGAAAGGACGCAGCCCTGAGGTGATCCGGTGCTGATGGACCGGGAGTCAGAGACTTGTGTTCCCAGCTTAACGCACTGCTTCCTGTCAGACAGGAAGTCTGTGATCCACCTGCAGGTGGAATCAGGCACGTCCAGCTGGGAGAGCTTGTCCTGAAGCAGGGCGGGGATGATGGTATTGAAGGCAGAGCTGAAGTCCACAAACAGGATCCTGGCATAGGATGCTGGGGAGTCCAGGTGCTGTAGGGTTAAGTGGAGGGCCATGTTAACTGCATCGTCCACAGACCTGTTGGCTCTGTAGGCAAACTGCAGGGGGTCCAGTAGAGGGTCTGTGATGGATTTAAGGTGTGCCAGCACCAGGCGCTCGAAAGACTTCATTACCACAGAGGTCAGGGCGATGGGTCTGTAGTCATTATGTCCTGTTGGCCTTGGATTTTTGGGCACAGGGATGATGGTGGAGGACTTGAGACAGGCTGGCACATGGCATGTCTCAAGGGAGGTGTTAAAGATGTAGGTAAACACCAGAGACAGCTGGTCAGCTGTCACCCTGGTGCCTGTTGGTATACAGAAGTCCTCACAGAAGCTGATGTATGATGTCACAGCCTCTGTGAGCTCATCCAGACTATTGGTAGCAGTCGTGAACATGTCCCAGTCAGTGCAGTCCAAGCACGCCCGCAGATCCTCCATAGCTTCACTGGTCCACTGTTTCGATGTCCTCACAGCAGGCTTACAGCGCTTTAGCTTCTGCCTGTATGCAGGAATCAGGTGGACCATGGCGTGGTCAGAGTGACCCAGTGCTGCTCGGGGGACCGCATGGTATGCTTTGCTGATTGTAAAGTAGCATTGATCTAAGGTGTTTCCTTCTCTGGTAGGGCATTTGATGAATTGTCTGTATTTGGGGAGTTCCTGAGTGAGATTGCCTTTGTTGCCTAGCACAATAACCAAGGAATCCGGATTTTCATGCTCCACACTCAGTATCTGGCTGGCGAGCACACGTTGAGCCTCGTTGATGCTAGCCTGCGGAGGCATGTAGACGCCAACCAGAATGAATGATGCAAAGTCTTGTGGAGAGTAAAAAGATCTACAGTTAATAAAAAATGATTCCAGATCAGGAGAACAGTGCTGCAGAATCACTGTCACATCTTCACACCAGCCACTGTTAATGTAAAAACAAATACCACCGCCTTTCGTTTTGCCAGAGAGCACAGGGTCACAATCCGCTCTCAGCAGTTTGATACCTGCTAGCTGTAGCGCAGAGTCTGGGATCAGTTCACTCAGCCATGTCTCCGTAAAGCACAAAACGGAAGATGAATGAAAGTCTCTGTTTCCACACCAGTATCTGAAGTTCATCCAGTTTGTTGCTCAGTGAACGCATGTTGGAGAGAAATATCCCCAGTAACGCTGTGCGTGCCCCACACCGACGGAGTTGCACCAGTGCACCGGCTCGTTTGCCTCTCCTACAACACTTCGCTGCTATGACAAAGCCGAGGGTGGCTTTGACTATAATTCCCACTAATTCTGCCGCTGGAAGCAGAAAAGTGGGAAATAAATCCACAGGAGTTGTAGTTCTGATGTTTAGAAGTACTTCTCTTGTTAGAGAACCCTGGAAATCTTGGCAGAACACTGAATTAACAGACAAAACAAAACAAAAAAGAGCGCACCTAACGACCGAGGCAGCCTTCATCGGCGCCATCTTGGATCATACAATGTAGACAAGTTTTTCCCACAATGTCCGTGTCGTCTCTGCCTTTTTATCATTGGTTCCAAATGGGAGGGATGGCGGCGACCTAGTACGTGTGGGGACTTTGTCTTTGATAGCTGCGACGTAGCGCTGAAGTTACCTTTGTAAACATTGCTTTAGTTTGTGTTACGTGTAACTCGAATCAACTCCCCACTTCCATCAGAGACACTGACTGTCTCTCCACCTTCAAGAAAAGGCTCAAGACGCACTTGTTCCGGGAGTACAACGGTACTTAGGAATGGTTCGCTTGACCCGATGTTAGTTTCCTCAAGGATCACAATGACTCTTGCTTAGAGACTTGTTGCTCTTGTGGTTAGTGGTAACTGACTTAAATTTTTGTACTCGCTGTGATATATTGTTTTATTATTGTTGCTTGCTTTTTTTCCACAGGTACACTTGCACTTATAGCAGTTCATGTTGTTTAATTGTAACTTGTTTAACTACATGCTCTTATGGTTCTTCCCTTTGGCACTTATTTTGGTTGTTCACAATGTGTGCTTCATGTTTTGGCTACTCGCAATGTTTTGTGGCTATCTCGTTGTTATGATCAGTGACCTATGCACTTTGTAAAGCTCTCTCTTGGAAGTCGCTTTGGATAAAAGCGTCTGCTAAATGAATAAATGTAAATGTAAACTCGTCTGCAAAGCTAACATTCACTGCCACCACTACGTCTTCCAAGGTGGTATGTTGGCTATAACCGGTCTCAAGTCGGCAACTGTAGGCTAAGTGGCCGGCTAGCTATCAATGGGAAAAATATTAAAAAGACGACATCAGTGTGGCCATTTCAGCTAGCTAGTGTTGTGCTGTATTGGCACAGACCTGAACAGCCAAACCCGTTTTGTCACTGACTGGTCATTAAAACGAGACCAGTAGTAGTGGTTTGATTTAATATTGAAGAATTACATAAATTATAATATCTGGGTTTGGGCGTATTTAGTAGATTACCGTGTCAGACTACTGCCAGCTCTTTCTGCAAGTCACGATTCACAAAGTGTTTCTGACTCTGCCACTTCAACCAATTAAATGACATCATCATCATCAGCAGGCTCGAGGGCGCATTGTTTAACTTGGAAATTTATTTTTCACTTTTCTGGGCGACAAACAGAGTATAGATAATAATACGAGTGAGTTTTGCAAATATATTGTGCAAAATATTTTTTGGGAAAATTAACAAAATATTGGTGGGGACAATTGTGTCTTTCCCAAACTTTGGTCGTGACTAGTCCCTATGGACCCTATGCAAACCTACGCCCTTGGGTCTTGGTCTGGACACTAGGGATGTGCATCTCCATCACTGACAACGATGCGATACACATCTCGATGCACTTCCAACTATCCGATACATTAAAGATACATAAAAACAACTACTAATGTGATAAGATATGATTCACCCCTATTGCGATGCAGTGTGATTCGACACAATGCTATTCAATGAGATGCGATGCAAAATAATATGATGCTATGCAATTTAATATGGTACATAATGATTTATTTCTTTGTCAGACAGCAAATCATCAATTAACTTAACAAGTGAAAGGTTTACTTCACATATTAAACAAAGTCTCTGACAAAAGATAAAATAACATCAGGCCTGGACCTTGCCTTAAACCAGTCCTTTCCTGTTGTATGTGTTCTCTGAATGTAAAAAAGGGTAAACTATTACTGGCAGTCACAAGCTGCTGTAAACACTGTCATAACACCACACACTAAATTGAACTCGTACGTCCTACTTTAAGGTTTTTCTCAATGACTCAGCTATCTCTCGTCTTACTTTGTCGTACACAACAGGGATTTGTTTCTCGGAGAATAGCTTCCTATTCTTGCTAGGGGTACCGGAGGAGCTAGCCACTGACTGTACATTTACATTCATGCATTTAGCAGACGCTTTTATCAAAAGCGACTTCCAAGAGAGAGCTTCACAAAAGAGCATAGGTCACTGATCATAACGAGATAGCCCCAAACATTGCGAGCAGCCAAAACATGAAGCATAAATTGTGAAAAACCAAATAAGTGCCAAAGGGAAGAACCATAAGAGCATGCAGTTAAACAAGTTACAATCAAACAACATGAAACTCAAAAAGTGCAAGAGTGTACCTCTAGAAAAACAATCAGTAAAATAGTTCACAGCGAGTACAACAATTTAAAACCGTTACAACTAACCAACAAGAGCAACAAGTCTCTCAATAAGAGTCACTGTGATCCTGGAGGAAACTAACATCAGGTCCACTGTAGCCATAGCTGAATCCGAGGGGGAGGCAGCTGTCTCCACACAAAGAAATACCATGTAGCCTCTTCAGGTGACTACCTAAATTAGCCGTGCTCCCTGTGTACTTTATAGCAGCACGACATATCTTGCCAATTGCATGGGTCTTGTCAAATTGCCCATCTTTCTTGTAAAATCCGAAGTGTTGCCAAACCTTGGATTTATTGCAATTGGAACGTGTAATTCGCCATGATAACACTCGCCGGAACACGCCTCCAACTCGCGCGAAACTTGGCCGAGAGACTTGACGAGAATCGGCCACTGACAGCAGTGGAGATGAGAGCGCGCTTAAGAAACAGTTATAGAGGAGGATTCTATATAAATATAAAATGATTGGTCACAAATCATTGGTCACATTTCTAAATAGTAAATGGTGTTCTACACACGATTCTATATAAATACATCGGATTATACCGACGCAAAAATGTTAGAAACGATGCGTCGCGATTCATCCCACATTGTATCCGGTGCACACCTTTTTTGATCTGGGCCATCTCATCATGAGCTTTTATGCCGATGCATCGATGCGAACCGGTGAATCTTCCCATCCCTACTGGACACCTCTTGGTTAGTTGCAACTTTTCATTGCCAATATTGACAACACGTTAAGAAACTTGACTTCAATTTGAAGCAGTAAATCCAAAGGTATCCAAAAGTAATGTCTTGAATGGTCTGGCTTCACTTCAGGTCTCGTCTCACTAAATGGTAATACTGGCATGGCATAATGGTGAGGCTAGATAGTTATAGCTAGCTGCCTTCTTATCGACCTAGCTATCCACATAATGACAGAGCGACGTAGCGGTGGCAGTGATTGTCTTCTTCAACCCTCTACGGACACAATGAAGCTTGAGTCGCCATTGGCTAGTAATTTATTTTATTTTATTCGCCAGACTTTTAACATGAAATGCATGAACAATGCAACTGGAAAAAAATCACATTATCTGTCTGAATTAGTCTTTATGTTGCATATGGATTTAATCCACCATTTTTTAGCAAATGGCTTTCTCTTGTCACTTGACTTCAGCCACCTCTCCACAGCTGATGATGGATCATAGGCTACTGCTGAAGCTCTGGGGTCTCATTTATAAAACTGTGCGTAGGATTCTTACTAAAAGTGTACGTACGCCCAAAAGCCTAAAATGGCGTACGCACACAAAAATTCAGATTTATAAAACCGTGCGTACGCACACCTGTACGCAATGTTCCCTTTATAAATCACAGATTACCCACAAGTGTGCGTACGTGAATCAGCATTGTACCCCGCCCTGAACACGCCCATTTTTAACCATAAATAGTCAATGAAAAGCACCTCATGAATGCTAATCTAGTATCTCATCATGACCCTGGCATGCGATTGTTCTTTACGGTGAATCATAGCGCATGACAACTTCTCAGACACTGTTAGCCTATTGGTGGAGCTCGAAAACTCCGAAAATGTGGTGGCCGGTAGATCACCAATTACAAAAACTGTGCCAGTGATACCGCGAGTCGAGATACAATTTGAAAACAAAAGCGTTTTGTTATGAACAGTAATCTATTAAAGTCTGGACTGATGACGTGGAGTGTAGCGATTGCACGGGAGCTTAACGACTGTATTTCCAGTTTTTGACATAAGATTATATATGCATAGTATTAAATAAATATATTTAGTTATACACTGTATTCTGCAGTTATTTAAAGGTAGGATATGTGATGTTATCTGCATTCCATGCAGTCGGGCATTTCCCCCTCCTGCACTCCGGTAGTGGACAATATGATGGTGAGACAGCGCTGAATTTTGATTTAAAATTTGAGTTGATTGTACAAGGTGTTTATGGAACAATTATCACTCAGTACAAGCTAAAATAATAGTGCTGGATTAAATCTACATGATAATGATGAAATCGAGTGAAAAAAGTGTGTGAGGAAAACAAAATATATAAATATTACGAGTAATCGTTATTCCCACATTTACTTTCTGCAGTCTGACTACAGTACGGTCATCTGTGTCGCCAATTCCAACTGTTTCCAAAATGTGCGTAGGCCTACGGGAGGGTCAGAGTTTGCGTGTAGGACCGCACATTCTCCCGTCAAGTTTGTTTTTTATAAATCACAACCTTTGCGTGGAAAGTGGCGTACGCACATTTTCAGCCCCGTTTTGTGCGTACGCAAGCTTTATAAATGAGACCCCTGGCTTTTTGTTTAAATGAAGATCAGGTCTGAAAGGCGTGAGGATGTGAGACTGCTGCGGACATCTGATTTTATTCTCTTTTGGTCACTGAAGGCTCTTTCGCAGTTGGCAGTGCTGATTAGCAGAGCAAGAATAATCTGAACAAGCAACAGTAATCTTAAATTGTCTTGATAACAAAAAGAACTATTAAGCGTTTTCTGCTCAGACTGGAATTGTAGATTTTTTTACGTCCATCTCTGTGCGTGACGAGTGCCGTAAAAAGAAAGTCAATCTTTTTGTGAGAGAACGCGACTGAGGCAGTGTAGCGTTTTACCTTCCCATATTTACTTGCCTAGTGTGAAATTTGGTCGCATATGCGAGTGATTTACTCGCATTGGAGTTGGAGTTAGAGGGTTGGTCTTCTTTGTTAGGCGTAGCAATGGTTGCTAACTTTGTTAGCTAACATTACCTGGCACTAATCACCCCCCATACTACCTGTACATCTTGCACACGGAAAACAGTGCTCGATAAGTTTCAAACTATTTAAGACTTCAATGTCTATGTTCTGTAGAGCACTTATCCGCTCAAGTACCTCTACAAAATCTACAATGTGTGCCAAAATGACAAGCCATGCTGATCAATTTGATCTACTAAGGCCTTCCATCATCTCTAGAATCTAGGTGTCCCTAGCTGCCTTCGATCTTGTGCAGCTGCGTTGGTCTGAAGATAACCACGCCCCTCTCGTTTGCATGTGAGACTGGAAATAAATACAGCACAGAAATAAATGTGGTGCTCGGAAATATATGTGGCGTTAGGAAATAAGTCTCAAAAAGTTAATAAATGTGGCATTAGGAAATAAAATGTTGTCTTTACAAAAACATTTTTACAAAGTCATTTTGAAATAAATAAATGTATTTATTTATCGATGTAGGTAAATGGATTCAGCTATATAATTATATGATGCTATATTTATTGCCATCTTTTTTAATTTCATGGTTTATTTCACAGCCTTATTTATTTATGTATTTATCTATTTATTTACCTATCTATTTATTTAATTGTGACTAACACGGCGTTCCATATACGATGGCCTCAGGCTCGACAGGTGTTGTGCAAAACCTGCCTGGCTAACGTTGCTACCTCACGGGCAACACCACCACCGATCATTTATCATTCTGATTACTATAAAAGGGGGGACTCTTTGTATGAAATGTTTTTGCCAATGAAAGCCTTTAAAACTTATGAAATGCCTACTGTTTTCCAGTATACCATAGAAATGTGAAAAAATAATCTACAAATACAAAATAATCTACAAACCAGCAAATTTGCAAAACCCAAAATTTGTCCCTGGCAATACTTTTGGCCACAACTGTACTGTCAGTATACAGAATTTCTGGTGGGTGTATCCTGGTTGACAGTTACAGTGGTACTCCGTTATCTCAACATGTCTGTGAGTGACAGGTATTAAAGTCATGTACCAACCTCTCCTCAGGTTTCCATAGCAATATCAGCCCTCTGTCAGTGACTTGGCATATGTCATCCATCCTT
The DNA here is from genome assembly GCF_963692335.1 of Osmerus eperlanus. NCBI lineage: Eukaryota > Metazoa > Chordata > Actinopteri > Osmeriformes > Osmeridae > Osmerus > Osmerus eperlanus. The sequence continues at coordinate 7,887,084 of NC_085024.1, forward strand.
GCACCGTATGTGTGCAGCCTGGTTAAATGTTATTTTGCCTTGATCTTCTAAATAAGACCCTATGTATGGTTTTTGGTTGTCAGGAACATGTCTGGACATTCTGAACAGTTCAAAATCCAGAGCTAATTTGGTGGAAGAGAGCTATCCATCATTGATTAAACAATCGACAGACACAAAGCTGACATTAACTTTGCTGTTATTTAGGCTTTTGTGGATAACAACCCTGCCATCCGCTGGTGCCCCAGGGCAGGCTGTGAGCGGGCAGTACGTCTTTCCATCCAGGATCCTGGCAACAGCTCATCTGACCCTCTAAGTTTCCCTCTGCTAAGGGCCCCTGCGGTCGATTGTGGCAAGGGACATCTTTTCTGTTGGTCAGTAGCCAGTCAATTCCAAACACTTTATCGCAGAGAGGAAATTCCTTATTACACATTGTGTTTTTGATATGGCGAGCAGTATATGAGGCAGTGCCTGTCATTGTTCATATGGTACAACAGTTTTTGCATCAGATGGGATACCCCGAAGGATTATGAATGAAATTTGAAATGTTTTAATTGGTGTGTCTCCATGGCACTATGCTTGTGTGTTTCTATGTAACTGGTCCTGCATGTGCGTGTGTGTGCGCGCACGCAATTGCGTGCACGCATGCTTGCACGTCTGCAAATTTACCCTCTCTGCGTGTTGGCATGCTAACAGGATGAAAGGGACCAGGTGCCTGTAGCGTTTTACCTTCTGTCAGGTCTTTAACAAGCCACTCTCGTCGCTCGTTCAGTTCTCCTTCAATGCTATGAAATCCACTTATACTCTACACAAGTGACTTTCTCCTGCTTTGTCAAGTAATATAACTGTAGGTACAAACGAGGTAGTCCAAGGTAGTGGAAATGTACCTAATGGCATGTGGGAAATATGTGCGGGTAAGAATAATGACTGCTTTGTAACTTTGGGCCAAACTAAGTGCTCATCTCTGTGTTTCAAGGGAGTGCCAGGGTGAGGCCCATGAACCATGTGACTGTGAGATATGGAGGATGTGGCTGCATAAAGTTACTGAAATGAAGCCAGAGGAATGTGAGTAGATTTACATTTATTTATATAGCTGAGTTACTAGCTCTAGGTTGTAATGACAATGATGAAGTGCAATATTTTGTACTGAACTTTTTGTTTTAAGTCTTCTTTTAAAATTGTATTATTCTCACAGAACAACCTCCAAAAATGCTCAGACAAATTGTGAAATTATGCCATGTTATTTGTATTTTAATTGTAAGAATAATTTGTGTGTTTTCCCTGTTAAGTGGCTGGTGTGAGTGAGGCGTATGAAGATGCGGCCAACTGCTTATGGCTACTCTCTAACTCCAAGCCATGTGCCAACTGCAAGTCTCCCATTCAGAAGAATGAGGGCTGTAACCACATGCAGTGCGCTAAGGTAGGGTTGTAACTAGGGATGCTCATTTTGGAGAGAAAATTCACAGATAACCAACGCTCGGTGATGACAATTAACCGTTAACCTACAAGATAAAATGTTTTGAACGGATGTGTCTGTGACCCATTAAAAAAAAAAAAAAAACAATACAACAAATGTTTTTTTCAAGTGGTTGATTTTTTAAATAGCGGCTTAAACAACAACAGAACAAAAACAGATTTACAAAATGAAAACACATTGAATCCGAGAGAGCAGAGAGCGCTGGCTGGTCGGCGATGACAACGGGAAAGTACAATTACAGTTATCTTGCTGCTGCTTAACAACGAATACAGAGATTTGTCACTAGCCCTAGATGTGACTTTTTGTCACTAGGGAAGGTGAAAGGTTGCTAAATCTAGCAACATTATCGCTAAATTGGCAACACAGTTTAAACAATAGTATTACCCACTAAACATTCGTATTGTCGGTTACCGGTTACACGGTTAAATATGGCTGCAAGCAGCAATGGTTAACTAGAGAGGGTACAATTTCTGGGGAAATTGTAGAGTGTGCTTGCTTGCGTCGGTTGCACAGGGGGGTCCGTTTTTTAATGACATTTTTACAACTGATATTTCTGTATATTTTATATAAAAATGCATACTTATTATTTATAAAGATTACATAGATTTAAAAGCATATTTTTTTTGCTGCTAATTTACAACTCAAAATACGAGTGAAGTGTAGAATTAAATAGATGTCTTCTCATTTCCCCTGCAAGAGGCAGCCTCATAGTTGAATCAAAACGAATACATTTGGCAGACCGGTGTAAAAATTGGCCTAATCTCTATGACTTAAACGTCCTTTTAAGTTTTTCCCTTCTTGTGATATTTTCAGGCATTTAGCCTACTCATATTGCATTCATTCATGAATAAAGAACCCCCTTTGAAGATTATTCTACGACGTTACCGGCAGTAGAAGATGTAAACGCGATTCAAACAGTAACATCTGCTAACTGAAAACGTAAATAAGCTTGACATTTATTTAGTGGAAAATCGCTTTCATAAAAAGCTCACTGGTAGCAATCATTGTCAGTAACAACGCAAAGTGCGATATAGCCCTGTGTGGAGAAGCTGCCCTGGTAAATTGTACTACTACAGTACAGTAGACTACTGCTGTGTTCGTCTAGGTAGCGGTTGCGTTGGTTGAATTGGATTTAACGTTCCGTTGTACGGTTTAGGCTGAAATTAATTATTTTCATGAACAGATTGACAAAGTTTAGGCTGTGGCAATGAAGTTAAGGTTAGTAGTTAGATAGACTTTTGATTTAAGTAAGGGGAGTGCCTAAAGGCCGATTTATACTTATCCATTTTTACGGAAACGGACACAGGGAACGCCCTCTCCGACGAGGAATTCCCTCTCCGTGCCCTCTCCGAGCCCCTCGGAGAGCTCTAAGTGCACCTCCTGATTTTCCTGACTATCCGTCTGTCCGTCCGTCATTTTACGGATACCCCTTGGCTGTGATTGGACTGTGCCGTGATAAACAGGACGAACGGAATCCTTTGACCGCCATTGCTGTAAGTTTTTACAATTCATATTTCAGCTAAACAGTACATGTAAATCAGCATCTGACTTAAAATGTGACGAGAAATGGGCAGTGTAGTTGCTGAAAATTTGCGTATTTTATTGATGAAACGGTTTTGTACATTTGCTCCGACTTCTCGATAAACTAGGTAAATAAACACTCGACGACGACTTACAAAAAACCGTTGCGCCACCCACTCTTCTGGCGGTGAATTGTTTTCAGCACCCACAGCCTTCGGAGTACTATAAATTAAACCAATCCGTCCAACTCCGTCCGTCCGTCTGTCCGTAACGGAGTCGGAGAAGTATAATTTGGCCTTAACATGTTCTGTCGCCGTTTGACTTCCTACAGCTATGTAGATGTTTTTGTAGTGTCTCGCGTAGGCTAGCGTTGCAGTGAGCAACACTGGTTTGAAACCACAGGTAATGATAATTTCACCCACAAATCGTTTACTTGTAATGTAATGTCATAATAAATCCTAAAACGAACATGTATTTGTGAGGAATGTTTATTTTAACGATTGAAAACAGATGCATCATAGACCACTGTAGTATGTGTTGCCCGGGCAACAGAGGCTAATGTCATGATGCTAATGCTTCAGTGAAATAGTAGACTACCGTTTCCGAAAGTAGATGTGGGCCTACTTCCTTAATAATATCAGCTAATATTGTACATTACATTTCACAATTGTGTTTCACATCACAAAGTAAAATAAGTAAATAGTTATCACCCTGGCCTCTTTGCTTGTGGCGTTTCTGCAGCTGCCTTGCAGTAAAGCTATAGTTAGCCTAGCTATCCCCCAACTTAACAGATGCGAAACGAATGTTCTGCTACAGGTAATCACGCGTGGTTTCGTGATGTTAGTGACGTAGTGACGTTAGTAACGTCAGTGCCTGTGGCTAGCAAATTAGCACTTTTCACCACAAAAACGCAATTTCTACTGAAACCATGCAACGGAACGTAAATAAAAGTACAAACAACGCAATTGCTACCAATACGAAACTTTTGACACCTAGGTTGTCTATGTAGTCCAAATATTGACTGATCCTTAGGGGGGCGAAAATAAACAATAACTAGAAATGGCTGTTCCTGCGAAACAGCAGTGAGAATGCTGAAAACCTGAATGGGGATAGCTGACCATGCTAAAAAAGCGGAAGATTGTGAAAATTTTGTAGAAAGTTATAAGCTGAAGCGCCTGAAAGGTATTTTTGAAAGGGGCTGGATGAAGGTATAAAACTACAGAAAAGAGAAGAAAAATGCAAAAAGAGAAATAATTCTGAAGAATTTGAAAATTTAACAGAAAATTATTTGCTGGAGTTTCAAAAGGGCTGAAATGTATGTTAGAGAGGACCTGCAGCAAGATGAAGGCAGAAAAGTACAGAAAAGATAAGAAAAATGCAAAAGTACTGGCAGTTGGAAGGTACTGCTGTGAAAGGTATTTTTTAAAGGACCTGGAGCAAAATGAAGGCAGAAAACAGAAGAAAAGAGAAGCAAAGAAGAAGAAAAATGCAAAACAATGAGGGGAAAAATTCAGAAAGATGAGCTTCAGGAAAATGTGAAAATTTAGCAGAAAACCAGTTGCTGAAGTCTGGGTTGAACGAATTTGAAGGCTGGAAAAATTTAGCAACCGTTGGTCATTGGCAACAGACTGGCAACATTTCTAACCTAGAATCTAGGTTTCAGGTTCAAGACGGAGGAGAAACTAATCATGTGTGCCTGGACACCCAGTCCTGTTCAGACACTTAATTTAAGATGACATCAAAATAATAATTCATAGTGCAGGGTTGCCAATGTTGTCGTTGTCCCTGGTGAGTTTTTTATACTTAAATAATAAGATCATGCTACATCTAACCAGGATCATTTCTTGCAAGTGTGTCAAAGTGGTATTTTTACAGACTGTATTAACACCGTAGGCTTGAATAATAACCGAAGGCGTGAAGCTAGAGAGAGGATGCAATGGAAAATGTCCTACATAAGCTAGATCTACTGCTTCAAATTGAAAACAGAGACCATCTTTTGATTAAAGACAAGTTCCTTAACCTCTATTGTCAATATCGCCAATAAAAAGTAAATACTCTTCAGTTACGAAGCATTTGTTTGTAGCTAGGTAATGAATGATAGTTATTAGACCGTATGTGACCTGGTTTCGCCGTTCTATTAGCAGCCATGAGGACAGTAGCGTCACTAGAATGGCCATAACTAACAAAAGATCAAATATCGAATTTGTCCGCTGTTCTACATTGCCCACATAATTACGTATATTTCATTCCAAGACTCTGCCGAAACCATAGATATCCTTTGTGTCTGTGCGGTCAGAAATACAACTCCTTTGGCAGTTTCAAAAAGGTTCATGGTGTGTGTCTGTTTGGTTGCCACGGCGATGGCGCAGCTGTGATAGCTAGTAGTTACATTGGCTGAAAGAGGATACCTTTTCCTACATTTTAAGGTATAACTTGTTTCTGTAAGTTAAACTATATGAAAATTAGAGGAATTTGTTTGACAATTTAGTTGAATATCAGAAAAAGAACAGCCAGCTGCTCATTCATAAAAATGAAGAAGGAGCAAACATTTTAATGTATTTCAAATGGTCATAATTCAAAATTGGCTGAATATTTGAAAAAGCTGAATCATTTGGGAATAGCTGAATGTCTTGTGAACATTTTAAAGGTTGAATGGTGTCTCTAGCTGAAAGTATGCTGAAGTAGTTACGTTTGAAAGAGGAAGCTTTTTAATCATTTGAAAGGATTTACCATTACTTTTAATGGGAGAATAATTTGCACAAAAACCTTAATATCTTAAAAAGTATAAAAGTGAGAAATACGAATCGGTGAGAATCGGTGAAAGTATGCAGGACTAGTTAAAGGACAAAAAACGGCGGAAGAACTAAGAAGTTGGAAAAACATATAGTGAGAATGCTGAACAGCATTCTCACAATAAAAAAAACTAGAAAGTGGAATGCTGAAAGATGAATTATTTGTTTTTAAATTACTGAAAATAGGCTACAGAATTAGAAAATACCCGCAAGCTGAAAGCTGAAATGAATTTCAAAAATGTGTGAGTCACACAAAAGAGGCAGTGTGGAAACTAAACTGCATCATCTAACAAAGCTAAGTGCTTAAATACAATGCGGGAGAATAAGTTTGAACGTTGTGAAGCAATCGAAGAAATTGTAGAATTTCAAGAGGCAGTGTGGAAGCTGAACTGCATCATCTAACAAAGCTAAGAGCTTAAATAGCCTACAATGCGGGAGAAGCTGAACTGTTAAACTGTAGAAGTAGTAGACGTAGTATATTCGTTTTAGTAGCTGAAATTATAGTGCTCTTAGTCTTTTAATGAGACGAGTTGACTGAATAGCTCTGTCTTGTGACTCCACTAATCAGCTAATACAAATAACCTGTGTGAGAGACTGAGCGGTGCGTGTCTGTCGTTGCCACGGTGATGGTGCAGCTATGATTGCTAACGCGCTGAGGGCAGAGAATAACAGAAATGTTGCTAGAATCCACACCTCAAACAAGTTAACCTAGACGCAAAACTATACGTCCAATCCAAAAAATAAGGATATTTTCCGAGACCCAAGACTGCCGAAACCAGAGATGTATTTTATATGTATGTGCGGTCAGAAATACGACTCTACCGGCAGTTTCAAAATCTTGTTCTTTTTGCTTTCTCTGACGAATTTGTCCCAACATTTGCATTAGTCTCTATGGGGCTTGAGACAGACTTTGTCTCACTCTCGGGCTCCTCACGCAAAAAGTAAATAACTGTGGGTTTCCCTACCCATATGAGTCCGACCAGCACAAGCACGGCATCGTTTTGTTCCAAAATTAAGCTTGAAAAGTTAATATTGTGGCCGTGAGGGCAAAAGTGCCATTTAAAAAAAAAAAGCTGAATTATTTAAAAATAGTTTAGGGTTTTGTCAACATTTTAAAGTTTAAATGGTGGCTCTAGCTGAAAGATTGAGGAAGAAGAAGGATTTGGAAGTTGAAGAAGTTTAAAGAAGTTTGAGAGGATTTGAAAGAAAACTCCATTGGAAACCCATGTTAAATATATTATGAATATTGATTTATATTAATTCAAGCATAAGAGGTACAAAGCTGAAAAGTCATAGCAGGAATGGCCTGAAACTGCTGAATTTCTTGATAGCTGAACGGTTTTAATAGCTGAAGATTTGAAGGAGCTAAAACAAAAAAACATTTAGCAGACGCTCTTATCCAGAGCGACTTACAGTAAGTACAGGGACATTCCCCCCGAAGCAAGTAGGGTGAAGTGCCTTGCCCAAGGACACAACGTCCTTTGGCACGGCCGGGAATCGAACTGGCAACCTTCAGATTACTGGCCCGACTCCCTCACCGCTCAGCCGTCTGACTCCCTACTGTGATACTATCTAGCATCACATCAAACCCAAAATACGTCCTAAATTTGGGCTAATCCCCGAATGTTTACAACATCTGGCTCCGCGCCTGATTTACACTCGGATCGATAAGCTGTCTCGAAAATGGTATCAATAAAAAAAAAATACGATCCCTTTCCGTAATCATGATACCCCCTAAAAATGTTCACTGAACCCCCAGTCAAAGAAGGCTGCATTTGTCCCTGGATGGAAGGCAGTTTCAAGAAAGATGGGAAAGCGAATACATGTTTTCAAGGATAAAAAACGGTATGTACTTTGTGTTATGAGGCAATGTCGGGCGTTAAAGAGTAGTCACAATCACCGTTTGCATTTTGACACCAAACACAAGAGATAAATATGCCAAATTTAGCCTCCAAGAAAAACAGCAAATTGTCGAAGAATTAAAAGGAGGACTGCAATCGCAGCAGACTATGTTCACAAAAGCTACAGCTAAAAATGATGTTTTTACATCGTTACGTCATAGTTACAACTGGCCCTTTGAGGCCAACCATAATGCTGATGTGGCCCTCTGTGAAAATGGGTTTGACACCCTGTCAGTAATATTAATCTATCAAGCATTGCACAGTCAGTTGGTGAACAAGTTTAAGAAAGCTTTATTGCTTGCGGCCGGCCCACAAGGAGACAAAAACATCACACGCCATTGTGCTACAAAGTTTGTCTGCTAGCATGTTGCGCTAGCTACCTATTTAAGCAGCCCCGCTCTTTACAGTCATTGGTTAAGACAAAGGCATGCAAATGTCCCATGGCTCTTCTTCATTGCTATCTAGCAACTTGCTTATTTAAGTACTTGCGCATATGCGACCTACAAATTTAGATTTTATTGGGTGTGCACAACGTTAGCACACGTTAGCAACGACGCATAGATACAACGTTCTAGTAAGACAGCGATATCAGCGAGCCCTCAGCATTAGTACCGTAGCTAAAAATCTAGGAAAGTTGAGGCTACTTTTCACTTGGTACCTATAAACCTTGCTAAAACTCTTGGAAAGTTTAGGCAATTTTTTGCTAGGTACCTACGAACATGTCTTAATCTGCAAAACAAGTGGGTTCCTCTTCGTTCTTTTGGTGAGCAGTCTTGCGTACGGTGGCCCTGAAGTGCAAATCACACCCACTAACATGAGTGCATCCCCCAAATGAAAACACTCCCCCCAAATATGAGTCAACTCCCCCCAAATAGGATGACTTGCTCTCCTCCCCCCAATACAAAGACACGCTCCCCCAAATGGGAAACGACATTACATTAACTCAAAAACACATTACATTAACTCATAACGGAAAGGGTAGGTACAACACTTCGTCGCTGAATGGATGCAGTAACTAACAAGAAATTGATCGACAGAAGTACAAAATGCAATAGCTTTACAGAGTTACGTGCACCATGACATTTGTTTGGCTATCGAAGCATGTAGCAAGTAGTAGGCTACTTGTGCAAAAGTATAAATTGCATGTTAAACGTCAAAATCGATAGCGAAACAACCATCCTGGTCCACGTAACTCTGTCATTACCATGAAATTGATCGTTTTGGTTGGAAGAAAAGAAGAAACATTTGTGTTAACAATTCAGAGTCATGACTTGCACTACTCTTTATTTTAATCAGGGACATTCCTATGAAATAATCTTAGATATGCTGTTAATGTTTCACAACATAAAAATAAGTAGCCTATGCGCACGCTAAAAACACAGTTGAAGGAAGCAGGACTTTTCAGAAGAAAAAACTAATAGTCCACAACAGAAGAACGAAATGCCACAATGACAGTTACGTGGACCAGGATAATTGTTTGGCTATCGATTTTTACGTTTAACACGCAATATATACTTTTGCATAAGTAGCGTACTATTTGCTACATGCTTCGATAGCCAAACAAATGTCCTGGTGCACGTAACTCTGTCAGGCTATTGCATTTTGTACTTCTGTCGATCAATTTCTTGTTAGTTACTGCATCCATTCAGCAACAAAGTGTAGTACCAACCCTTTCCGTTTTGAGTTAATGTAATGTGTTTTTGAGTTAATGTAATGTCGTTTCCCATTTGGGGGAGCGTGTCCTTGTATTGGGGGGAGGTGAGCAAGTCATCCTATTTGGGGGGAGTTGACTCGTATTTGGGGGTAGTGTTTTCATTTGGGGGATGCACTCATGTTAGTGGGTGTGATTTGCACTTCAGGGACACCGTACTTACGAGCCCTTCTTACCCCGCGTCATGGAGCCGAGCAGCTAAATACTTATTTAGCAGTAACGTTGCTACGGTATCCCTGCTTGTGTTTGCACTGTTGCTCAGCAAGTATCGTGTCGTGGTGTAGGAGGACTGATCGACAAGCGCATCATACATTTAAGTCATTTAGCTAAGACTTGCATGTACAGTACGTAATGTCACATTTAATAATGTATTTAAACTCAAGCTCAAAAACGGACGCAAGCACACCCCAAAATTTCCCCGGAAAATGGTACCCTCTCTAGTTACATTAATAATTGCATTGCAAGTCGATTTAAAGTGTGCCCCTAAATGTTCTGCTTGTGCTCCTAAAATGTTCAATCAGGGGCTACTGTGCTCATAGTAAAAAAAAGTTAATCTGGAGCCCTGCTTTGGTATATTGACCCCAAAATGTGTGTGTGTCATTGTGACCCCACACTGACCAGACCACATCAGTTTGGTCACAGTGCCAGCTATTGGTCAAATATAAGTAATTAAATCATATAACAATGGATTGTATTTATAACTTTTCAACCAAAAAGTTTGCCCAAAAACATTTACAACTGTCTAAAATTGCTATTTTTTACAGTTTGTCCTGCTATGCTTGTTTAGCTCCTTATTTAGTGTATTATGTGCTTGGCCCCTTAATTGCTGCTTGCAGATATATTTGACTTGCTTATTTAAGTACAAAACATTTCACGGCAGACAACGGTGTTGTACATTGTTTCATTTCCATTATACATGACACGTACTCCAAGATAGTCTATTAGATTTCCGTTGTCTTATCAGCAGCAATATGTTTGTTAATAGCATTGGCTATTAATAATTAGTTTAATTAACTAAACATATGCGTCTTTGTTTATCGGTGGTGACTTGATTGAAATTAGTATAGCTAAAGACACCAAAAGTGCTTATCAATCAACTCCCATCACGCCCCGTCAGTAATCCTAAAACAAGTTTTTTTATATTGAGTGACTTCTGCAACATTAACTTTCATAATATGAAAAAAAGAAAGAAAACAAGTCTTTGAATGTCTATCATTCAAATGTCCAATCACATATGCACATGTCACCCGTTGCCATTGGTGAGTTACCATCGGTGAATGTCATCTTATGTAGAGTCCCAATGTTTTGTCTGTCTAGTTATCTCAGAGGCGACAAGGCTAGAAGAAGTGTCAATATGTTTGCCCTCTAATAAAATATGTGCATATTCAGTAATATATTCTCTTGTCCATTTTAAGCGCAGCAAATTGAATGTGACAGGCTGTCTGTCCAGGCAGTACGGTTAAGAGACTCGGAGGAGTGACTGTCTCATAGCTAGGAAATACACTTTCATGACTCATAGAAAGTAGGCCGGCTCTGAGACCGTTTTCCAGGCTAAGAGCAAGGTTCTAATAACACTGTGAATCTGAAACTTTAATTTAGGCCTACATTCTTCAAGCTGCTAGGGAGAAAGGTTCAAAATCTGGCTTTAATATTTGCATTGTACTTTCTTCCAAAATAATTGTGTGTAATGTTTCAGACTTAAATGTATTTTTGTGCTCTGTCGTAGTCATCCTGTGTTGTGGTCGTTGCAGCCAATCACCTCTTAGTTGCCTGGATATAATTTACCAAAGACACCGACAGTGGTGGAAGTTGTCACTGTATCCTGTATCTATCTCTCAGAGCTCTCAGGACGATAAAGATGAATGTCTACTGTGTGTGTGTGTGTGTCGGGCAAGGAGTAGTAAAGCGTGTGGTTTATAGGCTTCTGTACTGGGCTGTTGATTCCCTCAGACAGTAGGGCCCATTCTTTGCATCAGTAAAGAGACAGGCGTCCCCTAAGGAGAGGAAGCTTGGGACAGCAGCAGAGGGAGCGCAGGAAAGGGCAGCACCTGACCTCATCATTACCTGTGGAGAAATGGCTTTTTCCCTCCCGTTGCTTAGAAACACAAGACTCACTGTTGCCAAGAGATATCTCCTTTTGTCTCTCTGCCTGTCTTTTTGAGCGTCTGCAACCTTATGTTGGCAAAGTACTGGCCTCATTTCTTTCTGTAATGTGCAGTGGATTTTTTTGTGGGGTTGACGTGGGTAACTGATCTGTTCACATTCACCATCATCGGCGAGACAAAGTGTAAAGTGGCCCTATTTTACACATGCACTCTTTCTCGTTTCCCTTTCTCTGTATTGGTTTTCTAAGAAGTCCTCAGTGTGTCACAGCAGTTTGTATTTGTCACTTCCCAGCAGTGTTATTTGTAGAAACCACTTAAGCTTTAACTGGGACTTATAGTTTTCCCTTCATGCCGTTGGCAAAAATGTATTTTGTTGTTCTGCAGTGCAAGGTCAGACTGATCCTAATTAGATTTGGGGTTTTGGAGAGTGGCGACTCGTGGAAAGTCACAGAAACACTGCTGAGTGTAATTCATTCCAGAAACTGTAAACATTGTAAATTGTCACGTCAATTGACGTGAAAATAAATAAAAATAAATAAATAAAAGAAAGACAAATCTATTAGTTATTCTTCGTGTTCTTCTAGTTGAACTCTGTTCCTCAAGTGGAACCACACTTTGCTGACTACCCTCTGTGTGTGCAGTGCAAGTACGACTTCTGTTGGATCTGCCTGGAGGAGTGGAAGAAGCACAGCTCATCCACTGGAGGCTACTACCGGTGCACACGTTACGAGGTCATCCAGCAGGTGGAGGAGCAGGCCAAAGACATGACTGTGGAGGTAAGACAGCTGTACATTCTACATTCACATGCTATTAGGGTCATATTCACACAGATATCAAAACACTCCTTCTTTACTGGCGTGGCTATTTGGGAGACTTAACGCTATAAGTGCCGAGAGGGGTCATTTGGGCTCAGGCATTTTTTTTCTTCTTCGAACTCAATCAAATTCCAGGAACCTGTTTTCTTGAATTTCCTAGATATGTGTTTTTTCACCTACTATTTGTACATTTTCAAAATCACACAGGGAAAAGCTAATTTAAGGCTATTTTGCTTGTGTTTTGGTTTCATTGCGCATTCAGCCATTTTTTCCCTGCCTTTCAAGGCTGCAATTCGCCTTTCTATCAGCAGATGGCTGTCATTCAGACAAAGGTTAGGCCTTTATAGCCTAAATAAGATATGTCTAACAAAATATGTATAGTTTACAGGCCTATATAGTCTATAATTATGTGCATAATTTTTTTGGGTGAATTCTATGAAGTGCATTCACTTCACATGGGCGTTTGTGTGTTGACTGGTAAGTGCAATTCTTATGTTATGACATAGCGAGAACAATCAAAAAGTTTTGTAAAGTGTATAAACATGACTAATAAATACATTTTGCATGTTCACATATGAGCAAACAAATATGACTTTGAGACAGAGCATATGAGCGGTAGGGCTGTCACGATAACTACTTTTTGTTGTGCGATATATTGCACCAAAATCTATGGCGATAAACAATATTATTGTAATTTTCAGACCATTTGAAGCCACTGATTACATAATGACAGGCTACATACCTCAGCCCTATCTGTTCTCTAAGCACTTGGACTGCAAAGTCCAGTCAGCAGTTATTAAGTGTATGGCCAAGCTCATATAAGGCGTCATATTTGAGCTTGACCACATATCTGTAGTGGCAGAGTAAAAGGAGATGTCTTTTATCTCCTTCAGAATGTCGTCTTTTACTTAATTGTACAAGGCTGGAATGGCAGTTTGAGAGATGTACGTTTTCTTTGGCAATTCGTAGTACTGTTTGTCAAAGGTTTGCAGCATATTTGTAAATGCTGGTTTTTCAACCATGTTTAATGGTTGCATCTCTTTGGCTATATAGCGAGTTACGCTATCCGTGAGTGTGCGCCATTTCGCGTTGTCACGTTAATATTTGCACTGTCGTGAAAACGCATCTGTAACAGATAACTGTATGGAAGACCCCTTTCCAGCTCCAGCTGCAGTTGTTGTTCCCAGGTTGTGAGATTTTAGGTTAGTTGTGTTGCCACTGTTTTTAAACAAAGTCGACATACCGGCTCGTTCACGTTAGCCTAATTGGGTGATTCTCACGAAATTCTAATTTCAGAGTGATCTACTTTGAGTTTTTTTTTTTAAGATATTGAACAACAATTCTTTTTCAGAGTATGCTTAGTAGGGTTTAAAGTCATTATACATGTTGATTTCAAAGAGACTATTTAATTATTATTTTGCATTTTAATGCTTTTTTCATACCAATTGAATGACATTTCTCATTACCGCAATAACATTTCACAAGCACAAGACTGGAAGATGTGATTATTTTTCACGTTTTTTAAATTGCTATGATAATAAGTAGCTCTAAGGTAGCTATTAGTAATGGACAAACAGAATTCTTTACTTTATTAATATATTTTATTTTCAAGATTTTCTCATTACTGAAATATACCTCAAGAATGCGATCAGAACATTTGGGATAATTCATGTTTAATTACTTATTTTATTATTTTTTTTTGTGTTCCTACAACAGCGTAACTCATAGTGTTGGCCTATATTATATATTATTCAAGTTAATCAGGGCTGGCTCCAGGCATAGGCTATAGGCGGTCCGAGACCAAGACCGGTTTATGTGCAAGACAGAATATGTGTATATCTATTGGATTAAGGTTTTACCATGTAATTTCATAATGATTTTTATATTCAAATCATCAACACCATGGTTCAAGGTTAGTTTCATGAGAATCACCCAATTGTCTCTCATCTCATTCGGCTTCAGCTCCACACCGTAGCTGAAGATTGCGGCTTTGAAAGCAAGTGCATTTGGACTTGTTCTTCCTAACTAGCTGTAGATGTCACGAAACAGAACACTTTATAACACAGTGGGTTCCAAGGCCGTAGCCATGGAGTCAACATTGGGGGGGCCGAATTAAAAATGTTATGATAATTTCGGACAGCGTGCGTGGTTGCCTGTCGTAGCGTAGCACATTTATATTTATATTTTTATATCAATATATTGACCAGATTTGAATATTGGGGGATGTGTGTCCCCCCCCCCCCCCCCCGAATATATATTAAAATTACGACCTTGGTGGGTTCACGCCTTCTCTTCACCTGTCGGTGTCCGCTCTGTGTGTTTGTGTGTGTGTGTGTGGAGACGCAAGCCCCCCCTACGCTTTCGACACAGAAAGCAGACAAGATGACAGAGGCAGCGGGATCGACAAAAATGTTGGTGACATTCGTTTTTATGTAAAAATGAATATAATCATAATTTATTATAAAAATGATCAGTTGAAATATATCACGGCACCAAAAATGATTGCGCTCATTTCCATATATCCTGCGATAAGTCAATATATTGACTATCGCGACAGGCCTAATGAGCGGAGTGGAGTGGTGAGAATCTCTGCTCCTTGCTCACAGAGTTGTTGAACCCCTTCGCTCCCCCGCTCAAAGCCGCACCAAGCCGCTCTGCTCATTATCTCTCAATGCAGATTGCATCCCGCTCCACTCAAATCACCCTCCCGCTCGCTCCAAAAAATGGAAAAATCTGCATTTATTTTACTTTTAGCTTAAACCACAGCCCAAAGAACTAAAGAGCAACGACTACATTTTTTAAATAGAACTGATTTATTTCAAATTACAAATTAGGCCTGCGAAAAAAGGAATATAACACAAAAAATCCAGTAAAATTAAACAAAGCAAGTTCCCAGCGTGTTCACATAGCACACTTTCGTGTTTTCGAGGTGTCTTTTTAGATTCCAAAATGAATCTTTACTGACTGAAACGATGTTACCAGATTATTTTTCTTGTACCACATTATCGTTGTTATTTAGTTTTATATTAATAGTACACCTGTATGACTTCTCAGTTTCTTTTTTGAAGTACTTGGTGAACTCCATTGCGGCAATTTTTTGACTGAAAATAGTCTACTGTTGATGTCTGTGCATGACACAGATGGATTCTGGGTCGGGCTTGGGCATGCTTCAGACTCGTGGCGTGAGCATTCCTGGAGCGAAATTGGAGCGGGACATAGGGCAACGCTACTATAAATCCCGCTCTGATCTCACAGAGGGCTTCACATATGCCCATAGAACTGCCCCTCAACCAACCTAAACCCTCAAGGAAAACAAGGAAAAACTCCCCAAAAACTCTCAACAGGAGAAAAAAAATGGAAGAAACCTTGGGAGGAGCAATGACTCCTCCCAAAAACATCACTCCCTCCTTCACAATCAAAGTCCCCCTTTTCTTTTTCAGTCTAGCCTAACCCGCATCGTGTTTGACATCCTTTAGCCAATAAAAAAAAAACATTCTGAATGATTAAAGGGCTAGGGTTACATGTCAATAACAACGTCCCTGTCTGTAGACTCACAGGTCAATTTGATCCCTAACGGCGCAATAAGTACGGAATAATGGCTTGGCGCTTCTTGTGTTGAGAGGGTACATCCTCAGTGTAGTAACGCATACTACTGACTTGACTTTACAGGCGGAAAGGAAGCATCAGAGCTTTCAGGAACTGGACCGTTTCATGCACTACTACACACGCTTCAAAAACCATGAACACAGCTACCAGGTGAGCAGGGCTCTATCTGCAGCAATGCACCAGGTAAATGCCCTGATAGGGCCTGATGACAGGGTTTAGTCCTGAAGCTAAAGCCCTGTCTGTTCTCCCATGTAGCTGGAGCAGCGCCTGTTAAAAACAGCCAAAGAAAAGATGGAACAGCTGAGCAGAGCTCTAAGCAGACGTCAGTGAATACTGCCCAATCCATGCTCCACACACACGCTCAGTGCTTGCAACACAAGCTTGCAACTAGCAGCACTTCTAAAACATCACAGAAACTATTGGGACACGCTTCTACATATGTCTACATGAGTTGGCTAACTTGCTGTGTAAAAGAATGTAAAGAGTGAAAATCTGGTATCTATAAACCCAGGAGATGGAGGGCCTCCAGACACAACCTTTATTGAGGATGCTGTGCTGGAACTCCTCCAAACTCGCCGCATCCTCAAGTGCTCTTACCCCTACGGCTTCTTCCTGGGACCCAAAAGCACCAAGAAGGAGATCTTCGAGCTCATGCAGGTGTGTACCATGCAGCGTTGACAGATAACCAATGCTTGACATCGGTCTTTTGAACATCGGTCATCTCTCCTCCTCAGACTGACCTGGAGATGGTGACGGAGGATCTCGCGCAGAAAGTCAACCGGCCTTACCTCCGCACACCCCGCCATAAGATCATCCGTGCCGCCTGCCTGGTGCAGCAGAAGAGGCAGGAGTTCCTGGCCTCGGTGGCCCGTGGGGTGGCTCCCAATGACTCGCCAGAGGCCCCACGGCGCAGGTGAGACTTGCACACCCATGTACATATGTGCATGTGTTTATACACACGCACACACACACAAGCTCACTTTTCAATTGTTTATGTTTCTATGAATACTAATTGATTTTTTTTTCTTCAGTTTTGCTGGTGGAACGTGGGACTGGGAGTATTTAGGTTTTGCATCTCCTGAGGTAATTATTTAAATAACGAAGCAACTAATTCCCTGACTTGCTAACATACTGTAGATAAGCTGTAACCATAGTTATAGTTATAGGTCAGACAAGCCTGCAAATACACTACTTTAATCTGTACCAGCACAGACTACATAGAGCAGTGGTTCCCAAAGTGGGACACAATTGATCTCGGGGGTCGCAAGATCATTTCCAGAAATCAAGGAACATTTTAAAGCGATTAGAAATGGCACATTTTAGCCAAAATTTTAACGTTAAAGTTAAAAATAGTACTTAAATTAATGCATGCAAATAAAAAAGCCATCAGCCTTTTGATTGTCCATTCTCTGTAAGTACGGCAAACCATCTGACATCCGACCAGGAGGGCGCATTAGTTGAACTGTCAAGCGACCGAACGTTAAAGGCAGCGTTCTCAGCCAAGACACTGGCTGAGTTTGGGATTTCAGTGGAGAGGGAATACCCATGGCCGCGGGAACTATGGGTGCTGAGAGTGCTGCAGCACCCCCTGACAGCACGAGAATTAAAAATAATATGACTTGAAAATCCACCACCGCGGACACAGCCCCGCAGTAGCGGACTGGCCATTGGGAGCACCGGGAGAAGAATAACGATGGAAAACCAGGCTAAGAAACGTTAGCCTGGCTCTGCCCTCCTACGTACTTCCGCTCAATTTTGATTTTGCTTCTGTACTAGCCATTAGTCTGTCTGGCCATTAGTACGTAAATTAGTACATGAAGCCACTTGTGTTTCTACCTTTTCTTATTATTTGGTGTGCTCACGCCTTTGGCAAGCACAACCATTGTTCTCTCACATATATATTATTATTGGGTGTGCTTTGCCTTCGGCAAGGGCACAACCTTTGTTCTCTCACATATATATTAGTATTATTCTTTTTGCCCCCCTAAAACTCAGTCAATATTTGGCCTACATAGACAAGCTAGGTGTCAAAAGTTTTGTCTTGGTAGCGATTGAGTTGCTTCTATTGGGATTTACGTTCCGTTGCATGGGATTTACATTCCGTTGCAAGTACTAATCTGATTTACGGTACGTAAGTCAGATTTTCCAGGTTGATTTTCAACCGGCCAATCAGCGAACAGAGGGAGTGGCTGAGAACGATGAAGTTGATCTTGTGTGCTAGTTTGTGTTGTAGTTCCGTAATGGCGGCGGAGAAAGATGCGAGCGAAGCCATTCGGTCCGTTGTGGCATCGCTGCCGAATATCCAACAGCTTAAGCCGGAGCAAGAACAAGTTTTGCTGAGTTTTGTTGGTGGCCATGATGTTGTGGCCCTCCTCCCCACGGGGTTCGGGTTTGATTTTCCAGCTACGGCAGCTAGCTCTGTTACAGTAGTGGTGAAGGAATTGGCTAAGGCGAACGCTAGCGATTGGTTATGGCAGATCAGAGTGGCTCTGGGCAGATCCAATAGTTTTAAACTTCAACAGAGTACCCGTCTACAAGGAAGTCAACGCTTGTCAATGGAGCGAGGCCAGACTCTCTGTACAAATGAAATGTACGAGAGTCTGGTTAGGAGCAGGCTAAAGAAACGTAAGGGTGGGGCTGAAAAAATAAGAGACAAAAAGACCTTCACTAGACAAGGTTTTACCAATTGAAAAACGGTAATGTTTATTTTGCACAAAGCTCAAAAACAATTTTGCGCTCAAATAAAGGACAAAAAATTAGCCCAGCGCGCTCGCATTAACTATCGAGCTCCCGAACTAGCATCACATCAAACACAGAATGTGCATGCATTAACAGGTTAGCTGTGGTGGCGTATATGGGGTCCGGTTCTGGTGGGCCGGTCTGGACCAAAGTCCAGGGCCTATTTTTACTCCCACGTATACGTAAACCACCTCCGTGGATGCGGGGGTCGGGAGTCGCTGGCACCATTATTTTATGGGTCGTGGGCTGAAAAGTTTGGGAACCCCTGACATAGAGTACCAACAGTGCATCCGGAAAGTATTCACAGCGCTTCACTTTTTCCACATGTTATGTTACAGCCGTATTCGAAAATGGATTAAAAAATTAATCTCAAAATTCTACACACAATACCCCATAATGATAACGTGCAAAACGTTTTTGTGAAATTTTAGCATATCTATTAAAAAGGAAAAATCACATGTACATAAGTATTTTAGTAGTAGCCTTTGCCATGAGTGTCATGGCTAAGGCTGTGAGTGTCACAACACAAGTGTTGCTCAGGTGCATCCTGTTTCCACTGATCATCCTTGAGATGTCTCTACAACTTGATTGGAGTCCACCTGTGGTAATTTCAGTTGATTGGACATGATTTGGAAAGGCACACACCTGTCTATAATGTCCCACAGTTGACAGTGCATGTCAGAAAACAAACCAAGCCTGTAGACCTCAGAGAAAGGATTGTATCGAGGCACAGATCTGGGGAAGGGTACAGAAACATTTCTGCTGCATTGAAGATCCCAATGAGCACAGTGGCCTTCATCATCCGTAAATGGAAAGAGTTTGGAACCACAAGGATTCTTCCTAACGTCGGTTGCCTGGCCAAACTGAGCGATCGGGGCAGAAGGGCCTTAGTCAAGGAGCTGATCAAGAACCCAATGGTCACTCCGACAGAGCTCCAGGTTGCTCTGTGAAGAGAGGAGAACCTTCCAGAAGGACAACCATCTCTGCAGCACTCCACCGATCAGGCCTGTGTGGTAGAGTGGCCAGGCAGAAGCCACTCCTCAGTAAAAGCCACATGACAGCCTGTCTGGAGTTTGCCACCTGGAGGACTCTCAGACCATGAGAAACAAAGTTCTCTGGACTGAATGCTAAACCTAACCAGGTACCATCACCTACCTCATCACCTGGCCAATACCATCCCCTAACCTTAACCCAATACCATCCCTACAGTGAAGCATGGTGGTGGCTGCATCATGCTGTGGGGATGTTTTTCAGCGGAGGAACTGAGAAACTTGTCAGGATCAAGGGAAAGATGAATGCAGCAATGTACAGAGACACCCTTGGTGAAAACCTGCTCCAGAGCGCTCTGAACCTCAGACTGGGGCGAAGGACACAACGACCCTAAGCACACAGCGAAGATAAGAAAGGAGTGGCCTCGGGACAACTCTGTGAATGTCCTTGAGTGGCCCAGCCAGAGCCCAGACTTGAACCCGATTGAACGTCTCTGGAGAGATGGCTGTGCACCGACGCTGCCCATCTAACCTGATGGACCTTGACAGGTCCTGCAAAGAAGAATGGGAGCTTCAACAAAGTATTGAGCAAAGGCTGTGAATACATGTTATATTTTCTTTCTTAATTTTTGCAAATCTATAAAAAATATTAAATGTTTTTCACTTTGTCGTAATGGGGTATTGTGTGTATTGTTGAGGGGGAAAATGAATCGAATCCATTTTGGAAGAAGGCTGTAACAACAAAATGTGGAAAAAGTGAAGCACTGTGAATACTTTGTGTGCACTGTATTATCCAGAAATGTCTAATTAATTTGTTTACTCAATTCCGAGTTATAGAACTGCCCAGCTCACAAGCTTGAATCTGGAGTCTGCAGACATTCTGGGACTGTTGAATCATGTCTACTGTATTGTCAGGTCGAGCATTTGGCAGTTCGGGGTAGTCAGTGATGGATTAACAGAAAAGCAGGAAGTTTACATTTAGTCATTTTAGCAGACGCTCTTATCCAGAGCGACTTACAGTAAGTACAGGGACATTCCCCCCGAGGCAAGTAGGGTGAAGTGCCTTTCCCAAGGACACAACGTCATTTTGCATGGCCGGGAATCGAACTGGCAACCTTCAGATTACTAGCCCGACTCCCTCACCGCTCAACCACCTGACTCCCAAGTTGGATGATTGGTTTAATTGGTGGCCAAGCAGCGAAGCTGCGAAGCCACTTGTGTTTCTACCTTTTCTTATTATTTGGTGTGCTCACGCCTTTGGCAAGCACAACCATTGTTCTCTCACATATATATTATTATTGGGTGTGCTTTGCCTTCGGCAAGGGCACAACCTTTGTTCTCTCACATATATATTATTATTATTCTTTTTGCCCCCCTAAAACTCAGTCAATATTTGGCCTACATAGAGAAGCTAGGTGTCAAAAGTTTTGTCTTGGTAGCGATTGAGTTGCTTATATTGGGATTTACGTTCCGTTGCATGGTTTAGGCTCAAGTTAAGTTTTTGTGGCGAAAAGTGAAGCTAACGGTGGCTAATTTGCTAGCCACAGTCACTGACGTTACTAACGTCACTACAACACGCGTGACTACCTGTAGCAGAACATTTGTTTCGCATCTGTTAACTTGGGGGATAGCTAGGCTAACTATAGCTTTACTGCAAGGCAGCTGCAGAAACGCCACAAGCAAAGAGGCCAGGGTGATAACTATTTACTCATTTTACTTTGTGATGTGAAACACAATTGTGAAATGTAATGTACAATATAAGCTGATTTTATTAAGGAAGTACATCTACTTTCGGAAACAGTAGCTAGTCTACTATTTCACTGAAGTATTAGCATCATGACATTAGCCTCTGTTGCCCGGGCAACACATACTACAGTGGTCTATGATGCATCTGTCGTAGAATAATCTTCAAAGGGGGTTCTTTATTAATGAATGAATGCAATGAGTAGGCTAAATGCCTGAAAATATCACGAGAAGGGAAAAACTTAAAAGGACGTTTAAGTCATAGAGATTAGGTCAATTTTTACACCGGTCTGCCAAATTTATTCGTTTTGATTTAACGATGAGGCTGCCTCTTGCAGGGGAAATGAGAAGACATCTATTTCATTCTACACTTCACTCGTATTTTGAGTTGTAAATGAGCAGCAAAAAACTGCTTTTAAATCTATGTAATCTTTATAAATAATAAGTGATAAGATGTAAATTCTGGAGAAGGCAGGCCAGAAGGAGTCACGACAATTATAAAAAGGGTTGACTCGGTTTTATTAGCTTGACGTCGGATCATGCCACCAATCCACAACAGAGTGGCTAGCTAAAGAGTGGCTAAATATCACCAACGAGAATCGTGGAGCCACTCTACTCTACTCCTCTAATGCACACTTCATAAATTGAGGACGAATTAATGTTAGCTGAAACTTTAGTAGGAACAATAGCTAAATCATTAGACAAAGAAATGTTTTTTGTAGAATATTGTACATCCTACTAATGATGGCAACTCTCTAGGGACAGAGAATATAGTAGCATGAGAATTCTGTAAATCTGGTTTGCTTCCCTGACTTATGGAAATATTGGAATAGATAATATATTGTGACATGATGTTTAATAATCCTTTGGCTTTGACTACCATGTTGCTAGCTTTGGCCACATAGATGTTATTCAGCAAAATAATCGGTCGCAATGGAATCTTTGAATTAGGTTGTTCACCTAACAAAGGATGTCTTTGCAATACGTACTGATAAGCGAGAAGGCACATGGATGGTAATCCTTCAGGACCTTGAAGTGGAACTGTCCAATAAGGAAACAATTCTTCAGTTGATTGCGGTAACATGGAACACGCATAGCAAGAATTAGGAGTCAGTTTTCGAACTCTACTTTTGAGAGCGCTGTACCATAGATTAGATGCAAAAGGATGGTCTTTATTGACTGGCATATCCTCATCTGTGTATTTTACTTCATTATTTTCTTTGAAGGTTCCAGATAGATCATTAGGTGAACTTTCTGGCCATGATGTGGGAATTGGAACTCTCCCAAATACAGTACTAGGTGGTATCCAATAGGGAGCACATCTACCTTTCCAATAAAGTGGAAGATAAGTGTAAATGTTGTTATCACAAAGCCAAATCATAAGATCAGTAGCAGGCCACGGATGAAGTGTTCCCAGGAAGATCCTCTTATCTGGACAACCCTGAGTAAAACCCATCTCATGCCCTGTTTTAACGCCTTGTGTATAACTTAGACAAGTTACAGGTGCCTTCATTCGTGTAGCTTTAATAACTATTGGTTGAATATTGTCATAAGCATCCAAATCTCTCTGAACTAGAAACTTAGGAGTGAGCTTCTTCCAGAATGTATTACAGTACTCAACAGTAACTGTGCTGGGCACGGTAAACATAAGTGATTGACTTAGTATTAACACTTCTTCACCGTCAAGTGATTCGTACTCTGCCTTAATTGCTAGCGTTGTTTCCGTCATGTTAAGGTTTTCCACTTTCTGAACATAGAATGGTTTTCTTCCTGTTGTCATCAACGGATAAATTAAACAAATCATGTCTGTCGTACATGTGTACTAACATGCTGATCATAAGAGTTAGAATGTTCACTTAATTCTTTTTTAACCACTATCCCTGCCTTGGTATCATCCCATGAATCATCATCCGAATTAGTAGGGTGTTCGAGCATGACCGCATAATTGACCGTAATCAACGCTAGAAGAGAGATGATGCTCCGCACGACCACACGGTTCAGTGTCACTGCCAATGTCCTCACTTCTATACATCATGAAACAAAGAGAGAAGAACAACACCATATCCACACTCATGATGATGAAATATTAATATGGAGGCGAGAAATATTACCCATCCTTCGATGTGCCATTCACTGTATCCTATACGTCCTATACTGCATTCGCTATAGGAGGTGCTTTTCGAAGTTGAGATGCATGAATCCATTGGGGTTGACCTGTAACCTTAACAGCTGTCCTGGTTGCCAAAGGAACCTGAGTTGGAGGTCCAAATCTTGGCTGGTCCTGCTGAGCCAATGTTTTTAAACTGCGTACCAAAACATAATCACCTGGCTGAAAATTATGAATACTCTGATCACCTGGAGTAGGAAGAGATTCTGTTACTTGTCCATCAGCACTCTTAGAGGAAAAGGTCTAGCCATCAAAACTTCATGGGGAGCAAGTCCTGTGCCTGAATTTGCCATCGCTCTGATTGATAGAATCACCTGTAGAAGGGCGTCTATCCAAGTTGTCTGTTTTGTCTGATGTATTTTCACCAATTTATTTTTAATGGTCCTTTTCACTTATACTGAGCTTTGAGGGTTATAAGGAATGTGAAATGTCCAATTAATCCCTAATGCTGCTGCTAATTGTTTGGTTACTCTAGAAGTAAAAGGAGTTCCATTGTCAGAGTCTATCGCATTTGGTATCCCAAAACGAGGAATAACATGTTCCATTAAACACTTAACTACTGTTTGAGCGTTTTCCTTTCTTGTCGCAAAAGGCTTCTGGCCCTTTTGAAAATCGATCCACGATCACTAAAAGATACGAAAATCCTCGACACTTGGGCATGTGAGTAAAATCTATCTGTAATTGTTGGAATTGACCTTCAGGTTTCGGCAAATGATCTCTTTTAGCCGGATTGACGTGTGGATTACAACGAGCGCAGATTAAGCATCTCTTAACAAAATCTCTAACTTGTTGTTCTAGTCCAATTGTAAAGAACAATTGTGAAATATAGTGCATAATGCTTTTATACCCCACATGGGTAACGCCATGTACATAGGATATTAAGGATTCATACGCTATTTTTGGTAATGCTATTCTATCATCTACAGTTTTCCATAAACCATCGTTGTGCTTTGCGCATCCCTTCTTCTCCTAAAGTAGAACTTCGGATGGCATTGCCTGATTCTGAAACGATATCAAGTCATCAATAGTAAACGGAGGATTTAACATTTGAATATTCATGAAAGAATGATTCATCCACGGTGGGAAGGAAGCATTTAACGCTGCATCTTTTGCATGCTTGTCGGCTAAATTATTACCTTTGGCAATCTCATAATCTGCCTTTGAATGACCCGCACATTGTACTATGGCAAGGTTAGTTGGCAACATCATAGCATCTAATAGTCCTCTTACTAAATCTGCATGTTGTATGGGTCTTCTTGCAGTAGTTACAAAACCTCTGTTTTCCCAAATCTTACTGAAGTCATGTGCCACTGAAAATGCATATTTGGAGTCTGTTTATATGGTAACCAATTTATCTTTGGCATATATACAAGATCTAGTTAACGCTATTATGTCTGCCGCTTGAGCCGAAGAAACAGGTAATCTATGGGCTTCAATACAATTTCCTAAATCATCCACTATGGAATATCCGGAAAGAATAGTTTTATCATTTGGGCGCAGTGCTGAACCATCACAAAATAGGACAAAATCACTATATTCCAAAGCTGTTTGTTACAAATCCGTCCTTACTCTGGATGTAGAATCAATAATATCCATGCAATCATGAGAATCGACATAATCTGAGTCAGTTTCTATAAATCTTTAAGTGCACAGCTGGATTTGTGTGTGTGTGTGTGTGGAAGTAGTCAAAACATTTTTTGTTGAGTTCCTGTCAAACTGTGTTCGTGATTACTACGTCTCTGGCTTGTCATGTGTTGCGTCGTAATATGTACTAAGATAATGTTCACAGTATGTGAAGTGTGTAATATCATTGGATGTCAATAACTATTATTTGTGCCTTTTCCACCATTAAAGCAGCGGATGCAACAGCTCTTAAACAGGGAACCATGCCCTTGACGATTAGTGGCAACATTTTACCGTAATAGGCTACTGGCCTAACTCCATTTCCATGTTCCTGTCCCAGAACTGCGGATACTATTTCACCATTGTCTGCAACGTACAGATGAAAAGTTAGTTTGTAGTCAGGTAATCCCGGTGCAGGAGCAGTACACAAGAGATATTTTATATGACGGAAGGCATGTTTCATTTCCTCATTCCATTGAATGACTTCAGGAGAGTCTTTGAGTGTGGCCTTGCGCACTTCTGCATAGTGAATCGTGTATTCAGAAATCCCATTTCTGCAATAGTTCACCAGTCCTAGGAAAGACAACATCTCAGTTTTGTTCCTTGGTCGTACAATGTCCTTAAGGCTGTTCACTCTTTCTTGTGACAAAATCGACAGCCATATCCCCGCTAGTTCATTTAGCAAGTGAGGCCCAGTGTCCACCTGTTGCCAGTGTTTGAGTAGGGCTCTCGATTCTGAGACACATTCTGTCTCATTTCTGTCCGCCACCAGAATATAGTCCACATTTTGCAATAAGGTCGAGTTACATGGGAGTGATAATTGTGCCAGATGCCTATTAACTATTGCACTATAGACAGCTGCTGAATCAATATAGCTCTTTGGAAGGCGTGTCCAAATATACTATTGTTGTAATATACTGTCAATAACAGGGTTCATCCCCTCTTCTTTATCTTTGAATAAAGGATACTGTTTAATAATTATATTTTAACATTACCATACCGAATCCGTGGTTCAACGTCAGTCTGTATTGTTCAATAAAGAAATGCCTAGGTTCCAATCCATATGTCCAGATGATACAACTATTAAGATTCCTCCTACTCTGTGGGCATTAATAAATATTGATTAAAAGCATCTATCAAATGAGGGACATCAGAAAAATCCTTCCTGACTGCACACACAACGGTTTCAACGTTACCAGAAATAGTCTTCCCCAATAACAGAATCCCATGTGGTGAGATAAATATGTTCCTTGAAATGTCTTGTAAGACCTCAGGATCTATGAGTTTCTCTGAAAAAGGAAATTCAACTGATTTCAAATTAACAATCCTAGCAGCTGCAGCAACAATTCCTTAATATCACTAATGGAAGACAAAGTTTTCACAAATTCAACATCCCCTAAAATAGACTTAGCTCTGTGGTATGCCTTTACACTACTGGAAAAAAAACTGAGGTATGTGGATCTCTATCCCATCCTGAAAACGTAAGATGGTTACATTCAATTTACTCACCAAGCCCAATAATGCCATCGGAGAAGTTGCGCTAGCAATAAAATAATGTTGTAATGTGTAATCATCAAAATCTATTTCCTGTTTTCCTCAAACAGGAAATTCCCATAAAGGGAATTCTTTTTCCTGCAATACTCAAACTTAATTGCGGTATTTCATATGGTATATCTGAAACTTGAAATTGTGGAACATTAATGATACATTTAACATTGTCCAAGTCCATGGCAGTATACAGCGTCACTTCTCCCACATCAAGTCGACAAGTGTGTCAGTCTGGTGTGTGGCCTGTGGTGCCATGTTTGGTCTTGGAGGGGTCGTGTGAGGAGGGGCGAGTCTCTCCTTGAGCTCCCTTCTCTCATCTTTCCTCCTAACGGGACACCTTCGGAACGAATGACTTGCGAATAAAATTTATAGTTGGAACTTGTTTTAAATGTAGATCCATTTTTAGTGACTCTGACATGGTATTTTTCTCCTTGCGTGGTCTCTGTCCTGAATTTAATTACCATAGGCACATTCGGTTTACTAGATTGGCTCCCCATTTTTTCATGCACGTTTAGTAAAAGAAAAACGTTAGTAACTAATATCCTAAGTCAAACCTTTTATTTCTTTACATTCATTTGTGTATTTATCTTTTAAGTTTTGATTATATTTTAAGAATATATCTCTTTACATATGAATTTTTACTAATCACGTGCGTATCTACAACCATTAACCTAAGTTTTTATATCGTTCGAACCAGCAACGAGACTTGTTAACGGACTTTACAGTACCGGGAATCCTGCCCTTAAATTACTGACCTTCTAACCAAGTTTTGTTAGAGGTTTTTACGGTCCATACGTCTTACCATGACACATCATTTCATATGTCCTACGCAGATACAAAACTTTTTAACCAATTACAAGCTAAGCGGACCAGCCCTTGCTCACGGTCTCTGTCTGTATCTGTACCGTAGCCTATCGCTTCCCAAGAAACTGTTAGGCCTTCTCGTATTACCATTAATTAACAGTCATCGAGTGAAATAAGATACATTTTTCCAATTCCCTATTAATCTACTAGACTACTTCAAAGTCGTGTCTCCTGCCTTCTCTTCATACAGAAATCATCCATTCCCCTTTTTATAAATATATTTTGAACAGGTTTGTTCTCTTAACAGCTATGGGACCACAGGTAAGCAGAAGTTAATATAACCATTCAAAAATGAAAGTCTGCTCACCTGCTGGCACCCTTTTTCTGAAGATCACTGTTCGGTGACGCCACTTGATAAGATGTAAATTCTGGAGAAGGCAGGCCGGAAGGAGTCACAACAATTATAAAAAGGGTTGACTCGGTTTTATTAGCTCAACGTCGGATCATGCCACAAATCCACAACAGAGTGGCTAGCATGAGTGAAGACTCTCTCTTACAAGAGTGCTTAAATACAGCATCTGGACATGTTCAAACATAGAATGCACAGAATCGCTTGGCAGACAGTAGGTAAGAAAGTAACAGCTAGCTGGCGCAGTTACTTGTAAAATGCATAGATAATGTTTAACAGTAAAATCTCAATCTAGCTTGCACCTAACTAAATTAACATATTTGAGTCCGCTAACATTAGCAATAACGTCAGCAAGTTTGAGGTGTATGCATAGGCTAACCATTAAATTAGCAGCACATTTCCCGTATTTAACAATGATTAAACATGGACTTACCTGAAAGTGATGCACGGGCACCATCTCGCAGTCTCTTTCTTTCTTTTTTCCTTCTCCTGACTCCTGTTATCGTTTTAAGCCCATCTTAGAAAAGTTGACCTTGCCTACTGTCAAAGTTCGTCAGCCCACTGAGGGAAGGGCACCCACAGCGAGCTTGGGAAGTTGAGTGTGTAGCCTATTTGTTTTGTTTTGTTTTGGGGGGCATTTAAATAGGCTACATCTCTTGTTCTGCCTGTTTTGTAATATACGTCTCTAATATTTCTATACTAAAATAATATCGGTATTATAAGTATTATAACTATGATGATTTTTCAGTTGGCTATTTTTTGGTGCCCCCTCAGGAGTTGGTGCCCTATGCACAGCGCGTAGTGAGCGTTATGGGAGCGGCGGCACTGGCTACTACTAGACTACACAAACACTGTTTTTGACGTGATTTTAACATAACATTTTGATCGAATGAGTTGTAATAAAGTACTCACATTAAGGAAAGTTAGGACTGCGTTCATAACGTGATGTAACATTTTAGTTGACATTGTCCAGGGCCCCTTAGATGTCATGTGCCGCTGGGCAAGTGCCCAGTTGCCCTAATGGTTAATCCGGCCCTGGCATGACCTCTTGACCTTATAGAGACACAAGCTGTACATATATCCAGAAACTCTGCCTTAAAATAAGTATGCATTTTTATATAAAATATACAGAAATATCAATCGTAAAAATGTCATTAAAAAACGGACCCCTGTGCAACCGACGCAAGCAAGCACACCCTACAATTTCCCCAGAAATTGTACCCTCTCTAGTTCTCGCACACTGCTGCCTGCTCTTTTTCTGATATTCAACTAAATTGTCAAACACATTCCTCTAACTTTCATATAGTTTAACTTACAGAAACAAGTTATACCTTAAAATGTAGGAAAAAATGTCTTCTTTCAGCCAATGTAACTACTAAAGAGCTCACATTTACAGATTTTCAGCTATGAGCCTTGAAGCGAGAGCAGCCTTTCAAATTCTCTCACTAACTTCAATGGAGAGGTGGGTAAAATCCGTCAGAGAAAGCAAGAAGGAAGACGATTTCGAAACTGCCGGTAGAGACATATTTCTGACCGCACAGACATAAATTACATCTCCAGTTTCGTCAGAGTCTTGGGTCTCGGAAAATATCCTCATTTTATTGATTGGACGTGTAGTTTTGCGTCTAGGTCAACTTGTTTGAGGTGTGGATGCTAGGTAAATGTTCGTTTTTCTATCTGCCTAGCTCGTTAGCTATCACAGCTGCGCCATCACCGTGGCAACCAAACAGACACGCACCATGAACGTTTTTGAAACTGACAAAGGAGTTGTATTTCTGACCGTACAGACACATAAAGGATATCTATGGTTTCGGCAGTCTTGGAATGAAATATACGTAATTATGTGGGCAATGTAGAACAGCGGACAGATTCGATATTTGATATTTTGTTAGTTATGGCCATTCTAGTGACGCTACTGTCATCATGGCTGCTAATAGAACGGCGAAACCAGGTCACATACGGTCTAATAACTATCATTCATTACCTAGCTACAAACAAATGCTTCGTAACTGAAGTGTATTTACAGTCTTTAAAAATACCACTTTGACACACTTGCAAGAAATGATCCACTGGTTAGATGTAGCATGATCTTATTATTTAAGTATAAAAAACTCACCAGGGACAACGACAACATTGGCAACCCTGCACTATGAATTATTATTTTGATGTCATCTTAAATTAAGTGTCTGAACAGGACTGGGTGTGCAGGCACACATGATTAGTTTCTCCTCCGTCTTGAACCTGAAACCTAGATTCTAGGTTAGAAATGTTGCCAGTCAGTTGCCAATGACCAACGGTTGCTACGTTTTCCAGCAAGTTCAAGTCATTCCAGTGTTGTCCTTTTACCTTCAAATTCGTTCAACCCAGACTTCAGCAAATGGTTTTCTGCTAAATTTTCACATTTTCCTGCAGCTCATCTTTCTGAATTTTTCCTTATTGTTTTGCATTTTCTTCTCTTTTGTTTTGTTTTCTGCCTTCATCTTGCTCCAGGTCCTTTCAAAAATACCTTTCACAGCAGTACCTTCCAACTGCCAGTACTTTTGCATTTTTCTTCTCTTTTCTGTACTTTTCTGCCTTCATCTTGCTGCAGGTCCTTTCTAACATACATTTCAGGCCTTTTGAAACTCCAGCAAATAATTTTCTGCAAAATTTTCAAATTCTTCAGAATGATTTCTCTTCTTGCATTTTTATTCTCTTTTCTGTAGTTTTATACCTTCGTCCAGTTCCATCCCCTTTCAAAAAATACCTTTCAGGCGCTTCAGCTTATAACTTTCTACAAAATTTTCACAATTTTCCGCTTTTTTAGCATGGTCAGCTATCCCCATTCAGGTTTTCAGCATTCTCACTGCTGTTTCGCAGGAACAGCCGTTTCTAGTTATTATTATTTTTATCATTATTTATTTTTGCCCCCCTAAGCCTCAGTCAATATTTGGACTACATAGACAACCTAGATGTCAAAAGTTTCGTCTTGGTAGCGATTGAGTTGCTTGTATTTTTATTTACACTCCGTTGCACAGTTTAGGAGGTTACAACGTTTTTGTGGCAAAAAGTGTCTTCTGTCAACAAAGGGTACCAGTGATAGCCTACGTCACCACGTCAGCACACGTTAGCAACGACGCATGGATTGATGTGCTGTTGCACAGCGAGTATTGTATCGTGCCGTGGTGTACTACTACTAGCAGCATCATACATGTACATTTAAGCAAATCAAGACTTGCATGTACAGTAAGTAATGTCACATTAAAGAATGTATGTAAAGTTTAAATTCAAGCTTGTGTGGTGCGTCGCTGGCTTCAGTGCCACAGCCTAAACTTTATGTCAAAACTAACTTTCTCATTTCTGGCGCTTTCAAACAATCCCCTCACTCAGTGAAGTTTGGCTAGCCACCGCAACTAGCTTGCTCGTAGCAAACTTCTTTTGAATGATCCATTTCTCCCTAAATAGATGTCAAGCTTATTTACGTTTTGGGGGGCATATTTTCAGTTAGCAGATGGTACTGTTTGAATCGCGATTCCATCTGAAATACTGCCGGTGACAACGTTGTTACAGTAACTTGTTTCAAAGGGGGTTCGTTTGTTTCAAAGGGGGTTCTTGAGTAGGCTAAATGCTTGAAAATATCACTAGATGGGAAAAAACTTAAGGGGACGGACCCACCTGCAACCGACGCAAGCGAGCACACCCTTCAATTTCCCCAGAAATTGTACCCTCTCTAGTTATTATTGGTGGCCAAGCAGCGAAGCTGCGAGGCACCTATTGTAATTAGGATTCCTCCATGAGGAGGAAACATTATTATTGTAGGTTTTATTATTATTCTAGTACCATGGGAGTCAATGGCAGCCCCTAGAACCATACGGTAACTTTTTGTGAAATTTGGGACACTCATTAAGGACAGACCCTTCTTTATTCACACCAAGTTTCATGTCTCCCATTAGACCACTCTAGCGCCACCAATGGGTCAAAGTTGGACTTGTTTTTACACACGCAACTTTTGAACCGTATGTCTGATTTTTAAAAAAATGAGGTACAATTGGATTCCCTGGATCAAGACGAGTTCAACACACCCTATGACGTCAATTTCCGGTTATATAGATTTTCCGCCATTTCCGGTTTTATCAAAAACCTTAGAAAGCCTATTCCTCCTACAATTTTTTTCCAATCTTCCCCAGAAGTGGCACACATCATCGTCAGAGCAACCCTCACTCGGGCATTATTTATATATTTGATTTTCAAAACCGTTTGTCCGGTACAGCCAATCAAAATTGGCAACAAAGCAACCAAACAAGAATTTGGGTAAAATCTCAGCAAATCTTTGAGATATCAGCACCAACCTTGGTATATCGGTGGAAGACACTACAACATGTTACCATATGCAAAGGCAACTTCATATCTGAAAAAATGATTGATATAAAGCAAATCGAATTTATCGCTAACGCTAAAATAATGCTTTACACATCCGCCAGTCAAAAACTGATACTCTGATCACAATAACAAGTTCATATGAAGACATTTGAGAATGTTTATTACACAAATCTGAGAAAAAGTTGACTGTAAGATGAAAAGTAGATTTTTAGTGAATATTTGAAACATGCATGCTTGGCTAATTGCTAGGGAGGTTTCAAATGTCACAGCGCCTGTGTCACACCAAGTTTCATGTCTCCCATTAGACCACTCTAGCGCCACCAATGGGTCAAAGTTGGACTTGTTTTTACACACGCAACTTTTGAACCGTATGTCCGATTGTCAAAAATGAGGTACCGTTGGATTCCTTGGATCAGCCGAGTTCAACGCCACACCATGGCGTCAATTTCCGGTTGTATAGATTTTCCGGTTTTAGCAAAAACCTTTGAAAGCCTGCTCCTCCTACAATTTTTGTCACATCTTCTTCAAAATTACCAGATATGCTCTTCAGACCAAGCCTCACAAAAGATATGGTAAAGCATTTTGATCCCCACAACCGTTTGTCCGTGACAGCCAATCAAATTCAGCAGAAAAGCCACCAAACAGGAAGTGAAGTCATATCTCAGTAGTTCTTTGAGGCAGTGTCACCAAATTCGTTATGCCTACTCGGAACCTTATTCTGAGGATGTCCACCAAAAATGTTGTCATGTGACTAAAAGGGGGCGTGGCCGGAAGCATAAACTTGTTTTGGCTAATAACTGTTGAAGTTTTTACCTTAATAAAGTCGTTTCTTTGTCTCTTGATCCCAAGCCTGACCATCGATATTATTTCATAACAACCGAATTGACGCGGCCGCCATTTTGGATTTTATGGAAAAGTGTAAAAACCTTTTGCACGCCCCAAAAAGGCCAATTTTTTACCTGTTCTGAAGATTCTGGCATCAGACTGCTTTTATTTTTGCTGCAGATGGAAAAAGTCATGTTAGTGTTTATTTTAGTTTTCAAGATTATCATTTCAATCTTGTATCACATCCAGTGCTTATCCAGATCCAACGTCCGGCACCTCCGACGTTGGATCCGGAACCTTTTTTATTGGATCTGGCACCTCCTGTGTCACTAAGAAAAATTATTTGCCTAAATGAAAAAAATAAATTACTGTGTAGTGTTCAATGTTGTTATCTGTCTTGTTAGTCTTTATTCCCCATTGAAGTTCCACAAAAATCTTGTGTTTGCATTTTCGATGCATTTTGAGGTGAATCTTCAGGGTAAGACAGAGGGGGAGGCACTTCAAGTGACACTTGCGCTTGTTCTGGTTGAGAGGGCTAGCTGTTAGCCTCGTTTCGTTTGGATAATTGCAGGGGTAGAGTGGGGAGAAGTTTTATACATTGATCTAGCCTCTTAATTTTGCTCTCAAAGTGCACTAGATTGATGCGTTTAAAATTTGAGAAATTTTCCTGCGGGGGAGCATGCCCCCGGACCCCCCTAGAGCAGTGGTTCCCAAAGTGGGGGTCGCGAGATGATTTCCAGAAATCAAGGAACATTTTAAAACAATTAGAAATAGCATATTTTAGCCAAAATGTTAACAAGTTAAAAAATGTAGTTCAATTAATGCATGCAAATAAAAAAGCCATCAGCCTTTTGATTTTCTATTCACTGTAAGTACGGCAAACCATCTGACATCCGACAAGGAGGACGTACTAGTTGAACTGTCAAGCGACCGAACGTTAAAGGCAGCGTTCTCAGCCAAGACACTGGCTGAGTTTTGGATTTCAGTGGAGAGGGAATACCTTGGCCGCGGGAACTAGGCGGGCTTAGAGTGCTACAGCACCCCGACAGCAAGAGAATTTAAAATAAAATGACTTGAAAATCCACCACCGCGGCACAGCCCGCAGTAGCGGACTGGCCATCGGGAGCACCGGGAGAAGAATAACGATGGAAAACCAGGCTAAGAAACGTAAGGTTGGGGCTGAAAAACTGAGACAAAAATACATCACCTTCAGTAGACAAGGTTTTACCAATTGAAAAAGGCTATGTTTATTTTACACAAAGCTCAAAACCGATTTTGCGTTCAAATAAAGGCCCAAACATTTGTCTCGCTCGCATTGACTATCAAACTCCCGAACTAGCATCACATCAGACACAAAATGTGCATGTATTTTAGCATGCGGCGGTCGCGAGTCACTGGCACCATTATTGTAGGGGTCGTGGGTTGAAATGTTTGGGAACCCCTGCCCTAGAGGGTTGCGGATTCGCCGCATCGTTCTCACCTTACCCCTGACCTGTTTGCATGCCTGCGCAGTGCAATTTTGGGGGAGTTCCATTACCTCCAACCCCATTTTGAGTCGCCGGATCCACCCCCCCTCTACGTTCCGGGACCTCCCACTTTACAAATTAAGCACTGATCACATCCAATCATGTTTTTTCTTGCTAAATGCTATTTTCTTGCTGTCAACCACGTTGGGACATAATATTCATAAGTCATTTATTCTGACCTTGTTTATAAGGATTTCCGCAGTTGTTGTTTCACAATATTGCGCACAGCTCACCAAAACCTCATACAAATTCTGCTTTTCAAAGGATGTACTAAGCTATATGAAGCTATATGAAATTGTTTTGTAATGTATTTGAGATTTGATAGACTGCTGTAACATTTCTAACTAAAACGTCTATCATCACATAGTCCCAAAACACCTCCTGTCCCCCAGAATACCCACCAGGCATCAATATTCTGTCTAAAGTTGGAATGTGGCACATAACATGTGGAGGAAACATTCCTCTTATCCCTCAGCAGACTTTCTCTGCCCTTGGTGTTGCTAATGAACCTGACCTTTGGAATTGAATTAATGTCATCTCTACATTTCCATATGACACAAGACTAGAATTGTCTTCTCTTTACATATGCATTAAACAGTGATGCTTGCAATGTGTGAGATCAATGTTTGAATTCTAGAATTGATCCACACCAAAACAGCTGTGGTCTAACTCCCTAAAGTGAAATGTTTTATAAATGCCAGTAGGGCTGTCAATCATCATAATTAAGTTTTTATTTCAAACATAACTTTCAGTGGTAGTTGTGAATGTCAAGACATATAAAAGCATTCTGCTGACAGTTGTCAAGCCCAAGAAGTTCTATGTATGCCCCCCACAGCCTCATGGCTACCACAAGGGTCCCAGGCACTGATATAGTTCCAGCTAGATCACCATCATTCTGAGAATAAAATCACTGACTGACCTTCGATCACATGAACAACTTACATTTACATTACATTTATGCATTTAGCAGACGCTTTTATCCAAAACGACTTCCAAGAGAGAGCTTTACAAAAGAGCATAGGTCACTGATCATAACAACGAGATAGCCCCAAACATTGCGAACGGCCAAAACATGAAGCATACATTGTGGAAAACCAAATAAGTGCCAAAGGGAAGAACCATAAGAGCATGCAGTTAAACAAGTTACAATTCAACAACATGAAACTCCCCACAAGAGTGCCAGAGTGTACCTGTAGAAAAAACTATCAACAGTAAAATATTTCACAGCGAGTACAATAATTTGAAACCGTTACAACTAACCAACGAGAGCAACAATTCTCTAAATACGAGTCATTGTGATCCTGGAGGAAACTAACATCAGGTCCAGCCAGCATTCCTAAGTGCCGTTGTAGTCCCGGAACAAGTGCGTCTTGAGCCTTTTCTTGAAGGTGGGGAGACAGTCAGTGTCCCTGATGGAGGTGGGGAGTTGATTCCACCATTGGGGGGTCAGACAGGAGAAGAGCTTGGGTTGGGACCGGGCGCTCTTGAGCGGTGGGACCAGACTTGATGTAGTCGGGTGCAGTCCCGTTCACCGCTCGGAAGGTCAGTACCAGAGTTTTGAATCTGATACAGGCCGTGATGGGAAGCCAGTGGAGGGAGATGAGGAGCGGGGTAACATGGGAGCGTCTGGGTAGATTGAAGACCAGACGGGCCGCCGCGTTCTGAATCCTCTGGAGAGGGCGGGTTGCGCATGCTGGGAGACCGGCGAGCAGCGAGTTGCAGTAGTCCAACTTTGAGAGGACAAGTGCTTGGACTAGCAACTGGGTAGAATGCTCAGACAGGTATCTCCTGATCTTCCGGATGTTATAGAGGGTGAATCTACACAACCGGGAGACCGCAGCAATGTGGTCTGTGAGGGAGAGCTCGTCATCCATGGTCACCCTGAGGTTCCTGGCAGAGGATGAAGGGGTCACCGTCCCCAGGGTGATTGAAAGCTTGTGGGAGATGGAGGGTTTGGCCGGGATGATGAGGAGTTCTGTTTTGGCGAGGTTCAGCTGGAGGTGGTGCTCGGTCATCCAGGCGGAGATGTCTGTGAGGCAGACCTCGATCCTAGCTGAGATCCCCGGATCAGTCGGGGGAACGACAGGTACAACTGCGTGTCGTCAGCATAGCAGTGGTAGGAGAAGCCATGGGAGGTGATGATTGGTCCAAGCGAGGTGGTGTAGAGGGAGAAGAGGAGGGGTCCAAGGACGGAGCCCTGTGGGACACCAGTGGAGAGCTGGCAGGGGCCTGACACTTTGCCTCCCCAGGAGACCTGGTAGGATCTTCCCGACAGGTAGGATGAGATCCACTGAAGTGCAGAGCCAGTGATGCCCATCTCAGAAAGTCTGGCCAGCAGGATTTGATGGTTAACCGTATCAAGCGCTACAGAAAGGTCCAGCAGAATGAAGACGGATGACCTTGAAGCCGCTCTGGCAGACTGGAGGGCAGTTTCTGTGCAGTGGCCAGTCTTGAAGCCCGATTGGTTGGGGTCAAGCAGGTTGTTTTGAGAGAGGAAGTTTGACAGTTAGACGGTTAGATACAGCGCGTTCAATTGTTTTAGAAAAGAAGGGTAGTAGTGATACCAGTCTGTAGTTCCGGAGGACGGCTGGGTTAAGGGAGGGTTTTTTGAGTAGAGGGCTAACTCTGGCCTGTTTGAAGGCAGAGGGGAAAGTGCCAGAAGTAAGAGATGAGTTAAGGACATGGAGAAGAAAAGTTCTGATGGAGGGAGAGATAGTTTGAAAGAGAGGGGAGGGGACTGGATCAAGGGGACAGGAGGTGGGGCGATGAGAGAAAATGAGGTCAGAGATCTCTGCCACGGACAGGGGAGAGAAAGAGTTTAGAAATTTAGTTGGGTCAGTCATAGAGGGTGAGTGGGTAGGAAAGGTGGGTTCAGGTAACCGACTGCTAATGTCAGCAACTTTTTTCTCAAAGAAGGAGGAGAAGTTGTCTGCTGTCAGGGTGGTGGGGGAGGTGGGTTAAGAAGGGTGGAGAAGTGGAAAACTTAACCCTGAAGCACTAGTTAATTATGTCCTGATAGCTGTTTGGGGATTTGAGAATACATGAAAGGAAGTGTCTGTAAATACGGATATTGTGCTTGTTAGAACTTAAGTTTGTTAATGTTTTGATGCTTATTAATGTTGTTGTTTCAGGAGTATGCAGAGTTCCAGTACAGACGGAGACACCGGCAAAGGCGACGTGGCGACATGTCCAGCTTGCGCAGTAACACTCCTGAACCAGAAGACCCCAGTGATAGCACTTTAGGTACAAAACATCTGTGTGCTTTCTGCCTTTTGAAAATGATAGAAAAGGGGCAATTTTACTCACATTTCTATTTTATTTTGTAGTTGTCTGTTAATAGTTTATCAAATAAAAATCTGATCAAGAACTATCAAGTTCTTTCTTTTGCCATGGATGAAGTTCCTGCACCTAACTTTTTGCAGTTTGGCCCACTCTTCCGGTTTAAGCTACTTTATTCGTAGTTTTAAAGGGTGTCTTCTCCTCGCTGTTGGTTTCAGCAATGGGGTCCTTTTGTGTCTTCTAACAAATAACCCGCCTTTATTGAGTTGGTGTGAGTTGAATCTCCTGTTACTTGTTTTTTTTCTCCACCATAAGTCGTTTGTGTCAATCTTCAATGACGTTTTCTTTTGAGGCCAATTCTGAGGTGATTGGCTACAGTGCCATGGACCTCAACTCAAGTTTGACATATTGTATGGTAGAAAAGGAACCTAAAACTTTGAGCCTTGAGATTGTCCATGCTTGGCTACAATATTGTGTCAGGCAGTTCTCTGGTTGACTTCAGTGCATAGTAGTACACACAATAGAATAATTATGACCAATGCAAATGTCATCACCAAAGTTTAATTTTTGTATTGATTATAACCATTTTCTGGAAGATTCTTTAAAAAGGTGCAGTAATAAAAAACAGTAATTTTTTGGCCATTAATATGACCTAAAAATAATAGATGTTTGGGTAATTGTGAGGCAAAGTTTCATTCAGTGTGGTTAAGAGCTTTTGACATTCTTTTATCCCCTAGATGGCCAGGACATCGGAGGCAGTAGGAGACAAGGTACCTCCATGGTGAGTTCTCAGATATCTGTTCATATCTTGTCAAGATTTCCTGCTTATGTAACCCCAAGACAGTTTATTTGCTGTCAAACAAAATACATTTTGAGTTTCAACAGTAGTACATGTAAATTGTGAGCCTTGCATTTCTTAAAAAATGTAGAATGGTATATTTGACTGTTCAACTTTCTCTTGGCAGTATTAACTTCCCTCAAAGTTATTCTTCTTTTGTACTTCCTGTACCAGGGTCTGAGCTCATTAGATGAGGATGATCCTAATATCCTATTGGCTATACAGCTGTCACTCCAAGAGTCAGGATTTGCAATGGGAGAGGAGAATCAGGAGTTTTTAGTCAATGAGGCATCACTGGGGGCCATAGGTACATCACTGCCCTCCAGACTGGACTCAACTCCCACCAGTCTGGAGGTGCCTCGGGCGTCACTGAGCAGCTCTGAGCTATTGGAGCTGGGGGACAGTCTGGCGAGGTTGGGCACACTCAGCAGTCACTACGCTGTCACGTCCAGCACCACTGCTGCGAACGCCCAGCAACACTGTGACAATCTCCACAACCTGTTCACCTTTGAGCCTCCGGGCATGATCCTTTCGTCGTCGAGTAACACAGACTCCGCAGGTCATGATCCTGCAGCCAACGCCAACCTGCTTGGCAACATCATGGCTTGGTTCCATGACATGAACCCCCAAAGCATCACACTGGTGCCCTCCTCAGACACAGACCTGGTCCAGACGGCCTGCAGCTCAGACCAAGGCCCTCTCCTCCAGATTCTTAACAGCAAGCCACAAGAGGAACTGGAGGAGCAGGCTAACCAATTTGGCCACTGCCCTCACCAAGTCCCCTCAGAGGAAAAGGAGGCGGAGAGGCCTACCCAGCTAGACCTTGTGGATGTCGAAGCCCTGCCCCTTGCTCTCCCCTACATAGAAGCAGAGCTTGGGGATGACCTCAACATCTCTCACACTGACACCCCAAAATGTGACTCTGCCTCGGACCTCCAGCCCAGCACCAGCTCATCTGAGTGGGAGGAGCAAGTGCACCTAGTCTAATTTGTTTGGCTGGCCGAGATTTCACAGGAAAAACAACTCTCCGAAGGCAAAACCACTGAAAACAATGTAGGCTCATGACAAAGGCTCATGGATTAGGAAAGAGGACTTGCTAGTTGGAAAAACATTCACTGATGTGAACAGTTTTAGCTACAGGTGTGTTTACTCAGTACACCAGACATTTGGAAGCCGATGCTAGGTATATGATGCCACCTCAGTCGAGTTAAGGTTGTCTTTAATGGGAAGGGTGTTACATAAAATGGATGGCC
The DNA here is from genome assembly GCF_963692335.1 of Osmerus eperlanus. Taxonomy (NCBI): domain Eukaryota; kingdom Metazoa; phylum Chordata; class Actinopteri; order Osmeriformes; family Osmeridae; genus Osmerus; species Osmerus eperlanus. Next base: position 7,927,111 of record NC_085024.1, read on the forward strand.
TGAAACGGTTATGAACATGTTGCTTCTTTAAAATGAGTTTTAGATTAGATAAAGACGTGAAACTATATAAAGTACAGGGTCATCGTTTTGTTGACTCAAACATTTTGAAATTGGTTTTATTTTCATTTCAGTTGAAATTAAACTACAGATTGGGATTGCAGACTTTTAGATGTAATTTGACGGTAATTACATCCCTGAACTGAGAACAGTGTAGAAATTACAGCTCTTTTAATACATGGTTCTGCCATTTCAGCAATTGGACAAATTGGCAGGAACCCAAATTAAGTTATATAAAGTACATATTTCTGGTTTCTTAGGCCTATCTTTTATATGCAATGACTGCCTGAAGTCTGGGATACTTCACGATTATCCACCTCCTGTTAGTTTAAAACTGTCATTACTTTACAAGCTATTTATTAAAAAGACCGTGATTTCATCTTGGTTTGCAGTTTATAGGACGTAAATAAAGTTGACAGTTTACACTTTACAATGTGCTGGAGTAGAGAAAAGGCTAAAATATGTCACTGTCCAAAGACTTATGGACTGCACTGAAGTGCATTTAGTACATTTGCAAGTCTGTAATTATTGTTGATGTTTTCCACTGGAGTTAAAGCCTACTGTAAGTGTAGATCCAATCTGAGGGTTTCTCTCCTGTGAAGGATGGCTGCACAGCTGGTTTGTAGATTTACCCCAGTATAAACAAACTTAGTTGGAGTAACACCCACTTCTAAGATCCTTATATGCCTGTGCTTAGTGGCCAAACATTGATTAGCAAAAGCACAGTTAGTTGTTAGCTATCACCAAGTGATTTTTAAAGCAAATTTTGTCCACTTGCCGAGGTGGTTGTCCCTGACCATTATTGTATAACGTATGACCTGATGTTGACAGACAGCCTTGGATGGAGATCCGACTATCTGCTGTCTGGCTGCAAAGCAGGAGAGTGCAGCAGGTAGAATTGCAATCAGATATTTTCTGTGAATGAATCGTTAAACCTAATCACTGTAACCTGTCACTGGTCATTGAAAAATGTACGTTGAGCCTCAATAGGGCTTTCCAACTCCAGGGCTACAGTACATGGACATGACATGTATCGTACCTCAGAAACATGTCAACTTGTCTTGAAACAGTTATTTCTAAGCAATTCATTACAGTGCCTTTATGTCAAACTATTATTATTTATTGCCACATTTTTGAGCGCTTATAGTAGGTTAACAGTGTGGATAAAGACACCTTTAACATCTGTTTGATCAATTTCACTTTAAATTTCACACAAAACAAGTGTCCTAACCTGTCATTTTTGATGATTTTTTAATACACATTTGTAGCCTCCCTGTGTTTCCAGTCTGTTTGTCTAATGCCTTGAAATATAACCCTTTGATTTTACATGATTTAAAGTTTGTATTATGGAACATGTTGGTTTTGAACCACATCTCATCTCCAAATACATATTTTTATTAAAAGTTTTTGTTGTTGAAGTTTTGTTGTTGTAGATACAGCTTTATCTATAGCCAAGCAACTGAAGTACAGAGTTAAGTCTTTATTTGACGAAAGATTGTGTATTGTATTTTCTACTGCAGGAAAACACTATTGCAGTATACATTTTGTCTGGCTACAAAAATTATTTACCCTCCTAACTTTGTAAAGCAGTCCTGCATAAAAGCTTGTATTGAGGAAGGTTAGTTAAGCAAAGCATAATCTGTGTGTTAAAGACTAGTTATTTGAAATCAGAAGTCTGTCACATTAGAAATTAATATTTTTATCAAGATATATTGGAGATTTGATACAAAATATGTTGATTAAATGTCTATAAAGTACAATGTTCAGTATAAAAAATATATGACAGAAAATGTACTTCTTGAGTTGGTCTTTCTCCAACCTCATGTCTGACTGTATTAAAGTAATAGTAATTTTAACTGAAATCACAAAAAGATGATTAAAATGTGTCTGAGAAGCAGTAAGTGCCATATACTGATCTAGTGAACTATGTTGGACTTAAGTAATGTCGAATTGATAAGCTGTGGAGTAATAAATACTATTGTCTCTTTATATAACAGTATGCTCTGCATGAAATAGGGCGTAAAAATACTTGGAATTTGTATTTTCCTTGATATCTAATTTCAAATGCCAAGGCAAAGGACTTCAGAAATAGCAAACATTTTCTAACCCATTACGATTTTGTATTGTACAGCAACTAATCCTTGAATCCTGTTTGCACTTTCATAGTCTATACTTGATACATTCCCTCTTTATATGAAATAATGTTTGATGTGTGGTCAATAAACTGAGTTGAGTTTCACTTTTGTGTTGAATCTCATTTGTGGCAATCAGTAGATGTTTAGATGTTTCTTAGTTAAGAGTGAACAACAAAGTGAAGACATGGTTGTTTCAAGTTGCATGGTTAAAGAGTTGGCTGTTACCATTTCATAGTTTTAGTAAAATTCCACCATACTGAGTATGTCAGAGACAAGACCGATATTTAAGAATTTATTAACATGATTTCTCTCTTTTGTGAAGTTGATTTGTGAAAGGTGCCATATAAATAAAAATACTATCGGGGTATAGCCTACTACTTTTATGAAATAATTTCTTCATAGAACATTGTTGACGTGTTATGAAGAACAATGGCAACGTTGTACTTCTTGACAAGACAAGTCAATACTACATACACTTTGTTAACGAGTCTCAAAAATAAATCATAGTACACAGATATCATAGTTGTGTGTTCACCAACACACAATGACACATCACTGTGAGGTTTTCTTACGGTCTCGACAGAGGATTCTCATCTTGACAGTATTAATCTCTCAAGATTGGGTATGGTATAATCATCAAGCATAACACCAAGATTAATCAGAGTCCTAAACCTAAACTGTCTGGTGCCAGGGGGTCAAATCATATGTCATGAGTGTGATACTGCATTACTCAGAACATATTAATAAAACCTTCATGAGTCATACTGGATCATTTATGTCATATCTACAGACTGTGAATATAGTAAATTGTTAAGCATTTTGACAAACATTGTCGTAATCAGTTTTGAGGAAAGATGCTCTGTCCTCTGTATGGTGGTAGTGTTTTAGTTGAATCTGGTGAGAGAATTCAATGACTCATAAATTGCAGCAACAGGAGGAAGAGTGAGATGATGTCCAGATAGAGGTTGAGGGCAGCAAAGATTACTCCTCTGGAGAGATGCTATATGCATGTTTCCCACCCAGAATAAGCTGAGTATCAATCCCCAAGTAGTAGACCGAGTGAGATGGAAAGAGTAAAAAAGTAAAATGTTAGATGAAACTGACAAAATGACAATGTTACACTGTTTGTCAAAGACTGAGATGACAGGACAATTGACCCTTCAGATATTTTGTGTTACAACCCTAATTTGTGGCAGGTAAGAACATTTTGTAGGTGCTAATGGCTTGGGTGATAAGCTTACTCTAGAAAGTCCCTTTTAATTGATAGTCTCTACTGAATACATTTAAAATGTTCTGCTCTTTTGTCCAGAGTGTGCACCTATTCAGTCTCTTATAACTCAAGTCCTAATCCAAACTAATCCTATTCTTATTTCTCAGAGAAAAAAAACATAACAAAAGACAATAAAGCACTGAGCCCTTTTCTGTGCAGGACTAGTTTAGCATGTTTTCTTGTAAAACTGTTCCTGGAAGCTTCTGTATTGTACTTACAACAGAGAAGACCAAGGTTCCAAGGCAAGCATAGACTATGTAGACATACTGTTAATGAGAAACATAAAGGGATTTAAGACACAACAAATTGATTTCTTAATACAGGTATCTTTTCCAAAGAACAATGTAACCCAGGTTAAAAGCTGATACCTATGCACTTGATTTACACACAATATTTGTATTTGATGTTGGTCTAAAATGGAGTGATGTTTTGACTTAGTTTTGAAAGAAAATAAATAAAAATAATTGTTTTTTATCAATTATTTTTCCAATTGGTTAGCATAGTTTGTAGAACTAATCAGAAACCTTCAATTAAACAAGCAATCAGAAACAGGTCCCTAATAAAACTTGCGTCTTCCTTTTCATACCAAAACGAGGATGAGAGCTAGCCTGGTTCTCCTACGTACTTCTGCTCAATTTTCATTTTGCTTCTGTACTAGGTCTGGGATTTCGTCATATTAGTCGGATTTTTCTAATCAACTTTTTACTGGTCCAATCAGCGAACAGAGCGAGAACGATGACGTTGATGTCGTGCACTAGTTTAAGTTGTAGTTCAGTAATGGCGGCGGAGAAATATGCGAGCAAAGCCATTCGGCCAGTTGTGGCAACGCTGCCGAATATCCAAAAGTTAAAGCCGGAGCAAGTACAATCTTTGCTGAGTTTTGTTGGTGGCCATGATGTTGTGGCTCTCCTCCCCACGGGGTTCGGGAAATGTTTGATTTTCCAGCCAGCTCCGTTAGTGGTGAAGGAGTTGGCTAAGGTGAACGCTAGTGATTGGTTATGGCAGATCCAGAGTGGCTCTGGGCAGATCCAATAGTTTTACACTTCAACAGAGTACCCGCATTCAAGGAAGTTAAAGATCCTGTAAAGCAAATTCCATGATTTGCTTCTCAGTACATTACATGTGAAATGAGATCCTGAAAGCATGTGCGTCAGTAGTCTGAAGGTTGCCAGTTCGATTCCCGGCCGTGCAAAAGGACGTTGTGTCCTTGGGCAAGGCACTTCACCCTACTTGCCTCGGGGGGAATGTCCCTGTACCTACTGTAAGTCGCTCTGGATAAGAGCGTCTGCTAAATGACCAAAAAAAAACTTTGTTTCACTGAAATGTGCAGTTAGACCGTTGAACAGTTTCTCTTCCGTTTTCAGCTCAGGTTTTATATAGGCGTAGCCAAAACCCGACCGATCTACGTCACAGCAACCTATCTACGTCAGATCACAGACGGTTGCATTCTGTTACTCAGCTGGTACGATGCAAAGACAAAGTAATTAATACATAAAACACTCAGAGACTGCAGGCTAGGTTGCCATAGCTATGCTATGCTACATAGCTACTGTCACACGTGGCAGAGCACAAGATCATATACTTAGTATTGATGTGACCAGTTAGTACTGAGTATATGTCAAACTTATAATATATTCTTGCTTTTGTTTTATAATTATTCATTGTAAATAGGAGCTTGAACACAAGTTCTGACCTTTCCCACGTAGGTCAGTTTTTTTTGTCGAGTTCGAGTTGATCCTGGATTGGATGTTCGATGGCAAGCTACAACCCAATGGAAAAGACCTAAACAGCTAATTGAATGCAGAAAGATTGAAACCTCGGATCTTAAAGACCTTGTTGCTATACAACTAGTCCATTCTGCGGTGTGGTAGGATGTGCATACCAGTCCAAGGTGTTCTTCAGGATCATCAAGTAGTTCTGAGATTTGTGTGTTAGCTACATTGGGCCTCATTCACCAAATGTTCTTACGAACAAATCTGTTCTTAAACCCCACTTACGCAGTTTTCCCGATGATTCTGGCATTCACCAATGTTTTCTTATTTGGGATTTGTTCTTAAGTAATGTAGCAACCCAGGGGACTTGAAGGCCCGATTCACAATGAAAATAGGACTCAGAGCGGGCTCACCTCCCCTAATTTAAGTCTATGGACCCGCCTTCGGTGCCGGATTGGCTGGTCTGATTCCCCTGGTTTGCTACAGTAAGAACAGAATTTACGCACACTCAAGAGCACTCTTACACACAATTGAGAGCTGACATGTTTGCACAAAATAAGTAGGAGTTGTTATACCGTTTTCATCCGTTCTAATTTAAAATTGAATATTTCTCTCCTTTATCATTTTGCAACTCATTATTTTACACGTAATTATATGTTTGTCTTAATAAATACACACTACACTTACACTTTTGCTCATTTGTAAAGCACTTTGAAATGCCATTGTGTATGAATTGTGCTAGGCCTACATAAATAAACCTTCAATTCAGGGCACTACATTGCAACCGAAATGGTTGCATTTGCGACCTTTTGAAATGCCATTGCGACCATCATTTTTAATGGGTCGCAAATGTATCAGTGATTATTTTTGTGCTTACCTTAGGTGTTAGGCAATATGCTATGATTTGTTATGAGCATTTATTAAAACAGTAATGTGTATTTTAAGAATCCGTTTTATAACGTACTCTGAGCATTCAACACATCAAGTTGGCCTCAGCCCGGCGACCCCCCCCCCCCCCCGCCCCCTCCCGGAATGGTGTAGCCTAACGTTGATCTTTTTTTTTTTTTTTACTCTCGTCAAGACGCACGCAGCAATCGCATATATATTCAAAGCTGACGTGTTAAAATTAAGCAGACAATTGATTCCTTTTTAAGAAGGGACGTTCAAGTGTAACCGAACCATCACTTGATGTCAATTCGCCATGTCAAACGGAGCCTGTGACTGAGAATGATGAAGCTGAGAAGGATTCATCAGGGAAAACACGTGGGAAAAACGTTTCATAAGTAGGCCTAGTATTGCCATGACAATACTGACGGCGGCGGCAATGCCTGTGGTTAAGGTACCAAGATGGAGCAATGAGGACTAAACTGGTCCAAGTTTAGTCCTTTTCGCTCCCATGAGAGCACGAGGTGCTGATGAGTGTTTTGTTGTTTGCTATAATAATGTCAAGAAATAAATGGAGTCACTCACAGGTTTAAGTGCAGGCATTAATTTTTTTTAAGTGTTCTTTCATTTCTATAAGTGTCTGGGAGATGGTGGTCAGTGTTGAGGCTATCTGTGCAAGTGCTTGGCCTATTCTCTCTTGGTTGTCCAGGACCGCATCGGTGATCAAACGTGGAGAAGTTGAAACGGATCTGGGGGATGTGGATGTGCTGGTGGAAGCTTCAGGTTCAGCTACAGAGGGTGGTTGCTGTTGCCTTAGCAGGAATTCATCTGTACATAAATGAAATAACTGACTGTGTTTGAAGATGTTGAGGAGAACACTTCACATACAAAAATACACATTAGTGTTTTGAATGAATCTTCCAACTTGTATCAATTCTGGAAAAACAAACAGCTTACCTTCCAATTCTGAGATAGGAGATGGTCTCACAGGGGTAGGCAACCCTGGTCCTCGAGAGCCTCTGTCCTGCATGTTTTAGATGTTTCCCTGCTCCAACACACCTGTTTCAAATGAATGGGTCGTTATCAAGCTCTGTAGAAGCCGGGTAATGACCATTCATTAGAATCAGGTGTGTTGGAGCAGGGAAACATCTAAAGAATGCAGGACAGCGGCTCTCGAGGACCAGGGTTGCCTACCCCCGGTAGGAGATGAAACCGCCGACACAGGGCCCAGGTCTGTATCTAAATCCTTGGCCGATGGCACATACGTGAGGGCTGTCTGTCCAACTAAGGCCCCAATGCGCTGGTCCAGCTCAGATAGCTCTGGCCCAGCCTTCCCCCCTCCAGTGGCCAGCATCTGTCTTGTATGTTTTTAGATCAAACCATTTCTTTTTCACTTGTGAAAAACTTTTCATATTGGGATTCATCATTCCAAGACCGCAAATGTAACAAATGTAAGAAATAACTTAGGAAAGATATTGGTGAATAAGGCCCATTGTTCTTTGGATCATTGAAACTGTAATTAATTTATTTTTTAATTTGCTTTGGTTACCCCGGTAACATTTAATAATGGAAACAAGAGTGACTAAGTTAAAGCAAGTTACGAGTTAATAGTTTTACAGCCTAAGGCCTTGCAGTTTGTGTTGTCTCCCCTGTTGTGTTTGCCCCTCCCTCTCGTTCTCCTCCCTGTTGCTCTCCGCAGGTGTCTGTCCGCGACTGGCCGGGATCGGCGTGCTCGCTCCGGTTTCCGCCCAATCATGTAGCCCTCCGTCTGCCCCGCTGCCTTTTAAAAGCTGGAACTGGTGCATTTTGAAGTTGCTTACAACCTTTGTGTGTTAAATCTAAGTCGTTTTATGGTTTCTTTTGGTTCGTTCGATCGCTCACAAGGGACAGGTAAGCCGCCCATGGGTATACCATCACGCAGCTTACTCCCTGTTACCTCACTAGGCAAGGAACGGTGCCACCCAATGTAATTTCTGATAGAGAGGCATCATTTGGGTTAAGCAGGGTATTTAACACTTATTGTTTTCTTGTCTTTGGGACCGTTCATGGTTCCCTTGTTCTCCTGTGACGCCTTCTTTGTAAATAAACACATGGTTATCGACACCCTGTCTGCTTTGTGTTGGCTATAGTTGTTAGACCCTCATTTTGCCCCTAGACATCGGGTATCACCCTTCAGCCGTATAAGTTCAGGGAGGGTCATAACAATAGACAAAATAAAAAAGAAAGAGTAATAGTTTGTCAATAGCAGTTAATACATACTAATAAGTAATAGTTCAATAAATAATAACAAATAGTTTAATAAGTAATACATAAAACTAAACAGTTAACGAGAAACTGATAAGCAGTCAATAACTGAATAAAAGGGAGTATATTTTGAGAAATCGTGTTTTATTTGATTTCTATATTATAAATACAAAATTACACAATTAAAATCTTGTGTAACTTTTACTAATAAGGGTTACAACAAACCACTATAATTGATCTAATTGATCAATCTGTTTTTTTGTGATCTGTTTTTGTCCCTTTAGGAAAGCATAATTGCATTTTATTCGACTGGTGGCCATTTGATGCATTGAAAAGATAATCATCAAGGGAAACTGATTTTACAGATTTACCTGGGATCGTAGTATTGCACAGAGCAGACCGAAGGATATGAGTGTCCAGCCAATACCCCACATAGAGCCAGTAGTTAGGTTAAATCCCACTGGAAGAGAGACTGTTATTTACAGAGTGCAGTTGGGTTATAATGTGCACTGTCATCATGTGACAGAAAGCATCATTATCATATTTATCTACGGTGTGGATATACAGGCAATAGTACAGTGCCAAAGATGAAAAGAAACAAGAGAAGGAAAGTAAGAGCAAGCCGGAACTGACAGCTAAACATGTCATCAAACATTGCACTCATGTTACACTGAGCTTACTTTAGATTGCATGTCAAAGACACTGAGAGCACGTTCTGTCTAATGTCACACAAAGGTCTTTATGAAAGAGGCATTTGAGGCAATTATATAGGTTTGATGAAAGAAATTCCCTTAATTTTTTTCCAGAATTCATTTTAGTTCATTTTAACCCAGAATTAGGATAGGTCTGTCAATTGTTATTTTATGTACTGTATGTGTCTGTAAGACTGCACTATTGTTGTAGTAATTAATAATGCTGGTTCTGTAACAAATAAAAATGTGGTGCTCACTCCCCCCCAAACTGTTACAGTCTACATCAGTAAAGACAATTTATTATTAGAATATACAATGCAGTACTTACACTGTGACTGACCCCAACATTAGACCTTCTACAACGGTCTACACAGGAAAAGGAAAGAATAAATATTTTATTGAAGAATAAAAACTTTACTGCCATCAAGGCAGTAAAGTTCAGATCTGAATCCTGGTTGTATGTAGTACTCACAAACAGGGCCGTTGCTAAGAATTCTGGGCCCCCTGAAGGAATATTGGTGTGGGCCCCCGCCCCCCAATTTTTCATCGCCAAAGATACATTTTACACCACTTTTTGTTTTAGACTATACGTATTATAATGTTTTCTTTAAGTTTCTGTTTCTCTATGTTCTTGACAGTGCCTGACGCAATGCACCCAATTCGTTTATTTTTTTCAATTAACCACTCAACAAAGAGTCACTGGGTATTGTGCAACACACCTAAACTCACATTATCATGTGATAATGTGAGTTTGAGCATTATCATGCTCCTGGCCTCTCTTTTCTTCCTCTCCTCTCTTTTTTGGTCAGTTCTCTATTGATAACCAGCTGGCTGCTGCTGAAGTTCGTGAACAATAACGTTAATGTGCAAATTTTCAAAAGAGGAGCGAACCATGGACCAAACAATTTTTTTTAAAGAAGGGTGTTATTGCTCGGAAAAATTTTCTTTCAATTTTGCTTGATTTTGTGGCTTTGTTTTAACTCTGATGCATGAGTAGTAGTTAGGCCTATGCATAATAATTTAGTCATAGAAAGGGAAGCCTACATAATAGGCTACTGGGGCTTTTGTGGCCCCCCCCTGGGCTGTGGGCCCCTAGAATTGTCATCACCTTTCCCCCCTAAACGACGGCCCTGCTCACAAATAGTGCCAGGCAAATAAAATTCAGTGGAGTTTTACGCCGTATGGTGTCACAACATGACTGGGCTATGACAAAAAACTGTCACAACTCCCCTGTTTGAGAAAGAGAAAGTAGAGTAAGGATATTTATATATAAAAAGTGGTCATTACTATTTAAAGTGTTGTGGGTGTGTATTTGTATGTAGTGCACAGTGCCCGTGATGCAGTCAGTGATTTAAGATGACGATGAGACACGCATAAATTCCTGGAACTATAGATAGTGCACAGTTCCTGTGATGAAGTAGGTGACACACACACACATACAAATTCCTGGAATGAGTAAGATGTCAATGACACACTGAGCTTTCTGGAATTATATAATGCAGTGACCGTGATGCAGCTGGTGATGACAGTTTTTCTCAATGGCTTTGATACCTAAACTTCTCAGAACATTATTGTTCGAACTCCATATCATCTAGTCACATATGCATATCATAAAAGCCTAATCTCTTTATTTTAAACAAATTGACAATGCTCTGGTACATTCATGCAAATGATGATGTAGCCTACAATTGTCTGCTGTGTCCTACATTATCAATTGTCATGTTGATCAAAATGTATTATATTGATTCAGTTGTCTTACCCCCACAAACATCTAGGCACTTTGTGCATGTAATGACAATGTAATGAACTATGGTATTGGGCCCACTACAATTATGACAACCAGCTTGGTTGTCATAATTGTAGTGGGCCCAATTCAAAATACAGCGCTGCATGTACAGTTCTGCCTAAGGGGCGTTTGTAATGTTGACATTAAAAGTTAGCTCTAATCTTAGCTCTAGTTTATAGACCTACGTGTGCTTCTACAGGAATACAACAAAAGAAAGCACATACTAAAAAGTTAATTTGATCCACAAATAACTGCAAACAAAAAACAACGAATGTAGGACGAAATTGCAACAGAAACTAGAGAGGGTACAATTTCTGGGGAAATTGTAGGGTGTGCTTGCTTGCGTCGGTTGCAGGTGGGTCCGTCCCCTTAAGTTTTTCTCTTCTAGTGACATTTTTCAAGCATTTAGCCTACTCATATTGCGTAATTCATAAAAAACAACAACTTTGAAACAAACGACTGTAATAACGCTGTCAACGGCAGTATTTCAGATGGAATCGCGATTCAAACAGTACCATCTGCCAACTGAAAATATGCCCCCAAAAACGTAATTAAGCTTGACATCTATTTAGGGAGAATTGGCTAATTCAAAAGAGGTTTGCTACGAGCAAGCTAGTTGCGGTGGCTAGCCAAACTTGAACTACTGAGTGAGGGGATTGTTTGAAAGCGCCGGAAATGAGAACGTTTCTTTTGACATAAAGTTTAGGCTGTGGCACTGAAGCCAGCGACGCACCACACAAGCTTGAGTTTAATACATTATTTAATGTTACATTACTTACTGTACATGCAAGTCTTGATTTGCTTAAATGTACATGTATGATGCTGTTAGTACACCACGGCACGATACTCGCTGTGCAACAGCACATCTATGCACGTTGTATCCATGCGTCGTTGCTAACGTGTGCTGATGCTGTGACGTAGGCTAGCACTGAGTACCCTTTGTTGACATAATAATAAGATGTGAGAGAACAAAGGTTGTGCCCTTGCCGAAGGCAAAGCACACCCAATTAACTCAAGAAGTTTGTTGAAGCGGTCAATTCAAGAAATCAAAAATATATATGATATGGACTGTTATGTCAAAAAAAGAGATAACCAATTACAGGAGGGAGTCCAATAAAACTGGTGATATCAACTTTACTTGTAGGTCTTGTTGCTAGCCTACACACAGTAACGTTTAAGTGAGAGCTAGAGCTACTTCTTCTAACTGTAGATCAAAATGAGATCTTTGCATTTACCGGCGTGAGTCTAGCTACAGCGGTAGCCAACGCATAAATAGCCTTCATGTTTAGACTGCAGCACAATAGCCTAACAGTGCTATAGGTGTGGGATGGGTTAATTTATCTCCATAAACTCGGCCATGTTGCGGTAAAGAATAAGTCAGAGGTACCTTAAGTTTTCTTCCTTACTTCTTCTTTGCTAAGGGCTTTCGTGCAAAGCTTTAACGAACTTTAAGGGAATCCTTAAGTATGAGACCAAGATAAATAGAAAACCTTAAATACTTAAGGGAACATTTAAGGAAACCTTATGGAAAAGACTTAAGGGTGCTTTGTGCAACCGATTATATTTTAAGGAAACCTTAACTCTGAAAATCGTGACTTAAGGTATTTTGTGCAACCAGCCCCTGGAATTATAGATAGTGCCCGTGATTCAGCTGGTGATTATAAAGTTGGGTAGTTCAGAATCAGAATGGGATTTATTCGCCATGAAAGTTTGCACAGACAAGGAATTTGCTTTGGCAGGAAGGTGCATACAATAAACATATAGGGACCTAAAATTTAAATATGTGGACTATCTATACTAAGGGTACATAAACTAGCAGTACTAAGTGGGATTAGAATTAAATTAAATATACAATAAAATATAAGTTGCCGTAAATTACAATATAAAAATACAAAAATACAAATATAAAAAAATAAGAAATACAAATGTACAAGATACAATTTTGTAATGCAGTGCAAAAACCAGTGTGTTTTAAGCAGGAAGTCATCAGAGTCAGTGTGGTCCCTTGGCCTTGTTGAAGAGGCCAACAGCGGAAGGGAAGAAACTGTTTTTGTGGCGTGAGGTATTGGTCCTGATGGACCGCAGCCTTCTGCCGGAGAGGAGTGACTGAAACAGGGAGTGTCCAGGGTGGGAGGAGTCGGCTACAATCTTCCTCGCTCGCCTCAGGGTCCTCGAGGTGTGCAGGTCCTCGAGGGTAGGCAGATTGCAGCCAATCACCTTCTCAGCAGTGCGGATGATACGCTGCAGCCTGCTCTTGTCCTTGGCAGTGGCAGCAGCGTACCAGACGGTGATGGAGAAGGTGAGGATGGACTCAATGATGGCTGAGTAGAAGTGCACCATAGTTGATTTGGTGTCAGTTTAATTGGAGTTTGTGCACATTTGAAATGTGCAGTCAGAGTTTTTTGCATCAGTAAAGTAATTCATATAACAAAATTCACTGATCTATACTGAAATAAAGTAGGGCTATTCACTTTATATTGTATTTTTGTTAGCTAGCCAGCATTTCATCCATAAAGAAAACTCTTTGAAAGAAGATGAATGTAATGCCAGCAGTCAGCACTGCTCACTTTAGCATTGTCAAAGCAAATTCGCTTCTAAATGAAATATAGGCTACCCAAAAAAGCCTATGAATTGCCAATTGAAACCTTGACCAGCAAGTTTGATGATGCAAGCAGTGGTAAGCAAATCCCTGTTGTCTATATAAAGGGCTGAACCGTTGTGAGTTTGTGTAGTCTACACAGCAACAATTGTAGCTAATAACCTTCCAGTTATACCTGCTGAAATAAAGTATCCACTTTAAATATGTGACACGCTCTGGTGAAAATGGGCTGTTGTCGGCCAAGGTAATTTCTCAAGTTTTTTACAGATTATGAAAGTGCAAATTGTAAACTTTAAAATGATGTCATACATTGAAATCTGAAAACAGTTACTCCTATATGAATGTTGGTAAACCTGGAATTGTCTGTGTTACTCTGTGTAATCTTTACCAGAGAAATCCCCCTTGAAAGATTCTAGACCTTTTCTCGCCTTCACACAGGGTGTGATTGTTTTTTTGTTCATCATTAGAAGCGTCAAGCGCCGGTCATTTCACCGCAGTGAAGAGAAAAATATATATCTTCCCACTTTATCACATTTCAGGATCCTGCTTTCTTGACTTATCCTAGATATGTATGTTTTATCACCCAGTATATCTATATATATTAAATCACACCTGGAAAAGCTAGTTTAACCCTTGTGTTATCTTCGGGTCATTCTGACCCATCAGTCATTGTGACCCACCGTCGTATTGCCACAACTTTACCGCATACAAAAACAAAGTGAAGCATTTTCTTTTAACTGTCGGGCTGTCAAAGACCCCCCATATCGCGAAGGTGAAAAGAAAATGTTTTTTATTTGTTTTTGTATTGGGTAAACACAACGATGGTTCGTTGTGAACCTTTGGGTCATTTGACCCGAAGGCAGCACAAGGGTTAAAGGGGTCATTCATTGACTGCATAACCAAATTTACCTTTTCACAGTTGAATAACGACAGTTCAGTGGGTAAAATGGACATACAGTGAACCCCAAAGTCCATTGACACCTCTTTCCAATGCAAATCTCACAATAAAAAAATGTAGCTGTAAAACATTAGGTTTTGAAAAGCCTCAACCTTTTTTGGTTCTGGTCTGTACCTTTGTCACGCCCCAAAATTTGCTGCGCACTGCTCTGTGTACAGTTAGGTCCATAAATATTTGGACATTGACACAATTTTCATCATTTTGGCTCTGTATACCACCACAATGGATTTGAAATGAAACAATCAAGATGTGCTTTAAGTGCAGACTTTCAGCTTTAATTTCAGGGTATTTACATCCAAATCAGGTGAACGGTGTAGGAATTACAACACATTTTATATGTGGCCCCCCCCTTTTTAAGGGACCAAAAATAATTGGACAAACTAACATAATCATAAATCTAATTGTCACTTTTAATACTTGGTTGCAAATCCTTTGCAGTCAATGACAGCCTGAAGTCTGGAACCCATAGACATCACCAGATGCTGGGTTTCGTCCCTGGTGATGCTCTGCCAGGCCTCTACTGCAACTGTCCTCAGTTCCTGCTTGTTCTTGGGGCATTTTCCCTTCAGTTTTGTCTTTAGCAAGTGAAATGCATGCTCAATTGGATTTAGGTCAGGTGATTGACTTGGCCATTGCAGAACATTCCACTTCTTTGCCTTAAAAAACTCTTTGGTTGCTTTCGCAGTATGCTTCGGGTCATTGTCCATCTGCACTGTGAAGCGCCGTCCTATGAGTTCTGAAGCATTTGGCTGAATCTGAGCAGATAATATTGCCAGAAACACTTCAGAATTCATCCTACTGCTTTTGTCAGCAGTCACATCATCGATAAATACAAGGGAACCAGTTCCATTGGCAGCCATACATGCCCACGCCATAACACTACCTCCACCATGCTTCACTGATGAGGTGGTATGCTTTGGATCATGAGCAGTTCCTTCCCTTCTCCATACTCTTCTCTTCCCATCATTCTGGTACAAGTTGATCTTGGTCTCATCTGTCCATAGGATGTTGTTCCAGAACTGTACAGGCTCTTTTAGATGTTTTTTGGCAAACTCTAATCTGGTCTTCCTGTTTTTGAGACTCACCAATGGTTTACATCTTGTGGTGAACCCTCTGTATTTACTCTGGTGAAGTCTTCTCTTAATTTTTGACTTTGACACAGATACGCCTACCTCCTGGAGAGTGTTCTTGATCTGGCCAACTGTTGTGAAGGGGTTTTTCTTCACCAGGGAAAGAATTCTTCTGTCATCCACCACAGTTGTTTTCCGTGGTCTTCCGGGTCTTTTGGTGTTGCTGAGCTCACCAGTGCGTTCTTTCTTTTTAAGAATTTACCAAACAGTTTATTGAGCCACACCTAATGTTTTTGCTATCTCTCTGATAGGTTTGTTTTGATTTTTCAGCCTAACGATGGCTTGCTTCACTGATGGTGATAGCTCTTTGGACTTCATATTGAGAGTTGACAGCAACAGATTCCAAACACAAATACCATACTTGAAATGAACTCTAGACCTTTTATCTGCTCCTTGTCAATGAAATAACGAACTCCCATGAGGGAATAACATACACCTAGCCATGGAACAGCTGAGCAGCCAATTGTCCAATTACTTTTGGTCCCTTAAAAAGGGGGGGGCCACATATAAAATGTATTGTAATTCCTACACAGTTCACCTGATTTGGATGTAAATACCCTGAAATTAAAGCTGAAAGTCTACACTTAAAGCACATCTTGATTGTTTCATTTCAAATCCATTTTGGTGGTATACAGAGCCAAAATGATGAAAATTGTGTCAATGTCCAAATATTTATGGACCTAACTGTACTTCCACGGAATTACAAAGAAGATCCGTTTTTCAAGGATATTGAAAATGTACTACGGTTGTAAATGCAGTGTTCCAGCCTGTACAGGTAATGCTGACACTTTTCAGAGTCTTCCCAAGGAACCAAGCACTCGACGGGCTGTGATGTTTGTCTATGAGAAGACCCCTGAGCAGTTCGACCCTCAATTACACATTTGCTCGAACCATTTCACCGAGGACAGTTTTGAAAACCTGGGACAATGTAAAGCAGGATTTGCTATGAAGCTGTTGCTGAAAAGAGGTGCTGTTCCAACCTTATGTTCATCACAGCCGCAAGCTGTAGTATAATGTTGTCGCTAACAGTTATTAGCAATGCTAACATATCCTGCCTGTATCTAGCATTGGTAGAATGTGTGATGATTTAGTTTATTGGCAATGGGGCTAACGTTATTTCATGTTCCTGACTGTGTTTCATTCAAATAAGGAGTCAGGTGGCTGAGCGGTTAGGGAAGCGGGCTAGTAATCTGAAGGTTGCAAGTTCGATTCCCGGCCGTGCAAAATGACGTTGTGTCCTTGGGCAAGGCACTTCACGCTACTTGCCTCGGGGGGAATGTCCCTGTACTTACTGTAAGTCGCTCTGGATAAGAGCGTCTGCTAAATGACTAAATGTAAATAAATAACCCGTGTTGTCATGTACATCTACAATTCAAGACGCATGTTTGTCCAGATCTATTTTCAGCAAGATAGCTAGAGCTAACTGAAGCTGAGTTGAATCATGATAGTTTGTTTGCTAAACTTCAGTACTAACATTACCCACCTAAGGCGATCCTGTTTGCTTCGACAACAGAAGGGGAAACAACTAACGTAATCATTTCAAATGATATCTAGTTAATCTGTTGAAAACAGTGTTGTGTAGACAATAGATTTATTTGTACTTTTTATTTCAAGTCTCCACCTTAGTTGTTTCAGTGAGTGCTGTTGGCCGTGTTGCGTCTTTGCTCCGCAGCTTCACTCGTTGTAAACCAACCAATCAGCGCACAGCTCATCTATATATTCATGAGCATCCCATAAAAGGAGAAAACCTACCGTTTTTTCCCGGGACAAATTTACAGGAAGCATCAGGGGGCACCCCTCCCTGAGTCACCACCTTAACACAGTGGAGGGGTTTGCGTGTCCTAATGATCCTGGAAGCTATGTTGTCAGCTGCTTTATGCCCCTGGTAGGGTCACCCAGGGCAACAGGTTCCAGGTGAAAGACCAGACAAAGCGTGGCTCAAAAAACATACCATGAAGAAACACAACAATGGTTCCCAGTTGCCCTTGCCCGGACGCGGGTCACCGGGGTCCCCTCCTGGAGCCAGGCCCGGGGGTGGGGCCCGATGGCGAGCGCCTGGTGGCCGGGCCTTTTCCCATGGGGCCCGGCCGGGCTCAGCCCGAAGAAGCAACGTGGGACCCCCTTCCAGTGGGCTCACCATCTACAGGAGGAATCATTGGGTTCGGGTGCAGTGTGAGACGGGAGGCGGCCGTAGGCGGGGGCCTTGGCGGTCCGATCCTCGGCTGCAGAAGCTAGCTCTAGGGACGTGGAACGTCACCTCGCTGGCGGGAAAGGAGCCTGAGCTGGTGCGCGAGGTAGAGAGGTTCCGGCCAGATATAGTCGGCCTGGCCTCGACGCATAGCATCGGCTCCGGAACCAGTCTCCTTGAGAGGGGCTGGACTCTCTTCCACTCTGGAGTTGCCCTTGGTGAGAGGCGTTGAGCTGGGGTGGGAATACCCTTGGTTCGGCGCCTGTACGTTGGGGTTCACCCCGGTGGACGAGAGGGTAGCCTCCCTTCGCCTTCGGGTGGGGGGACGGGTCCTCACTGTTGTTTGTGCTTACGCACCAAACGGCATCCAGTTTTGAAAACCTGGGACAATGTAAAGCAGGATTTGCTATGAAGCTGTAAAAGAGGTGCTGTTCCAACCTTATGTTCATCACAGCCGCAAGCTGTAGTATGATGTTGTCGCTAACAGTTATTAGCAATGCTAACATATCCTGCCTGTATCTAGCATCGGTAGAATGTGTGATGATTTAGTTTATTGGCAATGGGGCTAACGTTATTTCATGTTCCTGACTGTGTTTAATTCAAATAAATAACCTGTGTTGTCATGTACATCTACAATTCAAGACGGATCCATCCATCCAGATCAGAATGATCCGGATAACCAAATCCCCCTGTCGTCAGCCACGGATCAACCTGATCTATCACGGTATTTCAAAACTTTGCCGGATTTGATCAGAGTGAGCCTGATACCGGCAGATTGGGATGTCCAAATCCGTCCCGCCCCCTGGATCACAGATAGGAAACAGGAAATGGAGCGAACATTTTACAGAAAAAAGGAGAAGTTGGCATAACTATTGTCTCTTAATGTAAGTATAATCTTGGTCTGTGTTAATGCGTCCTAAGACTAGATGAAAGGCAATAATTATATTAAGTTAACACATTTTGTAAATCAGCACAAAGTTGAAAGAAGAGCTCGGCAAAGTCAAATAAAGCTGGGTTCGCGCCAATGCGAGCTAACGCTGCTCCATTGACTTCTGTGTTAAGGAGCTAACAAGTTAGTAAATAGGCTAGCGTCTGTATGTTGCGGTCCACAGTCTACATTGTAATGTATTTACTCGCAAGGCATTGTGTGTAGATTTTAAAATGTGTTGTACATATCTTTTTAGGAAACAGTTGTCAACAAAAGGGATAGCCCTAAAACCTTAATATTTGTTTTTCTTTACAGATGTTTGTGGAAGGAGAAGACAGCCAGTTAACACAGACCTGCTCCAAATGGCATAACCCTTGAGCTTTGGCTATGAGTGTGTGTGCTGAATGCATGTTAATAAATGAATTTTACTGATTTTCAGTGAAGGTCTTTATCAGTGAGTATAACTTCATAAAAACTGTTACTTAAATAAGGCATTCATATTCAACCTTAAACATAAAAATAACAGTTATGTCAAACAAAAGCACCAGGCCTTATCATTAATCACCAATGCTGATGCAGAAACAGTATTAGTGAACTGTTAAATGTTATGAGCTATAAACCATCATGAGAAATACAAATTGACCATGGCATTTCTAACTGCTCTTCCTGCTGGTTCATCAGCTTGATGTGGTGATGGTGGTGGCTGCAGCTGTGGGACTTCTGCCTCAAGTCGCGGTCTGTCCAGGATTTCTTCGTTAACCCTTGTGTTATCTTCGGGTCATTCTGACCCATCAGTCATTGTGACCCACCGTCGTATTGCGACAGATTTACCGCATACAAAGACAAAGTGAAGCATTTTCTTTTAACCGTTGGGCTGTCTCAGACCCCCCACATTGCAAAGGTTAAAAGAAAATTATTTTAATTTGTTTTTGTATTGGGTAAAATTGGGTAAACACAACGATGGTTCGTTATGAACCTTTGTGTCATGTGACCCGAAGGCAGCACGAGGGTTAACTACCCAAGCCAACAGCTACCTCCAACACACAAATCTAAATAAACCCTACCTCAGCAATACACAATTAAATGATGCTTTTTCAAATGACATAAATCCCCGACGGTATCCTTTTTGTCCTGCAGCAAGGCATGCTGGGAACCAATAGCGTCTCCACTACAATGCTGTAGTGTTCTTTTAGTGTTGCACATACCAAGTACATATGGTTAACGTAACAATGATTTTGTTGTCAAAAAAGTTGTAAATTGTTCGTGTATGCATGTTTAAAAGGTATAAATTGTATTTATTACAAATTTATGAATACAAAATGATGTGGCACACTAGGGGATCGAACCTACAACCTTCTGACTTGAATACATGCGTCTTATCCATTACACCACTGACTTTGCTCTGTCATGTCAGGTTTCCTAAACACATGATGCAAAAAATCCGATGCGCTGACTAGCAGCATCTTATCTACAAAGCAAAATTGTTCTGGCTCTTGAGTAGAAATCCCCTCAGAATGAAACATTACCATTATGATTATACTGCTAGACCGCTACTGTGATGTACCTGGATTCCTGTTTCACTAAACAGATAATCAATATCATGACAGACTTGAAGGCTGTGGCTGGATTTGAACCTATGACCTTGCACTTCACAGGAGACCATCTTATCCCAGTGAGCTATTGTCAAGGTGAAGATTGGACAAACTTTGAAAGGAGGGGTAGCGGAAAAACTTTTTTTAATTACTTCAAAATGGAAGCTGCATCAATTTGGCTGGTATCACAAGTTAACACGTGTCAGACATCACTTATTTAAGGTAAACAAATCAACAGTTATCGCCAAAACACATTTTTGCTTTGTGTGGCCCCTCCCAGTGGTCACATGACACCAAATTGTTTGGACATCCTCAGAAGAGGGTCCCGAGTCACTGTACCAAGTTTGATGTCAATGCAGCAAGGATTCCCTGAGATATGACCTCAGTTCCTTTTTGGCGGCTTTGTTGCCATCTTTGATTTGCTGTAACTGACAAACGATTTGAAGAAGCAAAAATCCATTATCCGATAACTTTTGTGGGGCTTGGTCTGGAGATCATGTGTGCAAAATCTGGGGATGATTGAACACAATTTGTGACCTGTGAAACATTTCTAAGCTTTTTGATAAAACCGTAAATTGCGGAAAATCCAAATGACCGGAAATGACACAATTGACTGTGTTGAACTCGTCTTGATCCAGGGAATCCAAAAGGTACCTAACTTTTAAAAATAGGACATACGATTTAAAAGTTACATTTGTAAACACACCTCCAACTTTGCCCCATTGGTGGCCCTATAGTGCTTGAGACACTGGCATGACACTTGGTGACAAGAGCCACTGTACTGTCCCCAACCACTGTGCAAAACTTTCCCACAAGCGGTTTTATGGGCTGCCATAGACTCCCATGGCAGAATAAGTATAATAATAATAATACTAACAAATACAATAGGTGCCTCGCAGCTTCGCTGCTTGGCCCCTAATAATAATTATAAGAAAAGGTAGAAACCAATAACCACCAATAATAACTAGAGGGTACAATTTCTGGGGAAATTGTAGGGTGTGCTTGCTTGCGTCGGTTGCACAGGGGTCCGTTTTTGAATGACATTTTTACAACTGATATTTCTGTATATTTTATATAAAAATGCATACTTATTATTTATAAAGATTACATAGATTTAAAAGCATTTTTTTTGCTGCTAATTTACAACTGAAAATACGAGTGAAGTGTAGAATGAAATAGATGTCTTCTCATTTCCCCTGCAAGAGGCAGCCTCATCGTTGAATCAAAACGAATAAATTTGGCAGACTGGTGTAAAAATTGACCTAATCTCTATGACTTAAACGTCCTTTTAAGTTTTTCCTTTCTCGTGATATTTTAAGGCATTTAGCCTACTCATATTGCATTCATTCATGAATAAAGAACCCCCTTTGAAGATTATTCTACGACGTTACCGGCAGTAGAAGATGGAATCGCGATGCAAACAGTACCATCTGCTAACTGAAAATATGCCCCCAAAAACGTAAATAAGCTTGACATTTATTTAGTGGAAAATCGCTTTCATAAAAAGCTCACTGGTAGCGATCATTGTCAGTAACAACTAGTGATGTGTCGTTCGTGAACGATTCGTTCATTTTGAACGAATCCTTACAAGGACTCGGGAGTAACGAGTCCTCTCAAAGAGTGATTCGTTCATTTTCTCGTGGCCGCGCATCGGGACTGTTGCATAGACTCGTCCAAGTAAACATAAATGATTCGTTCCTTTCCCAACTCGGTCTTCGGGTACGAGTCTTTGGATCATTTTTCACGTGACCTGCATAGGCTCTGTAGAGGTAGCTAGAGGAAACGCTAGAGGGAACGATTCATTCATTTCCCGACTCGGTCTTTCTACGAGTCTTTGGATCATTTTTCACGTGACCTAGGCTCTGTAGTGGTAGCTTGAGGAAACGAACGATTTGTTCATTTCCAGACTCGGTCTTTCTACGAGTCTTTGGATCATTTTTCACGTGACCTGCATAGGCTCTGTACTGGAGGAAACAACCGATTCGTTCATTTCCCGACTCGGTCTTTCTACGAGTCTTTGGATCCTTTTTCACGTGACCCGCATTGTATTTTTTAGTTGAGGAAACAGTTTCCTTATTCCCTTTCGCGTGGCCGCTGTTTTAGTAAGACGTGAATGATATTCGCTCAAGTCATCATACAGACTGGTTTTGTTATCTTCACTTTACATTTACACTTACAGTTTAGTGCAGTGTAATTGTTTGCCGTGATAATTAAATGCTAGTGTGATAATAAATGACCAAATCATACAAACTGTCATGATACATTATTTTAATGCAGGAATTTCTTTTAAAATAGTATCTGCTGGTGCACATGTCATGCACTAACCTACATGAGAATATGATACGTGTTGGATAGCCAGTCGGTACGGTTTAGGCTGAAATTAATTATTTTCATGAACAGATTGACAAAGTTTAGGCTGTGGCAATGAAGTTAAGGTTAGTAGTTAGATTATTTATTATAGTATTTAAGTAAGGGGAGTGCCGAACATGTTCTGTCGCCGTTTGACTTCCTACAGCTGTGTAGATGTTTTGTAGTGTCTCGCGTAGGCTACAGCGATGCAGTGAGCAACACTGGTTTGAAACCACAGGTAATGATAATTTCACCCACAAATCGTTTACTTGTAATGTAATGTCATAATAAATCCTACAACGAAAATGTATTTGTGAGGCATGTTTATTTTAACGATTGAAAACAGATGCATCATAGACCACTGTAGTATGTGTTGCCCGGGCAACAGAGGCTAATGTCACGATGCTAATGCTTCAGTGAAATAGTAGACTACCGTTTCCGAAAGTAGATGTGGGCCTACTTCCTTAATAATATCAGCTAATATTGTACATTACATTTCACAATTGTGTTTCACATCACAAAGTAAAATGAGTAAATAGTTATCACCCTGGCCTCTTTGCTTGTGGCGTTTCTGCAGCTGCCTTGCAGTAAAGCTATAGTTAGCCTAGCTGTCCCCCAAGTTAACAGATGCGAAACGAATGTTCTGCTACAGGTAGTCACGCGTTTTCGTGACGTTAGTGACGTGGTGACGTTAGTAATGTCAGTGTCTGCTTGTGACTGTTGTGACAAAGTGACTGTGGCTAGCAAATTAGCCACCGTTAGCTTCACTTTTCACCACTAAAACGCAATTTCTACTTAAACCATGCAACGGAACGTAAATAAAAATACAACCAACGCAATCGCTACCAATTAGTGATGGGTCGTTCGCGAACGATCCGGCTCTAAGAGCCGGCTCTTGAAGGTGAACGTCGGGAGCTGGCTTGCATATCTGAAGAGCCGACTCTATTTATAATAGATTAATACAGCCTATAAAAACTAAATGATTATGAAATAATGAATTTTAATTGTATTTAAAATAATTGACTAATTCAAAGAACAACAAAAAAATACTTGTAGGCTTAAAAGCGCACACGATCATCCTCACATTCTGTTCCTGTCAATCCTGCATGAGGGAGGGCCGAGCCAACTCACACACAGTCAGAGAGTAGTCAAAACTTGGAGGAGAGCCATGAAAAATCAATGCATTTTTAAAGATATGTGGTTACGGTCGAGTATGATTTCATTTCATAATTTAATTCAAATTGTTTTCACACCTATCATAGTCAAATTCATAGTTAAAACATGTATTTTTTAAAGAGCCGTTCGGGAGCCAAAAGAGCCGGCTCTTTTTAGTGAGCTGAGCCATACGAGCCGGCTCATGAAAAAGAGCCGGAATGCCCATCACTACAACCAATACGAAACTTTTGACACCGGTTGTCTATGTAGTCCAAATATTGACTGATCCTTAGGGGGGCGAAAATAAATAAATGATATATATGTGAGAGAACAAAGGTTGTGCCCTTGCCGAAGGCAAAGCACACCCAATAAGAAGAAGAAAAGGTAGAAACACTTAAGGTCGCTTCGCCGCTTCGCGGCTTGGCCATCAATGAGGCCCATTGTCCCTTTGCAAGGCACACTTGGAGAAAGTTGAAGCTGTCCATTTGACTATTGTGTTTCAAGGTTCATTTCTTATACCTCGTGTCTTTGTCTTGCCCTTGAAGTGGAGGCTAGGCTCAGGGAGAAAAAGAAGTTCCTCTTCCTGCTGAGTTTAACACCATAGCAATTTAATCAATTGAGTCATATTTGAAATTAGCACTTTAAGTACTTGTGTCTCATGTTCAGACCACCACCAGTAGCAAGTATTAGTTTCACTGTTACCTCTGTATGGCACAGTGGGACGACAGTGGGTGGTGGCAGCAACACCACTGTATTTCCTGTCACTGCAGAGAACAGTAATACATTTCAATCCTACAATAGTCATAAATAATTGTTGAATGAACATGGTCACATAGATTACTTGAAACATACCCTGTACATATGCCTGGTTTTCTTTCTTTCTTCAGACCCTGCCACCAGGGTCTGAAGAAATTCTCCCTTCCACTCCTTCCATCATGGGGCGACCCTGATTGCTGGAGAGGGCCAGCTCCTATGCAGGAGTGAAGTCCTGTGGAGGAGGGCCCCCTCCAGTTTTCTTTGCCAAATTTTTCTTCCTGTTGGCTGCAAGCAATTTCATTGTTCTATAGGCCCTTTGTATACCATTATCCTACAAAAGGGACTGACTCAGGCAATTCAGCCTTGTACTCGTTGGCCTTAAAAGATGTGAGTATTGCCTACTGCTACTTAGGCCTACCGGTTTGAATTATGTTTTTATATTAATTTTTGATTTGCTCCGACGATCGTTGGCCACTGCCAGGGTTGCAACTAATATAATACAGCAACAAAAGTTTAACGTTATGGAATGCACAAGTGTAATTATGGTCGCATCTTGTGCCTGGGGCAGTGATGTCAATAAGTCATGTAGCTTACGCATTTACAGCGTCTGCTATTTTCTGCCAGTTTGGCAGCAGCAACTGTGCTGCTTTTTGCCTGTATTATGTCTGTATTCCTGATATGTTTGTATTACAATATTTCACGCAGGAGGAGAAGACAAAGTTTGTAAGATTATTGTCTGCTCCTCCTGCGTGAAATATGCGGCTCTTGTTTTTTCCATGTTTGTGATTGGACATACGGTGCAAATGTAACCCCCTTGATTTTGTCTGCGTTGTGTAGTTTTACCAAAGAAGGCAGGAGATGTGTGTCCAGTTTGTCAGTTTATTCACCTGGCACAAATGACACTGAGTTGGGACTCCGTAGTGCAGTAGCGTGGATCACAACATTTTATGCTAATGTAAAAGGGAGATGAAATATTAGCTATCCAAACGTGTTATTTTGAACTTCGATAATATATACGTTCAGATGTGCATAATTACTAAAACAAACACACTATTTATATAAGGACATAATGTGGAACACCCTTTTCGTAATCAGTATGGATTTAGGACGTTCAGTCATTGAATTCTAAAACAATAGTGTAGGAGCTCTCTTTATACACAACTCAACGTGACTCTAATCCTCCAAACTCTGAGGAGAGCCACTCAGTTCAACATGCATATCCCCTAGAGGTCACTATTTCCCCAACAGCATGACTTATGTGCATGCTCAGTATGATTTCATAGCACAAAAAGGATGCAAGTGGAAGAAATCAAATCTTCACTGTTACATTCTCCCCCTCTTAATTTCACTTGCACATAAAATTAAATCATCCACACCCCTGCATAGGACAATCCCCACTAACATTCAAAGCTTGTAACAAGAAAAACATGCCAAGGTACCAACAGTATGCCTAACACATTCCATAACACCACCTCTTCAGGCCATCACATTATATACAATACATTCATGAATTGAAATAGGTTGAAAGGTTGTTCATTTAAGAACTCACAAGAGTCGCACTATTCACAAACTCTACAATGAAGACCTATAAAGTGCCATTTACACTTCACACATCCAATTCACTGACATGCACATATAGCGTAGCATATCAAAAATAACAGGCCACAGTATCAAAAAAACAAAACAAAGGATAGGAAGTAGGAAGAGTACCGTAACCAATAGTTCTGACACTAAGAACTGAACTGGCCCATTTCCCTTGCCTTTGTGCTTTTGAACTGGTCTGGGCTGACATGTTGTAAATGAGCCTACTAACAGGTCTAATGATATGACCTACCCTGGACCTACGTGTAGAAGTGTCAGAAAGGTGCTGGGCCTGTGTGGGATCAAGAGGACCTAAGGGCTTAGTGTGTATGTGTGGTGTAGTAGGGCTCAGACTGTCAACATCATTGGCAGAATCAGTATCAGTAGCACAGGTCTCCTGATCCTGCACAGGACCGGCAACTACATCACTGTAGGACACAGACTCATGGTCGGCTGTCAGCTCAGTCATTCCGTCATCCTGCGAGTGGGCATCGTTGTCAGGGCCCTCAAGTGAGTGATCCAGCTCCTCGGCGGAGATCTGGGACACCCATTCACTAGTGCGGACAGTCCTGTCGACGCGCTCATCGGTGTCATCATCGCATTCAGCACTCTGTCGCCGCACACAATCTGGCCACCCTTCACTTGCCGGTTGTAGAATCGAGCTTGGTGTCTCTGCTCTCTGCTTGTATTCTTTTCAACGAGCAGCATCGCCTCACGGAGATCCTTCTGGAGTGAGTCAACAAACTTTGGGTAAGGGGCATAACCGTCTCCCCTCAGCACAGACTTGAACACCACATCCACAGGAAGCCGTGGGATGCAGCCAAACATGAGGTAGAAAGGGGCAAAGCCGGTCGTTTCGTGAATAGCGCTGTTGTACATAAAGGTCAAAGTGTGCAACATCTGGGGCCAAGACTGTTTCTCTCTGGGCGGGAGCACTCTGATCATGTTACCGGGGGTACGGTTAAACCGCTCAACAAGGCCATTGCCCATAGGGGTGGTAGGCAGTCCTGTGGGATTTTCTCACACTTGAGATCTGGAGGCGGGTGGCGATCAAATCACTCTCAAAGATCACACCCTGGTCAGAGTGAATGGCTCAGGAAAGCCATAGAACCAGATAGAACCAGAAAAAATGGTCCCATAACTTCCAAACAACATGTTTCGCTGTTTGGTCTGGGCAGCAGAATGCTGCAGGGCGATCAACTAAGACGTTGATTGCCCTGCCCTTTGCATCCTCTGCAGTCCAAAAATCGATGCAAACCAGTTCTAGGTGCGCAGTTGTCTTCACGCGGAGGAGTGAAGAGGAGCTCGGCCATCAGGCTCTGGTGTTTTTCTCATCACACATCTGGTGCAGCACTTCACATGGTGGGCCACATCACGCTCCATGTTTGCCCAGTAAAACCTCTGTTTGACCAGGTGCATTGTTCGAAGCTGACCCTGGTGACCAGCATCCTCATGGCAGCCTCACAAGACATCTGACCGTAGAGACTGAGGCGCAACGTACTGAAATCTCTTCTTACCAGTACCTACATCTTTAGACACTCTGAATAAGATTTCTTCTTTCAAAGACAACTTCTCCCACTGCTTTAAATGTTTCAGTGTGCTCCAGTTCTCCTGTGCCCGCTCACGCATGGAAGGCCGTCGTTTCCGCCCGATGTAAAAAAATACACAGGCAAGGTCAGCATCATCACGCTGTCTTTTCTGGAGCTCACAGGCCGAAAAAGAAGGAAAAGCCTTCTGGCCTATGTCAGCTAGGCTAGGAGATGACAGGTTAGCAAGCAAGCAAGCAAAATGTATTTATAAAGCACTTTAAAATTCAAGGTGAAAACAAAGTGCTGTACCGTAAAACAATAAAAGCCCTAAAATACAAAGACTCAACAAGTCTCATACAATACAAAAAAACAGTGACACATCATACAAAGACCCAATACCATCAATATAACCAGACACAAATTTCATTTCAGTTTTCAAAAGACAAAGCATAGAGGTGGGTCTTAAGAAGAGACTTAAAAACAGGTAGTGAGGCTGCCTGTCTAATGTGTAAGGGTAAAACATTCCACAGTTTAGGAGCCGCTACTGCAAAAGCACGATCCCCTTTTGGCTTGTACTTTGTTTTGGGCACACTTAGGAGCAGTTTATCGGCTGACCTGAGAGAACGGGTTTGTCTATAGGGATGTAACAGCTCAGAGATGTACAGGGGGGCAAGGCCATTTAGGCCTTTAAAAGCAAATATAAGAATCTTAAAATGGATCCTGTGATATATAGGGGGCCAGTGGAGTGAAGATAAAATGGGGGAAATGTGCGAGTATTTACGTGTTCCAGTTAAAAGACGTGCTGCAGCATTTTGCACCAACTGGAGACGAGCGATAGACAACCCACTGACCCCCACATACAATGTATTACAATAATCCAGTCTAGTAGTGACAAAGGCGTGAATTACTGTCTCAAAATGCTGCCTAGACAGAAAAGGCTTTATTTTGGCCAATTGCCTCAAATGAAAAAAGCTTGATTTAACCACTGACCTAATCTGTCTGTCAAGTTTAAGGCCAGGGTCAATTTTAACCCTTAGTGATAGTTGGAACCCAGATCAGCACAGAGGGTCCCGGTGGTGCCACCAAAAAACATCACTTCTGTCTTACTATCATTAAAACTTAAAATGTTAAGAGCCATCCAGGCCTTTATGTCATCAAGACACTTAAATTATGGACCAACAGTTTCATTTTTTTTAAGAGGGACATAGATCTGACTATCATCTACATAACAGTGAAAAAACATACCATGCTTCCTAAGTATGGACCCCAGCGGGAGCAAATACAGCGAAAAAAGAAGAGGACACAGTCTCCACAGCTGACACAGAAGGTTCTACCTTCCAGATAGGACCTGAACCATTTCAGTGCAATGCCCTTGATGCCCACCCACCGCTCCAAACGAGAAATCAGGATTTCATGGTTCACTGTGTCAAAAGCAGCAGTAAGATCAAGAAGCACCGAATAACACAATCCCCAGAATCAGTTGCTAAAAAAAATATAATTAAAAACTTTAAGAAGTGCCGATTCTGTGCTATGTAAGGTTTTGAAAACCAGATTGGAAAACGTCAAGAATATCGTGCTCATTTAAGAAGGCCGTTAATTGACTGCAAACTGTCTTTTCCGGGATTTTTGACAGAAAAGGGAGTTTAGATATAGGTCTAAAATTAGCAAGATCTGCAGGATCCAGCCCAGGTTTTTTAATTAAAGGTTGCACTATCGCATGTTTAAAAAGCTTAGGGACCACCCCTGAGGAAAGGCTACTATTTAAAACTGCAAGAATAGATGGACCTGTAGTAGAAACAACCTCCTTGAAAAGTCGAGGAGGGATAATATCATTTGGAGACCCTGAGGGTTTTAAATGTCCAACTATCTTCTGTAAAGCAAACAAAGTCACAGGTTCAAATTTGTCAAAGACAGCAGAGGACAGGGATTGAGGGGTCATAAACCGAAGGTTAAAAAAGTGAAGAAACTTTTCACACACATCATATGAGGCATCAAAACAGACAGTTAGCGGTACATTTAGAACTGAATCAATAGTCTTAAATAATACACAAGGTTTATTACAATTTGACAAAATAATTTCAGCAAGATATTTCCTTCTAGCTTCTTTCAAACATGTCTGGTAATGCCGCCAGGAGTCCCTTAATATTTGAAAAGATACCTGTAGTTTATCCTTCTTCCATTTGTGTTCAGCCCTACGGCACTCACGTCTAACAACACGGGTAGTGTCATTTCGCCAGGGTTCAGCTTTATTTCTAGATTGCCTAGTTTTCATTGGAGCCACAGCGTCTATAACAGTTTGGCAAGTGGAATGAAACCATAGGCTAAGTTTCTTTACATCATTAGGCCTACATATAGAATCTGGTATGTCACAGTGCTGACTGAACATAGAGGAGAACTGAACAGCAGTGGAAGGGTTAATAATACGGCATCGCCGTGCAGTTGCGCATGGTTTAGCTGTATTTCCGGTCAGCATAATCTCAAATAATACTGGCATGTGGTCAGAAAACACAGTGTCACATATCTCAAAATTATGAATAGGCAACCCATAGGATAGGACAATATCAAGTGTGTGTCCACGCTCATGCGTGGGGGCAGACACAGACTGCACAAAATTAAAAGAGTCAATGAGATGTAAAAAGTATTTTGCCAGTGGGTTCTCTGGACAGCATACATGGACATTAAAATCCCCAACAATAAGGACACGATCGTATCTCGGCATAATTTCAGCCAGAAATCCAGAAAAGTCATTTACAAAGTCCTTGGGAGGGCGGTATACTACTGCACACAACACTGTGTGAGAGCGCCCCAGCTCAAATAAATTCAATTCAAAACTGGAGGACTTGGATAATGTGAGCAACTGCTTACATTTGTAGCCATTCTTATAAACAGTAGCTATTCCTCCTCCTCTTCCTGACGTTCGCGGGGAGTTCAAGCAGCAGCAGTCATGCAGTAAGAGATCAGAAAAGGCACTGGTCTCACCAACACCCAGCCATGTCTCAGTCACACACAGAAAATCCAATTTCCGGGACGTGAAAAAATCTTTAAAGGATAAAAGTTTTATTAGCTAGCTATCTAGCGTTTACCAATCCAAACCTGACAGAGACCGGTGAGTCTGCAGCGGTGATTGTCTGAGGAGCCCGACACAGTGGCCTCATATTTTGCCGATTTACCCCGTACCAGCGAGGGCGAGGAGGCCTCTGGAACAACTCATCCTGGCCGACAACCGGTACCAACCAGGCATCAACAGGATCCAGCAATCGCCAAGAAATGAGGAGTCGAGGCACCGCTCGATACCCAGGCCAGGATACAGCAAAACTCGCTGAGCAAGCTTTCAGCCTCACCAGCTGACCGCTGCGTTTTCCTCAGCGGCGCTTTTGTCGGCGGCGGTAGCGTTTAGAGGTTTAGGTTAGGGGACCAGCTTTCACTCTAGTGGCCGTTTCCCATTCAGTGTGTCGACTGATAGCTGCAGAAACTTCATGTGCTGACATACTGGCAGACAGCTGATCTTCTGGCCCCTTGGACCAACTGGCATGTTGAGTAGCCTGACAAGCAGTGGACTGGCGAAATACAGTTAGGTCCATAAATATTTGGACATTGACACAATTTTCATCATTTTGTCTCTGTATACCACCACAATGGATTTGAAATGAAACAATCAAGATGTGCTTTAAGTGCAGACTTTCAGCTTTAATTTCAGGGTATTTACATCCAAATCAGGTGAACGGTGTAGGAATTACAACACATTTTATATGTGGCCCCCCCCTTTTTAAGGGACCAAAAATAATTGGACAAACTAACATAATCATAAATCTAATTGTCACTTTTAATACTTGGTTGCAAATCCTTTGCAGTCAATGACAGCCTGAAGTCTGGAACCCATAGACATCACCAGATGCTGGGTTTCGTCCCTAGTGATGCTCTGCCAGGCCTCTACTGCAACTGTCTTCAGTTCCTGCTTGTTCTTGGGGCATTTTCCCTTCAGTTTTGTCTTTAGCAAGTGAAATGCATGCTCAATTGGATTTAGGTCAGGTGATTGACTTGGCCATTGCAGAACATTCCACTTCTTTGCCTTAAAAAACTCTTTGGTTGCTTTCGCAGTATGCTTCGGGTCATTGTCCATCTGCACTGTGAAGCGCCGTCCTATGAGCATAAGCATTTGGCTGAATCTGAGCAGATAATATTGCCAGAAACACTTCAGAATTCATCCTACTGCTTTTGTCAGCAGTCACATCATCGATAAATACAAGGGAACCAGTTCCATTGGCAGCCATACATGCCCACGCCATAACACTACCTCCACCATGCTTCACTGATGAGGTGGTATGCTTTGGATCATGAGCAGTTCCTTCCCTTCTCCATACTCTTCTCTTCCCATCATTCTGGTACAAGTTGATCTTGGTCTCATCTGTCCATAGGATGTTGTTCCAGAACTGTACAGGCTCTTTTAGATGTTTTTTGGCAAACTCTAATCTGGTCTTCCTGTTTTTGAGACTCACCAATGGTTTACATCTTGTGGTGAACCCTCTGTATTTACTCTGGTGAAGTCTTCTCTTAATTTTTTACTCCTGAGCCTACCTCCTGGAGAGTGTTCTTGATCTGGCCAACTGTTGTGAAGGGGTTTTTCTTCACCAGGGAAAGAATTCTTCTGTCATCCACCACAGTTGTTTTCCGTGGTCTTCCGGGTCTTTTGGTGTTGCTGAGCTCACCAGTGCGTTCTTTCTTTTTAAGAATGTACCAAACATTGAGCCACACCTAATGTTTTTGCTATCTCTCTGATAGGTTTGTTTTGATTTTTCAGCCTAACGATGGCTTGCTTCACTGATGGTGACAGCTCTTTGGACTTCATATTGAGAGTTGACAGCAACAGATTCCAAACACAAATACCATGCTTGAAATGAACTCTAGACCTTTTATCTGCTCCTTGTCAATGAAATAACGAACTCCCATGAGGGAATAACATACACCTGGCCATGGAACAGCTGAGCAGCCAATTGTCCAATTACTTTTGGTCCCTTAAAAAGGGGGGGGGCCACATATAAAATGTATTGTAATTCCTACACCGTTCACCTGATTTGGATGTAAATACCCTGAAATTAAAGCTGAAAGTCTGCACTTAAAGCACATCTTGATTGTTTCATTTCAAATCCATTGTGGTGGTATACAGAGCCAAAATGATGAAAATTGTGTCAATGTCCAAATATTTATGGACCTAACTGTAGGTCCTGCAGTTCTGGGCCAGGCAGATGTTCTGAGGCGGACAGAAGGGCAGAGTAAGGCTCGTGAATAAGACGGTGACTCACTTTACTGGCAACAAAAGGGGTCCGGCATCAGCAACTACGTTTTTTCATCCAGGAACGTACTTGACATCAAACTCATAGGCTGCAAGCTTGGCCATCCAACGTTGCTCGCATGCGTCCAACTTGGGCTTCGTCAAAATATGCGTAAGTGGATTATTATCTGTTCAAGCCGTGAATCTGTGGCCCATTTCAAAGCAAAAAATTCAAGGCGGTGGGCTGGATAGTTGCTCTGAGCCCTATTCAAAGTCTTGCTCGCAAAGGCTATGGGGCAGGCCCGATCTTCCCCCGGCACAACCTGTGACAAAACGGCACTTAAGCCATCAGTGGAGGCATCAGTGGATAGAATAAAAGGCCTCAAAAAATCAGGGTGTGCCAGTATGACATTTCTGAGAAGGGCACTTTTAAGGTCCTGCAAGGCCTGTTCACAATTGGTTGTCCAGTCAGCAGGTGTCAGTTGTCTTGACACAGGGACTTTTTTTTTCTTGCCCCCTCTGGTCGCCCTGAACTGTTTGCTCCCAGCAACGAGGTTGAAAAGTGGCTTAACTAAAGTGGAGCAATTCTCAATGAAGCGCTGATACCACATAACTAGCCCTAAAAATGACTGTATCTTCTTTGCATCAGGAGTCATCCCATTTGCTCTCATAAGATCTGCTCTGGTTAAACTAGTGACTGCCTCCACCTTGGATGGGTCAGTAGAGATACATGACTGTTATGATAAAAAGGTATTATTTTTCATAATTGTAATCTCTAATGAAAGGTGGTACTTAGAACTATCATATACAATAGCTAAATCCCTAATTAGTATTACTGAAACACAAAAACTGAAGCACTGAACACATTCCCAGGATTGGCGCACAAAGAACACTGATTCTGTCAACCATATTGCGCAATCGACTTTTATTTTGAAGGCTCCACAGAGACATACGAGGTATTAGCATTTTCAGCTAGCTCTCAGCTACAAGGTTAACGAGCTAATTTCAGAGCCCGTCAAAGCCGAGAATTTTTTTTTGGGGGGGGGGGGGGGGGGGGGGGGGGCAGGGAGGGGGCATATGGAAGCAAATCGTTACCAAAATTCAAATGCAAATGCATTTCCAGAAATGCATTTGCATTTTAAGAATGTGGCTGCATTATTTGACTCGTAAATTAAATTAGTAATCCATCATCCTATTTGCATTTTAATTTTCTTCTTCAAGAGTGCTCAATCTTTCACTTAATTAAAATGAAAAAGAAATAGACATTTGAGATTTAATTTTCAAAACATGCCCCAGCAAATAGATACCAAAATTCAATTTGAAATGTAAAATTTGAAAATTCAAATGCATTTCCAGAAATGCATTTTCATTTTAAGAATGTGGCTGCAAAATCCTGACCACAATTCAAATTCAAATGCATTTCCAGAAATGCATTTTCAAGAACGTGGCTGCAAAATCGTGACCACAATTCAAATTCAAATGCATTTCCAGAAATGCATTTTCATTTTAAGAACGTGGCTGCAAAATCGTGACCACAATTCAAATTCGAATGCATTTCCAGAAATGCATTTTCATTTTAAGAACGTGGCTGTAAAATCGTGACCACAATTCAAATTCAAATGCATTTGCAGAAATGCAAAATGAACGAAAAAGCATTCTGAGCGGCGCAGCAGAGTAACGTCAGTAGCCGCTCTTCTTCAGCTCCCTGCTGACCGAGCTACCCATCTTGTTCGGTAGGGAGCGGTGTGCACATCTGCATTGCAATTACATTGCAAATGTGCCGGGGAATTGATTGAATTGCCGGGTCTTTAGAGGACGCATCACAGACTGAGCAACTTGATGTCAAACAATGACTAAAACAGTGGCAGAGCTACTATTAATGTGTAAATCTGTGACGGCAGAGTATGCAGCCAAGCTCTCTATGACTTGTTCTACTCGGTCACGGGCATCAGACTCAGATATATTATTAGATTCTACCTGTTCAGCTAATTCTAACAGTGTTTGCACAATTTGAGGGAGCGCCATGGTCTGTGATGCGTCCTCTAAAGCAGCGGTCCCCAACCTTTTTTGCGCCACGGACCGCTTTCATGTAAGACATATTTTCACGGACCGGCAGAACGGACTGGGAGGAAAGATAGGCCCTGGACAGCTGCGCTGCTAATGCATGTACATTCTGGGTTTGATCCTAGTTAGTGACTTCCACACCTAATGCGAGCGCGCGGAGCGCGCGAGAAAAATAGTTTAGCTGATTTGAGCGAAAAATAGTTTTTGGAGTTTTATGTAAAATAAACAGCCGTTTTTTCAATTGACCCATCTTTAAGTTTTTTAGCCTGGTTTTCCATCGTTATATTGTTACTATCTAGCTTTCGATGTGTCAGTCCCACTGTTGTGTGTGACTATAAGCTACGACAGTGACACCCGAAGTGCGTTCCTTATATCCAGTTCAGGCCTATTCCATAATTTTGTTTGATTGCTGTCACGGCAGAAAATCCCGCTTGATGTTGGAAATGGAAGCAGGGTTTTCAGTGCTTTAGTGGCGATCTCAGGATAGCCTTCATCCAAAACACCGATAGAGTCTCAAACAGGCTTCATTGAGTGGTAACTGTCACTTGTCATGTGTCAAGAGGAAGAGACGCGCATGATACCGTTCAGTAAAGCCCACAAACTTGCTAAAAAATGAGTAAACACACGTCTTTGCAGAGCTTTTTTGCACAGGGGAAAAGGCCCGCAGAGAATCAGGTAATTTTTCAGAATAAAACGTCTTTAAGACTCTGATAATCAATTAAAAGGAAATAATGTTATTAATTCTTTTTTGTGCGGCCCGGTACGAAATGACCCACGGACCGGTACCAGTCCGCGGACCGGTGGGCACCGGTTGGGGAACGCTGCTCTAAAGACCCGGCAATTCAATCAATTTCCCGGCACATTTGCAATGTAATGCAATGCAGATGTGCACACCGCCCCCTACCGAACAAGATGGATAGCTCGGTCAGCAGGGAGCTGAAGAAGAGCGGCTACTGACGTCACTCTGCTGCGCCGCTCAGAATGCTTTTTCGTTCATTTTGCATTTCTGCAAATGCATTTGAATTTGAATTGTGGTCACGATTTTACAGCCACGTTCTTAAAATGAAAATGCATTTCTGGAAATGCATTTGAATTTGAATTGTGGTCACGATTTTGCAGCCACGTTCTTGAAAATGAAAATGCATTTCTGGAAATGCATTTGAATTTGAATTGTGGTCAGGATTTTGCAGCCACATTCTTAAAATGAAAATGCATTTCTGGAAATGCATTTTCATTTTCAAATTTTACATTTCAAATTGAATTTTGGTATCTATTTGCTGGGGCATGTTTTGAAAATTAAATCTCAAATGTCTATTTCTTTTTCATTTTAATTAAGTGAAAGATTGAGCACTCTTGAAGAAGAAAATTAAAATGCAAATAGGATGATTGATTACAAATTTCATTTATGAGTCAAATAATGCAGCCACATTCTTAAAATGCAAATGCATTTCTGGAAATTTGAATTTTGGTAACGATTTGCTTCCATAGGGGCAGGACGCACAGACCTAGTTGGCTTTAGAGGGCTGTCAACGGGGCCCCTATTGGGTCAAACAAGGTGTCAATCGAAAGGGCAGAGTGTAGCGGACATTTTAAGACCATCCACTCCTAAATACCCGAACCACATCTCCTCCTATGAGCGATAGTGCAAGAGAGACTGAAATAAAAATAATTTGAGAAGGAAGAATGAAGCAACAAGATCGTGGCTATGTGTGGATATAATTCATTGTTTGGACAACTACTTGACATGGTTATATACTTTGGACCTTTGGGAATGTAAGCAGATGAGGTTTTTATGGGTTGTTACCTACCATTCCGAAGTAATGGTAGGTAAGAATAACTTTTTCCTCTGGCTTTGTTGAAATATTGGTCACCGGACAAAGACGTTGACTGTACTTGCTGTTGCGACTTGATCTTGAAATGGTTTATTTCTGTGGAAGCACAAGAATCGTAGCTTTCCAATGATGTACAACATGTGTAGCAGTCTAAAAAATATATTTATTAACATTTAGTGCGTAGTAACTGGGGAAGGAGGGGGCAGTGTTTCGGGCCCACGGGCGGGCCTGGACAAAAAAAAGGTTAAACGCAGCCTCTGGAAAATCATTTCAATCCGTTACAAAGCAAGTTCCTCACTTGGAACAAATATCACAAGGTCATCAAGATAGCAAAGCAAGCTCATGAAATTCTGGTCACCGAAGATTTTCAACATCATTCTCATGAAACTTGCAGGGCTGTTTGAGAGACTCTGAGGGAGTTTATTGTACTCATGGAGTCTGACAGGAGAGGAAAAAGCAGTGTACTTTTTATCGTCTTCATGGAGAGGAACATTATAAAAAAAAAAGAGGTGAGGTCCATTGTGCTAAAAAACACATTGCCACCTAAAGCAGCAAGACAGTCTTCTTGGTGGGGCAGTGGGTGCGCATCTTTGACTGTGTGGGCGTTCAGACACCAAAAATCTGTGCACAGCCTCAGATTGCCATTTTTCTTCCACACAAGAACCAGTGGAGATGCATATTCACTTGTAGATTTCCTAATAATCCCTCTTTCTTCCATCTCATTCAAGATAACACGAAGCTTCTGGTAATCTGCAGGAGCGACTCGTCTGTATGGCAATCTGAACGGCTTGTCCATGAAATGGATACGGTGTACAAATCCCTCACCTCACCACAGTCTAAGCTGTGCTTGGAAAAAATGTCAGAATGAGTCATGACAAGTTTGCACATTTCAGCATTACAACTGTCGGACACTTCACAAGAGTCAATATCCAGATCATTGAGGCCATGCTGTTTCAACGTGTCAGAGAACCTGGCACCTGGAACCTGTGTGTTGCTGTCAAAGCGCTGGCCATTGGACACAAGGTGGGACAGTTCATCGTCTTGCATATCTTCCAAAGCTAAACAGGCATGGACGTCTGCCACTTTCGAATTTCTTCTAAGAAAAACTGCCTTTTCTGTCGGATTCATTATTTTCAGGGGCACCCAGCCATCACCCCATAAAGGAGTCACAACACGTCCCACAAGGATGTTTCTCGGGACTGACCGTGATGTGGTCGGCTCAACTATGACAGAGCCGGGTGGGCCGCGTGAGTTTGCTGAGTTATCGAGAAGTCGGAGCAAATGTACAAATTAGCCGTTTCATCAATAAAATACGCACATTTTCTGCAACTACACTGCCCATTTCTCGTCACATTTTAATTCAGATGCTGATTTACATGTACTGTTTAGCTGAAATATGAATTGTAAAAACTTAATACGGACCAATCACAGCCAAGGGGTATCCGTAAAATGACGGACGGACGGATAGTCAGGAAAATCAGGAGGTGCACGTAGAGCTCTCCGAGGGGCTCGGAGAGGGCACGGAGAGGGCATTCCTTGACGGAGAGGGCGTTCCCTGTCTCCGTAAAAACGCAGAAGTATAA
The DNA here is from genome assembly GCF_963692335.1 of Osmerus eperlanus. Taxonomy (NCBI): domain Eukaryota; kingdom Metazoa; phylum Chordata; class Actinopteri; order Osmeriformes; family Osmeridae; genus Osmerus; species Osmerus eperlanus. The sequence goes on from NC_085024.1 coordinate 7,965,405, forward strand.
ATCGGCCTTTAAGCTTCACATCGCAATCCAATGAGCCGGCATCCGTTAATTTCCTCTCAATGTCTTCACTTATGGTGCACGCCATAGATCCAGTATCAAGCTTGGCTCTCACAGTAATTGATTCATTAATAACAACGGGGGTATAAAACAAACTATCACTTGTGAGTAGACGTGATGTATTCTGCATGATGACTGTGGCGGTGCCAGGCAAAGACTGCCTAACAGATTTAAACATGACCTTCAAGTCAACAGTGTGTTTGAGGGATGCATTAGAAAGTCCTACACTGCCCCTCTCCGAATGCAGGCTATCTAGTTTAACTGGGGGGATGGTGACGGCACATTGGCGGGAGGCAGCTGGGGAGCAGAGGGACAGGACTGTCTCAGGTGACCAGGCTGGTGACAGGCAAAGCACAGACGGTGGGTTCGGCAGTGTTCGAGGGTGGAGTGAAAGCCCTCACTACATATGCGGCATCTGTCACGGCCTCCTAGTATGTTGTGGAGCACTGAATGAGTTAGTAGCACGCAGGGAATTGACACTTTCAAGAACTTTGCTGAGCATGTCAGCCATCCTGTCTACACTAATCTGTGAAGTGGGTACAGACTCATCAAGACGGCGGGGCTGTTCTATTTTTTGTTTAACCCTTGTGCTGCCTTCGGGTCACATGACCCAAAGGTTCATAACGAACCATCGTTGTGTTTACCCAATTTTACCCAATACAAAAACAAATTAAAATAATTTTCTTTTAACCTTTGCAATGTGGGGGGTCTGAGACAGCCTAGCTGTTAAAAGAAAATGCTTCACTTTGTCTTTGTATGCGGTAAATTTGTCGCAATACGACAGTGGGTCACAATGACTGATGGGTCAGAATGACCCGAAGATAACACAAGGGTTAAAGGACTGCAATGCACAATCTGGATTGTATTCACTGTGAATCTCTTCACTGTTAAGCATGAACTCTGCATTCTGCCTGGGCAAGGAACTGACCTCAGTGCGCTTGGTCTTCATTTCACACTGATGCTCATCAATCCTTTCCTGGACCTCCTTAGCCGTCCACTGTTCAACAAGTTTACTCTTGAATAGGGCTGGGCGATATTTTTTTTAATCGATTTATCGAAGCAATGACTTCCCTCCATAAAGATATCGTAAAACATTCATTAATTTTCAATAATATCGATAAAGTTGATAGAGAATAATTAGCAGGGTTCATACACACTTTGGCAAATGGAATTCCATGACTTTTCCATGACTTTTAGCCAAAATTCCATGCTGAAAAATGTTCGGCATTTACCAACGCATTAAACAAAATTATGCATAGACTGACTATTAACATCTGTTTAATAACTGACAAATTAATGACTGTTAATACATTTCATTCTCATTCATGGAGAAAAATAGGTTGCAGCACAATGAAAAACGAAAGAAATGTATATTAATTTCAGGAAAGAAAATACCATAATACATATATATTCAACAGCATAACATATAATGTGCATAAAGAGAATTTTAGAGGAATGTCCCATGAATTCTGAGCCAATGTATGTGGTTTTTACCTCTCCACCATCCCATATTCTGACATGCATGTCCATCTGTTTTGATTGTAAGTGCTTGTGCAAGTTGTCTGGACACCTCTCGCACTGTGAGGGACTTAAAGATCCTGTAAAGTAAATTCCATGTTTTGCTTCTAAGTACATTATATGCGTGTGAAATGAGTTCCTGAAAGCATGTGCAAAGCGCTAAAACTTTGTCGCACTGAAATGGGAGTTAGACCCAAGAACAGTTTCTCTTCCGTTTTCAGATCAGGTTTTAATGGGCGGAGCCAAAAAACTACCTATCTACGTCATTTCGACCTATCTACGTCAGATCACTGAATGGCTCCTCTTGCTGTACTGTTATTGTAGCTTACAATAAAGTCTTATTATTAATACATCAGCTAGCTAGCTAGCTTCAGGATGTCTCCCACCACCCGCAACTGCATCTTCCCTGATGCAAGACCTCCAGCTGCGCTGCAACGCCATTTAAGTTCCCTATTGATAATGAAAGGAAAAATAGGTGGATAGATTTTGTGAAGAGCCACGCTCATGGAAAGCTTCGGATAAACTCCAACAGCCGCCTCTGCACTGACCATTTTACAGCGAACAGTTTTAACATGGACCAGAGACAGACGGGGTTCACCAACACACGGCTTCTCTTGCAGCGCGGAGCCGTACCGAGCATCGCCCCCCCGGCCGTTCATCCTCCGGTCGGACCTGGACCATCCACCGCCGCCAGCAGTTAATCACTCAGTTCTGTGTGCTTGTTATAATTATACTAGATAACTTTTCCAGGGTAGCCTCCCTCTGCTTTCGGGTGGGGGGACGGGTCCTCACTGTTGTTTGTGCTTACGCACCAAACGGCAGCTCAGAGTACCCACCCTTTTCGGAGTCTCTGGGGGGGGTGCTGGAAAGCGCTCCTCCCGGAGATTCCCTCGTCCTCCTGGGGGACTTCAATGCTCATGTGGGCAATGACAGTGAGACCTGGAGGGGCGTGATTGGGAGGAACGGCCCCCCCGATCTGAACCCGAGTGGTGTTTTGTTATTGGACTTCTGTGCTAGACACGGCTTGTCCATAACGAACACCATGTTCAAGCATAAGGGTGTCCATATGTGCACCTGGCACCAGGACACCCGAGGTCTCAGTTCGATGATCGACTTTGTAGTTGTGTCGTCGGACTTGGGGCCGAATGTCTTGGACACTCGGGTGAGGAGAGGGGCGGAGCTGTCAACTGATCACCACCTGGTGGCGAGTTGGCTACGATGGTGGGGGAGGACGCTGGTCAGGCCTGGCAGGCCCAAACGTAATGTGAGGGTCTGCTGGGAACGGCTGGCAGAATCCCCTGTCAGAAGGAGCTTCAACTCCCACCTCCGGGAGAGCTTCGATCATGTCTCGGGGGGAGGCGGGGACATTGAGTCCGAATGGGCCATGTTCCGGCCTCCATTGTTGAAGCGGCTGAACGGGGCTGCGGCCGCATGGCGGTCGGTGCATGTTGCGGCGGTAACCCTCGAACCCGGTGGTGGACTCCGGAGGTGAGGGATGCCGTCAAGTTGAAGGAGGCCTATCGGACTTTATTGGCTGGTAGGACTCCAGAGGCAGCTGATGTGTACCGGCAGGCCAAGCGGAACACGGCTTTGGCAGTCGCGGAGGCAAAAACCCGGGCATGGGAGGAGTTCGGCGAGGCCATGGAGAATGACTTCCGAACGGCTTTGAAAAGGTTCTGGACCACCATCCGGCGAGTTAACAGTGTATATGGTGGGGATGGTGCACTGCTGACCTCGACGGGGGACGTCTTGGATCGGTGGAAGGAATACTTCGAAGACCTCCTTAATTCCACCAACACGCTTTCCGACATACAGCTGGTAAACAACTGCCAGGGATTCAGCATTGGTCTATAACGTACATAATGAGCTTGCGCAGTGATCCTTGTTCAGGTCATGGCAGATTTTGAAATATTTTTGTTGTAAGTAAGTATTAATTAATAACAGATTTCCATGACTTTTCCATGACTTCCATATGTTTTAATGTTTCCATGACTTTTCCAGGCCTGGAAAACACAATTTTGAAATTCCACAACTTTTCCAGGTTTTCCATGACCGTAAGAACCCTGAATTAGGAACAGCAGTCCATTTAATTTCTGTGATGCAGCAGGAAGTTGCGGAGAAATGGTAGTCTACGCTCACTAAAATATACTGAGCAACTCAAGTGGAGTAGCTAATGTTAACCGCGGAAAATGAGTCTTATTGCCGAAAACAGTGGCAGCGATAACCATGGCTAGGGAGCAACTTCCAATGAAGAAATTATTGATAAAAAGGGTTCGTCTTCTTCAGTTATTTAGAAGTGGTTTGGCTTTTTGAAATCCCACAAAGAGCAGAGCAATGTTTGGCGCAAATTGTGCAGTAAACAAACAGGTGGCTACCAAGTCTGGAAATACGACAAACCTTTTTTAACACCTGAAGCAAAATCACTCGTTGGAACATGCATAAAGTGCATAGAGTTTGCGCCAAGCTATTGATAAAAGCAAGGTTTTAAAAAGCTTAAGTTACTTGACCCCAGGTACATGCTCCCTGGCCGCAAACATTTCTCTCACACCGCGCTGCCTAAACTTTATGCCAAGTGTAGGGAAAAAGTTGAGGAAGAGACATATTTTGCTACTAGCCTACTACGGACCTATGGTTTATCGTCTTAATTATCGTTATCGAATATAAAAATATAAATCTATATCGATAACTTTTTACCCATATCGCCCAGCCCTACTCTTGAACACCATGGCAAGGGACTGATCAGGGCAGTGGCGCACAAACATCATTGCTACCTCTTTGTTCACATCCTCCATTATCTTGCCCTGGCACCTCAACCACTCCCAGTAATCAAACGCACTCTCCCTATGTTTAGGTAATGTGCTGTAAAAATCTGCAAACGGCATGCACGAATATTAAATGTCACTGAAGTGCTGTTTGAGAATGGCATAAATAACTTCAGGGTGTTGATTTGAATCACGAGAGGGGTCGCTTCTGAGTGCCATCTTGACCACATCCTTAGCTCTGCCCATCAATTTACTTAGTATTTCATCCACTGTGTCTGCATTAGAAACTTTTTTCTTTTTTAGAAGTGTCCATGAGATCCACCCATTCACTCACTGTGCACTTGTCTGTGCCATCGCCCCGGAACATGGGCGGGTCTTTGACTTCAGCACCACATTAAGCTGAGACATGTCTACTGTAGTGCTCTGGGGCTGGCGGCTGTCGCCATTACCAGTGTCAGGAGAGAATGCTTGTGTGCCTACATCTCTGTCAGACATTAAACGGGCTGTGACAGTGTCACCAGTGTTTGCCTAACTCAGTGATCAAAACACCCAAGTGCTTCAGTGTGTTCTCTGTCTCAGAAGATGAACTTATAGGGGTGGACGTCAGGGGAGCTGGGAAATTATCGGAGAATAATTCACTACCTCCACATGCACCCATGTGCGTAGTATCTGTCCCAAGCACATCTATGGGGCCAGGTGGCACCGCTGACTGCCCCGGATAACGTGGCTGAGCCCTCCCACGACTTATCCCAGGAGTAAAAAACGCCCTCCCTGTACCCACAACATCAGTGGCTCTCCCAACACCCATTAAACCCCTCGCCCTCCAAACAGGGTAGTGGAAATCAGTATTATCAATCACTAAATACAAGTAAAGAGAAAACAAAAATGCATAAACAAAAATACTGTGGCCAAAAATTTAAACCAAACTCCACTTGAAATATTAAATCAAAATTTACAGTTCAAAGTTCACTGCACAATAAAACTCCAACACTACGTTCAGATTCGTGTCATAGAAAGGTGCAGTAGCGGTTAGGACCAAAACTGTACTGTACTGTTGCTAGTGGTACGTGCCAGTGGAGCTAGTGGTACGTGCCAGCGCCTCCACTGGCACATGAGTTGTTGCTAGTGGTACATACCACTGCTGCCAGTGGTACATGACAGTAAGCCTATACAGTTGCTAGTGCTATACGTACCACCGCTGCCAGTGGTACGTGACAGCGCCTCCACTGGCACATGACAGTTACTGTTCTGTTGATAGTGGTAGGCAAGTGTCTCGTGGCAGATGCATGGTCTTGCAGCTTTTGTTTACTGTCGAACTGTTTACTGGTCGATATGCTCTTGGTCGACTAAGATTTTTTTAGTCGAGCTGCCGTATGGCAGTGTGAGATCTGATTCCCGCTTGTGTCACCATTGCTGAATTAAAGAAATGTTCTACAGAAATTGCAGATTACATTATTTAAGACAATAAAAGCAATTCTAGAAATATATAATTTAAAAGAAAAGGTGTTACTGTTTTCCCTTTCGTTAATCTGCGCTTTATTTTATTTTTTGCACATGGCACGAGTGTCACCACTACTAATTAGCCCTGTATGACTATCTGTGGCGGCACCAATGTTGATCCCCAAAACACGCACGCACAAGAGGTTTATAATACAAAAACTTTATTTAAATTAATTTAAGAGGCACTGCCCAACTGTCACGGTCCATTACTGCTGTGCACACTCCCCACCGAAAAGGCACAACCAGGCCCAAGCAGCTCCCTACCCTCTGCCCCTTCTGTACTGTAGGGGTGAAGTCCACTGTACACTAAAAACACGTCACTGCAATAGTTTATAAAGGCACCCAACTTGTGGCACACCGCACGTTTAAAACAACCAGTCACATCTCCAACACCGGGAGCAAAATAACAGTTTATGGTACTCAGGGGTCCAAGGTCTGGGATGTTGCAGGGCTGGCCCCGAGTGCGAGTGGCTCGCCCACACAGTGCTGGCAACGAACGGAGTTGAAGCAGGCTACTTGACAGACAAACAAGTAATAGGCGGTTCGTTTGGTCGGCAGTGGCCCGACCGAAATCAAAGTCTCAATGTCACTACTGGCCGCTATCAGCGCTCACCCACTCTTCGAACGTCCGAAATGTCTATCCATGATGTGTGCTCCTGTGTCCATAGGTCCTCCTGGTCGTGCACAGAACAGTTAGCAAACGTCCTTCGTCCCGGCTCTCTCCGATTGTAGACAGCACGTAATCCCAAACGTCCTTAACTGCACGATCGTCGACCAGTCGCGTCCGGTCTACTCTTCTCCGTATTCCGTTCTGCCCTCTTGCCGACATGTCGGCCCTTTTCTCCTCTCTGCGGCCGCATTCCCATGCCGCTGAGGATCCAATCATGACAGGACCGGCAGCTGCGCCTATTAACCCTTGTGTTATCTTCGGGTCGTTCTGACCCATCAGTCATTGTGACCCACCGTCGTATTGCGACAACTTTACCGCATACAAAAACAAAGTGAAGCATTTTCTTTTAACCGTTGGGCTGTCTCAGACCCCCCACATTGCGAAGGTTAAAAGAAAATTATTTTTATTTGGTTTTGAATTAGGTAAAATTGGGTAAACACAACGATGGTTCGTTATGAACCTTTGGGTCATGTGACCCGAAGGCAGCACGAGGGTTAAGTAACTAGCGCTTCTCCATCCAGTCCTCCCACAGCAGTCCATACACGCGACACGAGCACAATTGGTTGCCGAACTACAAACTCTGCCATAGCCTAGTTTGTCGGTGTTATTAGTCAACATGGCAAATAAATCTGTGTTATGGCAGCATTTCATTAAAGTACATTTACATTTACAAAGTACCGGGTGACTCGAAAACTCTGCCAACAACGGTTTATTTTTCATAGTTCGACGTCAAATATGATGTAGCCTACCACCTGAAAAACGTAAGTTGGCCCAGGCCTACTTCGCTCATGCTAACGCGTTGGTTTGAAAAATGAATATGCCTATTATAAGAATCACATCCAAATCGAATGACATTATCTTCTCCGGCCAAGACAACAAAATATTTCTTTGTTGCACCGTTCCCCAATCGGTTTCTACGTAAGTTCACATGCTGCACTTTTTCAGGCAGTGATCAGCGCGCTCTGATGATTTGCATGTTAAACAAACAATATTTTTTAATGTGTAGTACATTGTAAGAGATAATACATAACCAATCAGGCATTTTGTATTATAGCGGCATTCGGTAACAACAGGACTGGTGACACGAGACTTATTATTAGTAATTATCTTATTTTATAGCGGCTGAATCTGGAATGTCGAGCAGCTACATTGAGTCAGATCGGGAACATTTTGTACATTTATGTTTGTCTAGTTGTCAATCTCCCTTCTTACGTATGTATTTCTTTCATATTATCTCTTAAAACAGTGAGGTAAAACATCACACAAAAGGGTTTGATGAAAAACATTGTGACATTTATAGAAAAAAAAGTTTCAAATTTCGATTAGTCGATTAACAGAAGTGTTTAGTCGAGTCTTGGTTGACCAAAGAGAATCTTAGTCAGGGACAGCCCTACTTTTGACGGTTTGAGAGCGTATTTACATACGCAAATCTCAAAGTAAGAAGCTGTAATTTGGTGTGCAGCAATATAAGATGTTTAAATATCGACGAGTTACTTTCTTTCATTGCTGCTGCATATCTTCTTTAAGTTCAGTCAAGAAACACACGTGATTGATTTCACCATTTATTCATACACATGACAAATGGTTTAACATTGCCGGAATGGATGTACATGGGGAAGCGCTCCCTGCCTTCACTGCAGCATGCATGACATGAGGCAGCGAGCAACAACTTAAATCCTCCATGGGGAGAACAGACAGACAACATGGGGGAGAAGGGGATGGTGGTGGGTGGCAGCAGCGCAAAACACAAAGGTAATCGAGGACGCGTGTGCGTGCATGTGTGCGACTTTATAGCACCGCCCATCAAGCTAAGCCTATGGGCTGAGAACACGGCGATGGGTGATATGGCGCGCGCTGCCCGAATGCCATGCCTGAACTTGCTTCGCTCATTTCAGTCAAGACACTCACGTGATTGATTTCACCATTTATTCATACACATGACAAATTATTTAACATTGCCGGAATGGATGTACATGGGGAAGCGCTCCCTGCCTTCACTGCAGCATGCATGATATGAGGCAGGGAGCAACAAGTTAAATCCCCAAAACACCGACACTCCGCCAGTCTATACTATGTGTAGAGCGGAGCGTCACTCCTCTTGAGCCACAGGAGGACCACATGACATCCCACTGTTACTAGTGACAAAAACAAGGTGTTTTCTGGATGCCCAGGTCGTGCTACCATTACGATGAAATCGGACATGCATGGTGAGATCACAAGACGGATAGAAAGTAGTGTAGCTAGAGGGGCATGTAGACGTATTCACCGTACCGCAGAAACCCGTGAGAAACACTGTATCGAGCAGGGTGTCGACTTAGCACGACGCACCCCTGTCTCAAAGCGGACACTACAGTAGTTTGTGCAGGAAAGGGGGGGTGTTAGGAAGACGTTTGTCTGCTTTCAGCCTGCTGCTTCCGTGCACCGCTCATGACAAAACGGATAGACGGGCTCCCCAGAAGGCTGCATGATGAAGGATCCGCACATCGAACGTACAACTGGACACCTGCCACCAATGCTTTGATGGACACGGTTGCAGCTTGCGGGACTCGAAACGGTGCACCCTGCAAAGGGCACAGCACAGAAATGTTTACAGGCAGAGGGCCCACGGTATGTATAAGAATATTGAAGCCAGGCAGGGGTTGACGGTATTCACTTGCCCTTTGACGAGGGCACAGATCGGGGAAGCGTCCCTGCAGGCTACCTGCAGCATGCAGGTACCTATTGCAATCAGCATAGCTGGCTTCATGCAGACCGTCTCACAAGCTTCTCGGTTCATCATTATTGTTACTCATTTATCTGACACATTGATTATATCTGAAACATATGTTCATCATTGTCAGTACACATTGGTATATCTTAAAGATCCTGTAAAGTAAATTCCATGTTTTGCTTCTAAGTACATTATATATGTGTGAAATGAGTTCCTGAAAGCATGTGCAAAGCGCTAAAACTTTGTCGCACTGAAATGTGGAGTTAGACCGAAGAACAGTTTCTCTTCCGTTTCAGATCAGGTTTTAATGGACAGGGCCAAAAAATGCCCTATCTACGTCATTTTGCACCATCTACGTCAGATCATTGAATGGCTCCTCCTGCTGTACTGTTATTGTAGCTTACATCAGCTAGCTAGCTAGCTTCAGGATGTCTCCCACCACCCGCAACTGCATCTTTCCTGGATGCAAGAACTCCAGCTGCGCTGCAACGCCATTTAAGTTCCCTATTGATAATGAAAGGAAAAATAGGTGGATAGATTTTGTGAAGAGCCACGCTCATGGAAAGCTTCGGATAAACTCCAACAGCCGCCACTGACCATTTCACGGCGGACAGTTTTCCGATGGACCAGAGACAGACGAGGTTCACCAACACACGGCTTCTCTTGCAGTGCGGAGCCGTACCGAGCATCGCCCCCCCGGCCGTTCATCCTCCAGTCGCACCTGGACCATCCACCGCCGCCAGCAGTTCATCACTCAGTTCTGTGTGCTTGTTATAATTATACTAGATAACTTTTCCAGAGGTATCTCTGCTATAATTAGTGCAAACCGCTAACTTGATATTAGGCTACTAGGTGTAGAATGATGGTATTTTGGTGAAATGGTAGCTAATGTGCTAGAAGTAGTTGGAGAGCTCACTGTCTGCTGTCTCTGCTGTAAATGTTTACTCCTGTGTTACAGCTCAGGGGAATATTTCATTTATATGCATCTCTATGTTTCACTCATTGAACAAATACATTCTAATTCTATACTGTTTTGTTCGGCTTGACGTAGCGTCCATTATCTGGGTCGTAGGTAGCTTACTTGAGAGAGGCGGCGACTTCCAGCGAGGGGGCCGAGCTTCAGCTCCTTCAGGCGACACGCCCCCCAGTCTCGAACAGAGAAGACTGCTGATTTTCTTACGATTTCAAAGCCTAATTTAAATACTTGTCTGTGTTTTTTTTCATTCGAATTTGGATGCGTAGTTAATAACACATTATTCTGTGTGGTGTGGTGAACTTGAAACTCGTTTTTAATTCCACTTTACAGGATCTTTAAAAGCAGCCCCATTTAAGTCCATGGAAGCTGAGTTTCAACAGGGAAATGCACTGTGACGCTATGGGAATGTATGAGAAGGAAATCAGTCAGTCGACCTGTAGCTGATTCTGAAAGAACTCGTCTTCGATATGAACGTGTTCTAACACATTTAAAATGTTAACACAATAGTAAATATTTGACCATTAATTTTTTGAAATTTTAGGATACGCTGAGCTTCCCTTGCAGTCTTAAAGAAATCGCCACTGATTGTAATGCACACACACAGCCCAGCGAACACATATATACAAACAACTCAATTGAACAATTTAATTATCAGGCTGTGGCTGCCTACTAAAAAGAACATAGGCTAGATAATCAGTGTGGGACTAGTTTAAGTCCACTCGTCTACTTTTTTAAAGGCAAAGTCACGAATCAAATCGTTGAAGTAAATTTGGCGAAGCAGGTCAAACTCGTTTGACATCACCTTCATGCAAAGCCATTGTTGTCTTGCATGCTTTGATACCGGCAATGACACGTGAGAGAACGTGGACTTCACTACGAGTGGGTAAATGCATCATAAATATGTATTATTTGTTTTCTTTTTTTTTTTTATATCCCGTGCCGGTGCCCCCTAGTGGCCGGGGCCCGGGGCAGCAACCCCTCCTGCCCAGTGCACAAACGCGGCCCTGGTCATGTACATTCTATCTTACATTTCAAAGGCTGAACACAAGATGAGTGAATACCTCAAAACAATAATGAAAGACACGAGTCAAGCCGACACAACTGACCGTGAAGAAATGAAACAGATCATGCAGGCATACTCTAAAAACAGAGAGGTCAGTGCTCAAGAGGCCGTTGCCCGCATATGCAGTTTGAAGCTTAAGATGTGTACACGAAGTGTTGTGTTCATACCGACGGATGACAATGCGCTCAAAATGAGTCTTCCGATGAGCAGTCTACATAACAAAACACCTGATTCTGAGGGGATGTGTGGATGTCGGGGTTGACAGATAAATACAAAGCCAGGCCAGAAGGCATTGAATTTGAAACCATGTGCATGGCAGAGTTTGCTTCAACCTACAGGATTATCTACTCAAGACAAAGGAACGGTAAAAATGTATTGTCCCTTCTAAATGACATGGGAGCCATTCAAAAATGAACACACAGGAAACCCGCAATCATCAGATATGCACGTTTTTCACTGCAAAAGCACCCAGAGAAGTTTTACGGCACGTTACTAAAACTGTACCTTCCCTATCGCTCAGACTTTCAGCTGAAAACGGAACGTTTGCCAAAGTATGAATCATTTTTAACTGGCGCCTCTGTGCAGCTTCCAGGAACAGAGTACCTGCAGTCTGTGTTTGATATAGTCAACATGAACAGGGCCGAGTACGAAAGGCACAACACGGCAATAGACAAGGCCATTGAGGAGTTTGAACAAAATGGACCCATTGAGGATGCGTGGACAACACTGGCTCCAGCAACAGAGTTGGTTCGGTTGGAAAGCATTGTAGAACGGGAGGAAGTACACCCTGACGAACATAACGAACAAGATGATGTTCCTGAATATAGCGCTAATGCCACAGATAGAGGAAGTAGTACCGCAGCAATGGAAGTTCCTCAAATAAACCAAGCAGTAATGCGAAAGATGTACCACAGCCTGAACCAGACACAAGCCAGTGTATTCTATACAGTCCGAGACTGGTGCACAAAACGCGTTTGTGGTCAAAATCCTGATCAGTTTTTCAACTTTGTAACGGGTGGCGCTGGCACTGGCAAATCACACCATATCAAGTGCATCCACACAGAGGCATCAAAGATACTCTGCAAACTCCCCCGAGTCCGTGAGGAAGGTGACATGTCTATGCCCACCGTTCTGTTGACTGCTTTTACTGGCACCGCAGCCTTCAACATTTCAGGCAAAACTCTGCATTCCATCCTTAAACTACCTCGATCTTTAAAGCCTCCATACCAAGGACTTGGAAATTGCTTAGAAGAAGTGAGGGCAACATTGTCAAATGCAGAGATAATCATCATTGATGAGGTGTCAATGGTTTCAAAACCTCTTTTTGCATATGTGAATTGGAGGCTACAGCAAATCAAAGGGAGCAAGAAACCTTCTGTACTAGCAGTGAGAGACTTATATCAGCTGCCACCTCTTGGAAAGGCTAAACCTTTGTGTGTATTTGAGGAGCACATCCTTGACTTCTGGCAAGACCACTTTCAGATGATCACTCTTACAGAAATTATGCGACAGAGAGAGGATGTTGCTTTTGCAGAACTGTTGAACAGAATCCGTTCTAAACAAAAGAAGGAGGCTTTATCAGTGGCAGACAAAGAACTAATTTGCCAGGCTGTGATTGACTCAACAGATTTCTCAAAGGATGTACTGCATATTTTTCCTACCAACAAGGAGGTGGACCAACACAATTCAGCCATCCTTTCTGCTCTATATACTGAAATTGTAAACATTGACGCAGAGGATTACAAAAAGGATCCACAAACAGGCCAGATGCAGAGACAAGCTTCACCATTTAAAGGTCACAAAGGAGATCTCCCTGACACACTACAAACTGCAATTGGTGTTCGTGTAATGCTCACCAGAAACATAGATGTGGAGGATGGATTGGTAAACGGCTCATTTGGCAAGATATGTAGAATAGTTACCCGTGTCCAATAAAATACCTGGGGAACATGAGAACTTGGTGTACATTGAAAGAACAGAGGAAAGATTGAGAAGAAATGGTGTGGTTCGTCGTCAGTTCTCCATGAAACTAGCATTTGCATGCACTATACACAAGGTTCAAGGGATGACAACCACGTCTGCAGTTGTGTCATGTAAGCGTATTTTTGAACCCGGTACGGCATATGTAGCACTGTTGTGGAAAAATTCTAGTGGCACTGTGTAGATTTGAATAGTCAAGAGATGGCGGTTTCAATAAATTTATTTTGCTTGTACAAATTAAGAATTAACAAAGTACTTTGTGATCAGTCATAACGAAGGAGGTGCTAGCCACAGATCGTTCGCAAGAGTGATGAAGAACAACCCTAAAACCCTGCCTTATATAAACTTGAGATCAAATGGTTCTTCTGATGGTCAATCCATCAATGTAGCAAACTCTGTGATTGGTCAGCACTGCTCCGTGACAGTTTGACTCCATACAAAGTGTCCCACAGTTCTTTGATGTGGCATCTCTCCCCAAACCAGTAGATAGTAAAGCCACAGGAGTTCACCAGTCAAATGGTCAACTGTCCTTTGTGTGGACATCTTCAAACAAGTATTTAATTAACACCACCCATGCAACAGGAAGGGTCAGAGCAGCTTGATCAGTTTATCTATCTTAAACTGCTCCCTCAGATCACAATAACAATACAATTCATCCTCCCCAGGTGTCATAAACTGCAAATGGCATCTCTACCAAATGGAGTTGATTCAACATTCATTGTATCAAGCTTCTCAACCAACTTTAAAACACACACATTATAACTGTATTCCAAATTTCCACCACAAGCACTCAGCCGAACAACCTCACTTGGTGGATTGCGCATCACTGATTTTGATGAAAAGAAAATATATGCCGATCCTGACATCTCAACCACTTTGGAGAGCATGAGAAGAGCCACGATGGACAACGTTATGCCACTTTTAAAGGATGCAAAAACAACCAGCCAGACACCAAAGCTAACCGTCATTCACCACAATACAGAGGGACTCCAAATGCATATCAATGATGTCAAGAGTCATCATGAACTGCTCCTTGCCGACGTTTTGTGTTTCACAGAAACTCACTTGTCAGGATCTGTTGTTGCAGAGAATCTCCAACTAGATGGCTATATGATGTTTAAGCGCAACAGGCATTTGTCTTACACAAACTATCAGCATTTTTCCAACAGAAATGGTGGCAGAGTAGCTATGTATGTTAAAAACCACCTCAAAGCACATGTCGTGCAATACATGCAGAGTGTAACCGACCTTGAGTTTCTTGTCCTTAAAGTGGAATCCCCTGTAAGGGCAATAATTGCAACCGTTTACAGACCCCCAGATTACAGCCTGACTCAATTCTTGCCAAATCTGCGTAACCTCTTGGACTCTATGGAGATTTTGGATCACCACCCAGTCATTGTCTGTGGAGACTTCAACGAGGACCTGTTGGCCAACACAAGCAAGCCCATCTCAGACTTGTTACATAGTAGAGGGTTCACACAGCTGATCCAATCTGCCACCACTGATAAAAATACTCTGCTCAATCACATTTTTATTTCCAGACCACAGCATTTGGTCCATTCAGGTGTTTTGCAGACCTACTACAGTTATCACAACCCTGTCTACTGTGTCATGTCCTCTAACAGTTCATAAAGGTATCAGCTGAGTTTATAGAAAAATGTAAAGTACACTTGCACTTTTGAGGTTCATGTTGTTTAATTGTAATTTGTTTAACTACATGCTCTTATGTTTCCTCCTATTGTCACTTATTTGCTTTTCACCATGTATGGTTCATGCTTTGGCTACCCGCAATGTTTTTGGGATCTCGTTTATGATCAGAATCAGAAAGGGTTTTAATCGCCATGAAAGTTTGCACAGACAAGGAATTAACTTTGGCAGAAAGGTGCATACATTAAACATATAGGAATCTTAACTTAATTATGTGGACTAACTATACTAAAGGTATATAGTCAAGCAATACTAAGGGGATTTAGAATTAAAATAAAATATACAATAAAATGAAGAATTAATGAATAAAGGAGCCATAATTTACAATATAAAAATATTAAAAATACAAAAGTACAAGATACAAATGTGTAAAGTAGTGCAAATTACAATGTGTCTCATTCTGGTACACAAACAAAATATCACTTGCCACAATCATGTTTTCTGTCTACATTCCTCCAACAGGTCTTAGAATTGTCAGGTAAGACCAACATCCACTGAGAATCATGTATTTTTGAACAATACCACATTGTTGTTAATCTGGGATCATGTAACTGTTGATGTAAAGAAAACCTAATCATCTGGTTAAAATATATTGTTGCACTGTATACATTTTGCACTGTATACATTTTTTCAATATATATATTGTTGCACAATATCCATTTTTAGGGTCATTTTAAGTGTTCACAGTATTGGATAATATTATGGGTCATATAGTTTTCCAGGTAACCATGTTCTGGTTGGCAATATTTTAACACATTTTGGCCTGTGCATTTATCAGGGTGGGTGTGGGTCAGGGTTGATAAATGCACAGGCCAAAACTCGTGTCAGCAGCTGTGTACAGCATTGTACACAGCTGCTGTACACAGCTGCTGACATTTATTGTAGCAGACATACATCAGAAAGTATGTGTTCTAGATGTCATACTTTCTGATGTACGCATATAACTACCAGCTGAAACCCCACACTTCCATTCATTTCATTTTAATTCTCTTAACATTACAGAGTGTCCTCTGTAATGTTAAGTTTCCTTTCTGATGGACAGGACACAGTCCTCCTGTGTCCTCTAATGTTAAGTTTCCTTTCTGATGGACAGGAGACACAGTCCTCCTGTGTCCTCTAATGTTAAGTTTCCTTTCTGATGGACAGGAGACACAGTCCTCCTGTGTCCTCTAATGTTAAGTTTCCTTTCTGATGGACAGGAGACACAGTCCTCCTGTGTCCTCTGTAATGTTAAGTTTCCTTTGTAATGGACAGGAGACACAGTTCTTGTGTGTCCTCTGTAATGTTAAGTTTCCTTTTGGATGGACAGAAGACACAGTCCTCCAGTAAGTAATATGTAAGGACCCGTGCCGGTCTTGGCCTGGAACACCATCTTAACTGTTCATCAACAGTGGACACATCACTGCTGGACCACAGAGACACATGTTCTCCCTGCCAGTGTCGAGGTTTCTTCACAACAGATAATAAAGTATTGTTTTCTTATTTCATTGGGTGTGCTCAAGCCTTCGGCGAGAGCACAACCTTTGTTCTCTCACATATATATTATTATTGGGTGTGCTCAAGCCTTCGGCGAGAGCACAACCTTTGTTCTCTCACATATATATTATTATTTATTTTTATTGTTTATTTTCGCCCCCCTAAAACTCAGTCAATATTTGGCCTACATACACAACGGCGGTGTCAAAAGGTTCGTCTTGGTAGCGATTGCGTTGCTTCTATTGGAATTTACGTTCCGTTGCATGGTTTGGGCTTAAGTTAAGTTTTTGTGGCGAAAAGTGAAGCTAACGGTGGCTAATTTGCTAGCCACAGTCACTGACGTTACTAACGTCACTACGTCACTAACGTCACGAAAACACGCGTGACTACCTTTGGCAGAACATTCGTTTTGCATCTGTTAACTTGGGGGATAGCTAGGCTAACTATAGCTTTACTGCAAGGCAGCTGCAGGAACGCCACAAGCAAAGAGGCCAGGGTGATAACTATTTACTCATTTTACTTTGTGATATAACACACAATTGTGATGTGTAATGTACAGTATAAGCTGATATTATTAAGGAAGTACATCTACTTTCGGAAACAGTAGTCTACTATTTCACTGAAGTATTAGCATCATGACATTAGCCTGTGTTGCCCGGGCAACACATACTACAGTGGTCTATGATGTAGCGTTATCTGTTTTCAATCGTTAAAATAAACATTCCTCACATATACATTTTCGTTGTAGGATTTATTCTGACATTAGTAAACGATTTGTTGGTGAAATTACCATTACCTGTGGTTTAAAACCAGTGTAGCTCACTGCAACGCTGTAGCTTACGCGAGACACACTACAAAAACATCTACACTACACAGCTGTTTAGGAAGTCAAACGGCGACAGAACATGTTCGGCACTCCCCTTACTTAAATCAAAAGTCTATCTAACTACTAACCTGAACTTCATTGCCACATCCTAAACGTTGTCAATCTGTTCATGAAAATTATTAATTTCATTTTAAACCGTACAACGGAACGTTAAATCCAATTCAACCAACGCAATCGCTACCAAGACGAACACAGCAGTAGTCTAGTACTGTATCGTAGTAGTACAATTTACCGGGGCAGCTTCTCCATACAGGGCTATATCGCATTTTGCGTTGTTACTGACAATGATCGCTACCAGTGAGCTTTTTATAAATGAGCGATTTTCCATTAAATAAATGTCAAGCTTATTTACGTTTTGGGGGGCATATTTTCAGTTAGCAGATGGTACTGTTTGAATCGCGATTCCATCTTCTTCTGCCGGGTAACGTCGTAGAATAATCTTCAAAGGGGGTTCTTTATTAATGAATGAATGCAATGAGTAGGATAAATGCCTGAAAATATCATGAGAAGGGAAAAACTTAAAATGACGTTTAAATCATAGAGATTAGGTCCATTTTTACACCGGTCTGCCAAATTTATTCGTTTTGTTTCAACGATGAGGCTGCCTCTTGCAGGGGAAATGAGAAGACATCTATTTCATTCTACACTTCACTCGTATTTTCAGTTGTAAATGAGCAGCAAAAAAAAATGCTTTTAAATCTGTCATCTTTATAAAAAAGCTTATTACTAAATTATTTACTGTGTCGTCTCAGTTACACTATCAGGGGTGGGAAATACTGTGATTTGCTAAAGTAGGCAAATGGCTAGTAGAACATAAAATTTCATAATAATTTCAGTAAATCAAGCAGCGCTGCAAGACCCAGTGAAATGTTGTATATCCTACAGCTAGCATTGGCTTACTCAACTTCGGTAGGCCATCCTCAGTATTTGCAAGTTAGCTAAACTTAGCATAAACTATATCTAAAATAATTTTGTAGGCATAACAATGGATTTAGTTACTAAATGTTGGTGTTAACTTTTTATTTTTTCTAAAATGGTCCTAATCTCTATGACAAGTTTTTCCCTTCTCGTGATTGTAGTATGACCCTCTGGATGCCCCGTACCTGGGGCTGTATAAATGTATCAGTGGGTTGTCATGGAAGCAGTTCAGTAAATATGCCAGCAGACTAAAGACATGCCGTTGTCCGTATCCATTTGTAATGCAAATTACCACAGTGATATCTTCAGGCATTTAGCCTACTCATTCATTCATTAATAAAGAACCCCCTTTGAAGATTATTCTAACAACAACGTTACCGGCAGTAGCTATCTCAGATGGAATCGCGATTCAAACAGTAGCCTACCATCTGGTACTGTAACTGAAATATGCCCGCAATAACGTAAATAAGCTTGACATTAAATTAGCTGCACGGTCTGTAGAGATCTTGGGAGGAAGCCACTTTTTTGTGTTTTGCTAATGCAGAATTCGGTCAAATGAAATCGATAGACGTAATGAGTGGCACATTACGTGAAATAACATTGGATTTTATTTTGTTTGAGTTTTAATAACTTGTCCAGTGGGGCAATTAGCCAAAATTAATATTCCAGACTTGCCCTACAAAAAAATACACTCGTCTCGGACAAGCCTTAATGTCGAGCCCTGTAGCTACATGGCTAGACTGTTGATACAGATCAGAAACCATCATATCTTGGACACCCAAAATCAGCAAATCTCACAGGCAAATCAATTACATATGAAGGCCTTTATATATGGCTACAAACTTCTGCCCGGCGTCTAGCTGGCTACTTGTTACTAAGTAACAACTTTGTTGCAGAGCATTCTTTCTTAGCTACAAACTTCTGCCCGGCGTCTAGCTGGCTAATTGTTACTCAGTAACAACTTTGTTGCAGGAGCATTCTTTGTACATTGCGAGCTAACAGTGTCCGGTAGGCTACTTCGCTATAAATAATGATGTCGCTATAAATAATGATGTTAAACCGAGACCACTCAGCCCTAAAAGAAAATGTAAGGTAAAAGAAACTAAAGAAAGGTTTGATGTTAGGCTACTTTGAAAATTATAAATAAAATAGGCTAATGTAATAATAAAACTGCTAAATCATTCTCTAACTATAGGCTCCTCTATATCTTGCATAATGAAACATAACGTTTTTTAAGAAGCCTAATCAAAAAGCCTGCGCTTGCCCTCATTGGGTGTGCTTTGCCTTCGGCAAGGGCACAACCTTTGTTCTCTCACATATATATTATTATTCTTTTTATTCTTTTTGCCCCCCTAAAATTCAGTCAATATTTGGCCTACATAGACAACCTAGGTGTCAAAAGTTTCGTCTTGGTAGCGATTGAGTTGCTTCTATTGGGATTTACGTTCCGTTGCATGGTTTAAGTGGAAATTAAGTTTTTGTGGCGAAAAGTGAAGCTAACGGTGGCTAACTTGCTAGCCACAGTCAATGACGCTACTTACGTCACTAACGTCACGAAAACTCGCGTGACTACCTCTAGCAGAACATTAGTTTAGCAGCTTGTTAACTTCTGGGAGATAGCTAAGCTAACTGCTTTACTGCAAGGCAGCTGCAGAAACGCCACAAGCAAAGAGGCCAGGGTGATAAGTATTTACTAATTTTACATTGTGATATGACACACAATTGTGACGTGTAATGTACAATATAAGCTGATTTTATTAAGGAAGTACATCTACTTTCGGAAACAGTAGTCTACTATGTCACTGAAGTATTAGCATCATGACATTAGCCTCTGTTGCCCGGGCAACACATACTACAGTGGTCTATGATGCATCTGTTTTCAATCGTTAAAATAAACATTCCTCACAAATACATTTTCGTTGTAGGATTTATTATGACATTACATTACAAGTAAACGATTTGTGGGTGAAATTATCATTACCTGTGGTTTCAATCCAGTGTATCACTGCAACGCTGTAGCCTACGCGACACACTACAAAAACATCTAGCTTACACAACTGTAGGAAGTCAAACGGCGACAGAACATGTTCGGCACTCCCCTTACTTAAATCAAAAGTCTATCTAACTACTAACCTGAACTTCATTGCCACAGCCTAAACTTTGTCAATCTGTTCATGAAAATAATTAATTTCAGCCTAAACCGTACAACGGAACGTTAAATCCAATTCAACCAACGCCATCGCTACCAAGACGAACACAGCAGTAGTCTAGTACTGTTCCGTAGTAGTACAATTTACCGGGCAGCTTCTCCACACAGGGCTATATCGCATTTTGCGTTGTTACTGACAATGATCGCTACCAGTGAGCTTTTTATGAATGAGCGATTTTCCACTAAATAAATGTCAAGCTTATTTACGTTTTGGGGGGCATATTTTCAGTTAGTAGATGGTACTGTTTGAATCGCGATTCCATCTTCTACTGACGGGTAACGTCGTAGAATAATATTCAAAGGGGGTTCTTTATTAATGAATGAATGCAATGAGTAGGCTAAATGCCTGAAAATATCATGAGAAGGGAAAAACTTAAAATGACGTTTAAGTCATAGAGATTAGGTCAATTTTTACACCGGTCTGCCCAATTTATTCGTTTTGATTCAGCTATGAGGCTGCCTCTTGCAGGGGAAATGAGAAGACATCTATTTCATTCTACACTTCACTCGTATTTTGAGTTGTAAATGATCAGCCCAAAAAATTCTTTTAAATCTTTGTAATCTTTATAAATAATAAGTATGCATTTTTATATAAAATATACAGAAATATCAGTTGTAAAAATGTCATTAGAGAACGGACCCCTGTGGAACCGACGCAAGCAAGCACACCCTACAATTTCCCCAGAAATTGTACCCTCTCTAGTTCCCCTTCTAATGCTCGTGCATAAGCTATTTTACTATCTACCACATACTGTCTATTTTCCTTGTCAACCATAGAAAACTAACACTATCTTTATAAATATATCATAGTCCCATGGCTCCAGAAAGTAATGGCATTGCATTTGACTGTAAAGTCTGTCAGATGATGGACAGCTGCACCTCTGTACACCAACAGCTGCACCTCTAGTCATCCGTCCGTCAAACTCCTGAAGTTTCCAGACGACACCACCCTCATTGGGCTCATCTCTGGTGGAGACGAGTATGATTATAGGTGGGAAGCGGCCAACCTGGTGACCTGGTGCAGCCAGAACAACCTAGAGCTCAATGGACCTCATTCACCAAATGTTCTTACGAACACATTTGTTCTCAAACCCCACTTACGCAGTTTTCACAAAGATTCTGGCATTCACCAATGTTTTCTTATTTCTTAAGAACAGAATTTACGCACACCCAAGAGCACTCTTACGCACAATTGAGAGCTGACATGTTTGCGCAAAATAAATTGTTATCGTCCGTTCTAATTTAAAATTGAATATTTCTCTCCTTTATAATTTTCCAAGTAATAATTTTTATTATTTTACACATTCTTTTTGTTTGTTTTAATAAATACACACTACACTTACACTTCTGCTCATTTGTAAAGCACTTTGAATTTCCATTGCGTATGAATTGTGCTAGGCCTATATAAATACAGTATTTTACAATCGCTATGACAATTTTTTCAATACTTTTAACAAGTTTCCTAAACTCTTGACACAGTTAGCACAACATCCGTCTGTATTGGCTATACCATTAACACATTTCTTGGAGCTTTCACACAAAATGCATAGAAAAACACAAATGTTAAATGCCTGAACTTCTTTTACACACAAGCTCAACCAAGACCAAAACTATCCATTTTTACTGCCCAATTTACCAATGCTTTCACACTGTATGTCGGAACAGATAACATCATGTTCAAAACCTAACTTATTGGCTAAAGTCAAAGTGAACAGCTGTTCATATTGTAAATTGAAATACAAACATATCCCCTGTATTTTATTCCATTGCTACTGAGAAACAGCTGGTTGAAGTTATGCAAATACTGTAAATCACAGCTGATTCCCAACTCGGAAACACTAAGTACCAGGACAAGGGAGAGGAGTGGGGAGAGGGAGAGGAGTTAGAATGTGTGGTGGTGCTCATAGAAGGGCCAGAGCTAGGGTAATACTGCAAATGAAAGCTATATTGCATTTTTCTTGCAGTAATGTCCTGTTGCAAAGGAAGCCTTTACTGCAGCAATTATGTTTCTGTCTTTTTTTCAATGCAGTAATGCAGTAATGCATTTACTAAATCCAACAAAACAAAAATGTAAAGAGGCTTCAAAAGAAACTGCATTGCAAAACACAATCTATGATCCATATACTGTGAGACCTGACACATATACTGTATAATAGAATGCAGTTTCTGTAATTTCATCAGATGTTAGTGTTTTTTTATGACATGTGCTATGATTGATGAAATGTTCCTGTTGAAAGAGAACGTGTGTTAGTGTTTTGGTAGACATGGTGTATTGTTTAGTGTATTTTTGTGTTATGAAAATGAGCGTTTGAGTTTAGTTTACAATGTGTGATTTTGAACATGAAATTAACAGTTTTGCCAATTGTGTGTGGTAGGTGTGTTGGTGCATTAAGAGTTAAGGAAACTTGTTAGATGTATTGAAAAGATTGTCATAGTGATTGTAAAAAAACTGTAAACTAGCCTTGCTTTGCCTTCAATTCAAATCAATTATGTTAACAGGGAACGTTGCCATCCAATAATAAGTGACTTATCATTGTATTTATAGGCCCAAAGTAGGCTTATTCCACACACTAGGACTACACCACACAATGGCGTATTTATTGCTGCTGCAAAATTTTGCAGATCGTTCCCTGAGGAGGGAACACATCTTCCTTGACCATACCGATTTATTTGCAGAGAGCGACAAGTAGGCTACCTGTTGGAACGCTTTAGGCTACCAAGAGCAGTCCTCATCAGTAAGTCAACTGATTTCTATGTTTTTTTGCTTAAGAATTCAGATTAAAATTAAACCATTTATTTTTCACTTCATCAGTTCTGCGCCCTTCTCCAGATACAGCGTTCACTGCATGAGTAATTGCATTCCATGCATCGGTTTTATTTACTAAAGTTTTTCTGTCTTTTGTCGAGGCCTCCACCGTCTTTACCACGTCTTTTTGACATTTCTCTGAGTGTGCACACGGCCCTGCCATCTCATACCCTTTTATGGAAATTAACGGGGCGTTTACCTATGCTAAATAGGAGCAACGGGGCACAAGCTTTCAACTTACGACATATTGGGATTCATCATTCTAAGATCAAACCTGCAAACAATTCTGCTGTTTAGGAACACGTCATGAATCACACGTAGACTTTTCTTAGGAACTTTCTTAAGAACAAATGTAAGAAATAACTTAGGAAGATATTGGTGAATGAGGCCCAATGCTCTTAAGACAGTGGTGATGGTTGTGGACTTCAGGAAGAATACAGCCCTACTCACCCCCATCACCCTGTGTGACTCCCCAGTCAACACTGTGGAGTCCTTCCGCTTCCTTGGCACTATCCTCTCCCAGGACCTCAAGTGGGAACTGAACACCAGCTCCTTCACCAAGAAAGCACAACAGAGGATGTACTTCCTACGGCAGCTGAAGAAATGCCAAGGACAAGTGCAGGCTGCAGCGTATCATCCGCACTGCTGAGAAGGTGATTGGCTGCAATCTGCCTGCCCTCGAGGACCCTGAGGCGAGCAAGGAAGATTGTGGCTGACTCCTCCCACCCTGGTCACTCCCTGTTTCAGTCACTCCCCTCCGGCAGAAGGCTGCGGTCCATCGGGACCAATACCACACGCCACATGCCCTTCCGCTGTTGGCCTCTTCAACAAGGCCAAGGGTTCACACTGACTTAGTATTGCTAGTTATGTACCCTTAGTATAGTTAGTCCTCATATTAAAATTTTAGATTCCTATATGTTTAACCCTCGTGCTGCCTTCGGGTCACATGACCCAAAGGTTCATAACGAACCATCGTTGTGTTTACCCAATTTTACCCAATACAAAAACAAATACAAATAATTTTCTTTTAACCATTCCAATGTGGGGGGTCTGAGACAGCCCGACAGTTAAAAGAAAATGCTTCACTTTGTTTTTGTATGAGGTAAATTTGTCGCAATACGACGGTGGGTCACAATGACTGATGGGTCAGAATGACCCGAAGATAACACAAGGGTTAATGTTTGCACCTTCCTGCCAAAGCAAATTCCTTTGCAAACTTTCATGGCGAATAAAACCCATTCTGATGGTCACCCTAAATGATTTGGCGTCTGTCATAAGTTACTGTTTGAAATCCAAGCTTACCCTAGCCCAAAAAACATCTGAACAAAATCTCTAGTTTATATTTTTATATATAAATTAAGGTTGTATACATTGGCAATAAAGAAAAAATACAAAAAACAAATCCATCTTTCACGTGAAAATGTACACAACGTATTCAATAACTTACAAATGCTTATTTGCATAAAAATAGAGCTCTTTACAAAATATTTTTGATACAGACATATACACTGGCTCTGAATTGTTTCAAACCAAATGACTATTTAATTAAAACATTTAAAGCTTTCTAAACTGACTGACTTAAGCCTGATTTTTCATCTATTGACAAGATGGTTTTGTCGTCAATAAGAAAGGTGAAATTACAAAATATATTACATATTAATAACACAAGACATTTGCCAAATAGAATGCCATCAAATATCAAAACTGTATAAATGTACAAAATGTCACTACAATGATTGGATAAACCTAGTGATACAAACAGCAGCAATGTTATTTCATATTATTTTTGGCAGCCATGCACAGGTATGAAAGTATGAGCTTCTATTAAATGTCTCTTCTTCCAGATAACAAAGTCTGACATCAAATACAAGAAATCCTCAAAACACTTTAGATTCTTCACGTTGTTGTTTTGACTGATGAAATAATAATGATGTCTTTACTTAATCTTGCCCCACGTATTCAAGGCACTGCAATGATACTTGATTTTACAATCAGTGCTCATTACTCCATATACACTCACAGAGACTGAAATAATATAACACTTACTAATGGGACACTGCTCTTTGAAAGTGTGCACATTCTTTATATACAGGAATGTTGATGTGGAAGCCTATGGCCCATTAGACATAAACAGCCATGTACATCAGTGGATGCCGACTGAAAAACACACATCAACACAAAAACTCTGGCACTCATTAGTTACATGCCACCAAACCCTAAGGTCTCAACTAATCAAAAACTTCAGATAACTTTTGATTAATCTTAAACAACTGATCTCACTCAAATTTGCAGTCACTTGGCAAAACCATCTCAAGTATAATTTGCCATATAGGTACTATGGTACTGTGAGGGTATCTAAATTTCTTGCCTCCTCATCTCCTCTTACTCCTCTTTGATTACAAAAATGAGCTTCACAGATTACTTTGATTGAAGCACAGTTGAGAGCTGTGAACTTCAGAATTATACTATTTATTAGAACCAATGTACAGAATATAGGCATAGGGACCATACACTTTGTACCAGTGGGAATAAAGGTTACATTTGGTTTGGCTGTGAAATACATTTCCATCTGTAAAAGCAGTTCAGAGCATAAATATACTCAATTTACAAATACACCAGAGGATATTAATAAACACACTCACAGAGTGTAAGAGCAGTAGCTATAAAAACAATTCACCAACACCAATCTCGTGAAGATCTAAACTCATACACACTGGCGCAAACACACATGTACAGACACGCATACACAAACGCACAACTACAGTGTCTATTCCTGAAGTGTGCTTTGAATTTCTGAGGATGCGGTCCTTCAGAAACGTGCCGATACTAATGTCTTCATCCAGAATAAAAGCATGTGAGGCCAAACATCAGACCATGGTGCAGACAGTGTTGAGGTTGGGATCGAAACGGACAACTTTCCCCTCAGTTGCTTTTGCGTTGGTGTTGTACATAGGGTTTTCAAAGGTGGCTTGGCCATTGTTGTTTTCATGGACCGAGCAGCCTGTGTATTGAGTCTTATCTGTTTTCCTGAAAATGCAAACCACACAAGGGCCATCAGTCAGACAATCATGTGAAATTAGAGGTGTTAAGTTTTGACAATAGTATTGCTTTGAAAGTCACAAGCCTGTATGGCTAACTTTTCATACTTCTCTCATGTACGGCTACTGTAATGATCAACCGTTATTTCCTAATTAATAATAATAAAATAAAAATATTAGTGACAACTAATGAAATAACGATGACATTTTAATATACCGTAATTTTTGGACTATAAGCCGCGCCTTTTTTCCCCATTTTTCGACCCTGCGGCTTATATAACGGTGCGGCTAATCTATGGATTTTTACAGCTAACGGCCACTAAGATATTAGTACATTTTCGCTTTAAAAAAATATAAATATTCAAAGATGTGCCCACTTTTTCAAGGTTTTTCAAAAATAGCCAAAGTTAAGTGGTTAAATGATTGTGACGCTATTAACAAATTTTTCTGGGGAACCCCTAGCACTCCCTCAAGGACCACTGGTTGAAAACCACTGCTGTAGATCACTGCCGGTATGTGCGCACCGTTTAAGTTTGAAAGTTGAAAAGTTTGTGTCTGAAACGCTATGTGATACAGTACAGTTTACACAGCACAGTATATGTTCTGTAGCTACTATTGCACTAAATGGTAACACTCAGTGTGCGAAATACTCGTGGGGGGGACCCCCCGAATACAATATTCGGGGGGGTCCCCATCTCTCGATTGTTGCGCAATACCGATATAAATTTGCTCAATATGCAGTAGGCAGGGACGGACTGGGAGTAAAAATAGGCCTTGGACTTTGATCCAGACCGGCCCACCAGAACAGGCCCTGTATATGCCACCAAAGTGCCCTGCTAATGCATGCACATTCTGGGTTTGATGTGATGCTAGTAGGGAGTTCTACAGTTAATGCGAGCGCGCATGGCGCGCGAGCAAATTTTTTTGGCTGATTTGAGCGAAAAATTGTTTTTGGAGCTTTATGTAAAATAAACATGGCGCTACCGATGGTCAGTCCGCTACTGGCAGTAGATATAACATTACAGTAACTATTTTATGGATGCAAGCCAAGACAATCAGTCTATAGCCTACATGACAACACACACACACACAAACTTAACCATTTTTGATAATCCGATATGCTATTATTCTAGTATTCTACTATTATTCTATATGGTAGGCTAGTATTCGTAAAGCAACACTGACATAAGAGGTTGCATTGGCTAAAGTTGTTTGTATGCACGTTGTTTTATAACAAGTGCATTGTCATTCGGTGCCTCTTCATCTCTGAGTGCCACCTTTTTGGATGTGAACCCAAAGTGTGTGAATGATACACTCTGGTTAGCTTTCGCTTGCTAGCCATTGACTTCTCAACGTTTCTGTTTGGCGCACAGGACTGGCTGGCTCCGCTTGGCCAAAAAAATGGTGAATAAATGTTTTGATTTCTGAATACTGAACATGGTGAGCTTAAAAACATTTTTGTGACCATTAGTGACAATATTTTTTTTATTTATTTAGAAAAAAATTGAGACCGCCTTCAAATTTTGCTTTTGAGGCTTTCAGGGGGGCTCATGGGTTAATCGGGGGGGGGTCGAGCCCCCCCAGACCCCCCCGTATTTTGCACACTGGTAACACTTGAATACGTTATACAAATATGCAACTTGTTTGTTGAAATGTTAATAAATGGGAGCTTCCTCAAGCAGCCATCTCTTTCCCGACAATCCCCTCTGTGCACGAACCCTTACATATGGTAATTAACCTTTTCATGTTCCTGTTAAATTTGCCTGAAAACGCCTAAACAGCATACCCAAAGTAAATTGGAAGCTGTTCTTGAACCATTTGGAGTACATGCATGTAAATGATCTCTTTTGAAAGCTGACACTCTGAAGTTATGTCCCCTGTTGTCAGGACCCCTGTCAGTCCTTCTAGTGTTGAGTAATAGAAGCTTGAACACAAGGAAAGTGAAAATTTCTATTTCCGCCTAGATTTTGTTTTGAAAACAGAGGCCTGAAGAGGCCTAGAGGTGGTAGGTATTATCTGGAAGACTAAATTGGACCACAGGTTGAAGCCTTACCCAATTCAAATCAAAAGTCAAACATAATACCACAATATATTCATATTTGACACATGTTTTTATAAGAGTACATCCAGGAATTTTCTAAAAGGGTCTTTTGGAGACTCCAAAATGACCCTTTGTAACCAAGGTCAAGGTCAAATAAAAAGGTATTATTTTTCATAATTGTTATCTCTGGCCCATCTCTGGTACTTAGAAATATCATATATAATAGCTAAATCCCTAATTAGTAATACTGAAACACAAAAACTGAAGCATGAACACATTGGAGTGCTTTATCTGATTCCAAGGATTGGCGCACAAAGAACACTGATTCTGTCAACCATATTGCGCAATCGACTGTTATTTTGAAGGCTCCACAGACGCATACAAATGAGGTATTGGCATTTTCAGCTAGCTGTCAGCTACAAGGCTAACGAGCTAATTTCAGAGCCAGTCGAAGCCAGTTCGAGAAATTTGTTTAGAACGAGTGTGGGGGGGGGGGGGCGGGGGGGGGCAGGACGCACAGACCTAGTTGGCTTTAGAGGGCTGTCAACGGGGCATGGAAGCTCCTATTGGGTCGAACAAGGTGTCAATCAAAAGGGGAGGGTTCAACGGACATTTTGAGACCTTCATTTTGTAAATACTCCGTTGATAAATCGGAGAAAATAACACTTTTATGTGAACAAGTTGTTTCTTCCTTCGGCTAACTTGCATAATGAAACAAAGGATAATGGCTATTCATGAACGTAAAACATTGTATTTGGACGAATTACTTTACATGGTTAGATACTTTGAACCCTTGGGACTTACGCAGATCAAGTTTTGATGGCATGATTTGCACACCTGGACCTATTTGAACAACTTAGGGTGAGTACAACTTTTTTCTTTGGCATTGTTGAAGGAATGTTCACCGGAAAAAGACGTTGACTTTGCTTGCTATTGCGACTTGATCTTGAATTGGTTTATTTCAATGGAAGCACAAGAATCGTAGCTTTCCAACGATGTATAACATGTGTAGCGTCTAAAAAATATATTTTTTAGAATTTAGTGCGTCCTAACTGAGGAAGGGGGAGGCAGCATTTTTGTCTCGCGGGCGAAACAGGAGCGTAAACAGGTTAAACATTAAAACACCTGCGGCTTATAGTCCAGTGCGGCTTATATATGTACACATCATTCAATTTAGCTGCTGCGGCTTATATTCAGGTGCCCCTTATAGTCCGAAAATTACGGTATATAATTTAATTTGATACCTTTTACTTTAAGAAACAATGTAAAACTAATTGTGAAGACACGAGCGGTCACATGACACCTGATGGTCAATTTAAAAAAACATGTAACATATGAAATCACATGTGACCTCCATACCTCTGCTTGTACAGATAGAAGGCCAGGCCGGCCAAGATGAGGGCAAAGAAAGGCACCAGAATCGCAACGGCAACAGAAATACTGTTGGTGCCATGAGGGGTGTCAGGAGTGGTGGCATTCTCCTTAACAGTCATACCTGGCAAAAAAAATAAGACGACATCGTCGCAAACTCATTTTTGATTATCGATCAAAGTGTCAAAATGAACTAGTGTATAAGATGCTATGGCCACCAAGCAATTCGGTAACCCACACAGCATCTTGTACTGAGAATGTGGTGGCAGTTTTGATGAGGATGGCCATGCTGATGATAAGGATGACTATGACAATGATGATGTACAACAATAGGGGTGCTGATTTCAATGACCAATGTGATCACTTGGAGTGACAGTAATTAGTGCTAAAACCTAGTCTCTGCAGTCCAAACGAGCCGTAGTCTTTGCCTTGAATGAAGCCTTGAAACACATAACTGCCACCATCGTGTTCAGTGGAAACCTTAAATAAGAACATAAAGACAACACAAAGTTCTTTCAGAAACATATTTGGCTCAAACGATGCTCAAATGACGTCAGACACACTGTTGCAGAAGAAAAGCTATCTATGGAGCATGGCGACTAAACAGAGCCACATAATCAACGTTTAGTGTCATTTTGAAGGAAATGTTAAAAGTTGTTGAGTGATGAGGCAGAACTGTATTGCACTTACAAAGCCATCCATGGCCCAGGTCTCGTCGGTGATCCTGCTGAAGGTGGTGTGGGCCAGAGCCCTCATGTTGTACAGCACCAGCATCAGACGAGCTTCCTGGTTCTTATACACTCCTGCAGAGGAGAGAGTTTAATTTATACAGTCCATGACAACCTCAAAGACATTTTTAAGGGGGGGTCAGATGGCTGAGTGGTTAGGGAGTCGGCAGGTTGTTGGTTCGATTCCCGGGCTTGCAAAATGACATTGTGTCCTTGGGCAAGGCACTTCACCCTACTTGCCTCGGGGAGAATGTCCCTGTACTTACTGTAAGTCGCTCTGGATAAGAGCGTCTGCTAAATGACTAAATGTAAATGTAATGTAATGTTAATCAAATAGTCATGGACGAGAACATACAGAAATAGATTTTGAGTTTGATTAAACCAACCTGACAATTGAAAAACAGGAAGGGGGAAAAGTGATTGAGATAACTCACCTGAGAGCAGGAACTCCATGCTGCTGTCAGTCAGAGTCACGTTGACTTTTCCTGTGGTCATGTTGAATCTGGTGATTGTCAAAGTCATCGGCTGCTTCTGGCCCTTGTAGTGATAGGAGCCTTTCCAGATGAAATTGGGAGCGAAGACATCATCAGGGACTGCAGAAACAAGAAATCCATACGGTTAGACTTCTGACACCACGTAGTAGCAACGAGTTAGGTTCCAGAGTGATTTCCAGCACATAATCATGTTTTTTTGCTGTCATATTTTCCTTAAGTATTCCCATCTGGCTGACATCTCTGATGTCTGTCTGGTGGAGTTCACAGATGTTCACAAATTGAAAGACTTAACATGTTTTCATGTCTTGAAAGTTGTACACGCCTATAATTATAAATTGAGTTCTGTACTGTTAAGTACACAGAAGATTGGCATACTAAAAGGTGTCATACAAGTGAACGTGAACACAGTGTTGCTGTTGTATTCCTCCCATCACCTTTGGTGCAAGAATTATGTTGAATAATGGGTCAAGTCTACATTTGTATTAGTTTTAGTTTTTACATTTGCAGTTCGTACAGAAGGATAGAAACAACATGTTTCTATCAGGATGTTCTTCTTTAAGGAACAAACGTGTGGAACCTCAGCCACCACTCCTCTCGTCTTACCATTTATTTTTGGACTTGGTGTCCCCGGAAGTGGTTTAGTAGTTTTCTCAGTCAATTTGGAGCCTACTAAAGAGACATAAATATGTATGTCACAAATCAGCATCCACACACAGCACAATGAGACACCCTAAGAATGTTCGAAAAATAAACACTGCTTGACTATAACATTTTGCCAACATAGCACATGCCCTTCATTTTGCATTCCGCTAACTCACAAGGATCTCTTGCCACGTAGATTTTTATGGTGACCATTAGCTAGTCACCTAGTGGGGGTAGGGTTGATGTTGTAAGTGTCCATTGCAAGGGACGCAAACATGCACACACATGCGCAAGGTCTATGCAAGGGAGCCAATGAAAGGAGAGCCATGTGACAGTTGTATGAACCAATGTCTGTGAAGAGCGGTTTCGTTTACAGTCTTTCTCAATTACTAAAACACTAAAACCCATTGGCTGAACAAAGTTCTCAGTTGCCTGAACTCATGTAGCTAATTGTGCTTGTCTGTTGTCAATACTTTAAACCATTTCACATGGTAAAACACAATTTGCAGATCTCACTTAGACTTTTCAGCAAAACTCTAAACACATTCTCATTCTCAAAACACATTCTGCACTCTAATGCCATACTGGTAAACACAAATGGCAACAATCAAATACAAATAGAGAAAACATGTCATTGACAAAACACAACCGCTCAAAATTGATTTCACTTGTTTCAAATGATGTGGGAAAATATTGCTTGTGATGTCGACGAAGTGCTCTGGCCTGACCCAGCCCAAAGACAAGAAGAAGCACATTGATCACATGTTTACTCCTTTGATTTTTGTCCCTTTTACAGTTTTTCACAATTGCTAAAACACATTCTTGAAACAGTCACCCATTTTCTCAAAACTGTAAACACAAAACCTCATCTTCAAGCACTATTTACAAAACCTCTGAATCTTGCAAAATGAAACTTTCGCCTCAAAACAGTTTTACCTGTGCTCAAAATCAAGCTTTCGCCTCAAAACAGATTTACCTGTGCTCAAAATCAAACACTGCTTTCAAATCATAAACAAAATGATCAAAATGATATACACTATCAAGCAGTCAGTAAACAATACACAAAAAAATTGAAAACACCTTGTTCAAAACATATAGTTGTCAAGGAACATTTTTACGTAACCTCAAAACCAATTTCACATTTATCCGTCATTGTCTTTTGATGAACGACAACATGTTCTATCATAGTAGCTCAAAATGTATCAGTAATTACTACTCTGCTTTGCTCTTTGCAATTTTTTTTGTTCTTTCTCCTCCTTGTACCCCTATACAGTACTGTACCCTGCATCTCACTACTCACTCTTGTTCTTTGTTGATATGAACCTGCAACCAGTCAAAATCTATTGAGCAGTCAGTACTGTTACTGTAACAAATGGAAAGCACAATGTTCAGGGCCATACAATTTGTTCATTGTACAGTATACAGCCTACAATGCACTGTACTACAGTATGAACGAAAATGTTTTGAGAATAAACATGTTCTTCTCCCTGAGAACTATATGTTTTGAACAATGTGTTTTCTATTTTTTGGTGTATTGTTTACTGACTGCTTGATAGTGTATATCATTTTGATCACTTTGTTTATGATTTGAGAGCAGTGTTTGATTTTGAGCTCAGGTAAATCTGTTTTGAGGCAAAAGTTTGATTTTGAGCACAGGTAAAACAGTTTTGAGGCTAAAGTTTCATTTTGCAAGAGGATTCAGAGGTTTTGTAAATAGTGCCTGAAGATGAGATTTTGTGTTTACAGTTTTGAGAAAATGGGTGACTGTTTCAAGAAATGTGCTTTAGCAATCGTGAAAAACTGTAAATAGTTAGCTTTTTAACAACATGCTAGTGGACAAACTTTGTATCACCATGGCGTGTGATGTTTTTGTCTCCTTGTGGGCCGGCCGCAAGCAATAAAGCTTTCTTAACTTCTTCACCGACTGACTGTGCAATACTTGATAGATTAATATTTCTGACACCAGGGCTTCCAAGTCATCTTTGCAAGATCACTGAAGTAACATTAATGCAGACATCATACATCAATGACATCTTGGCAAAGAAGTTTCCAGAGCAACTCAAAATTATTTGAGTTGAGATAACAACCTACATTTGAACATAACCAATATATAGCTACGGGTTTACATTAAGTTTGAGAACAGTTCTACTGGAAAAACACAAATGTAAAACACATGGAATTCATCTTTTTTTGTGTCAGCACATTTCTCAGTGATCACAAGTCTCTCTAGGATCAATCTAATCGTATGAGAGCAGAAAGAGGCGTGTGTGTAAATACCTCGGCACACAGGGACCCTGCCGGTCCAGCTGCCGTCAGAACGACAGACACGATGCTCAGAGCCTCCAGATAGGATGTAGCCGGGCTGGCAGCTGTAGACCAGGGTGTAGCCATAGCTCGGCAAGTCCAGACCAACCATATCAGCATTGGCTGGGTTCTTTGGCTGCTTGCAGGAGTGAGCTGCATACACACACATACACACACCACAGACATGTACACACACACACACACACACACACACACATCAAACACTTGCATACCAGTTGATATTCACTGGGACATTTGAAAGCATTGTTGTCGAAGCCTTTAGCATTATCCTTCCAAGCAATTATGACTGTGAAACTAGAAACTGGAAACTAATAGCTCAAGTTCACAGAGTTCACAAAATGATGTAAGTATGTATATTATCCATCTTCATGTACCATGTCGATAATCAGTTCATTTCAAACCAAAAACATGCAAATGGGGAGTCAGGTGGCTGAGCGGTGAGGGAAGCGGGCTAGTAATCTGAAGGTTGCCAGTTCGATTCCCCGGCTGTGCCAAAATGACGTTGTGTCCTTGGGCAAGGCACTTCACCCTACTTGCCTCGGGGAGAATGTCCCTGTACTTACTGTAAGTCGCTCTGGATAAGAGCGTCTTGCTAAATGACTAAATGTAATGTAAATGTAAATACACTGTTAAAAAAAGCCTGTGATAGAAGAACTGAAAAAGGGTACATTACCAATGGAATACAAATATAAAAGAGACAGCATATTTTTGCTAGTGACTGATTGAATGAGTGGCCAGCTGTCAAATATGAGACAGCTATCTGTGAGTCATGGCATCAAATTGGCCCTTCATGGCGTTGACATTAACTGTGATTGGGTGTGGATGGAAGCAATGAAAAGCCAATGTCTGTGCTTCATCAAAGAGGAGTGCTGTGGAGAAACAGGGACAGCATCACAGAGAGAGCACCAATGGTGGTGCGGAAAGGCTGGCTGCATCATCGTATTTTGCAGAGATTCAGCTAGCTAGCATGTGCCTATGCACACATAATAATAATAATACATTGTATTTGTAATGCATTTTTCTTGCAATCAAAGCTCTTCAGTACATTATGATCACAGTCTTACAACATAATATATAATAACAAAAACAACAATCACAATCAAATTAACAATTAAAAACCCTGTTTAACCTAAGTTCTAAGCATTTAAGTCTGTGGATGTATGTGTCAGTTCATGCATGAGTGTATGTGTCTGTGCATCCGTGTGTGTGTGTGTGTGTAAGTCTGCGTGTGTGAACTCCACACCATGACATGGACAAGACTCGGCCTGTTAGGCTGCTGGAGACAGTATGGACCAGTTCTCACATGCTTTAAAGCACCCTCCGTTACAACATGATGTTCTAGCAACACATATCTAGCAGGATGATGGGAGTACAGAGAGCACAATCCCAGATGAGTTGTTCATGAATATATCATGTTGTTTGCGTTCAGAACATTGCATGACTACAACATTTCACATCAATTGTGCTTCAAGCCTCTCAACAGAAGTCCAGTCTGTGCTTTGTGGCGGAAGGAGAAAGGGGGTGGAACAGCCTTGAAGTTATTCCCAAGAGTCACAGCAATTCCTGAAGTGATGGAACACACACACAACGCAAACATACAAACCGCAGTGCAGCAGTGAGATCCTTCTGGACTGTTGAGTTAGGGATAACAGTAGAACACACATTCTCTGTCTGCTGTCTCAGCAGATTTCCCCTCAGGAAAGGGGATACATCTCCTAATAACATTAACGTCATTATCCCTTCCGCCCGCTCAAATATTTACCATATTCTACTGAGTCAGACTCATATTGAGGTTTTGCAGCACTGCGTCAATCCATCATAAATGGCTGTGCATGAAACTTCCTTACAAATATGAAACTCCTGCTGACTACACGGGGTGAAGGTAATGATGGGAGCTCAGGCAGAGGTGTTGGGCAAATGTAATTCCCTGGTGGACAGACAGCCACACTGTAATCACTGTCAAGACCCCACTCAGAAAGGCTGGAGAGAAGGGAGTCTGATTGAGGCAGGGGCAGCAATCTTTGAAGAAGGGTGGTGGAGGGAGGGGAGTGAAAAGGAGGCTGGTAGATAGGAAAGGTGAACAAGCGAGGGAGAGAGAAAGAGAGAGAACTAGAGAGGGTACAATTTCTGTGGAAATTGTAGGGTGTGCTTGCTTGCGTCGGTTGCAGAGGCGTCCGTTTCTTAATGACATTTTTACAACTGATATTTCTGTATTTTTTATATCAAAATGCATACGTATTATTTATAAAGATTACATAGATTTAAAAGCACACATTTGTTGCTGCTCATTTACAACTCAAAATACTAAGAGTGAAGTGTAGAATGAAATAGTTGTCTTCTCATTTCCCCTGCAAGAGGGAATGGTGATCAGCTATACAGCAGCCTCATCGTTGAATCAAAACGAATAAATTTGGCAGACCGGTGTAAAAATTGACCTAATCTCTATGACTTAAACGTCCTTTTAAGTTGTTCCCTTCTCGTGATATTTTCAGGCATTTAGCCTACTCATATTTCATTCATTCAGAACTCCCTTTGAAGATTATTCCAACAACGACGTTATCGGCAGTATTCTAGAGTTGGGGCGAGCTATTTCAGATGGAATCGCGATTCAAACAGTACCGTCTGCTACTGAAAATATGCCTCCAAAAACGTAAATAAGCTTGACATTTATTCAGTGGAAAATCGCTCATTCATAAAAAGCTCATCATTGTCAGTAACAATGCAAAATGCAATGTAGCCCTGTGTGGAGAAGCTGCCCCGGTAAATTGTACTACTACAGTACAGTGCTGTGTTCGTCTTGGTAGCGATTGCGTTGGTTGAATTCGTTTTAACGTTCCGTTGTACGGATTAGGCTGAAAAAAAAAAAAATCATGAACAGATTGACAAAGTTTAGGCTGTGGCAATGAAGTTCAGGTTAGTAGTTAGATAGACTTTTGATTTAAGTAAGGGGACTGCCGAACATGTTCTGTCGCCGTTGGACTTCCTAAACAGCTGTGTAGATGTTTTTGTAGTGTCTCGCGTAGGCTACAGCGTTGCAGTGCTCGAAGGCGTGAGCACACCCAATAAATATATATGTGAGAGAACAAAGGTTGTGCCCTTGCCGAAGGCAAAGCAAACCCAATGACAGAAGAGAGACACTCACAGATGCATTTGGGCTGAGAGCCACTCCAGGTCAGGTCAGGCATGCAGAGTCGAGTGGTGGAGCCCTGGAGCAGGTGTCCCTGCTGACACAGGAACTCTACCTTACTGCCCACCTGAAAAACACACACAAACACACCATTTATAGATATGTCTAGTCATTTAGATAGGGCCTAGATATCTATATTTACACCATATTTACACATCACAGGTGCATTCCCTATCCGATATAAACATTAAATATTTATAGATGACAGCAATACATACAACATAACCACAAGTAGGCAGGGAGACTGTCACAGCAAACAGGTTAAGGCTGGCATCAGGGAAGCAACTATTGTACATTGCACAATATAACATCATATAACAATCTAGTATCAGAGTAAGTATGTCTAAGAGTGCTCTCATGTAATTAGAAATAAATAATTATGACCCTTGGAAATGTGAGAAAAGTACTATTCTGTGTCGTTTACTGTATATTCAGTGGACATTGCTTGACATCCAAGCTGGTTTGCATAACGATTCTGTGTGAAAATGTATCTTGGTCTACTTCACTTAGGCAAATCTCTCTGCTATCCTAATTGTGAGGAATTTACCACAGTAAACATACATTTTGTTATGAACGATAAATATTAAATAGTCTTAGAGGACAAAGGTCTTGGACAAAATAAGCTGCACTTCAGGATAATGAGTGTTATCAAAAACAGAAAAACCACCATGAACAAATGATCTGTGTCCTGTTGTGATCAAATATGAGTTAGGGGTGCATGTCCTTGCACAAACATAACATCATCCAAAGGAATACATGATCATTTCAAATCCACAA
Source organism: Osmerus eperlanus (assembly GCF_963692335.1). Lineage (NCBI taxonomy): Eukaryota > Metazoa > Chordata > Actinopteri > Osmeriformes > Osmeridae > Osmerus > Osmerus eperlanus. The sequence continues at coordinate 8,003,246 of NC_085024.1, forward strand.
CCATTTGGATCTCCCAGGCTAGTGAGTTGGTGAGCTGTGCATGCAGTGCTTTCTTTTTGAAACAGCACTTTGGTTCCATATCCCAGATCTTGGAATTATGTGCACCCCTTACCTATACAAAAAAGTCGAAAGAGCCATTTTGTCCATTTGTAACAAAACACTTTATGGTTTTATGGCAAAAACATGGAAGGGTTAATGACAGTCCCCTGAACTTGACTTACACTCACCGGCCACTTTATTAGGTACACCTGTTCAATTGCTTGTTAACACAAATAGCTAAAGAGCCAATCACAAGGCAGCAACAATGCATTTACGGATGTAGACGGCGGGCCCTATCTTGCACCCTGCGCTATTGACTTTTGACGCATGTATCATTCCTATTTTGCACCCGATGCACAGCGGACTTTTCGCTCCACAGACGCACGTCGGTAAATTAGGGAATGAACTTGCGCTCCCGGGGGCGGTTCAGCGAAAAGAGGAGGCGTGTTCCGGCGCAAACGTTCCCTGGTGCTATTTTGCAGTTTCAGAAAACAATTCCACCACAGACCTGGAAAAAAGTAGTCCAAAGTCAGTGGCGCATTATTCAGATGCTATTATAAGCGTGTGCACAACGCACATACACTTTGCTTCTCTCATCTACACAGACGCAACAGTTCCCATTTTTGCAAACCATACATAATTACAAAGCAAAATATTACCACACGAGGGAAATCATTGTGGAGATGTGAAAAAAGGCATAAATCCAGCTCCCAAAGTTACTTGTGTTTCGCGTTTGATACTTGCGTTTCAGATCGTTTAAATAAGGCCCGTAGTCAAGACAGCTTGCTGAAGTTCAAACCGAGCATCAGAATGGGGAAGAAGTGACTTTGAACGTGGCATGGTTGTTGATGCCAGACGGGCTCGTCTGAGTATTTCAGAAACTGCTGATCTACTGGGATTTTCACGCACAACCATCTCTAGAGTTCCCAGAGAATGATCCGAAAATTACAAAATATCCAGTGAGCAACAGTTGTGTGGACGAAAATGCCTCTCTGATGTCGAACCTTGAAGCAGATGGGCTACAGCACACCGGGTGCCACTCCTGTCAGCTAAGAACAGGAAACTGAGGCTACATTCGCACAAACTCACCAAAAGCAGGATAATGCACTATGTCCCAAACCTCAAATCATCTCAAACTGGTTTCTTGAACATGACAATGAGTTCACTGTACTCCAATGGCCTCCACAGTCATCAGATCTCAATCCAAGAGAGCACCTTTGGATGTGGTAGAACGGGAGATTCGCATCATAGATGTGCAGCCGACAAATCTGCAGCAACTGCGTGATACCATCATATCAATATGGACTAAAATCTCAGAGGAATGTTTCCAACACCTTGTTGAAAGTATGCCACAAAGTTCTGAAGGCAAAAGGGGGTCCAACCCGGTACTAGCGAGGTGTACCTATTATAGTGGCCAGTGAGTGTATATTTAATGGTTCAACCCGGAAATAAACAGGGTGTGTTTTTTGGGGAGCACTTTATCTTTTAAAGGTTCATGGCAACTCAACTCTGTTATCAAACCTGGGACCTCATTTATAAACTTTGCGTACGCACAAATGAGTGCATATGCCAGTTCGTACCCAAACTTTGGGATTTATAAAAAAAACTAACTTGTGACACTGTGACCCATGCGTACGCACAAAACTTTGAGAAATGGGAACTGCGACTCCAAAGACAGAGGGATGAAACTGGTAGTTGATAGTATTGTGAAAAAGACATCGAATTATAACCTCACACGTGTTCACTGGAGTGCATGATTTCCGATAAATACAAAACGGAGATATCTGTTTATGCAAAAGAGCCCCTCAAATATTTAATTGGGAATAATATTTGATTTAATCTATAATCATTCAACAGTTCTGGCATGTTATGAATTGTATTCTCATAAATAATTAGGTGAACATGCAGACAAATTAGGCTAAAACTGATGCTGTTGCTTCAGTCAGGCGGATGCGAATGCACAGTGTCATACCACACCTGAAAATGTTACTAACCCTATTAATATTAATTTGGGGCATGTCAGTGACCATTTATAGGCAATTTTGGGCGTTACTTGGGTGGGACAAGAAGCTTGCGCACATGCGCTCAATTTCCAGTTATTTGTGATGTATAAAGGAAAACCAGAGTGGTCTGTGTTTTCTGTGTTTCGTTTATACGCAACGTTTTCATGTTAATTCTACGCACAGTTTTATAAATGAGGCCCCTGGTATGGTAAAGTTTCTGTACTGTACCTTGAAACCCAGGCTAATATTCATAGAACCATTTTCAGGTGTTCCTGGGTTTTCACAGCTACTCCTGCTGGGATCTAGTACAAAGGAGAATGTGCACTGTATTTTAGATAATAACAAGAGAATCAAATAAATGGAGTAAGAAGCTATTATTCATCATGGCAGAACTAGCTTTAATGAAGGAAGGAACAGAGATGGCTTCATTTTACCAGACAAAATAGTCAAGAATTTAACAAACCCAGTTTAGCTTTGCGAGCTAATCCAGTTTTAAGTCTGTGGTGAAATGAAATTATAATAAATGAACCTTTTGCAGAGTTATTGTAGCCTACCAATGCAGCGTGGCTGTGACCCACTCCAGGTGCTATCCTCCCTGCACACACGTGTAGCTGAGCCCACCAGGACATAGGGAGCGTTGCAGCTGAAAGTCACTTCTGACTTGAATATGAAACTACGCCCCTCTCTCCTTCCTTGGGCTGGGGTCCCCGGATCTCCACAGAACTCGGCTGGAAGGACAAAAAAACACTTGGTCACTCCTGCAGTAACATGACTCATGTTGGCCATCTTTTATGGTGAATAAGCAGATACTGTGTTGGCATCTTTCATGTAGAATTCAGCTAAACAAATAGGATTTCAATCATTCCAAACCACCAGTTAATGCTTGTGGGAATGCAGTAAATTCTCCTACTGTAGTATCAATAAGTATCAAGTCAATAAGGGGTCTCCAACCTGACATCTGTTCCACACAGAGGGTCTGGAGCCAGAGATAAGTTCCTGCTAGCTCGCTCTGCTCTAAGCGCAGTCAGGAGACAGCGTCTCAACGACATTACTACAGAATACCTCCACATAAGCAGGGGATGGGAATACTGGCGATAGAGGCAGACCCAGTAAGCAACAAAGTAACTATTGTCTAGCAGCACTGTATGAACATATCAACTTTCCTGATATTTATCTCAATGTCTGACAACTGATTCCCCCCCTTCAGCAAATAGCCAAGCAAATATTTCATGGGCCAACAAAGAAATATTTAGATCAATCTCATGGGTGTGATGGTCGTGAGTTTTCTAAACGAAACAAAATCGGTCTCTGTATTCCATAGGCAAACCTAGGGTGCGGGGGGAGGGAGGGAGATGATAGCCACCAAACAGGTGATATGCACATCACTCACAAGCTTTCAGAGACTGGAATCTGCATACAGATGTAAGAACCCCACTCTCAGACATGTGAACTTCACAGACCAACTTGTTTGTTCTTGTTGTTGTCCCACATGAATTGTGCTACAGTACCAGTGAGAATACATATGTCTGTGTTACTGATAACTATCGGGTATAGGGCTGCAACAACGAATCGTTTAAATCGATTAAAATCGATTATTAAAAGCGTTGGCAACAAATTTCATTATCGATTTGTTGTGTCGCGCGATTATTACGCCACTCAATATGTCGCGGAGATGTTTGAGTATTAAAAAAAAAAGTTTAGTTGAGCGCGGAGCGGAGGTAGAGGAAAGGCCATCGGAGAGACGTTGTTGAGTAACGTTGTTCTGAAACAAATGGCGGAGGCAGAGAAATCAGTACGACCCAAGTCATCCAAGGTGTGGGAGCATTTCACACTAAATACATCGAAACAGTGTGTTAATTGACCGAGGTGAAGTTCGTTTCATATTCGACATTCGTCTCACATTCGGAAGACACTACTTTGCAGCATTGCGTTAGGGACCGGGTGAAAACACCCCATACCATTTTGAAAAAAAAATTCTGTGGAGACTTTTATAATATTTTTAGGAATATAAAACCTCAAACAGACACCAGAGTATCTTAACAATGTCTGGTATACTTCCACAGCCTTTACTTTTTCAATGAAGTTTCAAATAAAATGATAGAAAATCACTAATCTTTGAAAATAGCTTAATCCTCGCAAATCTGAACTTTTTTTCAAAATTGTGTCAAAAAATCTTAAATATACCAGACTATTCTAATAAAGTCTGGCCTACTTCCACAACCTTTCAATTTTCAATAAAGTTTTAAACAAAACTCAAATAAATTGCTCATCTTGGAAAATAGCATTAAATCCACGCTAATATTAATAACTTTTTCAAAATTTTAGCACTGTGAATTTGCACTGTCAGTTCTGTTTTTGAATAAAGGATTGGAAATTAATGCTTTTTTGTTTTTTTATCCGATTCATCGATTAATCGAAAAAATAATCGTCAGATTAATCGATTATTAAAATAATCGTTAGTTGCAGCCCTAATCGGGTACCCTGTTTTGGTTCTACTCTGCTTTTGATAATGGCTAGGTAATGCTTTAATGCAGAGATGATCACTTCTGTTGCATTACATTTGTTCAGCACCTTCATCCCCAATCATTAAAATACAAATCTGCATTTACGTTATGATGTATTCATTACATCGTCATTACAACACAAACTGTAAACATGTTCCTATAAATCTGTTTTGAAGAGCCTTCTCGCATTGCATAGGTATTTTAGTGATTAAAATAACAAATTAGCAGCTAGAACAACAGATGAATACACAAATACCGTGTCTCTACGGCAATGTACAGTGTGTGTGTCCACTTTTGCGCTCCTTCAAAGTGCTCTAGACAGCCTCTGTGGGGTGTCGACTCACGTAGACACTGAGGCAGGTCTCCTCTCCAGGTGCCGTTCCCCACGCAGGTAAGTACTGCTGGGAAAGAGAGCTCATAGCCTGGCAAGCAGCTGTAACTCACGCTTGTGCTCCACTCAAACACAGTGCCCTCCAGATACCCATTAGCAACGGGTGGGGGTGGAGAGCATGTAACCACTGGGGAGAACAAGAACAAGAGTTAGCAACTTGGGACAGACAGACAATTTATTGCAATCTTTCCTCCAAAAATCTTTTCCCCCTGAATGTGCTGTGAAGATGGTGGAAGTATTCAGACATGTCTTGGTTAGAAATAGTCACAGAGTAAACATCAAATTTCTGTTGAAAAGAGGGGACATATTCTACATATGTAAACAGTAAACTTTCAGAAGTAATGTAATAAATAAATATATAATCAAGTGGGAAGATACTGTTGATATCCTTGAAGACTGACTAACCCATAGCGAACAGATTTTTAAGTGTATGAATAAATTATGGCCAGTGTTCTCCCACAAATCAGACACTTCAGACAAGTCAGTGCATTTCGAAGGGGATATTCCCATGGATGTGAGGGCAGTATGTAGGTGAAAATAATAGTTTACCATACTTAGTATACCATACTGTAGACTGGGCTTCACACACTATGGATAGTACATCGTTTAATATGTTACTTTGGGCACATGAATTCAGAAAAAAAGGAAGAATCCATTTGCATTATATGTGAGACACTGGTGAAATGGGGCGGTTGTCGGCATTGGTCATTTTTCAGTTTTTTACAGATTGTGAAAGTGCAGATTTAAAATGATGTGTCACACATCGAAATCTAAAACAGTTAAAGAAGATACACGTATCTGAATCGGGAAAGCTCTAGCAGAAAAATCCCCCTTGAAAGATTCTAGACCTTTTCACGCCTTCAGACAGGGTGTGATTGTTTTTTTGTGTTAATCATTAAGAGCGGAGCGCTGTTAATTTCACCACAGTGAAGACAAAAATATATCAAATTCCAGGATCCTGCTTTCTTGACTTATCTTAGATATGGGTGTTTTATCAGCCAGTATTTTAATAAATGTTTTATCACACAGGGAAAAGCTAGTTTAAAGCTCTTTTCCTCCTGTTTCTGTTCAATTGCTGCTGGCTGCACATTCAGCCATTTTTTCCCTGATTCAGTTTTCTATCAGCAGATGTCGCAAGGGTTTCCGTGCACAAATATGTACACTACCCTTCAAAAGTTTGGGGTCACCCAGACAATTTCGTGTTTTCCATGAAAACTCACACTTTTATTTATCAAATAACTTTCAAAATGAATAGAAAATATAGTCAAGACATTTACAAGGTTAATTATTATTATTATAAATAATTATTTTTATTTGAAATTTAAATTTTGTTCTTCAAACTTTGCTTTCGTCAAATAATGCTCCATTTGCAGCAATTACAACATTGCAGACCTTTGGCATTCTAATTCTAATCCTTCTAATCATCCATTAGTCTTCTAAGGCAATTATCAAACACAATGTACCATTGAAACACATACAGTAATAGTTGCTGGAAATGGGCCTCTATACACCTATGTAGATATTTCATTAAAAACCAGACGTTTCCACCTAGAATAGTCATTTACCACCATGTATAGTGTATTTCTGATTAATTTAACGTTATCTTCATTGAAAAAAACAGTGCTTTTCTTTGAAAAATAAGGACATTTTTAAGTGACCCCAAACTTTTGAATGGTAGTGTAATTCAAACTGTTATAACCTAAATAAGAGGTATATGAATAGCAAAATATGTAGGCATATAGCCAAGGGCGGAGCTAGACTCCCAGTACAGTGGGGGCGGAGCTTCATCACGGGCCCCTCTGCTACTAAGTCATTTTAAAATTAAAACGGTAAAAAAAACGGTAAAATATCTGATGAATGCATATGTTATAATGTGTCACTTGTTGAGCCAAGTAAGCCTATATGTCAAATAAAACACAAAGAAAAGCCAATTTTTTTTACAAGTTTGCCAGCAATTTGAGAGTCAAGTAAAAATATTTCAACACCATGGACAGCGACAGCTGATTGACAGCGATGGTGCTGTATATCATTTACATGGCACTTATTGAACAAAAAGTTTGTTTACAACTCCATAGGTAGGCTACAGGTGCTGGGATGAAAACTTTGAGAGCTATTTGAGAAAGAAGCAGACAGAAGGGGTTGCATTATGCATTTGAAGGTTACACTGTCAAACTGACTCAAGAACGAAATAACAACGCAGAAAAATGAAGATAGCGTGGCTTGTTGGCTGCTCAATTCCCATGATGCAAGGCGGTAAATAGAGTTGTGTTAAAATTTGCTGATAAGTTTGCTGTTTGTTCAAAATACTAACTTCATGAATTTCGTTTTTTTGTGTGTCTGCTTAGAATGTAGTGTTTTGTTGCCTGATAATTGTCATTGTTGTGCTGGTTTACCATTGTAACCATGAGTTAAGTGACTGTTACATTTGATAAGAAGAGCTGTATTATAACAACGTGAGATCATATGCAGTAATTAGCTTCTTTCAGCTAATAATCTGCAATGTGTCACTTGGCGAGGGCCCCCGTTCTCGTCAAGTGACGCAAGATCAGCGGCGTTTGAGGGCCCCCTAATTGGCACGGGGCCCTGGAGCGGCCGCACCCAAGCACCCACGTTATCTCCGCTTTTGCATATAGCCTATGCAAAATTATGACAACAATTTAATTGAATTATATGAAATGCATTTGCTTCACTACATAGCTGTTTGTGTGTTGACAGGTAAGCGCAATTCTAATGTTATAACATTAGCGGCAAAAATAATTGTAATGGTAAAAATAATTATCCTATAATTTGTAAAGCGGATACACATAACAAATAAATGTATTTCTGAAATGTGTGAAAGTCATAAATGAGTAAATGAGTATTCTACAACACAGAAAGCTAAAGGCAATGTAGGCCTATTCTTGATGTGGTGAAAGAGCTGGGTAAGCATTGGAATGCTTGGAATGTTGACGGTGATTTGAAGGGAACTTGAGGGACCAAATACATTGATTCACTACTCGATCGATCATTAGAAGGGGGATGGGAAATTGCACCTTCCCTAACCCTTGCCACTTCTCAACTTCGATGATTAACTTTGTGTCGTCAATCTTCCCAAATTTCTCAGTTGGTTTGTGATGTAGCCTTTGGGTTTCAGTGTCTCCTCTGCTTTAAACACACTGTTTAGTAAACTGACTAATATGTTGGCTTGACAGTCAACGCAATCATCAATCAGGGGTTTTTATTAAAAAATGTTAAAGGGGTGATTGAATGTTTTTTGGGGGGTATTTCACACTGTTCCTTAAGGTCTCCGAATAGGGTATGTAACATTAGCCTGGTCCTGACCAGACTATTGTACATTTCATTTGTACAGAGAGTCTGGGCTCGCTCCATTGACAAGTGTTGACTTCCTTGTAGGCGGGTACTCTGTTGAAGTTATTGGATCTGCCCAGAGCCACTCTGATCTGCCATAACCAATCGCTAGCGTTCGCCTTAGCCAATTCCTTCACCACTACTGTAACAGAGCTAGCTGCCGTAGCTGTAAAATCAAACTTTTCCCGAACCCTGTGGGGAGGAGAGCCACAACATCATGGCCACCAACAAACTCAGCAAAACTTGTTCTTGCTCCGGCTTCAGTTTATAGATATTCGGCAGTGTTGCCACAACGGACCGAATGGCTTTGCTTGCATCTTTCTCCGCCGCCATTACGGAACTACAACACAAACTAGCGCACAACATCAACGTCATCGTTCTCAACCACTCCCTCTGTTCGCTGATTGGCCGGTTGAAAATCAACCTGAAAAATCTGACTTACGTACCGAATGGCCAGACCTAGTACAGAAGCAAAATCAAAATTGAGCGGAAGTACGTAGGAGGAAAGAGCCAGGCTAATGTTACATTGGTTGGGCTGAAAATGGCCCGGGTGCTGTTCTATGCCCCCTGATGTTTCCATTGAATTTGTCCAGGGAAAAACGCTAGTTTTTTTTCTTTTATGGTATGCTCATAAATATATAGATGACCTGCGCGCTGATTGGTTGGTTTACAACGAGTGAAGCTGCGGAGCAAAGACGCCACCCCGCCAACAGCACTCACTGAAACAAGGAGGTGGAGACTTGAAATAAAGACGTACAAATAAATCTATTGTGTCTACACAACACTGTTTTCAACAGATTGACTAGATATCATTTGAAATAATAGAAATGATAGAAATGTTAGTTGTTTCCACTTCTGTTGTCGAAGCAAACAGGATCGACTTAGGTGGGTAACGTTAGCACTACAGCTTAGCAAACAAACTATCGTGAGTCAACTCAGCTTCAGGTAGCTCTAGCTATCTTGCTGAAAAATAGATCTGGACAAACATGCATCTTGAATTGTAGATGTACATGACAACACAGGTTATTTATTTGAAGGATATTGAAGATTTATTGTCAGGAACATGAAATAACGTTAGCCCCATTGCCAATAAACTAAATCAT